>NC_071289.1:3889375-5143750 GCF_943734705.1 Anopheles coustani
TGGAAATGGATGCATATTTTTAATACTTTATTGAAACATAAATTCTCCTTCTAAAATTAGCCACTCAATAAATTGAGGGAGAAATGTATTGCCAACAGAAAACAATATGATTATTTTAATTAAAAACCAACAGAAACTGTCACTTAACAATCCAAGGATCAAAGGTCTAAAATCACACTTCATAATGTGACGCTTAATCCCGGCGAGCAAAAATATTGGCCCAGCTGTAGCTACCGCTTCTCCAATCTGTGTCTTTGAATTAACTGTAAGCTCCCCGATGGGTGTCACATTAAGCGGAAGAGTTATCTACGGCCATTTTTAATGTTTTATTTAATTTGCATTTACGGATCTGCAGCACACCTTTCCCCGGAGATGCTGTTTATCTTTCTACTTGTTCGGAAAAGTGTGCCCATCCAGTCGAAACGAACCATCCGTGCAACAAACCGTCGAAGTTTACTTCTTCTCTCTAGAATCCGTCGTGGGTTAATCTGGTGTCACCTCCAGCATCGCACTCCACCAACACGATCCCTCGCGCGGAAGACTAAGACGCGTGCTTTATCTTAAGTAGCGGCGGTTTTCGGGATCTTCAGCCGGGGAAGGGGTTAACTTTCGACCAGCTCAAGCCAACGCGGATGAATCCAACCATAAGCTCCTCCATAATCGAGGATAATCCAATTAAGTAAACGAGATTCATCCGGGTGTCCGGGTTGTAATGCACCTCAATGCCGGAGTATGGCATTACAAAGCGATATGCCGACACACATTGGTGCGAAGTTTTCCGCGTGTGCGGCTTTGAGTTCCGATTGGGATTTGTAGAATAAACCGAAGGTGACGGTGCGCTACCGGAGAATTTGCATAAAAATATTTGCAAACACAAACTGGAAGAGCACATTTTTGAGCATTTTCTCTTTTTTAAAACATCATCTTAATGATCTGTCAACATAAAAAAAAACCCCTTTTGTATGTGGTGCTCCAATAAATTTAACGTAAAAAATTACTTCCTTTAACACCTTTGCTTCTTTGCGACTGCATAAGCCGACTACTAAAAGCAGTCATTGAAGAGAAACCTTAAAGAGATCCGCAACACATACATTAAACGTTCTCCAGACGAATCGTTGTTAAAATGTCGCACTTAATAAATACGGACTCTGGAGTTGCGATAGAATAAGAACCGGCGGCGCGGTATGATTTGCATATTATTTCCTTTGAACTTTCCGTTGCGTGCCGCAGGAAGAAGACTGACGCATGAACGCCGTGTGTATGGTCCGGCCCATCATCCGTCCACGGTTCCCTCAAGCGAGAAGTATTCGCCAAGTAATATTCCGATCGTCGGCGAGCGGTGAAGGTGTGGCGCGCGAAAAACGTCGCGCGCGCGGCTTATGCTTAAAAGCATAACAGTGTTTTCGTGTCTGCGCGTAAATTTGTGCGACCACCCCGATTGCCTCCACTTGGGCCGCCCGCCAAGCCGGAGGAGGGATCCTGTTGTCGGATTACGATCCTCTTTTTTTCATTCTTCGGCGATTCTCTTGCCTCGCCGTGCTTCCACTAGCAAAGGGAAGAAGGATGACCAGAACGATCCCCACGGCAGGGTTCCTTAGAAGGCCGACACAACAAGCGAACGAGAGTAAGATCGCGGCCGAACAGCATCCGAGAAAACGTATGCCCGACTATATTCTCCGACCAACGCAAGCCAACAAGAGCGTTTTCTGCTCCAAGTCTGTCTACGTTTGGGACCTCTGATCGTGTATTCCGCTGGGGAACAACACAAGGAACCGCTCTGGAAGGATGGAATATGTAACGGCTCCAACGCCACGCTGATAGCACTTTAGCTACCGTTTCCCGACGGCCGGCGGAAAAGTCAAGCAGGCATTGGCACGGGCGGAAACACATTCGCACCATATTCGCAGCTGTCAGACATTTGTTTCCCTCGTTCCTGTTTTGAGTGGTACTTCAGCATCGCTTCCTTTGTCTGCTTCACAAGGAGAATAAGATTTCGCGACACGAACCACCGAAGAACGAAACGTAAATCCAAATGTTTCTTGTTGGACTACACAAATTGAAGAAACGCGAGGTGGTGATCTCCTCTTCCGTACCTCACTGTATAAGCCTTCTTGAATTCAAAGCCGGGATCAAAGATGACCTGCCCTACCTTCACCCGCGACCCACGTTGGATTGATTCTGCAAAAAACCGGGGGAACTTCCAAATAATTAGTTTTTCTTTTGCGCCCGATCCGTTCGCTGTTGGATGCAGCAACGATACTCCTCCGGACTCTTGGAGATCATTAAAACGGACACGCAATTCCGTTTGCATTGGAGCGAACAGGGTCGAAAGATCTGAAACGTAGGAGTAAACAGCGGAAAACGGTTACGTTGGCGCGTTTTAATCGGACTGCCTTAAAAGTTTGAATAGAAGCGCAGCATTTTAATTAGAAGACTACGCTCAAATTTGGGTGATGCAAGCACGATTTCACGTGAAGTGATTCGTTAGAGGTGAACGGAATCGAGCGGAGTGGAGGATGTGCGCAATTTGAGGGACTTACAGCCCACAACTTACTATGAGGTTGAAATATACAATTAAAAAACAACCAGAGATGAGATAACGTCTGTAAAATCATATATCTGATAGTGAATCATGGAATGGCAATCAATTCAAGTGTACAAGAAATCAGTTATCGAGCTCCATGTTAGAAAGGTTTATCCTACCGTGGGAGACGTCAGTCAGTTGTGGAATGCACAACAATGGTGATTTGTTAGGTTTGTTCTATCATTGCGGAACCTTTACCATCATCCGACGTGGGAGGCCAGCTTTTTTCTCTTCCTTTCAACGACAAATCCAACCACTTGAGGCGATACATTACACTTGGCATTAGATGGATTACTTTTTCTCGAGATTTATATCTGAATTATTCAAATGCGGCCGTGTGTAGGCCGACATCGCTGACATTACACTCATTGCAGTCAACACTTTGTAGAGCTTGATCTTTTGCCGGATAAAGGAGCCCGTTTAACGATAGCTGTGGAGCTGTTTTATTTCCCATCTTGTTGTGGCGGGGATACAACTTCATTAGAAATCCATTAACACGCCAATTATTCGTAAAGGTCCTCCACTACAGCTTTCCTCCACTTAAAACCCTGTACTCTATATGTATGAATGATCGATATTTCTGGCACGCCATTTTGTTCAGCCAAACACGGTGCGTATCGATGAAGCGATTGGGTGTTATAAGCAACAACTTCGATTTACAAATTTCTAGTTGTTCTGCAGAAGTACAAGCAGTGCCGGTCAAAACAAGAAATTCCGACGACGGCATCGACGACAACGGGAGACACTAGAACAAGTGATTTAACGCGGTTTTAAATGGTGACACCAGACACACCGATCTACTTTCACGATCGATCGGGCTGATCGAAGTGTGCTAATCGCTGCTGCCAGCAAACAGGCACTCTGCCACTACCTCCTTCCCATCCGCGCAGAGTCACCTGCACTGAAAGCGTTGCACCCGTAATGTTGTAAATTGGCAAACTGCACCACTTCGTCGTAGCTGTCGATGCTCGACCGGTGTTTGTGTCTCTTTGCATACGGCGATAAGGGCAGCTTGCCACTCGAATGGGAGGGGGGGAGAATGAGAAGGCCAACAACACTCACTCAACCCTCGCGTGCTACGGAGCACGATGGACGCGATTTAATCTCAGGTCTGCATTCATAGGGCTCGGCCTGCATGCACTGGGACCCGGCCCGAGAATAGGTCCCGGGATCCCGGAAAGGCTGTAGCTGTAATTGCCCGCGAAGGGCGAATTAAGAGATGCCACTGATGTGGTACCGGCACAAGGCTTTGGAATGTATCCTCATCGCATTTATCGCCGCACAAAGAACAGTTACAGCCGCTCGTTGATTATGGTAGCTACTACTCTGTGGCCGTTAACGACCAGAGGATAATAAGCGTTTTACTGGGTGCGGTGAAGTCTAACAGCTTCTGGGGACAATCCTGGGCCACCGTTACGCATTCCTCCAATCAATTGGTATGCAGTTGGATTCCAATCCAATTTCTAACGAGAAAGTTGAAGTCAAGCCATTCCTAAAGGACAAGATGTTCGATTTCATTGTATCGTTGAGAAGACACTGCACGTTCAATACTAGACCAGAACTACATGCCGCCCTACTAGAACTCATAAGCTTGTCGAACAGGCTGTTAAAATTAAAGGAGTTCTTCAAGCTTTCAAGATGGCGCGTGGCCATTGCAAACCAGTGGCGACACCGGCACCATAAAACTGCCGTGTTTCCATTTATGGTGTGAACCATCGGGTCATGCGGTGGGAGAGCTGTCCGCTCAAATTTGGGCTTTTCTATTTGAGCGTCGGCTCACGTCGTACCTCGATGACGCCCGAAAACGACGACGACGATCGGCGGGCGAAGGCGTAAAATCGTTTTATTATGCTCCGGCATCAAACGGCTCGTCGAGGCTGTCCGGTGTGTCGGCTTCGGGCGAGTGTTTCCAAAAATGTTCAAATCGCTTCAAACTAATTTTAAGGTTTCCTTCCCATAGGAAACGATGTGACGCCGACCGAAGCCGTCAGCGCGACCGGGAGGAGGTAGGCGAGATTCTAGACAGATTTATGCCCCGTGAAGTTACCGCAGGAACCGTACCTAACCTCAAAGTGTACCAACCGACGCCTGGAGTTTCCTGGTTCAACAAGAACTCCTCCTCCTCCTTTGACCATGGAGGAATTTATGGTCTGATATAAAGACGAATAATTGAAAATTCAATTGAGGTCCGAACGGGTTTTACGCAACAATTCATCCTCCCGTTCCGAGCGCTCGAGTGCCCATTATAATTAGGAAATGTGAGCAGATATGTTCGAGCCGGTCGCCAAACCACACGGAGGACGTCAGGACGATGCAAAGAGGGGTCTCTCTCACAGCACGTGCATGGGCATAAGCGTTGAAGTGTGGTTGTACACGACGCTATAAGCGCAAATCATTCAACCATTTCATTCATAGGTTTTTCGTTTCTAGACCCACGGATCGGACAGGGGGGGGAGAAGGACCAAGGGAAGGTCCGTGAACGTGCATGCCTCGTGTGTGTAATTCACGTTTCTGTGCATACTTACACTCGATCGTTTGCGGATTTTAGGACTTACGCCGTTACTTAAGATCGTTTGCTCTGCAGAGCTGTCGAGTGTGAGTCGAGTTGAGTTGTGACAGACCGTTTGATGGTGCACGCCTGTCGTTCCCTTATGGCGTCCCACACCATCTCCGCCCCCTTTTGAGGGTATTTTAGGGGGATTGCAAAAAAACGTCACCCACACCCACGAACTGGAAGATAGGCCCCTGCTGTCCTAAAGCGGGGGGTTCTCATTAGTTTGTATTTCAATGTTTTATCTCGGCAACATTTTGTTTTCGAGTGCAATTGCATTCCCTCCCACCTCTCGAGACCTCCACTGTCTCCCCGATTTGACGTGGAACTGTGGGGGCGAGTGGGCAGAAAAAAGGGAAAACCAATTTTTCGTTAGCGTTTGCGGACACTCCAACGCTCGGCGAGTAGTAATTGCGCTTTGAATATTCTAAACCTGGTGTCGCATATGTGTGTGGTTTGGCTAGCACACCTTGCCCGGCCATTCGGGTGAAGCATTCTTCGGCACCTTACACCCAACTCTTACTGGTCGAACATCAAACGGAACCCCCCCATTCCTAGACGCAAGTATGACGAAGGTAGTGCAGCTGGTTGCATTTGGGTGCACTTTAGCTCGCCCTGCACTATGCACGACTGCAAGGAGCGTTTCGAACGAACAGTGCGATTATTTATAAACTTACATAACCATGACATACACCTGCTTCGGGAGATTACCGGCTTGACATCGGGCGACAACGAACCTAGATCCATGGGTATATGTGTGTGGAATTGGTTCACCGATCACCATTCATCACGCCTCGCATCAAAACCGAGTTGGGTCCTATGTCTTCCCAGGGAGGGCGAATGATTTGCGCCACCGCTTGTGGGAAGATTATTTATTGCCAGAGGAAAAAATATCAAAGACGGCCCACCGGGACTTGTAGCCAATTAGTTCGCGTAAGGCCACACCGAGAGTTTTGTAACCGAGTCAGCTGTTTCCTGCTTCCTTAAGATAAAGAATCGCTGATGGGCCTACAGCGTTGTCAAAGAGTTGGACCAGTTTTCTCTTTGAATTAATCACTAGCGTAGTGTCTAGGAGTTTGAAGTTGTATGACGTGGGTTCACACCACAGATGTCTATAACTCTTGTTGATATATACAATGCCGTTGGAAGCTTAGTAACATTTATTACTTTTCCCAACAAAATCACTCTATTCGCATAACAGGAATACGAATACCATCAAACTAAAACTCTCCGCCAATTCAATCCGTCATTGATGGCGGATGCTGACGATCCGGGGAGTTTGCAAATACCGCTCAGAGTAAAGTTCAATCAAAATTGATTGAAATTGACAGAGAAACGCACGGGTGGACGAATGACGAATACGGTTTGACATATTCAATTCGCCAACGTTGGAATGGATTTGGCTGTTGAGGGGTTCCTGGGTGAGTCAGCAACATGACTATGGTTTGGTATATCACACGTCAGGCCAGTTTCTAGCTTAAACCACACGAGCATACGACGCGCGAACGTGATCTTTGCAGGGAATGCAATCATTGAGGGATGATTCAGAACAATTGTAAGTACATTCCGCGAGGTAATAGACAAGCGGTGGACACCGCAAAAATTAAGAATTCTTTCGTATCGCAAAGGTCTTGCCTGTAGAATGTTCTTTGTCGCTTGTTTCGTTCGATCTCGAGTAGGATGGAGCGTTCGAACTCGTTATTTATTGCACCTCGTTGGTGTCATTCGAACGGTATTTCATTAGAAACTTGGCGTGTCCCTTTCCGGCATCCCATAACCATAACGGGGAGAGAAGTCCAGGCAGCCTCTTCGCAACCCGAAGGCCATAAATAATGGGACGACCAATTTCGTAACCCGAAAAACATCCACACATTTTCTCCACAGTGTCTTCATGCCACGCGCGCTCGCGCACGCGCCTATCAATCGAACCGATCGATGTTCGGCGCATCTTTTGGAGCCCACGCGACATGTCCGGTGCTACACCTTGGACGGCTTGGTCTTACCGACGTGTGGGTGAAACCACTGCCCTCACTCATTCAAATGATCCACTTAAAACGAGGCACACCAAACGACACGCTGGTTCCGTTGTTTTGCCGAAACTGGACTTTGCATAATTTATTGATCACGAATAATAATCAACTTGGATCTGGCGCTGCTTCTTATCTGATCACGGTTTTCACCTCTTTTGGGCACAACTTTTTTCTGCGTTTTTATTATCCCCCCCCTCGGGTTTCCCAATCATTCCAACTATTCGGAATTGGATTTGGAACGAGAGATAATCTGTCAAATGGTTTAATCCGAATGTCAACCAATAATCATAAACTGTTTATCATAAGTCCATTATGGAACAAAGCGAAGAAATGGCACGGCCAAATTATAGGGCTGTCAAATGAGTGTAAATAGAGCACATTAGTAAAAAGCGACGCAGGGAAAGCTTAATTTGAATACGTAATCGTAGATGTAAATGCTTGGTTCAATAAATACGCACTGCTGTTTTTCTTCCAGCGTGTTTTGCACGATCTTTTATGGTAACGTCTTATCGATCATCAGGGCGACGTTAAACGATCGTGATCATATACATGTAGATGTTGCTATGACCTAGATAAAATAAGGAACCCGAAGGTACAAAGTCCGGGAGGGGAAGTAAGCGATATAACTATGCAAAACACAACCGCGAACAAGCGATAAAAAACTCGCACGACAAATGAAGACAATGGGCAAAAGGTGAGAAGCATGACGAGGAAAGATAAAAACAGGAGAAAAAAACTTACGATCGTTACCCGCTACTACTATTACTACGCGGCGGGAAGCAGGCTTACAACATGGCGATAAGATCTTTCAAGAGGAACGGAGGGAAGGCAAGGTCGATTATTTACGACACTATTTATGGCAAATGTGCAATTAAACTGTGCAACTACTCATTGTCACTTGCACCTGATGTATTCATAGAGCAGGAAGGACGGGGGGCCAACGGGAAAAAACGAAGGTGCAGCATTTGCATCCGGAAATGGAAATTTCCCAACGGGGTTCCCCGGGTTTGCTTCAACCTAGTGGAAAGTTTCGAGAGATTTTTCCTGTATCAGCAAATGGTTGAGCATTGTTGTTTTGATCTCATATAATATTAATTTCTTCTGCAAACATCTCACATACATAATTGAAATTGCAGTTGAATTGTAAAATCAAACAAAAACAAATTGAAAATAACACTGCAATAAAACTTCTAACTGGCTGATCACGAGGTGAATGAAACGAATCAAACACGAAAGAGAAACAAACTCGAACACACCTTGGGATCGCTGTTGGGTTTGCAAATAACAGAACAGTTTTAGCCCTCCTTTCTGCGTTGGCACATTACGCCGGGATCGTTAGCTGGTTAGTTATTGCATGCAAAAAGTGCCACATAAAATTACAATTATGGCAAAATTATGCCCCTGCGGCCTCATCGAGAGAGTCTTAAGAAATGGTAACGGGGGGGTTATATATTTTTCTCTTCAAAACTGGAGAGACAACTTTAGCTCAGCATGAAGCGGACAAAAAGTTCGCGGGGAAAAGGCACGTGTGCACGAAGGACTGTTTTTTTTTCTTAGTCGCTTATAGGGATAGGGGATAGTGACTTTTGAATACATTTTAATGTCGCGTTTAGCAACCCTTTGGGGGTCGAGAAATGATCGCCAAAGATGAAGGAGACTATACGAGGATGAAAATAAAGATACAGGGAGCGCATGGGAGTCTGCAAGCCATTCTTCCAAGTTGTGCGCGACAGTTTCGATGGCACTCGATTAGCGAAGGGATGTATTTTCCGCTTGTCTCTTCTCTAATTTAAATAAGAAATTGCTACTGTTCAATGTCGGGCGAGTTTGCATGATGGATGATCGGAGAAAGGGATGAAAATTAAAGCCTTACCTGCGCCATCGGCTATCGTGGAGGACGCATCCAGCACGCCCTGTTGGTTTTGCTCAACTTCCCCGTGCCCGTCGGGGGAAAGTGGGTTGTGATCCAAGGGAGGTTGCTCCTGGATGGGGTTTCCTTCCGCTATGGAGAGAAAGATAAAGAAAGGGAGAGAAACATCGCAGTTAAAGTGGGTGTTAGGCAACATGGGAAAGGGAGGCCCAGACCCCTGTGAAGTCTATGATTATTATTCGCTCCTTGCATTTCCGTGTGTCATATTAAGTGCAACTGCAACCCATTCACTACCGGGCTTTTACGGTGTTTATCGGTCGTAAGGTAGAAATGAAGTGATTTGCATGTTGTTTGTTATTTCCCTTGACGCAAGAGCAGTATAGGGGAAAACCTTTGAAACCAATTTGAAACAAAAAAAAAAAGGCGAATATGTACATCGTCAAGCGGTATTGAACGCGACTGGCGGATGATGACGATGCACAGACCTGGCAATTAGGTCGCATTACTTCTAATTAAGACCCGAAGGAGAAATCAATCTTCGACGGGCATGTGACACACGCGCACGGTCCACTCGCATGCGTACTACACACACGTCGCACTCGGTGTCCTCAGGCTCACTACCGTTCCTCCAAAGTGGTCATGAATCATGCGGATTTTAATTTCCAATCGGCCCGTCGGTCATCCGTCCAACGGTGCACCGTGACGATGGATTGACACATCGATAGATGGCAAGCAATTACCGTCTTCGTCTAAGGCGCCCTTGAGAGAAGGAGCACTTTGCTTGGGGTACGAGCTAGATGGGTTATTTCTTGGGTAGATGGACAAATGGTTTCAACGAATAAAATATATGCACCCACGACATTCCTTAGGAAAGTCAAGAACACAACCAAACCCCAGCTAACTTGATCGACACAATTCTGAAATAGCGGTAGATGCGTTGCAAAAATAACATTAAAGGAAATATAACCACATGAAGACATGGAAAAAACCTGAAGGTGATCAACAACCAAACAAAACAAACCTTCCTACCCGAAACATAAACGACCAAAACAAAACTACCTATTTACGAACTCCTTTGCCTACACAGCTGCGCTAAAAAAATCCATTACCTGTTTGTCACAGGAATCTAATACGGATTTTCCCAACGATCGTTCAATGAGCCGGAGGTAGATATTTTACTTTCTTTTATTGCCAAAGGTACTTGAGATGGTTTACCACAACACATTAAACCGTTTACAAACTGTCTTCCGCTGCCCGAGAAGAGTATTTATTGCATTTGCTATATCTCTGTGGATCGTGCGGTTTTCGGTACCCTACCCTAGTCGTCTGTGTGTCCTAAACATTTCACAATCATTGTAAAAATACGAAAAAAAAAACTAGATTTATAGAACCCAACAACAGATGGTTGGAAAAACACACATGGCACTATGATGTTCATCTTCAAAAAGTTTGAAGTCGGTCGTTCATCGAATGTCTGAAAAGTTGTGGCCATTGCCGGAAGTCACATGGCCATTCGAGCTTCGTTCGAACTACTCGGAGAATGTGGGTTGAAAAATCGATGACTCTCGGTGAAAATATACCCACACGGATGGCAGTGATACGGTTCGGAAAGAAAATCCCAGCATCGCGCGTTCGTGCGTAATGCCCTCCGGAAGGAGGAAAAATAAACAGTAAACAAAAATCGTTCACACCAAAACCCGCTTCCCGGCGACCGGAGTAAATCCTACGACGTTATTCCTAAAGGAAGAAGTCAAAGCCTCAGTCAAATGTGATGAAAAATCTGGTTTGATGAAGCCATCTGGGGTAAGATTGATAGGTTCTTTTTTTTATGTTCGTTGCTGCGTTGGTGATCTCAAGCCGTACATCATAGACGCGCGAGGCATCAATCTTCATGTGGCGTTTTTGTTGATGTTAGTTTGGGCGGAAGTTCCCCCGGTGTTCCCCCCCACTTCTGCCATCACCACACGATGGGAAGGATGGTTCGGTTCGATTGGTTTGGTGTCGATTGATGAATATTTTTTAAAGCACGGACCTAGTTTATAGTTTCTAAAACCGAGGGAGACCTCAGAGCGCCGGAAGGGCAATTCAGGGCGCGTGTGCAGCTCACAATCGAACCCCTTGTACGGCCACAGATAGTGGCTAGATAGTGTGGCGGGAAGTATTATTTATGGCACGCCGGGGGTTAGTTCACTCGTTATCAGTTTGCTTTTAGTCAAACTGTCCCGTAAATGGTTGTAATTGATAGATTAATTGGCCCTAGTGCACCTCGGTAGCTCCTAATGGACAGCTGTAGAGTTGCTTATGGCAAGCGAGCGCCAAATACTCTGCTCTCCATCCTCAAGACATTGCTCTCAACCCGGTTGCAGCAAGGTGCACGCAGCCAATCGTCGTACCGACAAGCATTGCTTCGGTGAGGCGATTCCACTTCTCGCTCAAACCCGCTGAGGGGGTGAATTTCTGTGCATGTAATTAATTTGCGCAGGCAGGTTGCAGGTCAGCAATTAGGATTCGTGCGTTGTGTGCACCTGTAAGATACTACCCTCCAGAGCAACCAACCCTGCCTGCTTATTTGGGTAGAACCAAATGCATATCAAGTAGCCACCAGCTACCCACACATGTCTCGCCAACAAACCTTGGGATACCTGCCTTTGGAATGCGCTCACCATTCGGGTGGACGTTTAGAGGAATTTATTTGAGGGATGTGCTTTTTGCATTATCAACCCACACAACAGTTACCCCCAGTTTCTTCGAGTAATAGAAACACGCTAGGAAAAACCCATTACATTGTGAATGCGATGTTTTGTTAAACAATCAGCTATTCCTACGCATGTGGTTTAAAAAGAGGCAAAAATAAGTTATATTTGTCCACATACGCAGGTAAAAGGAACATTTGAAACTTTTGAAGTAGTGATGAGAATAACAACTCTTTTTAAAGATTTGAATCAGAGTGAACAATCATCATGATGGTTCGAATCTTTAAGTCACTCTTTTGTGATATAAAACGTGTAAAATGATTTATTAATCTTCGAGGAGATTTGAATCTATAACGGGGATTCGAATATCAAAAGAGGAATGAGTGAGTAAAAGTGTTCCTAGCCTTAGAGATTCGAATCCCAAGAATGATTAAAAGAGTAGCTCCCAATTTTGAATCTCAAACAGGGATTTGAATCCCAAAGTGTATGCGTATTCATATACAGTTCGTATGTTAAGTCGCAGTTTGGGATTTGAATCCCAGTTTGGCGACTCGCAACTCTTGGGTGACTAGCAACTCTTTTACTCAATCTTGGGATTCGAATCATCAGCAACTCTTTTATCCACTCGTTCACTCCTTTGGGATTCGAATCCCAGTTAAGGATTCAAATCAAAAAGGTGTAACAAAAACTATCCGTTTGGATTTAAATCAATCATTCAATAGTAAGATTCAACTCAATCATTCATTCTTACTCATTTCGCACATCACTATTTTGAAGGCAAAACACAAAAGCAAAGAATGATATAAAAAAGGCATTACATCCTACACTTTACTGATCGTTTCCTCAGCAAACCTTTGCTCGTTTGTAAAATCTATTAGCCACCCTTTGCTGTGCAGCGTTTCTGGATAAAAGTGTGTTGGGTTCGGCTTGACGCCTAAACCGTGAAAGATATTTATCTCCCAAGCCGTAGGCCAACACGTAGGCAGGCGCAACGAAGCCTTGTTTATCCGTGGCGGGGAAGAGAACCCGGGGAAAATAAGGGAAACACTTAGAGCTACCGAACCAGAAACAAAATGGTATTGCAATCGAAACAACAACCCGTTCGCTTTTCTCGACACGATCGCGCGTCGGTTTTGCGGGCAGCCAATTTTCCTCCGACAAAACGAATTCGACGAAACCAATTTCTTCCCTCCAATCCAATCGGAGCCGTGGCGAATGGGAAAGTATCGACCGGGCGTGTTGGGGAAATGCATCGGAGGGCTGGAATGTGCATCGAATGGGCGGTTCGCCTCCGGTTGCAATTGACCAGCGCCGTGTCGAAAGCCTAACTGTTGGTCCCGGGACGCCTTGGTGTGGTTAATTTTTCTCGCGTCGCCCTCGGGAACCGTAACCGGAGTTCATATGTCCGAACTCTGCTGTGGCCCTTTTCCACCCAATTCTAGCTAGCGCAGGAAAATGGATCCCCCTTTCCATCGGGCAACTTTGTGGAAAGATAATGAAACACGTGACCGGGTGCCATACCGTGCCAAAGTACATGCAAGGAAAAAGGGAAACATAACACCACCAAACATTGCACATTCGCGCAGAAAACAACAACAGAACGTGCCTTGATTACAAATTATGTTCTCTAACCCCTTCGTTTTTTCACAACAAACAACGCCCGTTGATGGTGGGTGGCATGCATTTAACGAAGCACGAATGCACTCCCGAAGTTCCCCCATTACTGCATTTTACATCCAACCTATTTTCCCCCGCTATCCGATCGGGTTTCCCGGCGCGATCAGCACATTTTGTTGTGTCCGGGGCGGTTTCTATAGAACCGTTGGCAAACTCGCGACCGTTGCCCTGGATTGAATTGTTTTACAAATCCTCGCAATAGTTTGTGCTTCCGAAACGAGACGGAGACTGGCAACAAACATATTTTTATAATTCAATTCAGCTCTTTGGAGAATATCGACTCGAAAAAGTTGTTTAAAGTATAAGAATGCAACATCTGCATCTAGTTTTCATGGGGTCGTTCTTGACAACCGCATCACCATGAAATGCACCAGTATTTCTTTTTTAAATCCTTCTTGATCTTCCAGCTTAGCAGTTCCGAAAACCACCAACTGTGTCGAGCAATTTACTACGCTTCAAGCGGAGGGTGAGAAAATGAAACCCATCGTACGGTTTAGGTCCGACTCAAGACCAGGACTCTAAGGAAACATCAGAGAGAGATAGTAGGAGAAAAGAAGACGAAGGAGTATGCAAAAGGATAAAACCTATAGCCTTCTCTCATCAACGAACACTTCAGCCACACATATGTTTTAGAAATGTGCCGGAATCTCCCGGACACCCAGCGAGCGTGGCGAAGTGGGTTCGAGAAAAAAAACTCCCAGGTCCCGAAAAGGTCCCGGGTCCAAAAAGGCCGATCGAAGGAAGCGCGCGCGATGCTTAAATTTCATTTACGAAACCATCACCTTCTCCTTCGCCAAAGGCCACCATCGGGGCAGCATTTTTTTATGATTTATTAGCATAGGAACTGTGGGATGCTGCGAGTGTGTATGTGTTTGGGTTGAGCCTAATTCTTGAGAAGTTTCGTTTCTTTGCGGTTTGCGTCGTTCGTTGTACAAATTTTCGTAAATTTGGGTTAAGAGCTGCTGTCGTCTCCCTCTAGCCGCCGTTGGCCGGTTGTGACCTCGGTGCCAACTTTTTGCATTCTGCGATCGTTAGGCGGCATCAGACAGGAAATGAGGATCATTTTAACACTTTACGTCGCTTCCTTAGGAATTGGATTCGGTTCTAAGAAGCTTAAACGTGGTTAGCTCGGGGTATAAAGAAGTTCTTTGTTGAGGAAGCAAGCAAACACAAGAAGAAACATTTTGAACTACAGAAACTTCCCTAATGAGACAAAAACAACGACACCTGAAACGTCGTAAGACCAAACAAAAACATCAAGAGATAAAGAATGAAGAAACTAGTCGTAATCGTCGCAGCATTCGATCTGGTCTGATGTTCGACCCATTTTGGAAGAACCTTACAGACTACATGCTGCTGAATCGAGTTGGGATCGTGCTATCCATTCCAACATTGACATCGCACAGATGTTTCCCATTTGGAAAAATGCCTTATTCTCCACGTCAACGTTCGTAAGACAGGGTGTGGGTACTCCAGTTGCCCTGTCCTTAAAACGTCCGCGAGGGTTGGTCTCGCAAACCGAATACGAGTTACCATAACTGCACGTCCCGGTATTGGCCGGCGTTGGTCCAAAAACAGAGCAGTTTAACAAGATGTTCCCGTCCCCCCATGGGAAGATATCAAGGGTGAGACGTGAAGCCTCTGAAAATGCAGCAACCAAGTCCCGAGATGTAGCCATGAACCTTCCCGACGGTGTCCGCTTTCCCATTTCGATGAATAATGAGGTCAAATTAAGCGATGCGAAACCAAATCAGCCAAACCTGGTCGAAACCTGAGTTCGAAGGCAGCCCGCGAGGACTCGCCACTCGCTGTCTTTGGGCATCCTTATAGGTGCGTGGTCTTAATTTCGTTGACATTAATTTGGCAGTGAGAAATTAATCATTGCTGTCATATTGCAGTGCAACGCGGTTCGTGCGCCTTGGCCTGATGAGGGCCCGTCGTCGCTCGGAGGGGACACACATGTGAGAGGAGGCTGATGATGCGTTGCGCCTGCCAGAGGGACCGCGCCGGCCCATCGCCAAATATGGAAGAAGCTCATTTTGCCTTTTTAACGATCGGTTCATTATTCAATTGCGCACACATTGAGTCGCCCGGTTTGACTCACTCGTGTGCGATGTGAAATCTTATTATAGCCGTCGAGCGAAATCTGAGCGATCGGTTTGGACGCTGCAGATACGGGCTGCCACACGCACCACATATGCGTTGAGGCTGGTAAACCACTTGCCGAGTTGGCTCTAGAACGGCATACGTAAATGGAGGCTCATTTAAAAAAGCCCTGGGAAGGTATCCGCAGTACGAGGGAGACTGGCGAGCGGGACGGTTAAAAAAGGGAAAGCTGCGTAACAAATCATAGGGTCGAAGACAGATAAGCCCTGCACACGCAACTAATAAGGCATGCAGCACACGTATAAGCTCCACCTAGCCATAGTGCACCTTTATCAATCCGGGGGAACCTAAGGACGCGAAGTAGGTGTAGGCAAACATGGTGCCTCCTATCGATCCCCACCTATCCGTTAGGTCATGGAACTGGATGAAGTTGTTGCAGGTGACGAATCACTCCGCCACGGGCATCTGGCCAACCATTATCGAGAGTCTTACAACACAGGAAAAGGGTTCTCAGACTTAAGTAAATACACTTCAACATGGATCGATTGTATTATTACCTTTGTTATCGCACGCTGGATGATGGTTACTCCATCTTTCAATCGTTTGCTTGAGGAGTCTTTAACGGCAATTGTGCATACTTTGATATAGGAAACATGGATAGATTGTCCCATTCCAACAGTGATAAGCAGTAGACACTCCCCAATAAAATAGGAAGTATGTCGACATCTACGAAAACTGTATTTTCACGAGGTCTTGATCACGTAGTTTCCAAAGTCTGAACTTATTTCTTGCGCTTATTCATCCGATCTTTGAACAGCTGTTCAACACATCACGCGAACGTTCCACTTTTCGTTCGATGGATGAATTAAAATAATCCATAGCGTTAAACATGGCAGGAACAAAAACAAACTGGACTTCAGCTCCAGTGTTAGGCCGAAGCTCACCAGGCAACCCATAATCAGTGTCACGTTTGCATCCGCCGCAAACTGCCGCCTAGAAACCCGCTCGGTTTGGTTCCTGGATCTGGAAAAGAAATATGGCAAGGAGTCGTGCGCCTATCGCGAAATCCCATCACGAGCGTATCGTTAGGGATACGGATCGCATAAATTACAGCGGCACCCGCGATGAGCGCACACTTTCGTCACCCTCGGGTTTGAGATTGTGCATGGATATGCAAATGGAAGGCGACAACCAGAAAGCATCAACGATGGATCTTTCATTCCGGCGGAATTTGCCAGAATTCCAAGAACAAGAACCGTATCAGATATCTATCAATAGAGTTGGTTTCTTGTGAAAACTCAATTCCGTTAGTTTGTGACTTTTTGGGAACGAGGACTAAAAAGAGTCCAGTTAAATTAGAAGAAAACATTGTAACATCCGTCAAAGCGAATAAGGGTTTTGTATGATCTTGGTTCTTATGTAGATCCACCTTAAAAATCTTACAGAGATCAATTTCAGAAAAGGAAGAACCAATTGTGAATGTTAGAAGAATTTCTTTAAACTTCTCAACAATCAATGTGAACATTAAAAGGGAGGGAGAAGTCCCGATTCTTCAGGTCCCTTCTGTCCCTATTTCCTTCAAAAGGGATGGATTCTTTTCACTTTTAAAATACCTGAACCATTTTCGGGGAACATCAAGCGTTCAGGCCCTGCAGGTTTACCTTGAGCAGGTGTGTCCTTTGCGAAAAAGTTTGGTAGTCTTTCCGAGAAAAAAAAAAACGGTGCAAGGTGTTAAATGTCTCCTTTTTTGCGTATGTATTATTCGTTACAGATTCTTCTAAACATTGTTCAGAGAAGATCGAACTGCAAGGAAGAAGGTAGACTCGGGAAGGTTTTGAATGTCTGCTGATTCGTTTCTTAATGCCTTGAAATTATACGAAGTGATCGTTCAGTTTTCACAGCAGCACAAAATAGAAGCAAACGCTTGATGTCCAACGTTATCGCCCGGACACTCGGTTGTCCTACTGTCCAATGTCAGCCAAAGTGTCCACCGTCATCCGATTCGACGCTACAGTTTGCGGGCTACCGTTTCTGCTTGTATCGAACAATTATGCGCATTCGTAATGCGCCCGGCAAGGGCCCAAGACTCATGGTAGCACAGAATCGTGGCAGCTTGGGCACCCGAAAACAGAAACGGTTTCCTCCCAACGGCCAGCGCCGCAGCACCACATCCGGTCGCCAAGCCTTGACGCAAAGACAATACCAGACGCGATCCTAGTACACGCCGGCTACGAAAAGTCGGGGGAAGATTGTGTTTCCGAATAATTTTAATTAAAAATTCAAATTTATCACACCTCTAGCGTGATCAACCGCGCGCTTTTCGGGTCTCCGGCTTCCTGGCGTGGACCTCAGTTCTCGGAAGGAGAGGAACGCCTTACTCCCACCGACGTACTCTTTTCCGCTATCGCTCGGTCGTCGTCGAGGATCCCCAAAACGTTACCGTCCGAGAAAATTCGGTAAAACACGCGCGAGGAGGATGTTGATCGAGCTGAATTCCAAAACCTCTCTCTCTCTGTGGCCGAATCGGGAGAAACCGGTTAAACGGGTGAAGTCCCCGGCATGGAGGTGACGCGAACGCGCTTTGTCTATAAATCTTCCGGTGGAGAACTCGATGATGTCGGCACCGGCTGTTCCTGGGAACGAAAGAAAGTCTTTCTTGGAAACGCCCGTGGGTCATTAGAAGTCGCGCGACGACTAGAATGACAACTTGGGACTATTTTTGGATTGGAGTTTTTAGTTGCTTCTATATTTCAAGAAAAACGGTTGTCAAAAGAAATGAACGACTAAAATAGTTTCTAGCATTTTATAAGTTTATTTAGCCAAACGGGTAGGAATGTATTCTTAAGTAGTTTGATAAGCTGAAAAGGCTCGAAAAGGACGCTATTCAAACAGGAAAACGTAATTCCCTCTCTACCTTCTTGTCCCCCGTTCCACAGTTCGGGTCGTTCCCTTTGTCGGAAGACAAGCAAAACGAATGGAACGAAGACAAACAGAGCACTATATATCTACATATATACTTTGTACGCCACGAGGCGGCGGCAGTGTTCAAAGGCCGTTCACGCTTATCTTAATTTTTTGATGAACTTATTCCTCTCCCCGCAACCCACCTTCTTCCACGGACCACGAAATCTACCGGCACGAGTCTTTTTTTATTTAACCGCGCAACTTGCTGGTTCACGGTGGTTCCCCAAAGCTGGTACGAACTACACAGTTGCGCTTTTCCATCACTCCCAAAAAAAGCATTTCACATTGAGAAAACTGGTTCGATAGACCGGCCGAAGCGAAGGAAACAAAGCCAGGCTCGGCCCGAAATTGAAAATGGTGTAAATGGCTTCGTAGTAGCGAAGCAAGGAGGTTCCTTCCTTCCCGACCGCAGGCTCAAACGCATTCGATTAAAGTTTTTGCCTCACGCCTGTCCCAGTGAGTGATTGCCGGCCCATTTCAAATGATTCTTAAACTGCTTCGGCACCTTGGAAGTGGTTAAAAGAGTATTTAAAAAAAAACCTCATCCTGCCCGACGCTTCGGGCGATGGTACCGGAACTGATTAATACGCGAACGGGCAACCGCTACACGAACTGGTTGAAAGCGAGCTGCCACACTTTAGTTTTTCTGCGCGAAGTGCATAACTAATTGCTAATGGGGGTTGATTTCGTGAGGTTCTCGTACTCAACACCTTCCTCCGGAAGATTCTTACTTCCACCCAGCGCGCGAGCGTTCTTCCATTATTCTTTTCTCAATTTCCCGTGCAATCGGTTGAGCTTTCTGTTCTACTGAAAGAAGTTAAACGAATTGAGAAACAATCTTGAAAGTATCTTAAAAGAGCTCTGGACGGGGTTTAAATGAGTCACAAAAGTAATCTCTCATGCTGTGAAAGCTTCGCGAAGATTTTAGATTCCCTGGTTAGAATCCAATCGTACCAATCGTCGAAGAAATATTCAACTTTAATGTCGTAAAGAAGTGACAAAAAACGAAGGATCTTCAACCCGAAATCCAACGATGGTGAACGTCCGATAGTGATGGTTCGAAAAATTAATGGCCGTAAAAGCAATTTTACGTGGCAGGGACGACAAATTTGTCTTCGTCTTTCTATCAGCATGAATCAAGCAATTAGCATTCGGTGGATTTATTAAAGATACCACCGTCAACTTTTAGCTCCAAGCTTCCGCGGTTTCTTATCACAGATCTGAGGATCGTCAACCAGAGTATGGTCGTCACACCAGAGACCATCCATCCATCCAAAGGTGATGAAAAAAGTAGACACTGCCAATCCCGCTGGTTAGTTTTCCGGGAACATTGCCACCAGAAGCTTGCGTAGGATTTCGGAGGCGATTGATCGTCTTTCATCGATAACATCCACACGGATCTGCCTTTCGACAAATTCAATCCAGCACGATCGTCGTGTTGGATTTTACGAAGCTCATAAAGCGTCAGTGTTTAAAACGACAGATTGTGAGATTGTATTTTGATCTGAAACTCAAACCACTGAACACATTCTCATATTACAAGGATGCTTAAACCATGGTCGCCAGCATTTAATTGCACAAATCCAACCAACTCAAGCGAAGCAAACTTACTACACAACATTTCTCCAAACCGAGACGGAGAACTGTGTCGTTTCTCGCACGAATATTTCTCACCAAATACCCTGTAAACAATATAGGCAACAGATGTAAACATGCGTCACTCGCAACGGTTTGTTATGCTTCGCTATCCCACTGCGTAGGTCTAACTTTAAGAGACCGGAAGCAGGTGAACATTTGACTATCTGGACCCAATAAAACTGTAAATGGGACACTATTTCCTCGCTCGTTTGATTTTGCATAAATCAATTAACCTTTCTTCGCTCTCTCTCGCAAGCCACTCCCTGCGAGTCCATAAATAAGCGATTTGGATGCAAGAAAACCAGATCGAGAAAACGACAAATATCGAGACACTGGCCCTTAAGACGAAAGAGAAACTACAACTAACACCTCTCATAAGGAAATATTTTAGAGAAGGAATGCTCATTTACGAAGGTTTTTAAAAATATTTTCAAAAGAAAGCGGCCAACATAGTCCATTAACAAGCTGACGATATCATTGTTTTTTGCATTTTTGTGTCTTCACCCTAAAACGATGCTATAATGGTTTGATCCCATTTTGGACATTCATCTACGAAAGGAAGAAACATGTTAAGTGTTGCATATTTCTTTAGGTCATTTAGCCTCCGAGAAGTATAAGACTTCTTTTGTTCAATATTTCTTTGGCAAGACCATTTAAATTCAATGTGGAATAGAAAAAAAGACCTTTGTTAAACCGGTTTAGTAAGTTTAAGATTCATTCGTAGCCGTTCAAAACATTTCTTCCGGAAAATCGGAGCATTGATCTTGATCTTTGGTTTACATTTATAGCATAGGATGGACCTATACTACCATTTTCAAACCATCAGTTTGGTTAAAAGTGGGACAAAGAATGTTATAACTTCGAGATGGCAGCGAGCCCAGCTGGGCACTAACGGTGTTTGCATTATTTTCCGATACCGTAATCTGATGCATCTGATGGAGTGGCTTGAAAAGTTGAAACAAAGAAATCACTTCGTTATGGGCGCCTTCCCTGAACCCGCTACGGGTTTCAATATTTTTCCGATCAGCGCTTTTAGAGTCTTGCAACAAAATGTGACATTTGTTTATTGGGCAACTTTACTGCTGCTTGTCAGTGGACAAGCACGGCGACAAATAGGAGTTGGATTACAACACAGTGCGCAGTTTTTGTGCGGCAAACGGTTAATTTGCAAGCTGACGACATTCTGGAACGGTATTTGCCTTCGTTAAGTAAATATTACTTCTCAGAAACGACGTAGCTATTACATAACTACTGGGCATTCAATATCATTCCATAAAACGGTAAAATACATGGATGAAACATTTTTGCATTGTTTGAAAATGAGACGCTTCCGATTTCGTTGAAGGAAACCGTATCACCGAGAACGAATAAACAAACAACGCAGCATTGTTTACTGCCAATGGTCGTGAACCTACAAAACAAACTCATTTTTTGTTTCTTTTGCACTAACACTGGAGCTTCCGTCTCTCCCGGATGGAGCGTAATCAAATGACGGCTAAATGGAAGCATAAATATGGTTCTCTCCATGTAGGCTTTAATGCGCCCCACATAGGCTCTAACCTGAAATGGAGCCAATAAATGGAAATATCTTAATATATTGAAAATAGTCTAAATAAGGCAAATCATTTGGTTACCAACGTATTTTTGAGATAATAAGATGTGGCAAAAAGTTTCATCAGTTGCCTGAGTTGAATAAACACTATTATACGTTGTTTCTGTACTTTTGTTTACGTGTTTTAAGGCGTTTTTGGTGTTGAACGTTTTACACTATCAAATTGCGTTCGCAAAAGTTTGATAAAGATTCTTCGCAAAAAAGAACGAGAAAGAAGAACCAAGACCTCAGTATGCACCGAACCCAACGACCACATAATTTACGCTCCCAGCATTTCACATTCCACCCGTGCAGCGTCGTATGTCTGCGGTTTTCCTTCTCGCCGGACATTCAACACCTCACGATTTGCTCGAAAGACTGCCGCGCCGTGCAGGCGACGAACCTCGGACGAACGGAATTCTAAAGCAAGCCCAACACTCCCGTTGCACACGGTTTCTCTTCGGCTCACGCCTTCGTTGGTGCTTCCTATCTTGTGGAAGAGCCTTCAAAGTTCATTTACGTTCTCATTTGGGTGCAATCTTGTTGCATTGCACGATGATTATTTTTCGCCTTCGAGCATCCGAGCAGGCGTCGGTTTAAAATATGGCAAACCATAATGACGCCCAACGTCAATCCGATCATCGATGCTCTTCCGGAGCCAAGAGCAGGGGATGTTATGCTTCGGTCGAAATCCGCACAAATCTTGGAAAACCCACAGTCGAATCTGATTATTTAGTAATTTATCTTTAGCACCGAGGATGCAAGCAATTCTGTAAGCATTTTCTTCCTTCATCGGTCGAGCGAAGCACACAGCGAAGAGAGAAACCGTCTCACATTGTTATTCTCACCAGCAAAATTACATCCCTTTGCACCCTTTTCTGCGGAACTGCATCACCCCACGGTTGAAGCGTGTTTTTGTTCATTAACAGCAATAACGGACTGATGGGTAAGCCTATCACTATGGGAACCTCCACACTAAACGAGAGCCATGTAAATGTATTCGAAATGTGAAGCGTACACACGCGTATCTCTTTTGTTCCCAAAATGGTTATGACCGAAGTGTGTTGGTTTTAAATTTTGCATCTAATTTGTGATCCTTTGCTCAAAACACTAAATTCTCACCGGAAAATTTACCAACCGTGGCGCATCATCACGTGGCTCACACCCCCGAAAGCGCCAACCTGCTTTCGTCACATCGACTCCATTCAGCTTCTCACATTACGAGATTCGCCACCCTCCCGCGGAGTGCTCGATTATCCCATTTAGGAATATTTATCTACTATTCCGATACTTCACCTCGCCGGGCCAGGACCACGATTTGGCATTCGCCTTCGTTTCCACTCCGTCCCGGAGGGGGGCGGGTTTGTGTCGCTATTTCTGTTTTATGCTCAATTGGCGACGGTTTTTGTTTGGCCGAAGATGGTATTTTAAACTGGCCGTAAAATAATTTAGGCTTTATTGCCTGGTGGTGTCGCGACTAGGAGAAGGAGGAGGAGGGCGGAGACGGAAGGAAAAAGCGTTTGAAGGCGGCACCGTTTTTGCACCTCTCGTTTGGATGAGCCAGCGCTTTATCCATCTTCGAATTGTGAAATCGATGCTCCGGAGACTCGAAAAGAAAAAGCTCCACAGCGCCAGGAAGTCGGTGTTTGTTTTTCCCTCAGGGTGAGCAAAACCACTTCCCCTTCCTCATACCGCGTTCCGGGCCAACGTGACTCACGCCCGTGATTTCTCCCACGATGTCCGAGGCCAGACATCTCTCTGTGGCCCGCGTGGAGGTGACATTAGTGCGAAATATGAATCGGTCGCGGAATGGACGAAAATTAATTTTATAGTTTTATTCAATCGCCCACCGCCCGCGTGGAAATGAAAAACTTCCCTTCGTCGTTTGGGCATTTGGAAGGGAGAAGAGAGAAGGACGACCATCAAGACCCGCGGGATGATGAGACCCATTCATGCTGATGATCTTGACATCAAGCTGGCGTCGGCGGGTCGGTTCGAGGTATTTTCGAGCCATTTCGTGTGCCTTTCGTCGTTAGTTACGGGTGCCGTTCGTTAATCCTGACATTTTTGGTGATCGTTTTCATATTGTATTTTATTTTCGATTTTCACCCCTTGGGGAACCCGTCGCAAATTGGACCTTATTTTCGTATCCTCGAGCAGCAAGTAGAGAACGAGAGTGAGGGAGAAAAGTATTTGTGAACAAAGATCAATCTGTTTGTATGATAGAAATTGCCCAATATAAAGAAATTTCATATTCTGAACATCAACCAGGGATTTAACTTTCAAAATTTAAATTAGTTTGATCTACAAAAACTTAAATTTAGATCATGAATGTTATAAATATAACTCGAGTGCATTTCTTGCCCCATGTTCAAATAAATACGACGATCTTTTGCTCTCCTGTATCAGTATGTTTAGTAGCTTGAGGTGGTTTCAGTTCTTCTTCGGAGCCGTCCTCAAAATATAGCCTTCGGACATGATCTTTCTCGACGCTCTTACGAACGGACTTGCACGGAACTTACTGCCCCACCACTGATCGGAGTCCAGCGATTGGGCACATAAAAAAGTGCTCCTCCAGTATGGACTCACACTTAACCACAACCATTGCTGCCCATGCTCATTACTTGGCGAGCATCACGATCGTATTTTCCCGAACGGACTCGGTTCTCGAGCAGCTGCAGCTCGTTTCTCGATCGCTTGTGGCGTACCGTTGCATGCCCATCGGAGATCCATGATCTCGACCACGCAAAACGCAGCCAATGCACTCGAGCAAATGCAACAAACGAGCTCGGGGCTTCGCAATGTCCGAATCGTTTCGCAGCAGCCATCCAGTGATCCAATCAAGAATCGTGTTAAAACGAATTCGAGCCTAGTTGGATTGAGTTCCGCCTTTTGCTGGCCAGCCGGGGACGATTTCGCGAACGAAGCACCCTTGTGGTGAGTAATATTTTATGCTGCCAGCTTGGTTTAATCGAGATCGTTGCAGCATTAAACTCGACACACCATCCTCTTCTCGCATCCTTTCAACCGTATCGCCCTCAACTTCAACGGTTTGATGTGCGTTTTGTAAATTAAAACCATATTTCCGAATTTCCGAGCCAACGATACTTGGAAAGCGTTTTAAGATTTCTCTTTGTGACTGTCCGAGGACTTCAAAAGATTGTCGACTTGCCCTGCCCATGCGTGTGGCTTATCCAACATTGGTTCTGGATGCACTTCGAGAAACCGTTGCCCTTTTTCCTAGTATCCCAGTCGAGCGGCGCGTATATCCAGGGTAACGGAACGAGATAGTAATGTGTTCGAAGAAGTTTGCACCCTTGAGACTCACTACCATCACCGCCGAGAGAGTGGCATTGGTTTTTATATTTTCCTCCCAACACGATAACGGAAGCGGCGAATAAACGGCGAGTTTGCAAACATACTGACACACAATAAGGCGGGCAATGCATTCATATGCCGCAAAAAAAGGCTCGCCCGGAATCTGTTTTCGAGGAATCTTGAACCTCTTGGTTCGGCTACTCTCCGTCTTCGCCAGCGTCAGGAGTTTATATTTCGCCGCGAGCGAGCGCTGCCATGAATTGAAATAAAATGGCCAAAGCAAAAATGCAAGATGACAGACAGCAGATATGAACGCCGCTGGATTGTCGCCTGCTTGGCGTCTACCAATTCCGTTTTTTTTTCCCCCACGGTACTTTGTTCCTCTGCTCTGGAAAGAAGGTGCTGAAAATATGTTTCCGTTTTACGTTTCGGTTTCAATTTTCCACACCAAGCGACCAAGCGTTAGATTCGTTTCTAGTTACGTACCATAAAGGTTGTAACCTTTGCTAAAACGCATACACCCCGATCGAGCGTTAGACTAGATCGTGCACATGATTGCATACATAAGCATCACAGCGGTGCAATTTATTGGCAGCGTAAAATTTGCGTGCAACATAAAAAACACCTTTCCGAATGAACGTGCGGGCGAACGTTAAAACGGTTCGAAAATTTACAGCCTACGTCGTTCGATCTTCTTCCCGGGGCAACACCGGGGCGTTTGCTGGAGGATATCACCCGGACCCAGCGCAGCAAAGGAGGAGCCAATGATCGTGCATCATAAATCATACCGTTATCGATCGTCGCTAGCGTCGGAATCCAGCGGAAGATATTTCTTATTCGTTCGCCGGGAAATATAATAAAACCAATCGTTCCGAGCCGAGCAGATTGAGATTCTCAAGCGGACTCGTCTGCAGGGATCGTATGGACACACAGGGAGACGTAAAGCCTGAGTAAAGATGAAAGTTTGGTACGAAACAAAATTATTGAGCATTAAATTTTTATTTACGAGAAATCAGCATCCCTCGCCTTGTCGTCCACATTTATTTTACGACGGCTCGTGATGGAAATTGAGACTTAGGAGAGGACAGATCACGAAGATAGCGCGCGTGCTTGCAGTGCAACTTCATCACGCGATCGATTTCATTCACAAAATCTTCCTCCAATCTCAGCTAGCGATGACTCATATGCCAAATTCATATGCCGTGAAATATTCAAATGTGACATCCTCTCTGAAACAAGATGTAGATTGGAGTGAATGGCTAAAACTGTTTCTAAACAGAGAAGGAAAATATCTAAAAGATGACACAAGACCTTTTCCAAGAAGAAGATAGTAATCAGAAAAAAATGTGTCTTCCGTGTTGGTCACCAATTCGAAACGTGTGCTCCAAAAATCTGTACTGAAACCATCACGAGAAGATTTTTCATCTTCCAAGATACGATCCTATGTGTTCCACTTTATTGATCATTCTGTTTGTTTTGCTAGCGATACAATTTCCCTCCAACGTTCCAGATGGCCCAAAGATAATTGGTTTCACAGATACACTGTTCCTAAACTAACCTAGTTATTAAAACGACCTTTGCCGTCCAATCGATGGTATTCCGACGGACTTCCTGCAACGGACCGAAAAATATTTATGTATCATTTCTATGTTTCTCCCTTCCTTGGGTAATCGAGCAATTGATTTGCCTACCCCATACGAATGCTACAAAAAAAAACCTCTCTATCTCTTCTTGTTTAGATTGGCAGCGATCGAGTTTCTTTTGATCTTTGATGCCATGAAGCGCGTAAACAAGAATGAGGGCGAATTTGGTTCACAATTTTTCCTCTTACGTAACGCACAGTTTTATGCTTGCTACCTATGATGTGTGTGTTTTTCTTCCATTTTCCGACGCCTCGATGCGAGAGTTCAATCCAATTTCCCAATCCGCCTTGAATCACATGGACA
This sequence comes from Anopheles coustani, assembly GCF_943734705.1. Classification (NCBI taxonomy): domain Eukaryota; kingdom Metazoa; phylum Arthropoda; class Insecta; order Diptera; family Culicidae; genus Anopheles; species Anopheles coustani. Next base: position 3,916,344 of record NC_071289.1, read on the forward strand.
CACACAGCCATACAGAAGATCAGAACGTAAACTCCAGTATCAAAGCCTCAGAAGACATGGACACTTGCCAAAGAACGATTCCCCCCAACCCCTTCCGAAATACGGGGGAGAACAAGGGGTTTGAGACGTGACGGTTGATATGTTGTTTGGATACAGCAGAGGCGTCAAACTGACGCGCCTTTTTTTTTTTGTTTCTCTTCTCCACAGGACGCCCTTCGGCTTCTTCTACTCTACTCTACCGGCATCTGGCCGGTAGATCCTCCTGGAAACAGCTTCCACCGGCAAACGAATTACGTGGACGTCGGACGGACGTATAAACCAACGAACTAAATAAGCTGGAGATACGCCAAGATATTGTGCGCCTTTACTCCTTCGCTCGTGGGATTTCAACCGGAATTGGCGAAGGAAGCCAGAACAATGATTTACTCTTTCGGTTTTCATTCTATACATTGCGTTTTCCGTGCCATTTCGGGTTCTTCCTCGGTACGTTCGTTTGCCAACTTGGCATCGGGCCTCACTGACAGCTCCTGACCGGCTGGCCGCGACCTGGAGAAGAAAGGGCTCCGCCAAAAGGTATATCCATATCTGCCCGGGCGTCGACGATTCGCGCGTCTCTCGTCCGCCACAGAAGGCTCGTGGAGGAAGGACTCCGTGTCGTCCTGGCGCTCGGGAAGGTCGGCCGGCTGCTGGCAGGACGTTTTCAATATCTTCCATCTCACCTTTAGGCTCACGGTTCTCGCCAATTTTTTGACGAATGACCGTCATTTCTTGCCGTTGCCGTTGGCGTGCTGGCGAGATAATAATCGTTTCTGCAGCTTTTAGACTCGTTTTACTTTTCTTCCGTTACTGTTCTGTTCTGCCCGGTGGGTATTTTTGCTCCCTGCGAATATCGACGAGGGTGGTGGTGGTGGTGGTGTGGAGTGTCATGCCCGTGCCATGTGATGGGCAGCAGGATTTGACTCAGAAGTTTACGTAAGAACGCAACGGGCAGGCAAGGACTACAAATCACATTAGAACCAATCATCTGGCGATGCCTCTTCCGTGAACAGCCTCATGGAGGGCAAGTGTTCGAACGGCTGCGAGACCAGTGCCCGCGGGTCCTCTTCTTCTGGTGGAGCCGGGTGAAACCGGCAATTAAAATTAACATAAGTGATATTTAGCCCCGTTCCTCGCCGACTACCGTTTTCGTGGCAGGATAATCACGCTTTTTTGTGCAACGAAGAAGAATAAAAAGCCAAAACCCCACAACGATCGATGCACCTTGAGCAAAGAAGAAAACCATCGAAGCAAATTGTCTCCGCTATTTAATGATCCCCGTATTGTGTCTTACTTTTTTTTCTTCTCACCAGAAATCAAGTTTGGCAGCAGTATAGCTGCCCATTGGTAACACTTCGAGACGTCTTAAAAGGGGCTTAATTATGGAAATGACTTTTTTGCTGGTCACTTTTTTTTGCACCATTATTCAAAGCAGGACTGCAGCGTGCACTAGTTTTAAGAAGGAGTCTGTGAATAAAAGATGCACCTCAGGCATGTGAGCCCGATTTGGATCGTTATGCAAAATTGTGAATTACATAATAAAGGACTTTACCGGACAAGTTTGCTTCTCATCAGAAAATAGCGTCGGTTCATCAATTGAGACCGAATGCAAGACTCGAAGAAATTAATATTAAGTTAAAAACTACACAGAGCCACACATTTTGAAAAATATATTGGTGTTTTTAACAAACGTTGCAACTTTTTAAGCAACATTAAAAAATAAAAAAAGAATATATGAAAGTAAGGACAAGTAGCAAACAAGTAACCTCAATGGTAAACAAATACTATAAATTGAATATTTATTGTCACCCCCGTCTAACGGAAACGAAATATTATAACAAAACATTTCACCCACAGCAGTGAATGAACGAGGATCTTCTTTTTCTTCAACACGAGAACGGAAACATCGTTGACCAAACGGATCCAGTTTCATCGATTAATATTAAAAAACAAACCAATCGCTTCGATCGATAAATCTCTCGCAATTAAGCGCTCATTTTCACACCATCCCGTTTAGCATAGAAGGAGCATCGGTTGGTTGGAGTCGTGTCGAACTAGCGTTGCCGGATGGGTATCGGCTTGCCTTCACCAAAACACAACACATGGGCTAATTTATGGCAGCTAGCCAATCGATGTTTAATCAGCATATATACGATACGCGATGCTCCCCCCCTGGCTGGCTGGCGATCGATCGCAATCGGGTCGTGCCGATTTGGGGTATATATATAATTAGATTACCGACTGTTCGCGTTGGTAGGTGGTTCGGAGAGAGATTTACTCGATGAAAAATATCTTTCCGTTGTAGAATGCACCGTTTTTGGAGACATGTTCATCGATCGAAAACGATCGATGAATTAAAATTAACATATGAACAGGACTAAAACTTTTTAAGCGTTCAAATAAACACTCTCTTCCCCCCAGTAAACTCCGTACTACCAACCGTTCCATGGTAAGGCAATTGGGAAGGGAGTGTGTGCGCAATTCGTACCGCCTCGGGCGGGCAACATTGGGTGGAATAATTTTCCCATAAATCAACGCTCACTATTTGGCTAATTGAAGGCTATTACCGACAGAATTAATGGTAAAAGATCGTTTTTCGGGGACACCGCCAGACGTTGCACGCTGAAACGCTGCCAGATCCGATCCGGGCCCGCGCAGGAGATGTCATATCTAATCTAAACGTTTGTGCGATAAATTATGCCGACCCGGGGAACCCGTCGTCCGCCGCTGCTGCCCCGAATGAGCGCCTTTTTGAGTCCGGGTCTGTTGGCTTCCACGCCCGTTTAGTCTTGAATGAAATTCCTTTTTCGATCGGGGAACGACTGCCGTAAGCGATGACTTTAGAATGGACTCTCTCTTGCTTCACCAGGCAGCGACTTATCTTTATTTCTGTCAACCCACGATAACTTCAGAATCTCGAAGCGCTGGGAGTGAACTTCTCCCCGCTTCATTGATGCAAATCAGTCCTTCCCCAACACTCCTCCTTTTCCCTCGAAAGCACAAAAGATGGTGGTGAAAGGTTCTACGGTCCACTCGCGCATCACTTCATCAAAAATCGGAAGAAGGATATGTGTACGCTCGTGGCCACAGCTTGATCTCACCTTGGCCGCGGTGGAATGTTTATCGGCTTGATCAAACGGCGGCGCGGAAATATGGCCATACGAAGATGAACAAAAGCGGACAAAAAAAAAAGAGTATCCTCCACAAATTGTCACACGGGAGGTCTTTCTATGGGTGTTACTTTAATTGGATTTCATTTTTCTTTGTCGGCGTCCGCTCGGATGCGTGTGCCAGCGTTCTTACGCCGATGCACACTCCCAGGATGGGCCATAAGCATCGCGTTATGCTAATGAGTCCAAGCTCAATTTAAGGCGGTTACATGAGAGAATGAGAGAGTTTTAATTGACTTCAGTAATTTTTATATCTTTAAAGAACCGTTTTACTGAAGAAAATTTGTATTTTAATAAATTGAAATGATAACTGATACAGAAAAGGGTCTAGTGAAAGAAAAATGAATGGCATTTCGAATGAATACTTAACAATCTTTACAGGAAAAAAAACGGAACATAATCTTCCGTTACTTCAGCACGCACGCCCATCCTCCTACAACACTGACCTTTTGAAACGTTTATGTATTCCCAAATTTTTACGTTCCGTCGATCACGTTATGATCTTAATCGCACAGTTCACGACGTTGGGGATTAGGATTATGGTAATTTTTTGGCATCCCACCCAAAGGTCAGACGATCGACCAAAGCACGCGGGGCCCATAACTCATCGAATTTTTCCGCCAAACAACTGATGGGTCGCATCAAAAATAGCAAAACCGAATAGCACGGCTCGTTGCTTCCTTTCCGGGACTATCCAGCATGATGGCGCCGCCGCTTGTCGGATGTTTTGGGCAGTTTAAAATTGGCCTCGATAAAGATGGCATATCAAATAGGAAAGAGGGGGAAAAAAATCACACCAACGTCCGACATACCGTGCACATAAAATACACCACATAATCCTTCTCCCGCGTTTGGCGGTCGCGACTTGGAACCACAGGCTGATGTCAGATTGGGGAAATTTGAAAACGCCATCAAAACACAGCGGGCTGAAAACGCGTTAAACGCCAGGCGAGCTGCCGGATTTTGCGGGATCCCGCACTCACACGCTTCCAGGATACAATCGGACGATAATCAACGCCTTAGGATGCCCCTCCACTTTCGCCCGTTCGCCCCCGATAAAGGATCACGCTAATCGGAAAGCGCACTCGAAAAAGCTCCGGGAAACGGAACCCGGAGGCGAAGTAAGCGGACAAAAATCAAGATCGACTCGTATCGTTTCGGGACCGCGGACGGACGTGATCGCTACGGTTCGCCCCCTATCGAGCATAAATAAAGATTATCATTTGTTTGCCCCTTTATGGATTACGGAGCGGGGCGAAACCGGCACCGTTTCGGCCACCAACACATGATGATTTCATAAAGCAGGATAAACGCGAAACTGGCGAGGGAAAGATAAACCCTGCGGAAGGGTGGATGGGTTTAGGCCACCATTCGATAGACACCTAAAGCTGGTCAATGGGCGAAAGGGGAAACATATACTACCCCAACTAAAACCTATTTTATCGGAAGGCCCGAAACCTCATCGACCCGAAAAGTGTGCCAAAACCATAAACTATCTATTATATGATTAGGCCGGGAGTCGTGGGCCGCTTCGGCGCAGGGCGTATGCTGCTGACCCGACCGAGGAAATGTATCGCAAAGGTTCGGCAATGCGATCCGCATCGTGACAAGCCCTCTTTCGGTCGCCAGTTTTTTGACAATCCTTCGTTTGGGCCCGGTTTTCATTCCGATTCGACCGGAAATGGGCAATATTTTCAACGAGCCCGGTATTTATTACCCCTGTATGCGATGGCCAACAGCCTCCCGATGGCACGCGTGGGGATGTTGGGGGGTTGGAAAGGGCTGACGCGATCGACGGATTAAGATAAGCAACGAGATCATCCAGCCGTAGGGACCACCGAGGGCGCCGCATACAAACGGTCAAACTCTGGCCAACAAAACCAAGCCGGGGGAACGTTTGATATGTGAAAGTGCTTCACCCGCAATTTGCGCTCTTTCTCGTCTCATTCGACGGCAAATTCTTCCTTCCAGCGTTCGTTGTTCACAACACGGTTTCTTCTTAGTTTGCGAATACAAAACCAACAGTGCTCTTCAATCTTCAAGCATAACATTAGCATACATTTGGCCATCGCATCGATATGTGCATCGAAATAAATGACTCGCTAACTGCTCGTTTGTATTCGTTGAATAGATTTACCAACCATTATCGTGGGCCCCGGCGTGTTGTAAAACGTGTCTTTTGATCCATCAGATAAATCTCTTAAGCGTCGTCGGTCCTGGCGTTTGTGTTCCCCCCCTCCGCTTGTGCTCATTACACGCTAAGGTGTCAATTGGCCGTAGGTTTCACATCGCAATCGAATCGAATTCTACGCAACCACGTGGCAGGGACGGACCATGCGTTGGGCATGTGACGACCGAGGCCGGTCTATCTCCATTAAGCACAAATTTTCACCTACAAGAGAAAGAAAAAAAAATAAACGAACACAATGGTGGGGCAAAATACACTTCTCGTATCTTAGATACGCTTAATTATGATGTCAAATAAAGTTGTACGACGCATGACCACTACCGTCGGGGTGGTGTGGAGATGTTTGGGGGGTTTCCCCATTTAGCGAATGGAACAAACCGACGGCGAGGTGTTCGCGAAGGGGTTTTGAAGGGGTTTTGAAAAAGAGGAGGTAACCATGGCTTGAATAAACAATGGGACTCTTTGAAGCAATTCATCAGACCAACGCAGAAGCAGCTACCACCCAAGACGCAACGGACGAACTTGGCGTCCCGTTTTTGGACCTGCACCCGTTCTTCTGCCTATCAAGAGGCAGAGCGACGTTTACGCCATACTCTGTGCTGTGAATTAAACAAACAAACCAAACGCGGGGACTACCGACTGGTCGCTGCTGCTTCTGAGGCAATGTTTACGCAGCTCTTCTCAAGCGATTGCAGTCCGGTGACAAACCAAATACGCTCCACGTACACACAACGTCGCTATGGGAAGCACTCTGCGGGATGAAGAAATATGTATCGTACAGTATTTATTTATTCATTGCGCTCAAGTACCTGATTTCCCGGTCTATGGTCGCTTTTACGATGGACTTCCTTATTTCATTCATTTCTGCGGGCTTAGAAGCGATTTGCAGTGTTCATTTGTGTTCTATAAGAAACAGACTATAAGACATATAAGTTCTACTCTGCTTCACTAACAGTTGATAATACAGAAAGCCCAGGCAGGGTTCCTGTGTTTACCAGCCTTAGACCACTTCACGTAAAGTACAGCAAACAAAGTGCAGCGAGAGGTGAAATTGACAAAAGGTAAACACATTCAAGCCCAGACGGGTTTGGGAGCTCGTTTGAAAGAAGTTGTGTCGCCACGTTATAAGTTCCTCAAAGCTCAAGAACATGACCGGAATCGTTCAATACGTTGATTACTTCATAAAGGCGCTGCTGGAGGTAACCTTTAAAGTCGAGTTAAAAACACCCATTCCCAGATGGGACACCTTCCTATAAACGTAACATTAGCTCAAACCGCAAAACCAATGCAACCGGAACATAAAATGGCTGCTAAGTGACGGCTAGAAAACCGCGAATTCCGTCCCCTCCTTTGCTTGGCAAGGGTGGTGTCGTCAAGTGGAGCGGAAAACTTCGGTGTAAGAAAAGGGGAACCACTAATGCATCCAATCGGAGGGGAGCTGCCGGTACAGGAAATTCAATATGCTTGAAGTATTGGGTTTGCTTTTGAAGCATCCCCGTCAGGGGGACAGCCTTGCGGACTGGCTGCGATTCTTGTTTATTTTTCAATCAGCGGACAAACCGTACGAACCGTACGTCAACGTGCTCACAAACGGCTTAATGGGTTTGATGTTGGCTCGAATGTACCGCAAGCTGATGTTACATATTTATATTATCACGACCCATTGCTCTGCGCTCCGCGTATCTCCAGCCGGTACCAGTTTTGCATCGGCACCGTGTTTCCGAAAATAGCCCGCGCCCGCTTTGTTGCGTTATAATAACCACCATTTGTGCAATCGTAAATAATATATTTTTAAACACGCAACAGCGCCTGGTACTTGAAGGTTTTATGGTCACTAAAAGATCTGTTACCATTTTTTGCTCCTTATCCAAGCGCATATCGTCAATTATCGCGATAACGATAGTCCGAAAACACTGTGTCCAGGGCTGTAACAAACGAGCACCAACTTATTGCCCATAAACGCAGAACCCATGGGATTGCGGTAAAACAAAATACGACACGCGACCTCTAACCGACACTCTCCGATGGTGGCATTTAACACCCGAACCCTGGTCGCGTCCCGTATCATTTAAACCGCGTTACAGCGCGCGGCTCGTTAATCAGTTTTTCAGCGAAAACCGCGAGAAAACTGAAAAACCCGCTCGATCATACCCGAGTTTATGGGGCACAACCCGAAGGCGAGCGCAACTGCAAGCACTTTTCCGGTTCGACCCGACCTCGCTCTGCTGAAACGAAAAAGAACTGCAGTTTAATAACACTTATTGCGTTATATATTTTACACATTTTTCACCAGCTCCAACACTGCGCCGGTGCGAGATGCAGATTGCCGGAACCATAATTATCGATCATATTTTTCCTCTTCCAATGGACGATGCAATTTATGGCATTTTGCAGCTTCGGCTTACGGTGATTGAAGATATTGGAGCTCGATAGGGCAGGGCCAAAGGGTAATTATTAACACAACACCATTGCCATTTTGTGCCAATCCGGTACGTTGCAATTAATGATTGTATTTTATTTCTCACAACACAGTTCAACATTATCAGCGTGACATATTTCGAATGTTCAACTTTGATACTGGTTAATACCTGTTCTTTAAAAGTGAACGATCCGCTTAAAAGATTCGGATAAGCTTGTCACGGTAAAGCATATTTAAAGTTGGAGTTACCACACGTCTTTCACAAAACTCCAAGCCAGTTCATTGGCCGCATCGTTTTCATGGAACAGAATAATGGATCCTAATCAACTGTAGCCTACGCATGATGGATGAAGGGTGCGTGATGGACAGCTTCCCATTTCGGTCTATCAAGAACCCAAATCATCGCGAATAAACCCCTAGTGTTTACAGGGAAGTTCTAGCTCTTTCCCAGCGCCAACATTTTTCAGTGCCAAGGATAGTGCTTTTTGATTAGATCAACAACATTGTTGACTTCACATCTCCAACTCGAAGCGGCGCTTCTACCCAGTGCCCCAATCACAAGGTGATGAATCTTACCGAGGTCGCCCGTTTCAAGAAGATTCTTCATTGGCCTTCTTATGCCCCGACGCCGCGAAGAACTTTTGGATTCGGCAAACTTCGGCGTCAGGTAGACTCGGCGCCTTGTTGACGCCTTTCGAAGTTCACCCCGGGCTTCACGTGTACCCCCCTTCACCGCCTCCTATGAAGCGTTTCGATCGCTCGGTAACCGACGAAATCATCTTCCCAGTAAACGTCGCGAAGAACCAAAGGCGGTGTAAAAAGGTAAAACCTGTTCCCTTTGCTTTGCTTTTCAGTGCTTGTTTCGTCTCATTCTTGCTGTTTTATTTTATTTTTTTTTTTTTTGCGTACCACGGCGTCCTTTTTCCGTTGGTGCTACTAGGCTGGTTTTGGGTGTTTCCGTGCCGGCTTACATTGAGGTTTTTAATACATCATAAACATAAAGAAAATATGTATAATCATCGCAATATGAGCAATAGCGTACACCACCGAGCGACTAAAAGGGTCCGACCCATTCCACGATCACGAACCACGCAAGGCGATGTGGTAACGGTAACGTTAATGTGCCAGCTTCTCGGGAATCTGCTCTCTCGATGGTGGTCTAGAAAACATAAACGATTGGGTGGCTCATTACTTAACACTTCAGCCTCGTTATCCCACCGGTAGGCGGTAATGACGGTGGGCGCATGCGGCAAGAAACAGATTTCCGCAGGATGTAGTTAGGCCTCGGAGATCGGAGAGTCACGGCTCACTCATCACGCGGCATCATACGTGTCATATTTTTGGAACCATCCAACCATCAGCCAAGTCAACGAGGGGTCGTCCGATCGAATTAACTCGATTGGTGGCACTCGCAGGTCTATAATTGCAGAAGAATTTGCGATGACATTTAGAAGATCATTTAGAACACCCTCGAAACGGTTCGTACCCAGTGTAATGTTCTAAAAATAATTAAACACATTTCCCTTTGCAAGTCGTTTGCATCAGTACCTGCATGTTACGTGCTTTCCGGAAGAACCTGAAAACGGCTTCAGATTATTGACCCCGGATGTAAGGGCAGGCTGGTATTAGAACTCTGGAACGACAAAGGCGGACCATGTTTCCTTCATCGTCGTACGGTACCGTCTTCGCTAAGCCCATTGCGTCAGTTTCCTTGTCGTAGCGCGTCAAACGATAGAAAGTAAAGGTACAAATCCGTTTAAAGGCTTACCGCAGCGAACGGTTACAACGGCGTAAAACAACAACCAGATCAAACCGTTGGCATCGATTGCACTGGCAAACGTAGTTGACGCTCGGTAGTGCCTACGTTTGTTTGAGGCCGATTCGGTGAGCGAACAGCCAAGTGGTGAATCCTTACGAGTAGAGGAAGTCACTACGTCAAGCAATTTTCTTTACGTTGCATAGAAAAAAAAGACAATAGTGCAGCTGTTTTCACGTTCCAAATTAAATATATCCCCGCCTTAGCGACCCGAAGCCCGCCGTATGACTTGATTAACACTAGGTCTATTGTGATATGCATAGGAGAGGAGAAATCTGCCACCATCGAACGAAACTTATGCAAAATCACCAATGGACATTCCCATACCAATGGCGTCGACGGTTCCATCATCCGGAGAGCATCGTAAATGTGGATCGATTAGCATAGCATCACATGGCGTCGCCAATGGCCAATTATTTGGCTTCGCTGTGAGCAATATGGATCTCTTTCCGACTCCTCCAGCTGCTGGCAGGCGTTCACCTTGGCGTGTTTGACCATCGAAACGGATCTCTAGCCCTGACTCAGAGACGCGTAAAGCTGATGGACAGGATGCTGCACAAGCTCCTGATGAATGCGGGGCTGTTTCTTCTCAGCCCCAGCAAGTCACACGATGAATACAAATGGACAAATTAACGATAACTGCAGTTTGATGAGGGTCATTTCTTTGCAGAAATCGATCGGTGGAGAGAAATTTATTGGTCTCGCAGGGTACAGCGGAAGGTTGTTCCAGTCCAGGACCGTACGGGGTTGGTTCCTGAAATTTGAACCCACTCGAACGAAACCTGGAAACGATACTTTGTTTTTAGTTTTCGTCCCCGCGCCTCGGAACCATTTTGGAGATCGAAAATAAGATACGGGAACGATTGGTGCTGCTTTTTTGGGGCCCGCTTCTTCATTTTCTGCCGTCCCATTATTCAAACACCCACGTTTACGCGCGCTGCCAGCGAAACGTGTTGAGCAACTGGTAAGGTGAGGCTCTTAAGCGAACGCGCGATAGAAACGGTCGTGGGATGGCTTTAACGGCTTCATGCTTAAAATGTCTTCTTTTCGGGGGGGCTGATGGAGGCGAGGAGGGACGGAAAGTAAGGAAACCGGTCCAAATAGAAGCCGTTGCGAGCTATCTAAATCCTATCCGTCATCCGCCAGGGAGTATATCAGCAGCGGTTTCCGATATGCAACCAAATTTTAGTGTAGCTTCAGTTGATTTCTTAAACGTTGGTAAAAGTTTCTTCAACAACTGGAACGCGGCGTAAAAATGTACTTGGCATCGTACGGCCACGCTTTACACCCGATCGAAGTAAATACCTGCAAAGAGAAACAAGAATAGCAAATTAACACTCATTAGCAGCGCTATTACGGCAATATGACATGATGGCACAAATTTTATGATGCTTTAATGATCGAACGGCCAACGGCTGGGTGCGTTGGCATCGGTGACATTTGATGTTACACTGGCGTGGCGAGCAACGAAACCACTTCCTTCATGGAGTGGAGTGGAGTGCGGTGGGCAGTGGCTATCGCCCCAGCTGGTTGGCTAGCTGTCCATCGAAGTCCCCAAGCGGGAGGGGGGAGGCTGACAAATTGGACTACCCTTGCTGGCGGTAAGCATCCTCTTTGAAGTACGCTGCTGCCAGTTGCGCTAATGAGAAGCCCACGCGCAAAAACGCAAGCGTACAACAATGTGCGGTGATTGCGTTCGCACGAACCGCCCCGTACCAAAGGGGGCCAAAGGCTGTCGGAGGATGCCGACTCGTTACCTAGAGCAGGAGTAGTTGTCGCCGGCGTGTAGGCGCATCGCGTGAAACGTTCATACCCCGAAAGCGTTCTATGCAGAGATTAAAGAAGCAATCTCCTCAGTCTCCCGCCCGGGGACGACAGGAACGGGGGGACGATGTTTGAGAAATAGGTTGCTGTCCACGGGATGTAGGCTTCAAATTAGTCGTTAGTCAACCATGCACGCACCTAACAACCACCACGGTCCCATTTTTCCCGGCCCAAAGGAAAAGTTGCAGAGCACACGCTAGATGGAGCTCTTGGAGTTGGTGAATAATAATTTCTTCCTCTCCCTTCGGCACCCAAAGGGGGAGGGAATATCACGCGAGCATGACCTGATCGGGATTCACATTTGCTTCCTGCCCGGAGGCGACAAAAAGATAAGCGATCGGCAATTAAGAGCGGCGCATCCCAATGGAAGTCTTCCGAGGGGAGGTGAAAAATTAATGGACCTTAAGAGTAATAGCTTTTCCTACGAGATGACTTACTTTGCGTGGTGAAGTAATGGGTCTCTTTAGGCACGGATATCCTTGTGATACTTCGTTCTATTAATATATCGTAAATATTTTCAGAGAGAAAAATGAGTTATTCATTGGAACTTCTTTTTAAATGAGATCAAGTAGGAAAATGAACAAAATTGCACTACGTTATGTGTAATCGCGTCTCCTTCCGCGTTGCAGTGTCTATTTTAAATGTCCTCCAACAACTGGTGCAGCCCAGCGCACGTCGACGATGACGCCGGTAATGGTAAGCCGAGCCCGCGTGAAGCGGGAAAACCAATGTTTTCACACTCGAAGCGAGGAAAACGAGTCCGGCAAACCCGTCAACGTCTCTCGCCTGTCAAGAAATCGCCAAGGCGCGCGTGTCATCGCACTGCTCGCCCCGCGTAGGATCGGGTGACATTAATTAGCATTTTGATCGACGTTTTCCGCTGAGCTCGAAGGGGGGATTAGTTTTCCTGCTCCCCCGAGAGAAAGAGAGAGAGACAGCGTCCGGTAGTGATGTTTTATGATGGGAGTACACCGTTTGCCTTTTTTTTTAAATGACGCATCCGGATCCCGGACCCGCCGAGATCTTCGTTTTTTACTTTACGCAACAACAACTACAACAACGCCGTGATGCAACTTTACACCTTCGTAGGGCGCTTGGGTTGCAGCAGGTAATTTGCAAGCCATTTTCGTTCCATTTCCTCGGACGAACACGAGCAAGCGACACTTAAGAACCTCAACCCGTGGCACCGTATAATTAATATTGACTGCTGCACCGAAAAGGATTAAGGTTTCAATTTATTGCACAATGTGCCCTCTGTTGCACACTTGCCCTGCTGGAACCGGGAAAGCAAAGGACAAGGGCAGGGAAAGTGGCTTCGTGGAAACGATCACCGATCGCGAAACCCACCATTTCCGTGGTATGTAATTTGAGCGGTAGCAGAACGACACCAGGAGCAGGAGAATAAACCCCCAAAACTGCAAACCAACAATGGCAGATCCCATTGCAACACAAAACCCCCAAAGAGATGTCCAGATTTCTTCACCAACCGTGACACAATACTGCTGTAAGGTTAAAAGTACGGCAATCACAACACGCTGATGGCGTGCTCTCCGTAAACCTCGAGGTGATATCCAAATTGTTCCCAAACCAGTAATTGCGGTTAGTTACGCGGTTGATACATTATTTTCAACAAATTGTTTAAATTACCATCCCACCCGAAAGTTGTTGTTCACAGCTCGTGTCCGTTGGCGTGTGAACGAAGTAGAATTCTGAGAATATAACAAAATCAGCGCAATAATGAACTATAATGCGTAAACAGAAATAATTAAGGTCGCAGCAAAATATGTACTGAAAGCCGTGTACATTTTGTGTATAAAAACCCCTTCAGAGTGGGTTTCCCAAATACAATTCTATAGCAAAAGGTGCTTCATACAAAGTCCAACGTATCGTGAGCTGGAGTTCAGGTATACTCTTCGTCAGGATGATCTTATCAATCCAAACTCTTCTCGTCATGTCGCTGGTGGCGATTCTGGGCGTCAATTGTCAGCAACCCACAGTGAAGCAGAACAGTGAGTTGTGCTTTTGTCCGCGAACCTACAAACCAGTCTGTGCTAGTAACGGGCAGTCGTACAACAATCTTTGCACCTTTGGCTGTGCCAAACGCTTGAACCATGCGCTCAAGGTGGCCAGACAAGGGCGTTGCAAATGAGAGGACACACTTCGAAAACAACAGACAAATTATTCCAACCAAATAAAGTTGTTATCAGAGCGAACAAGCGTATCGTTGTCGTGTAATTACACTTTGTGTTGTGTTGATTACTTACTTCCACTCGCAGACCAAACACCTGTTAGACGACTCCCGAGTAAGGATACAAATAGAGCAGTAATGTTTCGCGACGATCAGTCGGTTGCTGGTTTCAAAGTCAAAATGAACATTAGATTCGGGTCGATCGCCACCTTCGTCTTGGGCGCCACAATTGGCTTTGTCCTCTCGTATGACGAAACATTCTTTCCGAATGGCTTCTGCCGCTGCGCGACGAATTACGTCCCGGTTTGTGGCAACAACAATTTAACCTACCACAACTACTGCACCCTGCGTTGCCTGAAGTTCACGCTCAAACCAACGCTGGCTATGGTGGACCGGGGGACGTGCGAAGAAGTCTTCAACCAAACAAGCCTATGAGAGGTCTGCAACCGCAAAAAAGGGCTGCAGGTAATCGTTTCCTAACTTTGTCATAAAAAAATGGCTTATTGGAATAATAAATGGAGAACGAATACTTTATCCTTTCCAAAGCAGAAATGCTCGCTAAAATCATAAACGATTCGGCTTGATCGAAACACGACATAAAAGCATCCGATCATCCCAATTTCTCAGGATTATCCAAAGTCGACGAATTTAGATTATCACCAATGAAATTTCCTTTGTTTGTGCTGCTGTTATCACGTGTCACGCGCCAACGGTAAGATATAAAGATACGAGAGATGTCAAGATGCCGAAAAAAAAATTTACAAATTTGCATGCGCCCGAAACTGATATGTGTGCCGGGGAAATAAAATACCGAAACGGGCAGCTGCAGACTTTTCATCGTATCGACCACCGATGACAATAAGTTGACAAATTGTTGAAATCCGAACCCGGAATCTTCATCGGAGCCGGTGGGAGAAGGCAACGCAGCTGCTTAAAGTTTCCTTTTTTTTATTTTCAAGCGGAGGTCTTTCTGTCGTCGAAGGTTTTTTTTTATGTTTGTGTGTATGTTCGTTTTTCTTTTAAAAACAACCTCCTTTTTAAATAAAATAATAACCCTCCACGGGTGGAACCAACCAGCTCAAACTTTGTGTCACATTGCGTGTTGGCAAGCGGCCCGTGGCCGAAAATCTCGTCATAAATATTGGTTTTAGAATCATTACCATCTACTTAAGCGATTCCAGCGGGCGATCGAGCGCTAACGATGATGAGAGTCCACATGTACGTGTTTAAACGATATCGGTGGGGACCTACAAAAATGCCCGTCCATACTTAGGGGAACGTTTTATTGGCTGAAAAATATGTTTTGATCATGGCGAGACATGGGAAAATCCGACTTAATCAGCACCGATACCATCGTGCTACACCTTCACTCCGCACGTCTGCTTCCGCATGTTTTTCCGACAAACCGTTTGGTACGTTTCGATCGTTATATGATGCCTTAATTAATGTACACATTAGCCTAGAAGTTTCTTTACAATTTAAAAACGGCACCAACACAAGCGGGATAATATAACAATATATCTGGATTGAATCGAAAACGAAATGAAAAATTCAGCATCACTGATAAGCCATCAATTACAGATTCTTCGCTATTGTTGTGAAACATTTTAGGCAATTTTAGACACGAGCTTTTCGTGTCCGTTTGCTAAGAGATGGTACATAAAATAGTAATTCCACATCTAAGCCTCGGTATAAAAATGATCATCCTTTAACCTTAAATAGTAAGAAAAGAGATAGCGGCAAAGCTGACAATCCACACAGGAAAAGGGAACCTGCGCAAATAAACATAAATTTAATTAGGTGTTTAATTTACAATCACTTCCAAGGGATCCGCGAAAACGTTCCAGTTCAACGGGGGGAAAAAAACGGCACAAGACGAGTTGCCCAAAGCGAGCATTTCGCAGCTTCCGCATCTTGCAATCATCGATGGTGCTAGTGGAAGAAAAAGGAACCGAAACGAAGGGGGAAGAGATCACGGGCATCCACCGACGTTCTTTGTGATGGGGGGCAATGCCGGGAATGCTCCCCGCATTGGCGTCGGAAAACATAGAGAAATAGAAAGAGACGAAGAAAATCAACCGAACCCACGGTAATGTGGCGATGGGAAAGGCGATCACGGCACAGCATAAACGAGCATAAATCGAATGAAAATGGAAAACGAACCCCGACAAAGCGAACGAATTCACCGGGGAATGGATGGCGAAGAGCTGAAGGGAGCCGATGTCCGATTTTCCCAACCCCCTTCCGCAGCACCGCCGTTTCCAAGCGCGAGGTCAAGGTTCCAACACGCTGCTTTGTGGCTTTCGGTTCCGATCTCTGGTTCGTGTTCCAGTGTTGTTTTGTTGTCGCCGTTCGAGAAGTGCATCGGCGTTTGAGTAAGAAGGCGAGTTTCGATGCAATTGCAATCGCAGCAGCATTGGTCAGCACATTGCAGACAGTGCAGCACATAAACAAACGTCGTGTCGAAAGAGAAACAAAAACGGCGACCGGGAGAAAAAGGCTCCAAATAAGCGCAAAAGACAAATAAAACGGAATACAACAGGGCTCAACCCCTTGAGATGAAGGGGAGTCGGGGGTGAAAAATGGGCGCCGTGAAAACGGGCAAGCGGTTCGAAAGGCGACAAAATGTCGTACATAAATAAATTATTTTAAATAAAATCAATTCAATTCAATTGCCGGTGACGGCTACACATGTCCTTATCTCCTCGCACGCAAAAGGTCGTCGCCGTTGGTAATCGCGCGGATTAAGGGTGGCGGCGGGGGTGGTATCGGGGAGACGGTAAAACACAATGGCACAATGGCCTCCCGGCGGATCGTATATTTATCCGAACCAAAGTGTCAAACAACATAAATACTATATTTGACAATAGAGAACAAAACAGGAGCCTAAAGTCAAGTGAGTAAGTATTAAAGCACAGTAAAAATATAAACATTTTTTATTAGTTTATTGTAGGTAAGTTTAAAAAATTAAGTAATTAGAGAAAATATGTTTCAAGACTATTTTATTTTTGTATATTATATGAAACGCTTACCAAAGATCCTACATCGAGTTCAATATGACCGAGAGAAGAAGGAAAACATTACGAAAAACATGTACCCTTAGGTATTACCCCATCTTTGTCTTCGTGATCGTCGCCGCAAACATCGTCGTCGTCGTCGTCGTTGAAAACTGTGTTGTGTTACTCCAATTAGCAGCAAAAACACTCCCATCGATGTATATTGTGAAGCGAATCGGATCATTTGTAGGGCGTAAAGGAAAACAGAGGAAAAAGAAAAGTACAAAAACCCCCAACACCATAACGTGTAGCATAACGAGCGGCAGCGAACCAGGAGGCGGCCATTTTCTACGATCTTGTCGCTGTGGAAGAGCCTGGCCTGGCCTGGCTGTGACAATGTTTCGCTGCCACCTTCGCGTGTTAATGTTGCCGTGAGTCTGCACCAGATTGGAGAGAATGTGGGAGCAATATTCGATCGAAGGGGGAGAACACACAAGCAGGACAAGACACACTCATCTAAGCAACGACAACACAGGACCCCGTCGCAAATCATCCGGAAGGCGTTGGAAACGATCAATTTAGGTGGCGCGCGAAAGGGGTCGATAATTTCCATCATCGCCCTAATGGGGAAGTCACCTCACGGGAGGGCTTCTGGTTTTTAGCATCGACAGGAAAGGGGAACAAAATGGGTCCTGCTAGTGAGAAAATTATGATCATGTGCAATCAGTGCGTCGGGGACAGGTTTGTACTGCGCTTGAAGTGTGTACATGGTAATTAAAATCGATAACTTGCGGCGAAAACTCGGGCCCCTAACTGATGAACTAATTTAACGAGTGAGTTTTGCGTTGAGGAAGGTGAGGGCGGTTAGAGCGTGAAGGGTAGTAACGGCTGCATACTTTTACATGGTAAAAATGTACATTTCCGTTTGATGATCAAGAATTTTATGGACAAGGCTTCGACAAAATGGCCGAATGATTAGGTTGAGAAATACATAACTGACAATCGAGTAACGAAAACATACCACGTGTCGCAAATACTTGTGTTGTCATTGTGTTTTAGGCGATCGAGAAATATTTCTAAATTATCAGACTCCAACTGGAAAGCGTTAACAAACGAAAAAGGGAAGCACATTCTTGACACCATACTTATAGAAAACTGAAATGGATGGTTCTCCTCAGGAAGAAGAAAAGACGACATGTCTCAAGGCTATTTATGGCAAAACCCAGCACCAAACCATTCTCCTTTCCTCGCCTCAACTCGAGGGAAACATGAATGCAGACACTTTGTGCGTCTTGCGTTTCCCAAAAATATGTCACCTAACAACCTTACCGACTTCGCACATTTTTCGTATTCGCCGACCGAAAAGGGGAAAAATAAAACTACACACACAAATGCATTCCTTTTTCGATTCACCTCCTCCTCCTTGATATGCACCTTCCACAGCACTTCAGGCTATCGGTGGAAAATAATGGGCCCTTAGCATAAACCAAATCGGCCGGCCTTTTATCTTAAAAGGAAGCGATCGGTCGCTCGAGATTGACTAAAGTTTTGCGGCAAAAAAGGTGTGAACACACAGCGAAAGCTCACCGAAAGGTGTCGAAGTCGGGCCGACCACAAAGGGCGTTGTGGTGACATAAAAATGAACACACATTCGACACAATGTAATTCGCGTTCGATTCCGTACCTCTGAATGTGTCCCGTGTCTCCGAAAAATCTCCGGTTGCCGCAATGTGGAGCCGCATTTCCGAATAATTGCTGCCATGTTGTTTTACACGGTATTTGTTATGTTCACACTTAATGCAGGCTTTTATATGCAGGATGTTTTATTCCTTGCTTTCGAAATGCGCAGCAGCTCCAAGATACTGTAGGGATTGAGCCGAGCTGGATGAATAATTAGAAAAATAGTAATAATGAACGAATTGATAAACGAATGAATTATGAATGCGAGGCAACGAAAAATTAAAAATGAAATTAATCGCTAGATAGTTGGCAACGAAAATTAGAAGAGCGATGGCCTACTACTGAACCGAGATGGATCTGCAGATGGAAAAAGATGGAACAAAGTAGACATTGAAAAACGGAAAGAGTTGAACCATCAGTCTTGTGATTGAATTTGACGAGAGTGGATAGTGAAAATGAAACAAGTAGTTGAATTTGGATGTTGAAATATAATGAAATAGAGAAATAATCCGTGAGATCACGACAATGGCGCAAGTCGGTAAAATATAATGGCGAAATATTTGAAGAGAGTGGTGATAATTAAAAGCTTTTTGTTTTTATTTTAAAATAGGAAGTGATATCTTGTTGTAGCTCTTTACTCAGAGTAAGGATGGCGTACCATATTAATAGAATACCCCATATTGGAAAGTTTATTGCAGAATAGCGATTATATGTCGCGGTTTTTCTTTTGTCAAACAATGATGCAAAATAACGTTGAATTAATATTGATCAGGTTGTTAATATAATAGCGATTGCCTTTCGAATAATGCTATAATAATAGCGATTTCGGAGAGTGAGATATATTGAGGATAAGGAGAATTAAATCTATGAGGTTAACATCAGTAACAAAAAGTGTTTCGTAAATATCGAGGTTTGTGAAAGAAACTAGATGGTGGTTTCATATCAAAGATGGATTGCTTCCATGTCATTGGAATAATTTATGTTGTTAAACTTTCTGTGAAAGATAGTGATTATTTGTCGATGTTTTACACGAATAGTGGCTGAAAATTGACCAGATTGACAAGCAATTGTTATTTCATATTGGAGTTTTACTTCAGATAAAGTTATCGTTCCATTTCGTTGGATATCATGGCTACTAAACCAAAAGTTATGAGTTTTGCATGGTTCATTACAATTTTGTCTTGTGAAACACATTTTTTTTTTTTTTTTTTGACACCTTCTACGAGATATCGAGACATATTGGAAAAGTTGTTGATTAGTTCTTAGAGGTTAGTTGTTATAAAAAGAGCATTACATCGTAACCTATGGTGCAAAATAGTTACACCGTGTCGTAGGTATCGAGATTATTGAGGATTGGAGTATATTTTTGGAATCGTTGTGTGCAGTAGTAAAGTATGCAAAATAAAATAGTTTCATATCTTGTCTTTGAGAGACATGGATACGATTTCATAAGAGTAGATACGATTTCTTAAAATTTTCTCAGCATGGAGGACTGAGTCATTGAGGAAATTTCTTGCAAACGGATCAGATTCAATAAGACTCTCTGTGTGGAAGATCAATATGGAGATGGGAATAAAAGATTTCAGTATAGAGATGAGAATACAAGATTTCCCGAGTGAAAGACCTCAATTACTAAGTACTTCTCAGAGCGGAAGACACAAATGAAATATTCCTTGAGAAGAAATATTGTTATTCATAGAGGTTCTCAGAGATGGCGTCTCACGTCGAGAGAATAGTCAATATTGAAAATTGATTAAAAATAGTGATTAGTTATCGCGGTTTCTCGCCAAACAATGTTAGGGAAATGGCGTTGGTATAAGTTTGCTATACTTGGTCTTTGTATCGATGAATTTTTGAAGTTCTTTTTGTACACCTTCTACATTGTGGTATTCAGATAATTTTGGAAAGGTTGTCGATTGGTTCTGTGAGGTTAAGTAGTAGAAATATCGTCACTATAGTATCACGTATCGTATGGTACAAAATAGTTACACCGTGTCTTAGGTATCAAGATTGATAAGTGTTGGAATATAATCATCGAGTCCTTCTGATTAGTAGACAAGTAGAGTAGATGCAATTTTTAAGATTTTCTCATAATGGAAGACTTAGTATTAAGGAGATTTTATAGACATTGAAAGATTCCAAAGAAGTCCTCCTTTACTAAGTGCTTATCTGAGTGGAATCCTCGATGAAGTTCCCTGAGAGGAACGGCACAGATGCAATGAGGTGGAAGACCTCCTTTAAAAGGTGCTTATCTGAGTGGAATTCTCGATGAAGTTCCCTGAGAGGAACGGCACAGTTACAATGAGGTGGAAGACCTCCTTTACTAAGTGCTTCTCTGAGTGGAATCGTCGATGAAGTTCCCTGAGAGGAACAGTACAGATACAATGAGGTGGAAGTCCTCCTTTACTAAGTGCTTATCCGAGTGGAATCCTCGATGAAGTTCCCCGAGAGGAACGGTACAGATGCAATGAGGTGGAAGACCTCCTTTACTAAGTGCTTATCTGAGTGGAATCCTCGATGGAGTTCCCTGAGAGGAACGGCACAGATGCAATGAGGTGGAAGACCTTCTTTACTAAGTGTTTATCTGAGTGGAATCCTCGATGAAGTTCCCTGAGAGGAACGGCACAGCTGGAATGAGATGGAAGACTAAGTGCTTATCTGAGCTTATCCTTTACTAAGTGCTTATCTGAGTGGAATCCACAATGAAGTTCCCTGAGAGGAACGGTACAGATGCAATGAGGTGGAAGACCACCTTTACTAAGTGCATATCAGAGTGGAATCCTCGATAAAGTTTCCTTAGAGGAACGGCACAGATGCAATGAGGTGGAAGACCTCCTTTACTAAGTGATTATCCGAGTGGAATCCTCGATGAAGTTCCCTGAGAGGAACGGCACAGGTGCAATGAGGTGGAAGACCTCCTTTACTAAGTGCTTATCCGAGTGGAATCCTCGATGAAGTTTCCTGAGAGGAACAGTACAGATGCAATGAGGTGGAAGACCTCCTTTACTAAGTTCTTCTGAGTGAAATCCTCGATGAAGTTCCCTGACAGGACCGGCACAGCTGGAATGAGGTGGAAGGCCTCCTTTACTAAGAGCTTATCTGAGTGGAATCCTCGATGAAGTTCCCTGAGAGGAACGGCACAGATGCAATGAGGTGAAAGACCTCCTTTACTAAGTGCTTATCTGAGTGGAAACCTCGATGAAGTTTCCTGAGAGGAACGGCACTTTACTAAGTGTTTTTTTCCGATCCGATTAAACGATCCTTCGAGAGGAATGGTTTGATTACTAAGTCCTCTTTGAGTATATAAAAAAGGAAGAATAACAATGGTGAGGAGGAGAGAAAGAGTTGATACATAAAAGATATTTGGAAGGGAACACGTACGTTATTAGGATCTTTTCCGAGTTGAAGGAATTCTTTGTAAGGAATGGTAAAGATTAGAAGATATTGTCTGAGAGAAAGAACAATATGAAAATTTAAATTAAAGATTCCCCAAATTCATAAGATATACATATTCGGGTGGGAGACACATTTGTAAATATACTTTCTGAAAGGAAGTATTCATATGGAAAGAGATTCCCTGAGAGGAAGACACAGGGTTCTAAAGTTTTATTTAAGTGAAGGAATAGGTGTTTGAAGAAATTCCCTATGGGGAACGTTACACATTCCACATGTGTTCCTAAATGGAATACAACCCCAGGGAAACAATTGTTATTCATTCTTTTAAATTATAACTATTTTTCGTTATGTATTTGTACATCGCGGATATGTTGGATGTGGAGCAACGAAACGGATCCTTCGAGAATTTTTCTAGTGGACAAATATATCGTAAGAAGCTTCAATTTTGAGGATGGTATCGGGAACACGGCGTTATTCATCATCACCACCAACACAGTCAAACCTGAGAATCGGCGTAACTCGGTGCTAACAAAGCTGAAAAGAACCACGCAAAAAGCAGATCATCCTTAACGTTTGGATTGAAGACGGCTGATCAAGGAGTTCAAATACGCTGCTCGGGTTTGGCCTGTCCATGTTACTATGTTTGCCTATGTTCAATATTTCCAGCACTGTTGATAATTTTTCCAGCATGTTCGAGAGCACATAGTCATATTTTCTACGGATGGACGGATGATTGGAATGTTGTTGTAGAAACTGCGGCTGAAAGTTCTGCACAGAAAGCAGATCAACTTTAACGACTGGATTGAAGAGCCAATGGACGATCAAGGACAGAAAAAGGCCTTACAAGATTGTTGTTGAAGATATTGTTTTAGAAGTTGCAGCTTGTCTCGAAGGTACAGAGCGACAATCGAATGTAGACGATGTAATGGACGAAATCTTAGCGGTAGCTTCAATCGTGACCGAGCTAAAATTTCTGTATTTGTCGAAATTATCCCGAAAACACGAGCACTATTCAGTTTTGGAGCAGTCGGGATTGATAAGAAGAAACAGTTGGAGCATACGTACGGGATAGCTGCTCGGAGCCGAACTTATAATTCAACGGAGAAGGTAGCCTCAGGATACTAGTATGCGCAAAAAAGTTGTTTACACCTTTTTGAACAGAGACATCTTTCGACCCCGGATTCATAACTATTCGTGGATGAAATTCAGACAGCATCTGGAGTGGACGCAGTCCTGAATGTGGCCTAATAGTCTGCATTGTTTTGAGTCAGAATCTATTCAGAAATGACTTAACAACTCGATCAGAAAAACTGCACCTTATATCGCATGAACGGGCATATCGCAGAATCATCAGTTGTAAAGCCACGAAGTGATTTCTTCAAAAGTTCCCCAGAGTTCAATACCAAATACGGGGAGGACAAAGGAGCGAGAATTATAATCTGTTCGTCTGTGTGCAAAATCAAATGAAGCCATCGAGTGACAGAATCTAGGTGTTATAAAGGTTATGGCGGTTGCGAAATAAGAAGCACTCCTAGATGGATAAAGATTTCGTGGAAAGTTCCCCTGCCTTTGGGATATGAGCAACTTGAACGATTGTCCCCAAAAAGGACTAGTGAATGAAGTACGTAGGATACTTATTTGCGGACGAAGATTACGAGACGAAAGAACCCAATTTAAGGGAAGGAGATTATGTAGTGAAGTTATTACCACGAAGGACTAAGAGCTACTCCACTATCTCCAGCGAATATTATACACTATCGAATAGAGTACAAAGGTGATCATCATCAATGATTTCGGACTCGTTTACTAGGAACATTAACGTAAAAATGTAAACGGTTCGGAAAACAAATTGGGAAGCAAGCCATTAAATTGCATCAGTGGCCGATAGTAATTGCATGAATGGTACTAGCAGTCCTCAACTAACAGAACCGCAAAGAATAATTAAATAACCAAGAGATAACAGGATACGGTTATGTATCACGATTGCGATGGAGAGTAGAGGTAGTGGAGGATGTAGGGATTGAGCCGAGCTGGATGAATAATTAGAAAAATAGTAATAATGAACGAATTGATAAACGAATGAATTATGAATGCGAGGCAACGAAAAATTAAAAATGAAATTAATCGCTAGATAGTTGGCAACGAAAATTAGAAGAGCGATGGCCTACTACTGAACCGAGATGGATCTGCAGATGGAAAAAGATGGAACAAAGTAGACATTGAAAAACGGAAAGAGTTGAACCATCAGTCTTGTGATTGAATTTGACGAGAGTGGATAGTGAAAATGAAACAAGTAGTTGAATTTGGATGTTGAAATATAATGAAATAGAGAAATAATCCGTGAGATCACGACAATGGCGCAAGTCGGTAAAATATAATGGCGAAATATTTGAAGAGAGTGGTGATAATTAAAAGCTTTTTGTTTTTATTTTAAAATAGGAAGTGATATCTTGTTGTAGCTCTTTACTCAGAGTAAGGATGGCGTACCATATTAATAGAATACCCCATATTGGAAAGTTTATTACAGAATAGCGATTATATGTCGCGGTTTTTCTTTTGTCAAACAATGATGCAAAATAACGTTGAATTAATATTGATCAGGTTGTTAATATAATAGCGATTGCCTTTCGAATAATGCTATAATAATAGCGATTTCGGAGAGTGAGATATATTGAGGATAAGGAGAATTAAATCTATGAGGTTAACATCAGTAACAAAAAGTGTTTCGTAAATATCGAGGTTTGTGAAAGAAACTAGATGGTGGTTTCATATCAAAGATGGATTGCTTCCATGTCATTGGAATAATTTATGTTGTTAAACTTTCTGTGAAAGATAGTGATTATTTGTCGATGTTTTACACGAATAGTGGCTGAAAATTGACCAGATTGACAAGCAATTGTTATTTCATATTGGAGTTTTACTTCAGATAAAGTTATCGTTCCATTTCGTTGGATATCATGGCTACTAAACCAAAAGTTATGAGTTTTGCATGGTTCATTACAATTTTGTCTTGTGAAACACATTTTTTTTTTTTGACACCTTCTACGAGATATCGAGACATATTGGAAAAGTTGTTGATTAGTTCTTAGAGGTTAGTTGTTATAAAAAGAGCATTACATCGTAACCTATGGTGCAAAATAGTTACACCGTGTCGTAGGTATCGAGATTATTGAGGATTGGAGTATATTTTTGGAATCGTTGTGTGCAGTAGTAAAGTATGCAAAATAAAATAGTTTCATATCTTGTCTTTGAGAGACATGGATACGATTTCATAAGAGTAGATACGATTTCTTAAAATTTTCTCAGCATGGAGGACTGAGTCATTGAGGAAATTTCTTGCAAACGGATCAGATTCAATAAGACTCTCTGTGTGGAAGATCAATATGGAGATGGGAATAAAAGATTTCAGTATAGAGATGAGAATACAAGATTTCCCGAGTGAAAGACCTCAATTACTAAGTACTTCTCAGAGCGGAAGACACAAATGAAATATTCCTTGAGAAGAAATATTGTTATTCATAGAGGTTCTCAGAGATGGCGTCTCACGTCGAGAGAATAGTCAATATTGAAAATTGATTAAAAATAGTGATTAGTTATCGCGGTTTCTCGCCAAACAATGTTAGGGAAATGGCGTTGGTATAAGTTTGCTATACTTGGTCTTTGTATCGATGAATTTTTGAAGTTCTTTTTCTACACCTTCTACATTGTGGTATTCAGATAATTTTGGAAAGGTTGTCGATTGGTTCTGTGAGGTTAAGTAGTAGAAATATCGTCACTATAGTATCACGTATCGTATGGTACAAAATAGTTACACCGTGTCTTAGGTATCAAGATTGATAAGTGTTGGAATATAATCATCGAGTCCTTCTGATTAGTAGACAAGTAGAGTAGATGCAATTTTTAAGATTTTCTCATAATGGAAGACTTAGTATTAAGGAGATTTTATAGACATTGAAAGATTCCAAAGAAGTCCTCCTTTACTAAGTGCTTATCTGAGTGGAATCCTCGATGAAGTTCCCTGAGAGGAACGGCACAGATGCAATGAGGTGGAAGACCTCCTTTAAAAGGTGCTTATCTGAGTGGAATTCTCGATGAAGTTCCCTGAGAGGAACGGCACAGTTACAATGAGGTGGAAGACCTCCTTTACTAAGTGCTTCTCTGAGTGGAATCGTCGATGAAGTTCCCTGAGAGGAACAGTACAGATACAATGAGGTGGAAGTCCTCCTTTACTAAGTGCTTATCCGAGTGGAATCCTCGATGAAGTTCCCCGAGAGGAACGGTACAGATGCAATGAGGTGGAAGACCTCCTTTACTAAGTGCTTATCTGAGTGGAATCCTCGATGGAGTTCCCTGAGAGGAACGGCACAGATGCAATGAGGTGGAAGACCTTCTTTACTAAGTGTTTATCTGAGTGGAATCCTCGATGAAGTTCCCTGAGAGGAACGGCACAGCTGGAATGAGATGGAAGACTAAGTGCTTATCTGAGCTTATCCTTTACTAAGTGCTTATCTGAGTGGAATCCACAATGAAGTTCCCTGAGAGGAACGGTACAGATGCAATGAGGTGGAAGACCACCTTTACTAAGTGCATATCAGAGTGGAATCCTCGATAAAGTTTCCTTAGAGGAACGGCACAGATGCAATGAGGTGGAAGACCTCCTTTACTAAGTGATTATCCGAGTGGAATCCTCGATGAAGTTCCCTGAGAGGAACGGCACAGGTGCAATGAGGTGGAAGACCTCCTTTACTAAGTGCTTATCCGAGTGGAATCCTCGATGAAGTTTCCTGAGAGGAACAGTACAGATGCAATGAGGTGGAAGACCTCCTTTACTAAGTTCTTCTGAGTGAAATCCTCGATGAAGTTCCCTGACAGGACCGGCACAGCTGGAATGAGGTGGAAGGCCTCCTTTACTAAGAGCTTATCTGAGTGGAATCCTCGATGAAGTTCCCTGAGAGGAACGGCACAGATGCAATGAGGTGAAAGACCTCCTTTACTAAGTGCTTATCTGAGTGGAAACCTCGATGAAGTTTCCTGAGAGGAACGGCACTTTACTAAGTGTTTTTTTCCCGATCCGATTAAACGATCCTTCGAGAGGAATGGTTTGATTACTAAGTCCTCTTTGAGTATATAAAAAAGGAAGAATAACAATGGTGAGGAGGAGAGAAAGAGTTGATACATAAAAGATATTTGGAAGGGAACACGTACGTTATTAGGATCTTTTCCGAGTTGAAGGAATTCTTTGTAAGGAATGGTAAAGATTAGAAGATATTGTCTGAGAGAAAGAACAATATGAAAATTTAAATTAAAGATTCCCCAAATTCATAAGATATACATATTCGGGTGGGAGACACATTTGTAAATATACTTTCTGAAAGGAAGTATTCATATGGAAAGAGATTCCCTGAGAGGAAGACACAGGGTTCTAAAGTTTTATTTAAGTGAAGGAATAGGTGTTTGAAGAAATTCCCTATGGGGAACGTTACACATTCCACATGTGTTCCTAAATGGAATACAACCCCAGGGAAACAATTGTTATTCATTCTTTTAAATTATAACTATTTTTCGTTATGTATTTGTACATCGCGGATATGTTGGATGTGGAGCAACGAAACGGATCCTTCGAGAATTTTTCTAGTGGACAAATATATCGTAAGAAGCTTCAATTTTGAGGATGGTATCGGGAACACGGCGTTATTCATCATCACCACCAACACAGTCAAACCTGAGAATCGGCGTAACTCGGTGCTAACAAAGCTGAAAAGAACCACGCAAAAAGCAGATCATCCTTAACGTTTGGATTGAAGACGGCTGATCAAGGAGTTCAAATACGCTGCTCGGGTTTGGCCTGTCCATGTTACTATGTTTGCCTATGTTCAATATTTCCAGCACTGTTGATAATTTTTCCAGCATGTTCGAGAGCACATAGTCATATTTTCTACGGATGGACGGATGATTGGAATGTTGTTGTAGAAACTGCGGCTGAAAGTTCTGCACAGAAAGCAGATCAACTTTAACGACTGGATTGAAGAGCCAATGGACGATCAAGGACAGAAAAAGGCCTTACAAGATTGTTGTTGAAGATATTGTTTTAGAAGTTGCAGCTTGTCTCGAAGGTACAGAGCGACAATCGAATGTAGACGATGTAATGGACGAAATCTTAGCGGTAGCTTCAATCGTGACCGAGCTAAAATTTCTGTATTTGTCGAAATTATCCCGAAAACACGAGCACTATTCAGTTTTGGAGCAGTCGGGATTGATAAGAAGAAACAGTTGGAGCATACGTACGGGATAGCTGCTCGGAGCCGAACTTATAATTCAACGGAGAAGGTAGCCTCAGGATACTAGTATGCGCAAAAAAGTTGTTTACACCTTTTTGAACAGAGACATCTTTCGACCCCGGATTCATAACTATTCGTGGATGAAATTCAGACAGCATCTGGAGTGGACGCAGTCCTGAATGTGGCCTAATAGTCTGCATTGTTTTGAGTCAGAATCTATTCAGAAATGACTTAACAACTCGATCAGAAAAACTGCACCTTATATCGCATGAACGGGCATATCGCAGAATCATCAGTTGTAAAGCCACGAAGTGATTTCTTCAAAAGTTCCCCAGAGTTCAATACCAAATACGGGGAGGACAAAGGAGCGAGAATTATAATCTGTTCGTCTGTGTGCAAAATCAAATGAAGCCATCGAGTGACAGAATCTAGGTGTTATAAAGGTTATGGCGGTTGCGAAATAAGAAGCACTCCTAGATGGATAAAGATTTCGTGGAAAGTTCCCCTGCCTTTGGGATATGAGCAACTTGAACGATTGTCCCCAAAAAGGACTAGTGAATGAAGTACGTAGGATACTTATTTGCGGACGAAGATTACGAGACGAAAGAACCCAATTTAAGGGAAGGAGATTATGTAGTGAAGTTATTACCACGAAGGACTAAGAGCTACTCCACTATCTCCAGCGAATATTATACACTATCGAATAGAGTACAAAGGTGATCATCATCAATGATTTCGGACTCGTTTACTAGGAACATTAACGTAAAAATGTAAACGGTTCGGAAAACAAATTGGGAAGCAAGCCATTAAATTGCATCAGTGGCCGATAGTAATTGCATGAATGGTACTAGCAGTCCTCAACTAACAGAACCGCAAAGAATAATTAAATAACCAAGAGATAACAGGATACGGTTATGTATCACGATTGCGATGGAGAGTAGAGGTAGTGGAGGATGTAGGGATTGAGCCGAGCTGGATGAATAATTAGAAAAATAGTAATAATGAACGAATTGATAAACGAATGAATTATGAATGCGAGGCAACGAAAAATTAAAAATGAAATTAATCGCTAGATAGTTGGCAACGAAAATTAGAAGAGCGATGGCCTACTACTGAACCGAGATGGATCTGCAGATGGAAAAAGATGGAACAAAGTAGACATTGAAAAACGGAAAGAGTTGAACCATCAGTCTTGTGATTGAATTTGACGAGAGTGGATAGTGAAAATGAAACAAGTAGTTGAATTTGGATGTTGAAATATAATGAAATAGAGAAATAATCCGTGAGATCACGACAATGGCGCAAGTCGGTAAAATATAATGGCGAAATATTTGAAGAGAGTGGTGATAATTAAAAGCTTTTTGTTTTTATTTTAAAATAGGAAGTGATATCTTGTTGTAGCTCTTTACTCAGAGTAAGGATGGCGTACCATATTAATAGAATACCCCATATTGGAAAGTTT
Source organism: Anopheles coustani (assembly GCF_943734705.1). Lineage (NCBI taxonomy): Eukaryota > Metazoa > Arthropoda > Insecta > Diptera > Culicidae > Anopheles > Anopheles coustani. The sequence goes on from NC_071289.1 coordinate 3,945,797, forward strand.
ATTACAGAATAGCGATTATATGTCGCGGTTTTTCTTTTGTCAAACAATGATGCAAAATAACGTTGAATTAATATTGATCAGGTTGTTAATATAATAGCGATTGCCTTTCGAATAATGCTATAATAATAGCGATTTCGGAGAGTGAGATATATTGAGGATAAGGAGAATTAAATCTATGAGGTTAACATCAGTAACAAAAAGTGTTTCGTAAATATCGAGGTTTGTGAAAGAAACTAGATGGTGGTTTCATATCAAAGATGGATTGCTTCCATGTCATTGGAATAATTTATGTTGTTAAACTTTCTGTGAAAGATAGTGATTATTTGTCGATGTTTTACACGAATAGTGGCTGAAAATTGACCAGATTGACAAGCAATTGTTATTTCATATTGGAGTTTTACTTCAGATAAAGTTATCGTTCCATTTCGTTGGATATCATGGCTACTAAACCAAAAGTTATGAGTTTTGCATGGTTCATTACAATTTTGTCTTGTGAAACACATTTTTTTTTTTTGACACCTTCTACGAGATATCGAGACATATTGGAAAAGTTGTTGATTAGTTCTTAGAGGTTAGTTGTTATAAAAAGAGCATTACATCGTAACCTATGGTGCAAAATAGTTACACCGTGTCGTAGGTATCGAGATTATTGAGGATTGGAGTATATTTTTGGAATCGTTGTGTGCAGTAGTAAAGTATGCAAAATAAAATAGTTTCATATCTTGTCTTTGAGAGACATGGATACGATTTCATAAGAGTAGATACGATTTCTTAAAATTTTCTCAGCATGGAGGACTGAGTCATTGAGGAAATTTCTTGCAAACGGATCAGATTCAATAAGACTCTCTGTGTGGAAGATCAATATGGAGATGGGAATAAAAGATTTCAGTATAGAGATGAGAATACAAGATTTCCCGAGTGAAAGACCTCAATTACTAAGTACTTCTCAGAGCGGAAGACACAAATGAAATATTCCTTGAGAAGAAATATTGTTATTCATAGAGGTTCTCAGAGATGGCGTCTCACGTCGAGAGAATAGTCAATATTGAAAATTGATTAAAAATAGTGATTAGTTATCGCGGTTTCTCGCCAAACAATGTTAGGGAAATGGCGTTGGTATAAGTTTGCTATACTTGGTCTTTGTATCGATGAATTTTTGAAGTTCTTTTTCTACACCTTCTACATTGTGGTATTCAGATAATTTTGGAAAGGTTGTCGATTGGTTCTGTGAGGTTAAGTAGTAGAAATATCGTCACTATAGTATCACGTATCGTATGGTACAAAATAGTTACACCGTGTCTTAGGTATCAAGATTGATAAGTGTTGGAATATAATCATCGAGTCCTTTTGATTAGTAGACAAGTAGAGTAGATGCAATTTTTAAGATTTTCTCATAATGGAAGACTTAGTATTAAGGAGATTTTATAGACATTGAAAGATTCCAAAGAAGTCCTCCTTTACTAAGTGCTTATCTGAGTGGAATCCTCGATGAAGTTCCCTGAGAGGAACGGCACAGATGCAATGAGGTGGAAGACCTCCTTTAAAAGGTGCTTATCTGAGTGGAATTCTCGATGAAGTTCCCTGAGAGGAACGGCACAGTTACAATGAGGTGGAAGACCTCCTTTACTAAGTGCTTCTCTGAGTGGAATCCTCGATGAAGTTCCCTGAGAGGAACAGTACAGATACAATGAGGTGGAAGTCCTCCTTTACTAAGTGCTTATCCGAGTGGAATCCTCGATGAAGTTCCCCGAGAGGAACGGTACAGATGCAATGAGGTGGAAGACCTCCTTTACTAAGTGCTTATCTGAGTGGAATCCTCGATGGAGTTCCCTGAGAGGAACGGCACAGATGCAATGAGGTGGAAGACCTTCTTTACTAAGTGTTTATCTGAGTGGAATCCTCGATGAAGTTCCCTGAGAGGAACGGCACAGCTGGAATGAGATGGAAGACTAAGTGCTTATCTGAGCTTATCCTTTACTAAGTGCTTATCTGAGTGGAATCCACAATGAAGTTCCCTGAGAGGAACGGTACAGATGCAATGAGGTGGAAGACCACCTTTACTAAGTGCATATCAGAGTGGAATCCTCGATGAAGTTTCCTTAGAGGAACGGCACAGATGCAATGAGGTGGAAGACCTCCTTTACTAAGTGATTATCCGAGTGGAATCCTCGATGAAGTTCCCTGAGAGGAACGGCACAGGTGCAATGAGGTGGAAGACCTCCTTTACTAAGTGCTTATCCGAGTGGAATCCTCGATGAAGTTTCCTGAGAGGAACAGTACAGATGCAATGAGGTGGAAGACCTCCTTTACTAAGTTCTTCTGAGTGAAATCCTCGATGAAGTTCCCTGACAGGACCGGCACAGCTGGAATGAGGTGGAAGGCCTCCTTTACTAAGAGCTTATCTGAGTGGAATCCTCGATGAAGTTCCCTGAGAGGAACGGCACAGATGCAATGAGGTGAAAGACCTCCTTTACTAAGTGCTTATCTGAGTGGAAACCTCGATGGAGTTCCCTGAGAGGAACGGCACTTTACTAAGTGTTTTTTTTTCCGATCCGATTAAACGATCCTTCGAGAGGAATGGTTTGATTACTAAGTCCTCTTTGAGTATATAAAAAAGGAAGAATAACAATGGTGAGGAGGAGAGAAAGAGTTGATACATAAAAGATATTTGGAAGGGAACACGTACGTTACTAGGATCTTTTCCGAGTTGAAGGAATTCTTTGTAAGGAATGGTAAAGATTAGAAGATATTGTCTGAGAGAAAGAACAATATGAAAATTTAAATTAAAGATTCCCCAAATTCATAAGATATACATATTCGGGTGGGAGACACATTTGTAAATATACTTTCTGAAAGGAAGTATTCATATGGAAAGAGATTCCCTGAGAGGAAGACACAGGGTTCTAAAGTTTTATTTAAGTGAAGGAATAGGTGTTTGAAGAAATTCCCTATGGGGAACGTTACACATTCCACATGTGTTCCTAAATGGAATACAACCCCAGGGAAACAATTGTTATTCATTCTTTTAAATTATAACTATTTTTCGTTATGTATTTGTACATCGCGGATATGTTGGATGTGGAGCAACGAAACGGATCCTTCGAGAATTTTTCTAGTGGACAAATATATCGTAAGAAGCTTCAATTTTGAGGATGGTATCGGGAACACGGCGTTATTCATCATCACCACCAACACAGTCAAACCTGAGAATCGGCGTAACTCGGTGCTAACAAAGCTGAAAAGAACCACGCAAAAAGCAGATCATCCTTAACGTTTGGATTGAAGACGGCTGATCAAGGAGTTCAAATACGCTGCTCGGGTTTGGCCTGTCCATGTTACTATGTTTGCCTATGTTCAATATTTCCAGCACTGTTGATAATTTTTCCAGCATGTTCGAGAGCACATAGTCATATTTTCTACGGATGGACGGATGATTGGAATGTTGTTGTAGAAACTGCGGCTGAAAGTTCTGCACAGAAAGCAGATCAACTTTAACGACTGGATTGAAGAGCCAATGGACGATCAAGGACAGAAAAAGGCCTTACAAGATTGTTGTTGAAGATATTGTTTTAGAAGTTGCAGCTTGTCTCGAAGGTACAGAGCGACAATCGAATGTAGACGATGTAATGGACGAAATCTTAGCGGTAGCTTCAATCGTGACCGAGCTAAAATTTCTGTATTTGTCGAAATTATCCCGAAAACACGAGCACTATTCAGTTTTGGAGCAGTCGGGATTGATAAGAAGAAACAGTTGGAGCATACGTACAGGATAGCTGCTCGGAGCCGAACTTATAATTCAACGGAGAAGGTAGCCTCAGGATACTAGTATGCGCAAAAAAGTTGTTTACACCTTTTTGAACAGAGACATCTTTCGACCCCGGATTCATAACTATTCGTGGATGAAATTCAGACAGCATCTGGAGTGGACGCAGTCCTGAATGTGGCCTAATAGTCTGCATTGTTTTGAGTCAGAATCTATTCAGAAATGACTTAACAACTCGATCAGAAAAACTGCACCTTATATCGCATGAACGGGCATATCGCAGAATCATCAGTTGTAAAGCCACGAAGTGATTTCTTCAAAAGTTCCCCAGAGTTCAATACCAAATACGGGGAGGACAAAGGAGCGAGAATTATAATCTGTTCGTCTGTGTGCAAAATCAAATGAAACCATCGAGTGACAGAATCTAGGTGTTATAAAGGTTATGGCGGTTGCGAAATAAGAAGCACTCCTAGATGGATAAAGATTTCGTGGAAAGTTCCCCTGCCTTTGGGATATGAGCAACTTGAACGATTGTCCCCAAAAAGGACTAGTGAATGAAGTACGTAGGATACTTATTTGCGGACGAAGATTACGAGACGAAAGAACCCAATTTAAGGGAAGGAGATTATGTAGTGAAGTTATTACCACGAAGGACTAAGAGCTACTCCACTATCTCCAGCGAATATTATACACTATCGAATAGAGTACAAAGGTGATCATCATCAATGATTTCGGACTCGTTTACTAGGAACATTAACGTAAAAATGTAAACGGTTCGGAAAACAAATTGGGAAGCAAGCCATTAAATTGCATCAGTGGCCGATAGTAATTGCATGAATGGTACTAGCAGTCCTCAACTAACAGAACCGCAAAGAATAATTAAATAACCAAGAGATAACAGGATACGGTTATGTATCACGATTGCGATGGAGAGTAGAGGTAGTGGAGGATGTAGGGATTGAGCCGAGCTGGATGAATAATTAGAAAAATAGTAATAATGAACGAATTGATAAACGAATGAATTATGAATGCGAGGCAACGAAAAATTAAAAATGAAATTAATCGCTAGATAGTTGGCAACGAAAATTAGAAGAGCGATGGCCTACTACTGAACCGAGATGGATCTGCAGATGGAAAAAGATGGAACAAAGTAGACATTGAAAAACGGAAAGAGTTGAACCATCAGTCTTGTGATTGAATTTGACGAGAGTGGATAGTGAAAATGAAACAAGTAGTTGAATTTGGATGTTGAAATATAATGAAATAGAGAAATAATCCGTGAGATCACGACAGATACATTGGTAGCTCTTTTCGTCTTCTTGCAAGCATCGTTGAGGAAATGTTTGTTCCGACTAAGAAGATTCCAATGAAATACGATAAAGTGCTGCTCAAAACTGCGTCACTCGCAAAAAAAGATTAGTTTCCCATCGAAACTAAACTTTGGCAAAACCCTTCGCAGTCGTTTAGGTGGGCCTTAGAAAGCACACTTTGTATATTTTTCATTTAAGCCTTCCTTAACGACGATCTTCACAGGCGTAAATAATAGCGCGCCCGTTTCCTGGACACTCTTTCACGTTTTACGATTCGCTCCTTCTCGGAAGATGAGACATGGGGGGTTTCGCTTTAGATCTATTGGTTTCTTTACAGGTCACTGTTTTTATTTTTTGTTGGTGCAACTTACTTGGAAGACTTTTGCCTTAACGGACTAAGGCTATCTAAGTAGGAAGTCTCCCAGGATCGTAAACGGCTGCAGTGTCGGTCTTTTGCCTCTTTCCAACACAGAAGAGTACAAATAAAGGCTCACAAGGGACGTACCGACAGCGACGTGGGGCCGTAAAAAAAACACTACTTTAAAGTGAACACTTTTTGTGCGTTCCAGAGACGCACCACCATCAAAACCATATCAGCCACCACCATCCGTGGGGACATAAAATAAGCCGTCCGCGCCGGAAGAGGCAGAGAAAACCCGAGGCGCGTCAAGGTAAGAAGTTGTTATCAAGATTTTCGCCGACGAGAATCCACCGATACCGGGAAGACGAAAGCTTGCAGACGGGGGGTTTTAACACCGGAAGGTGGCCAAAAAGTACGAATAGGTCTGGTTGTTGTTGTGTTTGTCCCTTCTTCTTTCCGTTCACTTTGATCGCGATCCCCTCGGGAAACAGAAGCGTACCTTTAGAATTAATCGATCTGGCCAACACGGCTTAGCGTTGAAAGAGCACTGTTTTTTCCCTTAATTCCACAATCTGCCTGTAGTACTTAAAAGCATTTGCTTGTACAGAAAAGATTGGTAAGATGTTGAGATATTTCATCGCTGATCGGATAAAGTCAACAAAATAAAAAAGGAATATAAGGACCCCGGTCGAGTTCAAAAGATCGATTGAGATTGAACTATCTCCATCAGATAAGGGAAAAAAACCGATGTTCAATTAAAACTTCAACCGGCCAGCGTTTCAATTCAAGGGTGTTCAAGGGAAATATGATCCTGTTCTCTTCCACCACCAGGAATTTGCAGTGGGGCTGTATCAATTTTTCAACACTCAACACTCGTCAGGGAATAGGGAGGGTGAGGGAAACGAAAGGGAACGCGAAAAGTGGTACAACTATTTTATGCTCCGATATGAGGCGACCGAGTGGATCGTCGGGCCAGAAATTGGCAAGTGACGGTGATGATGGGAAGTAATCAACTTGTCGTTAAATATGACATTTATTAATTGCTCTTCGGTGCAGCTCGGCGAAAGTGGGATCGCATAATCGAATCGCCATCTTTGCTGTCTGCGTTGCCATGGTGAAGAATGTGAAGTTGATCCAATTTTTCCCAAACAACGCGGACGCGCTTGTAAAAAATTAACCGTGTTCTCCTCAATCATTCGATTTTCTGATTTGGGGCATTTTTTCAGTTGAACAAGGACATCCCATGTTAAAGTCATCAATTTGATTACAACAGAGTTTGCTTTGCGAAAAAAATCTTTCAACTGTAATCGTGAAGCGGTTGTCAAAGCGAAATTCAACCATCCTATATCCTGGTGGTTAAAAATCCCACCGACCGTATAACGTGATGTTTGTATTTAAAACTTTCCTTCAAAGGAGTTTTGTCGTGCAGAAGATTGAACCAAACTTCCTACGAAAAGTATTTCCAAATCGAAAACCCGGATCGGATCTAAAATCCAATAAATAACGCGACACAACACAGACAAGCGTTAAAGCAAACTGCCTTCATAAATCGGAAGTCGATCCCATCGGGCGGGGACAATTTTTCTCGCCCGGCCGAGGGGCACGTTTGCGCAGCATAAACACGACAAAAGCGTAGCATAGAATGGCGCATAAATTTCCCGCTGTGCCCGCGATAGAATCTCACACACCCGGCTGTATCAACAAAGGCATTCCAATTCAGGCGGAACTTGGCACAATAGGCTGTTGGAAGGAGTTGTGGGTTTAGCGTTTTCTTATTTTAGTTTCTCTTTCTTTGCCACATCTCTCCCACACACATGAGAGTTAAGTTATGTTTCTTTTTCCTTTACATTGTTGCGAACTCTCCGGGAACTTGTAGGATGATTAAATTGATTTTATTTTTCACGGCATTAGTCTTTTTTTAACTATTAGTAAAAATAAAAGACGAACCCCATCGCTCGCACGACCTGCCTTTGCCATTTTGAGGCTTGTTATCATCATCAATAGCTTGGTTTGGCCAATAAATCCATGGCTAGAGGAAACAAACTAGCCCACAGGTTGGCAGCAACGCGTACCACCGGCCATCGGACAAGGTTTATGGATGCTATTAGCATAGTTCGACCGGATCCAGGCTAATCTCCAGCTGCCCCGGCTACAGCTGACACTTGTTTGCGTGAAATGACACCGGTGTGTCAGTTTAATTTTGCACCACTTTACCCGCCCAGCCGTATTTCTGTTCCTATTTCTCGGGGCCTATCTGCCCTGGGGCTCTGGAAAGATATGAGCCAGCACTCCGTTTTACTAACCTACGCTAGAACCACGCTGATGATTAATACAGGCACACATGGATGGATTTTGGAACCGCGCCGGGAAAACCAGTTCCACCCCGCGTGTGTCCCCGCGCGTTAATGAAGACTGGTCGCGCGAGTTCGCGTCCAACTTTGTCGACCGGTTTCGGTTTATGATTGCTTCAATTAAATCCATCGTAAATTATCCTCTCCGCTTTCCCAGGGCCGCGATCCTGCGATGTCGCCTATGAGGTATCTTTCGCGCGCTGGACCGAGGTTCCACACCGTCGTCTCTGGATGATGCCGAGGACTATGATGATGTTTCAAATAACATTTATGAAGTCGTAAAGTGGAAATCAAATCGTAATAATTGATAATAAAAACTGCGAAACCACCTGCATAAAATATGATCCACCATCGGGGTTGATGGTTTGGCCCTGGGAGTGGCGCAGATCATTCGTTCCCGACACCGAAAGGACACGTTTTAAATTCGGACCACGCGTTGGGCGGTGTGGCTTCATTCCTTCCGTAAGAAAACGGCAACTCGATGATCGTCGTCTTCGCTGTGTGAAGGAGGAGTTGCATTTGCATATGAATAGGCGACCGAAAGTGAGATTGCCAACGCAATGGCGAGCTGGCTAACGAGATGGTGGCATAAATTTAGCCCTTACGCACGTCTAAGATGATATATCTTACATTAATACAATGTTATCAGAGGGCACCACGCTTGTCAAAATGAAGTTCTACCTGATCCAACATTCGTTCGAAAGATTTATAAGAATGAATATCTCACAGAAAAACTGAAAAACAAATGGATCCTACTGAGCTTGGACCTCGAAGTGTCACAAACACACACTCTTACTCCGGACACCACCAGACCATGCCGGGCACGTGCCCTTAGATGAATGGGCAAATAACCTTTAGTTTTAATTTCACCATAAATTCAACGCCGCCATTCGTTGGTTGTTCGCTTCTATTGGCCTCGGTCTGGTCATTGCTTGATTGCGCATTTCAATAAAATCCTATGTTTGTAATATATTTCCTCACAGCCCATTTCCATCGGGAAGGGTTCGATCCATTGCAGGAACTGGACGAGACCTTCGCCCGGAGGCCTTGCAAGTTGAAGTTGAACGTTCAGTGCCGCATGCTTCCCCACGATGGTGGCAATTAAAAGACTTCAAATATTTGGGTTCGTAATGCTCGTCGCGTATATGGGATATTCTTCCAGTTTCATCCGTCGCCGTCGTTGATGGTTACCGCTTCGCATCTAAAATCAAACCGTAAGGTATTAAATTCGTTTCATTAACCCTACTCCTTCCTCAACCGAACCCTATAGAAATGCCTGAAAAGTAAATTGCAAACAGTCTTCCGTGCCTCGCTATGACCATCTTGAGTGAAATTTGCTGAATATAGACATTCGTCTTTCCCATCCCCAGCGCTGTGCTTCCTCTTTCCCCCCTACCATCTGCTCGACAGCTTAATTTTAACGCACGCACCCAACGGACACTTTTCTCAAGTAGCCGCCCCCATGTGCCCAAAGAAGGAACCTCACAGGCGAGGCGAGCCTTAGGCTTTTTAGGGTACTCCGAAAGGGTACTAGGCGATACCGTGGGGGTGGTAGATGCGGCACGTCTTGAAACCAACATCTCATTGCACTTCAACCCACATCCTTCATTTTTACTTCCATCTGTTTTGCCTGCGGCCTGCCTCGCCGCCATAAACGGTCCGAACGAAATTAAATGAAATGCACCGATTTGGTCAGAGATCGTTTAATTGTGATAGAGGACGTATACACACTGCACATCGTTACTGCAATGATTTATGGAATTAAAATCACGACCGGTCGAAGAGGTGGGACCTAAAGCCATACCCCGTGTGCACATACCAGGGAAACGGTATAATTTATCGTTAGAGTACAGCCAGCCTTTGTACCCTTTTTGTTGGCAACAATTTATTCATAAATAATTATTTTTCCAGCTGAAGTGGTTTTATAATTCCATAAATTTCTCATTCTTGAAATGTCACATAAAGTGGATTCATTGCATAAAACCATTCACAGAACTTTCTGCATTGCTGCAAAAGTTAAGTTAAGCATTACAAACAAAATCAAAACATTGAAAACACCTTGTAAATGTGTGTGACGTTGTGTTCGATCCGTATTCTTCACCACTTACTGAAGCGAGAATAAATCAATCAAGACCCGTTAAGGTCCACCCGAAGAACGAGGAACCCAAAAATGTGTCCACCGGAGCCAACGCCGACTCCGATTTCGGTGTTCGCCCGAATGGGCTGCTGCTGCTGGTGGCGATTCCCTTTTATGGGATGCGCATAAATTTACACACGTTGGAACGGTTTACGTAGGCTACTACGATCGCCTATGTTCTGCTTCATTAGGCCGCTACCTGGTGCAGCGTAACGACGAATGAACCGGAGGCAGTATGTAGCCAAGCGATGACAACCGGACACAACACCAACGACAGTCACACTGTTTCGGCAGCTCGCAGGATCTGATACCCTTATCGGGAGAACGACACAAGGCACGGTACAACAACGATGCTCTACAACCTGCTCGCTGCCACTGGAAAGGAAAATTCATTATCAAAGCGGATCATTATGCCAAATCGATCGCGGACTGTAACGCGGCAGGAAACGATCAATTTCGTTCGATTTCATCAGATTGGTCGGTGCTCTAGAAGACGAGAAGATAAGACTGGCGCTCCGAAAACACCCTGTGATGGTGGTTGCAAAAACCGTTCCTCCACCGAGTGACTGATGCTGTTGTGACGTTCGCTTGGTGGATTATGCAAATGTCACTCGCGCACGCCTGCCTGCCAGCGGAGCATGCGGTTTCTTAATTAAGCGGAAGGGGACCAGGACCGGGCGCGTTCCACCATTTTCCCATAAGCCACCAACTACAAAACACACGCGCCTCTATTCTTTTGTCGGGAAAGGTTGCCTCCGGCGATGGCGACAACGACGGCCGCCATATCATTGGCCATTTTGTGCACCATTTTAAGCGTAGGTCCGCGGGTGGCTTTCGATCACAAATCGATTACGGACGGCCGAATTCGGTCTCCTGGAGGAGACGCCGTAGGTTTTCGCTTTTGTTATCAGACAACCACCCGCTTGGAAGGTGTCAGTTCGTTAAATTTTATAATTATTTACCCGATTTTATTTACGGTTGTTCGTTTTTGCTCCACTCATTTCCGCAACAAACGACAAAATCCAATCAGCATAAGTTATCATTGATAAATCGTCTTCCAATAACTGTTTAGACCTCGCGATAAGGCGTTAGTATCGTTTGAATATTTTTTTCACTCCCCTGGCTATGTCAAAGATTACCACAAATTTACAGTCTTTAATCGCCTAAAGTGGCTTAGCTCCTCTGGTTGGTTAAAATGTTTAGCCAAAAAAAAACATTGTGCCACCGCTTGGCCTTTCCGGAGAAGACGCCGCTTCTTATCGGACCGCGAAATGAGTGACGTTTGCCTTATCTTGCACAACCTTCACGCTGAGTGGGTGTTTCACACTTCCTAGACAGCAGTATAAATTGGACGCTCAAAGACCTCAACAAAGTGTGTGGGAAGAGAATTTCCGCCTTATCGCGGTTATGAAATTTATGGTGCATCTTTCGATGGAATGGAAACCATGTTCCGCTAAATAAAATCTCCTTAAGTATATTTTATGGCAAACCGAAAGACTCCGAGGGGATCTTTTAAGGTAAATTGAACCATTTATCATGTACGCAAATAAATGATCTGTTAAACATCATCCTTGAACGATCCTCGCATCGCGTTACGGTCGTGAAAATTGCATTCCTTTGCCGTAACCCGAACGACGCCTTCGGCTGCTGCTGCAGATGATGATGCATTGTGACGTCGATGCGTAAAATTACGTAGTGCACTTGCACTGCAAATGCGCACCACGCTAAAGGTTGATAGGTGACAACAGGCGGTCGTCTCCAAAACGGCGAGTCGTGTGTTAGCGCGTGCATGTTGGCGCCAACCCGAGCGCAAGGCTGCCTTTCTTCTCGGGAGGACCAGTTGTGGATCGCACGAATTTGAACCCTCCCCGAACCGGGCGATGATTAATTACTTACAATAATCGACCGACCAACCAAAGCCGAATGTCATTAATCCGGCGTACGCGGCCACGGACCCGCCAGAATGGCGTCAAAATTGCAGTTTTTAGCGCCACCCGATGATGTCGACGGGATCTACCGCATTCCGGCGGCCTGGCGAGGTTGGCCAAAAATATCCACACAAAGCGCTTGGCCAAAGGCGGGGAACATCGGAGAGATATGATCCGCATATATGGCCATTGACGTAGCATAGGTAAGTTCCCTGTTACACACATTTGGTTGAAACTGTCCTTCAAAAACGAATCGCACCTTTCCTTCGGTTGTAAAGTTTCAAATTTCTCATCCAACATTCACCCCACGGAGGGTCGTTCAGGCGAGCCTTTGCGTTTTGCGTACGAAAACACGTGTTAAATTAAAATTACATCACATAAATCATCGCGCGCAGTACACCTTTTGTTTTCAGTTCTCCCTCTTGGGTCCCCCCACCCCTTGGGTGATCGTGAGACCGAAACAAACCCAACGCTACTGATCATTGTTGCATTTACTAAACTGCTGCCCGAACTGCACACAAATCCACGTCGGTATTCAACCCTCTCTCAACCCCCTTCGCCGGAACCGGTTACACGTGTAATTTAATCGTTTGTAGCCTGTCGGCAGCTTGCACTGTTGAGTTCGGTCATGGCATTTTGAATTTACGGCCAACCGAGGGCTGTTTTGTAAAATTAAACGTTTAATCGAAATCAAATCGCATTTAAAATGGGGGGAAAATGAACAAGTACGTGCGTGGAGAAGGTGTTTGAATTATGATTTCTTCCACATTTGTAATTCATATCATCGAACTAGGAAAACTTAACGAAACCTTCAAATCAATGGGCAAAGTTAAGGCCCCTAAGAATCCAATCGAAGTGGAAGTGAACAATGAAAAACAAAAAAACGCTCAAACCTCACCCAACGGCCAGCTCAAAATCGATTGCAAACAATCAGTGGGCGGCCCTAGGATCGATTAGCATTGTAATCGATACTTCTCTAATGATGGTTCGAGCACTATGCACTGTAATAAATGCATGCCGCTAAATGGCAAGGCCTGGAGGAAAATGAAAAAAAAATGGAATATTAAGCAGCCACTTCTGCGTCCTAAAGTGCGTGGATCGCTGCAGCCTCAGTCCCGGTATCGACACACGGCGGGCCCACTCGAGCACTCCGTGTGGTGGCCAAAGATGTGTGCCTACACCCAACCACCCACCCACGCCACAATTGCCGGTGTGCCCACACGCCGAACGCTGGAACCATCAAACCATCTCCTTTCACGTCGAACGATCTCCGCCGGCCGGTTCTTATGATTTGCGCTTTTATTTCCATATACTTTTCCGACCCGTTAAAACGAAAGAGCGGGAGGGGGAGTAATGCGAGCGGAGCGTGTTTTATTTGTCTTTTCAATGGGCAAAGCATGGCCAACGACGTATTTCCTCTTGAAAATCTCTCCAGAACTCGGTTGAAGTCGAACGAACCGGTAGCTGCGAGCGTAGCAGGATCACTCATAAGAGTGGGGATGGGAAACAGGAACCACGGTGGGGGGGCTAAGTAAACATTATTACTCATTCACCACAAACCGCCAACGAAGCACACGCTGTGCGCCAATCGTACACGCGTGTGCACTAGGTTTTATGGGAGATATTAAGGGGAATAATTTCCCTCCCAGAACTGGACGACGGGCTAAACCAGGAGTTCCGTGTGCGAGGGTTGGGTTACTCAACTACACCCAACTGCATATTCTGCAGCCACAGCCAAGGCAATCATATAATCTAACAAGCGTTCCTGAGGCCACTCTCCTCCGTTCCAAAATCGAGCCATTCGGCTTCTGTGCGTTTGCGTGTCCCGTTTCAAAGATGAAAAGCGCGAGTTGCAGCGTCGGTCTATAAATAATTCCACACACCACCAGCATCCCCAGCATGCCGCAGCCACCCAGTGCGCTCACTTTCTTTTGTTGTTGGGTAAATCCGTGGAATGCACCGCGAAGTGGATAAATTATGCACCGACTGCCCTTCGGGTGCTGCTGCTGCTGTCATAACGGGGTCTGTGCCTTTTTCGGTCGTACAAGCAGGCGAGCGAGGGACGATGTGTAAGTGCAGTAGCTAGCAGTCGATATGACCGATCACACCATCTGCACACGAGACACGAGACACGACCGTTGTGAGCTGCGGCTACCGAAAGCGTGGCTCCAACGATTTTTGCACGCAAGCCCAGGCGCGAGTTGCAGTTTGCACTTGCGCCTTAGGTCGGCTGCCTTCTAGTTCCTTTGCATCGAGGACTGGCCTACCAGCCTAAGCCGTAACGAACATTGCTTTGAGAGAGGGTGCCGTTTCCTGCCAAATGATCGCACTTTATCATACCGACCGGTAAGGTGTCCTACCTTCGACGTGCTAAAACATACAAAAATGAAATTGGGTTATTTTTGGTGGACTGAATGCGATATCGTTTCACCATCGATAATATTGTTGATTAGCACATTGCATAATATTATTTAGTAACCAACGGGCTATATTAATGAGCTCTCATTTTTACGTGCATAGAATCTTGCCAATCCATTTGAACGCCAAATGACTGCTAAATATCCTAAATGTACATGCTTATAGCCTTTAAAGTCTTTGAGAAGGCTGTTTGAATTGGAACGCCACGATCGTGGGCCACGAAATCGAATCTTTGTGTTTGTTCAAGCAACTTTCCTTGAAGCTCAATGTCGAGCCCCCTCGGAGCAAATGAGTCACACCCTCTGAACAGTACCGAACCCGCTGCTGAAAATGACGTACCGAATCTCAATCTGGAAACGCCAAGAAACACAACCGACCAAACGGCTGGACATTGACGATGACTGAAATGCGCCAAAAGCGGATTCGATTTCACTCCCAACCGCGCGCGCCGCTAGCAAATAAGGATGCAAAGCACAGGGACAAGAGCCCTATAAAAATTGGACACCGCTCGTAATCGACCATCTGGTGTGTGTCTTGTTTTGACCCGTTGTTGAGTTGGCCTTTTTTTTATTTTTTCGGTGCTTTCCTGTAGGTTTCTGCCTTAAAAAGCACGCCTAGCCGAAAGCCGGCGTGATCGTGCGGGAGCCACGGATCGGTACCAAACACACGCCAATAATTGCAACCATTCAAGCCGCATTTAAGGCGCTCTCGACTTTTGGGGCGGGGGACCGGACTGGAAGGATGGACCGTTGTGGCTGCTGAAGCAGGCCTACATCATGATGCTCGCAGAGGTTTCGAACGATCGATCAGAAAATCTGGTGGTCGATTGCTACGAGAGCTATCGGCACTCTTCCGATGGGGGCGATCGAGAGCGGAAGCGACAGATTTTCCGTTAATCGACCATTAGCTGCCTAAGGAGCTTCCCTCGTGGCGCAATTTGTAGCGCTAGAACCTTTTTCCAGCGACGCGCGCCACCGGAGCGTAGGTTCTGTACCATTAGCCGCCCGCAAACGGTCGTAATGGGGCTAATTAGGAACAGATTGGCTTCGATCGATCGGTGCGCGCCCGGTGCGGGAACGATATCGAAATACGGGCCACAACAGGATGAGCCCGGGAAGCAGGGATGGCGGTGGACAGGGTTTTCGAGGCGGTAGCTACAACATCTTGAGATGGCGAAGTGGCACGGGATCCGTGTGTGCGATCTTCGATGACCGTGCGATCGAATCCATCCTCCCATGGTAGCTGCCATTCGTCCTCTGCTCTTCTTTCTTTTCATCCCGCCACTTAAACCCGGGAGTACCCGGGTGTTTTGTTTGCCATTTTGTGAAGTCTACCGTTCACGGGCTTCGGACGAAAGAAGCCTCCTACAGAGCCACGGCACAAGCAGCCGAACTTCGACATCGAAGGGAAAGTTTTATCTTCACTTGTCTGCGGTCACTACGGAGCAGTTTCCAGTATCGTCGCCACTGTTTGTTACTTCGGCAGCATATTTGTTTCTTCTCCTTCGCTCTTGCCTGCGAAACGCAACGCTTTGACCTTTTGGCAAGCCACGTCTAGGAGAGGCTTCAAAAGCCCATCGAAACGATGCCCCGCGGGAAAGTGATCGAGTTTTTATCAGCACACCCAACTCGTTTTCTTTTTCTGCGCGCATAGTGTTCAGCGTCGATCCACGAGGGACTTGAGTAAGACGTAACCCATCGTGTTGGTCAATCGATCCTCGCCGTGGCGCGATCCGGAAATGCGGGAAGCAACCAGATAACGGATTACTTACATTTTCCCGTGCTCAATTACAATTCCCAACGGACGGAAAGCTCTTGAAAGTGGCCATCCAAGGTGTACATTCGGAGCAGTTCGTATCTTTCAATTAAATCATATTTATCCATCTCCGGTTACGGTTTCCGTGAGGCCATTTGTGAGGACGTGGCACCCGCTCCGTCGCCCAGGCGATTATTTGCCAACAGGGGGAAATTCCTTGCGCAGCTGCCGCTGCTAGTCGAATATAGATTTTCCACCGATTGCAGCCAGACGTAAGCGATTACCATCAATCATAGTCGTATCATATCGTTTTATGTGCATCGTCGATCAACGGATACCGCTCCTCGCACGTACGTACTAACGCAGTTGCGTTAGAAGGAGGCAGGTTAATGGGGAAGATTTTCCTACTCTCGGGCGCAACGGACTGAAACCTGCACACGGTGGAAAGATGAAAAATTATGATCATTGCTTGCAGGTACAAATATTCGCTTACGAACTGTTCTGTAGATGCATGTTGGTTGCGTGCGGACGTTTAACGAAGTAAAAGGATATTTTATATTCTCCGATACTGTCTTGAGAGACATATGGTTGGAAGTGCGGTAAAATATGAGCCTGTCGGGGCCTGCGGAACGTGGCAATATTTATTCCAATTTTGTCGATTTATCTAATCTTCCATAAAATTGCATAAACCCCCCCATCTTCAAGGTGATGCATATCTTTGGTACATTGCTGACATCTTCGCAGAGCTCGTAATTGATCGTTGACCTAAATAATGCGTCACATCCATTTATGTCCATTCATACCCAAAGATTCTAAAATGCTTTTTTCTTCCAGCTGAGAAAACATTGTCCAACATGAAACGAAAACGATCCTATCAATTACTCCGGGACGCCGGGAAAATCAAAAGCAAAAACATAACTGTTTACTTCTCCCAACGAACTCCCAAAACCAACTCTTGCCAACCCAGAAAAGCATCCACACGAATGGTCTGTCTGATGGCTGATGGGAGAAAAAGAAACTCATTCACGAAAAATCGACCCCATCGCCAGAATGATTTTGTTTTGAATGGAAAGCATAAAATAATAAACGCCGTGAGCAAAAAGTCAAGTTAAACTAATATGACGACGAAGAAACGGCCGGCCGCCAGACGAGACAATAACAAGAAACCATCGGCCAAACGAGGGGGATCACTGGTGCTCATCAAGGAACCTTTTTCGGCAAACTGGGTCATACATCATCCTCCGTTAGGTTCGATTTGTGCGAAACGAGAAGATAAATCTCGTTTTCCCCCTTTTTCTTCACCCGGGACAATACAGAACATGAGCACCAGCACCGAAGGAAATATAAAAAAGGTAACGCATAAAACGCGGACAGCGGACGAAGATGGACAGATGACGGCTCCAGACTAATTATAAAAAGGAAAAAAGACCATATCTCGTAGGGAAATCCCGCGATCGGTGGCGCTATCCTTAAAAGAGCAAATGAAGCAAAACCTATAATGAACCCATCCTAAAGGCGCCTCCTCCTGTTGCCTAAGTTCAATAGTTCAAGCTGGAGGTAATTCGAAAAACGAATATCAAAGAGGCAAAAACTCGCAAAGCTCATTCACACAAAGGCCACGTTTATTGGTTTGAATAATTAATTATTTTAATCAAAAACGCACCACACCGTAAGCTGCCAACAAGATTAGGCAAGCGGTCCGTCGCGGAACGATCCGTCCTTCAAAGGCTCGATCACGACTTGTCTTGCTTCGTTTCGTCTCATTTCAAACTGAAAAGCCTTCGACATCGATGCGTGACAGAAACAAAACCGAAACAGTTTGCGAATTAATCGAAAGCCATAAACCGAAGATTTAGCTCTTTTCGCTGGGAGTATAAATAAATTGGTGGGAATCAGAAAAGCCGTTGGTCGGCAAATGATACGAGGTTTTTCAAAAAAAACATCAAACCTGAAATTCTGCCAATCCCATCGAAACCTTCCATAAAAATGTCTGCTAACGGGCTACAAATAAGAATCGTTAGGTTACATGGTGTTCCCGGCTGCAACCACAGCCTGATAGCAAGTGGTTTAAACTACACAGGAGAAACATCGAGCCTTTAGTGCACGTTTAGTGCAACCTGAGATAAAAAGCTTATCTAGCAGAACAACACTAAGGAAACTTATCGAAACCAGTCGAACCCGTTCCAGAAGCCTTTCCACGGGGAGTAATTGAACTACATTAATAAGAAATATTTTCCATTTCATAGGAGTTCCTTATGAAATAAATGTTTCCGCACTTCCTTTTGCTTAAGGGCGAGGAAGAATAAAACACAGCCGTAACCGTGCGCAATCGGAAAGCAGTTCTATGGCATTGCAATTTGCATAAAATCTTCTCGCCGAAGACACCGATATGGCCGCAAAAATATGTTCATTGCAGCACACATTAGTATGCGCACGGGCAAAGCGTTACAAATCACGCCATCTCTCACCTCGATTTGCCATTATATAGCAGGAGCCCAGGAAGAGTTTTTTCCCGGGGGGCATAAGACGGGTGCATACTACCGCGAAAATAAAACGTACACTGCCTTCGTCCACGGCGAGGGGAGTGCAGTTGTTGAGGGGGAGGCATTTTCGTTCGCGCGTAATGGCGTCATTAACCAGTCGCTACAAATTACTCAACTCACGCCCGCCTCGTGGAGCGCAATTACTTCTTCTGCGCGGCGCACAAGAACCCGTCCAGGAGTCGAGTCGAACTCCTTGCTACAAATTCACTTCAATTCAATTACATCGCGGAACGTGCGAGCATGGAGTATTTTAGAAACATAAATTGCCTTCCAATATCAATTTACCATTTTTGATGCTTTCCCTGCGACCTTCCACGCTTCCCGTCGATCGGACGCACCGTGTCCGCGTCAGTTTTACGATGTGGCTCCTTGTAACGACTTTTTTACAGCCCTCAGGGATCCCTTCTTGCTCCCTCGGGAGATAAAAATCTTCCTCCGAGCGCATAAAACCGGGCGCAAGTGATGTACGAGATTTTCGTCCCATCTCGAGCCAGTCAGTCACAGTTGTGTGCGTAAGAGTTGCGATCGCGATTAGGGGATTCGCTTCGCGTCAAGATGCATTAACCACGATGAATGGCGCGAGACGTTGGCTGGCGTTTCGAGTATCACCAACTCTTCCAGGTACACGGGCACATCTTTACGCAGCGATCGTTTGGCAGGTTTAAGGAAAGTCGAGAAACGATTAAACGTTTACGAAAATTAATTTCTTACCACCTTCTTACCATCGCTCCCTAATAATAGCGGGCCTGAGGAGGGCTCCGGCGTCGTTCAAGCTCAGGCACGAGGTGGAAGAGAATAGGAGATGTGTATGTTGTTCCTTTTGTCGTTTCGCTCCGTCCCTTCCTTCATGCAATGAATCGATCATTCTGGCTCATCTTCTTCAAACTCCCAAAAACGCATCCAAGCGAAGGGATCGTTAGGCTTCGGGGGAAAAAAATGAAACAAACCACTGGGCAATAAAAGACGAGTCAAAACGTCGAGCCACAAACCTCGAATCATCTCGCCATCGGAGCCCATCATCATCGCACCACCGTTTTCCGGTGGCAAACGGCCAGCGTCCCGATGGCGGCCAGTCAGTACTAACGGGGTTGTTTTCGGTTATGATTGTCGTGTTCGTTTCTCCCTCTGCTCCCCCCGTGCCGCTGCCACTTTCTTTTAGTGGGACTCTTTGCCAACGGCCTTCGAAGATCGGTGGACACGTCACAATGCATCCTTTCTGCACCCCTTTTGCCCGTGGCTTTCGGGAGCTTAAATTATGCTCATAATTTCTTCCGTTTTGCGTTTTAAGATCAATTTTTTTCGGAGCAAGCGAAGATGAGTGCAGGACAAAGATGACGACGACGATGATGATGATGATGGAGCACTTTGGCATTTTCCTCTTCCTTTCTTTACGCCTTTACGGGCTCCAGGGCTTCGGGTGTGTTTATGTTTCCTTTTTTGCATGTCAAGTCCGATGATTGTATGCTGCTGCGTATTGGAAAATGCATTAAAATCCCGTTCAGCTCAACTATGGCAAACATTTAGGCCTTTTTAAGGTTAAAAATCGTCTCTCGTCCTTCCTTCCATCTCTAGGGCTCTACAACACAATGCCAGATACGGAGAGGCACTACGCCTGTGGTCAGAGGTGGCTTCGCGTTTCGCTGAAATCTGGCTTCAGGTGGCCAGCTTTTTTACGGTGCGAATTATGCGAGGACGCATACACCTCAACATAATGATGAATAATTCCATTCATCAGGGAGAAAAATGGGAGTATGATGTGCTTCCACTACGACAAAGCACACACACGACTGTAGGCACGATCCGGAGCACAGGAATACACACAGTAAATGCTCGATTTACCCTTGGCCAAAGTGATACCGATCACGGTCAGAACTCATCCATCAGTATGAAGCTCAGGAACATACAGTCCAACTTTTTCGGAACAGTTATTTGTCGAATTTTGGTTTGTGTTTTCGAGGGTTCTCGTTTCCATACTTCTCCGAAATAATTCATTCCATCTGGAGATTAATTTTGAATTGACTTTGTATAACATTTACAAAGTGCAACAAACGACACCCTATCAGTGTCGTTCAAACAGAATACTAATTACTGTGTTTTCTCAGCGTCGTCACGACATCAAACTCGTTCCGTCAAACTGGCCACGACAGCGAACATCTGTCTCACGATTTTTCGGAACAACATTGCTAGATTTTCCATCTTCCGATAAGGAATCACGTTTCACTCTGAAAACACACCGGGGTGTGGGAGCACAAAAGAAGCGTGATTAATAACCGGTCATTACGAAGTACAATTCATTTTAAACACTTTTAACACTTCTTCGAGGGCCGCACGGTTTGTACCAAGCAACTCCAGGTTAATTAGTATGCACTGGCATCACAGCCGACTCCTCCGACCAATGGCAGTCGTCGACCTTTCAGGACCTTGCCCGCGCCGGCATTATTCCATCTCCCGGGATATGGCTGGGCCCTCCCCTCGACCTTTCCTCGAACTCAATCAACCCCCCCTGGGCTGGAGGAATGGGGATTCAGCACCCTTCTAGCAGGGAAGACCCTCCGACGGCCCCTCGGCTTTTCTTTTCGCGTTCCGGCAGTAACAAATCACCTTCCCTCATCGAGCACTCATAAATCATGACCCTAGGGGGGGAGGGAGTGATGGGGAATGTGCACAGGGATGCACAAATGCACCTGTGATTGGATTGCTTTGCTACGAGGAATAATTTACGATTACGGAGGCCATACATTCTCGTGCGATTCGAAAACGGAACCACCGGACACACAAATTGCTCCACGATCGACTGCGGGCTATAAAGTGATCCGCGTGGAATCGATACTTATTTATGACTCCAATCGGGGAATTGGACGTACGTGTATTATGGTTCTCACTTCGCCAGCCAGAAGCTCATCACGTGGTCATCGGCATCGTGGCTGGGTTTTATATGATCAATTGCATCGGATGCTGGTGATGTTCCCGAGCTGCACGTTTCTTAACCGCTTGTTAAGTTAAGCGAACGCCTTCACCGATACATGTTGCTGTCTAAAAAAAATAAATTTATTCTACTTAAAGAAGAACGTTCGAAAAAAAAACGAGAAAATACGTACCATAAACCTGTGATCTCCAATCAAAGTCGATCAGCCCCGATCGGCTTCGGTGCATTTCGAGTGGATTACGAGAGTCTAGAACAAATTAAACCATAAAATCCGCCCCGAAAGATAACACCATCACCGCGGAGCCATCAACTGTCGAAGAAGGTTGGAAGAGAAATTCGAGTGCACCTTCTCGCGGGGAGAAAAATCCAATATCCATATCAAAGGAAACGGCGGCGACGGTGACTTTTACATTCTTACGGCGGTAGGGAACAAAAGAAACCTTGCGTTTGACAAACGGTTGGATTCATCTGAATCTATGGTGGGGATAGAACGCTAGGAGACAATGTCGGTAATATTCAAATTACCTAAGACCTTCATTTGTGCCGGATTACGAAACTGAGAATTAAAAAATATGGAAAACCCACCACCCTTCCAACCGCATTTCCAAACACTGCTTTCCCGAGCATCACTGCATTGACACGGTTTCTTGTGTTGATTTCTTTAGTATTTTTTCCCGCGTCTCGATTCGTGGCGACAACTCCCAAACTATGGTTTCCCGTCTGTGCGGCTAATCAAATTTTCCACCGCCGTATCTCGGTCCGAAAAGCCGAATTTTACGGTGCGTGAAACGAGCCAGTTTATTTGGACGCCGTAGGTGCCATTTTAAGGCGTCCACAAAAGGAGCGGCCAAAGCTTCACGCTTCTCCCAGCGCTCGAAGAAAAAGAAGCCACTTCATGGCGCTAATAGCGGGGATATTAATTTCACAAACGGAAAACAACGAAACATCGAATCGATGGATGTTCCTGAAAACAAGGGATGGTATAGGTTAACAAAACAGATATGCCTTCCTTGGGGAGAGGGGGGGAACCTGATTTAGTGGTTTGAGGAAGGGCAAGAGGAGGCTCGACGTCGCCTCAAGTTGGCGCCTGCCTGGTGCCAACAAACGCGACGGGGAGTGATTATGAAAGACCAAGAGATCGCTCGATATGGGACCACTCTTTTGGGAGATCCGTGCGGGATCAACGAAGCTCACGAATTGGACGAACGCAATTGATTGAGAAGACTACGATCGATCATTTTCTGGAGGCAAGAGATTAAGGGAGTAGAAAGGAAGGAAGGAAAAAATAAAGAACTTGTAACATAGAAAAGAACGAATATGAAATATACTTAACAAGTGTGTTAT
Organism: Anopheles coustani; assembly: GCF_943734705.1. Lineage (NCBI taxonomy): Eukaryota > Metazoa > Arthropoda > Insecta > Diptera > Culicidae > Anopheles > Anopheles coustani. The sequence goes on from NC_071289.1 coordinate 3,968,633, forward strand.
ATTAAAAAAAAATCTTTTTATCAAATAGTTAAACATGTTAATAGTTAAACTACCTTAAATTAGAAGAAAAATAAAAAACAATTTTCCCGAGTGTTGATGGTTTGTTCACCCTTGTGGAAACGATGACGAGGCATAAAGAAACGGCCAACGTCGTGCAAGAACGGACGATCACTTCACTTCTTCAACCAGAGATTGGGATCATATGAAGAGTCTGACGAGTGTGTCGATCAGATTGTTCCGATTTGAAAGCCCAAAAAGCTGACTGACACAGGCTTGCTTCAACTCCATAAGACGATCACTTCTGTGTGGCGCACTTCGGATGATCGAACGGCACACGTTCCTGATCGCACATTTCGGAGAGCTGGCTGCTAAAATAATGGGAATCGATTACAGCCCGATCAAGAAAAGTTGCTCGATCTCCAGCGCCGAAAAAAATAAACCCCCCCGATCACTATAATGAACCGAGCGCGTTTTTCTTCGCTTAATGGCACTTTTAAGCAAACAGCAAACACGGAAAAGGGGACACACCTGGGTTTCGGAGACCACGTTAATCTTTGTTGTCCGTAAACCCTTTCTCTTCCTCCATCTCTCTCTCTATCTCCCGGGGGCTCCGTATATCTTGCACCGTCACCGTCTTGCGGCAAGGTCGTTCTGGTCTTCCAGTCACGAACCGGTTCCTTCCCCCCGCCGGGTTGAGGCTAACAATCAAAACCTAAGGCCCAACCAATACGCGATCTATAACGGCATGCGCTTTGATAATCGTTTGCGGCACAACTGGACGGTTTAATTCGACATAAAACAGCGATACTAATTTGATCGTCTATTGATACGCCGGTAGAGAGAGGAGAAAGGAAGGAAACTCCCCCCGGGCAGCCCATAGGCAACTTCGAACAAATAAAGTTGTCGGAAGAAAAAACAAAGTAGCAGAAAAAACTTCAACATGTGTGTCTTTTTCAAAATTTTGCTATAAAACGAAACATAAATTAAACACTTTTTAAACCTAACATTTATTTATTATTAATAAATAGGTTTCCTATATGTGACCTGGAAAATTTGATGGATAGACAAGAAGATCTTCTTGTGGTGTGACATTGAAGGTAAACGCGGTCGAAGATGGTTTGTGACCGCTTCTGATTTTGCGTGCTTAAAAAGTGGAATGCCTCCTGGTTGCTATTAATACATTCGCAAGTGGCGCCATCGATCGTCAAGTCGCACGCGTACCTGCTCACTGGTCACGTTATCAGAAACTCAACAGTAAAAAAAAGGAGATACGCGTACACACAGCGATTATTTTTCTCATTTATCTTATTTACCGCCCCCTTTTTTTGCCACCCATTTCCCACCCTGGTTCGACGACATGATATTTCCTGCAATCGCTGTACATTCCAGCGAATGTCAGCAAAGTCTTCCCGGTTGCATTCTCCCGCGTGATCTCCAACGGTAGCAATGACCCCGTCGGAACGATCAACGTCGGTGGAAAATAATTCCTGCACGGCGAGAAAAATTGCCCTCCATTGCCAATTTCACTCGAGAGGAAGCACAGCAACAAAACGGAGCACGTTTCGCCGCACACTATTGGTGATCATTACCCTGGTCATTCGCTCAGCGTGGTACGCTTCCCTTTTTTCCCGCCAGAAAACCACCACCACGCGGTCAATGCCATTCGATCACGTCCCCGTCAACCCCGTCGTCGTATGGAGACGATGGGCTGTCACGTTGAAAAATCAAAGTGTCCTTCCACGGCACGTCCGAGCATCCCGGGGACCAGTTTCGATTCCCGGCCGTCCCTTTTAAGGGAAATCGCCCTCTCGATACACACCACGACACGCACACGTCCCGACCAGTGTACCGGAAAACTCATGGACGCGTTCACGATCGCGATAATTTATGATCGGCATGGCGATGCGCAAGGGAAACTATGGCCATATATGCGGGACGAGGAAACAACAAACACACAAACTCATAGGTGGAACCGAAAAACAGGAATCACGGCGACCGATGCAGCCTCTCCTGCTCGGTCTTTCTCTTGGACCCAACAACAGCGTCTCGAGGGCATTTTCCCATAATGCTGCTAATGATATACGCCGCATCCGAGCTGTCGACGTCGCCACCGTAAATCGATTCAATGGGCACGGGAAAAATAAATAAAAATAACAACGGCGAATCGTCGCGGAAACCCGCTGCTCCACGCCAAAGGCAACGGAAGGACAAAACCAGTAGGCGAAAGGCGAACTATGGAGCTTCATTTTAAAGTACAATCAGTGGCAGTCCCGCGAGAAGACCCCGGGAAGATGTGTCAATATTCGTATGACACATCGGTTTCCCTAGATGGCACGCTGTGGCCATCCGGCCGTCGGTTGGTCCATACCGAAAAACGGGTATTGTCGGGGTGGGACACACTTGAGGACGAATGGCGGCCTCGGGCAGGCCAGGTACGGTGCCGGCAATAGCGCTGATAAATATTTACAATCATTTGAATTGCAAGCAAACACTCCGCGGGGTTTCTTTGGCTGCAGGCTTTACTCCCTGTTTGCTCAAGCGTCTGAACCGACCACCGTTTACCAGGCAGGCAACGCATATTGATCGTCTCAAGGGTTAACCAAAATAATGTTATAATAATAGTAAAACTTAGATGTTCTTAAATTTAAAACACAAATATATATATATAACATCTACTTTTTGTAACTCATCTCAGCATCTTTGAGAGTATCGCCTCCAAGTAAGGCCAAACTCTTTCCACCCTAAAACAAACTCTCCTCCTTTCCCCAGTAGACCCGTTACTTACAAGGAAATAATTGTAGCGTACGTGAAAAGCATTTCGAATGAGGAAACTGTCACCGTTTGCGGACCATAAATTTAAAAAAAAAAATCCCGAAGACGGCGGTATCGGTTTGAATGCAGTTCCGATGCCTTACTTCTCTTAATCGATTGCAACCGGCAGGAAGATCGTGTGAATCAGATCGCTGAGGAAGGGATGCGTAAGGAAAGATGCGTGTGCATGAGACAAACCGATATGAAAAAAAGAAGTGTTACAACTTTTTCTTCCTTGGTTCCATTTTTCACATTTCACTGCATTGTTGACAACAACGTGATCGACAGAGCCATCTGGTTATGGTGCTGCGAGAGTAGGGGGTTAAAAAAAGGGAACGATCTGGCGACAAGATTTTTAAAGCTTCATGGGAAAATTGTGTGAAAATTCCTTTTTCACCGATCGGCGATCAAACAGGTTAACCACTTTTTATCGTGGGAAAGTATCGATCGCGGCTCATCTGCAGATGAAAATTGTAATGAGATATTAACTTGTTTTAGCCACTGAAACAAAAATTGAGAATTGTAAAAAGATAGGAAAATTTAAAAAAGTATATCCGCCCAACGTGGGGCTCGAACCCACGACCCTGAGATTAAGAGTCTCATGCTCTACCGACTGAGCTAGCCGGGCTGCTGAGATCTCCTTCGTCGATGTTTGTATGATCGAATCACGATTTTCTAATCGCGAATGAATTGACCTTTCTTCTTCTACATTGCTGTGTTTCATATTACTCCTACGTGAACATAAAACCTTCACATTCTTTTTTTCCCGACAGAAATTAGGATCATGTATGATCGCCCCGAGTCTTGCGAGAAGAAACGCCAGGATTATTTGTGCAGCAATGAGGAAGAAAGAGAACACGGTATTCTCGTTGCGCATACGATCTTATCATGTTGCTTTCAAACTCGTACAAATCTATACCCTACCGAGGGGTATTACATCGCTGTTGCATTCAATTCGATTCATTTATCGAAGGAATTAAACATCTCCGACGGGTAAATAACAACACAGCATCATCCTGCGCCAACAGCAGTAGAAAACATCACATGCACTTGCAGCATCAAAATCATAACAAACATCAAATTTCTCATCGTGCCGTCACGCTCACACTCGCATGGCACGGGCAGCAGAGATTCTGGAGCTGGAGCCACAATGTCGGGAGCGGTATTGTGCGATCGTTGCACATTTGCAGTGCAGGATAACACTTGCATAAGGATTCTGGCCACCTACCTTGTTCACCTGCCGATAAAGTGCCGCCGAAAAACAGCATAAACAACACAAAACACCCACAAACACTTGCACTGACCGCCGCGGCCATGTTTAGTCCGATCACTTCTGACAGGCGTTCAAATGTCATAAAACCTCGCGCAGCAATTTCAAACGCAAGATGTCGCTCTTCCCTTCTAGATCGATGCTTTTTTCTCAATTTCTTTTCTAAATTCCCAAAAGAAACGATACAACCGAACGCATAATCTTGTTACCAATAGTTTATTCAAAAAAGCTACGATCCTCGATCGGAATACGCTGAAGGGGATCGATACATTCGCTTAAATGATTTTGTATGTTTTTTAGTCAATTCAATAAATTATCCAAACATTGATGTCGTGATTGATAAATACATGTACATTGACGTAAAACAAAAGCCTACACTAGCCCTGGGTGTGGGGTGGTTGTTAGAAACCCTACAATCAAACTAAACTCACTAAAAATCGTTACGTGTCTCACATCATTCTGGTTTGATCCAATTAAGTGTTGTGATTGTTCTGGTTTAGCATGATAAAACGAATCGTAAACGTGCACGCTTCGCACCAGACTTCGTGGGCCTGTGCTCACGGGATCGATTTTTCTTCTTGTCCTGTTCGCATTTGTTCAATGTCTTTCTCAACAAGCAAACGGTGTCCGGTAAACCGGTCCGTTGATGGCACTTTCTTGTGGTTTCAAGGCTCATTGTCCTGCTTTTGGCAAGAGGAATGCATCCCGGCACTTAGCATGCCGGTATCACACAATCAGCATCCAAAACGCTTTCACACGGACGGCTTTCGAAATGCAAAAAGAGGCAGATCTACCAAGGAGCTGAACGAGGAACCGTTTGTTCAACAAAGAAGGAAATGGGTTAATATGTTAAGAGCTTGCGCTTAAACATTCAGCGTGATGGAAAAGCAAACAACATTAAAGTATGACAAAAGTGTACTAGCACAAGCAGCTCGGATCGTTGACTTCATCCGGCGGATGTATCTTGAAACCATGACTCTCCAGTGCCTGCAGTTCCAGCCGGGACCGGTTCGACTCGACCAGTGTATTCGCTATGTCCCGAAACATTTCCTCCAGCCCGTCACCCGTTTTGCACGATGTTTTGTACGTAGCACTAATGAGACTGTGGCACTGCTCGCAAAAGGATTCCATGTCGGCATCGGTCACGGGCGGATCGGTGCTACTCGATTCCAGGTCTACCTTATTGCCTACTAGAAAAATTTTGGCATTCTCCGCATAAGTAACCACATCCAGCATGTGCTGTGAGAGCGCGTGGAATGAAGATTCGTTGTCCAGTGCAAAGACAAGGATTGCCGCTTCAGCGAACTTGTAGTAGCTAGAAGTGACGGACGCAACCCGCTCCATGCCACCTGTGTCCCACAGTTGCAGCTGAAAAACGCATTTAATGAGTATTAGAACCGAGTTTGCACACCCAACCACCTAGCAACTACCATGCATACCTTGATTTCTTTGTCTCCCACATTAAATGTCCGTCCGAAGTGGTCCAAACCGAGTGTGGATTTCCTATCGGTGGTTGTCACAAAGTTGTTCGTCGCAAACCGACGAAATATGGAACTCTTTCCAACGCCATACTCCCCGCAAAGAATGATCTTTTGCTCCGGGATGCGCACCGAAGCCATCATTTGCGGAAATTGGGTAGCTTTTCCGCAGAGGAAAATGCTTGCCAACGCCTATGGAAGTCACCCGTGCACTGCAGAACAAAAACAATCCTTGTAATCGTGGTTTGATCGTAGATTCTCTTGCCAGATTGTCCAGCAAACTAGACCCATGAGATGATTCAACGGATGGATGAAAGTGAAGTCATCATTACCCTTGGCAACCGGCAACCGTGAAGGAAAACCCGCAGCACCTCCGGAAAATGTTTAGCTTTAGCACTGATTTAATTAATTGCTCGCCTATCGCGGCTGACAAGTCGGTGGACTTTGTTTATACTTGTCAGAAATGGCAGCATGGTCTGGAGAAACCTTGGTTGGTAGCTGAAATAACAAATTTGTTAATAACTTTATGATCGCTTAACCCTTTTAATTAAAAGTCTTTTCAAGGCACACAACTTTGTGTAACAAAAGATCTTTCCGTCTTTTCTAGTTTTGAGAAAATTAATTGTGTAGTAGAGACTGAACTCTGCAGGAACAAGGTGGATAAACCTCGATAACCAGTTTAGACAAAAATGGCCAATTCTCGCATAACTTTTTAGTTCCTCAACTGATTTCCACCAATGACCCCTCAAACGAATGGTATATTCAACACACGTAACTTTGTCTCCAGTATGTTATTACATTTTGACCATTTGATTTTCTAATTTTAGGAAGTTTGAAATCAGTTTCAAGTGACAACCATGACGGCGAACTGTCAAATCCAGCCATATCAGATTGGATCTCTGTTTCATTTGTTGAAAGTGCACTGCATTCACGTTTTGTGTTACGCAAAAATTGTTTCCTACCGGTGAATCTATAAAAGTGAGCTGCTCTTTCGTGTTTCCTTTCTGTTTAATACACATTTCCTCGCTTATTTCGTGAGACGACGGAAGTCATCGCGATTTCCTGCCGGCTTCTAGTTCTGGTTGCTAGCAGCGCCTGCCTCGACTAACCTCATTTGCAAGATCTGATGAAATTGCTGGGCAATATTGAAACATTTACAACAATAACAGCAACGTTCTTTACTTGCAGATATCGATAATAATCTCACCATGGCAACACAGTTTCTGAACCGTATCGGGCAACTCGGTCTAGGAGTGGCCGTTATTGGCGGAGTGGTCAACTCAGCATTATATAACGGTATGCGTACGGCGGTTGTTTTGGTTGCCGGCATGAATCCTATGCTCACTGAAATCATTCTTTTTGCAGTGGACGGTGGTCATCGGGCGGTTATTTTCGATCGCTTTAGTGGTGTGAAGCAGCAGGTATCGGGCGAAGGAACGCATTTCTTCGTGCCATGGGTACAGCGGCCGATTATTTTCGATATTCGTTCACAACCCCGCAACGTTCCGGTAGTGACGGGAAGTAAGGATTTGCAGAACGTAAACATCACGCTGCGTATCCTGTTCCGCCCAGTTCCCGATCAGCTGCCCAAGATCTACACAATCCTCGGCCAGGACTACGACGAGCGTGTGCTGCCTTCGATCACGACAGAAGTGTTGAAGGCGGTCGTAGCACAATTTGATGCCGGCGAGTTGATCACGCAGCGAGAGATGGTTTCCCAGAAAGTTTCGGACGATCTGACCGAGCGTGCCGCACAGTTCGGTGTCATTCTGGACGATATCTCCATCACGCATCTTACGTTTGGCAAGGAATTCACGCAAGCCGTCGAAATGAAGCAGGTGGCACAGCAGGAAGCCGAGAAGGCCCGATTCCTCGTCGAGAAGGCGGAACAGATGAAGCAGGCAGCAATCATCACGGCCGAAGGTGACGCAGAGGCAGCCAAGATGCTTGCCAGGTCATTGAAGGAATCCGGTGACGGTTTGATTGAGTTGCGACGAATTGAAGCTGCCGAAGATATTGCCTATCAAATGAGCCGAGCGCGAGGAGTCAGCTATCTGCCAGCCGGACAACAGACGCTTCTTCAAATTCCGCAGTAAAGCGGCTCGAACTTACCTTTCGTAAAACCTGAAAAATGTCGTGCGTCGACGGATGGCGAACGTTCGCAGACTAAAGAAGCATTTGCGGCGAAAGAATACGCGAAAGGATCGAGTGTTATTATTTTAGGAGCCTTTCGGCACTACTCTTTCTTCCCGCTACGAAATCGCCTCCATTAGACCATGGAGCTAGCATTTAGAACAAACCCGGTGGTTTAAAATAGGGATATACTTTATGTTACTACGTACCACACACCCCCTGGTAGGTCATCCGTACCGAAACAAGGCATTGTTGTACATTGCATTTGAAATGGGGGAAAATAAATCAGAACTAATCGTAACGGATAATTTTCCCTTTACTTTCACATGATGACAATGATCAGTAAATTAACTTTATCGAAGAGGAAGCTAGCTTTCGGAGTAGAAGGACAAACGCATTTCCATCCGTTTCGTACCAACTTTTTTGTGTATTTGTAGGTCCTTGTAGAGCAGGCGCTTAACGTTTATTCACACACCACAGGAAGGCGACATCGTTACTCTCCTGTCTGCGCATCAACCGAATCGGATTCAACCTACTTCGACTTGGTAGCAATTTTTTTAGTCACGGGCTTCGTAGTCTTGGGCTTCTCAGCTTTCGCGACCTTGGCTACCTTGGCTACCTTAGCTACCTTGGCGGCCTTGGCTGCCTTGGCTGCCTTGGCTGCCTTAGCCGGCTTGGCTGCCTTGCCTGGCTTTTGCTGTTGAGCGCGCAGGACCTTGACGACCTTCTGCTCGTCGATAAGGAATGCACGGATGATGCGCTCACGGAGGCAACGGTGACATAGGACGCCTCCGAACGAACGGGTGACGGTCTTCAGACGACGGCTCATGCGGGGACGCTCGCTCGGCCGGGATGGCTTGATACCGCTCAGCTTCGACTTGCACTGACCGCATTTTGGCAGAGTACGCTGTTTCTTGACATACAGGTACACTAGGCGGCCACCGGGAGTGCGGACACTGTTCGATAGAGATGGTTTTAGTTAGAAATGAAGGCAAAAAAGTTTTATACAATACTGTGTCCATGTTTAGAAGTACCCTGTTCCATATGATGGGAACAGAATAGGCAAACGTAGGACCAGATATTCTGGCACAACAAGTAGCATCGAAACAATAGGGTCCTGTATGAGCCGATGGTAGCAATCATTGTGCGAACAGGAAATGGGACCGCGGTTATCGTTTTCACACACCCGTAAGGATATTGTTAATTGTATCCATGTTAAGAAGTACCCTGTTTCATTGACGCGAATCAGGGTAGGCAAACATAGGATCTATTATTATGGCACAAACTTTTATCATCGGAACTATTGGATAATACACGGACCGATGGAACATTGTGCGGTGAAATTGACCGGTATAAGCATCTATTAAAACACTATTTTATGTTAGAAAGCACTCTGCTCCATTGCACTCGGGCCAAAGTTGGCAAACAATGGATCACGTTTACTGGCACAACAAAAAGCATCGAAACAATAGTGATCACAGGAGCCGATGGTGAGTTGTTGTGCGATATTCCTAACCGAGTAGCGAGTGATTTAACTGCGGTTCCTTTTCCTACTCAAGCCTGGCGGAGTGTTTACTTTCAAATGGCGGTGATACTTACACACGGCGTTTGTTAGACTTGGTGTTGTACGACAAGCGTCGTCGAAGCGTCAGTCGCTGGACCATTTTGAATCAACCTAAAATTGAAAGAGAAAACAATTTCACTGAATACCGATGGAAGTATAAGCTGGAATTAAATGATGTTGTCGGAGAGCAGATCTCGCCAGCTTCTCGATCCATGCAATGTCACCACTGGTGCCCGGTCTACCGGAAGGGTAGGATTGAAAACAAACTATGAGCGAAACATGACTTCTTTGAGAAACACACGCGACACCATAGGTTTTTTGTATCCGTTAACTACCAATCACGTTTTCTGCAAGTGTTTTACATCGTGTTTCCCTTCAAAACTGTCTTAAATTTATACAAATAGCTCGTACCTTCACGAAATCTGACCACTAGGTCGCCGGAATAGTGATGGAAAGAAAGAGGGTGGCTGTTGACGTTTCACAGGAAACAAGCAAACGCACACTTTTCAGCATGACAGCTGATGACAGTCTGCGTTTTTGAGAAAGTTGTTTGAACCGTCGGTTGCAGGTGGAGAATTTATTATTTTTGTAAGTTAGTGGCCTTTTCAGCGAATCGTTACAAGCTTAAACACTTGTACAAATTTATTCGCAATTTTATTCAAACAATTGAAATGAAAATGTCGAATTAATTGAAACAGTCAGGACTTACACGATTGTTTGACGTTTCTTTCCTGCGTTTTTAAACCCAACAAAGGGTTGTCAAAAATAGACTTCGTAAACAGTTTTAAATTGACGGAAAGTTTTCAATAATAATCAAATTTGGTTTGTCACATACTCATTTTATTACATGTAATAGATATTTAGTATAGCGGCTACCACTTCTAGTATTGTAAGGGGAGGGTTAATACTAACGATGGATACAATAAGCAACCTCATACGAGTCGTTAACCAAACAGGCGATCAGCAGAATGGGAAAATATATCACATTGAAAACAAACAACAAAACTAAAACGTTGTCTTTCCTGGGCTTTACCAATATACATAATAAAAACAAAAATCAGGAACAGAAACCAATCTAGCTACTGTAGGTGCTTACTAAATGGAAAAATAGATGCCTAGAACAAGGACCAGAAAGATAGCAACCACCACAACGACAAGAATAAACTTTTCCCGCATCGCTCGCATTATCATCGAATTCAGGATCCTAGAAGAACGGCTCAAATCTGCGTCTGTCTCGCGAAGCTGTGAAGAAGAGGACAACATTGAAAGGGATGTTTGGGGAAAGGTAGGTTGTCTATCCATTGCTTACCCTTCCACGTGATCGTTGTATGGTTTCACGCTGTTGACTGAGATCGGACAACACCTGTGTTCCGATTTGCTCCGTTTCGACCGAGATGCGATATGCATCGTTCAAATAGTTGCTGGTTCGTTCCAGCCGTTCCGTGTTGTCGAGCAGCCGCCGTTTCTGATCTTCCTGAATGCCTATCTCATCGAAATCATCCACCGATGAGTCGTATCCCACCTTCGCCCGTGCCACTTTGGCGTTGGTAAAGTCCTGCTGTAGTCTTTTACATTCCGCCTGGTAGCAGTTCAGCCGGGAGGTGTAGGCAGCCCGTGATGCCTGGGGAATGTCTCGAATTTCCAATCCAATTTGCTCGAGCAGCTCCTGCGACTCCTCCAGTTGTCGATCAATGTCGGAAATGAGCTTGTTGCGCTCCGCTAAGGTTCAAGAGGTGAAAATGGATGAGTCACAGAGACCTAGGAGGACCCGAAACTTACCATATTTTAGTGATAAGAACGACGTAGCTTCGTACCTCCGCTGGAAACAGCTATTCGTCCAATTTGAGCCGTAATTTCCGCTGTCTGGACAGCATACTGTTGCTCGTAGTCCTGTATCAGCTCCATCGGATTTCTTACAGAGTCCGTCTGGTTACCATACCCTTATTTTCGTTGGAACAACACACAAAATTCCACTTTTTCTGTGAGAAAACGCAAGATCCCGCAATGTTTTCGTTTTACAAAATTGATTGACAACTCTTTATTTGGCAGGGTTGCATTATACGGTCTGCATTTGCGTCAGTTTTCTGGCATTTGTTGTCTTTCAAATGAATTTAAATAAACCGTTAGAAAATACATTTTCTAAATTAAAACTTTCAATGCGCATTCTGCAAGTAATTCATTTTTATTCAGTGTACTCTTCTTCGCTCGAATAGGGAACTCCTTCCGAACCTGAATCTTGCTCATTACCTTCAAACTCGGTTGTAGTGTCACCTTCCTCGCTAAAGGAAACATCGGTTTCAATATTACCACCCGCCTGGTTCCGCTTGCGAATATTATTTGCAACTATCTCGGACATAATATTACGACATTGCTCGTCGAAACGATTCGGTAACCAACCGTTCCGTTCGTCACATACCGTGCCACCCATAGGGGTTGGGACTTTGCTTAGCATTTCCTTGATTTTCTTCAGGTGAATGTCACAGTACTGGTAGAACACGATGCGACAGGGCGGAATGGTGTCTTCGTCGAACACGCTGCTGTCCACGTTTCGTGTGAGTTGATCCTGTGGAGCAGTTCCAAACCGATGGTGCAACTTGTTGGCCTTAACAGTGGCCACACGTTTGACCTTAATAGTCTCGTGCATTGCATCAAAGGCGCGAACACGAAAGTCCAGCATTTGGAACATTCTTGCCTCGAAGTCTTTCCGCGGATCGTACCCGAAACGTACCCACGTCGACCTCCAGGGTCCATTTACGTAAAAGAACGCAACTGCCGGTAGCAGCACGCCCATCATATCGTTTTTTACTTGTAACTGTATAACGTTCCTCAGTGCGTGCTTCGTCCATATGGGTCGCGTTTCAAATGCCTGACGAAGTATCTCAAGCTCTTGTTTGGCGATTAGCCTTGTCTCTAGCATTTCCTGACACAGTTTCGACGGTTCCGTAGGTATGGGATTGTGCATAGAGAATGAATGGTAGAGACCGTGCTTTTGTCGCGATTTGCCGGGCCGTGCATTAGCAGATTGTGGGTTCGTAATTTTACTCTCACGCAGCACCAACTTGTTGACGATGTCGTTACGGCTGAAGGATGACGGAGGAAGAAAGTATTCCAATTGCGAAGGCTTGTCCGTGTAGTAGGAGAGGTCGGCGCCTTTCGGAACCAACTCGTCATATAGACATTCGGCTTTGCCCGTGTCGCGAGAGCGGAATGCTGGAAGTTGCTGAAAATCGCACATAGCACCAAATTTGTAGATCTTTTGAACCGTCCCTGCGATGTGAACCGATTTCACTTCGGCATGTTCTGGGTTGGATTTTCTGCGTCGAACCACTAACTTGAGGGCCACCGCAGTTGCAGCTGCCGGGTCACCGTACACCGGCTTAGCGTACATACATTCAGGCCGGAATCGAAGTTCAAGGCGTCTTTTCCCGTGCTCGAATGTCTGCAAGAAATAAATACGAGGTAATGCAGGGAAGTATTGGTATGAGATAACTTAACTTACCGCACTTATTTCCCGCAACCCTCCAAGCGTATCCAACATCCGATCGTCGTTTACTACAACGCCGGGATATTCGACGCAGGTTAGTTCCCGGTTTAAACTATGCCGATGTGCAGTTTTTGGATTGTACTCCATCATCGTGTGGCCAGCAATTCGAGCGATATCAATTGGACCCTTAAATTGGCTATATATCACACAGTATTTTACAATGTTTTACAAATGTTTTCATAAAGTTTATTTCACTTTTGCAAAATCCAAACAAATCGCTGTGACAGCCAGTTGTTTACTTCACTTGTGCTGCCCTCTTTCGTGATCGTCAGCAATTACGAATAACAACGGAAAATTTCAAATGCAACGACTTTTGAAAAATGAACAGGCCACCAGATGACGCTAGTGAGGCCACCAGATGGCGCCAGGACTATTTACGGCATAACCGGTTCGCTCGAACAGACCCCGGTGATTTACGATTTATGACCTTATTATGACCTTGAAGAACCGTTTCGGAGAACCGGTTATGAACCGGTTATTTCGACCGGTTCGGGCCGACCAATTCACGACTCTCCGTTTGAAAAGGTCGTTGAACGTTTGCGGAATTAAAATTTGTAAATGTTTAAATAAAATCAAGACGAATTTCGAGCATTTTGCGAATTTTGTGTCAAAGATGAAACATAAATGTTTAAATAGGAGGATCTTATTGGTTTTTCGAAAAATAACCTCTGATCGTTGACTGGTATTCCGTGAATCAAAATAGTATCATTGGGCTCTAAACCATATTTCATTTCTACTATTTCATTTTCTTTAGTTAAGAACCACTTATTTTTGCTATCATTTTTCAAACAATAATCCTCAAACTCGACGCTTTAATCCTCTTTTCGTGAGCTACGATTTCTAGTTGACAGAAATGTATAATTTAGAGCAAGCTTCCTTGGCGCAACATCTGTAAGTATATTGTGGATTTGTTTTTTGTGTCACCTCTTTACACTTTTTAGCCTCCATCTAGAGGGTAAGAACATTTTCTTGTTCAATAATTCACAGTGGGAAGCAAAACACGTGGTAAGGTCCTTGAAAGCATGCTCGCAAGATTTATAATGAATTTGTACGATACCTTTCAAGGAGGTAAATGATTATTCATCTGATCACGTTAAAGATACTACCTTTCATATTTTTCTTATAATGATGTTTGTATTTGTTTTACGAGTGGAATTTATGTTGCCAGGTTAGCAAAGAGTCTAAATTTAAATTGTATTTGTAATTCGTGCATTCCTTTATTTGACACAAACTTCAAGAACCGTCATTATCAGCAGTAAGGGTTGGCAGGATAATTGAGTGTCCTATTATTAATCGAAATCCAGAATTGACATGAAATCATAGCCGAAACGGAACGAAATTGTATGTTTAACGGATGGGTCATTTTAATGAATTCTGAGAAAATTCGGCCGTTGATTGTCGCAAAGGACGCAACGTAAGGGCTTATGAGAGCTGACAGCAGGTAAGGAAACAAAAGGCGAAACAAATGGTGCCAGTTCTAGTGGCAGACGGTGTACGCTTTCCCACCAGTTCGTTGAGCTATCATCTTCACACAGTCGGATAGGGAGAAAGGGTGTTGAAAATTGTCATTAGAAGAACCAATCGATTCTTCGTATTACGATGAGACGAACTCCGCCCAGTCTACGGTGTCCCAGTCCTAGTGGCCAAATGAAGGCCGACATCAACATCTGGAGTGGTTCCAGTATTTAAGATTATTTATTGAATTTCGAGAGCTTCCACCAAACCGATGACTTGTGTCTTTGTTTTATGTTTCTTTTTTTTAACGTTAACAAATGACACCGACACATCTACCATCGAAAACTAAATGATATTGGATCCATATTTTATCAAGTTTAAACAAACATTAGTTGTAAGTACTTGATCAATTTACAACAAAGTTTACTGCTTGTTTTAAAGTTTCAATCGTATATAAAGAAGCGTTTCGTCTGGATGGGTTGCAAAAATGCATAATCCGTCAAAAGGGAGTAGGTCTTTGAATGCGCGAATCATTCAACGTTAGGAGAACACCGACGGCTGTCTGTAAAATCAGAGCGTACAACGTGGGAGAAAAGCCACTGACCAGCCGAACCGTGAGTAATTACCTTCCGTTTTTAAGCCGACTTCCGTTAGGATTCACCATGTGTGTCCTATCTGTGGAAGAGTACAACCACAAACGCATAGACCGGAAGAAGATACGGATATGGGTAAGTGAATACCACTATGTGCATCGGATAGGGAGAGTACATCCCCCAGTGGCACGCACATGTGAGGCTCACATACACCTCGGGCGGGCAGATGGCGTGACAAGACAAGACTGGGAGTGTATACGAGTGTAGTACACCGTTAGTCCCAGGCTAGTCCTGCTCGTCCTCGTACGTACCGTCCTGAAGGCCCTGGAGATCAATTATTCAGGTGCGGTTCTGGCGGTAAAAAGCAACCGCCATCGCCATCGACATTGACAGTGAGTGTCGGCATTCGGTACGATGCGCACGTTTTGATCAGTGTGTCCTTGCGGGTTGCGCGTCATTGTTATGCGAGTAGTGCGCAATTTTGTCCAGTTCTAGTAGTTCGATCGTATTTTTCGAAATTTGGGACAGTTAAAATAATGTCCTTTAGTTCTAAAGGCTTGTACCGTGTGAGTGAACCTGGAAATAATTTCCTTTCGATCAGTTTCATTACAAATAAGTTGAGTGTTTTTGCAAGTACTATGAGGCATTGAGCCATACACAGACCAAGAGCATAAACCGATTGTTGATGGTGGTAGAGCCGGTAGAAAACTAGTGACTATAGATACGATGATGTCGTTCCGTGTGTCCAGCACGAACGTTAGTGGACCGGAATGCGTGTGTGCTTCCTCGTCGAATCTCCTGATCGCCCAGATCGACGTCACCTCAATGCCGCCCTCCCGTGGAAGATGGAAGAATGAAACATATCGATTTTTCTAGCGTTACAATACAGTACATTATGCGGTTTTGTGAATGATAGAGGTTTATTTGTTTTAAGTTCTATTCAGTGTTATTCCGATGGAATAGATGTTCTATGACAGTCACACCGTCACAGTAAACCGTCGTATCAGTGCCTCTCTCCTAGAAAAATTGCTTTATTTTTGTATGGTCCAGTGTTCAATTCCAACGAAATTAGGATTTTCCCGTTGTTCTTTCCAATTGTATTTCGCAACATGGAATAAATCCATCGTTGGGTTCTATTAATCTTGCAGGCAGTTCATTTTGTTTCAATTTCATTTTCAATTATAGTATTGTTTTGGACATGAGAAAACTGCGTGTTTTTTATCTTGCTTTTTTGTTTTTGTTCGATATGAAGGCTCGTATCACGCCCAAAGCTCGTGTTTCGTGGCATCGAACTCGCGCGTTATGATGAGTCAAAGGAAAACGTGTCTGTCGTAGGCGTCTGTAGTAGCATTTCCGAGGCCAAAACATGATTAATTTTTCATGCCGTTTACCTTACGACACGCGCTTGGAAATGCGCGACCACTTTCCTTTCCAGATTATACTTTTTTCTTCCGGTGACTGAACTGGTTCTGTTAGTTTTCAAGTTTTCTTTTTTGTTCAACACACTTCAATGTTTTCATTGTCCTCAGAATTTTGAGTCCATTGAGGAAAAACAAATCTTTCCAATATCTGACCAAGTTTCCCAGCGGAGTCGCCAATCCAAAGGCACACTAATGATCGGGGGGGCTTTAATTTCCCGTGTCCCGGTATCCCCACACCCCTTTGCTTGCAGTCTTGATGGTTTGTTTTGACAGAATAATGTCACTTTCATCGAGTTATAATTGTGTTTACTCCTTGCAGCGCAAGGGTACACGCGAAAGGATATGTCGTAAAGCTGGTGGGTAAACGGAAGGAAAAACCCGGAACCCGCTTCAATCGACCATGTCGTGCGCGGTCGTGTTCGTTTTGGACCAGTCTTTCGTACATGGACAAACAGCAATTATGTCCGCGTTGTAGTTACCTGGAAAAGAAGCGTTAAAAATGACCACAAAGTTTGTGACGCGAGTTTGCAACGGTTGTTTTTTAAGCAACCATCGTGTCGGTTCTGAAGCTCGATGATAGAATGTGTGTTTTATGTGATCGTTTTAGTTACCTGAAAGTGAATGTGTGAACGGATAAAACATAGATTTTAAATAAAACAGTTGATATTCTTGTGTAGAGTTGTTTTACAACTTCCATCGATGCTATCCAAGACGAAACGTTTCGTCTAATTGATTTAGTAAAACCTTTGCACACAACAATAAACTCGAATGGATAATGGGTATTTGCTTAGATACAGGTAAGTAGCGCTTATATGGCTATTTTTCAGAACGGACTATTGTGAATTCATTGAATTCATTTTTATTAAATTTGATTGTTAATATTAAGTTGATTGATCATGTTGACTGGATCCATTGACTGTTCGATTATTCAACTTTTTGTTTGATTGTTGTTTTTCGGAAGAAAAAAACAACACTGTGTCCGACATAGAGGACCCAGACTGGAAAGGCGGTGGACCAAGCTCTCGTTCCGCTGTGGTACGCACTCCGAGGAGCGCCATCAACGGGATGCAGAACACCGGGAAAGTAAAGTTCGATCCACCGAAAGTGCCAGTTATATTCATCTTAGGTATGTCTGCTCGCAATTCCGAGCTCGAGGAATTCTAATTGGGCCCGTAACTTTTTTCACACTCGTAAATTTTGACCAGGTGGCCCCGGTAGTGGTAAAGTTACGCACTGCGATACTCTGATGCAGGAGCGCCGCGGTGTTACACACATCAATATGATGGACTTGCTCCAACAGTATGCTATAGGAAATGGTAAGTTTTGGGACATAATTAAACATTGTCAATCGTATCCATTTATTATAAGATTCAAATAACCAGTTCAAACATACCCGTAGAAGTTCTAGAAAGTATTGGCCTCTACCTCGAATCAATAATTCCCTAATTATTACTCGATGACATCACGCCTCATCTTCCTAGACAGCCGGCTTCAGTGCTGTAAATTGTCGTTTCGATCCCACGGTTCTTAAACCCATACCGTCGCGCCTGTCAAGCTGTGAAGCGAGCGTGTCTTAAGGACTCGGGGATAATTGCGGTATGAACATTTCATGGACTTCCGGAGCTCCGGAGGCTCGAAGCTGTTCCGTACCTTCCGAAGAAGCAACAGAAACCCGAGGAGCCGGTTGACCGTGGGGTAGACTTTTTCCGATCGATTTCCGATAACCCTTGATTTGGTTCCGATTGTATGTAAAAAGGCGATAGGACACACACGCAAACACATATAGACACAACCATAAAAAGAGAAAGAAGGAAGGAAGGAGGGATACGAAACAACGGGACGGGTTGATAAATTAATCAAATATTGATTAAGGTCAAATAGCGCACATAACACAATCATTTAACTGAACGCTACATTACCATACCCAGCTCCAGGTCTCCACACCATCCTTATCGACCTCAGGGATCCACCACCTCCGCCCCCCCCTTGGACGACCATAACAAGCGCTGTTTTCATTAAACGGGTTGAAAGCTAGACCACCATACGTTTGTGTATCACTAACGATCTTCAACGCCGTTGATGCGCCTTCCTTTCCCTTTCTACAGACATGCAGGACTTCTCCCAACTTTCGTCCCGTACGGTCACAGAAGTTCTGATGCTCGAAATGAAAATGTCACCAGCTGCCAAAACCTACCTGGTCTCCGGATATCCCCGATCGATGCGGGACGTCGTCGAATATTCAGAAAAGGTAGGTACTACTGACTCAGTAAGGGTTTGTCTTGCTGAAGACAACTGAAGAAGCCGTAGTAGTATGGTCCGTCCTTGGGATGTATGCATTTCAATTTGAACAAATACCAAGACAACATGTTCCAGACCATGTTCCGTTGGCAAGATGTTTGTTCAAAAGATTAATGTAGTCGAGTGACACGTGGCTCTATGAAGTGTCTATTGTTAGATCTCTAATTGCGTAACCTGACCTTGTACGATAGTTGGAACTGGAAGAAACGCAGTTGCAACGAGGAGCAAATAGTAAATTTTTAACCACCTTCTTGTTCCCAGATCCAGGTAATCAACGGTGTGATATTAATATCTTGGCGTCAGGCAATACTACAGAAGCAAATCGACTATGGTGCCAAGCTGGGCCACGTGGTACTTTCGCTGGCCAAGATGGAGCTTGATAACTTTTTCAAAAACGTCATGCCCGTTGCGGATTACTTCGACCAGAGCGACATGCTGATTGCGGTAAGGAACACTCGTCTTGTTCTACCCATCCTGAAGGATGCAGTTTGTGAAGTCCTCTTCCGTTGCAGATCAACGGTGAGCGGTCGCCGTCGGAGGTGTACAAAGACTTCCGCGCCGCAGTACTCGACATACTGGGCGCGCAAGAAAATCAGGAAGCACTGTTGAACGGAGTCGCAGGTATGGGCAGGGGCGTAGATGACATACCCGGCAGTATAGTTAGTGTAGACACGGCACCTAGTCAACCTAAGGTCATTGCAGCTCCCGCACATCAAGTAGAATTAAATCATACTCGCACGCCTCCGCCCCCAGCGAACGGTCCGACCCGTCCGGCCGTCGGCGACCAGATGACGCGCCCGACGTCGCACGGGTTGCTGCAACGGCAGCAGTCACGGTCCAGCCTACAGTCGCGGCAGCTACCACGCCATGAGGATACCGGCGCAACGGCCACGACCGTTGGCTACGGGGAGCTGCTATCTCCCGAACGATTACCTCACCGAGGTGGCCGGATTCCACCGATCATCTGGGTCATCGGAGGTCCTGGAAGCAATAAGGCTTCGCTGTGTCTTAAGGTTGTCGGTATCAACGCCGGTTGGGGTCACTTTAGGTAATTGATCTGGCCTCGGTAGCCTGAGACCATTTTGAATGGGAAATACATATTTTTTGTCCTCATCTCTCCTCAGTGTGGGACGATCTTTGCGAGCTGTGGCCGAAGCAGGACCCCGTGTAGGCTCAGACAACTATGCCGTCAAAGAGGCCATCACCGCTGGGGAGATGGTCCCGAAGAAGTCCCTAGACGCCCTCATTGCAAGTCAATTGACACAACTTGCCGACAAGCGGGGCATCATCATAGACGGTTTTCCGCGCGACATCGACCAGGTTTCGGACTTTGAGCGCAAGGTAGAATTGAGCCTAGGCTAGTACTTTGATTGGAAAAAGATTATACGTTCATGTTATTTTCTCCGCACAGTACAATCAGAAACCTCCAATCATCCTGCTGGATTGCTCCAAGTTACAGCTCGGCCGTGGCAGACTTGACGACACGGTATCGTCCTTCAGGCGTCGCTTGGAGCTGTTCCGAGAACTCACACTCCCCATGCTGAAGGAGATGGACACGGCGGGGCGACTCACGATTGTAAGTGGCCTTCCATTAGTTTACATTCCAAAGTCAAGGATGGTTCTGGCGTATCATCTTCCACATAGGGGTTTAGCACATGTAAATCGACACGTCACCACCAGGCCGCCACTATAATAACTTAATTTCATCAATTCATTATTTATGGTCTGAATTGTGTCAATCGTTCTCTTAGGTTCCATCCCGTTGTGTGTATGTGTGTGTACATAGCTTATGCTAGTATTGTTCTGGACGCCCACACGTTCCACTCAAATTAGCTAGACTTGACCCCATCCCACCCCTCAGGAATGTTACGTCCTCAGAAACCTAAGTCTACCGCCCCCTTCCTACTTCTCTGTTTCAAGGTTGACGGTGACACGGACAGTCCAACCGTGCAGCGCGAGTTCGAACGGATCGTGCGCGTCAACATGGAGCGGGTGTTGAACTCCGGCCTTGTACCCGACCCCCAGCAGGAGGACACCGCCGAAGCGAGAGACGTTCAACCGGTCCAGATAGGCAACTTCCGGAGCGTCCTACAACAAAGTCAGCAGGCCAGCATGGATGCAATCGTGCAGGATTTGGACACGGAATCGGTACCGGGCGCGGTTCCTACCATAAGCCATCACGTCAGCCTGGCCAATGGACATCTACCGGGCAGTGGGAAGGCGGCAGGCCCGGCGAAGAATGGGTTCGTGCCGAACGGACGGCCAAACTTTCGCAACATGCTCGAGGAAGCGGATAGCTATCCGATAGATTCACACATCTAAGCGTAGGACGAATGTAGTGAGGAGGAGAGGAAGTCAGCGTAAGGAGTTAGGATACCGCATTACACAGCTTTAAAACGAGGGTCAGAAGGCATGACATTTGTCGTTTTGTTTTGGTCTTAGTATCTTGGCATCGTGCCAAACCTAATAATTTTAACAATAAGAGGTATACTATAGAGGGATCTTTGTTGAACCCCCCCCACGGATTATCGTTAAACCTGCAGTAATACTTGTCTGTTGAACTTGGTCGACGGCCAGATGACCCATTTTATGGGCAAAGTTCCAAAACGTTTAGAAGAGTATAGAATGAATCGTTAGCAACAAACATGTGCAGAAATTTGAATAGTTTTCACAGTTTTGAGTAGCGTTCTATCACTTTTACTACGACACTAACGTTTTTTGTACTACCGGTTGCATATGAGTGTCAAAGAGGGAGGGAGAGAGAGAGAGAAGGATAGAGCATGGCAGAGAGATGGGGAGAAATAAAGAGATCATGAGAGTGAAAGAAAAAGAGTAGTTCAAAGAACCAACTCTCATTGTATGCGGCTACAAAATAAAGGATCTAGCAGTATATTTTCGTTAGAAACCGTTGTGTTTTGTTGTTTCTTTTTTCATCATTCGCTTGCTCGATCAGTGCATCAGTTTAACATATGTTTCCATCCTTTAGGATTGGTAAACAGTGTTAAAAAAATGCAAAAACTGCATGACTCACTCCGTTGGTGATATCTTGACACTGATTTCCACTGCGCATCCTCCGGAAAAAACGCTCTCCGGTTTTCATTTAGTGTAGACTTTTCTCACTTACTTTTCCTTTAGTATTTTGCTCTTTGGGTCGGCGAGAGAAAATACGAGGTGCGGAGATATGGGAAAAATATTCAACGAATTTTTCGCAAAAACAGCAGCAATGCAGTACCGATGTAAACAAATCGGTCATACAGTTTAAAATGCTTCTGAGGAGACAATCGGGCGTAGTGGCATGTACAAGCCAGACGTAGTGAATTTTTCTTAGTGCCATCACTTCTATTTGAAGCAGTATTTTCTTTGGGTGCGTGTCCGTGTGCAAAACAAAAACTTCGGTTTAAGCATAAGTGTCACTTCCAGCCAAATTAACGACTGACGTCGGATAAACTTTGAATGTTTCTGTAAAGCATGTTAGATCGATAACTTTCATCAAGTTGTAACTTGTTAGCATTATTTAACTGGACTGGCAAGCTTTATCCAATGGCTTGTTGGTTCGGTGCGTGCACTGTTTATGTTGCCAAATCGAAGGAGACCTTGAAAAACTTATGTCACTCGCCAGAGTCACGTGCAACCCATATCTGCAAACACTACTAGGGTGTGTTCTACTTGGTTACCAATTGCTTTCCAAGTGGGTTTATGTTGCCTTTAGTTTGAGCTCAACTAAGTCAAGTTCTAAGTCTTAACAAGCAGGGTTAGATATGCAGAGCTTGGCTTTGCCAGAATAATTGAGAAAGATTTGCTTGCGCAAATAGGTTTATCATACATCCCGCGTTCTCCCTACCCCCCAACCATTTCACTCTTTTCAACAAATCTCTCCAGACTGAATCTTTTCAGACGAGAGCGTCCTGTGATTGTGCTCCATTTCATTTCAGTATCACATTTCGTTCTGGTGTTTGCGGATCGTCAGATCGTCTGCTGCGTTGCTCACCGAGTTTTGTGTTGGGGTTCACTTAGCTAAATTACTCCCACCCTCCCTTCGTTAAGACCGGACGCCCCGAACAACACACACCGACACCAGGCGAGATCCGCTGACGTTGGTTGATTATAAATAAAACAATCATCAACCTTCTCCGCGACTCCAACACCGTCCCACCACCCCGTGGAGCATCGCGACTAGACCACGTGAAACCCCGAAGGGCCGCCACGCCGTCGCACGCACACAGCTCTAGGCAGTTCGCGCGCACAGGCCTCAAACTCAACACGATTCGCGAATCGCGAAGTTTTCGTTGGGGTGGTGAATTTTCGCATTTTTCAAACCCCACACGCTTAGAAGCTCGCGCTCCGGTCGGGCTTGGTTCAGTATTACTTGTGGATTTCGTGCAGCAAGCAAGTCTCGTAAAGTTCGTCATAATGGTGAGTGTGTGTGTGGCTGTTACCTAGTGTTACCTCGTTACTTTTCCCATCTCCTATTATGTTGCGGTTTTCCATTGTTCATTAATTGTGCATAAACGATCTTCCGTACATCGGCCTACATTCAAACCCATTTCCAATGCCTGTGAAAAGTGTGTCTCTAAACCAACGGCTTTCGGATGGCCTTTGAGAGCCACCATCGAGGATGGCAACGTTTCCCATTTGAAGATCAATATTTTTGCAGTGTTACATAACGATCCAGCGTTTCGTTGGAGATCTAATTCGAAACCCTTCCGTTGAACCTTAACCTCTTCCGAACTGGCCATGGATTTGACCATGAACCTGAGGGATTGTCGTTAATGTTGCATGCCCACTCCTAAATAGATACCAACGAGGGTCAGAAGATGCGAGGCCCTCGCCGTTGTTCGAACAAACATAAACGGACGAACGGGTGCGTTTTGACGGTCGCTGTAGGCTAAAAATAAGCCGACCGATTTCAAGGAACGGCACCGTTGACCTCACCGAAAAACACTAGTAGCCAAAGGCGGCGGCTTATCGTTCGGCAAGGGGTTGTTGAAAAGTGAAATTTTCATATAAACAGCCGACAATTGAAATTAAGGCCGAAGCGTTGTTATTTTGTGTCAATCTATATATAAAACGATGGATTGATCGAGTTGGATAAACAAAACACTTTAGAGGACCAACGGTGAGTACTATTTTTGGGAACCGGTCGTGACATATAGTCGGTTGTTAAAAAATGAAGACTATCATTAATCATCCGTTTAATTGAAAAACAAATCGGAACCGTTCCGAGTCGTTGCATGACATTGTGGGGTGGAAAATAAACTCCGCCCGACCGACGATGTACAAACGGATCGATATGATCCCTCTCAGCTTCAGATTTATTCCCATGCAGATAGATGTACAAATTAGCCTTTCCCCCCGGTCATTAGCGTGTTAGTTAAGACACATTTGAAAAACGACTTGTTGAACAGTTGCGTTTCCCTCGCGAACATGCGTTAACCGGGTAACTGATTGGCCTGTGCGTGGTTCAGCTATTCATGTGCCATCAGATGGCGCTCGAGCACGAATCGAAGGCGAAGGACAAGGCAGCCGCCTCCTCTCCGGCTTCCTCCGGCAGCAGCTCACCGGCGGTACAGGTGCCGAACGCTACGAGTGGCCACGTAAGTTGCACCGATGACCGCCGCCCCCAGAAAAAGACAAACGCTTCAACTCCACAACCTACCTTGCTTTGCTGCTCACTCTAACGATCAATCTCTGCTCGAGCATAGGTTCGCGGCATACCTCTGATGGCGTTCTCTTAAACCGTGTGTCACTAACCCTAACCGCAATTGTATAGGAGAACTAACTTCAATACTACTCGTCCATAAGTCCTAAAAATATGCTCAGGTCTACAAATGAAATTCGTGGAGTCTATCATTCCTACAACCAACGAATCTCTTCCTCTATTTCTTTTACTTTTTCAGGCTCAGATGCGCGACGCTAACGTTCCGATCATCTGGGTTCTCGGTGGACCGGGCTGTGGCAAGGGCACCCAGTGCGAGAAGATCGTGGCCAAGTACAACTTCTCGCACTTCAGCACGGGTGATCTGCTGCGCGATGAGGTCGCTTCGGGATCAGAGAAGGGAAAGGAGCTGCAGGACATGATGAAGAAGGGTATCCTGGTGCCGAACGAGACCGTGCTGAAGCTGCTCGAGGCCGCCATGGTGAAGGCGTTGAACGGTACCGTTGGCTATCTGATTGATGGGTATGTTGTCTACATCTGGCAATATCTTGGCTAGTGATCGGAGTACTAAAGTCGTTTCGCCTACAGCTACCCGCGGGAACCTGCCCAGGGTCCGGAGTTTGAGAAGTTCATCGCCCCGGTAGACATCGTCCTCTACTTTGAGTGCTCCAACGTAAGTATTCCCAGCTCTCTAGTCCTTGTGCACCAAAAACGCGGTCGTTATGATCCAGAAGAGTGCTCCATCGTACACGTACTGCACGTAGTTGTCCATGTACGGATCGAGGATGTACTTCATCTTGTAGTGTAGACCCTGCAGTTGCTTTTCCACGATCGAGCAGAAGCACACGACCCGGTAGCGTGGCAAGTTGAGATTACGCAATCGGTCCTTTACCGCCTTCGCGATCGACTGGCTCATCTCGAGGTTCTTTTCCGGGTCGTACACCCACGTCAACGGTTGGCCATCTTCGTTACGCAGAACGAACTGTTGCTTCACGCAGCGCGCAATCATTGCCTTGATCTTGCGGGTGCTATAGTTCGGCACGAAGATTTCCTCCTCGAGCTCCTCCCGGTTGATGAGGTTGTTGAGATCCTTCGAGACGTCTTTGTACTTGTTCTTGCGGTTCGCTAAGGCTGCCGTTAGCGTTTCGGAAAACCGCACAGCCGTTTGTTGGGGTTTGTTTTGATTTCTGTAACCATTGTATCCATTGACCCCATTAGTACGTCTATTTGCTTATTTAAACTCATGAAATTTGGTAACTTACTGTTTGTTGTTCATTTTTACTCCACCCCAATTTGCCATTTTGGAAGTTTTAGTTCTGGGCTGAAGAAATCGATGTGATCGGTGTGATGTTTGTGATGCAACTGAAAAAGGCATCCACAGGGTGTTGGTCCATTTGCCAAATGCAGCGCCACGATGCACATGCAATTCGGGCACGAACCTTCGAAAACTTTCAGAGAAAAAAGAAATTGCAATTAACATGACAGGCAGATGCCGATTGTTCGATATTTTGCATGCCGAGTGAAGAGGTGTCAAGGCCACAACCAGGGCGTTGTTTTGGCTATAACCAGGGCGCTAGGTGAAAGCTGTACACGATCTAGATGTGAGGGTGGGAAACACAACCAATACTTGTACATCGCATAATGCATTTTTCTATTCTATTTGTTCAGGAAACGCTGGTGGCTCGCATCTTGAAGCGCGCGGCCCAGTCGGCCACGGTTCGTGCCGACGACAACGAGGAAACGCTGAAGACGCGCATCGCCACCTTCCGGGAGAACACAGAAAAGATTCTGGTGCAGTACCCGACCCAGCTGAAGCGGGTAAGTGTTAAGCGCTTGATGAATGTTCTCTTTGTAAACTAAACCTCTTGAAACCTTCCCTCTATCCACAGATCAACGCCGAGCGTGCCCCGGAAGAAATCTTCGCCGATGTTGAGAAGGCCATCGACGAGCTGCTGGTGAAGAAGGGCAAGAAGTAAGCGCTGGTGACGGCAAGCCGATGCACATCGCTGTCGAACGCATGCAATCCAGCCAAGCTGCACAATCACACAAATACACAAACGCTTGCACTCGCGTCTTGACTGACCTGCACTATCAGAGGGAACGGTCAGTTTGAAGGAGAGTTTGAGGAGTAAGAACACGCTACTGCGAATGCTGTTACACAATAAGCCGGTCACGGAAGAATGACCACGACAGGGCAGACAAACAATTACGCTTATCAATTTCAATAATAGTCATAAGGAAGCCGAGAAGGAAGTGGAGGCAAACCGCAAGTGTTGAGTTTATTTAACAAATCAATTTGTAGCTGTTTAACTGAAAGTCTACCGTGTTGTAGTAATCACTCGAGTGAAGCCAAAGATAGCCCTTCTACATGTTGCCGTTTGGACGTACCGAACGATCGTTCTAATAAATAAGATTCTTCTACGCAAACTTCCGATGTATTTACCAATCAATTTGTGATGTGTTTGGTCGGAGCGAATCTGTTGTTTGGTCGTTTGACGGAACATTTGCGTTTCAGCTTGGGTTCGGCAAGCGCTGGGCCTGAGGTGTGCAGCTCGCAAATGTAGGGCAAACTACGGTTGCAACTGAAGACCTTCCAGGATCCTTCGTCGGTGAGCGCAACGCAGCCAGGATGTCGATTGCGTCTAACGATGGGAAAATTTTAAGGGAAAGGCTGGTAGAAGCTCAAATTCTGAACTTACTCCGGGTGTCCGGGAGCCCATGCACGGAAGATGAAACAGTCCAACCGTTCATCGCTGGAAGTGAAGAATCGATCACGAATCGTTTCGTTTAACCCAACGAAAAACAAAGAACCGGATTTGTCGGAGCTGGACTGGTTGGCGTGTGGCAACGTGGATATATACTTTGACAGGTAGAACGTTCTGGTGTCACTCACGATATGGGCCAAGCTTCCCCCGAGCGATACGCAGGAGTTATAGGCGTTGGAGTAGTTTAACTTTATTTCTTCAAATGAAAACATTCCGATGGACGGAATACAAGTTGCATTCGCCGACGCTGGGAATCAGAATTGAATAGAGTCTTCCATTTTGTCTACTTTTATTAGGACTCTACTTACGCAAATTTCGGGCGTAAAGACTATAATAGTCGAAGCGTGTATCGTTGACAATCGTGGAAAGATTCCGATACTCCGGGCAGTCCAGCACGTGGCAGTTGTAGAAATCTTCGAACCCCTCCTCCACTCCACCCGACGAGGGTAGCTGCGTGGGTTTCCATGGTGAAGGCCGGCTGCTGCTGTTCTGCTCGCGTTCTAACGCCACCACAAACAGGTTGCTTCGATTTCGCCCCTCAGGAGCATAGTTGAACGCCAGAGCTTGCTTGTGGCGTGCGAGGTTGGCACACTCACGCACAGTTTTCACATTTGCCAGACCGATCACCGTGCGGTTCGAACGCTGGCAGTGTCGTAGAGGATAGAACCGGTGGACTATTCTTTTCGCTTGCTGTTCGCAAATCGCCACTGCTGCAAGCGACGGTATCAGCAATAATGCCACCATAATGACGAACATTGGTCTCATAGTGGAGATCAGGTAACTGACAGAGAATATACCACTACAGCAGGCATATAACACCGGGGAGCGACATTGCAAAAGACACGTGTTCAGTGTCATCAACATGATAGACAGTTCATTTGTCTCTGACAATACCGGTCATCGTTCAAATAAACGTAACAAATGTACGACATTCATATTTCATACGTTGTCTCTTTATTTCAGCGTGATTTTACTGGCATTAGTTTCACCATGACAGAGTTTTCCCTCCTTGCTCATTTCCTTCAATCTGCTCCATATGCCTACCAGGGGAAAACGGAAGCAGCTAACGGATGTGGGACAACGTGGAACCACGGTCACGAGATTCAAATTATCTACGGGGTACGGGCTTGAGAAGGAGGATACATAAATTTAACTAACATATTTAATCGATTCGGACAAGAGATCTTCAGCCGAGCCGACTTCCATTTCTTCGCTTCTCCGTGTGCCGTTTTGTGATCGATTTTGTACTAAAGTTGTTTGAGTAAGTGGCAGCTTCTGTGCGCTGCACTTCGGACAATATAAAATATCTCAAATCTCCAGTCAATAGAAAAGTAACAGTTACCAGAAGGAGCTGACTGGCGACTTCTTCTCACCTAAGGGGCCCTATGGTTGTAGGTTTAGTCTCGACAGGCGTTTAGTAATGAAGCTACATCTATCATCATCTCGTCTCTACTATAGTTTTCGTCTTCGTGACGTCGTCTTTTCGTTATATAATCTACACTCGTTTAACAAACGATGTTAAAGACATGTTTTAATATCCACAAAGAATGAGTATGTAGTCGTTTGTTTCTCCATTTCAGGTGGTTCTTTCCGGTTTACCAATAATGTTTACGTCTATTTCTAGTGCTACCATTTTCGGCTTTGCTACATTCTTGTGGCTGATGTAGGGTTTTTAGTGAGTCAATGTTTTAATGTTTTTTTTCTTTAATCTCTAATTCTAGTGCTCTTGCATTTTAACTGTTCTCTAATACACATCAATGTTTGGGTTTATTCTCCTAGTGAATGATTTCTTTTCTCTTGTCTGTGCTTGTGTAGTTGGATGCTACCGAATTCGTTAATGTTCACTCTTGCTGTTTATCACTTTTAAAAGTGTTCATATTTTATTAGCCTATTACATATCCATCTTTTATGAAGCGCAAAAGAAGTACATCATATAAGTGAATCGATGCGTGTTTAATCACATTGAATGAATGCTTCTAACGTATGCAAGCTCCACTCTGCCTTCCTTTACATGCATATGCATTTCCTATCATTTTTATTGCCAATTTGCATCTAACAGCTTTTCCCTCTTGAAAACTGGTGTTTCTCTTTTGTTATTCTTCGTAGTATTGTAAGTTGTTCTTTGTTCTGGTGTAATTATGCAGCATTCAAAAGTAAAATTCTATATGTTGTGCGGTCCATTCAACGTCTATTCTTTTTATGGTCATAAAACAAAATCATTACGTTACCTGAAGAGTGCGGGGCACAGGTGCTTCAAATTATTGTTCGTGTGCTTTTTTTCGGCTCACTTCCACGCAATCGATATGTTTTCCTCTATTTCATAAATAAACTTATCAGTGGGAGTGTGCGCTGCTAACGTAAACTATAGGATCAATACAGATTACACTGTGGTTGGTTTATATATTTCCTACCTCAGCTGACGGTACTTCATTATTCGGTGGAATGTATTTCGCACACACTACGCGTGGTGCAAAAACGTGTAAATAGAAAGTACAAACGACAGCCACCGGCCACCGGGAATAATTTAAAATTCTTCGAGCGATCGAGCGGTCAACGCAAATCAGAGTCCTTAAAAGTAAGTATGAATGATTGTTGTATACGTGCGGTACTGAAGTAAATATATTTTTCTTTCGTTTCTGGCAGTCTTATGTATCTTCGTTCTTAATGTTGAAGAATTGTTCGTCCTTCCAACAAATTTAGCGCAAGCAGACTAATCCTTTCCTTCTTTTTTCTCGAACGAACGTCTCTGTCGCTAGTCCCAGCAAGCATTTTGGAAACTGATCATAACAAACTAAATAACTTAAACCCTCTCCTTATCATATTAACGGTAATCATCATCTCAAAAATTTTAACTTTTGCGTTAACCTTTTTAGAATCTTTCGTACAATACCGACCGAGACTCGTGTAAATGTATTTCCCCTTCCAGGGTTTACAACTTGGTGGGAAAGTGCTAGCTTTAGAGCATTGTCCTGTGTTGTGGATTTAGTGCCAGAATCTCTGAAATTCCATTTTAATGCAATACATGAATAGAAAAACCTAAAACAGGACAGCGATTATTTGTAGTTATCACCCAATGGATCCTAATCGGGAAACGATCATCAAAGATCTGATGATTGGTTGAATTGGGAAACATAACGGACAGCGTACATTCTGACACTTAATCCCCAGGGCAGCTCCAAAGCTTCATATTTATGCATTTGTCGGATATTTTGGTAGATATCCCTTGCATAGCTATGACCTTCTCCGTACATCCGTGTCCCTATCCACCTCGACATCAACTCCATCGGACATTAAAGCTTACAAGTAGTGCGATTATCAAAATGCGGGGACGTCTGTCCCAGTTCCACTTAGGAGCCATTTTCCAGCAATGCGTCCTTTTCGCCGTCACCGATGTGGTTCGAGCTAGCGTTGGTGCTATTTTTCCCCTCAAGCAGCGGCGTCTGGACATCACTGGCATCTTCGGCCGATCCGGCTGGCTCACTTCCGTTGAAAAGATTCGATGACCGCACGCTCGATGCGGCCGTTTTGCTGACAGTGGTCTCCAAGGTGGAGATGCTGCTGCTCGTGTTCGAAGTTGTGGTAGTGGTCTTCTCCGTGACGACCGTCAGGGTGCTGCTGAGTTTGCCTGCTTGCTGATCCTGGGTTATCTGACTGCTAACCTTCATCTCTACGTACTCTTGGTTGAGTCGCACGCTGTTGGGGCTTGTCGTGCCGGATGAGACGGAGTGAGGCTGATGCGCTGGGGAAGTCCCATCGGTTGGTGGTGGAGCGAGTGCTGGGGGACTCTCCTTGGACTCGTCCACCTCCTGGACCGTCTCCATAGCGGTGAGGTTTTGAAGGATCGGGGAAGCCGTCGGAGCCGCCGGTCGGGGTACCTTCCCTTGCAGATAGTACGTCATCAGCTGGCCCTTGCCCTTGACTGCCACAAGACCACGCTGCTCGAAGGTGTAACCGAAGGTCTGCAGGATCTGGCAGGTTTCTTCCGTTACCTGAATAGCGCCGGCCTTGCCCGTACTCTCCATTCGTGACGCCACATTAACCGTGTTACCCCAGATGTCGTAGTGTGGCTTGCGGGCTCCTATAACTCCGGCCGTAATCGGACCATGGTTGACTCCCATCTTCAAGACGAAGTGATTGAACGACTGCTCGTTGATGCCCTGCAGGGCTTTCTTGAGCTCGAGAGCGAACTCCACCAACAGTGCCAGGTGAGCCCACCGAACCGAAACGGGATCTTCCGGTTTGACGATACGCGACGGATTGAGTCCGCTCGCCGCCATGTACGTCGAGCCGATGGTCTTGATCTTGATGATATCCTGGAACTGGGGCAACTCCAGCAGCTACAAGAAAGGGACAGCTGTTTCAATACCAAGGTTACACGCCAACACCACTTCCGGGAACTTACCGCATCGAAATCGGAAATGACCTCGTTCAGGAAGCGCAAACACTCCAACCCCTGGTTGTTCACCGTTTCCTCCGAGTAGAAGTCGGAAAAGTTGGGCATGCTGGCGAAGAGCACCCCCACCTCGGCGTAGCTCTGCGAGTACAGGTCGTCGTGCGAGCGCTTCCGGTTGCCCATGAAATGTTCGGCCACGTGCATCGGCAGCACGTTATACACGAGCGCCTCGTTCCGCCGCCGCATGTCACTCGCCTTCTCCTTCTGATCGATCACTTCCGTTTTCCACATGAATATTACACGATCTACTTTATCGATCTGCACACGGCAGGCGGGGGGGAGGAGAGAGAACGAGAGGAGCAGAAAGAAAAAACCCATAATTAGTAAGCTTTAGCTACCGAATTTCGGTTAATCGGTAAGCGGAATCGCTTCGGTGCCGGGTGGCGGGTCATTACGTGTCTGGCGAGGAAAGAAAGTGCTATCGTCACGGCAACCAGCAGCGCGGACAGCGTGTAGCGCAGGGGGAACCTGTGGAAGAGAAAGAGAAGGGGAAAGGGAACATTCTCAAATTACTACCGACCACAAGACTAGATGAAACAATCGAACGGAGGGTGTTGTTTTTCACCCTTATACCACTACACTTACACGTTAAGAATACCAAAGTCCTCGTTTCGGAATGCCTCATCCAGATGGAAGATGTTCACGTAGCAGTGGGTCGCTGGAGGAGCCGAGGAGGTGGACCGTCCGGTTCAAGGACACGTTCACGCGGTCAGAAAGGAAAAGCAGTAACGAACCATAAGCACACCGTCGTCGAAGGTGAGACGTTAAAGGGGCGTGGAGGAAAGGGTGTGAAGGAATGTGGTCTTCATCAGGGGAAAGGAACCGACCGACAGGGTCGAGAAGTTAACTAGGTTTTGCCGACCACCGGCACCTCCGTACAGGCACAGGACGATTAGTGCGACGAATTCCCATGGTGTAACTCCCGCCTGGGATGGGTAGAGGTTAATGGCCACCGAAGGTTCGAAGAAAGTTCGCCATCCGATGGGAAAAGAGGGAAAACGGGGGCGGCTTCTCTCACCCGTGAAGCTATTACTTTTTAATTAGTTTGTGCTAATAGTGGTCAGCAGGAATTATTCCACGAAATGTATGAAACTCTTGAGTCCTCCCTCAGGGTGGGAAATGGGGAAAGGGTCAGGCGCGTCAGCCCAAAGTCCAAGTTTTCCCCTGCTAACCGAGGCAGTAAAATGGCAGTTCGACGGGCACAAGGAAAAGTAAAACGGACAACGGGCTTCGTGCAGAAAGTTATAGTTTTTTTTTTCCCCAGACGGTAGCCATTTAAATGCCACAAGCTTTTCCGCCGGAACGGAGATGAATAAAATATTGCTGCCATTAAAATGGACAAGACCATGGAGTGTTTGAATAAAACAAACATTCAAAGATGCTGGTTGAAGATAAGGAAAGAGAAATATTGTTGAAGAAGTTCCGAGGCGTCTGTGAAGAGTTGTTGCTTCCTGTCGATAAAACCAATCGGACTCTAGGTAATAAACGAGCGACGCTTTTCCCACATCCGGGTGGTGGTGGTACGTTCCGCCTCGAGGGTATGAATAAATTTAATCAATGTGCATGTGAAAGTGCATCTCGGTTCACCGCAGGCCGATGTCAAGCTGGCAGTTATGAACGTTTGTGGCAAATTGGTGCTTACAGGACTCTTGACAATACTTCGCAATCGGATAAGTCGGACGAGACCCGTACCTGTTCCGGGGGCGAGACCATCAACCCATCAACCAGGAGTCTGCTGGGAATCACGTCCGCACGTCCTACAGTTGTGGACGGTCGGTGTAGGACACTCACGAGGAATCATTGGGAGGATAGGTTTGGGAAGGTGCATGAGCATTGAGGTTTGAGAAATGCTGTATTTACCGGTTATGATGATCATTAATAAAATTTTGCTGAGATGCGATAATTGCGTTATGATTGAGGTGGCAATTAGTATTAAAACGGTATAGTTACTGAAGTACGACGGAAACAGACACACACTGGACGGTTCCATCTCGGTCGAGGCGAACGACACGTTGGTGATGTTGAGGCTCAGCGGTGTCCGATGGGAGGCGGCCAGCTGCCAGACGGATTCATTTCATCCCATTTCCGGTACACCCAGGATCCGTTCATGTAAAGTTACAGAGTAGTAGAACGAGTAGATAAGACGATGCATTGTAAGTACCATCGTGGTGATGGGTTTTATACCCTTATTAGACGAGGAATGTATCCGTCATATTTTTCCAGAAGTTTTCTGCCAAACTGAACTTTCGACTGGAATTTATATGTCAAAGTGGCGATTTGTTTACTTTTTGCTCTGTTGTTTGCAACAGATTTTTTTATTACTCTAGGTTGAACAATACGCTAAATTCAATCGTGAAAATGATCAAATAACTGAAAAACCCTTTTATGGAACTTTTCGTTATTACACGAGCGGACATCATTTTTGGGTCGAACGCCCTGTCAGAGCCTACTTTGACAGTAAAAGGATGGAAAAATATGACAGATACAGCATTTCCCCGCTTTTGATTCCAAAGTCCCATCAAAACACTAACAAGTTTCAGGTTAGTGTTTCTTTATTCTCATGTTTCTGTTGTTGTGATCTTTATTTTTATTTCATCTGACAAATTGCGCTCTATAATGGCAACAACGCATCATCGATGGCATGGTAATATTACCGTTCTATAAAGCCATATTCAATATCTAACATGTTTCATCTCTCTGTCGATTTGCGTCCAGTAGGCGACGAAGGCCAAAATCAAGGTTTGAGAGCTGTCAAATCGTCAAGCGAAATGAAACATGTTAGATATTGACAGTGGCTTTGTAGAACGGTAATGTTGCCATGCCATCGATGATGCGTTGTTGCCATTATTGAGCGCAACTTGTCAGATGAAACCTGCTACTAGTCAGTGTTTTGATGGGGCTTTGGAATAAAAAGCCGGGAAATGCTGTAAATTCCTCGTCTAATAAGGGTATTAGCGTGCTTCAATGAGCTGCATAGGGCTCGAACACTTCTTTGGCTAACCAAAACGCTCGTTGGTTTCGCACTTTTTGGACAGCATACACCGTCTACTAATAGCTAGATCTACTCACCATGTCGCTCACGTTCGCAACTCCCAGCAGCAGGACGATAATGATGGCCGTGGATTTTCGCAAGCTGGTGCTATCGTTGTACCGTTTGCTGTTGAGCGTGATGAAAGCGGGCAGTATCTGTAGAAAAAAAGGGGGGAAAAGTGTGGAGGAAAGCGTGTCGTCAACAAGGTTCGGCAAAGCGGCAACAAGCGCCTTGTCACGGGCGCTTGCGAAACAATGCAATAATGTGCGAAATCACCCCGGCAGCCTTCTAATTCCCTTGCGGCGTTCCCTTTACAATCCTTAAGCCCTTTTTGATAAACACACACACTCACACAGAATGGGTGGGGAAAACTTCTATTGCATGGCACAATGCTTTATGCTTATTTTGTATGCAACTGCCAGCGACACGCTCGCGATCGGACACAAAAGGAGGAGTGAATTAAATAAATCACCCAACACCCATCAGCAGCAACTGGTTTAGTGGAACGTGTTTCCACGGATTTTTTCCACCGCTGGATGAAATCTGCTTGAATAGGAGCGGTAGAAGTGAGTGAAATCAGTTTTCCATTACATCCATTTCGATTTCGCACATTTGCGCGAGGGAACCGTTCTGCAAATCTACTCGCATTTTAGTTTCCCGAGTGTTTCGTGGACCGTTTCACACCGAGAAAAGTGCAACCGTTGCAAACATGAGTGATGATTTATATAGCACCCCCGTGGTCGTGCACTCCATTCTTACGCCGTTTAAACTCGCTTTGTTTGAATAGATAAATGGATGAAGAAAAATTACACCACCGACATGGTCGCCACGGAGGACCGAGAACGCGAGAGAGCGTGGCACGGAATGAATAATCATGTTCCGTTTAGGACAAAGCGCATCCCAGTTGCCCTGGGATGGTCCCAGGACGATCGGTTTTTCCAAACGGAACAAGGGAAACCCCCCGCAAAGAAGCTCGCGCGAAAATGAGAACAACGTTGCCACGTCCGGCTGTCGTTTATCCTTACTGAAAGGATTTCTATTTGCCCACGGATGGAAAAAGAAGGCTTGGGAAGGGTGTTGGGAATACCGAGCCATGTTTTACACTCGCCGTTACTAGTGTTCGCAGCCAAATCGAATCGCCCGACGATTGTTCCTTCCGTCCGATGTGGTGTAAAATCGTTATTTATCGGCGGATAAAGGAACAGGATTCCCCAGGACGATGGTGTCCGTCGTGTGGACGTAGGACACAGCGGTCGACTTGAAAATCGGTTTCCATCTCGTTTCCCCCGGACCCGGTGGTTAGCGTTAACGCGGGTTCGTTTCACGATCCGAAGAGAATAACCATATGGTGCGTAGTGCTACACGCGAAATCGATTGAAAGTTTACGACAAGAAAAGTTTAAATCGTTTTATTTTATGATCCCCAACGGCTGGATCCTACGCTGTGTCCTTCCACGCCGTCAGTCAGTTTTCCCAAAATTGAGAATTGTAAAGTGCGTATCTAGAGGTTTCTGATCGAGCTTAATATGTATTTTGAAGCGGTATTTCTATGGGTTTTCATACTTAACATGGCAATACGAGTGAGTTTCCATAAATTAGAATCTTTTTCTCCTCCTTGTGTGAATACGCCCTCTGTTTTGCGTTTGCTTTAACAAGTTTTAAAGGTATCCACATGTTTTATATTGCAATTGAGATTCCACTGATCTTATCTTATCTTATAAAAAAATGCATTGATCTGAAAAGCTCAATATTCTTGTTTGCTTTCAATCATCTCTGGGCAAAAAGTTTCCTAACGCTGTGTACAGGGTGGCATCGTAGAAGTGATACACTTATTTGAGTGTTTTCTGAAAAACTTTTTGTGTCGCATACATGGGTATATTTGGATAAATTAACATGTTTAAAATTGATGTACAAAACGTACACTAAGTGTTCAGTAGACTCGCGTATAATTAAATATTTAACATTTGCAAGGTCTGAAAAACATTCAGATTAGGCAGACTGTCTGTCTGCCTCAATTTAAGTCTCATCTCAATTTAAGTTAAATTATTTGTCTTCCGGACCATCAAGCGATACGAGGAGACAGGCACGGTTATTCTAGAGAAGAAACCGGGTAAAAAATGGAGAGTCCGGTTATTTAAGATATGGGACGAAATGTCGGATGAAGTTCTGCGTGCGGTCTGCAACGACTTCCATAAGGTTCTACGGGCCGTTATCAGGTGCACAGGTGAAAGATTTGAAATAAACTAAGTGAAATGCAAGTTTAATAGTAATAGATGTTATTTAAATTGATTACGAAGATGTATCTTACCTGGTTTCAATTTTATTACATAAACAAAGTGTATCACTTCTACGATGCCACCCTGTATTTACACACTCCATGTTTTTTCCACTTAGTGTTATTAACAAAACAAAAACAAAATGTAAAACAATTGGTCTCATGAGAAATTAAAGCGAATGAATTCACTCAAGAAATAGTTCATTCGTTTTCAATATTTCATTTCGTTTGATATTAAGCCTCAAGTAAAGGTTGATATCGTTTCAAAAACTATTATGTTTCATTGTTTCGATTTTGAGTATCCACAGTTGTTTCAAGTATAAGTATTCGCGGAGGAATTGAAACAGCAAAGATAAAAGTTTTGTTCATTAAATTACACTGAATGTTCGAACAAGAATAACATTAAGGCGAAATGGAATAAATAGCCTTCGTGCGCATTCAACCCATCTCGGGACTTGTGCCCAAGATTGCCTTTAGGTATGACTACAGCGAGGTATTTGCAAGGCCATTCGGGTAGGCAGACCTCCTCATTTCCGTTCGCCTTGTTTGTTGCACGGGCAAATAGAATCGCATTTATTATTATATTTACTCCCCTGGAGACTTACCCCGGTGAGACTCTCCGCGACCGAGATGAACACCATTACGAAGATGATCACCAGCGGCGGTATCACGATTTCGAAGTGCACCGCCGTCCTGTCGTTCAGCGTTGGAGGGCGCGCGTCATCCATGGTCCAGGGTGGAGGAAAAAAAAAGGAAACATCGAAAGAACGAGAAAGGATTGTGAGTGAGAAAAACAATTCGAGCGAAAAGAAAAAAAACACAGGTAAGTCCGGAACTAATTAGTTAGCGGTGCAGTGCAGTCGCGACGCAAAAAAGATAAATAAATCAACCTTGGTTACCTCGGAAGCACCAGGATGGCGTAGAGGATGGCCACGAGCTGCACCAGGAGGGCGGCCAGCAGGGGGACGGCGCTGTGCGGCTCGCGGTACTCGTTGTAGGCCGTTTCGTGCGCTTTGTCGTTGAACGTGAGGAAGATGGTCGTGTCCTTGCTGATTTCGCTGTGGCCGTCGCGGCTGACGAGCTCCTTGCGGAGGCGCATCTTGTAGTCCTCGCAGGCTTTCTCCTCCTCGAGCGCGTCCGCCGCCTTGTCGTCCGTGGCCGGCGTCGACGGTTCGTCCCCGTTCGCTACCGCTTCCGCCTGGCTTGACTCCTTCGTTTGGCGCAAGACGACAACAGAAACAACAAGAATTAATGCCTCATCAGCTGGTCGAAGCGGGAAGTCGATTCGGGGTTCGGAGCTCCTTGGAACGGACGTGCGAGATCCCGGCGTTGCCGTGCGGATGATAACACTCGTTCCAAAGATAGCCAACGTTCTTTGGTTCCCTTTTTTTCCGCAATGAAAATTAATTGCTATCAGCTCGCACACCCCCGACGGCTTACCTTCGGTTCGTCCTCGTCGCGGAAGATCTCCGACGGACCGTCCGCCTCGATGACAACGTCTTTCGGATCGGCCGAACCGTTTTTATGCTCCGACGGGCAGAACTGGCGATGGAGTAAAGAGCAATCGTCAGCATTTTATGGGGAAAAACAACCAATACACCGGAATGAACAGAAATTTATTGGTGGGCTCTTTGTTTATGGCTCGAGGCCACAGGCGGGGAGTGTGCGGAAAATTATGAACCGAGCGAGATTTATTAAATTCCCACGAAACGCCCCCACGAAAGCGTTTGCTCCGATCGAAGGCCCCCGCGTAATGGAAAACCAATGTCCAGACGGGTCCCAGGAATCCGATGGATATTACAGCATTTTACTGACGGATCGGTTCGGACGCGCGAGACTTCCGGCGGCGGAAAAATCGTTCCGCCAAACCCGGGTCGAGCATCCGCCTCAAAACGGTAGTTAATTAATAGGCTACGAGCAAATCAGTTTCACCCGAGCATCTTAACCCTCCGGACGGCCGGAAAAACCTTGCCCACCCGTGGTGGATGTTTTCCTTGACTTGTTTTATCCTGTCTGTTTGCCGAGTGAAAAACGGACGATTGTCGGGGCCGGTCGCTAGGGTCCTCTGTAATTGTATTAATCATGAACCCCCTCGCCCGGACCTCCAAGCCGGACTAATGAGGACTAACATCAAGGCTCACGACTCTCACGGGATGTCCGCTTACGTCGTAAAGGCTCATATCCACGCCGTCCGTTCGGTGGCGATTTGGGCGGAAAAACGGCCTTTGTCACGCTGTGGGACACAACATAAATAAATCTCGAGTGGGCAAATTTCTTCTCCATACGAAAGGAAAACGTTACCTTTTATTTCCATTACCCTGGCGAAGTAAAAGCCGTCTCCACATTTGCGACCCACGTTGGGATGGGAGAATGCCGTGACATTCGAGTTCCAAAGCGAGGAAAAAGACAACACAGGTAAAAGAGGTACGATTATCGGTGACATTTTCCTTCGGTTGGGACCGCTTTGTCTCTTTACGGAGATATCCCACAGATGGATCTCTTAATCTTCCCAGTTGACACTTGAGATATATGTATTTCGGTGGATTTCGGGGAAATAGATCCAACAAATCTAACAGAGGGTTACGTCTAAACGTCCCCGAAACGTAAATATACTCTTCAGAGTGTTGAAGTGAATATATGCTTTTTCTCAACGTGGAAGTAAATAATAGTCATTCCATGACCTTCAGGAAAAGCTTTTCGCCCTAGAGCAAACCGTTCGGTAATTTTCACTCGCAATTTCAGTCCGAAGTTTCCTTTTTGGCCAAGATCGTGCCGAAAGCATTATCGAATCAATTGATGGTTGAATGAAAACGTGAAATCAAATTCCGCTAACAGCATTCGACAGTGCTGCTATAATGGGCCACACTTTAATGTTCTCCCTCCGGGGGGTTTTTTTTTCGGGCCAGTTTGTAATGGAAAGCGAACAGGATAAAATTCTCATTTCGACGAGCAACGCCGAGGGCTTCTTGTGCTCGTTTTGGAAAACTCTTAGTGTAAAGGGAGGGATGAGGCGAAAATTGTAATAAATGGTACCGACTTCATGCGTGCTTACAGTGATTAGATTTCTGCTCGACCGTGATGAGCCTTTAAGCGTATTTATGGGCACGCACGAGTTCATACCTACACACATACACCTACACACACACATGGAGTGATGATTTTTTACGGTTGCTTCCTTATGGTTTCTCACTTTTTCCCCAAAAACCGACCAAACCGGCGTGTGGCGACGAAGTGAAAATATGTGTGAAAAATCGACGGCTGCTTACCGGCTTCAGTACTTTCGTGATGAAGTACGTCTTCAGGCCCGCTATCCGGAGTGCCTCCTCCCGCTTTTCACCGAAGGCCGGCTCGACCTCGAACTCGCCGTTCAGAAAGCTGAGCGTTTTCTCCGACAGATGAACGCGGCTGCACGAAGGAAATGGTAAAGAAAATAAAGGATGAGTTTCGATTTCGATTTACTTTCCTTTCAAGGTTTTTTTTTCTCGAGTTTTTGGCTATTTGAAATTGAAAAACGATCGAAAAGGAAATTCAAGCATTTTTTATGAAGACCTTGGAGGGAAAAAGTAGAATTTTAATGTTTACCGTGGGTGAAAGTTTATCTACGAAAGTTAGGAAGGTCCCATTTTGAGGAAGAAAAAAATAAGGAAAGAAAAGAAGGAAAAAGGATTCGATATTGTCACGCCGCAGTGGGCTTGGTCAATATCCCGGAATTGCAGTCACCACCAGATGGAAACCGGTAGGAAAATGGTGGTGGGAGCTCGAAGTCAGTCAAGCGGAAACCGAAAGTGTTGGAATAAAGAGGGAGTAAAAAATACAAGTCCACCGTCCTTTTGATCCCTTAGTCGGTGGGAGTTTCCTTTTTCTTTTGACTCGGGACTGCAAAACGGATCAGCGATAGCGAATTGATCTTATTCAAAGTTACTTCGGCCTCGGGGCGGTGGCAAGTTCCCGGAAATCCGGGAAGTCCCGTCA
Source organism: Anopheles coustani (assembly GCF_943734705.1). Lineage (NCBI taxonomy): Eukaryota > Metazoa > Arthropoda > Insecta > Diptera > Culicidae > Anopheles > Anopheles coustani. The sequence continues at coordinate 4,009,351 of NC_071289.1, forward strand.
TTTTTCAAAGGCTCCAATCGATTGGCCCCAGAACTCCAAGCCCCCCCGTGTGATTATGCAGATTTTCCCGGCGGGGCTTTTCTATCTCATGTTTGAGGCGGAAAGAAAAGAAAAGGGGACCCGTTTTGCAGACCTACTGAAGCGGTACATGATCCTTCTTTTTTTTTTTTGGGGCCCATTTTGTCCACTCACCCAGCCTTTCCGCTCGACTCCATCTTGTTCGCCAGCTCGACATCCTTCGAGTAGACATCGAACTGCCACTGGCGCTGGCCCAGGATCCCGGCCAACACCGCACCGGTGTGTATACCGACGCGCATATCCACCGGCGAGTTGGTCTTCTGCTGGACGTACCTGTTTCGGGAGTGGGGGTGGGGTGAATTCAAGGAAATCGTAAGTTGGCGAAGAAATTGACAGGCGCGATGCGAGCCGTATTCCTTACTTGATCGCCTTCACCATCGAGAGGCCCATGTGGACGCACAAGACGGCATGATCCGGCCGCTCGACGGGGGCTCCACTGATGCAGTAGTAGCAGTCGCCGAGAATTTTTATCCTCAACTGTTGATATTTCTGCAAAAAAATAAAAGCAAAGGGAGCAATGAAGCACCAAAGTCTGGAGGGGGTGAAGCAGCGAAAGTTCGTCAAAGTCCTCATAAAAGTCTACTTGTCTGTTAGGCTAGTTCCAATCCTCTTCAACCTATTGCTCGTTCTTTGGGGGGGAACAAGAATCTATTCAGACGGAAAACGACTAGGACAAGGAGGAGTAATGCCTTTTCCATACACTTCCGCATTGGAGACTGTTTCATCTCTACAGGAGGTATAGCATCAAAAAAGGAAAAAAGGAATACTACAGAGAACATGGAACCCGAACGAGCGTACAGGATGAAAAAGTTGTACTCCTGATAAGGAAAAACTGGAGCAGCACACACTCGTCACAGCGACTGCATATTGTGCTTCGGTAGGTGTTTCCTTTTTTCCTTTCCTTTCTCGTGACATATATATCAAGATACAAAGTGTCTGTGTGTGTGTAGGGTGAGAGTCTCTTGTGTCGGTTGCAGACAAAACCCCTTGGTGAGTGTCACAGTGTCTGTTGTTAAATTTAATTTATGCTCCGGTTTTCAGACCGGAGGGTTGGGGAAATGAAACAGAAACTGCGAAGGAAAGTTGGAAAACCGTTTGTTCCAGCCTTACCTCAGCTAGCCGGTCGAAGCGGGCGAAGAGTTCGTTGAGAATTTTCACCAGATCCTGGGCCGAGTAGGTGGACGAGATGGCCGTGAAGCCGACGATATCTGCATACAGGATGCTGAAACGGAAAACGGGGGGAAAACATCATCGTCATGAAACCTTTTCGAGGACCGGAAGGCTGTCTGTTGTGGAATGATTTTTAGTGTGTAGGGACCTGAATACCTACAGCTTGAATGTCTAAGGCTTGAAAATTGGCGACGCTGTCGACACCAGCCACTTTGTGGTTTTTCCAAACGACCATGATTGAGTCATATTGTAGCGAAAAGTAGATGGGATGAGATTAGACCTGGTCTTACAACACCTTTGCACCAAGCCGAGACCCAATCAAGAATCGTGCCCATTACTTGACAATGTCCATTCACATCCTGTCTCTTATCGGCCGTTGGCTCGCGTCATCCATCAAAACAATCAAATTGCAATCCTATACCGACAACTTTTTTCCATCATCAACATGATCGATGATTTTCGCTCCGTAGGCCGACCGTTTTGGTGGTATTTTTAGCACGCACGGAACCACTCCCCGGCCTGGTAACGGTTAACAACTCCCTCGGGAAAGGACGCTGCTTGAAGCTGGCTCTAATCAATGGTACACACTAACGCAAAAAAAAGAAACCCAGCGACGAGCTTTGGGGACACTCGTGGTGGTATCGAGGGACGTCGACCGAAGCTGACCGGAGCTCTAATTTGCTAACGACCGTTTTGTGGTGTGAATGTTTTGCCTGGAGATTTAGCAAATAAATAAACCCGCACCAGGAGTTCCATGTGCCTCCCTTTTTGGAGGCATTATGATGAGCAAACAATCCATTTCGGCAGCGCTGTGGGAGTAGTTCGGTTGAAGGACCGGATGTTATTTTATTTATCTGAGTGAGAGAGTTTGGTCGAACGGAAGCTGCCGGTATTTGATACTTTACCGACGGTATTTGATACGGAGTACAGGAACGAGGCCTCCAGAGACGCCCGGTGTTATTCTAGCGGAAGGGGAATTACTTTAGTTTTGCTGGGAAAATATCGTCCCTCAGTTTAATCCGTCACCATCCCAGATGGTGACCTTTTGGGACGTGACCCATTCAACCTTCTTTCGCACCTTTGGAGGAGATATGGGAGATACTCATTTGCGGAAGATGCGCCATACGGCTTAAGCGTAGATTAAGTTGGGTAAATTTGAGGAAGTAACAAATTGAAAGAAGTATTTCATTATTTCTTTATGGTTCAGACGAGTTCCATGTTAACCGTATTTAAAATGGCCGGCTATTAATTGGTTATAGAGTTAAGGTTTTATGAGAGAACTTTGACTCTTTGGATCAATTTAATTTCCAATTTTCTGTCGAACTTCTAAATTTGGTGAAGACTAAATACTTTTGAGTAGGATAGACTACAATTCACGAGATGGATATGATAATAATAGAGCTCAGAATTTGGACTCCCCAAAAAAAGTCCTTCAATATCTGCAGAGACTAAGCAGAATGAAACAGCCTAACTAATCAGAATGTACTTCATAACGCATAAAGCTCCAATTGATGTGAGTAAAGTTTTATCCTCTAACACACAGAAATAACCGTTTTCACATGGAATGTAATTACATTGTGGCTATTTCGCCGACTACCAACCCGTCGATATCACATCGCAACATGACTACAAGCTCATTATTGTCCGGAAGGACTATCGGTTACCAAATATGTTTACGTAGGTAGCAAGGATATACTCCCGGTCGATGTTATGCTTCATGCGAGCAATCGAAGATTATTGTTATCACATTTCACACGCCCAACCTAAGCTTCGCCTCAGTGCTAAGAGCCTTTGTACCTTATCTCGTGGCGGGCCATCCAGTTAGATGCTGGCGAAAAGTTCTTGCGTTCGGTACGCGTAAGAGGATTATTGGGAAAAAGTATTAACCATCAATGTTCAGTGTACCGTGCACAGTGCCTCCGATGTGCCTTTTCTGCTGCTGCTTCATTTCGGCTGTTCCGGGCGCCCAAAAACCGGGCAAATATCGGCTGCGATACTGTGGCAGGGTAGCTTTTCCACCTTCAAATTTCCATCCTCCATCAGCAGCTCAAGCTCGATTCCAACGAAAACCGCAGCCTCACATGCGCTTCCCTCTCTCTCTCTCCCTCTCTGTTTCAGGGCGGGGGGAAAGGCAAAATGGTTTTGCACGAGCATCAGCAAAAGTCAAGTCATGCCAGCACAGAACACCATGGTACCGTGACTCCCGTGATCGAGCCGAGCATCGAGCCGTCGGTTGCGGTTGGCTCGATATTCATACTGGCATTTTACCACGTGCAGTGCAGTGTGCACACGTGCAGCTGAGAGCGCCTCGAAGAACTCGTGCTAAAACCGCGAACCTCGGTTTACTTGCGGCAGATCTTGGGATCCTTGCTTGAAACAATTTTGCCCCCGGGGGATTCGGCTGCCCCAGACACATACAAAGAAGAGTGTGGTCCTGGATAGCGATAGGTGCAGCAGCGAAAATGCATCATATCGCCTCCACTGTGCTTTTATTGACACCCTCGGGGAAGTAAAGTCAAACGTGAGTTACCCAAAGTGAACTTTTACAGAAAATAAAAGAGTGACTTTCTTGAAAAAATTAGTAGATGTTAAAGTGGATTCCAGAGAAATGGGGGAAAAGAGTATTAATTAACTCTTGACGAACAAACATAAATCACATTTGAAATGGGGAAGCTTTTTCCGGGAAACTGTATCAAAGGTAGAAATGAAGCTCTTGTAAGCTTTCTCCTTAACATTCATCCATAGTTCGACATTTTAATAAAGTTAGAAAAAAGAACGAAAAGTAAATGAAACAAGACTTTACCCCACGCAACACATTTAACGTTCCTCCCCCCATAAAACCTCTGGGGACCCAGTGGAAAATGTGTTGCCATCGTAACGGACGATTTTTTCCGTGTTGCTACCGCGGCTTCACGGGGTGGCGAAAACGGATAATTTAATTTTCCAACAAACCCGAGAGCATTGCAGTAAAGTCGACGGGCGGGAAGATGACAATTTTGGGGAAATACTGCGGATCATCTCGTGTGAAAGAAAGTACCACCGACTTCGGGCAGGGAAACGTAAGGGAAACCTTCACTGCCACTATGGGAAGAACGTTTTTCGCAAAAAGAAACCATGTTTTCCTTGCACTTCCCTCTCTCCCCGACGCTGCCAAGCGAAGGAACGGTGCGTTCGCTTGGAAAATTGTTTCGCTTGACAAAAAGGTCCAGGTTGGGTGGCTTCTGGTCGAGGTATACGTCGAGGCATAAAGCTGGCGTGGCGGCTCTTCATAACTTATTAAACCAACAATGGTGCGTACCGTGTTCGGTGGCGGAAAGCGCCGTCTGGAAGCTGGCTTTCCATCGCCGGGACAGATGTTTCCGTTACAACTGCAACCCATCGTACGTTGGCACAACTCCATTTGAATAATTCTCCAAGGGGAAAGCAAAGGGGGGGGGGGGGGGCTGCCATTTGGGGAGCGGAAATACTCCATGCCTTCGAGAGGATATGTGTTCGTTTGTTTCGTGCTTTTCCACCATCTTCCTGGACATTGTAATGCGTTTGCCGCAGGAGGTTTTCCATGTACGTCCAATTGTCTTCTCGGTTGCCGTGTTTGTTGGGGTCAAAAGTTTGCCCAGGTCCCAAGTTGCCTCTCCCCGAGGTCAACCTTTCTTAATGCAAAGATCGAGCGATTTAGTTGTCGAGAACATGGGGGAAAGTTCAAAAACCTACCCTTTCCGCTCGCTCCCGCGTTCTGTTGGTGACAATTCCTGATTGGTTTAATTAAAAAACTCTCACGGGTCGGAGCAAGAAAAGTCAATTTAAAATAAGTCTAGAGGCAGATTAACTCCGACGCAAGACGCTGAAGAGCTATCAAGAAATCCTTATGTTTGAATTATGTTTTGTTTTCCCCGCAACTGTACTCGTTTCTCCTTCGTACTTTCCCAGGAGTACAGCGTGTTGGAAAAATTCTGAACACGTCCGGGCTATCGGGCCAATAAGTCACGCACTCCGTTTCAAAATCAATCCACCTTTACCGTGCGGAATTATTAGCGGATTGATTTGTGAATGGAAAGCGAATCACGATCGACGATCATTGATAAGATATACAATTTTCCCCAGAGACCATGTTTCCCTCGCATTTACTCCTTGCGGAAGGGAAATTTAACAGAAAGTGAAACAACCAATGTTATCCTTTCCGGCACTTTTCAACCTGATTGCAAGTAATCAGACTAAATGGGATGTTCAATTTTGATTGATTTGGATCCTCGGAAAAGGCTTTTCCGAAATACCATATTTCCGGGCCCGGTTACGATTCCGATTGCAAGAAAAAAGTTTCTAGAAATTCGTTAACAGGATGAAACTCAATACTGGAAATAAATCCTTTTACTTTAATTACACCACCGGGCGGAAACGAATAACCGGAAGTCTCTTATGATTAATTTTGGTTAAGAAAAGAGACAACTTTTAAGCCCATTTGGGTTGTTCTCGACGGGTCACGGAAAAGTATTCCGAAATAAGCATTGAAACCAGCCAAGAATAATGATGTCATTATGGCGGGAGAAAATGGAAAATTCAGATGAACTTTCTCATTTCCCTGTCCGTGCCGCACTTGGTGCGTAGATTTATTCTGGAAAATCCTAAGTTATTTCATCTGCCATGTTCCTTCCCCAGGGCCCCCGGGAGGATTTTCCCAAAACGACCCTCCCAAAAACTTGCCACCGCCACTGTTGATTTAAGTGCTTGATTCTTCCAATAACAACAACATTAGACGTTCCTCGTTCTCTTATCGCTTCGCAGCACCTTCTCGTGTCCTTCGTAGCCCGGGTTTTGTTTTCACTTCGGCTGGCACAATATTTCCTTTCCTTCTGGCACGCCGTCTGAAAAACTTGCCGCCAATGCTTATTTACTTATGTTTCATTATTATGATTTGTTCTTCGATTTTCCCCGTCAAACCCGCCCGTCCGATCAGGCCGTGTTTATTTTCGTGTCGTATTTGTGCCCGGGGTTTTGATTTTACTACCTTCTCTCGTGCAGTGTGCTTTTCTGCCCCGCACAAGCCGTCAGCTTCCGGCTCCAAAATCAAAGCTTTGCCTCGTCGCTGACGCAATCGACTTTGAAGCCACCCGACGAAGGAGTGGGTGGTGGGAGGTGAGTAAACATTATTTTCCTTTTCGCCAAAGTGGAGACCGCCGAAAACCGGGACAGGGGATTGTTGAAATGTTCGAGGAAATGCTTGCAGCAGCAGCAGGGGAAAACAGGAAAGAAAAACATAGTTCAACAACACGGTGCGGTTTATCGCTCCCACACGGGCTGCTTTTGATTGGTCCCTGCCGGCTGAGTTGATCGTAGCCGCACGTACGCACACACACACACACACACACACACGCTCGCGTGCAGGGTATGCAAACATGGTACTGGCCAGGACACATGGACTCACCTAACGTTCTCGTGGCGACTCATGTAGATCTTCTTGAACTGTTCGGAATTGGTTGAACCGAGATCCTGTCGCATCTTCACCGCAACGTGCTCCGGCAGCACGGAAAGCAGAAGACGTTCCTGGAATGACAGAGCGAAGAGTGAAGGGTGAAAAAGGGGGGCACGTAAAGCGAAGGAGTAAATTGGATTAGATTAAAGTCTTCTGCAGCCAGCCAGTTCGGTCGTCGTGTCGTCGTCTTGAATGCGGGAACTGCTTCGTTCTCCGTTACGAAGTGCCATTCGTAGACAGATTTGCATTGATTTCGCTTCAGCCTCGTGCCATTCAATCACATCAACCAATCCGATTTGAGTCTATTTCATCCAGTCAAGGGATGCTTTGGTGAAAGAATTCCTCGCCGACGAAACAAAACACACAACTCATCGGAGAAAGAGTCCCGGGAGCGCTTTATGGCAAAATTTTACACCGCAAATCTCGTCGGAGAAACTTTACCGCATTTACGATTGGACCTTCCTCCTTTTCTTGACCTCCATGACGGAGAAAATACAAACAAGTCCTCCACAAGACCACAATACAAAGTATGGCTCAAATGTCCCGCTCCGATCGACCGCTCGATGATGTAAAGTTCGCATTCGTGTATTTCAATGCCGCTCGGCCTGTAAAAGTGCTGACTATTTTCGATGACCAGGACATTTTGCATGAATGTGTGTGTGTGACCATTTTACGAGCTCCCCTAACAAACGGTGTTCAGGCTAATGGGGCGGCCACGCTGACCTTGGGATGTGACAGAATAATTTAGCAAACGTGCCGTATTTCTCGACAAAATGGCGGTGGGTTGGGTTGCGTTGGGTTCGGGATTTTTACGAGCGTGGCTTCCGGCATCTAAACGTGTCCCGACCTGGCCGTCTCAAGGCCACAAACAGCGATAGTTTTCAGCAACGGGGTAGCGGTTCGTTAACCAACTAGTTTGTAATTAATTAGAAACTGGCGACTGACATAAGAACTAAGCGCTGATTGACAAGATTCTAAAGAGTTGTTTCAAATTAATAGTGATGAAAATAACAACTCTTTTTAGAGATTTGAATCAGAGTGAATAATCATCACGATGATTCGGATCTTTAAATTACTCTTTTGTGATTTAAAACGTGTAAAATGATTTATTAATCTTCGAGGAGAGTTGAATCCTTAACTGGGATTCGAATCCCAAAAGAATGAACGAGTGGATAAAAGAGTCGCTAGGCGCCATAGAGATTCGAATCCCAAGATGTGATTCGAATCCCGTGTAGTGATTCACAAACTGGGATTCGAATCCCAGTTAAGGATTCAAATCAAAGGGAGTCACAAAAACTATCTGTTAGGATTCGTTCGTTCATTCAATATTAAGATTCAAATCACTCGCTCATTCTCACTCAGAGCGCACATCACTACAAATTAAGCGGACGAGGGAACATTTGGCCTTGCAAAGTTTAACTGAAAAAGGTGTAGAAAATCTTTTTTCAATCTGTCACTAGTCACCAAATAAATAAATAAAAGCGAAAGATTAATAAAGCTAGAGCTAAAGAGCCAGGAAAAACTATCATTCCAGTAAACGTAATCTAAATCACTTCCATGTTGGCTTCCATTCAAAATGGATAACAAATGGCCACATTGGCGTGTCGATGGGAATGGAGGCTTAAATCTTATGCCTGATCGAAAGCCATACCAAGCTGTTGCACTTTGCATGCTTTGTCTCTTCTTCCCAACGTATGATGTAGGGTTAGAGCGAAAGCAAATGAGAAAAGTCTCGCACCCAAACAACGCTGTCGAGCTCAATCTGTGTGCTAACAATCCGACTTCTTCCGTTACCGGACGATACCCACACGCCATACGCTTGGGCAAGGAGAAGGCTGATTTATAGCCTGACTGGGCCTCGTTTGCTAAAAGAAAGGAAAAGCCATTGGAAGGCTCGTCGGCATCTGCTTTCTTCCGGTCGCGGTCGAAAGGGGGCCGGGCACCGGGGAGAAAAAAAAACAAATGTGGACGAAATCAGCTGCCATAAATCAAACCCTAGAGGAAAAACGCGGCGGTCGGCTTATGATTGATTTATTTTAAACCTCGATGCGAAATGGCACCACACCCGGCCTCGAGGGGGGGCACCGGTACTGACCTGCTCGGCGGACTGCTCCTCGATCAGCATCTTCACCTCGAGGCCCTGCTTCGCCTCGAGAAAAGCGCGCCGTTGTTTGGCCTCGGCCAGGAAGTAGCAGAGCAGCCCGATCAGGGTGGCGGCGACGAGCAGCAGGATGTTGGCCACTTGCTGGAAGTAGAAGAAAAAGGAAGCACAAAACAAAAAGCGGTGACAAAAGGTGAGCAACTGGAGTGGGTAAAACAATGGCCGTCTACTCGGAAAAACATGATCCGGTTGGGAAGTTTCCGCAACGGAGGTGGATGGATTTATTTTTAAAACAGGATCTCTCAGCGATCCAAGGGTTGAGCAGAGGAAAACCGAGTGAGATGGACAATAAAAAGGGACAAGAAAAGATTATCAACCTACCTGCTCCCAAAAATAGTTTTCCTTCTTCGCCAGCCCGATAATTGCGTTGACGTAGGTTGCAAACGAACCGAGCCCGAGCAGGATGCCGGTGTACTTCAGCAGTACCGGCAGGGTCACGTACACTAAAAAATTAAGCAGCACGGCCCATCCGAGAGAATCACTGTAAAAGAAGAAGAAGCAGAGAAGAGAAGCAATGGAAATCATAAAATATTACTAGCTACACCGTGGCGATGCTTTTCCCGAGATGTCTGTCTACGTAAGAAATGGGCATGGGAAACAACAGTTTTCCAGTTGACTACCATTTTACGCTCCACTTCGCACATCATCCCGTTCCCGGCGTTCCACTTCGGAGCGAGTCAATAATTTGGTTTGGGATTTTGGCCCCACGTGCTTCGCTTTGTGTTTTGGTTTACCAACCTTCACGAAACGTTGTGAGCGGAAGGTGGGTTTTTGCATTTCGCTTGATTGTTTTCGTTTCTCTCTGTAGAAAGCCGGCTTAGAAGGATTTGAGATGGTTCTACTCCGTTAAAGGGCACTCTTGAAATCGATTTGTTGGTTGTTATACCATTTGACAGTTAAAGTATACAATTTTGGCATGAAATCAGAAATAAATGATAGCAACTTTTAGTGAATCCAAACTGTCATGCTTTTTTGTAAACTTCAAATCTATAATTCCATGGAAACGAGAATTGTTTCATGAGTACAATTTCTGTATCGCTTAACACCATGGCTTGAATAATTGTTTCGTTGCTCTGAAAAATTTTCGTTTTACGAAAGCAATTTATGTCATACCATTCATTTTTAATTTAAAAATTTTACAAATCTGTTCATATTTGATTATCTTTAAACGGGCTGAACAGGAATGGAAAAGGATTGTTACAGACTATCCTCTTGTTGTTCTTCAGATAGTTGTTTGTGCAATAACCTTCGTTATTAAACATTCAGTTCAGGGCATCTCGGATTATTTAAAGTTACCAATCATTTTATGTTTGTATGATTTAATATGAGCTTTACAGCTCAATTAAGTTCCATTCATTTTTCAGCCATTGAGAAGATATTTTCCAAAAATTAAACGACCTATCAAGCATGTGCTGCTGGATTTCATTATCAAAATCCATATTTATGCTGTTCAATTTCCTTCGCAAGCAATCATTATTCACCGTTCGAACAACATGCATGGCATGCTTTCGCTTTTACCTCCTAAACACTATGAGTTGTCTCTACTCCAACCACCTCTCCCTCTCCATGGCTCTACCTCTTCACCCTTCGCACACACCTCGCCTAAACCATACACCAAAATGTGTCGTGTCGTTGTCGTTACTCAAAACTCACTTTCATCCACCCACCCACCGAACAAAAACACGAGAGGAGCGTGAAACACTAAGCGCACGTTTTGACGGACCAACCACCCCGGCCCGACGCTATTTGCCGGATAATTAAGTTTAAATTAGGGGCTCTCCCTTTGGCAGGGCCATGAATATTCATTTCGAAATATTTTGACAAAAAAAAAAACGGCGCACAACAGCAACGTTTCGCGACATCCTCTTCCCAGCGAGGGGGGGAACGACGGAGGAAACTGTTCGCTCGTTCGTAGCTACATGTGTGTGTGTGTGTGTATGCATGTGCCGTCCATATTGGGGCGGCGAACAAACAGTGCCGGTGCGCGGTGCCGGAAGATGGATAAAGTTACAGCCTAAAGTCTGTCAATAACATTAATGGACTGGCGCTTTTTCATTTGTGCACTCCATTTGCGGACGAAGCGGTGCATCGGAAGCTTTGGGACACCTTTTTTTTTGTTTTTTGGGGCGTTGATGCCGGGAGCGTCAATCGAAAATGGATATTTACCATTCAACACACATGTCAACAGGAAGCAGGGTTTTGGTGGCAAGGATTAATGGTGGAGAGGCGGCAGGTTAGGTTGATTTCCACAAGCGTGTTCGCGAGTCGTACGATGGAAATGGTTTTGGAAATTCGCAAAATTGAACTCGAAAACGTGGAATAATGTTTCCCGGTGCGCCCTGAAGCATCCTTCAACATCGAGTGCTGTTATCATTTCCATCGAGTATGTGGTGATGCGAACATGAATGTGTGGACATGTTCCTATTGCTGACATAAATTGATTTCACCACGATAGAAATCGCTCACTCTGTTGCTCAAACTCCGAGTTTCCCATTGGAGGGAGAGTTCAAAGGTGGAAAGGAAGGCTGGTCCACCAACCGACGACCCAATTGATCCCTTAATTGCACTGCAAAATCTACCCCGGGCATAAATCGGATCTGCTAACTTCCCCTCCCCCCGCTCGGTGTCTCGAGGTAAAGTAATTACCTCCACCAGCATCGTCCTCGGAACTCACTGCTAATCATTTTTCTGCTTGAATTTGCAATATGCAACGGGCAAAGGTTGGTTTCCGGGATGGTTCCCGATTTCAATCGATCGCCTGATGATGAACGGGGAAATTGAAATTACTTTCAAAAGGGCTTCAATTTTCCGAACGCCGTTCGGTTATCTTGAGGGTGTTCCGTACGTGAAACACGTCCAAGAAAAGCACTAAATTCTTGCACTTTGTCCATGAGTGTGTGCGTGGGCTCTGAACCGATTCGGAATCCTGCAATCCATTTGCAGAATGTTGACTTCCCGTGTTCTAGTTTTCCCCCGTAACGGGGGTGAAGTTGTTGTTTTCTTAAGCCACTTATCCCTGCTGCAAACCGCCCTCTTGTTGACCCGCTTTGCGGCGTGCTCTCGTTAGCAGCCCCATCGTTCGTCGGGTTGAATCACGTTAGAACACAATTTTCCCGACACAATGACGACTGGCAGGAATGCTTCTGTCCTGTCTCATTCGATCTCACTCTCTTTCTCGTTCTATCTTCTCTCGGTTCGTCGTTAGCTTTCTGCCAAACACATGTACCTGTTTCATTACGGTGCATGTTGTTTGCCCGGCTTGTCCTGAGAGTGTCCGAACAACGTGAGCGAAGAAAAGAAAAGCACCGTCACCCACGGTTTGCCTCCTCCCACTCCAGCGCATTTTCCCATTGATCCGATATGATTGGTTAGGTCGACTGCATTTCCGGTCCGGAAGAAGGAAAACATACACCTTTACCGGTCGGTAACTCGTCACGCGAAGATCCAGAACCCCCCCGCCACGGGGAAGCAAAGACATCGTGGTTGAATCAACAAACAGGCACCAACGCACCAACACAGATTCACCCCCCTGCTTACCGTGGTGTGACCGAGCCTTTGAGAAAGAGCTGCAGGAAGAGCTGCGTAATGGCGAGCAGCCACGCCAGGTGGGGAGCGATTTCCCAGATGACGCCGCGGAACCGACCCCGGCCGCAGAAGCGCAGCACGATCGCCAGGACAACGTTGACGGTGAGGAAGACGCTGGTGACGGCTGGGAAAAAGAAAAGATAAAGATAAGCAACGATGCGATGCGATTAGATTACATTTGCAGAGTGTTTCCCCGGGTGTTTTCCCGGTCCGGTTGCCGGGTGCCCATTTGGGGGGATGGTTTTATGTTTTGACCGGTTACAAAATTGGGCCAATAGAAATGCAATTTATTCGTTCGTGTCACGAACGTAGCGAAGTGGATTATGTCGGTAAACAATGTAACGTTCATGTTCGTACCGCGAGGAATGTAAATCATATTTCAACACGTTGACTGCCATGTCACCCAAAAGTGGGTGACAGTTCTAAAAAGTTCTAAAAAGTTTTTTACCCGTAAACAAATGAAAATGCAACATAAAAATTATAGTGATATTTTTTGTCAATTCTTTGAGTAGCAAAATTTTTGCTTAGCCTGCAAAAATCGTTGGTTTGATAAATGTTTTAAGCAAATTTTATTAAAAAAGATTGTTCTAAAAAAGAGTGCTAAAAACGCTTGGCAGTCAACGTGTTAAGGAAAGAAAACAAAAGCGGTTCTGAAGAAAAGCTAGAAGAACGCTCAAAGAGAAGAATTGTTGATAAAATATGCAGGTTATTTGTTAAATTTATCATGTCAAACAAAAATTGTTTTAAAATTGAAATCAAAATGTTCAATTAACATCAAACTAAATGAAAGAAAAATTTACAAATACATTCTTCTCGTTATCTCGAATTAAATCAGTTTAATTTCACATCGGTCGAACACAGAAACTGAAGTAATGTTGAGAAACAGAGGGATAAAACATCAACTAAAAACAAAATGGATTACACACGGAAAGAGATAGAAAGTCGGCCGAATGGACAAGAGAACTATAAAAAAAAGCACGGCACCCACTTGACTCGTTTTTAATCAAATGCTTATTTGGTTCAAAATGTCGACAGTGACTTCGAAGGGCGAGCTCATAAAACGGCAATGGTTTGCGAAATAATTGGAAAAGTTTTGAGTGATAAGAAAAGTTCGGGCGATGGTGCGGAGTGCCCATCTTTCGTTTAAAGCTTCATTGGAGAGTTGTCTCCGCGTTTTGTTTGGTTGCTCGCTTCGTTATCTTTCGCAACGTTACTTTGCCTGCCTTTGATCCTCTGTTTGAGCTCACTCCGTTTGATTTTTCTCACGTCGCGGAAAAGCCCCATCCACGCGGGGCAGGTACTTACCTATGCTCTCGACGCTTTGACCTTGTGGCACCCCGATGGCCCAGATGTCGAACAGAATCGACGCGATCAGGTAGCAGGCGAGCGCGACCCGCTTCTGCTTCAGCGCGTACCGTTGATACAGCTTGTCGAGGACGGCATCGGGCAGCAGGACACCGCCCCCACCGACCGCCACTTGCCCCAGTTCCGACGTCCTCACCATCGTGCTCTCCATACGTTTCAACGTGTTCACTCACTTACTTCACGTTTTCTTTCGCTTCTCACAATGTCGTTCCTTTACTCACTCACTGAACTTCGATTTGCTTGCACGAAAATTCGCTTCGAAATGTCGCCCGACGGTTGCACCCACACAGGCACACTATCTTTAGCATCACTTCTAGACGACGAATGATCGACGTTGTCGTTGTCGTTGACGCAAAAGGCGACGAATAAGGGTTGAGGCTGCGACGATGACGACGATGATGCTGATGCTGCAGATGATGCCGATGATAATGTCAGCAAACGTCCGTTTTTTTCTATCCTCCCCCGTTGCTGCTTAGCCTCCCCGCTCCCGTTTGGTTTCACTCCGCCAGCTCGGGCTCGAGAGTGCGCTTCATCGTCGGCAGCCAAATGCTCGTCGCAGCAGAAGGTTCGTCCTCGGGAAAACCGCCCGCCAGTGGGACCATTATGTGTGTGTCCGCCTCGATTGGATTGACGGACGGAACGAACCCCGACGGGTTGCGGGTGATCGGCCGAGCTTCGTTTCCGCTCTTCGGTGTTTGATTAACGAGATCACATGTTCGATGTCTCGGTGGAATTGCTAGCCGCTTTTGGTGTTCCTCCGACCTGCCCGATTTGTTATTCACAGAACGCTCGTTACCGGGGGGCGTTTAGTCCACCCGACCGGGAAAGGCGTGGGAGAAGCCGTTTTCCAGCCGTCGGTCGTTGCCGAGTGGTGATGAGGCTGTAGATGAGTTGTTTAACTTTTATTTAGGTTTTCCCCCGAAGGTTTGTGACGGAGGAGCCTTGAGTGAAGTGGCTGGCAACATAAAATAGGAAGCCAGAAAATATGTGTACGTTTGAACGGAGAAAGAACTACCCGAGGAGGAAAATTGACTCGACTAAAACTGTAATTCTACGAGGAATTACCAATGTCTATATGTTCTCGACCGATTTCTCCAATCATAACCTACTACAAAGGCAAACAAAAACAAGCGTTTTTCGATCACTTTTCACGCTGTTCACCGAGAAAACTTGTGCACGATTTATCGTTATTTAAAGAGCTAACTTTCCTGCGGCCGTTTATCTACTCCCGCGGCCCCACAATTGCTCCACTGGTGCGTGGCATCAATCAAATTGACCTGATACGTGCCAGCTTTGCTCACAGCGAAAGCGCCCGGTTGTCGATTGGTTGAAAGTTTGATAAATCCGACAATCCGTAAACGGAGCAAGCTCCAAGAAGATCGGCAACCGGAATGGGAAAAGGCACTCCCACCGCCTTTGCCGTAAGCAAACGCGTCGGAAAACAGCAGCGGAACCGACCTTACACAAAACGTCAAATACGCTCCGCTACGCTTTGGGACGTTCCGTATCCGTTCGGTTTGGTTTTGTGTTTTTGTTTTGCTTTGTTATTCCTCTCGTTTACCTTTATTCGTACGGATTCTTCATCCGAGCGAGAGGAGGAGGAGGAAAAAAAGAACTGAGCCACATCTGCACGTGACTGCTATTGAAATTGATAACGGTTCCAGGGTTCACTCACGGAGTTTATGAGCCACAACGAGCGGAAAATATCGCCCGGGAAGGCTTCTCCAGGAGGATGATAGATCTGGCTGAAGCTGGGGTGAAGTTTGAGAAGGTAGGACAATTTATTGCACCTCCTTGTGTTCTGTACCAGAAAGGGAAAATGAAATGATGATTGAAAGTACGAAATATCACCGTTAATGTTTTAATATTTTACTGACTGATACAACGCCGTGAATGTACAAAGGGTACCAAAAGTTAGAATTTGACATTAAAAAGCATGTAGAAAAGTATGCTTTCCCTCAAGCTGCTTAACGAACCTGAGCTGTTTTTATTCATCCCATTTTTACTGTGGATGTGAGTTAAAAATACACTTCCAACCCTTTGAGCACCATGTTTCGGCGAAATTAACCAAAATAGATTCCTACTTCGACACTGTTTGTACGTTGGAAGTTGATCTAGTAAAATATTTCCAGTTTGTTTTACTTCCACGTATGCTAAACAAACGCCCACGTTCACGCAGTTCCGATGATTTTACGTTTGCTCTTTCCTTTTAAACCTTGTACCGTATGTAATTGTCTTATTTTATGGTGCATGTTTCCTTCCCTTTCGTGCGCTTTAAAATAATATAACATTATTTTTTATGGCCCCCCCCACCCCCCGGTCGGTGTGCACGAACAAATGCATTCACTCATCTCCACCCACCAACGAACAACCCGGTTCGGTTTCGGTGGATTAGTTAACGGTGCGATTCGTCGAGTGAAAACCACCAGGCGGCTCCATCGAAAAGATGAAAACCACCGGGCGCCTCCATCCGACCGCGTGAAGCATGTAAACACTTTTGTGAAACAAATATGTGAAGCGACAGCGACGACTGCTAACAGTTGTTTGAGTCTTGCTATGAGTTTGTCGGTTTTGAAGGTGGTTTTCCACAAGGCTAACTCATTCTCGCACGTGAGGTTCTGGGCCATTATTTAAGCGTTGGTGGTTAATTTATGGTCCAACGTAGCCATTGCTCACCTGTTTGTAAGCGGACCGGCACAAAAGGTGGAAGATCTAATCAAAGATTCCCGGCTCGGATAACGTCCCGGTAGCGCCCGGTGGATGGATGTATTGAACTATGGAATTGTTAATTACTTCCACCCACTTGCCACGGTACTCACGGTCGGAAGTGAGGCCTCTGGATCCGATATCGAAGCCGTCCAGCGCGAAAATAGTATTTCGCTGTTACCTTTCAATTATGCTTCGAACGGCGAGGTCGACGTAAAATTTATGGTGCAGACTTTCGTACTTGGCACGGTTTTGTTGAGCATTCAATTAGCTTAATGTATTTCGTGTGCTGTATGGAAATGTTCTCCGCCCGCTCTCTCTCGTAGGCAGCATAAATCAATAGCTATGAAACCGAACCTCCTCGCATACCATGTGGCGTCGAGTGGTGGGCGGTGTGAGTGTGTGTGGGGGGGTGGTGAATGGCACTTTACATGAAACCCCAATTGCTGGAACGAAGGGCCAGGAGGGGGTGGCGGGGCGAGCCCGGAAGCGAGTGGCAAAAAATAATAACCGTTGAAAGGTCAGCACTGTCAACAGTGCTTTTCGGTTCGCTCGTTTCTTGCGGTCGGCTGAGAATTCATCACACGTTCTCGTGGCGGGTGCCAAAATGTTTGCCCGGCACGAAGGGGCTCGCGTACACACTAAAAATACGTGACCTCTGCCGGTCGTCGCTCACCGGGAATGGTACGGGGCCGTTTTCGAGCGGGAAGTGCTGGAAAACTGGGCCCGTCCGTTGGTGCCGTACGAACGGGGATTTTTCGTACGGAAACTCTTGCCTGAAGCATTTTGTTTTGTCGGACTTGTATAAAGGATTATCTGGAGCTTTGAAGCTGCCTACCAGTTTGTCAGTGCCAGACGCAAGCAAAAGGTACATATTCTGTGGCAATGCAAACGGAAAAGGGACAATTTAGGACCATGCTAATGACGGTCCAGCTCCCTCTGTGACAGTCGGGATGGGATGCTTTGGTTTTGACGTTTAAAATAATGCAATGAATTCGAAGCATTTTGGGACGTTTAATAATGGGTCGGATTAAGTGCGACCGGTTTGGGGAAAGAACCTTTTCCCACGAGGAAAAAGAATTTATCACTGTCGCTCAAATCCGGGGGTTGGAAAATGACAAATGGAACGTGCAAAACCATGGGCAAATGGATAGGAAAATTCCCCGTTGATGTTTCATTCGAGTACTTCAGCAAATCTTTGTCTCTTTTCACCTGAAACGGCTTCCGTCATTATAACCCCGGGCACGTATCGGTTTGCAGAATAAAAGGGTTTCGAGAAAAAGATACCACACAGAAACCACCCTATTACTGCAACCAATGCACTTTTCCGAGCGCACCCAGAACGATCAATTGGGTCAAGTGTAAGCGGATAGCTCGAGCGGAGTCTCATTGCGCTCCATTTCCGCCCTAATGAAGCTCGTTCCCATTTATGATATCCGTTCCTACATACCATTTTCATCGTGTTTTTTTCCCCCCCTGTCGTTTCGTTTGTTTGCCCAGCAAAACGTCCCATTGCGAATCAAAGCTCAAAGCGAGAAAGCAATTAGATGCTTCACTTCTAACGGACGAATGGATGTGAATGGGCGATGGGAAAGGAAGTGTCCCACTTCTACCGAGTTGGTTTTTGCCTGGCAGATTTATTTCAGAATCCTTCATCGACCCAGTAGAATTAAATGGAACCGGTGGAAATGGATCTCACAGATGCTGCCAGATGGAACCGGGGAGAAGTGTATAAATGAATATTTAAAAGCTCGATAAAAGGTAGGAAGATGTTTACATTTAATATCGCCTTTTTTATCTTGCGTCGGAATATTTTATATTCCTTTATTTGCACACAAGTGTGTATTTGAATGTATAAACAGAACTGAGAAAATCGTATCGTGTACACAGATCGAATATGGTATCAGCCAAATGTTGGCTTCCATAACACCTTTGCATAATTTTTGTAACAGAAAAAGTTGCCCGATAGCGTGTGATTTGTTACTGTATGCGATGGTTCCCGTTTGACGCAAACAAAGAACTAAACATTTGTCCAAAAAGCGTCACGCTAGTGGACGAAACTAACTTTCCTTTTCCACTTGACCGCATTCAAATGGAACAAGACTATGCTAAACTACCATTCCAGTCGAGATTCCATTCTTTCTCCCCGGCCTTGGGGTTGACTGACTTCTTATCAGTTTGTTTGTTCCGCCGGTGGAAAAGTTTTTTCTTCCCAAAAAAATGTCCTACCCCGGCGCCACTGGGACCATCCCACCATGAGAATTTATGGCTAACAAGATTGTAATCAAGACAAGAGCATTCCCGGTTCGTGTCCGAAGGCGCTTGCGAAGTAAGTAGTTTGTAAGATAAATAGAGATTAGAACAAAGGTTTGCCCACTTTCACGCGGTAACATGTGTCGAAACAATCAGTGGGGTTCGATTGCTTCACCGTAGGATAAGTTGGGCTTTCCTTATGTTTATTGATGAGACAATCAAACATTCAAATCATGCTAGAAAAATTTAATCAAAGAGACGTGAGCAATTCGTATCAAAACCCGGTTTTTCCCTTTATTAAAATTCTGTTGCAAATTGAAAAGAAACACAAAGTTAATTTCAACTTCGTTCGCACGCAGTTTCGGTCGTAAAAAGTTCAGCCAATTAAAATTACTTATCCCCCCGAATGTGCCGTTAATGGAATGTTTAACCTGTCAGTCGCTTTTCCGTGACACTCACTTATTTCCTCCACCCACAAAACGGGGGAGGGGTGGTTGGCGGATAAATTCATAAATGTAACACCTTTTGACAGATGCCAACTGCTTCCATCACCTCGTCGCAACTCATCGCCCACACACACACACACACTTCCGGCGCGATGATAAATTTGCACTGCCACTGGTAAATAGGTTAATGAGTTCGCTATTAGGAAGGCGACAGGCGACGGCACGGAATAATACGTTCATTAGAATAATCCATTCGAAGATCGATTTCGTGGAAAACGTGGCTCCATAAATCATACTACTTCAATCAACAGCCCGTCTCACTCCTCCGCTGGACACGTGTCATCTCCACGACGGAGCCCCTAGCATCGGTGCGGTTATCGGGATGAATATTTTACCATAGAAAATTCTACCTCATACATATGTCCATTTCCCAAATGATGGACGCTTGCTCTGCCCCGTAACTCCGTGTCCCTTAATCTTCCATTCCCCAAGGGGAGAACTCACATATTACCATGTCATCCCGCTGGCATTCACCGAACTGCTGCGGGGATGTTATTTGCTAGCGCTTACATTGAAATCCTCCAGCTATTGCTAGCTTTCCCTTGCGAGCCCTCGGGTGGTGATCGATATTTGTAGTTGGCTTTTCCGGGTACGTGATTGGATGTACTCTTCCGCAGCACGGACGGAGGGTCAACAAAAATAGGAGAAAAGATCTACTGAATAGCACCTGAGTAGATTAAATAAACATTCGGTTATTCATCGGACAAATAGTCGATACGAGTTCGAGGGAGTGATATAAAAGGGGTGCCGGTAGTTTCATTTTAATTCCGAGAAGCGCTTACTTCTCTTTCACATTCGATAATCCTTACTGAGAGGATTGCATTTTGAATGCGTTAATGATTTTTTCATTCAGTTCTTAATCGTTTTACCCCATTTTGTAAAGCTGTACAAGTTTTCAAGTGATTGAATAAACTTATTTTATCTTGAACGCAATTTCCCAACGTCAAAAACGAATCTCTGAATAGGAGTTTTGAAAGTTCTTAAAATTCTTGAGTTGTTGTAAATGGAAAACGTCCATCATCAACCTCATTAAACCCTCACCCAATGGCAATGGCCAACGCATAGTTTACCGGAATCCAAAATCGTACAAATAAATACCATTCCACCCCCCCCACCGACCGAGCGACGGACCGAAATTTATTTCCATTTTACGGCCCTTAATGACATTGCAAACCGATTATAATGTCACTCGAGCAGTAAACCAGTTGGGAAAGCATTAACACACTACCACGCGCGGGAAATACTCCCCCCTCCTCCTCCGTGCCATACGTTCGTTTCGCTTCTTACAAAGCTTTTAATGCGTTTTTCACGGAATGAATTTGTCCCTTTCCAAGACACTTTTCCATCATTCCACCAATGTGAAGCCGTTTTCCCGTTGGTGGATGCTCGAGTCGAGTTGGGAAACAATAATTTCCCGTTAATCGAGTGTCTTTGTGGTTGGGGGGAGACTTTGAAAAGGTTGACCAGTAGACGCCGAGCAACGTACAGGACTTTTCCCTCAGAAAGATTGCTGTAGGCTAAAAGTAATAGAAAATAATTTCAACAAACCTACTCCAACAAGAAAAAGTCGGCTACTCGCACGTGTAACTCCGTTTCGGGGTTTCAGTTTTCCGAAACGTTGAAAGTTTTTCACGGTTCGTTTAGTCTCCGGTTGGAAAAGGGCAGCACGTTGCTAGGGTTCCGCACCATCGCCTCCTTTTGTTCTACCGTACTAGTATGGGTTCAGGTAAAACTTCGCCTGGTTACTTAGTTTGTAGTTCACAGCGAAACGGAACATTGTTTCCGTTGGGTGGGTGTTTTTCCATCAACTGTGACAACAACGTCAGGCTCGAAGGAAAAATAACACACAGCCCGGAAAGAAAGGCGAACAACATCTGCGCTGCCTTGTGGAATACTCAAATTACTTGCTTGCTTTCGCCAACGGGAAAGGAAATGTCACAGTCTCGATCGATTTTTCTTTTATCACCACACGGCATGCTTCGACTGAGAGTTTTTTCTGTTTTTATTCAGTATTTGCTTTAGTACGCAAAATTTTTCATTTCCTCAAAAAGACATTTCACTCGCAACGAAGAAGAAAACTGCAAAAAAGAAGATAACGATAAAACTGCACACCGGAAAAACGGTCGAAAAACCTGGGGAGGATCACATTCACTTTCGTCCGAGGGGTGGCGTTTTTCCGAGCGCTTTCCCGCCGAGCCACATGGATTACTCAGCGGGAGTGACACTCTTGAATTTTGATTGCACTTCTTTCGGCGGAAGTTTTCCCTTTTTCCGCCTCCCCCTCTGTTTTCCACCGTTCATCGACTCCGAGTGGCGCCCTCAAAATCACACACTCACACACACACGCAATGGAAATAGGTGCGAAAATAGGCCCCAGAAAGATAGAAGGTTCGTCGTGGCGCGAGTCACGGTAAAGTTGTAGGACAGCTTCGGTGCAAACTTTCCCAACTTTCCGCCGGGGTTTCCACCGACGTCGGCGGGGTAGCTCGGGTCTAAAATTAACCAACCAAACAGGGGCGACGCGCGCCAAGCCAGGTCCTTGAGGGTTGTCGTGCGTTTTCCCTTCGCGTACTGATAAGCGGGTCCGATTACGTAATATTATTTTTAATTCTATTCTGCTTTCGCAAGGGATTTGTGGGATGGAAAACCCGCAGCGGAAAACAACGATCGTAAACAAATCGATGCACGGGAAACTATAATTACACACAAGTACACGGGCAACTGGGGGGGAAGTGACCCCGGTGTGAGGTGTCGGTGGAATAAATTGTTGCCTCAAGGCGCTTCCAGACGCAGGCCGCACAACTTCTTCACGCGCCGCTTTTCCAATCCACACAACTTGACGTGGCAAACCAACGCCAAACAACGCCAAAACGGCTCGAGGCTCCCCGTTGGTAAGGGATTGGAATCCTTTTCGAAAAGCACCAACACTTGAGCTAGCACACACGCACACACACAAACACACACGTGACGCGGTTCACCAGACACCCACACCACGATGGATCCGAGGAGCGACCACTTCACTGCACCCTCTGATAACGCACACGCCCCCCTCCCGATGGGGTCGGGAAACTCGACCCTCCCCCCTCCCCACCGTCTTGACAGACAGGCCCACGGGGGATTGACTGATTGGTTGGCGTTTTGCACCGACTAACGCCGAGATTTCGCGACGGACGCAACACAAACCTTTCGGTACCTCCACCCACTGTGTTTTTCCGAGGGCACGAGGAGGGGGCCTCCGCTCTGTGTGTCTGTGGCGCAGCCTGGCTGGGGTTCGCGCGGACAACAGGCCACAAGCGGACACGTCCTAGGCTGTCAATCTTCACTCACCGACTGGAGGCCAAGCCTGGAACGAACGCGCGCTGAACTCGCTCGCTTTTGGGAAGCTCCGGTTCGGGCGCTCGTGTCGTGCCCGATTTTCCCCTTTTTTCCGGACAAATTTCCCACGCTGAGTGCCAACGCACGGAGCGACTTACTCGCAGGGAAATGGAGCACCGTGCTGCTGAGAAAACTCCTCCCGGGAAAGTGGACACATGGCCGAAAGGTCTCCCACGAATCTTCTCTCCAACTTGCCTTAAGCACGCTGGATCCTGCTGTTTGATAAATGACTCAATTTCGTTGCCATTGGAAAATGTTCTAACGAAAAGTATGTTGTTCCGAAAGTAAAACATAACGGTAATTTTATTTAGTTTTCATCATTCTCTTCAAATTTTTAATTCACAGTTTTTTGACGCAATGCTTTTAACTCAATTTTATTCGTTTCTTTGAGAATATTTAAAGAAAACATTTGTGGAAATTTCTTTATGTTTGGATGATTTAAATTTGCGTTACATTGAGTTTTCCCGAATAATTTGATACTTTTCTATGAAACTCTGTAAAAAGCAGTAAACAGGAATAAACCTTCTCATAACAAATTCCCTCAATGCTAACATTATTCTAGAAACAAATGAAGACATTAATGTTTTTTAATATATGAAGACAAAATTTTTTCTAGAAACAAACAAAAAAATTTCACTACTTTATAGTTGTTTCTTTCTCCTAAAAACTATGTCTCCTTATATATGTATAAGTTTTCATTAGATAATTGTGATTTCAATCACCCTCCAGGGGGATCGATTCATTTCACTTGATTTTGTATACAAACAACTTTCACTGCTCTCCGTTTGTGCTGGTTCCTCATTATTCACGAATGATTTATGTTGGTAATTTGCCTCTAATTTTCTCTCTTGGCGAGCGAAATCGATTCCTTCTCTGTTTTACTCTCGTCATGTGAGGAGCTGTTTTTCATGTTTTTCCAAGTTCTGTATGAGAATTTCCACTCCGCCACGACGTTTAGGTTGTACGAAAAGTTCTTTGCTAGCGTGGAGCCAAACATTTTCGGATATTTTTTAAACGCATTTTGATATCAATACGCAAGGAGTTCATGTTCAATGTGAAAAATAAGTGTTTACTCGCATCTGTATTTGTTTTTAGACAATTTCGTTGTTGAACTTCAATTCGAATACTTCCTGGGCTTGGGTTGAGCCATTGTAACAATTGCTAGTGCTATGGATTTCCTAATTTGTTACATTCACTCTGTCTTTCTGTTAAATATCTTCCCCGCATAACGAGACAGGGGAGTCTAATATGTGAATAGCAAATTTGCTCTAGCTAAATATTGGTGATTATATGCTGCATTGTCGCTGTTTGTTTTTTGATTCTTTCAACAATTGATTGTAAAGTTTTTGTAACTGGGCGGGACGATCGTATCGCTACGGTGTACATATGGTTTTTGCTAGCTGTGTGTTTTCTCTATATCGTTGTCTACTTTCATATTTTAACTGGAATAGATGTACTAGATGTAGCTCTGGCACTTTCATTAAATTAAAAATAGTAGCTCTAGCCATCTGAAGTCATTTACTTAATTTACTACTACCTAACATTCGCTTCATTGAATTTATTTATTTCTACGACAAGAAGATATTAGTTCGGTTGTGCCTAAATGGGAAAACTCTTTCTTCTGCACCTCGAATACGTTTTTATATATTTAAGTGATTGAACTTTTGTTAATAATTGAATTGTAACTCAAACAATTGTCGGCAAACAACGCTTTTGTTAACTCATGCTGTTTGATAACCGCTTTTCATTTAGGTTACTTCATGTCTATTCTTCCACTTCTATATAACGCGAGTGCACTAATATTTTCTAGTGCTTTTAATTGAATTTCCTGGCACACATGTCCTTTACATGTTGTCGCCATTCCTAGAGACTTCTATCACATGCAAAGAAAATTTGCCTGAGTTTTCCTCCTACCTGTTAAGGTTTATCATAGCAGAAGCTTTTAAGGTACCTATTCAACGGGTTTATGAAGAATTGAATTATTTGCTTCTTCTTAAATAAAGTTCCCTTCTTAAAGACCAACGATGGCTTCATTGTGTCCACGCAGAAGCTTCCCAAAACGAGCAAAGCAAATGGGAAAGGCTCCTTCGTTTGAAGCATGCAACAGTAAACATCCGGTTTCTCTCTGACCACTTACTTCAATTCCTCCACCTCCTTCTCCTGTCCGCCCTCCTTCGCAACAGTGGGCGCCAACCCATCGAAGCCATTCTTGAGGAAAATCTCCTCAATGTTCTGTATCGAGCGTGCGTTCCGCTTCGGGCTGAGGACGCGCCGTTCATCCTCATCGAACTCGCTGTCCTCGGTTTCCGTATCGCCGAACTGTAGGCTATCGATGCTCTCCGCATCCCCGTCGGCCCCCGCCCCCAGCTGGTAGCAGCTCTCCGACAAGTGGTTGTACGTTTCCAGATCGATAAAGTACTGCTCGTTGTCCAGAATCGTCTGGCGCCATTCGGTGTTGTCGAACGGGTCCAGATTTCCGCCGTACTCCGCCGGCAGCAGGTCCTTCGAGACGTACTTGTGCAGTGAGCTGAGGGAACTCCCGTGCAGGTGTATCTGTGTAGGAGGGAAAGAGAGGACTTAATTGTCGCATACTTGCCCGATGGAAGTGGAATAATTATCAGACTCACCCGTCGACGAATCTTATCCTTAAGGAATGGTTTCAATACGGCCAAAATGGCATCGAAGTAGAACGGCTCGTGTAGGACGTGGAACGCTTTGAACCGCAGCGGAAATGCTTCCTGAACCACCTCGACCGTTTTCTTTGCCAGATGAGGCGACAGGTACCTGGGAAGCACGTAGGAAAACATTATTGATTAGTCCGCTTCTGCGTGGCGGTTGAGACTCACTCACCGGGCGTGAGCAAAACCAAGTCCAGCCATATCCAGCAATACCACCAACCCTCCGATTTGGGTCTCCGGACTCCGGACGGCGTCCTCCAGCGCTAACACATTGCTGCGAAACACGTAGTCAACAGGAATTTTGTATGGATCACATTTTTCTGGAGGAAGAAGAGCAAACGATCGATGGAAGATAACGGAAACGCTTATGGCATAGGGACCGGTTTGGTGAAACTCACCGACTCGAAACAAGTAAATCTGCCGCCCATGTTCATCCTTCTTGGGCAGCATCGTCTGTATTTGCATCTCGAGCATAAACTTCATCTCCGACGGTGGGGACACTTTGAATATCTCCGGGTACTCCTCCTTCATCTTGTAGTACTTTTGCATCTGGGAAAAGGGATGTAAATCAATTCAGATGCAAATCAGTGTCAGTGTCTCCGGGAAAACCGGGCAGTTGTCCAGCTGGGAACGTACCATTTTGAACGCTTTCTCGACGTCAAATTTTTTTGGCGCGTAAAAATCGCAACAGAAACGAATCGTCCCTCCGACACCCGAGCGCCCGCTGGTGGTTTTCGTTGTAGATGTTCAGCTGCTGGCGTAGCTGGCGGATTTTGGTGTACGTCAGCTCACCACCCGTTTCGCCCAGCTCCTTCTCGGCCTTCTCGCGATACTTGGGGTCTACCGGGGGGAGGGAGATAAAAAAGAGAATTAAAAAATGTTCACCGATCGTAACGGAATGCAATCTGGTAGAATTGAAAAGAAAACTCCATCGCTTTTCCATGGCTAACCTAGATTTTTGTTCATCTCGTACTCCAGCATCGCATTGTTGTCGAGCGTGGCGGTTTTTCCGAAGATTTTCCGCGGGCTGTTCAGCGGTGTGCTTTCGTTGCTGGACATTGTTTTCCCCTCCGCTTCCGGATCGGTCCGCGATGTAATCGGATATGCTAACTGGGACTACGAGTTTTCCCCGTTCACTTGTGGTTTCACTCCTTTCTTCCGCTTTTCACACGATCTGGTTTACGATGCAATTATCCTTGCCGTACAGATGTCATTTGGGTTGGTGGGAAATTTCCTGTGAAAAAGACACAAATTGTTACCATGGAATACAACGGAATATATTTGTCATATTTGTTCTTCAATATTTCGCAAACGATTCGTCGTTGCAAACATAGTGTAAGCACTAACAATCTTCTTTACTTTTCACAACCCAACGTGAACGCCAGAGCATACAAACATTATTCCGATGGTGGTTTGTGCGAACGATCTATTTTCTTTTCTTTGCGTTGGTACTTTTCTTCTTCCCGGAGGAAGCGCGGTTTGGAAATAAACACTGTTTGGTTCGGTTTGTTTATTTCTTTAACGCACCGATATTTCGCCGCTAATGTGCAATCGATGTGCTTCACTCCCATTCAATCAGCCGCGATATACGTCGATCGACTTTTTTGCTGTTCGTTCGTGTCTTTTCCTTATCTTCCTTGCTTGTGTTAACGTTTCTTGCTCGAGGCGGGAAGATTATATCGCCGCCTTTAAGGGGAAAATATTAATGACTCTAAGTCTCATCACCTATCCTACGGATCAGCGGGTACGATCATCGAGTCACTCGCAGGCCGAATGATGGACGGAGGCCGTTTAATTGAATCATAAATTAAGAAGAGGGTGACTCACAGCGAGAGAGGGAAAAACCGGGGAGGGAAGAAAAATAACTGTCATACAGAGGATGGTTAACGAACTCGCCAACAGGGGTTCGTGGCGAAACAAAACGGGCTGATCGTGTCTGGTTGCGGAATCGAGACGGAAAGGGGTGGATGGTTGAGGACGCCGGAACGATTATTTTTAGCAAAAACAATTCTCTTCGACTCTTGCGCCACCACAAGGAAAACCGACGTTCTGAAACGAATTCACCAGTACAATGCTCGACATTCAAATTGTCCTCGTAGACAATGCATTTTTGGGGTGTGAAGTGTGTGTGTGCATAATCTCGGGTAATGAAAGATGTTTGTCACATCGTTAGAAGACGATATGAATTCCTTCGTTCATAGCAGGGAGGATCGTTTTAACCTCTGGCTTGCACTGCGAGAGTTATGAGGGTGATGCGGAAAATAAACAAAACGGAAACACTTGTTTCCACTTGCACAGCTGACACAGAAACATATTTTTTCCTGTGTTCGTATCAATAAACATATTTTTAAATCTGTCCTTGTCAATCCTTCTCTCTTGTTATGAAACATTGTGTTATGTGAAGCTTTCCCTTAACATACGAGACAGTGAATAAAAATAGTTCAACGTCCGACGTCGTTTACGGTAAATTTTGTTACTCTTTGAGTGTTTCTTCTTTATCTTCTGACACCATCATAAATTGTTGCAGTGCAAAAGTTAGCGCCATGATTATATTTTTCGACCCTTGCTGTGAGAAATACTTTTAATTTGCCGTTAATGAAGTGTAATAAAGTGTTGGTGGGTATGTTATATTTTTTTATTTCATTTAGCACTCTTTCAACCGAAAAATATATTGAAAAGTGAATGTATTTAAAACCTTTACGAGTTGATTTATATTAATATACCAGAGTAGGAGACTTTATGTCTTTCTACTAGAAAAATGCTGTTTATTTTGTGTACAAGCCAAAACTAAAGCTTTATAGATGCTGGAGGTTTGACAAATGAGAAGCTTTAACATGAGTGGAAAATAAGAGATACCGAGTATCATCTTAGAATAAAACATTGAAGAAACAATTTTGGTTGTTTTTTTCTTAAAATACTGCACCATCTATTCTGACATAATTTAAAAACTCCATAAAACATCGTATAATACCTGGACAACGGCTTTTCTTTCTAATCTCTTTTAATCCTACACAGTGTCCACTCTCTATCGACACGATGCCTGTGTGCATCTGGCGTGATAAATCCCCTTTTCATGCATTCCACCAGTCTTCGGTTGATTGATGCGCGTAAAAGTGGCATTTATCCACTGAATTTGTTCACTGAAACTGCCAATGAATGTTCCGAAACGATTGTCCTCGTCCAGCATTCCGCTCGAGCATCGCCTCACGTACAAGAGGCTCTAATGAATGGCCATCCGATGCAGATCCAGCACACACGGTGCACGCTATTTGCAATTCAAATTTTCAAATCATCGTCCCCCCTCCCGCCGGCGGGATTCACCGTCCTTCCTGTTGCACTCGATTCCCATCGAATGTCGATCGGCACGGCTTAAACCACAATCGACCTCGAGCGTAATTGGAAACGGTCACGCAAAGGCCTCAAGGTTAACACATCTGAACCAGGAGGACCCTCGAGGGGCGAAGAAAAGCTTTGGAAAACATGGAACCCCCCTCCTTCAGTCACGAAGAAGACAATGTGGCGCCAAAAAACAGTTGAAATTGGCCATCACGGCATGCATGCACCGAGTGTGTTGGTGTGTGAAATTCCGATTTGCGTCACTGTTTTCCCAACGTGCTATCGAACGTCCCGACATCGAGCCTTTCCTCCGACGGATTGGATGGATGCAGCACGCGGCCAAGTGGCTGAGCTACCATTGCAACGAGAACGAGACAGATGGTAAGAGGGAGAAAAACAGTCTGTTCTAAAGCGCACACTCTGATGAAAACGCGTACTCGCATGACGTCGCGTGAGGATGTCCTGAACGAAAAAGATGCAACTTATCCTCGTTTTCCCTCCAGTTTATCATTTCCCAGAACGAACGGGAACAGATGCTTTCCAAAGGATGCAACATGATTCTTTTCATTGAGTGCCAAATCTGAGAGCTCTTGTTTGTCACACTTGCCCTTCCCTAAACCCGATTTGAAGGTGGTTTTGCGACGTGAGCCGAGGAGAATATCTGCAGGTGTGAAAAGAAATCTTGTCTCGGCGTTAATGGCGCCCCTGGATTTGTGTTGAAAAATCAAACACACCTTTTCCGGGACGGGAACACGTTTTTTTCAGGTGGTACTCATTCCATGGCCACTGACTTACCAGGGTGTGTGTTGAGAATTTCGATTGACGAAGGAAAATTTATTGAAATATCACATCCGATGGTTCGTGGAAAAGTGTTTAGTGACGACCTTTCTTACGGATTGCGAGGCGAAACTACACAGACACTCCACTTTAGCAGATAAATGGTTGGAATATATATTCTACACTAGTCCTCAAACAGTTGGCTAACAACTACGGCAAACCCCAATTTCACGAACTATCGGTGAGACACTCCTCATTCACCGACAATTAATCTCGATTGTCCCGTATTTCGCGACGCGTTTCGCGAGGGATAGAATTTTCCGCGAGCACTTTTCAATTCCGACTGACGCGGCTTTCCCTGCTGAGTACGCCCGAAACGTGCCCACGGTCGGGAAAAACCGAAAAGAGCGAGGAAACCCGGTGGCGTTAGGGCGCGACCACGTTTGCATTCTCATGCCGCTCTCACACGATTACGTTTGCGGTGGTTTGTTTTTCGCTTCTCTCGCAAAGAAAAAATCTTCTCTGATTTCTGTGGAGAACAGATGTTTTCCCCCGGTAAAGGAAGCGTACGTGCCACGCGTTTCCACACGTTTTTGTGCTTTGAATGGGGTTGCGAAAGGGGGAAGCTAGCTGTCACTTGCTGTCAGTTGCTGTCATCAGCTCATACTGTGAGTCTTGTGTTGATGGTTCGTGTCTTGGATATCGGTACAGGATTGAATTGAATAAAAAACAATTGCTTGCATTTTCGAAATATTTTACATCAAATGTTCAACTGATCAACTTTGGTGCTAGCGCTTACTGAAGTTAGGGAAAGGTAGTAAAGTATTTCTTTAGGCTCCTTCTATCGCCGCCACCTCCAATTGTCCTGCAGCAGCTTCCAAGCACACGCTAACGTTTTCCAGTGCGGAGTTGAGCTCGCCAACAGAGTCATTTATGGCCACGGCAAGACACTGTTCGGTATCGGAGGCGATCTCGGACACCTCCTGGGACGTTTGTCTAACAAGTTCCGACGCATCTTTGACGATTTCCTCCGCAACGTTCACCGCCACTGGAGCCTGTAGAAAAAAGGGGACTCCTTTAAGCTACTTGAAACATTGCTTTCACCTCCTTTCACTTACGTTCTCAAGCGCACAGTTCATTTGATCTACGATCCAGTTGTTTTCCGACAGACATTTCGTTCCGATCGCAACAATTTCGTTCACCTTGCCGAGTGCCAGACTCATGAACTCCTCGATGTTCTGCTGGATCTGTCGCACGCGGCTCAACGTTTCCTTCGCGCACTGTCCCGCACTTTCGCCGGCCCCTGCCACGCTGTCCTTTATGGCCTGTCCGACCGCTTCAAAGCACGGTGAGGCCTTCCTCCCCAACTCACCCAACGGACCGTCGTATTTTGCAATTTCCTGCAGAACCTTCTCGTTATAGAGCGTCTCTAGCTCTTTGATGGCATCGAGGACCGAACGGACTTGGGCGCGCGTGTTTTGCCCCGCCAGAGTGACACTATCGATCGTTTCCTGCGCAACGCCTTTGAGCAGGTTGTTCAATTCGTTGAAGAATCGTTCATGCAATTCCGAAGATAGCGCGAGGGCTGTATCACTCGCTACCGGTGCAGCTTGAAGCTGTACGGAGTGTCAGAAGAATACGGGTCAAAGATTCACTGAACTACGAACACCTTACCCCAAAGTCTTACCTGACCGAAGCAAACGGCTAGTGCTGCTACCAATAGTAGTTTCATGATTTAAAACTCCATGAAATCGATCTTACACTTGGCTTTTATACCAAGTGTATAGTGTTTGTATTGGGCCGCAATGATTGTTCAGCAACTTGAAAGTTTGTTATCTGAACACAAACGATAAACAATTGATACCATGGACGACAAGACACTTATTAGCAGAGAGTGGGATTTTTAGTTTGGTTTCTTTTCTCTCCGATAAAAAACTTACCACAAATGGAATTGATTCTGTATGGTAGTAGTGAAAGTAGACACAAGTAAAATTTGAAATCGATTATAAACCAATTCGTTTGTAAAAGAAATTGTACAAGATAAAAGTCTTAGTCCCATTAGAGTTGCTTATTATTAATTTTTCAATTTTAAAACTTATCCTCTAGTTAAAGTACCAAATCTATATCCTATTCCTCTACTGCACATACTTTCGAAGTTTTCTTTTTGTCGCCTTCCTTGCTTTTTCCTTTCGTTTTGGATCCCTTGCCCTTCGGAACAATCGAGGCCGGAACGCTGGACTTGACGATCTCCCTCTGTCCTCCGTAGACAAGCAATCGATCGAACTCATTGGCTCGATTCATCACCTGAGCGTTGATTGTCGCATAGTCGAAGGTCTTTCCCCCGGTGCCACCGTACTCCTGGGGCAGAATGTCCGCCGGGATGTGCTCGTGCAGCGAGTCCCAGTTGGAGTAGTGGAAGTGGACACTCTCCTTGATGCGCTTGCTCAGCATCGGGTAGAGGATGGCGACGGCCGCATTCATAAACACCGACGAGTTGACCACGTGGAACTCGATGTTCTTCAGCGGCAGCAGGTCGGCCTTGGCCGACCCGACCCGGATGTTCTGCGGCGTCAGGAAGCGCAAGCCCTTCAGCGAGTAGCCGCTCATGTCGATCAGGCAGGTGACGCCCGTATCGAGCGTGTCGAGTTCGTTCAGCATTAGCTCGAACCAGATATCGTCCAGGTTCGCCAGATCGGTCACGGCCATCGTGGAGAAGTCGATCGCCCCCAGTCGCGTCACAAACACGCGCCTCCCGCGCCGATCGCGACGATCCAGTGCGAACTTGATGTTCCGGTTCAGCAGCTCGCCGTACGTGGCGATCGGTTTGTGGAAAAACCATTCCGGATTCGCTTCCTGAAACGCCCCGAAACGTAACAAAACGAAAAACAAAAACATATTCTAGCATCAGTAAAGATTAGGTATGGATGATAAACGGTAAAAAGATCTTACCTTTAGCTTAATCAGCTTCACGATCCGCCCGAACGATTCCTCCACGTTCCAATCGCTGCAGTAGAGAAACCGGCACAGGAACAGATCGTCACATCGCCGCTGGCAATCGTCGTAGTCTTAAGGGAAGGGGAGGGAAGTAGAAATCGAAAGCGAAACATCGCATCAGTATAAGAAGGTCCACAGCTGATATCGGAACTTCACGTCCCAGTTGGAAACCTGTTTGCCTATTTCGGGTCGAACGTCATTAGGTGCGTTATTACAGAATCATTTCGGATCTTGGATTTGGAGGTTTGGCTTGGTTCGACGAACTTGTCAAAATCCGATTGACCTGATACTGTTAAGGTGTGTTGTACCACTGCGCCACCATTTGAAATGTTTAGACGCTATGTGTTTAAAACACCGCTGCCAGCAATTAGCACTGAGAAGTGGCCAAGAAACATTAGGTCTGCGCTTGTGTAACTCCCAATCACCTATTTGATTCTTTTTGATCACCAAAAACCCATCTGATCTCAAGGTGATTAGAACACAACTCGTATTCATAACCTATTTTTTCGAATGCCATATTGGGACTCTAGCAGGTCTACGGAACAGTTTGTTTGTATTTCGCCTACTATACTCTACCGTCCCTTTCACTCGCCTGTACGTCAATCAGCCACTTCAACTATTGGCTCGAAAAGAAAAAATCAAAAATCCCCTCCTGAACCATAGGCCAGTGTCGTTCGGGCCATGACAGTGACCGCGGTATGCTTTAGAGCTACGTCGATGAGCATGGACACCACCACTCGACTCGTGATGGAGAAGGGCATGACTGATGGCTGATGGCCTACCAATTGAATGAGGAATGCCAAATAGAGATGGAGTTTTGCTTCGACGATTAAGTCATTAATTTGCAAAAGTTGACAGCTGACGCCGAAGAAGCGGCTAACTGATTAATCGAATGCGGGAAGGTGATTTAATAACTATACTGGACGTATTTGTATTGATACCACCGGAAGTGCAGGAAAATTAGTACCAGTTATAGGGGATCTAATTTATTCATTCGCTAATCGTGCCTTTGTTCACGACAAATGCATACCGGAGGTACTAAGGTAATCCGTCGCGTTTCGTTGCACTTCCAGTGGAGATGCATTCAAACATTTAAAGACAATTGAGTTTTGCTTGGCGTGCTGTAATGATATCGTTGTCATGTGCCTACTTCGATGCTTTGAGTAACTCACTTTCGCTTTCGAGCATTCACCGGAGACGCTACGAATTGCAGCATATTTGTCTACGTTTCTTCGAAAAGACTCAACATGCGAATGTGCGTCGCTAAGTCTGGGAAGGAAGTAGTATAATTATACATGGAAGAAGGTGTAAGGTGGAATAAGAGAGCATAGGACGGACATTGAAAGATAGAGGTTAAAAGGCAAAAGCATCCAATCAGTCACGCCTGTTGATCTTGTTCCAATCCATTTGATCGAAAAACCGAGCCGCTCTCCATTTCATTTGTATAATTATTTCGATAGGAAAGAAACCAACAGGTGACGGTATGCAGATGAGGTCTGCTCGATGGAAGTGGCCGTGGCTGTTGCGCTCAAGGTCGAGATACCGTGATCTTGGTATCCGAAACTGATGAATAAATCTCCCCACGTTCCACCTGCTGTTTACCGTTCGCTGATGAACCTCAACGAAGAATCAAGCAAAAACCGAAAACCATTCTTCCGTTATCGATAGGCTTCACTTTCAACTCCCCCCAAAGTGTCATGCTAACCTCGTTCGTGAGCATAAACATAAGCTTACCATCCAATAAGTTGTCGACTTACTTTGAATCATACTGCGCAGCTCGTTGATCTTCTTCGCACGTTCGGGTTGATCCGCGAAAAGGGTCACCGTCGGGAGGGCGTTGTTAGCATCATCCGGAAGGGCCTTCCCGTTGGGTGCACTCTTCGTTGCCGCTTTGATTTCCGGCATGGCTACGGTATGGCGTGTGGCGCTGTGGGCGAAGCGATAGGAAGTGGAACGATACTGGCATTCAAATTCGACGATTCAAATTCTCGGCACGCCGCCAAACCGCTCTGGGTCGCTTATAAGCGCCTGCACGTGGTGAACGTGAATATTCTGTTTTGTTTAACGCGGTTTGGACTAAGACATTGATCGAAGGTTTCGTTTATTTCGAAGGTTAATTACACCGGATGTTTGAATGATCGAACTTATTCGCTTGAAGCTTTACATTTGAATCTATTTATTTGGTTTATGGAAAAGAGTGTCTACATAACAGGTTATTCCAATCGGAAAGCTGTCGTAAAATAGTCTTCTAGTCTTCTTTATTACATTTAGCATGTAAACTGTCATAAAACAAGCCATTAACACTTTACTTCGACATCTTCATGCTTAGTGCACCCGAACTGCATCCAAGAACGGATCCAACTCATGTCTCTGGCATTTTAACACTTCTTAAGGGCACTCTATAAAGCGGCATCGACAAAGGTTCAATTGTGTCTTCTTTGCTTTGCAAAGGTTGTTAACATTGACCTGAACCCAACACACAGAACATGAATTCTGTCTCCTTTTTGATGAACTTTGCATGCCGGCATGCCGCCCAACTCCGGTGACCTTGCTGCAAGAGTTGGAAACTTGATTTTGGCTTCCAAAACGTGAGCTCTATTACACAAAACAAGCTCCCACTTCTATGACCATCGCGTGAATTGTGGTTAACCGAAAAATGAATACGATACAAATCTCCAAAAAAAACAGGTTAGCATTTCTTTGCTGTAAGCTTCAGCACTGAAAACAATCGTCCTATGTGAAAGTTGTACTACCCTTTGAGAATGGCGAACACGAAAACAACAGTGGTTTGCTCACCACCAAGGTCGGCAGGACAAGATTTTTTCAAACGCTGTATTCTCTTGCACTATAATTTGATTTACGTTCACCTACAGGCGGATAGAAGCATTCAAACCTCCATTTGGCAAATGTTTCAGACACTTAGCGCTAGCTTCCATTTTGTCTAAAAGGTTTCTTGTTGCTGTCACCACGCAGTGATAGAGCAAAGAGAGAAGTTCGTTATTCAACCTGAAAGTCCACGGTAATAAAAAGAAATAAGCACATGAGGCAGCCCGGTTCGTTTGTGTGCCTGTTTATGCGCACGCAGCTCGGAAACATGCTGCCCATGCGTAATAAGCTTATGGTGATGCGACGGTACACGAGAAACTTCAGACGACACAGTTTCGAAGAGTTCATTTCAACATTGGCTTGCTAATATGTCAGCTATTTTTGTATGTCTTCATATTCATTTGATTGTTTTCGTATTGCACTATTAAAAGATACACCATACCAGATGTACCATACACTCAAAAAATCACATTTTAAAGTTTTTTATAAATTGAACTATCAGTACGCTTTTCGTACACAACTGGTTAGGAAGTGAATCCAAACATCGGTCAACAATATTCCTACCGACATTACATAATGTGCCACTCATTAACGTATGTCCCGTCGTCAAAAACCGATCACCCTAAACGGTTCCCAAAAAACAACATCCGTGTGAAACCAAACCCTCCTCGGCGAAAAAGGATCGATTGTGGTATGCCACCGATGGGTTGGGAGGTTAGTCCTTCTTCGGCAACACTGGCACTCGTGCGCTTGAATACCGATTCTTTTTTTAAACACACATTTTTGTTATATCTTTCGCCACAGAAACAAAACAGGGCAGCAGTCCTCTCCACCAACCGTTTTCACTCCGATAAACCCGATAAGCAGGCACGAGGTCACTTGATACGCACGATGCGTTCGGGAGAGTGACTTCGATGCAACCGATCGCGACGAACTTTGCCTAAGGTTCACCACCATACCGTTTCAAAAGCACACACTTACCGCGGAACAGAAACACACAGAAACCCTTGATACACACGTGGCACACTTCTGCGTCGGCCGATGGACACAGTATGACTGTAGGCAGGCGACCCACCGCGGGATGGTTTTATTAGTCGAGCGTTTGCGTCCGACGGCACGAGCGGTGGATGCCAACAGCACGAGCGAGCTGAACCAGCTGACTTGCCACAAGTCTTTGAGGGCTCTTTGATGAGCTTGCATTAAATTAGCGCTGGGTGTTTGAGCCCACCAAGTTCTAGAAGAAGTTTATGGTGTGGGTTTTGTGTTACAATTGTTCCGGTTATATGTGCTGAGTTTGTGAACCATTGGGATTTTTTATGTTCCACATTCACGAGTTCAACGATCAACGAACGGCGGCAGACAGAGTGGAACGTTGCAAGCCTGTCGGCAAAGTCAACATTGAAATCAATTTTGATTTGCTCCAACATTTATCATTTTACGGAACTTTATAGAAATTTAGTGTAGCTGACGCAAAGCATTTAAGTCAGTAATAAATATAAATTGAGAATTAAACAACTGTTAAATGTTTTAGAAAATCATTGGTTCTACATGTTCTCCGTTGAAAAATTATTAGTTCGCCTAAAAGTATGCAACACTAAAGAACCGCTAACAAATCCAATTGGACTCTCAAGCGTCACTCTAGAAAGTATGCAATAGGCATGCACTATGAACCGGTTCGAGCGATTACAAAAAGATAAATTCAAACTTTTTTTCTTCGATTGTTTTAACGAAATTTCAAATCGCCATGCTCAAATCATAATTTATTCACTGATGTTTAATATTGAAAAATGTGTTTTTATTTAAAATCATTCACTGACAAGATATTACTATTGCGGAATACGTCGTTCGCTATTTTGCGCCATTTGCTGAGTAAATATCACGCACATTTTAGACCTACATTGCTAACTTATTACTACAGTTTTTAGCTACAGTCTATTACCCTGTTCTACTGTTATTTCCAGTACGAAATTTTGAATCCTGGCATTGACATTATTTGCTTCAATTGCGAGCAGTCTTTAAACCTAGTGAACCGGTTGCGTTTCCTGCCAGCTCAATCTTCCTCGTAGGGTTCAGATACATAACCCAGTTGCTGCAGTTCATCGACCACCTTTTCGTTCTTGCTGAGATGCTCCAACCAGTAGGTGTACGGATACTCCGGTTTAGTGCCACCGTACCGTACCGGAAGGGCTTCCGGGTCGATGAACTTATGCAGGGAGGCCCGGTCGGATCCGTGGAAGAACAATCGTTGACGCATCTTCTCCGTCAGCAGTGGTTTGAAGATCTGGAAGGCGGTATCGAACACCCAGCCCTGGTTAACGATGTGGATCTGGCTGGTGCGTAGCGGCATGCTGGTTGCGAGCAGTGACAACATCTTTTGCGCGACCGCTGGCGTCAGATTCCAAGCGTGGTTCAGCGTAAGACCCTCCAGATCCATAATGCCAACGCCACCGAGCACTTGTGACTGTGGTTCCAGCGAGCCAACCTCCAGCAGCAACATCGTCGCACGGAACAGGTCTACGATGGGGATTTTCGATGGACGCCATTTGCCAAACTTGAAGAATATCACTCGCCGGCCTTCCTGGTCCCGATATGGTGAGATGCTGATGATGTCGTCATCACCCAGCGAACGCAGCGCCATTGGGTTCACGTTCTCGTAGAATTCTGGACTGCTCTCGCGGAAGGCGTAGTAGCGGACCAACAGATTGTACGCGTTCGATACGTTCCAGAAACGTGCGCGTAGAAACTTAATGAGATAATCGTCATCCACGCGGTGTGGGAGGCAGTCACCTTTTTCTGCAAAATATAAAAGCAAACCGACAAAAAGATCGAGATTATCCATCTCCGTGGGGAATAAGAGTCTTCAACCCTCCTAACGTACCGTAAATCATATCACGCAGCTCCTCAATCATCAGACTGGTTCGGTCCGGATCTTCACCCTGCACGCGCGCCACCTCCGCAACCTTCGGCGGCAACTCCCGGTCCATGTACAGCTTGTGCATAACTCCCTCCGGTTCCGGCATCCTGCAAACGATCGTTGGTCCGGCCCACAAGCGACACGTTGGCTTTACCCACGGTTTGGGTACTAATTTACGTTTTCGGACCTGTGAATATAGGAGACTAAGTTAATTTAAGGCAAACATGCTCGCAAGCCACGTGTTGAAATGCATTCGGAGGAATTCCATTAATCCGTATCACATCACGACAATTCTAACCGGGAGCTACATCGAATGTTGATAGGATTTAATTAGTTAGGAACCGGACTGTTCACTCTTGGTCTTCTTCAAATGCTATGAAAAATTTGAGGAGCACGTTTGTCACTTGACCGACATTTGTATTTTATTTTACAACTCATTGGGACTAGAAACAATCTTCACTCGATTTGATTTCTCACGATGCTCACTCAACTCACCATCTTCCTCAAGCACCGTTTGGGTCGCGGTCTGGCAAACGACTGAACGCCAACGAAGATCAGCTCGAGCCGACGTTGTTTCCCGCCCGAAAAGTTATCGTACCGCCTTGCACCAGACTCGCGGCCAGTTTCGCGGTCAATGTCAACTGCACGCGTGTGGATGTGCATGCGAATCAGCTGGCAGCTGGCCGCCGATCATTCGGACCAACATGCACCATCCATGGGACCGGAACGCGTGTCAACCCGTCCCCTCCTCGAGAAATCAGTGACCAAAGGGTACTGTGAACTCTGCGCTGTCTACGATTTATTATGAGCGTCAACACGATGGAATATGGACGCTTTTTTAAGGTCGTCTAAGCCAGAAGAGTTTATACAGCACAATCAGCTTGGTGGCGGCATTTGGTGTGTTGGATATACCGTGATTGGTATCATTCGTTACCGGCAAGAAGTAAAAGCACGACTACGGAACTAGCAGTCCAAACTGAGTTACCGTACAAAACAGGGAGGTAACTGATAGCCTAATGGTGTGTGATGGAATTCGGAGGTGATTTCCCATATTAGGAGTAGGTGTTAATGAAAACTCAAATCAGTTAAGAAAGAAAGCGATAGAATAAATCATCTAGTAGATTTTGGATGATTAAATTTGAAAAATTATCCAATTGACCCTCAATTGGATGCTCCTTGACTGTTTGATTAGAAGCATTAAACTGATGCCTCAAGAAGCAGGGGATAAACAGTGGCTCAATGACAGCGGTCCTAGAGTAAGGAGAGTCCAAAATATACTCCAAGCTTCCAATAATAAATTTCCCAAAGTAACGTTTAATATAAATAGTCATAACGTAAACAAAATCTGTCGAATTTGTCTTTTCTCATTCAAAATGCCCGCCTTGCAAAAAGGTATATAACCCTCAAGGAAAATTATGTTTCCACTGAAGGCAAAGCGGTACCGTCAGAACAACGTGAATCGGATAGCAAAACAGAAGTTACGACCAATAAACAAACGTCCCTCTCGGTGTCACGCGTACCGAAGGAAATGCAAATCAACCACGCGTACCACACAACAACATAACGCAATAGCATCATGCTTCCACGGTCGACTTCATTGTCATCGAATGTGATCATCATTCGTGGTGATCGCGATGCGTGTTATTTTGGAGAATTGGAAGTAAACAAAAACACCCTCGCTACGCGATTCTACGAGAGGGGAAAAGTACCGGGAATTGGGTAGGTGCACCCTCCCTCCTGGAGAAAATTCCAATTCTGAACGAAGGTTGTTGATTTTTTCAAACAATTTCGTCCGTTCTTAAAGTTGAGGGGCACCCAGAACGAGGTTGGCCTTCAATTTCACTCGGCCATCTCACGTTTTCGCCGATACAGGAAGATTCATTTCATTGAAAAAAACCTCAAGGACAACCGGGGGTACTCACAGCGACCAAACTTTGCATAATGATTAAGAAAATCAAAATGTGGCAATCAATTCAAAAATCCACTGGAGAACCCGAGAACCCCCCGCCTCCCCTCCCCAATTTCTCTGCTGCTTGCTACCGATATACAAATATTACGATGTTCTTTCTTTACAGCTGCTGATAAACGGATGTTTACATGCTTTCCTCGCTTCGTCATCAACACTATGGTCATATTTGAATTACGTTCTATTTTTCTTGAGTCAACCAACGCATTTCTGAAGTGTTTATAACAAAATGATTAAGCCTGTTAATTCGATAAAGAAGCACGAGGTGTTCGCAGCAGGTCCAAATCTAATCGATAATTTAGATGCACAAACGAACGTACAAAAAAACTTTAAATGAACAACTAGTATTAACCAATCAACTAATCAATCCCATCGTTGCCAAGAATGCATCGTTTAACGAGTAATAATGCATCGCAAATTGCTTGTGACCCGCCGAGAGGAAGGCAGTTGCACGTACCAGCACCGTCGACATATTAACGCCGGTAAGATTTGTGACTAATCCGAGCCCACTGACCTCTGACCACGGCTGCGATCGTTTCAACGTATTCCATCTTCCATTCCACTTCGAAACTGGTTTAATGCACCGCTTAAGGCGCCGTTTCTAACGCGACAGCGTCGTCGGACGGAAGGTAAGGTGTGTAAACAACCCCGAGGGTCTCTCGATATATGATGCTGAACTTGAAAACTCCAACAGTGACATCCTGGCACACCAAGGTGGTCCGGCTGGTTCGGATTGAAACATAGTTGCCCGATGCACGACGAACTAACGAACGGAGTTCATCTGCGCCGGGTGGAATGCGTCGATCCTTGCACCATCGTTTGTTGCCGATAACGCGATAAGTAGCGACCTAAGGTTTGACCTAATTTATGTGGGCTTTTCGAACCTCCAAACGATAGCTACGAATGGAATACGAAAACGAATTGCATTAAGCTCCCAGTAAACGGGGCATTTGTGTTTTTCCATCGCATCGATTGGAAGTTACCAAACCCCTCGCCGCGGTGACCTCAACCAACACAGCCTACAAACGAGCCTGCATAGCCCTACGTGTCGCGTATGGTAATTGAAATACGCGAGGCAACCCCCGGCATGACTAGACGCATAATGGCCCTCTTGACGGTCGTGTGTTGTGGGTATGCTGACCGAAGCACTATAATTTCGAACCGTATTGTCACCCACACACCAGTCATCGAGTTTTCGGTACGGCAAACCCTCTCGGAGGCGAAAAACCTGATCGAAAACGAGGCCAGAGCCCATGCGAAACCGGCAAACGGGTGAGCCCTCCGTACCTCTGGCAAACTGCAAACTAACGGGAACGGCAAGATGCAACTGTAAAACTGCACGTAGGGTTCCACAAATCGTCTTCCAAACCGGTAGTTGCAGCCTATTTCAAGGTTTTCCTCACCGGAAAGGAGGGTTGGAAAAAATCTCAAATCGGTTCACGCTTGGTGCTTCTCATTTCTTATCACTTGGTTCATCTTTAAAAGAGTTGCGAAATGCGAACCCCCACAATCACTATAGACGAAATCTACACCTTGAATTTCCTTCCTACCGGAGATAGACGTATTTAACAACCACCCATCACTCCATGCCGAGTGGTTGCATGCTTTCAACAGGTTCAGTCTGTACTTATCCGGTAGGAAAACTAAATGCATTTGAAAGTACGGGTTCGCCTCATCGACGATCAATTGATACTCCTCAATTTTCGATGGCTCGCGTGTCGATAAGTCATGCCATTTCATTCGAAGGGCAGGAGAAGGGCCCAAACACCGTGAGTGAGGATGTAGCGGACATTACAAACTGTTTACGGCCACGCGCCTCCTAACGATCGATCGTTACGGACGTGGTTATTTCTCGGACCAGGGGAAGGAAAGTGATGACACTTGCGCCCATTAACTTGCTGGAATGCCAAAGCTCGGTTCTATTACTTACCGGATTTGAGGAGATCGGCACGAGCTTCAAATTGGAAACCCCAGGGCCAGATCCGATTGGTCGAGCACAAACCGTTGGGGCATTCATGGTCAAGAATTACACTACTTCTAGAGAAGACTACGGAAAAAGGAACCAACCATCGAGAGACCAACACATTTACTGATTCCGACGCAACATATGAACTAGATTCGTAGTCCCATCCTGGCCAACACACCTGGCGCAATCTAGCCCTTTGAGTCACGCACAC
Organism: Anopheles coustani; assembly: GCF_943734705.1. Classification (NCBI taxonomy): domain Eukaryota; kingdom Metazoa; phylum Arthropoda; class Insecta; order Diptera; family Culicidae; genus Anopheles; species Anopheles coustani. The sequence continues at coordinate 4,051,685 of NC_071289.1, forward strand.
CTGTGTGTAGCCGGCTTGTACAACTCATGGTAGAATACCAAACAGGTTTTGGACTCTTCCCAGAGCAGATCCTCGATCAAGGCGGATCTCTCGTCGCAAAATATATCACTCGGAAGGCGTTCACCTTTCCGGACTGGCTTTTGCTCGACAGGCACGGAAGAGGCTCTTGCTCGTGCCCCAAGGCCATGCCAACCCGCACGCGCCGACATTCCTCTCGATCCTGGAAGTGCGAGATGCGAGCGAACAACTGCCTACAGCATCAGACAGGAAGAAGCAAAAAGAAACCTCACAAAAGTAACCACAATACTGCCCTTCTACGGGCAAGCGTGTCTCGAGTTCCATTCGGTAACGGCACTCTCGAAACACGTTTAGCTACAAGTTCCAGGACTCGGGATACTGGTTGAAAAAATTGATAACCACGTATAAGCTGTTGTAAACTCCGTGTAGTGCTGATAAGAGTTGTAGTCGATAGGGTGTAAGCAATTAAAATTGGAAATGAATTGTGAAAAAGAAGCTAGTTTTGAACGAAATTAATTGAGGTAAACCAAAAGAGTTGTCCTTCGCGTTCAGTTCTTTCTAGAAAATGCGTCTAAAGAACTCTCGTGACTCTACGAACATAACAACAGAGGAACTCCACAAAGTGACAGACCAACGAGTTAATCAACTGTAAGTGAACATCTCCCAGGTCGAAAACACACATATCAACTACAGAGGCTGACCTTAAACTTGGATCGGCTAGGTCAGTTCCTCCACTCAGGCCACCGCGGACCTCTGTCACTGAAAAGGGAATGGAATGCGCATGGAGAAGGTGATTGAAAAATGGCGATCTCATCTTGACTGTAGCAACAATGGAGATCTGCTGTATGACAACTTCTTCCGTAGGGCGCGTGTGAAAATAAGAGTAAAAAACGTACCAACGCTATTTCGCGGCAATAATGAGTCACCTCGTGGGAAGATATATTGTTAATCATAAGCTACAGAGTACGCCGTCCGCTGAGGGTTGGGTGCTAACATTCCATCATCGGAAGCTGAGTCACGTTTCAATTTTTCGACCGACCGTGGTGTTCTACATATTCCCTCAAATGATTGCAACAGCATCGTACGAAGGCATTCCGAAACACCAAGAATCAGCGAAGTTTATAAGTCCGCGCCACGCTGTAGGGTCAACAATCTCTACCTATCCCGTGCTACAGAGGTTAATAGCTTTACCTAACCTTTGCAAGCTCGCCAAGACAGACGCGATCGAAGCCCTACAGCGATCGAGCACGAAAGATCGCAACTTAAACGCCCCCTCTTAGCATTGGAATTAAAGGGAGAACCTTTGTGTTGCGGATCGATCGAGTCGCGACTTTTCCCCTCTCGAGAACCGATCGTCAAGTGCCGTGGAATTGTTTTCTGCGGTTTATTAGCCCGAAGCGGGGACCAATATTGGTTATCGGTGGTTCTTAATCATCCTAATCCGCCCGGGGGAAACGGCGAAAAACGGTTTGATTGAAAGGTGTGTCCGCCTGTCCATAATAATGCTAACAGCCAAGCTAAACAGCTGTTATTTATTGACGTTAGGTGGCAACGGCCAACGTTCACTGTCGTATCGAGCTCATAAATTGGGTCACTTCATGAAGTGCCAAGTGTTTGCTTGGGGAGAGTCCGTGTCGAGGATGACTGAAATGTTTGAGTAAGGTGATAGGGCATCATCGTTTTAAAATAGACGAATAGAATATAATACCTTTATCACAGGGAGTGAATGGAAATAAAAAACATAACAAACATTTTCTTAACGAGATATTTAAAGCAGAATAAATGTCTATGTTTCCTACCATTCACTAACTTTTGTTTGCTGCAAAAAATAACTGCTAACAAAGGAGGCATTTAACTTCAAGCTTCCCGGAAGCCTGGTTGTTCGTGACTCTGAATCGAAAGCAAAAAGGAATGGTTGTGATAACTTTACGTTTATTCGGACTCCATCAAGCGTGGTGACTTGCGCAAATCTGACCTACGGACTAGCCGTTTAATGTCGTTCAAATTGTTATCGCATTGAGTGCTGCTTAGCTAAGGGTTTCCTTTTTTTACTCTTAACCCAGACGAAGCACCTGTTTGACACGTTTTTATTCTGAGCCGCCTCAAGGTTGTTAACGGATGAGTTAGAGCATCGAGTGGCGATGTAAGCTTAAGCAATAGTTTGCTACAAGTGTGCTCATGGAGCTAATAAAAATAATTAGCACAGTGGACAATAAGGGTGTTGTTAAATAATTCTTAAGCCCATAAAGCAAAACTAACCCAAGATTCGAGAAATTCTCAACGTATACCAAAAACCTGGAATTTTTATATTGACCTTAGAAACGCTGCCCAATTTGCACTTCATTTTATGGCCGGTAGCAATTGACGCCAACTGTACAAAATAACAAACTTGCGGATAATTTCCCTTCTGGAATGCAGAACAACGAACTACGCAAGCACGTTGTTTACGATTGTCCACGAGAAACTTTCCAGAGCACTTGCGCCGCCGAGGCAGCATACTTAGTTTGTCTCATTTAGAGATCTCTAGAACAAACCTTCACTATCGCGATGTCACCTCGAGAAGGGAACCCGCAAATGGAGCCTGTGCTTGGAGAACACAGACGGCATTACAAGCAATTCTATGTGAAACTATAAATATTCAATCTCAAGGACTACACGGACGTCAGAGGTGGATTGTCTACGGTGAAGAGTTGCTGTCCCTGTGTGGTACTATCCGACTTTATGGAACGCTTGTTGGCGTCCTCCTGGAGCGTGTGCATATGAGCCGGAACCAGTTTTTATTAAATAATTTAAATATGTTTCATAATCGTTTAGAAAGTATAATGTAATCCCCAACGTAGATTCCTACAATTGTCTCTTCAATGTAGTGTTTAAATTGATAAATCGTCCACTGCAAATCACTGCGCATTGAACTATCTTCATCAGGAACGAGGTTTCCATCGAGGCCACGGGTAGTGATAATCCTTATCAGTAAGAGTTTACACCGCGCTTGATCAACAGTACATAAGTTTGCGATTCGCCCTAACCATGTCGATGTAAAAGGGCCACATCCACTACAAACGTGTGGAGTTGGGTACTAAAATGGCATGACATACCTCGAAACGATGGCCACGCGAGATGGCGTTGCAAACGACGGTCGACTCCCACGACGCCACTCGCTAGGTAATCTGATCGTGCGTAGAATCACGTCGTCCTTCTCCAGACGGAATGTCTTCTTGATCAGCTGGCGTTGCGTTTCTTTTTCCAGAGTTTCTCACGACACCACGTCGGGGTTTCACTGTCCCACAATGGTAGCAACAAGGTAGCACAGCATAAGAAAGAAAGATGGTATGTAACAAAGGAAACACTTCCAAAGCTCGAGTCACAGCACGGCTTCGGATCCTCGAAACGCGGACCGGATGGTGATTCTCCCTCGGACCGGGGAGGTTGTTGTTCTTGAACGTCTCCGCTGGAAACACGCCAACGTTCTGGCTCGACGAGCAAACAGTAACTGACTCGTACTCGCGCTTTTCGCCGATTCTCGACTCATTACAACGCGGCGTGCGAGCGAGTGCGCGTGTCTCCCGTTCCGACCCACCGGATGTTTACCCTGCTGTCCTCACCCCTTGGCCCGTGCGTGTGGCGCGGGAAGAATGGGATGAATGTTTTGTTTTGGTTCGTGCCGTTTGACGGTGAACCAGAACTCCCCTGGGGAGAGGGAAGGGGCGAGATCGCTGGGCGAAGAATGTAAACCATTGTATGATTCCGACGTACTTCATGTCTTCATGTAGAACCGGACTCGCGGGTTTGTCCGCGCACTCACACTGGTAACCAAGGACCGGATGATTCCTACAACGGGGCGAAAGCGCCTTCTCCTGTCGTGCCTGTCTGCGTGTCTCGTGGATCGAGGCCACCGAAGAGGATCGAAGAACGAAGCGAAGGAAAAGTTCTTGCCACCTGCCCACATCCTGCGTCCGTTTGACTCGGGTGGGGAGCTCGAGGCCGAAAGCTACCTTTGTGTGCCCACCGAAATACTATGCTATATCTTCTGCTGCCGGCCACGGAAAGCCATTAAGTCCACCGTATCGGACACAAATCGAATGTCCGGCCGTGATTATAAGGTGTGTAATTATTTTCTGGAACGACAGAAGAGAGAAAAACTTGTTCTGTAGCATGCATATATGTATGTATATTTAGAAACGGCTTCGAGCCTAACTGTAGAACCACAGCGTGTGACAATTATCGATCGATCGATCCGTTAATAAGGGCCCGTCCATACATATGCAGGCTACACACGTGGCGCGCGGGTGCACGCTCGCGGGACCAGCATAATTAAATGGTCCCCATATGCATGAAATGGTTTCTAGTTGGGGAGAATGATTATTGTAGAACGGCGAGACTGTTGGAAATTCAATTTAAGGCAGGCTAGGAGGCTACATTACTTAATCGCATAAGAGCATCAATCAATAACATAAAGAAGGTTTAAGTGGTTTTTCATGTTAAAAAAAACTACGTTAAGGGATAACAAAAACAGAAATAAAATTCAAACAAGAAGTTAATATATACATATTTTAAAATAAACAAATTTGTCATCATCTTCATCTTGCGTGGACGCTGGTTCCGTTTTCAAAAGAGACCTCTTTATTTTTCTTGATTCATTGTATCTGTTTTCTCATTTCTGTTTCCCTCGTTCCCCACATTACCCCCCCACTTGCTCAATGCTATTTTCACTTTTCGACAAAAAAAACACAAAAAGAGAAAAAAGGGGGCACAAAAAAGTTGAAAGTATATGCAATAGTCAATTATGGTTAAGCTTATCAGGTTCTTTACCATTTCTCTTTAACGTACTTTTGATTAAATGTAGTGTAGATTTTATGCTGTTTGCTTGCGAGCTCTCTTATGTTGTTTTTTGTTTGTTTCGTTTTGTTTCCTCCTCTCCCCCCACTAAGCTTTAGTTTTTTGTCCTACCATTCTTGCTCTTTCTGTCTCCCTAATATTTTTCTTCGATTACCTTCTATAACAGCAAACTGATTTATGTTGACTGCACGAAATCACACGCGCGTCAATGAAAGAACCGAATGTTGACGTGTAAATAGGTTCAGAAAGGCGACAGAATTAAAAAAAAAAGATATACCGTCTTAGCTGTCGTTAAACACCGTTGGTCGTCGGTTTCCTCCGGCCGAAGTGTTCCTACTCTATTAACAACACTCTTCCTTCACGCTCCCAAATAGCTTAAAGCGTAAAGAACAAAGATTATAAATGAAAAATCTCGTTCGCAAACATCAATCAATCATCCAAAAGGGAAAACAGAAAAAAGCATATTGGTTTCCGCGGCAATTTCCAGCAAAACATATTCTAAGTAACAATATACGGGTCAGGTTTTTTAGTGTCTCTGCTCAAATCGATGTGTTCCTCCTATGCGTTCAGAGTGTTTGTTTTAGTGCGTTTTTGGCGGCATCGTGTTGCACCGGGACCGGTAATAGCGCCGTGCAATTGTTTGTTTTTCCCTTAATCTTGTTTTGCCTTAATCTCTCTCTTCTGCTTTGCATGCGTCGCTACGCTTCGCGTGTCGTTTTACAATTTCACAATGAAGAACAAAATATTAACCAAGAAAACGGTCTATTTTAACAGGCTGATGACTTTAAAAGTTCTCTGCTTACAATATTAATGGGGCATTTTTCACTTCGCTACCTGCTGTTTGTATTGGTTATGCCGTTCCCACATGATGTCGTCCCGCAATCGTCCGTTCCGATTTTTCTCTTCGTTTATCACACGACAATCTTTTTCCTTGGTTAGCTGCTTTGTCCCGTGTTCCAGGAACCCAGATTTGCCCGACTTCCGTTGACCACCCGAGCAACGTTTATTACCGCTCAAACACGCTCCCTCCTCTCCTGGATCTCCCCATGTTTGCGTGTGGTTTGTTGAAAGGATATCAACCGGCAATGCAACACTTTCATTCCTATACAAATATATTACCATGTTCTTTCTTTTAATATTATTGTTCCTGATGCGTATTAGATGTTGGGCGTGAATTCGTTTGCATGCGGCGAATTATTCCCCACTTCGCGTTCGCATTAGCTTATTACTCTTACGTTTAGCTGGCCAACAACATTCGCCATGTTTACGCTGAGCTGGCTTCGCACTTTACACATTTTTTTTTCTTTATGCTAGTAGTGTTTTGTTGTTTCATTAATCATTCAGTCCGTGTCGCGTTCGCGATCGTTTTTTTTTTTGTTAAACCTGTGGTTTGTGTACGCCCTTCGCTTATGGTTTCAGCCATTCTATCGTTTCTGTGTGTGTGTGAAATTCCACTTATTACTTTCTACCGAGTACCGTTTCTATTTTTGTGTCGCAGTAAAAGGCGATTGATGCGTTGTGGTTTTGTTACATATTTTTTTCAATTCTTTTCAAGCTGCATACACCCCTTGCTTCAGCAAAAGCTTCTGCTGCTTGCCTACCTGCTACTGTCCCGTTTGTCGAACTTTCCCTCCCCCCCCTCTAAATGTTGAAAGGATCGTGGGTTGGGTGTAAAAAACGCCTGTACACTCTTCGCCATTATAAAATGGTGCTTCATAAGGGTTCGCGTAAGCTAGTTGCATTTGGACAGAGGGTGAAGCATGCGCTTCACACTTTACTCGATGATGTATCCTAGGCGAGCGGAAGATTCGGAGCAGCCTGCATATTGTGTTTCGGGTTTTGCGCGGGTTTTGAGCTACCTCTTTTAGTCGTTTGCTACAACTTTCGCACGGGAACTGCTCGTTGTGCCGCTCAAGCAGGCACACACACAGACACACACACACAGAGCCAAGGAGAAGGGTAGGAGAAAGTAACGACGGTGAATAGATAGAGCTGGAACCGGAACCAGTTGGAAGTGCTTGTTGCTTCATTATGTTCATCAACAGTGCGCTACACAACGACGGGGAACGGCGTGGTGGTATTTTTGTTTGTCTTGAGAGGACGTCTTGAAAAGTACTTCGATAAACTGCGTTGCTCCTTGTGGCTGCGTGTTTGATTTGTTTGTTGTATGTTTTTTTTTATTGTGTTGGCCGGTCCAAGGACATCGTGTTCCGTTGCCAATGACAGGAATTGTCTCTATGTTAACCGTGGCCCAGTTTATTCCACAACCTTAAGGACTTTTCCGATGGCGATGGTTTTATCTGTCAAAACGAAGAACGAAACATGTGACACAACACGTCCAAAAATAAACCATGAAAATTTGTAGTAAAACTTACTCTCGTCTCGAAGCGTAAAGCGGCCCATCTGAGGGAAGAGTTTAAACTGCTCTAAGCATATCAATCCGGAGCATTCAATTCTCATAATGGCGACCTGATCCTGCTTCACGAAGCGTGGCCTTGTCTTCGATTTGTCTCCCGTTTTCTTATCAACTAAACAAATAAGAGCCTGCGAAGGGAACGGAAAAAGAAGAAGAAAATAGTGTTAGATACCTAAGTCAAATCGCAAAAAATCCGTGTCAACCGTACCTTAACAGTAATTTCTTCCGCAGCACAGTGTATATGCATTACCGCCGAGTATCCCGCACAAATGATTGACTTGTGTTCTAGGATCACGACCTGCGCATCGAATATCTTGCCCGTTTTGATCGGATTGGAAGCGTCGCACAGGACGAAACCGGGCGATACGTCCTCCTCCTCTATGCCCTGATGGATTATAAGAAAAGTAGAGAAAGTTGTATAGAAAGTAAATCCTACGAAGATGAAACATACCTTCACTTTGATTTTAACGTTTTCGCCTGGCCCCACGGATGTCACTTCCTCATCGTCGGACCACAGCTGATCAACGGCCACTTGAGTCTGGAAAGAAGGGAAAACCAATTATTTTAGTGCGGAAGTTTAAAGACATCAATTACCCTAAGAATCGTAGCTTTACATGACTTTAAAAGAAGTTACATTATCAATGCATACTTACTCTATTAGGCATCACTAGCAAACAGGTGCCCTTCTTTGCCACACCGGATTCCACTTTTCCCATTAGCACCGTGCCCATGTCCTTGTATTTGTCCACAATTGGCATTATGAACGGACCGTCGGTTTTACGGTTGAGTGACGGCAGCTCGTCGATGAACGGAATAAAGGCCGGACCCTGGTACCACGGGCAGGTTGATGCATCGATCGGTTCCCGTAGCCCCTGCCCAGTAATTCCGGACACCGGCATGAACGTAAGATCCTTCAGCGGGTTAAATCTATAGATGTATAGCAAAACGGTTGGCGTGTTAGTCAGCGTAAAGCAGAACGAGTGGGTTGTCTTTTGCCCCCTACCCTAGTTTCTTGAGGTATGGTAATATTTTGTCTTTGCATTCGTTGTAACGCGCCACGTCCCAGTTGACCGTTGGGTCGTCCATTTTGTTAACCAGCACGACGAGATGCTTGACGCCGGCGGTTTTGGCCAGCATCGCATGCTCCCGCGTCTGCCCGCCTCGATCGAAGCCGGTTTCGAACTCACCCTTTCGGGCGGAAATCACCAGCACCGCTAGATCGGCCTGCGCCGCACCGCCGATCATGTTCGGCACGAAACTCTTGTGTCCCGGCGCATCGAGGATGGTGAAATGCTTCTTCTCAGTCTCAAAATAGGCACGACCAACTTCCACCGTTTTTCCCTTGTCACGTTCTGTGCGTAAAGAGAAGATATGCGTTTACAACCAAACAAACGACTTACGGGGACTTCGATTCGATTCGCCAAAACTTACCCTCCTGATTTGTATCGAGCGCCCATGATAAGTACCAACTTTCTCGCGATTTTTCACGCGCCTCCCGTTCGTACTTCTCGAGCGTTCGTTTGTCTACCATTCCGGTGAGCGACATGATTTGTCCACCGATCGTTGATTTACCGGCATCTACACAAGTCGGGGACAGAGGGAAAGGAAATAGCATTAAACCGTCACCGGACGACCTTCACACGCCGTCGAACTTACCGACGTGTCCGATGAAAACAACGTTCACGTGTTCCTTTTTGCTTCGACTTTCCTCCAACTTCGGGGGCTTCTTTTTCGCCAGTTTCAGCGCGGCATCACCGTCGCCCTCGCCGTCGTCCAATTCCATTTCCTCATCTTCGGGCGTCAGGATTGAGTCCTCCTCTGCGTCCCAGCTGTCGAGTGGTTCGCTTTCTGTTGTTGAAAGAGAAGAGATGAAGAGAGCGTAACGTAAACAGTAGCACATCCGACCAGACAGACGATTCCACTGATATGATTTTGATAAAAGACGTCATAGCTACCACCCACTTTATCCTATTCTAGACTCAACATGGGGTGGAAGAGATAAATTTCCTTGTTATTTACGTAGATGATCATTGGAGGAAATTTATTCCATCGCCACAGGCGTCTAGCGAGTCCACCTGCGGCGAAAACTAACATTAATTTGCTTCAACCAGCTTTGCTGCATTGCGTTAGTCTCTGGGCGCCTCTGGGAACGTTTAATTTATTTTGCACGAACTGAACTAACCAAAAAAAAATATCGTGTTTTGGATCGAATCATGCTGGTCTCGGGCTAAAATGAGGTCACACAAGAAAAATGAGAAACACTAAGATACTTTTCCTAAGCAAAATACAAGGAGCAGCAGGAACGGGAACATATGGTATCGATTTCTAATCAATCACACTGCACCACCTTCCCCAATGCACCGATGCACTAAAATTCAATAAAACGTTTCCCACAGGATATTCGCGTGAACTAGATCCGCTGGAGTTGTTCTGGAGATGTATTTGTATGGCTGAAAAGATGCGTTCCGAGGGACGGAGCAGACACACACGGGGAGATGGTAGATAAGCCATGCACAAAGGAATCTCGCGCTACTACAGTGTGGCATACTGGCAGTTAAGTATGCCAAATACAACTTGTAAAGTTGCATTCAGTTAAAACCACACAAGGATTTTCATACGCCTGTCAAACTCCAACCAATCCTTCGATAATCCGGATGATGATCTCATCGTAGTAGCCGTCGTTGCCATCGTCGTCTACTGAGCACTATTGGACTTCTATTGCTTTGGGCACAATGATAACAAACGGACCCTCTTATCTACGATACTGATACCACCGTGTCGGTGGACGAACGAATTACAATGAAAAAGTTCTCTACCACTCTCTTCCCGTCCAACTCTCTTTTTTCACTCCTAGTGACTTCTATTGGTGTCAAAAGGAAAAAAGAACGTGCGTCTAGCAAGTGCACGAGCGGAGAATTTTATCGTTGTGTTTGGTGTGGCTATAGTCCTTCGAAGCATGCGGTACTTTTGTACAGTCCTGGCATGCTTAGCAGTGGTGCTGCATCTGTTCCACTAAATTATTCATACGCAAGGCAATTAAGCGAGCTGGTTACAAATCAATTGTACCGAAATTGGAGAGCTTAAACGAAACTTTCCTGCTTTCTACGAAAGTCACGCGGGGAGTTTTGTTCTGTTCAACAAGCATAAGATATGATTCATTCTTCCGCTCAGGGGCCACTTGGTAGAAACGGGAGTGAAGTCGTGCCACCGCCCACTTGAATTCAAACTACAAGTGGAGGCCGCCGTGTGCGTTTCGGGGCCAAGTAAACCCCGCGAGAGCACTCTGCCCATTCATAAAAAAGAAGGACAATTCAAAGAGGTCACGGAATGCTTCGGGCATGTAGAGTTTGTGCCGCAGAGTGCTGGGCCCACCGGTGATTATGATATACGGCCACGCAGCAGTACACACGGAGGAGGGTAAAATTGCGCTAGCGTAAACCGGTAACGCGCGAAACGATCCCACTGTGGACAGGCGGATGTGGCAGCGATGGAAGCGAGGAAGGACGGCGGGGGATTCCGCGATCCGGCGGATGAAACAGCATTTTGACACATCATGCACTCTCTGCTGTCACTTGCATGCTCTTTTGGGCGAGCAAGAGAGTGGGAAAGCAAGAGCACTGAAAAGGGAAGGATAATGAAAGAGAGAACTTAAAAGCCACATGTCCAAACGGACAAAGAGAGCGCGAGAGAATGGTGTAGTAAAACTCCTGGTTACCATACGCAAAGATGGAACACCGCGATCTAGAGCTCTTTAAAAGGGATTTTTCATCAATGAAGCTCCGCACCACACCACTTCCTGAGATGCAGGGACCCTTTTGCCTTTCCCTTCCTTTCACGACACTTTCAGCGAACACAATTTTACCATTGTTTTCTGGCGTTTTGATGACCACATCGTCGTCCCTCTCCATGGGCGTTGGGGCGGACGAGGACGGCGGTGTTGGCGTGGCAGCAGTGGACGTCGGAGTGGTTGCACCGCCGCCGCCACCACCGAGTCCGCCACCTCCGCCACTGCTGCTGCCGGCACTCGACGTGGCCGACGTGGGCACTACCGTGGGAGCGGCAGGGTTGGCCGTCGTTGGGGAACCGCCACCGCTCGTTGTTGCTGCTGCCGCCGTCGCTGGCACTGCCGTCGATGCCGGTGCGCTCGTGGACGATGTGCAGAAACTGGGAACAAACTCCACCGCGTTCACGTTCAGCGTACTGAACTTGGTGCTAACCTCGTTGCCATCGGTTTCCTGTGCCATTTTCCTCGCTTTCTTTTCGCTATGCTGCCTGTGCTCGACTTCTCTGCGAGTCAACGCTCACTTTCTACTTTTCTAAAAACGACTGGGGCTGGCGGAAAGTGATTGCGATCACGAAACGAGCTACGCACACCTTATTTTCTTCTTGCTGCTCGGTGGTGCTTAGATAAACCCTCCGCACCAACGACTTTTCTCTCCCGCACTGCCTGCAAGGGGCAAGGAAAGCACTACACGAGTTTCACGCAACACTTCACCGGAAGGTGGAGGGGCGGAGCATACGCACGAGAATTCACGGCGCAAACACGGCGGAACCGAGCAAAAAACGGGACCTCAGACCGGCGGAACGGAAACCGTGATAGCGGGACGGTGAGAGATAGATCTCAGCGGGCCGGAAAGACACGTTCGCACACTACACACCACACCAACCCACCGCCGACGTTTCGCGTGCTGGTGGTACGCACGATGGAATGCCGCCGTGGCCGGAGCGAAACGAAAAATAAGTGGAAAAACTAGAGAACGAAACCGTTGGAAAAGTGCACGAATTCCGTTCGCTGCTCACACGCCAGTGTTCGCTTTCCTGAGGTGCTGAAAAATCAGGAAGCAAATTCGCTGCTACCACACGCGCTCCGCTGTCACACTGGTCTTTTCCACATTCGCAAAAGATGGCCACGACTGAGTTTTTCGTTTCGTTCAAGGTGAGACCTGAGAGAGGTGAGCTCAAAGCTCCCGCCTGACAGCAATATTGGAGTGGACTTTGACAATCGGGATGAGCTTCTCATTGATAAAATTATCATGTTCCCACTGTTAATTTGGATAGGCTGCCCACAGAACGTTCCACGTTGCTTTCTACTGACTAACGAAACAGCTCAATAACAAAAATAATAACAACTGGCATGCGAAAACCTGAGGCAAAACTCAGAGCAATCCTCAAAGTCCATTTCACTATGGCTGTCACGATGATGTATTAGGCTAACCTCTCTGAGAACTTCATCTGTTGAACCACCTTGACTCTCTCGTATTTTAGCTGTCAACAAAAAACTCGAATACAATTCGTTTACACTGCTCGGTTCACGGTTCGGAGATGTTGTACGCACTGCTGAATCGCAACGGATGTCTGGGTAATTAAACGCTGTTAATTTCAAAATAGCCGTTATATGAAAAGTCCTGTTCCAAACGACTTCAACAAAGACATTTACATAATAAATTAAAATTTAATATGTTCTCTTTTCGCCGCAAACATTGAATAATACTTTAATCTCTTTTGAACTTTGATATATACTTACACTGTTGATATGAACCCTTTTTTTCTTTATTCAACTTTAGCGCCATTGTATTAAAACGCCCAGTATCCAATTCAAGTTTTATTTGTATTTTGCATTGTTCGACACATGTGAAATAATCGTGCTGCTGATAAAACCAATATCGAAGCTAATCGCACATTACAAATCACAAACCCATTTCTTATCTGCTTTTCAAGCATGTATAAGTCCTGTCAATATAGTTCCCGTAATACCGGCCTTACATGAATTTTTAAACAACAGTTTTCCCAAAAAGTTTAATGTAAATGTGATGTAAGTAAAATAATTTCGAATCTTCTCCCAAAGACTGTTCAACATAATACATGTTTTATCCAATAGGAAAAATATTGGCTTGGTTTGTTCAGATAATAGCTATTCCAAAACATACGAATAAACGTACAAAATTCCAACATTTTGGCGACAGAGTAGATCAAGTTCAAGAGAGAGGGCGTATTATAAATTGTTCATAGACACGATCGCTACGCTTCTTACACTCTACGTGGTGAATCGTTCATTATTGGTTCATGTTCTATGCTAAGACACAACATTCCTGGAGAAGCAGGTAAAATTAGTTCCCTTCGATCTGGTAAATAGTGTTGACTGTTTGTTTTTAGCAAAAATTCTTCTAAAAATTTGCCACAAGTAACCTTAAATTTCTATTTATACGAACGTGTGAGTTTCTATGGATCATAATTTGTAGCAAAAATGTTTGATACTGAATGAGAGTTTCAAAAACATGCTGCTATCCACCTGGTACGGTTATGAGATATCTTTAAATGCTAAGCAAATTAATTTGCTCGTACCGAAGATCCGTATCTTGAGTAAGATTCAACTTCAATTAACAAAGTAATGTGACGTTTGACAAACTGCATTCTAGGGATGAAAATTGTGAAATGGATCAACATTATGTCATGGTTTAGCGGCTATCGGAGTGGAATTGCATAAAATTTATAGATTACAATCTTTTTAGCTGTAGGTATAAAGTGATTTATGCAAATGCCCCGACAGAAGCATCCTTCAATAACAGTAGCATCGCGAGCTAGTAGTTGGTGTGTTATTATCTTGATCTTCTTCAATAGATGGAACCAGTTTTATTAGAAAATGTGTTCCTCCCGCTCTTCTCTCATCTGCTTTTGCGATTCTGTCTCGAAAACAAGTTTTACTGGGGTTCCGTGATAGATCTCTTGACCTTTAAAAGCTCACAAATGAGACTCTTATCGTCTTCATGTGATTTTTTCTGAAATTCTTGCTCTCTCCTTAGAATTGGATCTTAAGGACTAGAAATTTGTGTGACGTGTGAGTGTTAATTTTTCGCATGCAATAAATGACAGCGGTTTGAAGCGATAAGCGCCACACTGGTTAGTCAGTTAAAAGCGAATGATCAACCGGAAGCCCCCAGCTGATACGAGGAACGCAACGAGGGACGTGAATAGAGACACCGTGTTCAAAGCGGCGTCACTCGCTGCCTGACCATTGGTTTTCAACTGTGATGCGACGGCAGGCGTTACAGTCTCCGGTTGAGCAGGTGGGGCCGCTCCGGGTTCTGGGTTCGGAGCCAGGGAGAGTGGCGGATGGTTCGGGTCCGGAGTAAATGTTCCATTCGCTTCATACTTTCCGGGCGAGAACCACTGCGTCAGTGGATCGTACTGGCCAGATTGGAAGATGTTCGTATCGGGGATGTAGCGTCCTGGGGTGAAGATACCCGTGGCCGGATCGTATTCACCTGGTGGAACGTACTGTCCGGTAGCTGGATAGTACTGGCCCGGAGGTGGGATGTATTGCTTCGCATTCGGATCGACCGTGGTCGTTTCGAGGGGAGTTTGTGGAAATTCTGCCAGAGGAGTTTTGACTTCCGTCTCGTTCGTCGCTGCCTGTTGTTCGGTGGTGGCGTTTTGATTCAAAATCACCGGAGCATCCGGGACTCCTGGTGGCGATGCCGATTGGCCATTCGAGCCAGGATCGGTAGCACCTGGCATTGGTGCGAGTGGTACGGATGCCTGTCCATCGGGTCCAGGGACTACTGGAGGTGCTCCCGCTACTGGGGCGACCGGAGCTGGAGCTGGAGCTGGAGCTGATGCTACTCCTGGAGCGGCCGGTGCAGCTGCTGGAGCTGCAGCAGGGGCTGCCGCTGGCGCTGCTGCAGCGGCTCCTTCGACAGGAGCTGCAGCCACGGGATTATTGTTAATGATGGTCACTCGTTCACGGTACTGGCTGCGATCGTCCGGTCGAAGAGCATTATAAATAGCCGATCCTGCGGCTCCCGCCAACAAACCCGTTCCGATACCAGCCGCAATACCACCGACACCGATTCCGGATGATTGTGGCTTATAGGCGCCCGCGGGGATAGCAGCGATCGGGAAAGACGGGGCCGGAGCATAGTTCACTGGAGGGGCAACACCGCCACCCTGGAAAGAGCCATGCGAAGCGGCAAATCCACCTGCCGGAGGATGATAGCCTCCACCCATCGGTTGTCCGAATCCTCCCCCATGTCCGTAGCCTCCCGGTTGCGCAAATCCACCAGGTTGTCCAAAACCACCCGGTTGTGCGAAACCACCCGGTTGTGCGAAACCACCCGGTTGTCCGTATGCTCCCGGTTGACCAAAACCAGGCTGCCCAGGTCTGAAACCAGACTGGCTTCCTGCAGTGTAGACCGGGGGTGGTTCGAAACGCGAGTTCACATTCGGATTATTTGCGGCGGAATAAGGTGGTGGTGGTCCGTGCGAGTATGGTGGCGGAGCACCCGGGGCCGAGTGAGTTTGGTGCGTGTTGTGGGTCGCTTGTACCGGATACGGTGGTTTCGCCGCACTGGACTGTACGGGGTACGGGGGTGGTTTCGCAGCACTTGACTGTACGGGGTACGGGGGTGCTTTCGGAGCACTTGACTGAACGGGAACACTCTGTTGGACCGGGTACGGTGGTTTATTACCCGCCGATTGAACGGCGCCAGCTGGTTTCGCCTGGCTATTCACATTCCATCCTATATTGGCTTGGTTCGACGTACCGGGGCTGGCGACGGGAGCGGATGGTTTGGGTTTTTGCTGGTACGAGCTGCCGTAGCTGAGCGAACCCGGGTTGCTGTAGCTAGATGAGGACGACGAGGACGAGCTCGGCTTTGAAACACGGCCCGACGAAGATGAGGAGGAGGACGATTTACTGCGATTCTTACTGAGTTTCAGCGCATCGGTCGTCGGCAGCAAGGTCGAAACGGACAGCATCAAGCAGAGAGCCAACACTTTGAGCCGCCTATTTTCGTAACTTTGCATCGCCAACGAGCGTTTTCGCACTTTCTCTTTCACCCGTACGTTTTGCATCTTTACCAAAGACCAAGACCAGTTGGCCTTCGTGAGAAAAGTGCAAGAAACCACCAGCTATATCAGTGATGTTTATCTCTTCGACCAGCTAATTCCACTTTATAAAATCGAAAAAGTTTTCCCCTACACTTTCTCAGCTGGCACCCCTTATGTGCGGGCTGCTTTAATTTGCTTTATTTGTCCTAATTGGTTCTCCACTACTTCACTGGACGATTTTTGCCGTCCAAACTAACGCGTCCACTTCGAACGAATACTGCGTATGCGAATGATTCAGCTCGGTCGCGAAAACGTTCGCCTGCCTTCGCGAACAAAATATGTAATCAAGCAATCGATGCGCGACCAAAGCTGGTGAAATGTGCAGGTGCGTTCATTTTAAATTATTATTTATGTAAGTAACATAGCCCAAACAAGGCCGAAAATCACCACTTTCGATTCTACTTTAAAACTGTAAAATTTATAGATAAATTCATATTGATTAGAGTGTAGGCTTTACATTTTCATTGTTTGAGAATCGAAATAAAATCAATTTTTCCAAATATTTACCAACTGTCAGAGCTGCAATCCAAACGTCAAGGAAGCGATGCACATCCTATCCTGGCTTTGTAGCCTTGGTCGAACATTAGTAGCATGTCGAGGGTGTTTGTTTGTGTGTCGGAATGTATGTTTTCATTCGGAATGGGAGGCGCGGAAATTCAAGGGCAGAATTCTCGGAAGACAGAGTTGATGGTTACGATACGTGCTTCGCGGAACTTGTACCAAACATGGAAGTCGAAGGATTTCTGTGTCGAGGACCGTAATATTGGTCAATGTACCGGTAGTGCGTTGGAAGCTTACGAGAGTATCTACCACAGCTTGGGCGATCCACGATCGAGTTGTGATCGATGATCGTGCATAACCATGACGTCATAGTTGTGTAGTATGGTAAGTAGAAAAAAGCTATGATTCAGATTACTATTCAACTGGTTGATGCAATTCACCGATAGGATTTAGTCAAATGTCGTAGGACATAAGTGTAGTTATATATTCGTTATTGTAACTTTCATAACAGTAAGTCATTTTGATGAATAGTTTGTTTCGTAAACTCCAGGAAATGTACCATATTTTGTGTACAACCTGTATGTTCCTTGAATAATACTTTATTTCCATATGCACCTTGTTACATTTGAAACTCTTGCAACTACGTGTTCAGGGTTTCAAAGCGTCAGGGCTCTTTTGCGCTCCACGAACTGCTGGTTGCGCTCGGAACAAATCAATACATACGGCGTGAAATGTACAGATCCCAATGCCATCCAACTAGCATTGAACTCACCACGCCACACTATCGCTTTTTTGACGAATGTGGTTTGACCGTCAGTGAGTTGAGCAGCTTAGAACAATTCTATTTCACAACACTTTGCAACGGGCGCTTCGCGTTTCATTTCGTCAGTGACGTCACTGATGAAATCGAAATCGATCGTGCCGCCAAGCGGTTGACTGAACCCTCGCCGTAATTTCCCGTTGGTAGTAGGTTATCCTAAATCCTAGACCCGCTTTTAAGGGCTGCCCTATCGCGAATCGGAAATTATTCTAGTTCACGCAACCTTTTCCAACGTCTATCAGAAGGGGTAGTAAAATTGTATTTTCTGGGAAAGCTCCAGAAGTCTTGATATACTTAGCTCTGGCTTCTTAATCCGTTTCTCGCGTGTTGTTGGAGGCGTTTTCCTTAACACGTGCGGTGGAAGGTACAAGAAAAAGGGGGTTTGGCGCTATTGCTTTCCGCCACAGTCGTTCGCGACGTCTCGTGGCGTATATAAGCACGTGTTACATACACAGGCATATCTTGCATTCTTTGTTACGCGTTTGCGAACCTGCGAATGGTTTCCATAACGTGTTTATCTCCACAACAAATCAACTGATTTGCTATCAATTATTATCGATCCTGGAGAAAAAAAGTAATTAGTTGCCTACCTTAGAAAATGCCTTGCCGAAAAGATCCTATCGAGAGCCGTTGGCAGACCGGGTGTTTGCAATCGTTGGTGGAAATGAGTATTTTACGTGATACCATTACATGACTGTTGCAAATATCGGACTAAAAAATGTAGAACTAACAGTATGAATCCTTTATGAAGCTTTCACGACTGTTTGTTGGACTGGTGCATTAAACCGAGACGCTTGTTTGATCACATGACGGCCGGTGTTGTATGAGCTCATTATCATAGCCATGTGAATCAACATTTCCATTGAACGGATGGGCCCCGCCGACGGACAACGGAATCGCTTTATTGGCCGGAGGGAGGTGGTGGATTGTGCAACAAACAAATGGCCGGCGGATAACGTCATCTAGGGCCTACCTCACAATCCATCGGGAAATTGGTCTTTCGCTAAATTGATTTATCCTCAACTGGTCAGTACATGTCAGTTTGCGCTGGGAAACGGGGGGAAAAATGCGCACAACATTATGAACTGAAAATATGTCCGGATACAGGCACAGAGGAGGTAACAACGAAAAAACAATTAATGAATTCCTCATGCCGATCTTGTGGGGAAAACATTCCCCATGTATGTTCGATACCTTGTGAAATGCAAGAAACAATTTCAACTCAGTTACATGTGAGATAGCTGGTAAAATGTTATGTTTTGTACAAAATGAGGATACATTTGAACTTTGGTAATCATATTTATTAAATCAAATAGTTATACAATCGTTTTCGCTTTTGTGTGGTTGTGGTGCGTAACTTTTGTGCACTTTCACGTAACATTTACAATAACATTTACATCAACAAAAATACTTAAACGGAACAAGAACGCTCCTGGTGAACTACAAAAAGTAGTGGCACACAACATATGTCTTCCCGAGCTTTCCGAGACGACGGTAAATCCCGAGGTGGTAGTATTTTAAAATTTCAGTTTGATAAAAACAATCTAGCAGATCGCGATACACGCTACTCGATCTCTGCTGGTCGATCATGGCCAGCCAGTCGAATAGAAACCATTCGTTCGGGTGTTTTGATATTTTTTTTTTGTAGTGTTCCCGATTACCCCTGTGACATGTATTTACACAGCCGTCTAGCAGACGATTCTCCTCTAAAACCGGAGATACCTTACGATGAGCGGTAGCAGGGCTGCCAGCGAAATGGCGCTCGAGATACGGGCGGATTCGATGGCCTTTCCGCTTGCCGGTTCCACGGCAGCGTTGCCCATCGAGGCGGAAAGGTTCGGCTGCACGTTGAGAGCCGAGTGACGTACCTCAACATCCGAGCTGTCCGAGGGTGGTGCTATCGAAGAAGAGGAGGACGCATCCGGCATCGGGGCTAAGGGTGCCATACCGAGCGGGTTCTCCGAAGACGAGGTAGCGCCCAGAGTGGAGGAAGTTCCTTCGGCGGGAGGTGGGGTCGTTGCCAGTGGGGTGTCCGTCGAAGCTACAGGCGTATCGCTGCTAGTGCTGGTGGCAGGTTCCGAAGGAATCGGAGCAAGTGGTGCCTCACCGTTGGGATTGGGCACCGCCGCCGGAAGAGGGGCAAGTGGGGCTTCTCCGTTCGGGTTTGCTGGTGGTGCAGGGGCAGGAGTTTCTGCAGCCGCTGGAGCCGCTCCGGCAACGGTGGTTGTTGTAGCCGGCGTCGTCGCAGCGGGTTCCTCCTTGGAGTCCTTCGGCTTGAGGGCATCGTAGATGGCAGCACCACCGATTCCGGCCGCTAAACCTGCCGCACCCGCTCCCAGCACCGTACCGATACCGCTTCCACCGCTCGAGGGCTGCTCGTAGTGATGGACGACGGTTTGACCCGGCTGACCCTGGTAGTGTCCACCCGGAACGGATTGCGGTACGTACGATGGCTGATGAGGATAACCAGGCTGTTGTTGGGGAATGTATCCTCCGGGCTGTGGTTGGTATCCGGGGGCCGGGAAACCACCTCCAGGGTGCTGCACAGGGGCACCCGGGAAGCCTTGGGCCGGTTGCGCCGGATAGGAAGGATACGCACCGGGAGGCGAGTGAGCCAAACCACCACCGAAGCCTCCTCCCGTTGCATTGTGGCCATGCGAGCGGTACACATTGCCAGCGACGATTCCTGTTCCGGCGGCTCCCGCTACCGCTGCTCCGCCGTAGTTACCACCAGCGGGGGCCGCATGTGGAGCCCATCCGTACGACGGTTGGCCTCCTCCGGTGTACTGAGGGGCTGGCGGAGCCGGAGGCGGATGCCCAGCAGAGGCCGAGGAGTAAACGGGTGCCGGTGGTTTGGCCGGGGCCGGTGCCGAGTGGCTCGGCGAATAGCTCAGCTTAGCAATGTCCGCATTCGCGTAACCTCGGTGTGACGTTGGCTTCGTAACACGTGATAGCGCCACCTTCCGCCCCTCGGCCACGTTCGGTAGGCAGAGCAGTACACAGAAGCAAACAGCAAGCAGTTGCTTGTTTTTGGGCGAAAGCGTTTTCCCCCACCCACCGCGCACACCGCGTCCACCTTCGGGCAACATTTTGCGTTGTGCTGTTAATTCCACCCTGCTTGATCGAACCCGATCGTCGAACAGCTGTGTCCGGACGGTGGTGGCTTTACAACCTCCTTTACACTACTCACTGAACACACTATCGCGAGGTAGCACGAGGAATGTAGGCTACAACGTCCGCCAGGGAACTAATAATAGGCTCGCGGTTCGACGATCCTCCAACTCGAGACTTCCCCGATCGAGGGCGAGCTTGCGGTAAAGCACACGCTTCTTCGATATTTACGAGAGGCTCAACACTTATCGATCGTCGGTGAAATTTACATACAATCCCGTGATCGCCAAGCCTGGGAGAAAAATAAACAACAAAAACCCCCGGCCACTTGCGATGTTGTTGGCCTACACTGGGGAGGCTTTTGTGCACCGCGCAATTTTCTAACGTGTTAATGTACTCTTCTTCCCAGATACACACACTCACACACGCGCGCGAACTCGCTATCTCGAGGCTGAAGAGAACTCTTTGGGTCACACGACCTCAACGGCCAGCGGGGATGCTGTGGTGCACAAACTTGTCCGGTTCTCGGCGGTCCGCTGTTTATCCGGTGAACGATCCTCCGCTACTGACGACGGTACCGTATCGGACTGAAGGGTAAACTGTGTTATCTATTCTGGTTGTGAGTAGACGAATGGGAAAAAGGGGGGGAAATAAGAGACTCATGAAAATAACACCCCCGTAATGTACAAACAGAAGAAGCTATATACAGTGGCGGCCATGATTCACATGTACCACGAGTGTCGACGGTTCGTTTTTCTACCGACTGTTCGTCAGCGATCTTCCTCAAAAGTGCAGGCGATAATGAGAACCTTTGGCGATGAGAAAAAAGTACACAAATGTACGCGAATGTGACGTGGGTACAAAATTTGCATCTGGCACGAGTTGTGGAACTGATAGGCGACGAGTGTGATCATGTGTTTGAAAAGTAAGAAGATGCCATTCGATGTTGAAGTTTTGAAATGGTTTTGGCAAAGGTTATCGCGAATCTCCGGGGTAATTTTGAAAAAGAAAAAAAAAAAAAGGTAACATCGGCACAAGGATAAAGATAACCACTGCCTGGATTTGTGATGTTTTCGAATGGATTAATGGTGACCTATCTCTCTCCTGGTTTAGTTGTTATCTTATTTACCGCTCCAAATCCGCTGGTCCACTTGAACACCAACTGTGCTAACTGGCGCGCTGCTTTCAGCACCTTCAACGGCTAAACGATAACTGACCAGACCCGGCCAAGCTCGGTATCGAGCAAGAGCCACACTCTGTGTTGGGTTTTGATATCCGTGGCGCACCACCACCAACGGTTACCGACGACGATGGCGGCTACCGGGGGACGGTAATTGTACGAACACATTCCCACTTCGAAACCCGCGGGAAATTATAAGGCATTCCGTCGGTCTTACGCCATTACGCTGTAAGGAAGCGAAAGGGAAAGGGAAGGAACGCCTGACAACATCCTTTTTTTTCGTTATTTCCTCGTAACGTTTTCAGGTTTTCTTTCGCATACACAAACGGGTCCCGCCGTGTGGTCCTTTAAGTAGCTTTCTTTGCACTCTTTTTAGCTGTGGTTTTTATTCGGTGGTATTTTTGGCAACCCTCGGAGGGAGTAAGCGAGACGGAGACGTATCCAGGTGGTGTTTTGGACCCTTGGCTTTGCCGGACAAAAAGAGGTCCTTCGGAGCGAATGGGAAAGTGTGGTGTCAGAAATGAACAAAGACGAATAATAACGGCTCGAAGAATATGTATGTGTAACGTAAGGTAAATTATTTTTGCAAGCTTATCATAAAGACTGAGTTTTGCTGCAATTGTATATGCAACAGCTTACAGTGTTGATTTAGCCACTCGTATTGTACGTTTCACGTACGTGCTTGCATGATTTATTATGACGCTAATTTATTAGTCAGTAATGTACAAGCTATTTGACGAACTTAAGAAATGATGGTCACCTTGATATTCCGATAAACTAACTTTCATGACGTATGACAAATACGTCGCTGTTTCTCGTACTCATCCATCAATCTGCTACTGATTCATCCCATTATTTCCACACCTATTCCATCATCGACGCCATCCACCCATGGAACGGTTCCTTCCACACACCTTGTTAACGTAATTTATCCATTATCATTTTCCAGCGCGATGCTTTCGAAATTGTCATTTAACGCTGGAAAATTATCCGTATTGTAAGCCTGCCGTTGTTCTAAAGCTACCTTCAAAACCAATCACGTCTGGCCTTGGTCCCAGGAGGGAAAAGGGGGTCTCGCGAGTAGTTGTTCGGAATTGATCTTGCACCATTAACAATCCCATCTCTGCGCAATAGTTGTTCCTTCCTGAAGTAGCTTGTCGGTATCGATGAGCCTTGTAACCGCGTAGAGAGGGAGTCGTGGAAATTGATGAGGGCAAACTGTATCAAACGGAGTTAACAATCGGTAGCAGAGTCCGGGGGAGTGAGATTATTTAATTTGATGTGCACAGGGGGTAATAACTATCAGCTAGAAGGGATTATTAATAGCACCAGTGACGTTCTTGAAAGTGTAAGACGGCTGTAATGTTTGCGTCCTAAATCGATCCCCTTACAAGAGTTTTTTTTTAATTTGTCGGATGCAACTATCCAGCGTCAAAGTGTTTTCTGTGGTCTACGTTATTTTAATTCCAATTTAAAGAAATATTCGGTTGCACTTTCACTCGTTTTTCAAACATTTTCTTTCGTTAATTGTTGATTCTAACATTCCTGTTTCGTAAAGCCCTATTGTGTTCAACACCACCCCCTTTTTTAATTTCATTTCCATTTCTTTTCACCCCTTCCGGCTGAGAAATGCAACCGTATTGCCTACATTTAGGAGCACTTGATCATGTGCCTACTTGATGAATCAAAGGAGACAACCAGCAGCTCTCTGGCTCGTACGAATCGAAATAACACATTTTTTAAGTTGGTTTTGTCTAATTTATTGAACTGTATACATCGTTGCAGATCGGAGGATGTACATTTTATTGAGCACTACACACTTGACTATTTAGCCTTTGAAGATTGAACCTGTTTTTGAAACAAGCCAGCGTAGTGGATCGATCTCCGGCACGTTCGGTGGTTTACCGAGCAGCTCTCCTCCGGTGGTGGTGACGTTTGTGTCCGCCACTTTCGGACTTTCGGAAGTAGGTGATCCCGGGGGAGTCGCAATTCGCAGCGACATCACCTCACCGCCAATCACCACAAACAAAAACACAAACAACCATATTCCAACGCGTCGACTTTTCATCTTCCACGGTGGCGGCGGTGCAACTGATCGATAATTACTGCCACAGCGCAAAATCGGAGTACGTCCCGCTGGGTGCTTGAGAGCAGCAAGGATTTATTGTTTGTTTTCCTTCCGCACGCTGATAAGGTGATGACGATGGCGGTGAAGCACAAGAGTAATGGCCGCCTTCTGTTGAAGATTGCGTGGTGGAGGAGGAAAATCCGAGAGTTGTCTAGACGCAATCAATGAGTTGTGACACAAGCCTTATCCCAAACATTGATATAAGTACGGTAGACATGATCCCTGAAACACTCACATGCGGTCGAATACCGTTTCCGTTCAGATTACGGTGGTGGAACACTATTTTGAATTCTTTCAGTTTCTTATCACCCCCGACACCTGTCCGCATGACAGATTCATCGTTTTCGGAAGATTCCGCCAGGAAAGGGAACGGAATTCCGTTCGGTTCCTCATCCACGGCACGATACTGTTGACCGAGTTCGTACGGAGGCAACGGGTAAAACTCGGCGTTCGGATCATCCAGCATCGTCAGGTCCAACGGATCCAGATAGTCCTGCAATTCATCGGCCAGTTCCGAGCGGCCACGGGTCTGGCGCTTTGGTCGACTGCTTTCGGAGAGTGTTATTCCATCGGGATGGTCGGGTTTTCTTCGGCCAGCTCCACGGTTCCTGGAACGGGCGGCCCCGAGTCGCCGGTAGTGATAGTTGGAGTAGGCGTTCGGTACCGAGTCGGAGGTGAAAAAGTCTTCCTCCTCCGGTGACAGACCGTAGCGTGTCCGATGGTGAGCTTTGGTCGGCCCAAAGGCAGAGCGCCAGTCTTTCCGCAGGGCGGCACCGAATCGGGCTTTCCAGGTGCGCTGCTGCCACTTCTGCACACGGTTACGAACCTTCGTCTCCACTAGGCCTCCGTTTTCGGACAGCTGATGCGACAGCAGCACAAACAGCGTCCACCAGAACAGCTGGACAAGCTTCATGGTGGCAGCAAAACTAACAGTTCTATCACGTACCAGACTCCACCACTTGATGCTATATCGACGGATGCTGGCACGAGACTGTACGAGGCAAGCGCCACGCACACCGCAACCGAATGGATAAGGATAATCAATAAAAGCTGAGACAGTCCGGCGCCATCCGTTGTACGGCGAGACAATTGCATGCGCAAAAGATGTGCAGTCTTGTCTGTTCTCGCTGGATGCCAGACAAGCGTTGTGTATGTGGTCGTTTTGCTAAGATAAACTAAAATTTCATTGGGAAATTTCAACGAAATACCCTCAGCAACACAATTAATTGATTTCATCTTGTGTTGATGCTGTGTAGCCGATATTTCCTTACACAACTGTTATTTATTTATGTGGTAATGTGTTGCAACATTCATCACAAAAATGTGAATGATTGAACTCCCACTTTGAGAGAATGAGCACATTAGTAAAGAACAGTGATGTCAAATGCACTTCAACGATGTCACTGGTGCAAGCTCATGAACCAATTATCGCTAGATTCCATGAAAGCCTTACATGTTGGTGCAAACAGGTTTCCCGAGCATACTATTATTAAACCTGTAACGACATGTAGATGTAGATTTCGCTCACCTTACCTGACACGATCGTGGACCAGATCATCGAGCATCGAGCACAGCTGCCCTTTCGTTCTCAAAGTAGGTTTATCGAAACGGACCGGTAGACCGCAGAACCACTATAAACCGTCCCGTTTGGGTGCAATCGTCCTTAACCCAGTGTTTGCGTGTGTTGGGTGGAAAACCATAACCTACGATCCTAGTTGTGCGTCGCCAAGCACGATCACTTTTACGCACACTTTCCGGATTCCGATTCCGGACTGTCGTGTCTGGTCAACGGCCTGATTCTATCCACCCATGTCGCATGGGGCAGCTTGACCCTCAAGAAGGCAAATACCATACGTGTAGCTGGAAAAGCCCGCTTTACCAGCACGAACACGGTTGCGTCATGGCGAAGGTCGACTGGGAGACCCTCAAACCCTGCTACACCACAAAACGGACAAGCCCCGGCTCTCTAGGCGTGGAAATCAAAACAATCATCACCTCTCGCGGGGGCCTCTCGTATCTCGTATATCTATCCATCGGCAAAGAGGAGGGCCTACCTAGAGCCTGCTAGCCTCGAGTCAGGCCAACCAATTTAGGGGGGCGAAAATGAGCTGGACGCAGTTGCGCGTAACCGCGGCTCGAGAAATGGCGATCGAGAAAAAGGTTTCGTGACCGGTTTTCTGACGCCGAAAGGCACGCCGCCATTGCAAAAGGCCCCGCCAGCTTAGTGGCAGCTGTAGCCTCTTTCCGTTGCGGGCCACTCGGTAGGACCAGTGCAATTCTAGCGACCGTGCCGTGAAGAGCTCCGTAATATCGCTGAACCGCAACCGATGCGACTCTCGTGGAGCTTTCTGAGGCTGTGCCTGGCCACCGGCTTGGTGGTTGGCTTGGGCTGCCTACTGGAACAGGCCACCGGGGAGGATGCGGAGGACGTAGCCCGATCGCTCGGTGTCACCGATGTGCACGATTGGGACATACGATCACTGTACCGGGTACGGTTTCAGCACATCACCAAGCGTCCCCCGCCCGGACTGCGGCATGCGGAGCGGAAGTCCAACCTAGCTACCCGATGGGCCGCCCTGAAGGAGCGGATAGCGGACTTTTTCCCTTCGCGACACACCAATCCCCGTACCGTCGTAACGTTTGATAAGATCGCCACCGATTTCGTGAACGTTGGCATCGTGAAGCTGGCCAAGGCGCTGGATCCCCCAAAGCCTCTTCCGAAGCGGACATCGAGAAGGCCGAAGAAGGGAAAACTTTCCACTCCCGAGCCACCGAACGAGGTATCGGCCGATTCGGACTCGACCGACATTCCGCGGTCCTCCGAACCCACGCCATCGGATGTTCGTCCAAAGCGGAGGGTGACCCTTTTGGTGGACCTTCCAGACTTTGATGTGGAGGAGCTCGAAGTTACCCGTATCGCCCATCAACCAGAAGCATCCACAAAGTCCTCCGTTTCGGCGAGAACTCCAACGACGGTACATCCATTACTTCCTGAGGCGCTCATGCAGCTCTGCACAGATGGTCCCTGTGTTGGCAGCAGCGCCAACGTTGCGCAAGGCAATTCTTGGCAGCTCCTGATAACCGCGTCCAGCCTGATGTTTCTGCTATCGGTTCGGCGAATGTGATCGGTGCCTCTGCCATGACCTCCAAACAGTAATTGGCAATTTAAGTGATAAGACTCTGTGTTGTTATGGTTTGCTCCTGCTTGGACGTGCAGGCGATTTTGCACGCGAATTACCCCCCGAAAATCCGGGACCAACAGAGGACGTGCTCGCTAATTTATATCAACTGTCCACGATCGCTCGCCGGCAATCATTTCGTGACCAGCTGTGCAAGTGTAAAGTTAAAGGTTCTGTGCTGCATTAAAATGCGCCTCCTCGCGGTGCTCTACCTGGTGTTCCTCGTCCAGGCGACACTGGCCCACGAAGGAGCGGCCAAAGGTCGCGATGAGGAACCCTCCGGAGATGGTGGACCAGCGTTAACTCGTCGTAAGCGTGGCTGGGGCTGGAGCAGTAGTCCCTCGAACCGGGCAACGAAGAAACCGATCGGCTGGAGTTTGACCGAAACTCCAAAGAAGCCCAAGCGAAGGCCGTTGGTTCAAGCGCCTCCACCACCACCACCAGGACCGTCGGCCCCCGTCTATTATGCGCCGGTGAGTGGCCCCGTCTACAGCGTGCCAGCTCCAACGTTCACCTTCCAGATGGCACGTCCAACGAAAAGTCTCACCAGGGAGTTGGTCAAGGGTGCACTGGTCCTCGGCACGGGTGCAGCGCTTCATGCCATCTATTCGAAACCGGTTAAAAAGAAGACGGAGGCCGAGAAAGCGGCCGAGCGCGCCATGCGGGAACAGCGTCGTCATCGGCGCAAGAACAGGTCCACCACGGTCGCTCCGGCAACGAACGAAACCACCACCGCCGTCCCGCTCGCCCAGCCCGAACTGATCCCGGTGATGGTCCAGGATGCCAACAAACTGTTCCAGGTCGTCTACGTACCGCGCGACAAGATCCCCCCCGGTGGCATTCCCATTGCGACCACACCATCGTTCCCTACCGGGCCGGGTTCCGGCGTTCCGCAGGTAGCGTTACCGTTTGGTGGCGCTCCAATCCCGACCGCGGCCTTTCCGGGCGCTCCGGCTCTTAACACAACGGCACCTTCAACATAATCCTCTCCACCTCTGCGTGGCGTAAAGACTTCGTCGGCGTTGACTGCTGGGACATAACCTCATTTTACGCAAGCCCTATCTTCCACACCATTTAAAAGCGCGCAGGTTCAAATTAATTGGATACACACTTTCCCGCTAAACGCTCTGCCTCGTTTGACAGCCGGGCCCTTGCTCCACACGGTTTCGGTTTTCGGCACGCGAACGAACGTCTTTTCCTTCGTGCCAGGTGTGAAAGTCGTCAAACTGAGGCTTGGCCATGCATGCCAGTGTGCGTTGGGCAAAGAGCACGGGTTATGGTCGGGGAGGGGAGCTGTCTGTTATTAGTGCAACCTTGAAACGATTGCTTCGCCGGCGTAAACTCACCCCTCTAATCGTTGCCAAATGTGCTTATTTTCATAAGAAAAAGAATTGGTGGAGTCGGCGGTTACTACTCGCCAGGAATTTTGTTTACATCCGATATACACTAGGGATTAGCGGTCTCCAGCGCACCTGTAGATATTCGGGGGCTCCGATTTCGGTGACTCCTAGAGCTTGTCTCAACAATGAGCGTCCTTTCTAATCTGTGAGACTGTTTCGCATTTGCTTATTGTCGAATTTTAGGTCATTTAAAACTGCGTACTTTGATTCCATTCAAGCATAGGTCTTTATGTAGCAAGTCCTCCAGCTTAGACTTACGACAGTCTTTACAGCCAATAAATAATCTTCGTCCTAAGGCATCTTGTGTTTCATTTCATAATGGCTTTCTGCCTTTCGACGCTATTTCCTATCGCTTGTTCAGAAACTCTGTGAGATCAATCGAAGCGTGGCCAGCCACGTGATGGAAAATTATTTCAATTACTTGACTGACGGAATTGTAACCACATTTGTCATCCTAATCAAAGTTCGATTAGCCGTTGCGTGTTTGACGAATCACGATCGACAGATCCCTGCGTTGTCCGGTTCTGGGAAGAAAGAGACACCTTCCCACGTGTCGTCTTGCGCTTGCTCATGTAAATCCAATCTTTGCGGAGTACACTGATGATGACCCCGGAGGTCACCGCCAGCTCGTCGATTGATAACGGTGACCATCTAGGACGACCCTCAGGACCGAAAAGTCAATGAATTATAATTCAGTACCCAACGTTCACTGCCAGTGCGAGGAAGTGCCCGAGACTGTTTTCTTCCTCACTTCGACCGCTGTAATTATCTCACTCTGTAGCCCGAGCTTCTTGGCCGTCGTCGTCGCTCCGCTCTTCGGTTCCTTTACTTCCCGCGTCAACGAAGATGCGCCTAACCGTGTTAATTTGCCTCTATCTGACGTTTCTGGAGGCGTCGGTCGGCAGTTTAATCTATCCCGAAAGAGCTCTCACCCAGCTGCTGATGGGACAGGGCCGGGTGGTGACGGTGAACGAACTGATTGCTGCGGGGGAATCGATCGGGTTGCCGTCGTCCTCCGGAATCGCGAAACGGACGGCGGAATTTGACGTGCCTGGAAATGCTGACATCGAGGTGGAAACGGCTCAATTGCGGAAAGTGAAGAGGAAGCTGGCCACCAAGAAACCGGTGAAGAGGTTGGTCAATAATCGCGCTTCGTCGCGAGCGAAGCAAGCCAACTCTCCCACGTAAAATTGAAGTGAAGACGATACGACGCAAACTGGAATGCTGATACCTGAAATTTACCTTTTGAGTTAATACTTAGTTGTAAGCTTTAGTGTAAAAAAGAAATCAAATTCAAATTTAATAAACTTATAATCCATTCGTTTTCGAACAATATTACAATGCAAACAAATCAAATATTTCCCAATGTATTACATACCGAAACAAGTGCGTAATTAGTTACCAATTCATTCTAGACGTTTTCCTTTTTGCCCAGTGAAGGCTATAAAAGTAAAAAATTGGCGATAATCAGCTCCTTGCTTCATTATCGCCTTAATGTTTAAATATGCCTGAATGTGTCTATTTTTATATGGAACAAATTGTTAGTGATAAGTCAAGCGGCAATTATCATAAACTTGTTGATGCTGCAATTACTATGAGTCTCAGTTGTTGATGATAGACGCGTTCGAAACTCTAACCGGAAATAGTATTGTGTTTCGGATGCGAAACAATAATGCTGTCAAAAACGAAAGGCTTTGTTGTTCAATCAACATTCAAAAACAACTTAGTTTATTTCTTTTCGATTAAAACACAAATAACTTACATTCATACATTGCCCTGTTTTCGCTGCGCAAACCGTGAAAAAGAGGAAAAATCCAACGATAAAACTTAATTCGTCCTACAACAACACCACATATATAGTTTACCATACGCCATTAAACGTTTTTTTCTGGATGCTGGATGGGGATACTTATGCTTATTATTAGCAGGAACAACAATCTTTAATCGGAAAACAATACGCGAACGCTTAAACGAAGGTAGGAATGAGCGGGGAATGCATTTTGCGTGTGGATGGGTACACTTCCTGTCTTTAAAGTTTCACTAAAATACTTTCACACGTGTTTGACTCGCCGTTAACAATATAAGCTTCACACTGTATGTATAGTCGGTTTAACATTTCGGCAATCCAAAGCAAGGTTTGCTCAACAGACCGTTTTTCTAAATCGTCATTTATCAAATGCTGTAAAATACCTTTCCATTGGTTTTGATTTTCTTATGCTATCGAACGCTACATTACGATAAGATGTATCTTCTAATATCCGTAAATTATCCGCTGCCGCGCGAATTTGTTTTGTTTTGTTCACCACGACCCGTGATTATCTGCAGTTATTTGGTATGGGGTTTAATGTGTTCGTTCTAGTCCTGCACGCGCAAACACGCCAGATATACGCATTAATATTCTCGCGCTGTTTTCTGATGCTGCCGAGTTTGTTTTCCTGAAGGCACTGATTTTGTTTTGTTTATACAATCTTCTCTTATCCAGCGTGCTCTCTATTTGGTTCCTTTATTCTTGTTATGCATTGTAATTTAAACCTAGTCGTAGTATTAAGATGCAGTGCAATTGTGTGTTTGTTGGAAATCTTTTTATATATGCCATATTTGCATAACAAATCTTAAATCTTAGAACTTATAGCTTCACTAATGGGGTTCTCGGAAATCGTCTTAAACAGCAAACGTGTGATATTTAAAATTAATAATTTTCCAGAAATCGAGCTAAAATCATGTATCCTCTCTTTTGCAGACCGCATTTGCCCTTCGAGTGTTATGGAAATCATGCCAACTTACGAAAGTTTCAATGCAGGTGTCCTAAAGTTCAGGTGGGTGTAAATTATCTGTATACATTCCTTATAGATCCGGCTTCAAGTTTAGCAATTCGTTAAAATGGTTATTCGTTCAGCATTATTTTTCTTGATCACAAACTCAATCGACAACTTCCAAAAACATCAATGCCACAAAACACACACACACGCCAACGAAGATCGATGCACATGACTAGATCAGAAAATGTATGTTCCACTTTTTCGTAACACTGAACCTTTCCCGTACCATTCTCTTGTACTTGTAGTTGCAAAATGTTTGAACGTTTTACAGAATCGTACAAAAATTAAAATGTTCCAATTCAGGCGTGGTTTTTCTTCGAGCATTGAAATTGTCTGGGAAATGCAGTTGGAAGCTTCAGCTTTGGGTGAGAAAGCTTTGCATAACAAGAAGCTTCATCGCAACCGCTAACTTGAGGATGAAAAGCTCGCCAAACTCAAAAGCTCTCACTATGCGTAACACAGGTAACGCTTTCTGGCATAGTTTGATTTTTCGTAGCGTTACTTCGCGTAAGTACATGTAGGAAAATGAATCCTAGTGCATTGAATCTTAAATTTTAACACACATTAAGTTACTTCGCCGGTAGTAAGACACACGCACGTGGCTGCTTAAAACATCAAAGAGAAACAGAGTGTAGGGCGCAAGCTTCCCTAATCTCGTACACTTTGGAATGTTCCGTAAAATTGAAAATGAATCACCAAGGATTGTATAATGTTTCTAGCCTTATCGTTTTTAGTCGGCGTCAAGCTCATGCAACACACAAGACTACACAAACTCCAGTGAGAAGCGAATATTAACCTATTTTGCTTTGTTAGCTTCACGCGGCGAGTCGCAATAGACGCTACACTTGGTGTAAAGTCAGCCGCACGGGTTGGTTCTTCCAGCGACCTTGGGCAGCTCACTTCTGCTGACGGCGATAGCTTTCCGCGAGTTTTTCCACGTATTCGTTCCGTTCCAAGCGCACGTACGGCACCGGTGACAAGAGTGACGCGACCCTCGTTGAAGCCTTCGACACGGACGGTGGTGAGCGGGGGGAACGAAGGGGAGAACAGCAGCAACTCCGACGCCGCATTAGCGCAGACCGTCTCCGTTCCAGACCTTGCGAACGTCGGTCGGCTTCAGTAGAGATCGAGCTCACAAACGTCGGTTCGGTACTGATCGATGTGCGGCGCAGCGGAGGTTGCCTGTGGACGTCAGCACCTGGTTGTTCGATATAATCCTCGCCGGAAGAATCCTTTCGATGGCGACCGTTGTGTTCACCCATTAGAGGCTCGTCCATCGATTGGTCAAAGATCTTGTACGAAGGAATAAACAGCTTCCGTGGAATCTCACGCTTGTTGTCGACGTTCACGATGACGTTGGGGCGGGCTTGACTGTTGGCGGCAACCACCACCGCCCTGGGCACCACGGATGAGGACGACGGGCTGGAGGGCTTCCGGTACATTTGTTCGATGTTGAGCAGGCTCTCCTCGAAGGAAAGCTTCTTCTTGCGCTTGGCAATCGGTGGTGACACAATCACCGAACGCGGTCGCTCCGAGGCCGTGCGGTGTTCCACGAAACTACTACTAGGGCTTCGATTGCGATTACTACTGGTGCTGGCGGGACTGCTACTAGGAGAGCTCGTATTACTGGGGCTGCTTTCCTTACCGGTACTGCTGGTTCCACCGTCGTCGGTTCGATCCGGACTCTGGTCCACACACATCGGTGTTGGTTTGGCAATATCGGATTGAGATTCATCATACACTTCCGAGTTCCTCATCGTTTCCCGTGACGTAGTCATCTCCAATTCTAACTCCTCCGGTACAATTTGTACCTTATTGTTGTTCGTTTCAAACTGAACCGAACTTGTATGGGAGAGTTCTTCCGAAGCACTCTCGGGGGCCTGAGCAAGCTCCATCGTGTTCTCTTCCTCCACATCGCTTCCAGTTGAAGACGCACTGGAGGACGATGACGAACTGGACGATGAAGACGTTCCGTGAGAGGAGCTACTCGAGCTACTGCTGGAGCTTGAGCTACTGGAGCTACTAACGGAACAGTTTGTATCCTCGTCCTGTTGCACCGGAGATGGCTTAACCGTAGCTGCCAGTAAGTTCCGTTTGGTTATCAGCTGGCTCCACGAGACGGTACACCGTTGGAGTATTCCATGTTGGAGCTGTATGTAACGCTGGTAGATGAGGTACTTGCGAAGCAACCGCAACCGAAGTTTCATCTGATCGGACGGGCGAGAAATGTATTTCGAACGGAGCGAACTGATGACTCCATTTTCAACAGCCATCTTTTCACTATCCACCAAAGGGATCACTTCTTCATACTGTACACACTCAACATCCTCTGCAAACGCGAACAGTTCCGACTCGTCCGTTTGCAGTCCCTTGTCCTGCTCCAACGCCACCGGAACATCGGCTTCGTCCTCCGAAGAACTGGTGTGCATCATTTTCTCAATCTCCGCCTCCACCCGGGTGAATATATCGCTCTCACTGTCCGACAGCATCGAGCGTACACCCACCAACGGTTCCTCTGGGGCAAGGTTGGCCAAAAAGATCTCATGATCTTCGCACTCTTCGCCGGAGTCTGTTCGCATCACTACCAGATCCTCCTCCTGTAGCTGTATGCTCTCACGCAGCAGATCCGCGATGGATCCACGATCCTCCTCCACGATAAACACCCGACCACCGTCCTCCTCTCCCTCTTCCATCACCACTTCATCGGGCGTTTCGTCATCCTCGATGATGCACACCTCGTTTTCGGTGACATCGATGAAGATGTTCGTCTCGCTGAGAACCGCCTTGCACAGATCCTGTAACCTCGGTGGGTTCATTTCTTCGATGATGTAGAGGTGCTTGTTGACGCAAATGAGCTTTTCACAAATATCTTTCAACGAGGATGGTTGAAGGAATAATTCCGACGATAGTGCTCGCTCGTAGCAAAGATCCTTCAACGATGGAACGGTGTTAACAACGGTGTTTGTGGAAACTACGGGCTCCTCGAGTTCCATGTCTTGGGACGGCATCGGGGATTCTTCTTCCGTATCGGGATGATCGATTTCTTGCTGAAGCTCCACTTCATCGAACGACTGTTTCTCCTGCTTCTCTTGTGACTCCCTGGGTGTGGCTTCCACGCTCTCCTGCAGCACTTCCGGGCGCCTAAACCATTCCTCCTTGGCCCAGCGACGGAACGGCTTCGAGTTGATGGTGTCCAGCAGAAGTCGCTTCAGACTCTTCGGGTTCCGCTTGGATGTTTGTACTTTGAATTTCGATATATCACAATTGATAAATTCCTCGATGCTGGACCGGCGAGCTATTTTGGGAAACCGTGGCATGTCGTAATCGTAAAAGCGGCGCTTTCGATACTTTGGGAAACAGCGAGGCACTTTGAAGGCTTCCTCGTCTGCAGGTGGTGGTGGTGGTGGTGCGGGTTGTGGTTGGGGCGATGATGGTGGTGTCAACTCTTTCTCCAACTCTTTTTCTTCCGTCATTTCCATCGGTTCAATGGTTCGTTCTCCCGAAACAACTGGTTCTTCTGCCACTGGAATCTTATTATCCGATTCCTTCTCGGATGCCTGCTTGGAGAGATCTTGTGGCATTTCTTCTGGAGACATTTCACTGACAACCTCCGTAGGTGGACTTTCTACTGGCAATTCGCTAGCTGCCACGTTCGGTTGAATCACTTTTTCCTCTGCTTCGGATCGACCTTCTACAATGGTATCCTTGCTGTCATCCGGTTCCTCTTCTTTCGACTGCTTAATGACTGACGGCTTCTGCTCGTCCAATTCCAATTCCAACGGCTCTGGCTCTTCGTCTATCCGCTTCTCCTCTTTTATCTTTTCCTTTTCCTCATAAACTACCTCCGATTCCAGCTCCGTTTGGTAGTACTTCTCCCGGTTGGATTCGATCTCCTCGAGGAACTTCAGCGAGTCTGCACTATCGTTGATCGGAACTACGTTCTTCGGCAGCTCGTTAATTACGCTCAGATGTTTGTACTTGTTTAGTTCCGACTGTGGCACATCGTACGTTTCGAGAATGTACAGCTTCTCGCCATCTTTTCCCGTTTCTTCCGATTTTGCCGGTTTCTCGATGTCCGCCAGTATGTCCGGTAGGTTACCGGCACTCTGCGTATTTGCGACGATCACCCCCGTGTGAACTGGGGGTTGTACTTGCGGTGGCACGTCCGGTGTAGCTAGGGTGTCCATCGCGGCACTAACAATCTCACCGGTAGACTCCTGATGTACTACAGGGGCTGATGGTACAGGTGACGCCACAACGGGTTCACCCACTGTTTGTTGGTTCATGTACTTGCACGACTCGTAGTTCTGATGGTTCGTTTGATTGTTGTTCGCTTCCTTTGAGGCTTTAGCCGATCCCACCGCACCTTCCTCTTCCTCCATCTCGCTCCAACTGGTCAGATAGTCGCGTAAGCTTTTATCCTTCAGGTTTTCGTCCAATGCAAAACTCCTAGGACCTAGTCCGAGATCTTCCATCGTCGTGTAACCACCGTACGCCGTAACAGCTTCCGGATGGTGATGCTGATGGTGGGCAAGGTGACGAAGATGATGTTGGTCAGCAGCGACCATGGGCTGATGTCCGTTGCTGTACCCGTTGTTACCGGCCGGGACCAGTGGACCGAGGATCGGCTTCGAGTGCATGTAGCGATTCTTCAGGTACATCTGCTGACAGTCGTAGTTCAGTGCATGATTCGTATCGTATATCGGTGCTCCAACGCCCGCAGTTGGAGTGGCCGTACCCTTGGGGATCTTCACACTGTTGATCTGCTCCTCGAGATCCACCAACGGATGATTGATGTCAATCACCGGATTTGGTGTGTCATAGTAACAGCTTGACGATGGTTTGGCTACT
Organism: Anopheles coustani; assembly: GCF_943734705.1. Taxonomy (NCBI): domain Eukaryota; kingdom Metazoa; phylum Arthropoda; class Insecta; order Diptera; family Culicidae; genus Anopheles; species Anopheles coustani. The sequence goes on from NC_071289.1 coordinate 4,087,830, forward strand.
TGCTGCTGGTGCTGTTGTGGTTGCTGTTGTCCCAAACCCGTGGCACCGGTCCCGAGTGGGTTAACCTTCTGGGATGGAACCATCTGCTGCGCCGAATATTTCACACCGTAGTGACCCATCGTTGCACCCGGTGGGACTTGCGTATAATGACCCTGCGTGGCTCCACTTGGAGTCATGTTTGGTGTATAGAAATCGTTCATGTTTTTACTGAAAGTTATCTTTGGATTCGGGTACCCTATGCCTGTCTGCATCTGGTGATGGTAGCTCCCGGGTGCGGATGGAGCAGCGTACGGAGGCACATTACCCGTTGTCTGCTGTTGGTGGTGCGGATCCGTTGGGTATGGATGCGGGAGCGGCACACGACCTCCCATTGCGCGCTGATGGTAAGGATCGTCATATGTCGTCGCAGAGCCATTTGAGCTTCCATATCCGTAACTTCCGACGACACCCTTATGGTGCGGATGAGGTACCGCATGATGGTGGCCAGGGTGTGGATGGTAGCTGGAACTCTGTTGTCCAGCGTACGCCATGCGGTTCGGTGGGACATAAGGATTTGGCGCTGCATGATGAGGATGATGGTTGGCCAGCTGCTTCACAAAGCTATTGCCATAGTAGTCCATTCCTGGCGTCATCATGCCTTTGCCAGGGCCCATCTGTGTGTAGTAGGTACCGTGTGTTCCCGCTGAACCGCCGGTTGAAGCTGTCGATCCCGTGGATGGCATATAGACTCCTCCGGTGGTGTAACTGTTGACGTAACGTTGAGATCGTTCGTTGTACATGAGATCAGGATGGGAAGCCATCGTTGACGGCCGGGATCCACTGGCCATGTGGGGTGGTTGTCCCCCACCGCTCGGGTACTTGTTGCGTACGATGTGACTGTACGGATCGTACCCGGGGTGAGTTCCACCAGAACTCGGAGGTTGTGACTGTGGTTGAATCGGAGAGGCTTGAACTCCATCGGGATGGTATAAGCCGTACCCAGCTCCAGAACTACCGGTAGGATAGTGCGCCGTCATACCGGCTGGTTGACCCTGCTGTGCTGGACCATACTCCGACGCATACCGATACCCTCCAGCTACCCGTCCTCCAACTCCGGTCGCTCCTGGCGTTGCATGATGATACTTGTTTGGGTTCTTCGCCTCAAAGTTCCCAATGACGGACGCTTCGTGGTGATGCTGGGTGTTCGTATAGTCCGTCCATCCTCCGCTACTTCCACCCGATCCGGCACTACTACTCGCCCCGCTCATTCCGGTATTATACTTCCCTAGCTCCTTGTACCCAGCTCCACCTCCTCCGCCGGCGGTCATTTTCGTCTGATACTGAGGTGGCCCGTGGTACGGATACGGAGGCGCCATAATGTTGTGATTGTTATTGCTAATGTTTATGATCGTTGGAGCGCTGACACCTTGCACCCCACCAGCACCACCACCACTCCCGCCGTTTGGGGCGATCGAGGCACCCGTGCCGTACTGCGTCGCCGTTACTCCACCGCCAAGAAAGTCGACCGTCCCGCCAGCACCATTCGAGATCGCTGCGATCGCCGGAGGAGCTCCCTGACCGCCGCTTATGTTGTTCACGATGTTCGTGTTGATGTTGTTGATGTTGTAGGTGATACTGTCACCGGTATTGGTTTCGAACTTGCGCGAACTGTTGGTGATGCTGGAGCTGTAGCTGCTGCTACTACTACTGCTGGTGGTGTTGCTGGTAGTGTTGCTGCTCCCGTTGTTGCTGCTCTGACCTCCGCTGGCCGGATCACCGAACAGTCCAACTGCGTGCGGGTCCGTAAACAGGGTGCTTCCACCGTTTATCGTCGAGTGTAATGATTCGAGGTGATGTTGTTGGTGTTGCGTTTGAGTTGTCGCTTGTTCCGACTGTTGTTGCTGCTGCTGCTGGACAACATGACTCTGGTGAATAATTCCTGGCGACTGCTGGTGCACGATCGTCTGCTGGCCGTACGATCCCACCACAACCGACTGTTGTGACTGCGATGAACCGGAGCTACTGTGCTGCGTATGATGCGCACTCAGCTGCTGATGCTGCTGCTGCTGCTGCTGGGGATGGGGATGGTGATACTGGTGGTACTGATGCCGGGTGGGCGTCCCTAAGGGTGGCCCCGGCGGCGGAGGGGGCTGCGGAGGGATCTGGGGTGGGTTGTGAAGGTGATATTTCACATTCGTGCTCGGCAGAGCGCTGGCGCCCGGGAAACTGTTTGAAATGTCCGTAAACAGCCCACCATGATGTTCCATTGTCGAAAGCGGCAGCTAGCGATTCATCTGAAGTAGTCGATTCTGCAGAAGATGTAGAGAAGAAAATCTCCATCAGATTTGAATTTACAGGAAAAGGAAAAGTCTGTCTTTTTTATAAAACACGATTCATTGTCAGGACGATTGCTTTCACTTTTCTTCACTTCGTCTACTACTTCGTCGTCACACGGGAAACCCCAATCGATAAAGTGTCGCTGACGTTCGCCCCTAATGGATGGCCATTTTGTGGCTAGCCATTACTATCAGCCTCGCTTTCCCGTTGTTTTGAGCGTGTCATTCCATCAACCGGTAGCCCATTTCCCCCCACTGGCTGGGTGGAAAAAAAATGTACAGAAAACAATTCTTGATAGCCCTTTCACTGCTCCACATATGCTCTATCGGAGGTACCGGTTATGCAGTCGGACAATAGGGAACCGGAAACCACCTACCGACATTCAGGCCCATCACTGTACGTTCCCCGTGCGGGGCGCGTACATTATTCATCGTAATTGATTTGACATATATTTGAATAATTACTCGACCTCGGGCCACCAACGAAAGGAAACTCAATGGAAAACTGGGTATTAGGGTGGGCTGCGTGCTCTGCGGTCGAGAGTTGTTGGTTGGGTGTTGGGGGAAAAGCGCTTACACACTCATTAGAATGGAACGTTTTAGACAATAGTGCTTTATGGCGCACGGCAAAACACAGATGCATTATCGCGGAAAGGAGATTGTTTCGATCGTTTTTCGAAAGAGTGAGTGATTATGGTGGTTTAAACGATGGATTTTAATCAATAAACCTCATAGGAAAATAAATACATTGTATGAAAAATGGGTTCATATCCCGAGATATTGTCAGTGCTTCTCAAAGTTGCATTTTATTTTTCCAATAGAAATTCTCATCAGTTCTTTCTTTCTTCTACGATTTGGAAGAAATTCAATTTATCGAAAATTATTTCGTACACAATAAAGTTTGAGAATAGCTGAATCTAGATCAATGTCAACGCTGTGTGTGTGAAAGAAAAGCGCAAGAAGCTGGTCGCATTTTAATGACCAGTAAACAGGTGCTTGGAATGTTTATGAGGCGTAGAAAATGAGGCAGTTCAAAACAAACACTCTCCTCACCTCCTCTCGAAAAACGGTCCCCGGTGGTTGCGGGGAAAATGGTAGGAAAAATCATACACTACAGCATACACACAAAGGGAATCACTTCGTTGTTGCGTGCTTGCTGCAAATGCTTTGCATATGACCAACCGGATGAACCTCTTTGACGGTACGGAGAGAGGGATGTGGAAACGTATGGGGAGATGGGTGGGATTTTCCGACCACTGCATGCCGCGTGCCGTATCGGTAAGATCGATCGCGGAAATGGCATATTAACATACATTTTCCACGGTTCCAGCAGACGGTGGAACATTGGGGTTGGAACTACGTAACCATCGAACATGACGGATTGTCGGTGAAAATTCTACCTTCTTCTAGCGCCGGCTTTACGTTACACACAGCACACCAAATGCATGGAAAGGCTTTTTTTTCGGTCTTCGAACACGAGGCAACGGGCAACGTTCTGGCGGCAGCGGAAGTGCTAATTTCCGATTTCGCTGAGAAATGTTCCGACATGGCCGCGCATCGCGTTCTACAGCGCGGGTGGAGGAAAAACGAGGGCAAGCCACGAGGGGGTGGATAGAAACGATGCAAGTAGGAGTAACTAAAACCGGCACACCATATCGACGAACGCGTTTGATGGCGGGCCAGCTGGAAATGTCATGCAAAAGTGATGACTTTCCCCTCGGCCGTTCGGCTGGTGGAAAACCCGATGCGGTGGAAAGTGGTGGTCCCGCATTGCTCGCGCAAGGGAAGGGAGGGAAGCCTTTCAAGCATGTGGCAGACATAAAAAAAGAAACCACACTCTCACACACGCACACAAAACGTACTAAAAGAATACCGCATGACAGAAGCTTCGGGACATTCTTCAGGAAAACAATGCGCACGTTAAAAAAAAGCAGATACCTATGCAGGGAAATTTTTAAAATATTCTTTGTTGGGAGTGGAGAAAAAGGAAAACAGATTTTTCGAAAACCTACAACCAGCCGAGGGGTTGGAACGTTGGAAGATTTTATGAAGCAGAGAAGGGCTTCAAGCAATCCTTTAATGGTTCATTTTCCAACTTCAACATTCAAGCGCACGTTTTCCCGTTGTTGGCCCAGGACCGAGACGGGACGCACATTCGATCAGTGACCTATATGTTAATGAAATTTATAAGGCCTCGATTTTTGGAACTCGGAAAAACTGGAACACCCATTCCCGCAAAACGTTTGTCGTTAAACGACAATGAAAACCCGGTGGCGAACGCTTGCCTTCCAGGTTTGTGTAGAAACGTACGAAGAGATTAAAAAGCTATTCCCACCGGCCCCAAATGAGGGGATACGGCAGTGCCGCACACATAAACTGCTACGAAATACTGCCACAGAACATCCGAAACCTTGGTCCTGCGAGGGCTGCGGAGGGAAAAACACAGTTTCGAAAGAGAAAATTCGATCAATCGGTATTGGTCGGAAGCACGACGCACCCCGAAAGGGAAAAGGATACGAGACGAAGGGTGGCGAAGAAAAAGACTTCCGTAGCTGTCTACCCCTCCACCCACCGACCAACCCACCCATTCGCTTCCCTGATGGCGGCAGGAAATCAATAATTTCTTTGAATTTAATAAATTGTACTGACAGCCGGCCCAGGTAACGGCGTTGGGCACGAAGGCGAGGCCGCACCATTGTACATCGCGGTCCCAAGGAGGGAACCGGAACACCGGTTGGTAGTCTGATGGGGTCTGATGCCCCCCCACGCGCGCCCTTTCTCCTTGTTTCTATCCTTCAAATGTCCTCCACACGGGACTGCTTGCAGCCCGAGTGCTAGTGAGCATGGATTATTCAGTGTTTTTCACCCTTACCAGCCACGCAACGAGTGATCCATTTGTCCGAGCAATAGTGAAAGGATAATAACCTCCCTTCGCTATCCTGGAAAAATACGGGATGACAGGGCAATACCTGGCGAAAATAGTTTATGGCTTGTTGGGCATTTGAAGAACCAGTCAAACCTAAACGAACAAATTGACAAGCGAACCAGAAAAATGTGTCTTGAAAAATAGACATGAATATCCAAAACTTTACGTCAAATGTGGATAGTTTCAAAACTTCGTTCTGCCCCATTTTTCCCTATCTCGGTCCTAGTAAAGCTCGTGCTGGAACGATGTTGTTTGTCACAATGCCGTGTGTTCAAACGATGCAACGGAGGGTTGGTTTCTATTGTAATTTTGTTTTTCACTTACGTTTTCCAACGTTGGAAAGCGACGTGGGAGGAGTGAAACAGATTGGAAGATGAATTTCTATTCCCTCTCAAAGGACGACCAGGGAATACCAAGCGCTGACTCTATGGAATTTCCGTACAAAGAAATAAGGGATTGGATAGAGGATTTTTTTTCTACTGATATACAAGACCAACGTTTTCTGTCTTGGTATTTTTTATATGGCTACCATTGAGTAATCTTGCGTTTTTCCACAAATGAAACAGGACTAAAAACATTTCAATGGTACAATAATAGGTACTTCAACAAAATTGTAACTCATCAAGTTCCACAATGATTTTTTTTCATGCTCTCCTGTAGTAATCTTTTTACAGTTGAACTTCATGCCAGTGGTGTTTATTCAATTGATCGTATATCAATCGGTGCAAACATTTACTTGATCTACATTCGTAGTAAATTTCCCATATGTGCGGCAGTTACAGTAATGTCGACCACATCAAGCACACCGTGAAGCAATGATGATAATGATTCTTACAAACATTGTGTCGAAAGGAGAAAAAGAACTGGGATTACAAGCACAGCACCGCAGTTTGGTGATCTAGTTTGTTTTTGTTTGCTGTGTCTCCGAGTACGGGAAAACGGAGTTGTTAATCTGCATTCGTTTGTGTACGGAGCAGAAAAAAGGAAACGGAAGCATAGAACATAAATGTGGTGGAAAAAGTAGCTAGTCATAGAGGCGAAGCGCCTCGGTACGGTACTTCTCTTCCCGCAAGTTAACCGTGACGATCGTGGCTAATTGTTAAGACACGCACTCACCGATTTACCAGTCGCTTCAAAGGCCAATGTTTACGCTATGTGACGCTTTTCGAGCCTCGTTCGTGCACAAACTGTCTTTGCCGGATGAGGAAGATGACGATCTGGTTGTTGGCAGCCTTAGAAACCACCAACAGAAGGAGCACATTTGGATACTACTGGATGCACGCCGGATTCTACTTAGCGGAGGTTTGATAATTAACCTAGAACTGGTTCCGTTATATTGAGAGCGAATGAATGTGTGTTATGTGGAGCATTGAATTTGAGTGGATTTTTTAAATTTGCGCGCGCTTTTAAAGATGACTATACAATAAATAATTACTTCAATTGCTCTACAGGCTTTTTCAAGGAAAAATAAACATAATAAAAATGAGCACAACATTAAATTGAAATCATTCGAAAAAAAGAGTTCATTTGTAACCTTCCAACAAAGGTCGCTGGGAAAACATAGGTCGTTGACGGAAACATGGCTCCATTTGTCAACCCTCGAGTTTCGTTGTGTGGGTTATCATCATCATTAAATTGATACGTTCGCTTGAGCAATCAACTATGCGTTGCCGGTCTGGACAATAACTCTCGATTTGTTCGACAAAGTCAACCCACCAGACAAGAATGAAGTTACATTGCTCTGAAGAAATCATATCGTGTAGCAGAGCTAGAAAGGGCAGAAGAAAAAGATTAAACAAAATGGGGCCACCTGCTTGAAACATGAAACTTGTCGTGAACCCTGTGGCAACACTTCCGCCAATCAAAACAATACTGAGCCAACATTTTGACAAGTGCCGATGTTAAGGGGCGGTTAGAAAAACTTTCACTGTATTACTCCATCGAACCAGAAAGTGGGGTGAAATTGTGACACTTTTGTAACAATTTTCCCAAGCTCCCTCATTTTGCCGCGTGCGCAAACTGATTAAATATTAAACGCTATCCATCGATTGTGTGTGTGTGTGTATGTCACACACCGGGTTGCGAAGTGATGGTTTGCCGTTTGACAGTTAGTTCCGTTCGCTCACGTGGCGAAAAACGAAAGAAAACAATCATTTAATTACCGTTACCTTGTGGGGCGTTGGGGGCGAGGGTGACCTTCCCGAAACCCACCCACCATCCTAGGGACGCCATCCTAGGACACCACACTAGGACTCGGTCACAGGTCAACTCCATCGGGAAATTTGTGTCCGGTTGATATCCGGTTGTAAATAAATGCCTTCACCGGCCGCAGAGGCTTGGCGTATGTATTGCGGGAGGGGGGAAGAGTAAACAATGGAACACTAGAAGGGAAGGCCATAGAAATGATCATTTTTTCTCATCGCCTGAAGTCACAATTTTTCAAGTACATATTTGACGTGTGCCGTTCTGTAATGTAATGTGTGCATTTGTTTTCGCTTCCCGTGACTTTTTCTTTTTTCGCAAAGGGGCGTTGCTGTAACACGTGTTTGTGTGTGATTGTGTGTAAGTTAAAATGCACCATGACTCTCCGTGGTGACCGATTGCAACCATGTTGCACCAAAGGTTTTCCATCTCGCGCTCAGTGCTGCTGGTGATAAAAGTTTCCAGATAACATTTTGGTTTCTGGTTTTCCTCTCTAGGAAATGGGAGTGGTAAGAGGGTGGGGCGAGTGGCAATTATTATTGGATGGGACACTTTTCACATAACTCATTTCGCACATCCTTTATCGCCCCATCCACGCACACTTCCGACGATTAAGGTGACAATGTTATTGGCTGGAAAATTGTTGCCTCCGCCTCCCGCATAAAACAAACGAAAAGACCCCCATTTCCCACCTCAAAATGAAAGGGCAGCGAAGGTGGGAAACGGGTAAAGGTACGCCAGTAAATAATTCATTTCTGCTGCCCCCGTCTTCTCGGAACGCACGGTCGTGCGATTCGGTTTTTCCGCGCTAATTGATTAAGCCGTTTAATTAATGAAAACCGATTGCTTTAAGTGACGGCCTGCGGAACAACCGAGGTGATATACGAGACTCTTTCCCTTATTTTCTCTCTTTCTCTCTCTCTCCTTCCCCCACTCAGGCGGGTGTGTGGGGTGGTCAAACTATATTTCCTACTGACACCATCAACGACGGCCTCTGGATGATTGGTGGAGTGTTGTTGCGTAAAACACCACCGCATGCCTAACGGCATCCAAACGGAAAGCGGCGTCCGACGACGACGAGGAACGGCTATTAATTTTCATTAGAGGTCGTCATCCTCCACCGCCAGGAGGCTCCCCGTTCCTTTCTTTTCCATCGATTACGTTTCGTCTGTTCCGCACCTGCAGGACGATTGAATTTTTGGTACCGGTGTAATCGATAAGGGTCGCTTTTTCCAGGACGCTACAACCCTACGTTCCGAAAAGAATCAAAACAATTTTATCCCCTTGTACAACTCCCAGGTGCGGGGTGGAACATAATCTTTGTATCGGTCGGTGAGTAGATTGAAATTTATTGGACAGAATACTTTCCTACGGTATGCGGACTACGATTTCCCACCGGAAGTCAATCCGAAAAACACATGTTCGAAAGTCGCACCGGAAAATGTTATCGAACGCATATGTTACGCCACATATTCCCTGGCGGCCAAATGTGGGTGACTTTCTGTAATACTTTCCCATTTTTATTAACATCCTTCCCTTTCTCCTCCAATCCTGGGACGCAAAAGACAAACGATTTCGGTAGAAACCGGCCAGGTGGAAGAAGCTGGAACACGCAAACTCCGTCGCGGGGGGGGGGGGGGGGGGGGGGGGTGGGGGGGGTTTCGGGTTTGTTAGCTGCATTGCGGGAACGTCTCTACTACCCCCGTTGAACATTTCCACCAGCCATCGAAAACAATAAATCCAATTGAATAATTTTCAAATTAATAATTCAATTGCCATCATCATCGCGATCGCCATCACCATCATCATCATCGTCATCGTCATTGGTAGCCGCTGGCCGTCCATTTTCGTCCAATGTTTTGCGGATCGCTGCCGGGGAGGACTTCTTTTCCCCATCGGGAATGAAATTGCTTTCATATTTTATTAGTTTTATTGTGCCGAGAGCTCCAGGAGGAGGCGACTTCCGACCGGGGTTGGACATATGAATGCAGTTTGGCCACCGGAATGTGGTGATTTGATGTTGGTGTGACAAGTCGTTGGAAAGTGTCATTGCTAAGAATCTTGCTTTAAGATTTTTGCTTCCTTTTTTTCCAGAAAAATTTGAATTTCTGGAACCGAAAATCCTCCGAATCGGAGAGAACCGAGTCGACATCGAGTTGAATTTTAAATTGGAGGATGGATGACGCATATCCGGAGTACAATTTCGATAAAGAAGATCCGCTGGTTTGATCCGGTCCTACGAGTCCTACGATCGGCTGCTTGGCTAATCGAACGTCGATGTGGCCACTAACCGTCGGTTGGTCGGTATTGATAAATCCAACGATCAACGATCGATGACCTTATTTCCCAACCAAACGACCGGACGGCTACCCTTAGGTCCCTTTCCCCTCTCCCGGTTAAGCTCCTCGTGCTTCATCAATATTCCTTACTTGCTTACGAATGCACGTGCGGTTCAGGGGTCACGGAAGGCAAAAGGAAAAACAAACGAAGACGGCGCGGTCGCTTCGCTTTCTTCCCTTCCCTTTTTTTCGTTCTAGAACCCCAGAAGGGAGTCAATTATTATGTAAAAGCGGAATTAATGTATAAGTCCCCCGACTGGAGACGCCGGCGCGCAACCGCGACGCCACGAACGCATAACGACCGACGACAATTGTGTGGCGATGATGGTCGCCTAGTTCGGTGCGTGTGTTTGTGTGACGGAATTCGGTCCCGAATGGCGTACCTTTTGCCCGAACCGCGGAAGCGTTTATCGTGCGGCTTCAATTTGCCAACAAATGTACCGCCGTCGCGACCTTTTTGTTCGGCCGAAGTTGCCTTCAAATCGACGTGTAAGGGAAAAAAGGGCCAGTTTCCAGGAAGTTAGTTCTAGATTGGGTGGGTAAGTGGGTGTGTGTGTTTTTTTCAAAGTCCTCCGACTTCCGTGATTGTCTTGGAGACCTGTGGATATCCCGGAGTAGTTCCCGAAGTGCGGTACAGCGCGAGTTTGAACCAACATGAATGATGGCCCATAGCGGTTGCGCTTCTGTGCGCGCAAAACTGTCTACGTGTTTGTCTCATGCCGCTTGGTGGGGCCACTAGTCCACTTACCTGCCGCGCACGAACACGAACTCGCCGTGGCCGTGTGGTAAATACTGGCGCATATCTCACTCCGCGGACTCGTGCCCTGCCCGCGGGGTACACAGGCCAGCAGGTTGAGGGAAAAATAATAACAAACAACGTCATCGCCATCATCATCATAATCATTACGCTTCCCCGGACAGCGCGCGCAACGGCCTGCCGCCGCGTAGCAGGTTCTAAACTGTGCTGGTGGATCTTCTATTACGGCCACTCGAGCCACGGCTACCATCCCCATCTATCCCTTCCTCTCACCCCGTAGAGCCCACTTGCCGCAGTGGCTATTTGTTCCAGCACCAGGCCGCAGCAGACGACAGTTTTTGCCATTAGAACACAACCCCGGCCAGAATCTTCCCTCCACAGTGGGCTGTGGATAAATTTGCACGGAGCCATTTTGGATTCAGCCATGTTTTTGAGGAGCGTGCGTGCGAGAGAGGCACCCTAGGCTGAGAAGGAGCTGCGAAGGGATTAGGGTCGTTAAAGATGACAGTTTTTGCTGTGGACAACTCACACTCTACTTCTGTGGATGGACAAATGTGCTTGTGATTTAAAGTTTTCCATCCCCGCGATGCAGCGACGCAAGAGGAAAGGAAAAGTCAGTCACTCACGGTAGTGAAAACTAATTTCCGACCCCCCCGGAACTGTCAACGTCGTGATCTTCGGCAACAAGGTGGTGGTGGTGATGGTGGTAAAGTGACAAACTAAATGGTAAATGGAAAGACAGATTACGTGTGGCCGTCGGATCACTCTCTGACGGTGACGTTTCTATCCGATTTCTCCAAAACAACAACAACGTCGACGATGACGAGAATTTGCACAGAAGGAGAAAAAAGGTTTAGCTCCTCGGTGTGGTCGACACATACTCTGCTGTCCCCTTTTCCAACCATTAGCTGACCATTCGTGACGAATGCCGGCGAGACGACGGTGCCGCGGAAGCCATAAATTAACGGCCTAGTGAGACGAGCTACAAACAGAGAAAGAGGAGACAAGTAGGCTTTGAAGATGGTACCTAAGATGGCGTACGTGGGTCGGCTACCCCTTGAGAGGTCGGGGTTCAATCGGGTATCGAGTGTGTCGGGTCCGGGTACCAACTTCCGTGTCAAAACGTATTCCCCTAGATTTTGAGGTTTCCCTAAGGACCTGGAAGTTTCGATTGCCTTGCACAGGGTAGAATGAACATCGTGCTAAATACTGCAAGAGGACGTGTTTTTATGAAGAAACAGTGTTTTTCTGTTGAACTGACACTTAAATGCCAGTTTTAGACTGCCTTTTATCGTTTAAATTCTTTCATCTAATTGTCATCATTATGCGCGTGTTCCATCAGATAGCATGATTGTGCGATCGTGGATAACCACACAGGGGACACAGAATTTATCTGGAAACCTTGCACGCATTCGCCGCGCCACGAACCACCGTAGCCTTCCCGCTATCCCTTACACCGGACCCCCGGGCCCTTTTCTGTGTCATCATTAGAGAGTGATGTGTCATTAGCGACCGCACCAACCATGCATGTAATGGACTAGGGCCTGCGGACGATTGCGTGATAATGGGCATGATTTGCTGCCGCGATACATCATTCACTTCCGGAGCCCTGAGTTGGATCCACAGTGGACCGGTGTGAGGCCACCGATGGCTTTTTCGGTAGAGATTAGCCTACTCCCCATGGGGCGCGTCATGCACATTAACATTGCTTAATTTGTTTCCCGTCGAGCAGGTGTTGTGGTTGGATTATCATAGTAGCCATGACTTCATGTGGGCAAGAAATGGAAGAGATCATATTCATGCGCCTATGCTAATCAGTAATGGGGCAAAAATTGCGCAACGCAACGTGGGAGGTTCATTCACGGATGCTTCAGGAACTATCAAGTAGCTCCAGATTGTATTTGTGACTCACCACAAGCAGTGATGATCAAAACAAGACTACCGTTAGGAATCTTTCGCTGTATCTCTCTCTCTCTCGTCGAGGACTTCTGTTAATTGACTGTGGAAATACACCAGAAGCAGCTTCCCGTGTCCTACATTTTCCCCTTTGCTGCAGGTCTTGGTCAAAAGGCTCGAGCAGGCGAGGATGTCTTCTCGTAACCCGTGTCAATGACCAACGAGTGAGGATCTAGAAAGTTCTGCCTCACGGCGAAACGAGTCAGCAACTCACTCAGCAAGGGTACTGACGGGCCAATTATCGTCCCGATGGTAATTGAGCCTGGAAGGGGAGAAGATTCTCGGGGCCATTGAATGATCTGGAGCAATGTTGCCCAGAACCTAGGAGGGCATGGATTTGCTCGCACCTGCAACCATTTCACCGCAATGTCCACTTGAGCGCCGTCATGCCAGTACCTTACCGGCACTTTAATCCTGGAAGATTCCACCCGCCCCCAGGATGTTGCCCCGACGGAATCGGTGGCGGATAGCAAAAAAAAAGTCATTACGCTCGGGTAAACATCAGGCTTCATCATCATCTTCATATCTGCACCGAAGGCATATGACGAGGGGGAAATTATTTTCTAGCCGACTGTAGTTGAAATGATTTTTTACTCTTTTCCTCATTCAAATGTCGGCCTGCCGGGCAACATCCAGTTTTTCCTTGATTTCCTCTGACCCGACATTAAACCTTACGCCGGTTGACCTTCGAGCAGAAGATTTTCCGGATGGTCTCCCACGAACGAGTATTTTGTCTTATGTCTGTCCAAAGCATCCCCGAGGAGTGCTGAAAAAATGGTGGGAATATCGCATAAGGCGGGAAAAGCTTTTCCATGGGCGGATATAATGTAACGCTCGTCTTCTCTGTATGTGTGCCTTTTGGCCCAATGATGGACCATTCCAGAGGTGGAAGGTGAAAGGTCGGGGCAATAAGAAGGCAGATTATCATCTGCAGTGACACGAGGCCAAGCAGAGAGAGAGACATGTTTTTCCAGAAGCAACAGCGAAGGCTACTTCATTTCGGCTTTGCTTTAATGGCCACGCTTTCGGGAGCTTGTCTTGGCTTGTTGCTTATCTGGTGTTTTCCTCTCGCGTTCGCATGGCTCACAGCGTGGGTAAATAAATCATTTTCAATTAATTTTACAAACGGCGATAATTAACACCAAAAGACAACGGAAGAGGAAGGCAAAGGCGGTACCCGGTTAATGGTCCGTTGAGTGTTAATCTGCAATTTACAGGTTTGTTGCGTCGGTGTCCAGGCGTAGGGCAGAGTTATTTTATGTATTTAATATTTTGTTCCGGCGCAAGAGAAATGGTGTCATGTTTATTTGAGGCGTTATTAGCACCTCGCGAGATGTATGACAAGTAGACATCAAGGCAAAGTTCGGGGTGGGATCTAAAGCTTGAATTATCAGACAGACCTCACACTGTGTATGCGTTATCCAATCGAACATAGATAAATTTAATAATGAAAATTGTCCTCCCACAGAAAGTATCGATTCCGTTTGGTTTCAAGGAATAGAAAACGGAAGTTCTTTTTTTCCTTTTTTGTTTGTCAGTACCGAGGACGAGTTGACTTCAACTGAGCGGTTCGAGTCGGGGTAAAAATAGGCATCCATTTTAGGCGTCACGACACATCATCAGGTGTCACATTTCACAAGGGTACAGCTCATCGATGAATGAAGACAGAGGATATTCGACTTTTCGGCATTTCTATCGGTTCCAAAAAATAAGAAAAAAAAGGTTATATTTGAATGTTCCCGGTTCGAATAAAGTTACGTATTTCTCTGCTTCTATTTGGGGTGATGATCTATTTTTCTAAGGAAGCACTTTTCTAGGTTTCCGATTGTCACGCTTCGGAGGATCTGTTGAATGCTTCGCATCAGAAAAGCCTTCGTTATCTTGGAAATGAACAAATGAAGGGATAATTGGACAGAAGGAGTCGAGAGGAAATGAATTAAATTAAATGTTCTAGGTATACATTTTCATCCCAATTCGTGTGGCTTCTCGGTTGGGTCGAAAATGCGTTTGCCCTGGGAGTAGCAGAAGAGCAATTTGTTTATCCTTAGGACTGGTAGACTCTTGTTCAGAGCAATTCATATTCAGGATATTAAGAGAATTCTTCTCAGGATTGTTCAAGCTCGAACTGTTTAAGCAACCGAATGCCCGATTCATTCGGTGTGATTGAACCTCAGCGGGAAGATGTGGGTGATTTTATTTCACCACGTCCAATCACGGTTCCATTTCCTGACACTTAAAGTCAAACAGACAAGACCCACGATGTGGCCCAACGTTGTGGCAGTAACAAGTGGCGCCTATCTATCGCCAGTTTCTTCACTCGCATCGGGCTATTTCCTATACCCCAAGGGAGATACCCGTGTGTATCGGGTGTGTAGCCATTGGAACGACTCCATACCAACTGGTGCTCGACGTGGGGAGCAGCCCTCCCGTTGCCCGCACCGAGTACCATAGCGTACCGTCTACGACCAGCTCGTTTCGCGGTGCAGTTGGCAAGAAGAGTTATCGCGACTTTGGCTGACATTTACATCGGCTTTGCGAGCAGACGGCTGTACTATTTTGCGCTGTAATGTAGATGTGTACACCGTTGTACCGCTAAGGTTTTTGCAAGTAACCCGCACATATACGAACTCGGCATCCTCACCGCTAAAGGGTTGTAGAGGAAATAAGACTCTAATTCAGATCCCATTAAATGCAGGTGATAACCGGCTTCAAACACACTTTTGCGGCTTTGAAAACCACCAGAAAATCATCATTTCATGTGGCACACCATGTGGATTTGTATGTGCTAGGAAAATGATCTAAAGGAAGAAATAAATCTTCGACAATAAATGTTAAACGTTCTGAAAAGCTGACATGAGTTGGTTTAAACTAGTGATGAGTCTTACGATTCTTTTCACGGATCGACCCGGAATCGAGTCCGTCCCTAGAAGAATCGATTCCGACCCGTAGGTGCAACGAGTTCGGGTCGATCCGAACCAACGGGTCGAACTCGCATATGGACAGCTGCACCTACTGGTCGACCCGGAGTCGTTGCACCTACGGGTCGACCCGAACTCGTTGCACCTACGGGTCGACCCGAACCAACGGGTCGAACTCGCATATGGGCAGCTGCACCTACCGGTCGACCCGGAGTCGTTGCACCTACGGGTCGACCCGAACTCGTTGCACCCACGGGTCGACCCGGAGTCGTTGGAATCGAGAGTTCGACCCGGAGCGCTCCGGGTCGGTTACGGATCGCTCCGACCCGATAGGTTCGGGCCGACCCGCTCATCACTAGTTTAAACACCTCACTGGTCTACGAATATTTAATTACCAACGAATGCCCAAAGTATGGCAATTTTCCCACCTGCTCTTGAAATTGATTTTTTTCATTTTTCCTGTTTCTAATACAACGGACAACCCATAACGAAGCCAACTGCGATGTCAAGTTACACACGCAACAGCAAACCTGTTTGCAACATTCGCGCATGTAAGCGGGCATCATGTTTGTGCTTCTCTGGTATCTCTTTCGCGTGCAGTTTCATAAATTGTTCGTAGATTAGAAGCGACCTTGTTTGTTTCTAGTTGTGTTTTATTTTCAATGTTTATCACAATCCCCGGATGTGGCCAGCAACAACAAGATGAGCTCCGCCAATGCCGCTGAGCGCTAATGGTGGCGTCGAAGCGTGTATAAGCTCGAAAAATTGCTTCCAAATTGTGGCAAAACATGACATAAATTCGCTTTCCGGACACGCTAACCTTGCGGACCATGTGTGTAACACAGGAAGAGAAAAAGAATGACATGAATCACGAGTATGAAGATACATTGTTTGATGAAAAATCACACCTAGAACGCGTCACGCAGCTTCCGCTTGGTCAATGATCCGTTCGTGGAGGATGTGAAATTAACTTGTTACGCCTGTTATATCCATTCCAGATAGGCAACAACCTGTGGCACACTACCAAAATTGGTGTCTGAAAACGTATCACAGTAGACGTTCTGAAATAGAACTTGTAAAAACTGGAACAAACAGTTACCTAGACCCACTTCGCTCGATTACACTTGAAAACGGACCAGTTCCGATCGGTATCTTATCAAAACCCGGGCACGATGTTATATGTTCCTTTTCGGAGTACGTACCGCCAAATATTGTCCCCGCGGTCAGCAGCCTGGTATGTCACCGGGGTGTGAGTGACGAGTGACACCAGTGCCGAGCGAGCGAACGTGAAAAAGGGTCAACTAAGAAAAGTGCTTATCTTATCGCGACGGAGAAAATCTACAAGCCACACAGTGTGTGTTCGGTCGGTATCGGTGGACGAGGCGAAGGTCTTTTTGTTTATGATTTTCTCGCCCACTGTTGATAACACTTGTTGCCAAACCTGTGAAGGGTTTTCGTAGAACTGTTTGCTCACCAAGGGCGGCAGTTGGTTGATCTTGTCCGGTTTTCGGTTAGAAATGTATCTTGGGATAGGTTTGTAATCAGAGAATAATTTCCAATCAACAGCGTTTAGCTTATTCTGGGAATTTCAGGAGAACCACATGCAATAAATAAAAAGGAGTTAGAGGCAACTCACGCGCTGCAACTTTGTTGCCTACCGTAGCAGAATGGATGTGCAATAATCCATGCTATTTTTAAAAGATGCCACATATTTTTAACATAATCCGTGCTGGAAAAAAAACATAAGGAAATCGCAGAAATGCGAACAAGTGAATATAAAATTTAATAAATTCTCCTTAACACCTGACTGGATGGTTTAATACCCTTCGATTGGGGGGGACCTTCACGAAGAAAGGATCGTCGTGGCAGATAAATTAAGCAAAGCCGTAAATCAAGCCCTCCCGCGACCAACGCATCGGATTCAAACCGCTAACGAACCGGAAAGAAGGAACGGCTAAAGAACCCTGGAATGAAGCGACGAATAATTCCTCCCTGCGAGATGGTTATTCCAAGAGCAGAAACTTGCTTTTCCTTTTTGTCGCGAAAGCAGTTGATTGCAAGAAAAAAAACCCTGTGACCTTACAAGTGGTCAGAGGGTTTGTACCGAAACACGAATCCTTGACCTGTCGTGTCCGTCGCGGGATCTGAGTGGCAGCTTCGTTTAATGCATTTGGTTAGGAACGAGTTTTAAAAACAAGACTCATTAGTTTGCAGACAGCGCCTGCAATAAAACCTTCAAAACGAATCGCTTCACTTGCCAAATGGATAACGGGTATAAAACGTCCTGCAACAGATGTTCAGGGTTGGGTATTTTTTCCATCCTTACTGACTTTTAAGCTACGAGCCTAAGCTTTGATGAGCCATATTATGCCTGGAACACCCATGAACGTGGGCACTCAAATAGCTCAAAAATGTTTAACATTTTTCAAACAGACCTGTGTCTGGTTGTTTTCGTTTTTTTTTCTGATATAGCAACCGGCTAAATTCTTCGCGTTTCGGTCTTTACGGGGAATCCCACAAACAGCAGCTTTTAGCCACACGCAGCAGGAGACAAAGTGTTTAACTACCCCGCGGAGGCCTAAACAAAAAATCCAGAAGAGTAAACAAAACTTACAATCTTGCATCATTCCATTCGGGCACTTTAACCGTTGGCAACCAACCACTTTTTTCCGTTCGCCAACATACAGGCTGACGTTTGCATAAAGCATAACTCGGAGGTAAAGAAATGTCTTACACATTTTCATTTCTGTTTTGTTATAGGTCTTCATTTCGGATCTCGCCGATAAGTGTTTGTTTTATTCAGAGAGATTTTTTGTTAGAACAATGTTGTTAGATAGATAGATTGTCGTGAACGAATGAAAGGGAAACATTTCTGCAAGTAATGTCGTCTCAAATTATGAAACAGACAAGTTTCACATATTTTTCGAATCACCCTATAATTACTATTTGTGTGACATTTCCTACCGATACCTAATTATTAAGGAAGTACAACATGATTTGTTGAGCTGATGGCCACCGTACAACGTGCAATGAAATGGCACAAAGTGGTAAATATTGATTTGTACCAGTAGTACTTTTCCATCAGTCAGAAGTTGTTCCAATTTTCGTTTTATGAGGAAATGATGGTGGAATGAAGTAATTATTCAAGTCAAAAATGGATCGTGTATTATACTGAAATTAAAAATGAATTTTTAGAAAATTGCCTAATAATCTTTATTATTGTTCAATTACATCGATTTGAATTTACGTACGTGTCGTAAAGGACTCATTTTAAATAACATTAGCCCAACATTATTATCGCACCATCCTTGACGAAAGATAATAGATTAAAAATCTAATGCTGCAACGATAATGGATGATGGATTTTAAATTGCTAACTCCAAAAGCGAATTTTAAACGGCCTGTAATAGTTTGTGCAAATTATCGCTAATCAACTCTCTACCATCAAGTAATCTCCTACAAAACGTTCAGTTTCGGTAGCTCGATCTTAAGCTAAGTATCGGTATTTTGGTTTAAATTACATTTGCTCCATTACCCAAACCTTCCATCGATCGCTCTTCCACCAACTCGCTTTTATATCTTTTGTAAAGTGGAACAAAGAACAGATCGTTTCGTATGCATTGAAACAGAAAGTCTCTGCTTTATCAGAAGAATTTATCTGTTTTCTTAAGAAATAAAGCGTATGTCTCCGTCGCCACAGGTCGGTCTGCATCCGTCTCTCAGTGGGAGCGTCGTTTCGAAATCTCTTAGTTGGACGACTTTATTTTATACGCAATCTGAACAGCGCGACACTTGAATCAACATGGGCAGGCACTTCTCGATACGAAGGTGGAAAATAGCGGTTAATAAACAAGAGGATAACATGTGATCGTCATATTATAAGACTCGACTTGACGAATGAACCAATTCATAGCCAATTCAGTCCATTCATTAAAGAAATAATTCCGGGTTACCTTGATATGGTTGAATTTACGGAATTCCTTTACAAATTTAACAAAAAACAATGATTTGCTGTAAACAGTGTGACAGGTCGATCAGAAAGTAGCTCCAAGGTATTTTTTCTATTTTTTTTTGCACCTTATCTTGGAGCAAGACCGTCGGACGATCGAATGCACTCTTGTTATCAGATAACTTGTGAGGCGGAAATGTCACAAGGGAGACATGAAGGAAATCTACTCCACTCTGACAGTCTGTCGTGTTCTACTAGCCCTCTTGAAATTTCATTAACCCGCGTTTTACTTTTCGAAATTTCTTGTCCCTTTTTTCTTTGAGAATGTTTTTAATGTTGTTTTGAGTTTGAAATAATATTTCTCATCGTTGAGTAACATTTAAAATGTGGCAAAAAATTGTTTGCGTTCCGTTCTTCGAAACCAAGTTTAATTTCCTTATCGTCGTTGAACGCTAGCAAATGGGCTGTGCCTATTAAAATAACAACTTATTTCCCTTGAGCCACTTGCCATAGGTTTTTGTGCGGTTTAGAAAATTATCGTCAAGCATAATTTCCTCCGATTGTTTTATTCGCTGGTGGGAGAATGTGTGGGTGGAGGGAGAGTGAAGGTGACGGATAAACGCAAGTAGAGCATATCGCCTCCGGGGGGCAGGTGGAATCACGACGGGTGGTCAGTTTGTCATGGTGATACGATCGTCACCGGGCGAAAGAAGCAACAGGTTGCCAGCGTGGAATATGGGAAAAATACGGACTTTCCTTCCGGTGGCTATTGAAGCATACATATCGTTGAGAGTGTTTTTGAAACCAACTGTTACAAGCAGAAGGTTAAGGTAAAGTAAGGAAATGGCCGTTTTTCACTTCGATAATTGAGTCATCGAAATTTAAATAAAAAAGAAAACGCATTTCAAATCAAACATGAACTCAACCATGGTAAAACAAAACAAACCATACGATAACAGCAAGACGTGGTGAATCGACACATTTAGATGATTATTTGCCAATACAAAAACGTATGACTTATTTTAACTTTTTTTCTATCGGAAATGCACACGTTTGCTGGGCGAGAAGAAAGCCTGAAAACCCGAAACAATCGCACCCGGTAGGCCTCCCCAAAAACCAACCGGTAAAAGGTATTAAGTAACCAACGTGGCGCAACGTTGCGCTGCCAAACCATCCGCAACCGACGCCGCCACGCACGCCAAATGATAAAAGTGAGTTTTTCACTTTCCTTCACCGTTGCGGACGTCTAAGGAGATAGGCCAAATCCGGCGCGTCTCGCGTGAAACCAGCAGTTTCTCCGGGCCTTAGCAATGGAATGCAAAAGTGCCAAGCGTATGAAAATGGTGGCAAAACAAGCGCAAAACAGAAGGAAAAAAAAACCCTAACCTACAACGGAACATGGCGGAACACACGGGCCCCCCGTACCCTCGACCTAATGAAACGTGCAAAGCGCGCGTTGTGTGTTTGTTTTGCCGTTTCACTCACACACAATATACGCCACAAGTTGGCCTCCTCTGGCGGCTGGGTAGGTTGAATTCATTAAAAAGGTTGCGCGCAGGCAGGATGGAAAACAAAGTTGATGGAAACCCAGCCGAAAACGCAACCCGAACAGAAGAAAAATATAAACCATACCAAACGCATTCTGCCACCTATTGTGGTGCGGGGGGTGGTGGAGGGGATGTGTTATGGGGGTTGATATGCATTTGACATGGGCGCGTGGTGAACGAATGATAGTTGGCGACGTTGACATCGTCTTGGCGACATTTTAATCCGACCGGCAAGGCAGCAGAAGCTGTCGTTCTGGAGTTACGCTTGGCGGTGCAAAAATCCGTGTCATATTCTCCGATGTAACCAGCGTTACCCTTGAGTGGCGCTCTCTAACGGGTAGGGGAGGGGAGTGGAAAACTTCGACTACTCTGGTATCGGGAAGTGGGCTGCGTTCGCGATCGAATGCGGGTTGCGGTTGATCGCGCGCGACATTGAGGTTATGATTCAGTTGGGTGCTTCGTGGGGAAAGAGAGGCCCGAACACTGTCGCCCTATGATGGGGAGGTGAGGAAGAAATTAGAACCTAGAAAAAAAAACACGAAAACAAAAAACAAACACTCCCCCAAGAAAGCGGAACGCAGGAATTGCGACGTGAGTCGGGAAAAGTGTAATGTACTCATGGAAAAAATGGCGAAAGCGGCCCTAACTGAACCAAAGTAGGCAAAGGAAAAAACCGCATCGTTGGCATGGGAGTCGAGAAAAAGTGTCTCCATGGTGTGGAAAAAGTATGACATGAAATCGAAACCGAATCCCGTGCCGAGGAAATGAAAACGCAACGAAATGGATAATGGTGGTTCGGTTTCGGGGTGTAAAAAAAAACAGGGTACGAAGAGTAAAGCAATGGAGACATTACATATAAGCTAGACGTTGCGGTGTGTCTCTGATTACTTTTTGTGTTTCCCTTTATTTTTTCTTTGCATGGAAAACACTGGGATTGGGTTGATTTTCACTTTCCCTGCTGAAATCAAATTCGTTTCTAATACACTCTTGTGTGGTTGACGAGCGCAAAACTGCCACTGGAGCGAAAAGAAAAGAGGAATATTCACATTTTATCCTCGCCAATCAACCAGAACGAAAGGCGAACAATGGAGCCCTTTCTTTTGGGTGGAGATTTTCTTTTTTCGGCTGTCACCAGTGTCGGTTCTAAGTGGGCATTATTCAACCATGAACTGTCATAGCAAGATACTACGCCGTTGGTCATATAACTTATGAAGATCATGCCGTTGGTCATACAACACAAGACACAGAGATCGCGGTAAAGCCACGATGTAAATATTACGATAAGTCAAGAGTTATATTTCATATGACGGGTAATTTGAGGAAGGAAGGATCACGAAATAGAATAGAACTCCACGCAGAAATGACCGGGCAATAGTTATCACAAGCCTTCAATCTCGATGATGAAATGCGGTCTAGCGTTCGCGAGATTGTGTAAACGAGTTCGAGGGTACTCCAGCTTCCGATCGTAGACAACTCTCAGTTCTCCTAAGCATCCCCTTCGCTCGTAAGGGTTTACTTAACCAAGCCCTCGGGTGCTATTTGCATAAGCAAACAGAGAGAGAGAGGGATGGACGCAAACAATTAATCGTGGCTCGTGGAAACGAACCCACGGCCAACAATGACTATCAACGGGAAGAATGAAGACGAATTCTGATAGACTCGGACTTCGATGCATGTCGTTGGTAAATTATACAGATTAAGGAGGAATCGAATCGAATTAACATGGTTCCGCTAAGCATAAGAACAGGTCTTGGGTTGGGAGTGCTCCAGTTTATGGTTAGAAACCGTATATAATTTATGGAATATAGACACGCTACTTTGGAGAGGGACGCTGCCGTGCACGAGTGATAGAAAAGAAGCGCTAATGCAGAAACTAACAACATCGTGTTTGCAATGCTGTAATTAACCGCTGGTCAGCGGACATTCTTGACTAGTGTCAACCTGTGCCGTGGTAATTAATCGGCCTACGACCCAGGTCTCCTCCTTATTACAACAACCGTGCCAAGTCTGTCCCGGGACAAGTTCGCGAACCACATTATTGAACCAGATGTCTGATCGATCGAATCAAGTAATCCAACTACAGCGTATTGATGTCGTATCGATCCTCCTCTTCAGCCAATGGCGGGTCTTATGGCAAACACACGTTAGAATTGCAATGGCTTCCCCGCAGCCCTGGCACACACACTGATTGTTGGTAGGTGAGGTAATGGCTACACTCCAAATGTCACTGCGGGGTTTGGAGCAAAACAGTCAATTAATAAAACATATAAATGTACTTCATTCGCACCACGACTAGTGTCGTGATTATTGGGTCGAATCCCAAAGGGTGGTCGATTTTTGACAACGGGGGGGCCGGGAAATCAGAGAAATATTGATAGGCAATGCTTGCTACTTACATCTTTCAAGCAGATTTTCTCTTGAACAGAAACTTCGATGATGTAGCCATCAATTTGGTTGGATTCGTTTACTCTCTACTTCAAAGACTAAAAGTATTTAATACTAAGAGAAGAAATCAAAAAGAATTTTTTTCCGCTTTTCTTTACGAGAGGAACAATTGAATGTTAAAACAACCAATGCGTTACATCTCATGCAACAAAACGTAATAATTTCTTCCAACATACACCAGCGTGACTAGATGCCGACAAGAAACCGACAACGCGAGCCATCATCAATTTGTTGATCATCAACGCAACCACCATCATCATCGTTGTCGGCGTTTTTGCGCTGTGTTCGCGTTGGCACGTGAGCGGTTAATCTATGCCGTACCCCGACGATTGACCATCCCCATCACTTCCTCGCTCCTATGCTTCTCGACGAGGAGGAGGTGGGTATAAAAAAAGGCCAATCAAAACGACATAAAAATCTTTCTCACACACAGCTTAGCGCAAACCGTGGAGTAATTGATTAATCACTTCGTTAAGTAACGATTTACTGCACTCTGCGGCGTGGGGAGCAAATTCTTTCAGCAGTTACTGGCGCAGTTCCAACACGAGAAGCTGATGTTTTATGGCACGTTTTGTCGAGGGACTTCATTGGTGAAATTTTACTATCTTTTGTTGCATTGTGCACAACTTTGCCTCGGAATGGACCTTGAAAAGATATCGTTTGCCCCTGGACCACCCTCACACGATCATCCCCATGTTTGTATAGATATATATATGTGTGTGTCCCCGAGGTTGTCAAGATCTTGGCCGTCAAGAAAAGATGCCGTTTGTGTCACACAATGTTTTTCCAGTTTTACTCTCTCGGTTTTCTCGTCGTTCGCTCGGCGTTTCAATGTCACGCCGACGTCGTCGGAGGCGTTAAGCAACGCGATGTGCATGTTTGCATGCTGTGACGTACTCGGTAGCATTAATTGAAGTCTTGTGTACATACACACATATTGCAGCGACCTCGTCAGGGAGTCTCGGTGAAGATCGTCGGGTTGTGCTGCGGGTGGAAGGGGCGTAAGTAACGACAATTGCTATGTTGCAGCTATTTTATTTGTGTACTTTATGCTGTACGATCGTGTACGGCTTTTCTTTGGTGGGAGGGGGGAGCGAGGCCACCCAACGAGGTGGGGGTCTCTATGCTCCGCTGGTGCACGTACGAGTGTAAGTATGCATGCCGTATTCGTGCTGGGACGTACCACCGTTTGACGGTTTCCGAGATTCATAATTGCTTTACGGATTGTTGGGTTTTGCTTTGGTTGTTTTGTACATTTCATTCATCACTTTGAGTGGCTCGTCTTTTTTTCCGTTCAGTTTCCCTAGCTTCTGTTTCGCTGCTGTGAAAGTTCTGCCCATAATTGTCATGTTCTGTTAACTATCTATGCTGGGACATCTGGTTTTCCCATTCCAACAAAACGACGCGCTCATTCGTTCTCGCTTTTTAGGCATCACTTTGCATGAAATTTAGAGCAGCTTCACTGTGTCGTGTCCGAAGCGAGAAATTCAATTGCCACAATTTGGGCACAACCACCACACCAAAACACTCACCAGGACAGAGCATAATATTAGCTGTAGCCCGAAGAAGGTAGACGACTCTGTTTTCGTCTTTTCTATTCAGAGCACAATTTGTGTCCTCCAGTTTCAATTTACCTTCGCCTTTCGGTCGCGCCAACGTCACTGTCAATCGCTCGTCCATGGTAACGACCGTGGCGCTGTTTTTCTCGGGGCGATTTTTGTTTAACGGAACGGAAGAGGATCCATATCAAAGAACACGTGGTTGACGTAACTGGGTCGCAGGGAAACCAAACCCAGAAAGGGGGTGGATGGCATCCATTCTTTCCCGGCAAATCGTTAAATGGCAAAGGATGCGCCTTCGATGCGGACACACGATTCCTAAGCGTGGTTCACTTTTGTGAAGATTTTGGGGGATAAATAGTGTAACGAATAAAGCAGATGTTGAATGTGTTCGTGGGTACAGAAGTAGTTATTCTTGCAATGGCGATAGATGTTTCTAAATAGTCGCATTACGGGAGTGTTTTCCGTATTTGATCAAATGGCACACCAAAAACCAGCAGGCAACTTACTACCTTTTGTTTGTGGATCGCTTTAAAACAAGTTCATCCAACTTTGATTTTCTGATTCGTGCACATCAATCGCACAGTGGGCCATAGAGGAGAGTTTAACTTTTGTGTGTGAATTAAACAAAAATTTGTCAAAGCGAAATCAATGGAAAGTTTGGTGGTTAAATTAACTAACAAGTCACTTTCTTTTTTTCTTTCAGTGTGAATAAAAAGATTCGACAGCATGACACACACCTTGGCCGTTGACCATCGTGGCAACAAACTTTGCTAACCAAACCCGAGCCCCAACCAACGACCAACGTGATAACAATAATGTGCCAAACTTCATCCGGCTCATGCTCATCATCAACAACAATTTGTCAACGTGTCAAAGTGTTCGCCACGCCCGGACGCAAGTGGTCTCGCGCGTTCGGATTAAGCCGGCCGATGGTGTGTGTGTTTTGGGATGGTTTTGCGGAAGACTTTGCATATCGCGTTCGGCGTACCTTTGCTTCTCCCTCGGGATGCTTCCTCCGTTGTGTGTCGAACCCCGTCGGAGCCGTAATTCACCGTCGATCGGTCGATTTGCTGCTGATCCGCCAGCACCAAAACTGGCTCTCGCTGAAACACACACACTTTGACCGCGTATTGATGCACCTCGGTTTGATGCGACCTAATGCATTTAAAGTAGCATCGACGGCACGCCGTTGTCGACCATTAGCATCATCATCATCATTGGTGGCGTCGTCGTCGTCATCATCACTATTGTGTGGCCCACTTCCGATCTTCTGGCCCCCCCTCCCCGTTTCACCAGCCGTGGCCACCGCCGCCAGCAACACCTGACACACTGCCGATGGGCACCACACCAGGGCGCATCGTATGCATGAACACTGAAAAACTAGCACACACTCTGCTTGCCGCCGCTTGATGGCTTCACACGCAAATATACAACACGGCGCACTCGGGACGGACGGACGTGCTCGGGAGGAGGGTCGGCGAGGGATGGTAACAATTTTCCTATTACACTCGGCTGCTACTGGGCTTTGGCTTTGGCTTCTGGCCCCGCTTTTGCACAAAGCACAATGTAGTGGCCGTTTCGGTATTGCGGCTCTCCTCGTGTGTGTTTTCACTGTTGTTTGTAACGCTCGCGTTTGTTTGTTTGTAGTTTAGTTCACGACGCGCGATCCAGCAGGGGTTGCGCCGCGGGGTTGTTCTAATCGCCTCGAATCGATTTAGACAAAAAACCAAAAAAACACACACACGCGGCTTTGGGGGGAGGCTTTCCCGTCAATATGTGGCCATCTCACTCTCACTTTCTTCGCTTCTCTTCTCTCTCTCCGTAGTGCACGAAAGGTTTTCTCCCAACACACAAGCGCACTGCCACGCCACCAACCACCACCACCACCCCCCTGAGGAAACACTTTGCACCCGATAAGTATCGCGTTTTTCGCTACCATATGTTATCGCGGAACCTACCGTAAGGTTCAGCCGAAGGGGGTGGCTTATCACTTATCTTGCACTGCACTTGATGGCGAACCGCTGGATGCACACACATACACGCACGTCGCAGAAAATCTTCCACAGGAGGTGCGTTGTGTTGGCAATCGTGATCCTTCGTTTTTTTCGCGTCGAACGTTAAAAGGTTATTATTCTCTCGTAAGGATGTTCGCCTAATTTTCTTTTAATTTAAGTTTTCGGTGTTCAACGGCTATCTTTTCTTGGCCACGGAAATAACGCCACCGACGCGGCAAACAAATGACGACGATCCGTATGACACTGGCTGCGCGCTGGAACTGTGTGTTATCCCAAGACGGGGCGGGCAGTTGACACGCACGCACGACGGAAAAACCACAACAGAGCGCCCCGAAGCGCAACAGGGTGGGAGAGGGCAGAAAACAACGTGCCTAAGTAGAAGAAGGAACCGACGGAACCGAACCGAAGCATACACACGCCCACGCACAAAAAAACCCGAAAAAACAACAACCACGTACCGACGCTCTTACACCGACGAATCCACCACAACGTCTTCGTTGCGTGAAAAGTGAAAACAAATC
Organism: Anopheles coustani; assembly: GCF_943734705.1. Classification (NCBI taxonomy): domain Eukaryota; kingdom Metazoa; phylum Arthropoda; class Insecta; order Diptera; family Culicidae; genus Anopheles; species Anopheles coustani. Next base: position 4,115,282 of record NC_071289.1, read on the forward strand.
ACCAACACGAGCGCACGAGGAGGACGAAGCTTCGGGAAAAACAGGACGAACCGCTTCGGGAAAAAGGCTCTCTCTCAAGGCTTCCACTGTCTGTGTTTATCCTGGTTTCTTTTTCGCAAACATCAAACGGGGAAAAACTTCCTTCCAAGGCACACGCGGCAAGGCTTTAAATTTACTGCACACCGCTATATCGGTCGTGTATTACCAAGAGCACGTGCTTCCGGGAGCATGCATATTTTTTTTTAGAGGAAAACCCGGTGGACCGGTTTTGGCATGCAAAGCTGGATGCTGGCTTTATCCTGTCATGGATTTCCGGACGCGCAACTTCGGGCAACACTTCATCTTCTCTGCTCAATGTCAGATTACAGTTCATTGATATCCTTAGCGGGCGGTTTCGGTGGTTTTCATTTTATCTTTCCATTCCCACTTGAGCACGTTTTGGGACGAGGGTTGCTACTCACTGATTGTACTGAAAGCTGTCGAAAATCCCAGCAAGAATTTTCTTGTTGAACCGTGAAAATGCCGACGCACAAAATGTTGCCTGATATCTCTGCACAACCAAGCAAATTATCACTTTGAAAATTTATTAGAACGAACGAATGAACGTGTCTGTAGATTAGATAATTCGCGAACGGCCACTACTATATTTCCGCACATCACCACCGGCTTGTTCGACGGCAAACATAAACGAAGCCTTAAGGATGGTCAAAACATGCCCAACGGGTCCATGCGTTGCTCACCGGCCGGCACAAGTGGTTGCTCGCGGTTTGGCGCGCACTTAAAAACGGAAACGGAAAACAGACGAGACACCGGAGCGCGACCTGCACACGTCCGCACACTACAACGCCATTTTCGAAACTCACGCGCTGCCATCGCGAGTTGGAAAACATAACCCGCGCGCGCCCGAGCTTCGTGGAGAGTGACGTCATCTTCGTGGAGTTGAGAGAGAAATTCAATTCGGAAGCACGAAAGAGAGCTTCTCACGCGTTCTAACTCTGTCCCGGAGGGTAAAATAGTACATAACAGGCTTTTACCAGCAAATCCATGCTTCCATCAACTTTTACATTCTCTGATCGCCTGTAAAAAGTTTTCTTGTTCTGTTTCATGTAATGTATCTTCAAATTATTTACTAAATTACGAGTGACGGTACAAACCGAAACATAACATGGACACATAAAGCATAAAGGCAAATCAAAGCGAACGAAATATACCGTGAATGATTGACATGAACACATTGTTGAATTGACCTACAAAAGACTGTAGTCATATTTACAATCTTTTATGTACAAATCTCCGGGTGTCTCGTGTGTTGTAGCTGCATTTTGGCGCGCTTCCATCAACTACGACTTGCCTGTCTTTAGGTACTTGCACACTTTCACGATTACCAGTTGAAAAAAGTATCCGTCATTGTTGTTTTTCTAAAACGAGGACATCGTCCTTCGCAACGTGTTTATGCTGCGTCGCATAGCACCGAGGTTTGATTGTTTAACTCTCTTTTCAGACACTCTTTTCTCACATTCACCTACTCTTTAGGCTTTCGCAATTTACCTGTTTCAATATATAAACCTATCTGTGTCAGTGTTGCTATCTGTACAACCTGTATAAATTTAATACCAGTAGAATCTCTTGGATATTTTTTCATCAAATTTAATTGAATTTAAATTTAATTTAAAAAACAAAACATCAAAGCACAAAGCTCTAAAGCGTACAACATCTTTACCTTGTAAGCTTTCAAGACAGGGCATCCGCAACGGAAAGCTTTAAAGCTAACAATATGTAAAGCTTTCGTACGCTTTTAAACAAGTTCGTATAGACAACATTTTCAGGTAGGTTAGAATTATTGCTTTTACAACAATTTTGAACAAAAAATCAAGAAGTTGTATAAATCATGAAAAGCGGCACCCACTTTTGTGGTAATTCACTGGCAGAGGTGGAAAAGGATTATATTTTATTTGATGCCTACTACCGTTTTACCAAACTCGAAGACCGGATTGACCACCACTAATTCATAATTTAAATTGTTTGAAATTCTTCGCCGAAATCTGTTTGATTAAGACATATTGGGTAATCGGTGCGGTGAAGTCACTGATCGGATCACCAACGCTGAACCAATCTTATCTCCGGTTTTCGGAACGAAGCCTTGAAACAAGCTATTCTGCACGCCTTACATGGCACGGCTGACCGATAACATTCGTTACAATAGCATAAGCCGATACCATAGTCCCATATAGATAACCAAACTCAATTACAGTCCGCCCGCTTAATGATTTATCGTGCCAGCGGGGTGGCAAACGTTCGATAGGTGTTTTTATTTCGGGGAAACTGTACACATGTCTGCTGGATGAGTAAAGGGCTTAAATAAGAAATAAGGGCGAAGACAAAGACTAACGCTAGGTGAACACACATGTGACCCACGCTGCCGTGGATCGTTAGCTGACGATACCAGCGTTCTTTGCCATGCTGTAGAATATGGTTTCCTTGTTGGCCAGTAGGTTCTGCGGTGAGTCACACTCGGCTACGAGACCCTTGTCGAGGACCAGGACACGATCGGAGTCCAGAATGGTGTTCAATCGATGGGCGATGGTGAGGATCGTACAGTCGGCGAACTCCGTGCGGATTGTTTTCTGTGCAAGAACACGCAAAAGATGTTAATGATAACCAACTTAAAGAGATCAATGGACAATGTAGCCATACCTGAATCAAATCATCCGTTTCCAGATCCACCGCGGCCGTTGCCTCATCCAGGATCAACACCTTCGTCTTACGAAGGATCGCTCTCGCTAAACAGACAAGTTGACGTTGGCCAACAGAAAGATTCTCGCCATTCTCTGCGATGTCATGTTCCAAACCAGCCGTAAGTCCTTTCACGAAGGCCTTCAGATGGGACAACTCCAGTGCTTTCCACACTTGATCATCGCTGTAGTTTTTGAATGGATCCACGTTCATCCGGAGCGTTCCGGAGAAGAGAACCGGATCTTGAGGAATGATAGTCAACCGGCTGCGCAGCTGATGGAGTCCCATGGAGGAAATGTCGAGTCCATCGATGATGATTTGTCCACCGGCCGCTTCGACAATTCTGCAAGTAAGAGGAAATCAATTGTTAGAGTCGAAATTGATAGAATTCGCAGTCGCAATATATACCTGAAGAGACCAAGTGTAAGACTGGACTTTCCTGCACCAGTACGACCAACGATACCAATCTTCTCGCCACCTCGAACGCTGAGGGAAATACCTCGAATAACGAGATCTAGTCCTTCACGGTATCGGATCTGATAGTCCTTGAACTCGACCTTGCCATCCGCAGGCCATGCCTTGTCGACCGTACCCTTTTTCCATTCTGCCTCCCGGGGAAGTACGGTGTATTCTTCCAATCGCTCAATAGCCACAATGTTGGTCTCGACTTCAGCCGTCATGCGCACGAGGAAGCTGAGTACGTTGGAAATCTGGAGTGCATAACTGATGGACAATCCAACCGTGGCTTGACCGATTGTGTCTCGAGCCAGGATGGCAAACATTGCCGCAAACAAGACCACCAAACTGCCTATCATTTCCAGCCGGACACCCAGCCAACGGTTGGCAAGGATCGTTGGATACGTCACTACCTGGTTGTAATCCACTCGGTACTCGGACTCCTTTATGAAGCGTTCCTGCTGCCCATACGCACGGATAGTCGACTGTCCTCCTATACTCTCGCCAAAGTGGGAGTAGATCGGACTGCGAGTGACCGACTCCAATCGCTTCAATTGGCGCGAGGTTTCGATGTAAAACCGCTGCACGAAGTAGTAGATGATGAGCAGTGGTGGAACGATGGCCAAGAAGATCGGGGTTGAAATACCGATCACCACAAACACACCGATCACACTGAACAACATCAGCAGCCAGGCGCGAATCGTCGCTGGGAGGATATTATCCACGACGTCCACGTCCTTAGAAAATCGATTGATGATTCGTCCCAGGGGTGTTGTGTCGAAGAACGACATAGGCATATGCATAGAGCTTTCCAGCAGCTTGTCGTGTGCTTCTGCGGCCGCCTTAAGACATCCCAAAGCCAACAGAACAGATCCGATGAACAAAGCGATGGACTGCACACCTCCAAGAGCACCGTAAACTCCGAGATACATATCTCGAACCGATGTATCCGTAATCGCTTCCGGATCCTCAGACCAATCGGTTAACCACATACTCGAATAGATTCCGGCACCCTGATTGATGGCACTGAACACAACCGACCAAAAGCCGAACTGGAAACCAATAGCGGACACATACTTCTTATACACCGCCCAAGTGACGGCCCCGGTTGCAGATTCTTCCTTTTCAATCAGTGTCGCAAGGTCCAGGTTTTGTATCACGGGTTCTTCCTTTTTAGCACTCTGTTTTGACTCCTGCCGACTGATACGTTTTCGCCTCTGACTACCATTACTTCCATCCGATCGATTCGACCGGACAGACATTGCGCGCTGTACGATCTTCTGTGCAGTTTCATCCTTCAGAGACTCTTGAATAAGCTTGATTTCTGGTGAGGAAATAGTAAGGTTAAACGTTTGTATAAGTTCTGTAGAGGGGAAAAGCGGAATTAAACGATAGCCAGAAATTTTGAGTGCATGCGAAGCACTTACCTTCCTCATCGACATCTTCCAGATCTTGGATGTGCTGTGTAAGGAATTCAGCAAACGCTCCCTTCTGGTCGAGGAGTTGCCTATGGAAGATATAATTTATTAGGCTACACAAATTCTGCGTCAAATTTGGGTACAACTTACTGATAAGATCCGCTCTCCGAGATCTCCCCTTCTTTTATGACGAAAATGTTTTCCACAAAAGGCAGATACGATATTCCGTGAGTGACGAGGAGTCGCGTTTTTCCTACCAGCATTCCCGATGGTCCGATCACTTTCTCGAAGATGTGCTTTCCTACGTGGGCATCCACGGCGCTAAGAGGATCATCGAACAGATAGACCTCAGAATCAGCATACACAGCTCGAGCCAAGGCGACACGCTGTTTCTGTCCTCCGGAAAGGTTGATACCCTTCTCACCAATCTCCGTAGAGTCTCCACCCGGGAGCATCGCCAAATCGGGCTTCAGAGCACAACACTCGATGACGTTGTCATACTTCTTCTGGTCGAAGGGTTTTCCGAAAAGAATGTTATCCCGAAGGGTGGCATTTTGGATCCACGCCTGTTGTGGCACGTACGCAATCGTTCCATCTGTATTGACTTCTCCACTTTTCTTTTCCATCTCTCCTAACAGAGCAGATATCAGGGAACTCTTTCCTGTACCGACAGTACCAACGATCGCCGACAACTGCCCCTTGCGCAAGGAGAGGTTAATATTCTTCAAAGTAGGCGTTTCGTCACCCCAAGAGAAGGTTCCATCCTTGATAGTGAGAGCTTCATCACTCTTTTTGTGGGTCACGTTGTTTGGATCGAGCTCGGCGCTGTTGAGGAACTTGTCGATACGCTTCACAGATACCCAGGCTTGCATGGAGAACGTCACCATCATAGGCAACATACCCAATGGGAAACGGAGAATGTTGAACAATGCCAGCGATACGAAGGCTGTCTGAGGATCGAGGATATTTTCTTCATCCATCAGGACATACACCGCAAACGACACTAAGGTGACGAGGAAAGGCGCGATCGTGAAGGTGAAATAGATTCCGGCACCGTAGTACGCCATGGCTTTGAGGATTCCTATTTCTTCTGCACGTACGGTCAAAATGTTATCCTGGAAGCTCGGTTCCCATGCGTATAGCTTCAGCACCTTAATGCCACCGAGGATCTCGTTCATCTTCTTGACACGATCATCTTTGATCTTCATCTGAGCAACCTGAGCGTCACGCATCTTGGTAGCAATTACACCCGATACAGGGGTGATCAAAATCATCACTCCGAGACCGGCGAACACGGCCGCACCGAGAATATCATAGAGAAGGTACACGCAAACTGCGATGATTAGAATACCCGACCAAAGGATGTGCAGGTACGAAGTCAGCTCGAAGAACCTCTGTGCATCGACGGCCATCAGGTTCACGATCTCGCCGACGGTGGTGTCCTTCTTGGCAGCACTCGATATGCGCAATGCCTTGCGGTAGATCGCACTGACCAGACCCGTACGAATGCGGAATCCGCTGAGGAAGGTGTTCAGATAATACTGTCCGTTCAGCAAAGCCAGCAGTAACGAGGCAATGAAGAGTGCAATAGTCAGCAACCAGCCTTTCCAAAGCGGACCATCGAGTGCAATAACGGCCATCATTTCTCTGTAGGTGGGAAATCGAGCAAAACAGAAAAAAACCCAACTGATTAGATTGACGTCACACTATCGTCTGAGCAGGTGGTGACTAAGCTTGTATGGGTACATACTGCATGAGATAAGGTGAGGCAAATTGAAGGCCCGATATCGCTAGCTGGAGCATTCCGGCGAACCAGAAGGGGGCTCCGTACGCGCGCACCATCGCGTAAAGAGATGATCCATCCGTTTCCGAGTGCGGTTTGTACTCGACGTTCTTTTTGCCCGCCTTCTTGTCCGCGGCGATCTGCTTCTGGCGCCCATTGACGACACTCATGTCCCAGTACTTGTCGAACGGTGGTACCAGTTCGGCTGCCGTGTCCTGCGGATTGATGTCGTACATATCCTCCATGGTAAGCGGCTTACGGAAGCCCTTCCAGGCGAACGAATCGAAGTATATGAACAGCAGTTTAGCGAAGAAGCTGGACTTCAGTTCCGGGTTGAGATTTTTCGTCTCCGGGTAGTAGCTGACCGTGGGCGCCTGATCAGGGAACAGTTCCATCACCAGCGCTAGGCAAATGAACGAGTATTGGATGATGTAACTGACGTATTGGTACTCCCAGAAGTCGACCGTATCCCCGGATCCGATGGAGTTTGGCCTTTTATCATTATTCATCACTTCCGTACGCAGCTGAATGATACCGAAGAACATCCGCAAGAACCAGAACATAAACATGGTTCCCGAGGTGCGGACTCCATATTTACGCATGAAGAACAGCAACACCAAGAGATCGATCTAGAGGAAAAACAGTTGAAATTGAAGTCATCAAACTGGAAACCACACAAACTTTTCGTCACACTCACATAAGCCAAGGCATTGAACACTGCCGTCAATATCTGCACATCATACAGTCCTTGTTCATCCTGGTAGCTGACAATCATTCCCAGATCGATCCACGACATGCACATCAGAAGAAATATCACAAGCATCTTGGAGAGGTTGTACCAGTTCCAAGGAATGTCCCTGTATCTGCTTTCGGTTATTTTGAAGATGTCGTACACCGAGAACACGAACAGAAACAAACACGGCACCCATTGTAGTATGACTCGTTGGAAGCAGAACGTAAGATCGGGATTGTTTTCGTCCCACACGAACTCTTCGTCCCAAAAGGGACTGCCACAGAAATCCTCGAAGGTCATCGTGGACCTTTGCAGGTGCGCTGGACCTTCACTCGTTCAACACGATATGTACTATCACTGGGCTCGTTCACTGCAGCGTCGAGACTGAAACCGTCCAGCCGGCCCTCGGTATCGTTTTATATGCCCATTACACCGATGGTGGTAGCCCTTATCGCCGTTTTTATTGTCCCGATACGAGCCTTCGTACGTAGCGTGCCTACAATTGCCATCGATAGTGGCCCCTACCGTCGCCGTTTGCCGCTTTAGACCAAGTCATTCGGCGATGAATGTTGGCGATTGGCGAATTGGTGTCCCTTTGCCATAATTCGTCTTCTCTATATGGCCATCATTGATAAGCGTCCGTTTTGCGCAGCGTCATGATGAGCTTTTCAAGAAGACCACGAGATCAGCACAATGCCGTGACGAAAAATCAAACCAAGTTCCACAATACCCGACACCTTGAGTGCCCACCATAAGAGGAAGTGGCGTTCGTTATCGAGATGATTTAACAGCATTGAAATTTGTCTTTCACGCCTGCAGGCCATTGAACTAATCAGCTTGTACATCACGAGTAGCTCATTCGCCGGGAACATATCCTATTAACCATATTTCACGCTATCAAGATCGTGGGGGTCTATTGGTTCTGCGATAGCTGCTGATAGCGATAGGTGCTGATAATATGTGTACAACTATAACTGGATATTTTTAAATATCGTCTGGAGTCCCCGACGCTTCTGAAAAGGGAAAGGCATGGTCGTGTGGCTGATGTAAGCACGTGACTGTTGTCATCAGTTCTTATCACCAGCTCAGATCGTGTACAGTAAGGGCTCGCCATATCGAGTGAAACACCCACAGGAATTTGTTACGATTACCTAATAAATTATGCTAGTGCAGTTAGAAAATTATTGATTATTCTAGAAATTACTTGCTTCGAATAATTCCTATGAATTTCTATTTTCGGTACGGTGATATTTTGTCAACTCATCGCTCCAACAAAAAGATATTGACCGGCTTCAATATGACTCAAACCATTTGAATCATTTGGCTATCTGATGAAACGGAACCGTCTGTTGACGTTGACTGATCAGTATCAGTTTTGAATGATAGCTTGAAAATCATTGCACAGATTTTTACTTTCTTTCATTTGCTTCGAAACTGGAACATAGTACTGTATTTCTTACAACATCAAGTATATTTGAAAAAACTGTGTTTTATCTCAACGTTTTCTATGTAACATCGCGTAACGAAATGGTCTTATTAATTTCTTAAATTTACTTCTTATAGTTACTTGTGATTGTGTAATCATAAGAAGCGTTTTAGGATCTAACTAAACATAATAAAGGATGGATTCATGAAGTCAGATTAGTGTCATTTAGAAGGTGAAACTGTGAGTTTAAATAGTTGAGAAGGACAAACGGATCGACCGCAATGAGTAGTAAGGGCCCGATTTCTTGCCTTCATATTTATTCTTTTCGCAATATTTACAAATCATACAACCACCTATAAACCTAATTATAATACGCAAATTGTGTAACGCCTTTAAATTTACGAACACTTTAAATGCTTCTAACTAACAATCCCCGCGTTCTTCGCCATACCGTAGAATATCGACTCTTTGTTCGCGAGCAGGTTCTGCGGTGAGTCACACTCGGCTACGAGACCCTTGTCGAGGACCAGGACACGATCGGAATCGAGGATGGTGTTCAATCGATGGGCGATGGTGAGGATCGTACAGTCGGCGAACTCCGTTCGGATTGTTTTCTGTTCAAGAATATGAAAAAGATGTTAATGATAACCAACTTAAAGAGATCAATGGACAATGTAGCCATACCTGAATCAAATCATCCGTTTCCAGATCCACCGCGGCCGTTGCCTCATCCAGGATCAACACCTTCGTCTTACGAAGGATCGCTCTCGCTAAACAGACAAGTTGACGTTGGCCGACGGAAAGATTCTCGCCATTCTCTGCGATCTCATGAGCCAAACCAGCTGCAAGACCCTTAACGAAGGCTTTCAGATGGGATAGCTCCAGTGCTTTCCACACTTGATCGTCGCTGAAGTTATTGAAGGGATCCACATTCATCCGGAGCGTTCCGGAGAAGAGAACCGGATCTTGAGGAATGATAGTCAACCGGCTGCGCAGTTGATGGAGTCCCATGGAGGAAATGTCGAGTCCATCGATGATGATTTGTCCACCGGCCGCTTCGACAATTCTGGAAGTAAGAGGAAATCAATTATGAGATAGAGTCTGACTTGATGGAATTCGTACTCGCAATATATACCTGAAGAGACCAAGTGTAAGACTGGACTTTCCTGCGCCAGTACGACCAACGATACCAATCTTTTCTCCTCCTTGAACGCTGAGGGAAATACCTCGAATAACGAGGTCTAGTCCATCGCGATACCGGATCTGATAGTCCTTGAATTCAACCTGTCCATTATCAGGCCAATTTTTAACCACAGTTCCTTTCTGCCATTCCGCCTCCCGAGGAAGATCGGTGTACTCTTCCAATCGTTCGACAGCCACAATGTTGGTCTCAACCTCAGATGTCATGCGCACGAGTAAACTGAGGACGTGCGAAATCTGGAGGGCATAACTGATGGACAATCCAACCGTAGCTTGCCCAATAGAATCCCGTGCCAATACAGCAAACAATGCAGCAAATAGGACCACCAAACTTCCCACAAGATCGAGACGAATGCCAAGCCATCGATTGGCGATTATCGTTGGATACGAAACGAGTTGATTGTAGTCCACACGCCTCTCTGATTCTTGGGTGAATCGTTCCTGCTGCCCATACGCACGGATAGTGGACTGGCCGCCGATGCTTTCCCCGAAGTGGGAATAGATCGGACTGCGGGTGACCGACTCCAAGCGCTTCAGTTGACGGGATGTGTCGATATAAAACCGCTGAACGAAATAATATACCACCATCAGAGGTGGCACCACGGCTAGGAAGATCGGGGTTGAAATACCGATCACCACAAACACACCGATCACACTGAACAGGAACAGCAACCACGCACGGATTGTCATAGGAAGCACATTGTCCACGACGTCGACATCTTTGGAGAAACGATTGATGATTCTTCCGAGGGGCGTTGTATCAAAGAAGGACATCGGCATACGCATGGAGCTTTCAAGCAGTTTATCATGGGATTCGCGGGCCGCCTTAAGACATCCAAGTGCAATCAAAACCGAGCCCAAGAATAGGGCAATCGATTGTACAGCTCCCATTGCGCCGTAAACACCGAGATATTTATCGCGCACCGATGTGTCCGTCGCCGCCTCCCGATCTTCGGACCAATCTGTGAGCCACAAGTTGGAGAAGATACCACTTCCTTGATTGATGGCGCTGAACAGTACGGACCAAAAGCCGAACTGAAATCCGATCGATTTGATGTACTTTCGGTAGACATCCCATGTAACGGCCCCAGTAGCTGATTCTTCAACACCAATCAAATTGGCACGGTTTGGTATGACGTCCTTTGATTTGCTCTGGACACTTTGCTTTGACTCCTGCCTACTGATGGGCTTCTTTCGTTGACTTCCGTTGCTGCCGTTCGATCGATTGGATCTCACGGAAAGTGCTCGTTTAATAACGCCATGAAGAGACTCATCATTCAATGTTTCTTGAATCAGTGTTATCTCTAGAGAAGGGATTGTGAAAACATTTACATTAGTTATGTAGAAATAATGTTTCGTTGACTAGCGAATGTTACCTTCGTCTTCGTCGTCAAGCTCATTAATGTGTTGATTTAAAAATTCAGCAAACGCTCCCTTCTGGTCGAGGAGTTGCCTGTGGAAGAAATAAGTGATTATTATAGAAATAATTAAACAAATTCTCGGGCTAGTTTGGGTACAACTTACTGGTAAGATCCGCTCTCCGAGATCTCCCCTTCTTTTATGACGAAAATGTTTTCCACAAAAGGCAGATACGATATTCCGTGAGTGACGAGCAGTCGCGATTTTCCTACCAGCATTCCCGATGGTCCGATCACTTTCTCAAAGATGTGCTTTCCTACGTGGGCATCCACGGCGCTAAGAGGATCATCGAACAGATAGACCTCAGAATCAGCATACACAGCTCGAGCCAACGCAACACGCTGTTTCTGTCCTCCGGAAAGGTTGATACCCTTCTCACCAATCTCCGTAGAGTCTCCACCAGGGAGCATCGCCAAATCGGGCTTCAGAGCACAACACTCGATGACGTTATCATACTTCTTCTGGTCGAAGGGTTTTCCGAATAGAATGTTATCCCGAAGGGTGGCATTTTGGATCCACGCCTGTTGAGGCACGTACGCAATCGTTCCATCTGTATTGACCTCTCCGCTCAATTTTTCCATCTCTCCTAACAGAGCAGACATCAGGGAACTTTTTCCTGTACCGACAGTACCAACGATCGCCGACAACTGCCCCTTGTGCAAGGAGAGGTTAATATTCTTCAAAGTAGGCGTTTCGTCACCCCAAGAGAAGGTTCCATCCTTGATAGTGAGAGCCTCATCACTCTTTTTGTGTGTGACGTTGTTTGGATCGAGCTCGGCGCTGTTGAGGAACTTGTCGATACGCTTCACAGATACCCAGGCTTGCATGGAGAACGTCACCACCATCGGGAACATGCCGAGAGGGAATCGCATGATGTTGAAGAGGGCGAGTGATACGAAGGCGGTCTGAGGATCGAGGATATTTTCTTCATCCATCAGGACATACACCGCAAACGACACTAAGGTGACGAGGAAAGGCGCGATCGTGAAGGTGAAATAGATTCCGGCACCGTAGTACGCCATCTTCTTGAGGATTCCTATTTCTTCTGAACGTACGCTCAGAATGGTTTCCTGGAAGCTAGGTTCCCATGCGTAAAGCTTCAGCACCTTAATGCCACCGAGGATCTCGTTCATCTTCTTGACACGATCATCTTTCAGCTTCATTTGGGCGACTTGACAGCTTCTCATCTTCGCTGCCACCACTCCAGATACCGGCATAATTAACACCATCACCGCCAGACCGGCGAACACGGCCGCACCGAGAATGTCGTACAGGAGGTACACACATAAACCGATAATGAGCAACGCGGACCACAGAATGTGCAGGTATGAGGTCAACTCAAAAAATTTCTGAGCATCGACGGCCATCAAGTTCACAATCTCTCCGACGGTGGTATCCTTCTTAGCGGCGCTAGATATCCGCAACGCCTTCCGATAGATGGCACTTATCAGTCCCGTACGAATGCGGAATCCAGCGAGAAAGGTATTGTACAAATACTGCCCGTTGAAGAGCCCCAGTAGCAACGACGCACCGAATAATCCGAACGTTAACAATAACCCTTTCCATACGGGTTCATCAAGTGCGATAACTGCCATCAGCTCCCTATGAATAGATACAATCGATTAGATAAAGCCGGGCGCACATTAATGGAAAGTGTTTTGCTCTGTTCGCCCCCTGCCTTCCTCTCCTTTCCACTTACTGCATGAGATAAGGTGACGCGAACTGAAGACCCGATATCGCCAGCTGGAGCATTCCGGCAAACCAGAACGGACCACCGTAGGCCCGAATCATGGTATAGAGCACGGAACCGTTCGAGGGTGCGTGCGGTTTCGACTCGACGGCGGGTTTTCCTGCCTTTCGATTGGCAACTATCTGCCGTTTGCGGCCGCTTTCAACGCTGGCCTTCCAATGCTTATCGAACGGTGGTACCAGCTCCCGCGAGGCATCCTGCGGGTTGATGTCATACATGTCGTCCATCGTGAGTGGCCTTCGAAAGCCTTTCCAAGCGAACGAATCAAAGTGAAGAAAGAGCAACTTGCCGAAAAAACTCGATCGTAGTTCAGGGCTAGGCTTGGGGCTCTTCGGGTAATCGCTGGCCGTGGGTGCCTTATCAGGAAGCAGCTCCAACACCAGCATCAAACAGATGAACGAGTACTGGATGATGTAACTGACGTATTGGTACTCCCAGAAGTCAACGGTGTCTCCGGATCCGATGGAGTTTGGCCTTTCATCATTCTTCATCACTTCCGTACGCAGTTGAATGATACCGAAGAACATCCGCAAGAACCAGAAGATGAACATGGTTCCCGAGGTGCGGACCCCATATTGGCGCATGAAGAACAGCAACACCAAGAGATCGATCTACAAAAAAAGGCGGTTGAAATTGAAAACATGAAACCACACAAACATTTCCTCACACTCACATAAGCCAAAGCATTGAACACTGCCGTCAATATCTGCACATCATACAGTCCTTGTTCATCCTGGTAGCTCACAATCATTCCCAGATCGATCCACGACATGCACATCAGAAGAAATATCACAAGCATCTTGGAGAGGTTGTACCAGTTCCAAGGAATGTCCCTGTATCTGCTTTCGGTTATTTTGAAGATGTCGTACACCGTGAACACGAACAGAAACAAGCACGGCACCCATTGTAGTATGACTCGTTGGAAGCAGAACGTAAGATCGGGATTGTTTTCGTCCCACACAAGCTCACTGTCCCAGAAGGGACTGCCACAAAACTTCTCGAAAGACATCACGACCCGTTTGCACCGTCCAACAACATCTGTAAGACTGAAACTTTGCCGCCTCCTTGAAAACTCATTTTATAGTCCGTCGTCGTCTCTCTCTCGATACGTTCGCGTTCAATCTCTGCCACAATTGCCCTCATTGTGATTGCAAGCATCGCATTTTTTTTATTCCCACTCCTCAGCATATGCTTCTTCAGGCCAACGACGGCCAGATAAGACTCAAGACCTACCGTAGCGTGGCGGTTCACCAATCGGTTAGGTTGCGTGGAATGAGAACCGGCGTGTGCCATCGTGCATGAGTAAATAGGCTGCATTCGGGCAGCTGATAAGATTATCAAAAAATCTTCCATATCGCAAAGGAAAAAAATCATCTTCAAAAGGGTTGTCGCGTGGAGAAATGACTTGGCAGAATTAGTGATATTTCGTGAATCGATAGCGACAGGAAACTGCGTCTCATTCAACCCTTCAATATAAATTAAATGAATTGCATTAACTTTGCGCCATCTTAGAATCTCACTTCTTATGTGTTTATGAAATTGTTGTCGTTGGTTGTTGAGAGTTGATCATACTACCATAACAATGTTGCACGTCAGGGTCAATGTTCTTGTTGTGGCAACTCCTTACTCAATGTGCATGTACGTTTACTAGTGTAGGAGTAGTTTTGTATACACTACCGTTTATCTTATCAGTTAAAACACTTCACATAAAAGTAACACGTGTTGTCGAGACGTCCTACACGAGGTCGATGTGGAGTGTCAACATGCTACTTTTGTCACAGCCTTTTTGATAGAGTGATAACACCAAGTCAACTTTGAATATGTTTTATGTTCTATTTTATTCAATATCATAGAAGTTTAGATAAAATAAATATTCTTGCGTGAATGCGTAATTATAATTTTGGCAGAGCGTCTGACTGCCTGTCATTCCATGTGCTACCAAAGTAACTGAACTTTCTCTTTAAATGAACACCTCGTCCTTTTTGACCGACGGTGGAAAAGAGCTACTCTCTTTCGGGAAAATTATATCGTGCAGTTTGCAGGTACCGGGATGGTTTCCTGCGTTCCCCTTGTGTGTTCGGTCGAAGCGAAAATCGGAACTAACGTTTGTCGCATCCTTCGTGCACGGTATCGATTCGAGATTCACCAGGTATCGATGAAGGTGCGTGATGGTTCTAGCTAACGATGCCCGCGTTCTTCGCCATACCGTAGAATATCGACTCTTTGTTCGCGAGCAGGTTCTGCGGTGAGTCACACTCGGCTACGAGACCCTTGTCGAGGACCAGGACACGATCGGAGTCCAGGATGGTGTTCAATCGATGGGCGATGGTGAGGATCGTACAGTCGGTGAACTCCGTGCGGATAGTTTTCTGTCGGATGAGAAAAGATGTGACACATCAGTAACCTAGTTGTGGTTAAAATTACTTTCCTTAATCCTACCTGAATCAAATCATCCGTTTCCAGATCCACCGCGGCCGTTGCCTCATCCAGGATCAACACCTTCGTTTTCCGCAGCACAGCACGTGCCAGACAGATCAGTTGTCTTTGACCGACGGAAAGATTCTCACCGTTCTCGGCCACTTCGTGGTCCAGACCAGCGGCAAGCCCTTTCACAAACGTCTTCAAATGGGACAGTTCCAGTGCTTTCCACACTTGATCGTCGCTGTAGCTCTTGAATGGATCCACGTTGGCTCGGAGCGTTCCGGAGAAGAGAACCGGATCCTGAGGAATGATAGTCAACCGGCTGCGCAGCTGATGGAGTCCCATGGAGGAAATGTCGAGTCCATCGATGATGATTTGTCCACCGGCCGCTTCGACAATTCTGCAAGTATGATGAAAACATTTGTTAGATGGAATGTCGGTTGCTCGAGTTAATATCTCAATGCTTACCTGAAGAGACCAAGTGTAAGACTGGACTTTCCTGCACCAGTACGACCAACGATACCGATCTTCTCTCCTCCTCGAACATTGAGAGAAATGCCACGAATAACCAGATCGAGTCCATCACGGTACCGGATCTGATAGTCCTTGAACTCGACCTTTCCTTCCGCGGGCCACGCCTTATCGACCGTACCCTTCTGCCAGTCAGCCTCCCGGGGAAGCACGGTGTACTCCTCCAACCGTTCGATGGCCACAATGTTGGTCTCGACTTCAGCCGTCATGCGCACGAGGAAGCTCAAGGTAGCCGAAATCTGGAGTGCATAACTGATGGACAATCCAACCGTCGCCTGCCCAATCGAGTCACGAGCTACCATGGCAAACAGGGCGGCAAAGAACACGACAAACGCCCCAATCACTTCAAGCCACACCGCAAGCCATCGGTTAGCGATGATGCTCGGGTAAGAAGTGAGCTGATTGTAGTCGACACGCTGTTCCGATTCGTTCATGAACCGGTCCTGTTGGTTGTACGCCCGGATAGTACTCTGTCCGGTGATACTCTCGCCGAAGTGCGAATAGATCGGACTGCGCGTGACCGATTCCAAACGTTTCAGCTGGCGGGACGTTGCGATGTAGAACTTCTGGATGAGATAGTAGAGGACGAGGAACGCTGGTACGATAGCCAAGAAGACCGGTGTAGAGATGCCAATGACAACGAACACGCCAACCACGTTAAAGAACATCAGCAACCAGGCACGAATCGACTGCGGGAGAATATTGTCAACCACATCGACATCCTTCGAGAAACGGTTCATGATACGACCAAGCGGCGTGGTGTCGAAGAAAGACATCGGCATGTGCAGGGAGCTTTCGAGCAGGCTGTTGTGCAATTCTCGCGCCGCTCGTACACATCCGAGCGCTAGAGCGATGGACGCGATTAACAGTGCGATCGACTGGGCACCGCCAAGTCCACCGTACACTCCGAGGTACATATCACGCACCGAATTATCCGTCGCCGCTTCCGGATCCTCGGACCAATCGGTGAGCCAGATGTTGGCGTAGATCGATGCACCCTGATTGATCGTACTGAAGAAGATCGACCAAAAGCCGAGCCACAAACCGATGCCCTTGAAGTACTTCAGGTACACGACGTACCCGACCGAACCGGTGGCGGATTCTTCCTTCTCGATCAGTGTGGCCGCCGATGGGAGTTGAGCCGGTGCTTCTACAGCTCGTGGTTTGTTGCTGTTACGGGATTCCGCCCGGCTAACGCGCTTCTTGCGAATACTTCCGTTACTGCTGCCAGAACGCTCCGAGCGGGTTGACATGGCACGCTGTACGATTTTCTTACCCTCACCATCCTTGAGTGCCTCCTGTATGAGCTTCAACTCATCTTCGTCTTCATCTTCCAGCTCCTGGATGTGTTGTGTGAGGAACTCGGCAAAGGCTCCTTTTTGATCAAGCAGCTCTCTGAGGGGAAAAAACAAAATTCATCATTAGTGACTACATCGCTTGGAGTGATTACTTTACACTTACTGGTAAGATCCGCTCTCCGAGACTTCACCATCCTTCATGACAAATATTTCTTCCACGTACGGAAGGAACGATATTCCGTGTGTGACGAGCAGTCGCGACTTTCCTACCAGCATTCCCGATGGTCCGACCACCTTCTCGAAGATGTGCTTTCCTACGTGGGCATCCACGGCGCTAAGAGGATCGTCAAACAGGTAGATGTCAGAATCGGCGTACACAGCTCGAGCCAAAGCGACACGCTGCTTCTGTCCTCCGGAAAGGTTGATACCTTTCTCACCGATTTCCGTCGTGTCTCCACCGGGAAGCATCGCCAAATCGGGCTTCAGAGCACAACACTCGATGACGTTGTCATACTTCCTCTGGTCGAAGGGTTTTCCAAATAGAATGTTATCCCGGAGTGTGGCATTTTGGATCCACGCCTGTTGAGGAACGTACGCAATCGTTCCGTCAGTGTTCACTGATCCTTTCATCTTCTCCATCTCTCCCAGGAGGGCCGAAATCAGGGAGCTTTTTCCCGTTCCCACACCACCGACAACAGCGGAAAGTTTTCCCCGGCGGAGCGCTATGTTGATGTTCTTCAACGTCGGTGCATCGTCACCCCAGGAGAAGGTACCATCCTTCACTTCCACTGCATTATCGCTCTTGTTATGGGTGACATTGTTGGGATCCAGTTCCTCGCTGTTCATGAACTTGTCGATACGCTTAATTGACACCCAGGCCTGCATTGCGAACGTAATCATCATCGGGAACATGGCCAGTGGGAAACGCAGAATGTTAAACAGAGCCAACGCCACGAACGCAGTCTGCGGATCGAGCACGTTCTCCTCGTCCGACATGACGAACACCGCAAACGAGGCCAGTGTAACCAGGAATGGGGCCATCGTCCAGACGAAGTACGTACCGGCACCGTAGTATGCGGCCCGCTTCAGCACGTCCAGCTCTTCGTTACGCACTGTCACGACCGTATCTTGGAAGCTCGGCTCCCAGGCGTACAGCTTCAGCACTTTGATGCCACCGAGGATCTCGTTCATCTTTTTCACTCGCTCGTCCTTGATCTCCATCTGTTCGACTTGCAAATCTCGCATACGTGTCGCAATAAATCCTGTGATCGGGATCATGATCACCATCACACCCAGCCCAGCGAACACCGCAGCTCCCAGCAGCTCGTAAAGCAGGTAGATACAGAGCGCAATGATCAACGGAGCAGACCACAGGACGTGCAGGTAGGACGTCAACTCAAAGAACCGCTGAGCATCGACGGCCATCAAGTTCACAATCTCTCCGACGGTGGTGTCCTTCTTCGCGAAGCTAGAAATACGCATTGCCTTCCGATAGATAGCGCTGATCAACCCCGTGCGAATGCGGAACCCAACCAGGAATGTTCGGTGGAAATACTGTCCGTTGAAGAGCGCAATCAGCAGCGATGTGAGGAACAACCCTAAGGTAATGATCATTCCCTTCCAGAACGGTCCATCCAGCGCAATGACGGCCATGAGCTCCTGCATCAGGTACGGTGACGCAAACTGGAGCCCCGAAATAGCGAACTGCAGCATACCGGCGAACCAGAACGGTCCACCATAGGCTTTAACCATTGCCGGGAGAACGGATCCGTTAGTGGCTGCGTTTGGTTTGTACACCAATCCCGCTTTGCCCGCTTTCTTGTCTGCCTTGATTTGCTTACGGCGGCCCTTTTCCACACTTTCGTACCAGTACTTATCGAACGGTGGACACAGCTCGCGCGACGTATCCTCCGGGTTGAGATCGTACATGTCGTCATCGGTAAGTGGCTTGCGGAATCCACGCCATGCGTACGAATTGAAGTACAAGTAGAACAGGCGCGAGAAGAAGCTACTCTTGAGCTCGGGATTGGGATTTTTCAACTTGGCGAACTCGCTGTAGCGTGGCTCGCGATCTGGGAAGAGCTCAAGCAGCAGCACGACACACGTAAACGTGTACTGGATTGTGAAGCTAACGAATTGGAACTCGGCAAAGTCACCCGTACCAGAGCCGCGTTTTTCGTGCAGTTGCGCTTCCGTGCGTATCTGTATGATACCGAAGAATGCCTTCAGGAACCAGAAGATGAACATTGTTCCGGTGCTTCGGATACCATACTTCCGGTAGAAGAAGTATAGCGCCAACGCAAGGATCTATTTATCAATTACAGAGTTGACGAATAATAAGGATGATGAGTATCGCGAGAATATCCACAGAAGAGAGTAAACATTAAATGAGTGACACTTACGTAAGCGAGCGCATTGAAAATGGCCACCAATATCTGCACATCGAACACTTCCGGCTCGTCAATATTCTGTACGACCACACCGAGATCCACCCAGGACATCACCATCAGCGCGAAGGTGAAGCCCATCCTGGAAAGGTTGAACCAGTTCCACGGTATGTCCCGGTATCGGCTGGTGATGATGCGGTACGCTTCGTAGACGGAGAAAACGTACAGGAAGAAGCATGGTGTCCATTGTAGGATGATGCGTTGAAAGCAAAAAGTAAGATCTGGGTTTTCTTCGCGCCATGTTAGCTCATCGTCCTGAAAAACAGACGAAGATCAAGTTGTTTAATCTTATTCTAAAGGTAGTATTGTCGGGTACAGTCATCAAAAGTTTGTAAAGTTTCATTTTTAAATTCCGAACGTCTAAATTTAGAAAAGAATTCTCTCGTAATTTTCCCATTCGCCTTTCGAAGGCCATTGCGTCAAACTTCGACACTCGATTTGTTCAACTCATCGTACACTAATCCCTTTTCGGTGGAACCACGCATTATCGATATCGACGTCAGGCTGGAGCCTGATTCATGCTCGTGGCAGTTGGGCCAACTCCCGATATGGATAAATCTTATCAAACTCCTCACCCACCACCAGTATCCTAATCATGATTTCAGCGAGTGATCAAATATTCGGGGTGTGTCGTTATTTTAAGGAATTTGTTTTTCACATTAAGTTTTTCAGAAATGGTTTTTTAAGTTGCACACAATCCAGCCCACTTACCCAAAAGGGACCCCCACAGAACTCTTCAAATGTCATCGGAATAGCACTGTATGAAACTGCTGGAACATTCACTATCTACTGGAAACGAAGATCGCCAAGATCTAGCCAGAGTGGATTGAGCAATTCGCCGATTGTCTCTAGGTCACTTGATTGCAATAATCTTTTCCAACTATTGAACCACTCCACTAGAGCCACAAATATTCCACTATTAGTCGATTCACTACTTATCGGTCTACTGGTTGCTCTCCACTCGCTACCGAATGCGTTCACCGTGTTCTTCCGAGACGTTTGAAGTACCGAAGGTTGGTACTTCGCTGTTCGATGTTTCTAGTCAACTGATTGGACCTGATCACCGAACGGGGGTTAAAATATAGTTGACACCGACTGTTTATCGTACGCGCATCGAACGATAAGGTGTCGGCGGAAAGTGGCCACCTATTGTCTGCGTGTGTTTGTGTATGTGTGCCTTGGAGGGATTTGCATCGAGTGTTTGTGTTTTGACCGCTAGCTCAATTGATCTAGAAATTGTGGAAAAAGGCATCGATGGACAAAAATTGGATGTTTTTAATGACATCTAACGACACTTCAACGTCCAAAAATGGCCTCAATACCAAATTGGCTAAATTAGTACAGTTGTTCCCGTTACTATATATAGAGTAAGTTTTTTTACATTTTGAGGATGTTTTTTCATTAAAGATATGGAGTATGTTATTTCATTTTCCAATTTTGATTTTAAACGAAACCCTTTCCCATAGTTTATCCTACACCAAACCGTCCCAAAAACATGCTGAGCTTTGGATGAGTTGATTTCCGATAAGCGTCCACGCGATTTACGACTAGCTCGAAGCCGATAAGATCTTTCCCTTTTTTGTCCATCTTTCCATGTCCGGGGTGCTCTAATCGCCGCCCCATGGTCGGTGCAAGTCATCCACCAGTCATCGGCCCGAAAAGGGCTCCAGTGACGATAACGAAGGAAACAGCACCTCAAAATAACGACATAAAAAGCAACTCATGTGCGAGCGACATACCGATCGTCGGAGCAGATTTTTTATAGACCCTAGGCATGCTGGCAGCATGCTGTACCATTTCTGCATAGTCCAATTGACCACGGAGGTCAGCGGTTGGTGTGTCGATCGTCTCAATTGTGTAACGCCCCGTGGCGGTAGCGATCGTCATTGTCCGACATTCCTAGTTCCAGTCAAACGACATACTTTTCGGGCACAGATTTAAAAACATACAAACACATAGCTGGTTAACAGTATCCGGTGCATTCTCGTTTGATCCATGTACGCGGCGTTATTTTGCTAGAAAACCCCTCCATCCTTACAATGACTTAAGTAAAAATTTCATACTGACTTGCAAAATAATGTGCAATTCCGGAACTGGAGCGCACGGGCAACAACATATAAAACAATCACACAATTGACGGAATAGACGCGCTCCATACCACGGTCACGGCCTTCGATAAGATAAGATACTCCGCATACCGCGCACCTTATAGATCGAACGTGAGTAGGCAGTTTTGTGTTCGCTAATGCTCCCACACTTGCAGTGCGTGGTGGTTTTAAGGTAAATTGCTTATTACTGAGCGAATATTGGTCTTGGTACGTTACACCATAAGCATTCTAGAAACGTGCGCATTGATTGCCCGTTGAAACGTTCGTTGTAACCATGATTTAAAAAAGAGTTGTATTCGTTTCCCCACAGAGGACGCTGTCATCGATCGAGCACGTGGTTGTCATGCGCAAAACGAATCACGCGCAAAACGGATCACGCACAATGTAAGTCCGCAAATAATGTAATATCTATAAAGTTTCCGCTATTTTATAGTTTTATTTGTTAGCAAAATAATACGGCATTATGTAAATATTCGTATCAAAATAGATCAATGGTATAAATATGTAAGTACATTTCAAATCACTCGCTGAAGCGGTTACACTCCATGCTTCAGAACATTCCAGTCTTCGGATGAAAAATCCGACGGTGGGGCCAGCTTGTGTATTCGTCCGTCTTGCAGCCACAGAATACGATCACAGGATTTTACCGTGTTGAGTCGATGCGCGATCATCAGCACCGTACGATCGTGGAAGTGCTCGCGTATCAACCTCAGTATTAGTCTCTCCATTCCATCATCCAATGCGGAGGTTGCCTCGTCCAGAACGATGATCGGACGGTTGTACAGAAGTCCCCTGACCATACAGAGCAGTTGACGTTGGCCAACGGACAGCTCCTCGAGAGCGGCATCCAGCGGAACGTTGCCCAGCTCGCAGAGACGCAGGGTCGAAGTCAACCGCTCGATCGGATGTGCATTGTGAGGGTCAACAAAGTCCTGAACCCGGCCACTCAACAGCGTCGTACTCTGCGGGACGAGGGCTATAGAGCGTCGGAGGCTTTTGAGTGAGATTTTCGCCACATCAACACCGTCGATCAGTATGTATCCGGATGTGTGCTTCGGGTAGAACCGAAACAACGCCCCAACGAAGCTAGACTTGCCGGCTCCGGTGCGACCGATGATGCCCACCTTTTCCCCTGCCCCGATCGTAAGGGTGAGATTGTGCAGGACGGTCGAGCCGTCGGCGTGAGCGAGGGAGAAATCACGAAACTCGATCGGCCCCCTTGATGGTTTGCCGTTGGCGTTGTTGGTCGGATAGGCAACACCGCCGTCGTCGAGGTATTCCCGGGGGAGATTCAAATACTGTGACACCCGCTCGAAGGATATGATATTTTCCTCGAGCAAACCGGAAGCCAAGAGCAATCCATTGAGGGACGGAATCAACCGCAAAACGTAGCTCACGATGATGGCAACAAACGTCATCCCAACCAGCGAGCGATAGGTTACGGTCAGCAGGGCAACGTAGTAGATGACGATCGCACCAATAAACTCCAGTCGAATGCCGATCCAACGCTGTGCAGCCAGGTTATGGTAGACGTAGTTCTGGTGCTGGTCGACGCGCTCGAGAAACTGCCGGAAGAATCGCTTTTCCGCCCCAAACGCTTTGATCGTGTCGATGCCTTGCACCGTTTCGTTGTACTGCAGCACAATCGGGGATCGTGAGCTCGATTCAAGGCGCTTCAGTGTTCGCGCCACACGCAAATGGTAGCTCAACAGGCGACTCAATCCGAACAGCAACGCACCTGCGCACACGACGGCCATTATTAACAGTAGGAGGACGCTGCTTAACTTGTAGGCGAAAAGGAACAACGTGCCGAGGACGGCGAAGCAGCTTGTCAGCACGTTTCGAACGGACGGGACGATCTTTGCATCGAGCACGTTGAGGTCGTTCGAAAAGCGGTTCACGACCACACCGGAATCGTTCTGATCGAAAAACGTCATCGGCTGCCGGAATATGGTGGCCAGCATGTTGATGTGAGTTTTTTTTGCGAGTGAAAGTCCCCGGAAGTGCAGCAATTCCGTTTTCAAAAACAGACAAATAGTCCAACCGATCACGATGGCGCCGGTGAGGAGCAGTCCGGTTTCTTTCTGCTGAGCCAACCGGATTGTGATGTAGATGTCGAGCCATGTGACGATCGTTTCCAGGGCGACTATTAGCGTGCAGTTGAACCATCCAAGCATGCGACCAAAATCAACGTAAAGCCTTATAGGAACACTTCCTTGGTGGCTTGGTTCGCTCTGGGATTTAGTAATCCTTTTACGATTCCGCATTGGAAGCGGATTGCCGTTTTTGGTTAGCTTTTTTTCTTGTGGACTTTTCTCTTCGTCCACTTCCAAATCTCCTGGGAATATCACCGAGCCATACCGTTCGATCGTTTGCGATGGGTTCAGAATGTCCTCGATGGTTCCTTCCCGCATAATAACAACGCTGTCGGCAACCTGTAGATGCTCCGGATTGTGCGACACGAACAAACACGTGCAGTCAGCCAACAGTCCACTCGATCGATTGAACACTTCCTCTAAGACCTTCCGGCTCACGTTGAGGTCAAGCGACTTGAGTGGATCGTCGAAAAGATAAAGTTGGGCTTTCTTGTAGACGGCACGAGCCAGTGAAACACGAGACGCCTGTCCGCCGGACAGTGAATGACCTCCGTCACCAACCATACGCTGATCACCACCGGTGAACGACGTGAAGTCCTCCTCCAGACAGCAGGCACGGATCACTTGCGCGTACCGAGCTGGGTCGAACACTTCCCCGAACAGGATGTTGCTCCTCACCGTCCCACTGTGGATCCAGGGTGTTTGCTGACAGTAGGACATGGTTTCCACTGGGACATTCATCGTGCCGGATGTCTTGCGGATCGATCCGATGATTGCACGCAACAGGGACGTCTTTCCGGACGCATGTGTACCATAAAGGGCAGTGAATGTTCCCCGGCGAAGCTTTAGACTGATGTCGTGCAGTACCATCTTATCCTTGATGGAGAACTGGCCTCGATCAATCTGTACCACTTCCGGTTGCCGGTGATTCTGATCGACTAGAATGTTGCTCAGCTCTTCCGACACCTGCCGGATACGCTTCTGTGCCCCGCCGTTCAACCCGGATGAGGAACTCGGCGGTTGTGTTGGAAGAGCTGGTTGCTCCAGCTCCTTGTTTCCACTCTGAATGAACACGTTGATCCGCTGTAGGCTTAGTTTTGTGTCGTTCCAGCTGGTGAAAAGGGTTGGCATGACCGACATAGGGTAACGTGTGATGTTGAACAACGAAATGGCCACAAACATCGACTGAACCGTCAGCAACGACCCACTGCCGATGATCTCCATGAAGAGAAACGTACCGTACGCCACCACCATCGGTGTCGCGATCCCGACCAAGTGCTTGGTCGCTTCGTACCATATGCTTGCGCGCATATGCCCCAACTCCTGACCTCGGTGTGCTCCGATCCGACGCTCCATCACCTCCTCCAGCTGGTCGGATTTGATCTGCTGTATCTGCTCGATCGAGTCGGTGGTCAGCTTCACCCGTGCGTCCATGGCACGTTTGATGGCGATCTGCTGTACGTTCAGTTTCCTCGCCAGGACCATCGTCCCCCAGATGGTGAGGCCCATGATGAGGAAACCGACGACGGCACTTGTCCAACCGATGATCCACCAAAGGGCACCGAACGTTACGAGGATGATGAGCGGACCGGACCACATCATGTGCAGGTTTTGCATGAGCGACACAAACGTACCGGTGTCGGTGGTAAGCGTGGCACTGGACGCTAGTGGTGGAACCTCCTGGAGCATGTTTTCGTAGACCGTTCCCATCAGGAGCGACTGCAGGCGAAGACCGATGTCACGCGTAGCGTGCTGGTATTGCGTGTTGAGAACGGCAATCGTTATCGAAGTGGCAAACAACCCCGTTACGATCCACTTCTGCACCATCTGTGATTGGTTTTCCTCAAGTAGAACTCTACAAGAAACCGGAGAAACAAAGCAGACCCAGCCATTAGATCATCCGCTGAATGAATGGCGTCAATGGTGTCATCGATAACCAAGAGTGTGTTTGAAGAAATCACTTTGATTGAGGTAATCCCGTGAAGTGTTTTCTCAACGTTGACTCAACGTAAGATAACACCGTCAAGCGAGTATCAAGAGTGGCTTCGTTTACTCACCTCAAGAGATACGAGCAGAGAAAGTAGAATGAAACCGACACAAAACGGTTCAATCCGGTGCAAACGATATCCCAGCGGAATGGAGCGAGTAGTTTCCCGATCGTTACCACTCGATCTTCGGCTTTTCCGACTGCGGCGTATGCTCCCCCGTTTCTGGGGTTTCGGAACCACTCCAACAGTGCGTCACAGCGGCGATCGTCCTGAAGTTGGTCGAAGATCTTTCCATCGTAGAACGAGGCACTTCCACTGTGCGCTTCCCGATAGAGTGGATCCAACCACGAGAAGTAAAGCTGCCGAATGAGATTGGGCTCGGTGTGGGACGGTGGCGCTGGGGTTCGCAGTGACTTGATGGAACACAGCACTAACCACACGACGGCAAAGAAGGTGTGAAGGAGATCGTAGCTTTCCCAATACTCCAGCACGTCCATGGAGAGGGCGAGCAGCCGGAGTGTCCAGAAGGAGAACAGATAAACGTGGTCCACATTACGACCGACGGTGTAAATCTGTATCAAACACACCAGCATCTGGGGTGGGAAGAGAGTAAGAGGACGGTGAGTGCTCTTATCGTACCACTGCTATCCACGTTGAGACGTTGCGAGGCTGCGCGTGCTGATAAGAATTTGTTGGATCAACCGCTTGGTAATGATGTCGACGATGACTACAATGTCTCGGCTGAAGGTCGTCAGCATCCACTACTTACCATAGATATCGTTTCGATCACCTTCGCTACCGTCCCATCCGATTCACTGACCTCCCGGAAGACGGCCAGGGCTGTGCTAGCCAGGGTGAGGAAAATGAGACCGATGGAAAGCAACCGACCGGAAGTACCCCGGGAGGAGTGCCCTAGCGATGCACTCTGTCCATCCAGCGTCGCCGTGGGTGAACCGCAACGAAACGCACTATGATGGGCGATGTAGAACAACTCAGACCAACCGAGTATCCACAGCAGGAGATACTGTAGCCCGTACACCACCCCATGGTCCAACTGATGAAAGGGAAAAACAAACAAACCCGTTCGGAAAAACGAAAACAACACCTAACGACTTAACTCTCACACACTCACCAAATCGATTCCTACTTCGATCATCGCTTTTCTTGCCGGCGACACTCTGCGGACGTTGCTCCGTCGGTGTACGGAATGGAAATGTACTCAACATCGATCCGCGAGCCGGCCGATTCCGCGGTAGCTGTTTTTCTCGCGGTGGTCAAGCGCAAACTGTTCTCAGGAAACCTGGCGACCATTCGGGCATCCTTCACCACAAGCTGAGAGGATGATGTCTCGAGAGGTATTTATTCGTTGCTCAGAAAATAGCTGCTAACGTCTTGGCGATTCGAAGGAAAACAGTGAGAGAGGAAGATAGCAACGGAGATGGTCATATCGAAGGCGAGGAAAAAAGAGTCAGAGAAACACAAAAATACAAACGGTGGAGGTTACTGATTACTCGCGGGACACAAAAAAGGGCAGTGTTGGTGAGTAAAACAAAAGGTAAATAAAAAAGTATTTGATAGCGCCACCATTGCAGTCGTGTCACCCTTCGCCTGCCAAACTGCACTTCCTCCCACATCTGTATAAGTGCATGTACTCGCACAAAGGTTGCATCGAGAGTACAGTGTGGCGCAAAACTATACCTCGTTTGAGTGCATTTGTCGGCAGATTTAAGATTTAAACAAGGAAACCCACGATGTTCGAGAAGAACTGTCATTTATTTGATGTAAAGGTTTACAAGAAAAATAATTAGAGGGCAAGTTTACTTTCAAATAAATTAGATATTTATTAGAGTTCGCTTTTACGTCTTTGATTGGATTTGTGACATACCATCCCCATAGTCGACCTCACCTTCACTTCCGGCCCCTACCTAATTCCGCTTAAACCACTTATACTCCTAGTCGGTCTAAAGTCTTTCCTCTTCCAGTTTTACGTAGGACTCTCGAAAGAGTACGAGGGCTAAAACTCAACAGCATCCATTATATCATCCATCCCATGACACCCCTCCTAACAACTCCTCTCCAACACCCTAACATCATTCCCTACAACCATTCGGGGACCGTGTTGTTATCTACATTCGTTACTTCGGACTACAATTCTGCTCCGTATCGTATGCATTGGTTTCGGCTAAGCTGGACCCCGTTGGCCCACCATTGTGTCGGTTAATATTGTATATATTTCTTTTCTTTCTTTTCTAAACATGTGTTTCGTTCTTAAGGATTATTGTTTCTACTACTGTTAATATGAACGCTCATTGTCGCCCCACTCCTCATCCATACTGCTACGGTTAATAATAGTTTTATAAACTAACGAAACTTGACTTTACCCAATAACGAATCAATTGTTGTGGTGCACTATCATAATGGTTTTATTTTCCTGTCTACTTTTCACCTTTTAGGGCTATTTTGGTTGGTTGTTTCACCTTCGTCGACCTTTACCGATCGAAAAGGGGTTGACTTAACTTAGTGTAAGTTAATTTATGTTCTTGTTTCTTTTTTCCTTTACTTTATCATATATTTTTCTGTTACATTTTACTATAAGGCCTCCTTTTTACTTCTTGTGTTAAGTGGTTTTTTTTTTAAATTTATAGTTACGTGTGTCTTATTCGGTTAGAGTGAAGTAACGTTTTCTAATCACTAAAACGTTCGTGACAAGTTTTTAACCGACACGTTTATCGCATCGTTTTACCCTTCGTGAACGGCGTTCGTGATTCATCTGCTCATAATTCAACCCGTTTTTTCTGTTTGGTTTTTTGTTCGTCTAGTGCGTTGTTGGTGAGTCACAAGTGCTAAACCGTTGGAGGGTTCATAGACCCATCGAACATTGTAGTTGATTTATGTTTTGATATAACATACTCTACGTGGGGAGCGTACTTTGCGTACTTTGGGTGTACACATGACCGCACCTCCAATTTTATTTACTACACTGTTGTTTTACACTAGTGAACGATTAAAAGAGTACGCACAAGAATGCAAGTTCGATTTTCCAGTTGGTTCGTGTGTATTTTTCCTTCTTTTTTATCGCTTATCGCGCTTTTCGCGTGGACCAATGGAGTTACGTTGGAGAGTGATATTTAGACCGATCTTGCCGTAGTTTGCATTTATGTTTTTTTTTTAACCTGTACGATTCCCAGTAGCATTAACAACGCAAATGTTTAACACCTACATTCTATCATCACTACTACACATACGCCACTGCCTTATTTTCGGAGACCCTTGGTCCCTTTATTGTAACCGTTTGTGATAGAGGTTATTTAAAAGATTGCAGATCGTCTGGTCCTGGATCTGGTGATCGTGTGTTAGTTCTCCTTGCGTCGCCCAAAGAGTACGAGACCGCGCCCTTCCGCAGGGAGAACGCGACAGGATCGCGCTTCGAAGATCACCCTGCACCATGCGAAAAAACCCAACTTTAAATGTGGGGTCAAAACAAAATGGGGGACTCGTAGAAATCCTTATTTCTTTTTCTCATCGCACTTACTGATTCGTTTAGAATTGATGCTTTTGACTAGTTTACACACTCACTCTTTCTCACTGAATCGCTCACAGTTACCTCGTTTCACACTAGGCCAGAATGTGTTCCGGAGCGAGGTTTCTGGCTTACTACAAAGTATTTATTTACACAAAAAGTCTAACGAGTGCCAGCTCACAGCGACCGTACGGGACTGCCTTCTCCTATAACCAACCCTGCGAGTGCAGGTGACCGCGGAGTGGAGTGACGCCCGGTATCTTCGGCACCGAGCGTAACGCCGAGGCAGCCGAGGAATGTCCCCCACTAGTGCCCAGCCCACCGCCCGGGTCGGCCATACCGTTTCCGCTCAGCCCGACGTCGGAAGCTCCACCACCTTCGCCACCGTCCGCACTGTCCCGGTGTTCCTGGAGGCGAAGAAGCGGCTCGTTGCAGTTATTCCGGCCCCGGATGATCTTCTGGTGCTTGTGGACGGCCAGTGGAGCGACGGGGGGAAGCACCGTCGACGGCTGCTGGTCGACGCTTTCCTCGGTGGTGGAGGGCGTCAGCGGGGCCGGCCCTTCCAGCTGCTGCTCGATCGAGTGCTGTTGGCTTTGGGTGGCCTCGTGCCGTGCCGGTCGCACATTTTCAACTACTTCCGGCTCATCGCTGGCCCCACGTGCCGGCACGCTGGAAGCACGTCGCAATACCTGCGATGCGAGAAGGGGAGAGAACGAATAAGCAAACCGAGTTGAAACAAGCGGCCCGTTGGGTTGGTGCTTCAGAAAGGGTGGGGCGCGATTCATATAATTTACAAGAAGGTACGTGTCTTAATGCATCCATTCCACACCCGCTTGACAAATGCATCTTAGGTGAGTCGAGTGTTGAACCAACACTCGTCTTCATGAATGGCTGCAACTTGCGCATGGTCTAACCGGCATCAAAACCGGGTTAATGATGGGTAGAAGACGTGCGTTGGGTTTTAAATTGTCAACTAAGGCGTCAGCTGAGCAGCGAACCATCAATCGTGCAGTTCAGGCGCTGACATCTATCGTAAGCTAGATTTACGCAATGAATCACAATTCACTAAAAAAAGCCTGTAAAAATCGCGACGGTTACACGATAGCAACTTTCCCACAACCCTAACAACTCTCAAACAACTTCTGGACCCCAAACCAGCACTTGTAAACTGAAATTACCATGGCAACGTGAAACGTTTCATTCTTTGTCAAGGAAAATAGAATTTACAAATATTAGTGTAAGCTTGAAGAAGCGTTTAAAATTAGCTTATTAGCCGAGAATAAAGGATTGCTCCCGTTTAAATCGACTTTCCATACAACCTTTTTCTTGTGGCGGTTCTACTTTTATCACAAGAAAGTTCCAATCTAAACTGGATCGAACCGATGAAGGCTTCCTAGGAGATACTCCACTTTTCTGCTCCAATCAATATCTTGCGACATTGAAATAGGCATAACCAGAACCGATGAGATGGAGGTGGCAAGATCCCTCACCTTACTGCTCGCATTCGCTGCCGTCGAGTTAACCACGTTCGTCACCGTAGGTACCTCGCAGGGTGGTTCCAGCACCGGACTCGAGTTGCGGCTGTTGGAGAACTTTTTCCGCTTACGCTTCAGAGCCGCCAGCGCTCCGAAGTGCAGATGATAATGGTGCGAATGTTCCTTCGCTTCGCCTCGTCCACTCTTCCCCGTGCCGCTGTGCTGCTGCGTCCGGTCACTTCCGCCGTGCTGCCGCCTCTGGTCTTGATGCCGCTGCTGGCGATTGTGGTGTTTGTGTGGATCCGGACACTGTTCCACGTCCGGCCGATCGAGGCTAGGGTTCGAATCGGATGGCGACTCCGTGATGGCTTCGTCCGACGCCGGACTATTGCTGTGGCTGGCCGATTCGCCACGTCCCGGGCCGTGATTGCACACCGAGTCCTCCGACCGGGAGCGCCCTATAAACTTTGACACACTGCCATGCTTGGCCGCTTCGATGAGGGTGCCTAGGAAGGAAGGAAAAGTCGCGTAAATATTGTGGTGAATTTGATGTAAAATCAATTTCGTACCCCATCGCTTTTTGTGAGACCCTGGACGACCCTTGGAGTTAAACTTCGGGGCCAGCTTTGCCAGCTTGTGGATCGGGTTGTTGTTCTCGCCGAACGAGCTCTGCGACTGGGAAGAGTACTGGTGCATCGGGTTCACTTGGTGCAGCGCCTTCTTCGGGGTCAAGCCCGGCCCGAACACTCCCGCGAACAGCTCGTGCGGCGAATGGTCCGGCAGCTGCGCCATAAACTCCGACACCGGAGTCAAATGCTGCGGGGCGTCGGGGGCCGGCGGGGGCGCTATGTTGAAGCCCTTCATCAGCCGGCGCTCCTTCTGGCGATTCTTCTTCCCTCCCACGCCACTTCCCTGGCCGGTCGCGATCGCCGTGTTCATGCCGCTGTTCTTCAGTATCTCGACCAGCTCGCACCGAAACGCCGAGATGTCCTGCTTGATTTCGTTCACGTCATCCTCCGTCACACCCTGCGATTCCGCCTTGCGCTGCTCCACCGTCACGTACCGCCGGACCAGGTTGCGCATGATGCTCTGGTACCGGAAGTCCCGCTCGCTCGCCTGCTTGACCTTCCGCTGAAACGAATGTAACCAGAAACCACCAGAGCAAATAGCCGCAAAGGAAACCCCACCCCGAATGGCATCCGTACCAAAACACACACACACATACACGCGCAAAAAACACACACGGTCACACACACACACGCGCGCAGGAAGAATTAAAGATAGCGATAGAGCACAGAGAGGAAATGGAAAAGAGGGGGAAAAGAAATGGTAAAACCACACATTAACAAAACTGGAAGGATCCCGTGGTGTGCCATCTAGCGGTGGTTAGCTGGCAAAAAGCTTGATGTGGGGGGGTCAAAAGGTGAGTGTGTGTGAGTGCGGCTAACGAACCAATAGTGCCAGGCCAATAAGTGACTGTGGGACGTGAAAGCGTGCCGATCGTGATCAGGGATCTTTTCCATCATTCGATCATCAACTGGACTGTGTGACTTTGTGTGACCTCCAAAATCCGCTGACAGTAGAAATCTCCCGGAGATTCTTCTTGTATGTTTGTGTTTTCGGTTTCTTTTTGGATTTGGAAAGGGTACCATCACCTCCGGGTTGTCGACATCCCTTGGTTGGGACATTCTCTAGGGGTGACTTACTCGAATCGTTTTCATGTGTTCCTTTTTCACAGCCTTCGAGTGTCCGCAGAATTTCCGCTTGATCCACTGGAACACGTAGAACAGAGACTTCGGCGTCGGTATGATGTTGAACGGCGGTGGACACGTTCCACCCTCTTCGAAGTAGCTGATCCATAGCTTCGACCGGGCGAACTTCCACTCTACGTCCGCTCGTTCCTGTGGAAGGGAATCGAAAGAGGATAGTACTGAAGGCAGTGAATCCCAGGCAGGTTGACGACACCTACCGATATTAGTTGATATGAGTGATTCATCATGGCAATCAGCAGGTTCAGCAGCACGACGATGTTGATCACCGAGTACGTGCCGAACATCAGCATCCCCCAGAAGCGGGTGAAGATTTTGATCCCGTCCAGCTCGAAGTTTTCCAGATCCACCAACCCAAACACTGCCCAAAACAGTGTCTGAATGGTTTCGAAGAGGCTGCCCAAAAAACGGGAGGTTAGAACACGAGTTCCTCAACAAGGTATGTGGATTCATACTTGGCAAATCGTCGCCACACGACACACGCATTCGGGTCTTGCGCCGTCATGTTGACTCCAGAAAAGTTCGACACGTCCGGACAGCGTTTTTTCTCCAAATCCGCATAGTACCTGTGTGGGGTAATACACATAGTCAAGAGTAGTTAGATGAGAACTATTTAAGTCTGGTCTGGAGTATGATTCTTCTCTTAAGTACTTAATGTGTAGACTCTCAAATTCAGTGGAAATGTTGCCATTGGATTAATTTGCAAAATCTTTTATTTTCAACTAGAATAAAAACTGAAGATGATACTCTCAAAACGGCAATTATTATTATGACCAACCTTACAGTTTACCCATAGAAATACTAAAAGGTGGAACATGGTTTTAAACACCCTACATTACCACAAGAGTTGGTTGAGACCGCTGCTGAACGCGAACAGCACCAGCACGTAGAGGAAGAAGAACTTCATGATGTCCATCACCATGCGGGACAGCGACACCTGCAGCGGCCCCAGGTGCGGGTTCACCGAGAAGATGTACACCAGCTTGAGCGAGCTGAAGATGTTGGCCGCCGAGAAGAGGCCCTCCGAGATGAGCATCGGGTCCCAGGTGTCCCACTTTTCGCGCGGCAAATCGGCGGCGAACTTGTTGTACGTCATCTCCTTCTGAACCTGCAATTCCATTAGAACGGTGGAGTGAGCTTCGGAACTTGCGGTGTGGCAGCTAGTGGTAAGACATTTAATTGCACTCCAACGAGCTCCACGAGAAACTCGTGTCAAATGAGCGAAACATTCAGTTGCTATGGGGATACTTCGGCCGGTTACTGCGACCGGTGCAGACTTTTAACGAAGGCAACTTTCCTAAGCAAACGTTGACGTACGGTACACGGTACTTCAGGCGACACTCCAAACGGTGCGGAGGACCTTCGCGAACGTTTGGCAAACTCGGCCGGGGCCATTTGGACGGTAAGTAGATGCCTGTTCATTTAGTTGAACATTTCGGTAAACAACTTCCTCCGGCAGAAATCCAATTAACTTTCCCACGAATATCGATGAGCGGCCCCGGGGAAAAGGAAATTGACGAAAAGTTTGCCTATCGGTGGACCTACCTCGAAGTAGGAGACTACCCGGAGGGCCACCGTGGCCACGTACAGCGAGTTGGTCACAAAGTCTATCACATTCCACATATCGTTCACGTACTCCTGCAGCCCGACGTCCCACAGCTGCTTCACTTCGCTCCAGATTAATCCTACCGAAAACGGGAAAAGAAAAATTAGGCCGTTGCAAAAAAAAGGGGGGGGACGAAATGAAGTCGAGAATTTTTAAATGAACTTAGAAACCCACCCCCAGAAGGGTGGTTACATGGGAATCGGTCATTGGACCGTGGAAAAGTTTTAATTAGATTTTTCATTTTTAATTCCCTCATTCATTCCTTTATTCTTCTTCACTATTTAAAGGATGAACCGGGATCTAAGATTAGATCGAAGAACCGGAAGACTTACCGCTGACCCAGGCCAAAATGAGCCACTCGATCAGGGTCGGGCTGGCCCCGCGCTTCGTAGGCACTTCGTCATGCTGCTGGCTCACCTCCGCCCCCCACACCCCACCCATCACCGTTTCGATGCGTTGCGAGGCCAGCATAAGAAGAACTGTCCGGAGGAAACACGAGGATGAACGAGGAGAAAAAAAAAGAAACGATAAGCATTACAAGATTGTTTTTCTCGTCAACTTCAACATTTCGATGTTCGGGGATACTTTCACCGGAGGACACTCACGGCGTCGCCCCCCCGGGGGTAGGACCTCAACATACATATACTTACATAAAAAGGTGAAATACGACGCACTGTGGCAGATGAACTTGATGAACGGTTTCCGCATCGTTTGGCCGAGCGACGAGTGCGGGGCGATGATGTACGAGAACGAGAACAGTGGAAACATGATGCCTGCGAAAGGAGAAGACCACCCCACCCGCCCCGCCCCCCGGGCCGGACGGAGATGATTTCCGATTAATTATTACCGCGCAAAGGGAATTACTGCGAGGAAGAACTGAAACGAGAAATTCCTTGATGTCGTTCCTGACTTTTTCCGTTCCTTAGACAAACCGGACGCCGGGAGACCCTAATGAGTGGTTGGTTTGATGATTCCCGGTTTCCCTGGGCATATTTGCGCCGTGCCCTGCTGGGATGTGCTTTGCGGGAATGTGTTTCTTAATGAGTCAATTACATGATTGTTCCAGGGAAAACCGCACTCGCCGTTCCATTGATGCCAGATTTCATTAGATTCGCAATGGAGATTAGGATGAAACGATGTTAACTTTGTGCATTTTGCTTTGCCTTAATCAAAAGAAAACAACGTAGGTCTCATTTGTTTTTTGACGTAACAACGCATCCAAAGCTGTTAACATTTTTCTATCCATCCTGAGCGACGGTTTGTCTATTTGCTTCTGCATTTTATTAAATGGTTTATTCTGAACAATATAGATTACTCCCTGCGTATTTTTGGTTTGGTTGGGGGAAACATGTTCGGCACCATAGCATACCTATTCGTACGATTTCTAATGCCTGCAGTGCCATGTTTTTCCTCCGGAAGCCCGGCAACCCCTCGTACCAGATGCTGGCCAGCAGCTGCTGCACGTTTGGATGTGACACGAACTGGAAAAATAGAACAATGAAAACAACATACTGATTTTAAAGCACACACGAAAATTAAGAAAAACAAAATGGAAATTTTTATCATGTGGGTTTAACGCTTTTGGAAGCCGGTTGAATTTTACGATTATTGTGCGAATCGGTTCAACCATGAACAGCACACAAGCAAGTGAAAAATCCCTTCAACCGAACGTTCGTTCCAGTTGCCTTGTGGGTTCGAATTTCAGGTAAATTTAACCCCGCGTAAAGAACAACTACATGCAGGGAAGAGGAAGCGCCATGCTGAACACGACGACAGCCGGAAACGCCGGCGTTCGAGCACAAGATTAGCAGATTTTCATGACTCCTTATGTGATGGCAAAGGGTAACGAAGCAGCGCGGCGGATTTGCTTATGTTGTGCACGAGACCACAATCGTTGGATTTCTCGATTCAACGTGGAAAGGACCGCCAGCGAACACAAAACACCACACATCAGGCAAACCGGTCGTAACGGTTTCAATAAAACCATGTAGGGACACAAAACACACGTCCGGGGGCTGGTGTTGGTCTCAGCTCGGTATTTAAGCTTTCTTTCGCGATTCTTTCAATAAGAACAAATTGTCCCTAACGGTGAAATAATTTCGCTTGGCGACAGCGAGGATTTTTGCTTTTTCCTCCACCGGTGGCAATCATATCGTTCATCGTGCGGCAACGATCCCACACGGTGGTGTATAACAAGCCCCGTCTCACACACAAAAAGCAGAACGGAATGCAATCGCTTCTGTGACAAAACACCGGGCGCCTCCATTTGCGCCCCGAGTGCGACGGAACGATTTTATATCGCACTCGCAACCTTTCCGCAACCTTGGCGTCGATGGTGCCCTTCGAAGCTCCCTCGGTCGTTTAGTATTAAATTAAACACTCACACACCCACCCTTCCCCCAGCAAGCACTCGGTTCGGTACATTCGGGCCGAATAATGTCCCCCCCAAAAAATATCATTTATACACACTCGGCGCAAATCACGGCCCTGCGTGGCGAATGGGAGAACAATTACTATAACAATAAACATGTGTGCCATTACATTCCCAGCTCGGTGCTCAAACTGGGTTCGGTTGCAGGCTTTCAGCTTCCACTTCGGGCTGGAGCGAGGCATTTTATGCAAATATTGTGTCAGCTGTAAATCCAGTCACTTTCATTCCCTCTCCGCTGGCTCGTTTATTTTCGCTCTCTCTCCCTCTCGCGCTGTCAAAGTTTCACCAACCAAAGCCATTAAGCCAGCCGAACTCTCCGAGTGGCCGAAGTTTACTTCCAATTAGCGAGTGGCAAACCGCGACCCCGTGCTCGAGAGCCGTACGGATGCGACGACGCCAATTGCATGCTAATTAACGGTCATGAATATTGATGTACTGATGCGTTTTGGGAGTTTTGGGGGCAAGCTCAGCTCATCCTTTACCTTCTTTTGGCGCAGTTTGACGGCGAGCTTCAGTCGGTTTAGGTGCATCCGATCGCCGTGCTCGAAGGCGGGTCCGGTGGGATCGTGATTCAGTAGCACCTCCAGCTCGTGCGAGGATCGCGTGTGGTCTAGCAGGGCCGTAGCGAAGTCCTGACATTGACGTCGAAGCTCCTGGTACTCGTTCTATAAAGAGAGAGGGAAGTAAGTATTAGCCATGACTTTTGGTGAACTTCGAACGTTCAGCTTACCTTGAACTCGTGCTCGAGAAAGCTCAGCCTACGCAGCTCCCAGCTCAGCTCGAACGCCGTCAGGATGGGATCCTTGGAGGAAAGGGCCACGAGCGAAGGGCTCGCCAGCGCCCGGTAAGCGTTGATGCGGGATCGGGAGTGACGGAGGGAGTCCTCCTGCCGGGAGGTGACGCAATCATCACACCCACATCTGTCAACGGAATAAGAATCAAAGAACAGAATATCATTAAAGAAGTTGTCTCTATCCGTAAGGTGGAAAAAAGAGACTTCAGAGCTAAGACTCTTGATGTAGATCCTAAGGACCCTGAACTCGGCCTAAAGCTGTAGGTTGAAGTCAGTTAAATCTCTGGAACTGAATTCCAAAGTATCAGAATCTGGATCCCCAAAAATCTGCATCAAGAATTCTGAATCTGGATCTCAATACTGTAGCCAGATCCTGAAGATCCTAAGGATTGTTCGAACCAAGCCGGGTCCTGAACATCCTGAGGATCGTTCGAACCAGTGTTTGGGAACCAGAATTCTATTCTGATCCTATGATTATCTAAGATCTTCTAAATAATAAACTTCAATTAGATGTAATTCCAAGACTATATAAAATTGCCTTTTAAATAAATGTCCTTCACCAAAATTGTATCACAACATATCTGATTCATTCCTTTTGCGTTAATTTCCAGACCCAATCAATTCCTTACCGTACATCGTGGGGCATTGGCAGTGTGGCGCCTCGGTCCAGTAGAATCTTGATGATTTCATAGTTATCACGATGTGCGGCCAGTATGAGCGGCGTGATGTCGGGCGTGAAGGTGGCGGTATCCGGTGGCAGTGCTTCCCAGCTCTACTGAGCCAAAAGAAAAAGAAAAAGGGCCAAAAAAGGGGGACAGGAAATGGATGATAAATTCACGGTCAATCGATTTCACACCGGCCTCGGCTACCCGGCTACTAACGTGCGGATCGCCGGTCTTGTGGCAGCTGTCCTCGTGGTCCAGCAGCACCTCGACCGCCTCGACGAACTCCTCCGAGATGGCGTGCAGCAGCGCGTCCTTCGTGTCCACCCGGTGATTGATGAGCAGCTCGACCATCTCCAGGTTCTCGTTGTCGATCGCCATCAGCAGGGCGGACCGTCCCAGCGGATCGACGCAGTTGATGTTGATGTGCGACTCCGCCTCCGCCTTCTCCAGTATCCTGGCCACAGAAGGGAGACACGGTAGGGTTTGGGGTTTTCGGTAAGATTGATCTGCTGATTCAGAGCCCCGATTGCGGTTCGAGCCATACCTTCTCGTCGTGGCGACATCGCCCCGCTCCACGGCGAGCAAGTACTTTTTCTCCTCCAGCGACAGGGCGGCGATTTCCTGGTGCGGTCGGACCACGTTCTCCTCCTCCATCATGCCGTGTATACTATGGCGCTGTTTTTGGTGAGTGTGTAAAAAAAACAAAACCTCTGTTAATCGCACATGGTCAATGTTAATTGCAGCCTAGAGACAACGGCACAGACAACCGAAGCTTCATCGTCTCCGACCCGGACATCAAGACACGGTTACAGCACGCGCAAGGTTCAATACTACCACGGAAGACGGAAGAAAAAACAAAACTCCCCCCCAAGAGACGAACAATCCTACAGTCCTACACAAGGTTGCACGTTGGACGAGACGTTCCAAAAACGGACATTCGTAAGATTTCTACCACGCCACAGATACGGCCTATCTCTCTACACGGAAGGATCATAAAAATCCCCCCGCTAGCGACGAATCCTGTTGACGATGCCGACCCGTCGTCGCCGTCGTCGATGGCAGCCGAAGGTGAGTCGTAAAAGGAAACAAAACAACAACAAAAAACCATCTTAAGCTACTGGCGTAGGCCACAGCTGGCTCGGCGGAATCGACGACGTTGAGTGCAATCATTTAAAGAGCTATAAACAAAAAAGAAGATCCGTCAGAAAAGTCAGCGTTTCCCCTTGGAAACTGGTGCCCCCGTGTGCGACCTTTATGTGGGTTGTTTTTCTTTTGGTCACGTGCTGTGAGAGTTGACAGTCGGGGGAACCAGCTCGATGGTCGTCATTTCTTCCAAGTAGCCACACTTTACAGAGGCATCTCGTTTAAGGATCAGTTTTACAAGCCCGCTTTTAAAGATATGTACGCAACATCATGTTCGCGATATCACTTTTATTCCAGTTCCAAATTAAATTCCTCAAGCCAGATGGGTTCCCTGAAACAATCGACAAACGAAGGAAAAAAGGGAAAAGGAAAGATTATTTGATTACTAGCAACGGCTAATTTGAATCTGGGTGCAATCTAACTACGCTTAAATTAAAAATAAACCGTTCCTCAGGTCGGATGGAAACCATAAAATTGTTAACATCATGTTCATCACAAGTTGGCTCTGAATAATGGATCACTTTGCCGTTATCACCGATCGCTTTCCCGCCATCCGATCGGCAAGGCCCTCCTAGATTGAGATAAATGGACGTTTTTACCGCACATTCCCGGGCTTTGTAATGGTGGTGCCACGGAACACACAACCCCGGGTTCGCACCCGAGCTGCTGGCCATCTTCATTAGCGGATCTCGGCGTCCGTCCATCCCGGACAGCGGAAGCGAGTGTTTGCAATGATCCAACTATAATGATGTGTACCATCGTCGCGAACAATGGCACACGGCGCGTGGGAAGTTTGCACGGAACCGAGCCCTACGGGAAGACGCTCCGCGGACGGGTGAAGGAATATAATCCTTTCTTCATCCTTCGTCACCGACGATGGCACGCGCACCGGCGCGATGGGCCGCGCGGGAAAACGACCATCTGGTGCCGTGTTTTCCTTCGTCCGTTCGGGTTCGGGTTCGAGCGTGCAGAAGTAGGATTACGCCGTCGTATGGTCGTGGTAAGCGCTTGCACACCCACACACAGTGGGAATCGAGTTTGCAAATGCACCAGGAATACTCCCACCCCCCTTTCACTCCACTGCTCTCGGTGACACTCGAATGCATTATAAATGAACGGCCGGTGACATTTTCCTCATGTCCTCGCGAAGGTGAGCTAAAGTTTCCGACGACGAGTTCTAGCCTTTTCCCCTCGGTGCGCGCGAAATTTGATAGCGAACACTAAGCCAACGATGACTTTCACACACCGGCCGGATTCGTTGGCATCTCCCACCACGACACCTGGCACTTCTGGGGCGATCTTCAGCTTGTGACGTGGCGTGTCCTCGTCGTACGTCAGGGCGAACTTACCTTAACTCGTTTATCGGCGAACTTCTCCACCGCGGGCGTCATATACTGGGGCAGCGGGATGTCTATCTTGGTGTCCCGCCGGTCCCCGCCCGCCCCGCCGCTTGGTCCGCCACCGCCCGACACCAGGTCCGCCGTCGAGTCCGCATCGCCCCCCGGTCCACCGGCCCGTTGGGTCGCCGCCCGCTGGGTCATGGATTCCGGGGTCGACGTACGCCGAGCAGCCGATTTTTCATTCTTCACAAATAGTTTACTCTTTAGTGTTGTGCTTTCCATCGAGTCGTTTTGCCCCACATTTTCTTCACCACTTTCTGGTGGGGCGCGAGAAAAATGGGAAGAAAATTGCGAAAAAGGGTTAGAAAAGTTTTTATTATGTCATTTTAATATTCCTACAAGAATGAAATTAATTCAGCAAAAAGAATCGAAATATGTTCTACAACGATAAGGATGAGAAGTTCACTATAGGTTCCGTTAGAAACAGACACATACTATAATCTCTAGCATTCCAATTTTATCAAAAACCTAATTAAAACAAATTTAAGTTGATTAAGAGCAGAGTACAAAAAAAATGTTATAAAAATAAATCAATTTTGACAATCATTCCGTAAAGAGAGGATAAAAAACACTCTACCGAGACTCAAAGACACAAAGAAACTGCAATTTAAACTAGCACGAGAGCAAACAGATTGTTTAAAGAAGGTTAAAGTGGAAGTACACACAAGTAGATCTATGAGAAAGAAACATCCAAAAACTAGTGTAAGAGCAAAGTTAGAAGGTATTAGATGGTGTTAATTCGAGCGAGAGCGAGGAATGAATGGAAAACTTGTTCTGTACAAGCGCCGATGGGGAAGGAGAAAAATACATACATAGCGTGTTGGTTCCCTCTATGAACTTGGGTGAAGAGGGAACTACAGTAAGTAGGAAACATGCTCAGTACAAATGCACTTTCACATCGTTGGGGCAAACACTCCACAAACAGGCAAGGAAGAAAATAGTTTTTCCCAAAGAGAATAGAAAAAAAAACGTGCAGGACGAAAGAGGGTGTTCTATGGGAAATATGAAGCGATGAGGATAATGTACTCCAAATGGGAGAAGTTTGTACGCGGTATTAAAAGATTTGCCGATACCCGGAAAACTTTAATGCCATTTTTAATTGGATTCGGAACGATCGTGTGAAATATGGGTTTCGGGGCACGATGAAAGATATCGATCGGCTGCAGAAGAGTCAGCAATCACGAGGAAAAATGGTACGAATCGAAAGAGAACAGGGCTGTTACACGCTCGTTATTCATTGTGGTTATCATATGTGGTCGAGAAACGATCCGGTAAGATAAACGAATTTGAGCAATTAGTTTTGCTAGAGGGAACTTCCTCCTATATTTATCTTCCATGTAGAGTGAGGAGAAAAAGTTGTTTTAAATTAAATCTGTTCAGAATATTAATTTTCACTCGTCATTAATGAGCTTGACTCGAACCACGTTGGACAGGTTGGTCTTCAAAATAAACAACCAGAAAAAAATATCGCATCGGGTGCAATTAAAGCTTCATTTTGATATTCATGTTTATCACTTTCTTGCTCGATTTTCTCTAA
The DNA here is from genome assembly GCF_943734705.1 of Anopheles coustani. Taxonomy (NCBI): domain Eukaryota; kingdom Metazoa; phylum Arthropoda; class Insecta; order Diptera; family Culicidae; genus Anopheles; species Anopheles coustani. Next base: position 4,157,428 of record NC_071289.1, read on the forward strand.
CAACATACAATTAATCAACCTCCAAATACAACTCTATCGCCCTCAAGGCTTAGGCGTATCAATCAATGGTCGAAAAACAGATACACAGATCCGAGTTAAACATTAATCATGCAAATCGATCGAACCGACGGGGTTGAACCGGAAGCCACCACAGTGGTTTCCCAATTACCGAACGCAAAGCGGCTTTCTTCCGATCGAGAGAACGCACGAACGCATACACACACACACATCGATTTCGCGACGTGATTGCCAATTTATGTTTCCAATCGGATTTATCTGCTCCTCCGGTCCCCCCGTGTCGGGTTTCACGAAGCAAAACTAATTCATCAAACAGCTGTTTTTGTCCCACCGAACCCGAACGACGGCTGCGTGATGCATTTATTGAATGCAGCTTCTGGTTCCGCTGAAAAGGATCTCTCTATCTGTGACGATGCGACCCCCGGTTCTGCGGGGGGTCAGCTGATGGTTTATTGCACTTTTTTCCCGCTATCGGTCGGAAAAACCCCTCCCACAAACAGCTGCCCGCGAAGTGCTTTGGGTCGGTTTTGTGATCGGATTTCCACTCACAGAGAAAAATTTATACGCTAACTGAAAGCGTATCGCTGTGAACGAGCAAAGAAAGAAGCAAAATTGGATCAAATACATTGCCTGAAATGGGATGTGCATCAATTTTCCGTATCGTACAATGTGCTCTCCACCGAAGGGATTGACAGTAGTTACATTTATGCTGACATTAGACGAAGACCACACCACGAGCACGCCAACGTCTCTCCGCTTCCTATTGCTTTTCAAAACAGAACACACGTTTCGGTGCACACAGCGCTATTGCAGATTCGCCTAACGATCGTTTGCAGCACGGAAGCACGACAAAGAAAGCGTAATCCGACGACGAAAATACATAAAAGAAGAACGAAGGGCACGTCCCCGGTGCATGTTGCACACGTTCGGAGCGAAACAAGACATGCTTTTAAATATCACTTTGCACCTTCCGAGTGGCGAAACCAATGGAATTTGCCGTGTCGTAGGGCGTGAGAAATCTGAAGCACCTTTCTTAAAATGCCGATACATGCATCTACAATAACACTAGAAAATGGGTCGAGCTAAGAGAGGGAAAGTACATCTAACAACCACCAACAAGTGGTCTATTATTTCGATCCAGATTATGGTAAAATGAATTAAAAACAGACGAACACGAATACCAATATGAGTACAAGTTAGTTGGATCAGAATGAAATTAAACAACATGTAAAAGACAACGGTAAAATAAAGGGATAGGGTTTAAGCCGTAATGTGAAGAACAGGATTAAAAGGAGAAAAACCACATACAAGCAGCAGGCAGGACACAATGGCAAACACACTCGGTAATGCGGGAAAATAATGCCTTCAAGTACCATTTATAATTTAATCCAACATCATTCTCGCATCCTTGGAAAGGGGAGGAACATACGGAGGATGAATGCTGGGCTCTTTGGCTTTTGGGGGGGAAAACCCGGACGCCGGAGCGAACGAAAGCAAACCGGGTGAACTAGTGTTTCCTCTCCGACCTGGCTTGGCTCGTCTTTTGGAGCTGCTCCGGTGCCGTTACCGACGTCGAACCCGAATGAATTGTGAATGATGGAATGGATCGAAAAATGGAGTTCCACCCCCGGTTCGTCCACTTATCGCTGCCGGTTGATGGACCGTGGACGAGTGCTATGTACACGATGGAATGCCATAAGCTGCTGTTGGCGGATGGCGGTGGCGAGCATCAGGCCCCGGGATGATGCATGCTGATGTTTTGCTAGCGAGATGCCGGCGGATGCTGCCACGCCGCCTTCTTCGCGAACAAAGCAACTGAGCAGCCTTCAAAAAGCTAGATGTTGTTAATTTTTCCTCGCTATCGCACACGCGTCTGCTCTAATGCGGCCAATTGGTTTTTGGATGGTGGGGGGGGGGCTTATGAAACGGTTTCGCTGTGTGATTTTATCAACTGTCAAACACTCAAGCCTGAAAAGTGAACAGAAACAGAAAAAGAAAACAAAGTTTATATACACACACACACACTCACACACGCACGCACGTGGACCATGATATTCGCTAATTTAAAACCATAAATCGAACACACTGAAGAAAATTAATCGCTTGAAGGGGTAAACGTCATGATAACACTACGAGATGAGGTACGAGAAGACCAGCGAAAATCGATCACAACATTTCACAAACAACCATGCGCCTCCATCGGGTTGCCTCACGTGAAATAAGGCTACAAATCATACTTCGAACGTAATCGGATACCCAAAAAAGGAAAGGGGAAATGGAAACCAACGAAAATATGAGTGAAAAATTCCGACAAGAGGTAGGTGTTAAAGGAATTACTGGCCAAAGATGGAAACGATCGATCCGATGGCAAGGGTGGCGAATAAATTTCAAATTTATTACCCACCCTCGTTGTCATGGTTGGGTGCACAAATCACGTGTGAGCTCTCCGTTTTTTCTCCCTTCGAGCTTTTAAATCGATCGACACCAGAAAAAACGCGGGTTGGGAAACGAGAAATTACAAAATATGGCGAAACTGGCAAACGGAGCCGATAAACGTGATCGACATGATTGACAGCGTTCAGGGGGTAAGGGGGGGGCGTTTGCTTTCATCGCGGATCGACAAGCGAACGGGGGGGAGGGGTGAAAAAAGTTAATGGATGATGAACTTTTGCTGCCCCTGCCGTAACGGTCGTTGGAGAACGTGAGAACGTTTCGAACGGGTGAGTCCAGCACATTCCAGGACGCTTAGTTTGTGATAAATGATGCGGCGCGTGGAGTGTGGAAAAGTGTCGTGCCATTTTTCCCATCTGCCAATCGGAAAGTGAAGATCTATTGCCTGTTAGAAAACGCTTGAACCTCCAACCGTCCAGTTCGTGTGTTACAAAACGAGATTTAAAATTTGCAGCAAAGCGTTACACGCGTTATCCACAAAATGCCAGTGATTTGACGGAGGTCGAAGGATCTTTTCTAGATTCTGTTATCAAGTACGTATCATATTTTACACCCCCACCAACATGTGGGAGTCTCTACGCACACATAAATCCGTTTTCCACCATCCTGTCGGTGAATGCAGAAGTAAATCAATTTCTCAGCTGTCATCTACAGGCAATCAAACATTTACAATCATACATTCAATTGGCCCAAGGGCCGCCGGAATCAACATCCACACCACACACACACACGCGCTGGCCCTGCTTTGAGAGGGTGGATCCTGTTCCGTACATCTGGTACATCTTGTACTTGTTCTGCAATAAACACCATTTTCAATCAAGCTAACCAACAGCCTTCTTATCGTCGAGCGTCGTTTTACGACCGAGCATCGCCAAGCCTGACCCTATCTCCCTCTCTGTTCCTTGTCTACCGCTCCTTCTAGGAAAGGAACTCCTCTCGGGGCCCTAAAGCAACGGCAAACAGCACAACACTCGAAAAGTAAAAGTGTACACAAACGCGTCGTGTTGCGAGATGCGTTCTGGTGTGACTCCACGGAGGGGCTTTTCATAATGGAAAGCGAACGGCACGGCACGGCACGAAGCGTCCTAGCGTATGTCCTTCCACAATGATTCGATTACCGAACGGAGCCCGCCGGATGAGCGGAAGCTAACCGACGCGAATAAAACTGTCTCCTCAAGACGGGGGTTTTCTCCACCAGTGCGCGCCTCAATATTTTCATTCTGGACGTTGGATATCAAATTGCAATTTGCTCCGATTTCCTTTGTCTCGCCGAGGCGGAGTGCTCTGCCGGGAATGCCGGAAGAAGTCAGCATGGGCAAGCAAAAACGCGTCCCCTCTCTCAGGATTCCGGGCGCCTAAAGGCAAACATGTTTCATCGGTTGCAGCAGGCAGCAAATGTGGTTTTATTTTTGTTGCTCGGCACCCGGGTTTTTCCTCCGTAATGCGCCGTCTCCGATGGCCATTCTTCACCGCTTGATTTCAAGTCAATCGAAACGGAAACGATAATGGAAAATAAATAACCATACCACCGACCATCCGGGGTTTTTTTTTTTTGTTCTTCTCGAACTTGGAAGTGATGATTCGGTTGGAATCGAGTCGGTCAGACGGTTTATTGGCTGTTTATTTCATATTTTTCAACGATCACACTGCTTATTTGTGAAAACAAGTAACTCAAGGACTATAATAGCAACGGATATTCTTTTATTTCCTTCCACAGGTTTTGTGTTTCAAATTTGTTATTTTCTCTTTAATATTTCATCCTACCGACTTTCAATTACTCAATTTCAAGCAATCTTATGCAATTCCAATTTAATATCACAAGAGGAGACATAAAAGTTTCCTAATAAATTCATCCCTTAAGGCTCACAGCATGACTATTTACTTTTTTTTTTAAATACAGTTCGTCTCATCTTAAAAGCGCAGACCGTAACGAAAAAGGGACAGGGGACGCAAATTTAAGGTTCATTTCATCACAAAAGGCCATGGAATAAACCAATCTGTAACAAAATCACCAACACGAAAAACAAAATGCACATAGAATAATCCAGGGATACAAACAAACGCAAGAAGAATGCAGGGAGTGGAATTTTGGAGAGAAAAAAAATGTAAAGTTAAAAAGTTTCACCACCGTTCGCATTGTGTTGGAGTTCTCGAATGGAAATGATGGAATATTCTGTTTTCGATATTGTTTCGTTTCTGTCTTTCTCTCTTCTTTTCTCATTCGCCTTTTTTATACTCTTCTGTTTACAAATGCCAAACAATAGGATAAATGCGGGTAAAGAATTGAAACTAAAAAACACCTTACCTTCATCCGGTGCATCATTATCATGATGATCTGTCCATTCAGAAAACTGCGAAAGATAAAGTAAAAAAGAAAAGAAAAGAGGGTTCAAGGGTTAGCAAATCACAGTTCCAATGCCTTTTGTCCAATTTATATTATTTTTTCATCATCTCCGAACGGAAAGAATGGAACGGATTCGTTTTCCACTTCCAAACAGATTCGCCTTAAAATCCCGACCCGGATCGGAAAGTCAATTTTTGAATGAAGCTCAAGAATGAGATTAAGGACGCACCCTGGTCGTTCTCGATTGGTGGAATAGGATCAAACGATCCTGCTGGTAAGGGCCTGATTGAGTTTTTCCAACTACTCCACCCGAGGAAAGCGGTGCCTAACGTCGGAAAAGGTTTACGAAATTCATTTAGATCCTCTTTTTAAAGCAGCTTAGTTCGTTGTTAGCACGCGAATCGGAAGAAGAGATTGATGAAAATCGTGAAAAAAGAAACCACACCGTGAGAAACCACGCGAATTTTCCCCGCCTACAAGGGGTCAACAGACGGAGAAAGCCTTGCGAACGAGTTCGACGACTTTTCCCGCAGCGATGCAAATCGATGCACCGTCCGGGGGTTCGTTGACTTTTTGGCACAGTTTTGCATAACGGAAAGGGGCTGATGTGGCGTGGTGTGGTGGTTGGAAAATGCTTTCCACGTAACGCCCGTGCGCCACGAAACGAAACCCCACACCATGCAATTCCGGTATCAATTCCGCGACAGAAGACATGCAACAGACCATGCACGCCATTAAAACCCTCGCAAACCAAAAACCACCCCTCAACTTAACTCTGGCCCCTTCAGTTTTGCAACGCCGACCGAAACGCAACGCCCACAGTTACAAAAGTGCGCCAAAACAAACGACCGGCCCGAAGGTGCATATTAAAGTAGGCCAAATAAAGTATTTGCCTGCCAACGTTTTCGATCGAAAGCACAAACTGCAGCAAACGAGCGAACGTGGTCGGCTGGCCGAATGGGAAAACTCCGGGAAATGGTACTTTGGCACGCAACAAATTTTAATGAAAGAAACTACAAACCTTCCTCGGCATGCCCCCCCCCCCCCACGCCACGTGTGCGTCCTTTCCTGGAAAAAGGGGAAGAGAACGGTGGCCGTTTGTGCAATCAACCTCGTTACACCGCACGTTTCTCTGCAAGGAACCCTCTTCGACACAGGAAGACAGAGTTGGCAAACGCTACCAACCTATTCCTCCAGAGCTTCTTGACTCGAGGAACAATTTTATCGGCGCGCCGTTCTGGTTTATGGTCTCGTTTTTTTTATATTCTTTCGCGCTTTGTGTGTTGACGTTTCGCTGCTGTCCTTTGGTCGAGGAGCATGGTTTAAGTAGCTTGAGAACACACAGTTGCGCCTTACGACACAGTAGGCGATTTTAATGTTCGATGCTCAATTATTTATGTTCTCTGGCAAGCTAAAGGCCGACGTGGAATAATAAAATCTGACTGACCATGAACAAATACGGCAAATCTACACGTGTATTTGATAAACATTGCATAAGCTCCAGTTTGTGTGGATGAGATTGAATTGAAACGTTATATTTTTCGAATTGATTTAAATTGTCCATGTTTCAATTTCGAATTTAGTCAATTGGGGCAATTTTCCTTCATCGAACGATTTCTGTTTTTTTCGAAGGTTTTCCATTCAGTTTCAATAAACAATATCGACTTCGAAAAGAGGGTTATCATGATAATAGAGGTGTTCCAATTACTTCAGCTTTTTCATTGTTTCTTCCTCACACCAACAATACACCTCAGCAGGGGGAAAAAAGGGGCTATAATTGCTCGTCGTTTAATTTTCTCTCGCTCTTCGCGATTCATTGTGCCACAATTAAAGCCAGTGAAGTTCACTTCCGGCACGGCACGCCACGGCGCCAGCGGTTCATTGCCTTTTTGTTCCACGAGCTTGCTTTTAATGCGAGCACAACATAATGCTTAATTCCCATTCACCGGGCGGAATCCCGGAATCCCTCGTTGTGGGGAAGTGCACGTAAAATTGCGCCAAAGTGGCGGTTTTACCTTTCACTTTTCCTCTTTTTTCAGTCATTCACGCCACCAACCAATGTACTCTCTCGGGGGTGAGTGATGAAAAATTGTTGGTGACACACCTTCCATCGTTCGCGTTGGGTTCGAACGGGGGAAACACACACACACATACACACCGGGACGCACAAATGTGCTTCCTCCTGCGCTGGAATAAAATGCCCGGAAACGCATATCTCGGCCAGGACTGCCGAAACGAAACCGGCTGTCGGTGGTGTTCCCGGTCGGCCTCTTTAACTAATGTCCAGGCAAACCGACACCCACACACACACTCACACAGAACCGATCCATTCCATTGTCAGACGCGTTCAGATTTGTCCTCTATCATCAGCCGGCGGCGAAAAATCGAGGGGAGGAAAACGAAAAAGAAATCCAATAATCGTAACCACCATCATTATCACCTTCCCTATTAACGGGGGTTTTCCTGCAGGAACTTGGCGCTTGTTCGGGTGCCTGATGGTGGGAAACACGGGGAAAAAGGCTGGTCCGCGCGAAAGTAGGTCGAGTCGGGTCTCGATTCCGTTGCTTATTTACTCTGCACTGTAGTTTTCCCGGGCGGGTTCGTGCCATAAGAGGGGTTCCTTCTGGTTTTCCAGCAAGCACACACGAAACTAGAAGTGACCGATAGATAAACCAGGATCTCCTTTGCATACAATTCTCGTTTCGCCATCGGAGCTGGCTCGTTTCACACTTGCTCAAATTGGAGCTGCTTGAAAGCGGATTCTTTTCTTGTGGTTCAACTACTTGGTGTTCCGAGATGTTGAATCATACCATTCGTTTGTCGAATCGTTATCGTGTGCTTTTCTAGTGACACTTTGAAACGGAAATTCCATCACAACATTCAAATTCTCTCCATGTGCTGATGAATGTCACTCTTTTATACAATTCATACCACTTCAATCATTTCTATCATCCATATCATTCCAACCAACATGGGTGGTCGTTATTTTCGATTGCAGATTTATTGGAATAACTCCAATGCGCTTGAATTTCATGTTGAGTTTGGTTACGCTACGATAAATGAAACGTTTATCTAGGACTGAGTTGAGTTATTTTCCGCGTTTTCTACCAAACAACTGCTGTCGAACAAAAGGAACTCACATAACGTCCCATCCAATTATTGTGGTTTCTTCTGTAAAACATTACCCAGGTTTCAGGTGAAAAGCCAAGCAAAAACTCGACCATGAAAAGCGTGACAGTGGAAAAAATCGAGAGCCATTTCCTCGCGTCAATGGCAGTGTCAATACATATTAAAATCGCCAACGAGGGAAGACCACCTCGACCACCTCTTGTTTTGGGCAGGAATCGTACGTTTCCGATTTTTTTTTTCAGTGGTTTTCCAATTTTCCTATCTGTTTTCCCCGACCCCCCAGCACCGGTGGAGAAGATCAAACGCAATCTATTCTCGTGTGATTTACCAGAGTTAGTGCCCGGCGATCACTGGGAACGATTTTTTTTTCTTTTCTTTTCGCTTTCCAATTTTTCCGTCTGCAGGATTGCTTTTCCATTTCCAATCACAATCGCGGACAAAATCCGGGGGAAACTGAGTGTCGAGGAAGGGAAACGAATACTTCATCGTTACGGTATGTAAATGGACCTGTCGTTTTTTCCGTTTTTTCCCCCAATGCCGGAGGGTCAAACGGGAAAGTTTCATCTCGTGTAAAACAGCCTATCGGAAGACTGATTTGTGTTCCGGAAGCTCTGTTCTTGATTTGACATATTTGTCATACCGTGCAAATGGGCATGATTTGAAATAGCCGCCCATTGTTATCTTTATGATGGGTGAAATATTGAGCCCTCGACTTTCTCTTCATCTTTAATACGATGGCAATGAAATAAAAATCCCATATTTTAAAGGTTTCATGTTTTTTTCACGAAATCCCATTGAAGCTTTCACTTCAAAAATCATCCCATCATTACGTCAATAGGCACGTCCAATCGGAACCATTTATTTTCATCATCTGGTGACTTTCTATTTTGCAAATTTCCGGAGAGATTTCCTTAATCCAGATCTCGCAATGGCCCCTGACTAATGCCATCAATAAATTAGCTACCGATTAAATGCCTAACCTTGCCTCTTCCCGTCGATCGCTGGGAGCACATAATTCAAATTAATGGTCATTCAAACGAGGGTTGTGCGTTTTACGTTTTAACTGATGTGTAATGTACGGGAAAATTAACTTAAATGAGATTTAGAATCAGCATGAGACGGGAGCCAGGTACACGTATACGATGCATTGGAAACTAGCATGAATGATAGAGGATCCATTGAATGGTACATTTAAAACTAGATTTCTCGTAATTTATTTACGAACGAACTTCATGGATGCTTCCCCCTGTTCCTGGTTTCCTCACGATAAAATTACGCTATCGTACAGGACGACTTCCTAAAATTCACTGGATACGATGACATCGAGCGGATCAATTTGTCCAACCTCATCCAACACTCCCTCCCACCCACCACCCTGTGGTTGTTCCAGCATCCGAAACACCGTTCCGCTATGGCAGATTAAACGACAGCGATAAATGGTGAAAATGAAATAAAATTCTCCCATCTGACTCTTTGGCTAGGGATGCCCCTGTCCACTCTATCTCTGGCCAAGTGTTGTCAATATTTGTGTTCCCTTTCGGTCGGAGAGACAGAAAGGGACATAAATAGGAATCCCAAACCAACCCCATCCGATGGACCGCGCTCGTTTCGTTTTCCCCCGCCCGAAAAGCTAAATAGAGAGCCATTTGTTCGGAGAGTGATCGCGATTTTTTATTTGATTACAACATCCCCACATCCCGCGGTCACCACCACCATCCCCCAGCTCCTGGAACTCATTCGGGCCGGCGTGTCATCGGTCGCATAAAGGATGAGGTGAAATTCGACCCCGGGTGTCGCTCGTTTTCCGAGCGTTTGGAAAATTGGTAGCAATGGTACCATCGTGGACCGTAATCCTAGGGCAATAATGGCGTTCCTTTACCGTTCGAGCTCGCTGCAGCGTCACCCTTTCCAGTCCTTCCTTCCCGGGCTCCAAAAAATAAAGAAGGAAAAACCCCCCCCTCTCGGAAAACGACTGCCGTTTGGCAATTTAACATTACACACCGGCACTGTAATTACCGTAACGACGGTGCGCGGGAAATGCTACCTACCGACGGAGGAACAAAAACGAAAAAGTACAGCAAACCAAGAGAAACATTGAAACCGACCTCCGATGGAAAAATCATCTCCCCGCGGGGGCCTTTATTCCCGGCCCTCCGCTGACGACTTGAATGGTGGCGTTGGTGACATTTTCCTTTTGCCAGCGCAAGATAAACACTGCATGCCAAGTTTACTTTTCATTCGTTACGCTCCGGTGGCGAACCGTGCAAATCGTAGCAGCATTTTCAACCCGCCGCCGCTTTCCGTGAAGGACCGGGCGTCTCCATTTCGGTGGAGTTTTTTTCCTTTCGGGCTTAGGGAAACATTCGGGCAAATGGAGACATCCGTTGAAGCCACCGGGTTGGGGGAACATGTTGTAACTTTAGCAATGTCAAGCGAGAACGGAGTAATGTTTTCCCCGGAATTTCCGATTGACGAACCGGCCCCGTGCAGGTGACATAACGAAACGGGTTGTTTATATTTTAACTCCGCGAACGAAACGGTACTGACTTCCAAAACTTTACCGAATCATTTTTACCGGCAAGGGTCTACAAAACAACGGAAACAAAATCTGCGATGAACCACCTTTTTCGCTCGCACCCTTCAGGCGAAATGGAAGGTAAAGCGAAAGTAATTAACTCGAAAGTACCCAATTTTCACCCGAAACGAAAGGTTCGGTTCGTTCTCGGTAAATTTTGATTGTTTTCAGCCACTCAGTCGGGTTCCGGGGCCCCGGGGGTTTTTTTCCGGGGCACTTTCCCGGGACTGTCCATTATCGCAGGCTCCTTTGCATCTTTTTCGCGCCGGTGACCAAAAAGGAACTGAAACTTTTCCCATATTATCCGTTGTGTGTTTGGTCGGTTTGAAGGATAATCCTGTCGAAATTTTATTCCGCGAAAGAACGCTGACCAACGAAGTTCGGGAAATCGACAAACTAAAGCAAATACATTTATATGTTGAAGATTAGATAAGTTTCTTGCTTAGTTTACACGAGGCGCAAAACTTTGAAAACACAGGCGAAAATATATTTTTTTCTGTCACTTTTTTTCGCTTCGTGCAGACGTTCCTATTCGTGAGCCGATGCAGATGTAAGCGCATTCAATGTTGATTTGATTGTTTAACTATAAAAAATAACAGCTCAGAGGTATTGTGTACACCGAAATCTTATCAACAACCACTGTACATCATCACCAACAACTATTTTCCATCCACCGGCACTCTATACCAGGTGCGCAAATGTTTTTGCAAATCTATTTTACACTCGCCGACCGAAAAACAGATTTTCGCTTACTTTGACAGTTGACTGCCCGTCTGACAGCATTTTACCGTTAACTCACAGCATTTTACCGTTTGCAAAGGTTGCTTTGCGCTTCGTGTAGGCTAAGCATTTGATTTGTTTTGTCAAAGCTTTTACCATATTAAACTGTGTCTTAAATAGTTTTCATTTAATGTTCCACCCCAAAAAATATTGTATGTTCTTTGTTTACTACATGATAAACAATTGGTTTAATAAAGTTGCTCTACCTCCTATTGCTTCTTCATCGAGTCTATTGACGATAAATATGAAACTACGGTGAAACGTTCAAGCTTCTCGTCGAGGAAAAACCGACGCATGAGCTAACCGAGGAAAAAATCATCGCCATTTCTGCACCACGGGACACAAATGTTTCGACATGTAGGAGAACGTGGCAGCGTTGGATCTACTTGCTCCAATGTCCCACTGATTAGCTCGCTGCAATTGAGACCAAGCCCTGCGGTCTCGGCTGGAGCCATATCGTATTCCAACACCGTGCTGTGAACATGATGAACATGTCCGATTGTCCTCGCGTGGTGAACTCCCTGCGTCGTTTCGATTGAACACCCATCAATTATCACACGTCCCGGCGCGAACACCGAGGACACCCCCCGGCGAGCTTTTGGGGTGTAGCAATCATCCCTCGGTCGGCATTACCGACCGACATTCGATCCGCTGACGCTGAACCACCGGAAAACGGACGAATCATTTTTCACAATTAGCGCTAATGCGCCGGGGGATGGGACTCGCCTACCGTAGAAGAATATTATTTGCTCTTATTGATTCCAATTAAGCCGGCTCCGTTTATCAAATAAACAGACGGGGAAAATTTAATTCAATTTTGTTGAAACAAAAAGCCCTCGTCCCTCTATGTAAACCAAATGAGACGGGGTGGAAAATCCCAACCGACCGCTGGAAAAACGCGAATTCCAACCTACAAAGTTCGGTCATATGCAGCTTTTTTTTCTTGATCCCAACACAATAGAATACATAAAACGCGCTATCTTAAGTCTTTGCCGTAGTGTGTGTTCCTACAAGCGATCTCATCGCCCCCTCTTCAACGACACGCCGGGGCTTACACTATCATAAACGATGTCTTGGATTGTGGGAGTCAGTAAAAATGGGCGCAAAAAACCGTAGTACAAGTGACATGTGTTCTTGCCTCCATCCTCAACAACCCGGGAGTTCCGGAGTTGGATGATAATCTTCGGCCCAGGCGTGAGGGTGAGCGTCACGTCCTCCGGAAGGATAAAGGCCTGGCGCATGTTCAGGGGCGTACATGGCACCCATTACTTACATGTCTACCCTTGCAGCTCCAAACAACCAAAACCCACACGCAAAAAAAATAAATACGCAAGTAAATCCGTTTCAGGACGCTTGCAGTACGCGGCGCGTAATCTCGCAATGTAGCGAAGCGGCAACACTTTTCCGCCTTCTCGCTAGTTTCTCTCTGTTTTCCGTTCGTCGAAGACCAGTATGACGCCTTTTGTGTCGTTCTTTGGTGTGTGTGTGTATATGTGTCGCCAAAGTACCGCAAACCGGGAAAACTTATTAGACTGTGACATACTTTCGCTGACAATTTGTTTCTCCACGACGCTTTCGCTCTCTCTCTTTCTCTCTGCTTCATGCTGAGGAGTAAATTGGGGACCTTTTTGTTTGTGCGAGTATCTGTATTCTTTTCTTCTTCCTTTTTAGAGGAATTAGAACAAAAAATAAAACGACACGACACGACAGCAGACACACAGTTTCGAGTACTTGGCGCTTATTTATTCTATCAGTAGAGAGAAAATAAACATTCGCGCGGCCGGGAGTGCGCTCCGGGTGTTTGGGGTGGCTACAATGGCCGTTATAAATGGCCTACCATTACGGAATGCTGGTTGCCGGTGTCGCGAACTTATCTGAATCCCCTACAGTGACGCACAAGAAAAACGGGGGAGGGTCGAAGATGTCTTACTTCTTCTGCTCGGAAGGATCGCTCGCTTAGGATCGCTTACAACCGAGCGAGGGTTTTCCTGAAACTTCCGAGCCAGAAATCATTTCCTACAACCCGTACAAATTACGTTCATTTTTCGAAACATTTTTCATTCGCTCCCCAAGCCGCTCGGTAACTCTTTGGGAAACACTCGGGAGCGGGGGAAAAACCATCCACGTGCGCCATAACGACGACGTTCTTTCGCGTACGGCCGGCCACCATTTTTCGTACGCAGGCAAAATTTCATTACTTCATTATGGCGCGTACGAAATCGATGGTTAATGCGTCGCAAGCCTTTTTCCATGCCCCGGGAAGGAATGCACTAAGCGAATTTGTTTTGCTAATGGTCAGCAACGTGAAGAAGAAAAGAAAATCACAAGTGCTTTCACCGTTCTGTCTTCTTTTAACCTATGTATGCACTTTTTTTCTCCCGCACACACACACGCAACAATGTTGGAGAGAGTCGCAAGGTCACGAAAGTACGTTAAATATTACTTTGAGAGCATACGTGACCGTAATTTCGATTTCCGTTCGGTGGAACGTAAACCAATTCGGCACAAACGTTACATTGGAGGAGCTGAAGGCTCGTTTTTCCACTTCGCCATTTTTCCACCAGGTGGATCGGTACAGATCGCACACTCCTTAGGCAGAGATCTAGCAAACGTTGGCTCAACCGGAAATTGATTAACAACCTCCGTTTTCACGTCTTTCTTTCGTCGTCTCCCTCGCTCCCTCGCAGGTGAGCGACCCTTTTCCTCGTGGTTTGCACTTTGAACCAATAAAATGTAGCCACTTGTTCGGAATGGGGTGAAACGAAAGCTCACCACCACGCATAAACTAGCAGGCATCATTACTGCGAGGGCACGAAGCAACGGAAAAACCCTTCTCAATAAAAAGTGGTTGATAATATCGATCTGCTGCCTTTGCCCGAACCCAACTCCGGGGGCCAACGTGACCTGCGTCGGTAAGGAGTGGCATCTTCGTGCCGTTGGAATAAGAAAAGCATAAATCCACGCAGCAGATGCTTATTAAAAGCACCTACAGCAAATTGGGACTCGTGCAATAAAAGCCCAATTTGCTTATCGGCCGGCGAGATATATTGGAAAATTGCTGGTTTTTGCTGATTGAGGCCGAGGTTTCCTCTTTTCTTTGGGCTCTCATAAAACACACCCACAACGCATTAGCCAGCGGTTTATGCATCGAAGTAAGCTGTGGTTTTTTGGGCAAGACACAACGCGAATCGAAGATGGCCGACTCGACGGGACTGAATGCGGTGGAGAAAATCACGCTCTTCAGCGCTTGGGCACTGATTCGGAAGGATCTGGATATTCACGGCCGAAACATGCTGTTGCTGTGAGTAGCTTCACGTTTTTCCACACTCTCCAACTGTTTCAAATTGTTTTTTGTGCCACTCCACTTTTATTTCAGACTTTTTCAAAAGCATCCGCACTACGTGGGATATTTCGACTTCACGGACGATACGGCGGCCCACACGCTGGTGGACAACAAGTCGCTGTTCGGGCAGGCGATCCACGTGATCAAAACCTTCGGCTCGCTGATCGAGTACGGCTTGAAGGACCCGGCGCTGTTCGATGAGACGCTGAAGAAAATCACCCGCCTCCACGAGGGTCGGAACGTTTTCGGCGGCGACGTTCTCGTCATCGGCGACGTGCTGCTCGACTATCTCGGCCAGGTGCTCGGCACTCAGGCATCCGGTTTACTTCCCGCCGCCGTCCGGAAGCTGTTCGGAACCATCGCGGCACGGTTTCCGGTGCCGCCACAATAGGAGGAAGCGTTTGTTGGATGTTTGATAATTTGCACTAAGTGCCATCCCCCATCGACATGAATCCGGCCTTTCCCGGTATTTTGATTCTAATTTATAAAATAAGTAGCGCTGGGAAGTTCTTCGAAGTCGCCACTCAAATCACGCCTTGGGGGTGGCCCCTTTGCGGGGTCAACAAACAACATTCCGCCACTGATTCCACGAACGTCGCGAATTGATTAGCTTCTTTACAGGATCGCCCTTCACCCTGCAGGCGTTGAGATTGCTGAAGTGATTTGAAGAGCGCAGTTTTTACGACGAATCCACCTCCAACGTTGCTAACGAGCCAATTTACAGAGCCGGTGGCACCTGTTGTTACCAGCAGCGTTTTAGGCGTTTCGTCGAATTTGAAGAACTTCGCTCGAGCTGTTCAAACGTTGCGATTCTAGCTGCTTCTTGAGTTATTTCGCTATTATGACTTCATTACTTGTCTGCTCGTCGTGAAATCATCGTTCGTACCTGAAGATACCATTTTAATATATTCATTCCAACGAACCGATCTCATCACAATGTTCTCTCGCAACTATATTTTATCTTTTTTCCAAGCGAAAAACGAAAACTTTCAGTTACCAGATGCAAAAAAAAATGGCACTGTTATTTCTCATGATGGATGGGGGGGGTGGAAAATTACCACTTGGGCGAGCCAATTAAAGTTTGAAACAAGAATCACCACCTACTTCCAGCGTGGAATGTGGTGCATCTTCGCCGACTGACCCATTACGAAACGGACAAACTGGTGCGCAAACCGAGGTAGAGAACGAGGTTCTCACCTCAAGAAACTAGAAGAAAAACAAACACTTGGCGAAAGAACTTGCTTCTCTATTATCCTTTCCCACAGAAAGTGTTTTGTCTCTGTGAAGTTGAGGAAAGAAAAGAAGAATGGAAAGGATCGTTTGTTTTTTTCCTTTTTACTACACCATGCGTAAGAAGATCCTTGTAATAAGGAATGGAGGCACTTTTCTCGTCGCATTTCTTCCGTCGCTTCAACAAACGCGCAACGATGCTGGGAACGATGATTTATGCTTTAATTGGGGTCTTTGCGCGGTGAAAAGCAATTTATCAACCGATTTCGAGCCTCGACGGTGGCTTATTATGTCAACGATCACGCACGCACGCAGGCACACAAGCACGTACGAAAACCGACACACGAATCGTGGTGATGTGTGTGCGGTTTCCGCGAATCGTAAGATGACACCGAACGTGGGTTAATGAACTCAAGCGGGTTGGGGGAAAGTCGTCAGTTTCTCAATCGGATGTCGGGGAGTGATTGGAATTTCAATTAGGAGATTTTCGGAAGCGGAAACATAACAATATCTCACACGGAATCGTTTCCTTTTCTCTTATCTTATTAACTGCGCTATCAATCAAAAAATAAACTACGGTTATGAAACATTTCCAAGTGTTTAATCGATAATATTTAGAAGATGTTTCCCCCTTCAAACCTCGAAACAATTAATTCCGAAAGCAAACAACCTTCCGGTGTTATGGTAATCTTATAAAACATGAAAATTTATTACGTCTACATTTTCACCACATCCAAAGCGATCTGATAAAACTCCTCCGAACCGCTTGTCACCAGACTTTTCTAAGAAAGGGTTTAATACCGTCCCTCCAGAACCCATCATCCCCCGTGGAAAGAACCGCCCCCTGGGCTTGGTGGAGGGAAAATGTCGGAAAACTTTCCATCTACGGTAACATATCGCCGATGCTCGGGACATCTATTTTCACCCTGGTGTCAGTTTGTGGCTTTGAGCTTTAGAAAATTTGCCAACTCGACCATCGGTGGTTAAGGCTTTTTCCATTTCTTTTTTTTCTCGAACAACTTAAACGCTGATGGTTATCACACTCATCGGCGAGGGAGAAAGAGAGGGAGGGAGAGTTAGCCAAACCACCGTTTATGTTAATGTCGGCCCGGAAATTGTGCTCAAAATGTGGATGATAGAAGTTGACTGTTTTTGTTTCCCGCTGGAAAAACTCCCGCCCGTACTTTGTCGACGCAGAAATCGCGTCTGATGTCCAACTCTTGCCGGTGAAGCCGTCATCCGTCTCGACGTCAAATATGTTGATGAACGTCCGCACGTTTTTCTGCTTGACCCGGGTGAGTTTGGACAAAACGAAAGGAAAACAACATAGACACAAGCCTCAGCTTTTCACTCATCGTTGTGTCGTCTGCCAAATACGTCATTAGGGACGTTTTGTACGGTGGAATAAAATAAGAGACAACTTTCCTCTCCCTAGCCGTACACTTTTGCATCCATTTTCTGTCACTTGCAGCGGCCGGCTAATTACTTCTGCCAACAGAATCTACGCTTCCAGCGCCAGCGCCAGCTTTCATCTTCCTTTCACCTCCCACCGGACCGTTTGTCGGTGCAAATGGGGAAAGTTTTCCGGGGGAATGCCGCTCCAAACTGCTGGCTACATCTTGACCCAGTTCACGTGGGTTGTTCCTAACTCTTCTTCCGCAGGTCGGGTCGGATGAGTTGGGAAGAACAACTTTTCAACGCCCGAACGCCTTGCCGAAATTTGCCTAAAGCTACAAAATATACCCACTTCCATTTTGCCAGCGGAATGTTTCCCAACGTTGGGGATGGCACTGCTTGTGACAATTTGGTTACGCAAGCAGGCTCTAGGTTTGGTTACAGTTCTTTCAAAGAATTTTGCTTGCGGGACGAAGCGTAGGATTATAAACCTGGTACTAACCTTCGCAATGTGTATCTTTGAGATTCCCCCGCTATCTGTTTGATTGCGTTCGAAGCGGAACTGTTGGAAGTGGGAGTTTATAAACAATTCGGTTAAAATGCTCACTAATCCTTTGTGTTACATATTTTTTTTCGTTTCGAGTTTAATTTAAATTTTGATACTTCATACACTACCTCCATTCCTCTGTGGGTTGTTATTTTCGATTGGTATTAGTGTTTAGTTTGTCCCATCGGGAGTTCAGCTCCCCACTTGCCTGAATTGCGCCCAAACGATTGAAATACCGCTTCACGAAGGAACCGTTCTACTAACGATTGCACCATTTTCTCTAACGACGCATCGAAAGAGGCGTTCTCCATTCGATCCCATACGTCAATCAAACCATCCCCTAAGGGCTTTACACCCGCTACCGTACCTCGTTGCGTGTTCGTGGGGGGAGGGGGAAAGGGCTGCCCTTATTTATGGCCTACAACATACGACGATATCGACGAGCACGAGACACGAGAAGCTCCAGACGACGACGATGCGTGAAGCGGCGCGCGCGGTGACGCGTAATCAGTCCGGAATTGATAATCAACCGTACCGCCCTATGTTAGTGTGAGTATATGTGTGTGTGTGTGAGGGTGTATCCGAGCGAAGTGCACCCTGTGTACGTGGGCCCACGCCAAACAGACGGCCGGGAGAGAAAAAAAAAACCAACCCCGGACGGCAGCTTTGGCAAACTCGGCCGGAAAACGCGCGCGCAAACAAGATAATTAATCTTATTTCCAATTTTCGCAAACGTTGCCCCGGCAGCGTCACTCCGAGCGGTGGATAATGGTGCACTGGCACAAACAAAAAACAACACCGCCATGGATGAATTAGGATAAGGAACGGAATGTACATTTTATGAAACGCAAATGGCGTCGGCGGAATCAGATATTCTAGCTTCGTGGAGTCTTTGTTTGGCGTCCAGTCGCGAATTCGCGATCGTAAATCTTAATTGTCGTAATGACGGCTAACAGAACTCCCGCCTCAAGCTCCCCTTTGGCCGAGTCGATCTTTGTTTTCCCTGCTCCAAATGTCTCCGCAACTACCGAACAATTCAAGGGAAGCGCGAAAAATATTTATGAAGCCACGCTCATTTCGTTACTTACGAAATATAAGAGAAGCTCGATTCTATCTGGCGTGGCACACCTCAAGCAGGCTTGTTTTTCCTGCGAATGCCCACTCATCCCACGCTGATAAGCACCGTGAGCCAGCAAGATTTCGCGATTCCATCACGAACGCTAATGGTTTCATTTGGGGGGGTTGGAATAAAGACGCTGATGACTTCTTGATATTCCACCCTCCCAGCAGAATCGTGATTCGGTTTTTGCCTTCCGCATATCGTTGAATGGCCCCCGAAATCTTGGCCGGAAAATCATACGAGTCGAAACGAAGTGAGGCGAAAAAATCACATTTCTCTTTGACCGATGCGATGAGACTGGAAAAGTCTAATTCGATTTCCGTGCAGAGATGACTGCGGAGGCGAGTGCAGGGAAGCTTAATTCAATTTCGAAAGAAACTGCTCAGTAATCCGAAGCCAAACGAAAGGAATTAAATCTCTTTACAACGAGAATTCCACAGATTTTCACAACTATTTCTCGTACGATAGGGAATGACCGGGCAAAAAGTAATCGCGCAACGTTCTATAGTTCGCGCCCGAAAATAACATTGCAATGGTTCTTTGTTGTCTCAATCGTCGCACCGACTGCTCCTGACAGATAGGTCAGGTTCGCGAACCCTCGGAGATGATATTTTACGTGTCTCGGGCACATCCTTAGCATAAGTTTTTTTACCACCCTCTTCACGTCCAGCAGACGCGAAGAAGACAAGCGAAAAACACTGCAGGAAACGAAGATATCAAAAATGAATTGTCACAAAACCTCCCCGACGGCACGTCACAACATTGCTGATTGCATTGCGCGACCAAACTGCATAGAGTTGGAGCACTTTTTTTCGTGTTTTTCATTCCAACACAGCGTAAACACAAGGGGGGGAAAAAATACAAATCATACCAACAAACGACGATTGGAGGACGGCTCGGAATCGCTGGCGAAAGGAGCAAAAACTCAAAACCTTACCCAAACCCAAGGGAGGAGGGTACGAGCGATGCACACTAATGGCGTACCGTTATTCCGTCTTCCCGCTCCCGATTTTCCACCAAATCGAACCGAATGGTGGGTTCATTCATGTGCGGAGTGGGTTTTATTTTTCACGTTTTAAAGATTCGTTTCGCTCTCGACATGGTTATTCCGTGGGTTGAATATTTGCTCGAAATTCATTTGGCAAATTGCAACCCCCGGACGATGTGCTCGGGAAACAAATGAACCATTGAAAGATAAGTGCATCTGTGGTGCGTTGTGTATCAAGTGCATCGCATTTTGGCATGAGTTTCACAAAAGATTTTGATTTCTTATCTTTGAGCAATGCTTTACTTGCCAATACTTTTGAGTTAAATATGATGTTGTATTCATATTTTAATACTTCAAATACTTTACCAAATTTTAATGACGATTTTATACGTTACACCTACCAAAGCCTACTTATACTAATGGTGTGAATCATAGAGACCTCCTTCTGTTCGCAATTCACTCATCGGAAGGCAAACTTGGTCGTGTTGCCGAAACTTTAAATTGATGTTACGTCACTCCGGTGCGGCGTGAACCTTGTTCAACCGGGCCAAGCCCAGTGCACCGAACACACGTCGTGTCAAAAAACCTGACTTTTCCCAAAAAGGGAGTTGGTTGGTTGGAAAACATTTTCCTCTGCGCACCATCGGTTGGACGGTGCGAACATTACGTCCCCGGGACGAAAGCATGCTCGGTTCAAGTAGCACACAATTCATTACGTAACTCTCATGAAGGTGGTGGTGTTACCCTCTATGAAGAGGCGGCCACATGTGCCATCTTGCATCAGCGTTGCAGCGTTGCAGATACTGGGAAAGTGTAGAGTATGTAAAACCTCGGTATCGGTATCGAGCCTCGAAACGACCGGAAACTGGAAGACAGAGCTGTAGAAGGGTAAGCTGACAGGTATTATATGAATTTAAACACTTAAACACTGCCACAGGTCTCACAAACGGTTGCACATCCGGTTTCCCGGCGAACCTACGGAGGGAGGCTACGGAGAGGATGCCAAGAGGTACCTTTCTGGCTGTTGTTCACTTCCATATCGCCATGTTCATTACCATTCAACCCTGTCGGAACAGCAGCATCGTGTGTGTGCATGTGTGTTGGGATGAGAAAGGAGAACCGAATCGGGGGCATATCCTTTGCCGCTTTTCTCGCAGTCTGTCAAAATTGATCCCTTCCTGTGATTCTGCCTGTAAGCATCGAGCTTGTTTGTTTTCTACAGTGTTGTTCTAACACTAGTCGGACCATCAGAGTTCATTTTAACCTTTACTTTATTGACAAAAGTACTTAATATTGGAGCAATTATGGATTTATTTAAAACTTTGAAGCTCATCGAAACAATTCGATAAATTATGTGAAAAGGTCGATTTGACCCTAAATTTGGATCGAACCAGAATAAATGGCCTGTGTATGTTAATGCCATTCTTCCAGAATGAAAAGGGGATGTATCGAAACGGGAAGAAATCTTGTTCTAGATTGTTGACGTAGGTGCGGCTTGTGCTGTACATGCGAAAAGGAAGGGTCAGGTTCAGAATATTTTACCGAGAACACACCTGTCCGTTATTGCAATAGTGTTACGTGCCATGTTGTTCAGTTCTGGGTTTTGTTCGCTTTGTGTTCGCTTTGTGTTCGCATCACACAACGATGGACGAACGGGTTAACAATTGAATTACCTTTTCTCTACACTGTCTCCGCATAAAATGGGTGGCAAACAGGGAAGGATTTAAAATGTCCTCCTTGGCTTGCCAAAAAAAAAAAAAGTGAAACAGGAGCACTTTGAGACAAGGTTTAACAACGTTAGTTACTTACCTTAACCTTACGTCCACGGCGTGCCGCAATGGACCGAGACTGGCGCCGTATCGCCTCCAGTAGTGCGCCTGCAATGACCCTCGTTCAGTACACGAAAAACAACATTCACACACACACGCACGGACGTCTCGATTTCCTCGAATTTTCCAGCAGCCTTCGACGTGCCGTGCCGTGGCTGGCAGCCGTCCAAACAGGTCTCACTTTCAAACGCAACCTGCAATGTACGGGCTAATAGAATGACTTCGATCCGGATGAGCCTGTTTTTGTTTGGCCCGGCTCCAACACCCCATCCAGAGGGTTGATGCTGAACACGAGGGTAGGCCACCGGAGACTAAACGAGTAATATTCCCCGCAATAAAAGCTTCAAAGCCGATGACAATCTGCTCACAATTCACACCTGTGGCAAACCTGGCATGACCTTGTCCTCCAATATCCAACCCTGAATTTTGATCTGATCGGTTTGATCTTCTTACGACAACCAAAGAAGGCCGCAACCTTTCCCAGCCGAAGGCGGAGGCTTAATGTCTTACCGAAAAAGGAAGATTTTACGCTTAGGAGGCTAACAAAAAGGTATTGCTCTCGAAGCCAAACACAGATCTGCTTCGAACGTGCAATCAATTGCTGTACGTTATTGGAACGAACGGTTCTTGACACTTGCGAGGAATATTTTACAATTTAGGGAACGCGAGGAAAAGCCAACAATTTCCCTCCCTAGCAAATACATTCACACATCGCTCTATTTACCGACTGTGCGTGACAGAATTGCTTCCCTTTCGCCGTTCGCACACAAGCAGCATTTTTCAAGGTCATCATGTGCAGAATTATAATATCCGGATTACGGTTTTCGACACGCTCACGCCAGTTTTTCCTCCTTTTTTTTCAGAAGACATTATCGAATCCTGTATCGGCGCCATTGAAATATTTAATCCCTGAAGCCGCGCGGTGAATGTGTGATGCTTGATTGCATTTCATTTTCACGGGAAAATAAAACCATATAAATTGAAACACCGGAAAGGGGAGGGAGAGAAGTCAATGGAAGAATGGGAAAAGCTACATCATCTTCGGTACATGGCCTTCTGCCTCGGGTTTTCTTCTTGTCTCGCAGGAATGGCCAATTTTTCCAATTCAATTGAAACCATTTACGGTTAAAGTTAAACTCAAATCCATTTCAGTAAATGGCAGTTGGATAAATGCAATTTTCTTTAAGTCTCAAACATCGGGCTTCCTCCCGAGTGTGGAATTCGTACCCGGGGAAAACTCACCACCTCGTCGAACGAACTTGTGCGTGAAAGTTTCACTTTGATTTGTGCTGAAATCACTTTCAGTTTTTCTCTCCTCGCGTCCCCTTTGATTCTCCTCGTTTTTTATCGTGCGTTTTCTCGTCGTGAATTCAATTTGTTGAAAAATTTAGAAACATTCCTCCCACAAGCCAATCTTCCCGGCCAGTGACCCACTTTTCCCATTATTCCATCATAAGCTCATTTTCATCGTTCCTTCTCGATGTCGCCGCTGTCCTTCCTTTTTTCTTTGACGACTTTCTTCCATTCCTTCCAACGAGTATTCATTTTTCATCAGCGTGATAATGAATTCCTCGTCACCGATAAGTGGAAGACTGGAGACACAGAGAATTTGCTAGAACGCATAAGAAGGTTTCCGGAAAGGGACACAGCACGTTCGAAAGCAATATTTAAGGTTTTGTCCACCTTCGTCAAAAAGGCCTTTAGAACGAAAAAAAAGAGCCCCACGTGGGTTCACTTAAAATGCCACACTCGCGCACACATGTCACTTCCTCCCCAAGTTCACACGATTTCCACACGCTTGTTTTTCCCGCGAAGGAAGTTCCTGGCAGGCGGAAGTCCAGCACGGGAGCACGGTTGACCTGGAATGAAAGGAATGGAAAGAAACGTACGGAAAAACGTGGGGTTAGAAAAACAGACATCCGAACAACAATTAGAACAAAAACATGCACACACAACAAATGCTCGCATTAAACTCCCTCTTGGAAACTCCCGAAAAACAAAAAAAAACCCACCGGAGGTTCTAGCCCAACAATGGCGAAATAATGTGCCAAACCGTTTGCAACAAAACACACATCCGTCGCTTTCCTTCCCTTTGCCCATTGTTCTACCCCTAGTCGCTCGTTAACGTTGCTTGTGTTAGCGGAGCGTTTGTTTTGGCAAGTTATGCCATTTTTGTGCCTTTGTTTGGAAAACTCCCCGTCCCAGGGTTTATTTCTCATCGCTCAAGAATGTAACCGACGTGCTGCGATAATATCCATATATACACATCCATCTGGCCACCAGATGATACAAGTGTGCAAATAAGTGTGCCCCGCTTAAATTGTAGCTCGCCACTGGGGAAAAACTTTTCCTTCCCCCCGGAACGTGATGTTATGTTTTTGATTGCTGCCTTTGTTTCGTGCACTTCGCTCACTTTGCGACGTAACTTGTGACAGCTTTTTTAAAACAAAACCCGATTGCATCTGAAAGGCGCCTCCATTGTGCTTTGGCACACAGGAACCAAAAAAAAACAGGAGAACTAATTTCGAACGATCCTCCAAACGAACGCAAATCCGATCCTTCAACTCTCCGGCGAGACGCTTTTCTTTTTGCCTGGCGAATTAAGATGAAGATGTTTTCGTTGGCACGACGTGGAACGTAAGGAAAAAGAAAAGTTTTGACAGCTCCGTCAAGCTTTGGATGCTGCAGCACGTGCTAACAATTTTATCAAACGCTCCTTGTTCTGTTCCACTTCCGACCGTTAAACCACCGATCCCACCGAGCATAACGGCCCCATTAGTCCACTAAGGCGCATGATGAGGCGCCGTAGGAAAGAAACGAGCCGTAGAAAACCGCGACGAAACGAGGAGATTATCTCGTAGCCAATGTTCACTGGCGAGGTGCCCTCCATCACGGTCTTATCATCCGGCCAGCTCGCCAAATTGGCCCGGTGAGTGACGTTAGCCGGGCCAAAAACCCCGGCCAAACCCATCATCATTATTAGCCCCACCCCCCGTCCAACCCGAAAACCCCACGACCCGCAACGTGGGGTGTACATTTTAAAGCCACAAACGACGCCCCTTCGCGCGGCTTATCGCCTGCCTTGAGTGTGGCTTGCTTTATAGCCTAGTTACCGCGCGAAAGCTGGCCGCAAAATTACCGAACCAATGCTCGAGCGATGGCGTTGTTTTCCTTTTTGGTCGCTGGTGGTCGTTTCCGGCGCGAGCGTAACTTCCAACGTCGGAACCGTTTGTGGCCAGAGTCACACACAATCTTCGGGCCGGAAAACACACCATATTCCTTCTTAAAACAATCCCACCATCCTTCTCGGAACTGGTGGAAATACGCCTTCAAGAAGCCTTAGCAAGAGGGAAGCTGAATATTTTTTAAGCTGCCAAAAGCGCGGGATGTCACTGGACAGCGATGGTGTTCTGCTCCGTCGACCGAATGTTTGACACTTCTATTGGGAAAGTTTTTCAGAACCTTTCCAAGAACACATCCAAGGGCTACGAAAAAAAATATATCTTTAACTGCCACTTCATACCCTCCAATAAAAACATGTTTACTCTGTTTTCCATCTGTCGGAAAACAAATACACTTTTCTTCATCGTCACACGGTGGCTTTCGGACGTAATTCTCTTTGAAGAAAACCCCAACCCCAGCCCAATGTCCAACCCGTGCACCGACACCTGGATCAAACCCACATCAAAACCATTTATCGGGAGGAAACGCGGGTGGAAAATCTGCTTCTAAAAATAAAAGCCACAGCGTTGTTCCTTGGACTTGTTCCGTTTACGCAAACTTTCATCCAAGCCGGCGGAATCGAGAGATAAATTAATCATCGCACACTTTGCAATATGCAATCGGTAGAAATGTAAGCCATGCGCCGGCCCGGCGGTAATGGTAATTATGGCACAAACAGATTGCGGGTGGATGGAAAGCGGTTTGGATTTGAAATGCTAAACAATTCTATTTGCAGAATGCAATCGATGAGCGTCGTTTTGAAAATTCCATCAACTTCAACTGTGCAAAGAGAGCGGCTCCATTAAAAATGCGTCTTGCTGTTAAGCTGTTCTAATGTACATTTTAAAGATAGAACAGGATGATACTCCCATCATGTAAAATGTCTTATGAAAGCCACTTCGAACGCTTCCGTTGATGTGGTTTTAATGCCGCAAAGCCCTAAACTATTCTCCAAAAACCTCGAAACCACCCCATCCCGTGGCTTTCCGGTAGCGGGAAAATTGTTTCCTTTAAAATATTCCCTAAGCTTCTACTGAAAGGCACGTTCTACCTGAACTGAAAATGGCTCAAGGTTCGCAGCGAGACCTTGTGGCTAGAGAGCTTTCCCTTTCCGGCCACCTTGCATATAAAATATTTGGACCTTAAACGCACTCCCACACACACACATACTTCCCACTCCCTCATGACCTGACCCCTAATTACACGACTAATCCAATAAAAGCTTCCAGTCCCGGGTGGCATGCATAATTCCGCCAGGATTCCGGTCCCGTCTGGGGAGTTGCGGAACAAAACGTTACTTCGCCATCCGCCAGCCGAAGCATCCAAATAATTTGTTATGCAGGACATATTCTCCTACGTCTCCTTCCTTCGTATCTGTTTCGTTCTTTTTTGGGAGCGTTTCATTCTTTTACTGCTACCTAGCGAAGAACTTTTACCTAACCGCCCGAAGCTACCTGAGAAGCGTTCTTACACAACTTCCCTGGACACCTCTAGGGACGCGATGGTCGACGTATCAGTAGCTCTCAGAGGCTCCATAAACTAGTTACTTCATGGTTGGGAACTAGTGGAAGAAAAGAAGACCTACTAGGGAAAGATCGCGAGACAGCTGAGCATTTGAACTTTGCCTCAAATTTATGCCGTCAAGAAATGAATATCAAACGTATGGAAGGTTCCCTTCTGGCACGGGACAAAGGTTATGAAACATGTATGATTATTGTATCAGTGAACTTTTGAAATATTGTACACCCTTCAGAAAGAGGAAAAACGTATTATAAGTACATTTTCCGAAACACTCGTACCCTCCATTAATCTCTCAATCCTCTCCCGCTTGCCTGCAGTATGAAGTTTTAGTGCTTTTCGCTAACACAACGTGCCAAAATGGATCGGAATGCATACAACTTTCCCTCAAATTCCTCTACCATTTCACGTGGGAGAGAATTCTACCCTCACAATTCAATGAAAAAGCAAGTCAAACAATATCAGCAGGAACGATAGTTTCAACGATCTTTTACCGAAACAACCGTACCTCCCGACTGAAATATTCGACATCGAAACTTGTTATCCGCTTAACGGATGAATGGATAAGAGGAAGGATCAGCTGAGGTGCACTTTCTCTCCGAAAGGAAAAGGAATCGTTATCGGCTTACGGAAAACATACGAAAGCATAAAGTTTCGTTTTTCTCGTTAGATGCTACGAAGAAAGATAGCTGGATCGTGTTGAAATCATTTCAGAAACTTGCACCCCATTTTGCGAAGTTCGAAACTAAGAGCTCATCGAATGGGAAATTGAAAATTAATACTATACTTATTGTTATCTACTGTGCTGTTAAAGTTCCCCTCCATTTCTTCCCATCACAAACATGAAGAAACCAATAATCTCATAAGAAGAGGACAACAATGGCGAAAGCTGCCAGACAGGATTCGAAAGAATGTGTTAATTAATATTTTAGTCGAAAATTGAATTTATGAAACGGCATTTCGCTCGCCCTCTTCTCCGGCGAGGCTTTTGTATTCTATTTTCGTTTTTCCCTCAAACGGCCCCAGATTTGCCTCTCTATACACAGATTGAAGCGTTCCCTCTCTTCCTTCCCCGTGCCTGTCTCCGATGTCGCGAAGAAGAGGCCGCCACTTTTTCCTCTTCCAAACCAGACGGTTCATTTTCCATTACTAACCCAATGCTGTCTGGGGAGGGAAACTACTATCGCAGGAAAGGCAGGGACGATGGAAGGCGAATGGAACTGTCGGAAAATCGAATGGAAATTGTTTTCCGAGTGTTTTACGAGAAGGGTCGCCCAGGCAAAGCCCCGGCAGTGGGTTTGTTCAATTTCATGTTAATTTAATGACACTGCCGGTTTTCATTCCATTCCGGTGGGAGATTATCACTTTGGTTTATTTTAATTCACTTATGCACGGGAGGAACGGCCAGAAGTGCCGAGATGATATTTAACGACTTTTCGAAACGATCGTTATAATCGGAGACCTCCTTCCTATCCTATGGGAAGCTTTGCGCGCCAAGAATCGAGTGTCAATCGATCCTGAAGAATTTGCAACCGAGACTACATCCAATTACTTCGAGCGAAAAACGGCCGCGTTCCGGGGACAGTTACAAATACGATGGCATTTTTCTTCATCCACCAAACTCACCCAACCACTTCCGCTAAGTCGTGGCATAAAAATGATAATGTATTAGGGCTTTCTGCTGAACTCGAGTAAAAGTTTATAGGCTCGTAAACGTGGCCTGGCCTCATCCGGTGCGCACACTTTACTTCAAACCGGGGCCGGCCATATCGTAATTTATGCTGTTTGCGGTTTTTTTCGACTGATCAGCTGGAAGCGATGAAGAAAAATGGCGCACAGGAAGCCGCACTTCCCTATCAGGTTGCAAAAAAAAAATATCGTACGGAGGAGAGTTGATAAAAAAAGAGATCGAGCCGAGAGACCACATTGAGAGGAGAGTCTGGCTGAAAAATGGTTCCATTATGCTATTTATACATTCCAGTTTCTTTTCTGCCGGTTCGCACATTCCCATCGACTTCACACCTCGTGCTCGGCGTGAAAGTGTCCCTGAAACGCCGGTTGTAACGAGCTCATGATCATCCGCCCGAGCAGAAGGTTGCGCTCGTGCAGAGAATGGGGCAACCTATTCCGGTTAATTTATTGACAAACAAATGGTTCACCTTAACCTGCCTCAATGTTGGTCTGGGAAAAAACCGCTGGCCAAGGAAAAGTTTTTCGGTATCGTTTACCACAAGGGGTAATGTTAGTACTATCCATTCCAAGCCAGCCTCTGTCCGGAATGGGAAGACTAAGACTGGACAAACAAAACAGGGAGCTTTCCACAGATTTATGTCCCTCTCGATGAACCTGGCAGTAAAGTGAATCCCACCGTATGGTGATGGAGGATGATGAGAAATTTATTTTACGCTCCGTTGACCTATCAAATTAAGTCCATTGTGTGCCGGGGAGGTGAATAACCAGAGCAGATTTCATTGTTTTACGAATTAGTGCAATGAAATTTCGTTTCAATACCAATTGTATTGTTAGCAGACTTGTTAGTAAATTACGTTTTTTTTTTATGCCGGTTAGTAGATCTATGATTTTAATTACATTAGTAAGTGTATGCTCTCCATTGTGTTCGGTGAGGAAAAATAAATCACTGCCTTTTCCATCGAGAAAAATAACGGCCAATTACGACACGTTCAGTCAACCGTCATGATCAGAACATTACGGTTTCTTTTGATTTTATTGGAAAAAAAACCCTCCCCTAGCATAAGGGATGATATTTTCCCCAACAAAACAAATGTTTCCTTCTCATCAGGCCAAATTTTTTGTTTTTGGATTTTGGCAACAAAAACGTTTTCCCTCAACATCCCAAAACGGTCAGCGTGATGGTCAGAGATTTTTCCCCTTCGCCGGAAAAAAACTAAATGGTTGTAAGCCGCACGAAGGCAATTGTCGGTTGGTTTTTCATCCTTTCGTTGTTATTACTGTGTGAAAGTTTTTTCCTCACTCCATCGCCCGGCACAGTTGGGAACGTTTTTCCTCTCGAGATCATCGCTGACCCACGCAATCGGAAATCTCCACAGGGCTCACACTTCAATTCGCCACCCTTGGAAAAAAGGAAAACCACACACACACATACACACGCACACTTAACCAAAGGCCCCGAGGGGCCTATTGTGAAAGTTGGTTTCGAGAAATGAAATATTTATCTCACCCGATTTCCACTTGCGCACATATCTGCGAGAGGGCCCCATTTACGGGAGATGGTTATCCGCCTTTTTCCAGCCTTTTCCGTTCCCTCGCTGATTGCGCACGAACCGTTGTTTATCTTGCTAAAAGTCGTCAAATCATGGGCCACAACTTAAGCCCCACGTGGAGAATCCCTTTCCCCCGCGGGGGAAAGAGGAAAGAAAGGAAACGAAACGATTGGAAAAAAAACGAAACGCTGTTGCACCGGGGGAAAAGCGAGGGCTTGAAGCTTTCACAGCTAATGTTTCACACAACAGAACCGTGCCGTCTTTAAGGGGCCTCCCCCGTGCGTTTCCGGTGAGCCTGGGAAAGCTTCTTTAATGCTTTTATTCAACCGACCGTGGCCCGCATCTTTGGATTCCGCTAGAGAAAAACGGTGGCGAAGGAAGGTGAAAAACCTCAACTCGTGAACGCCAGCGGAGAAAAACACGGATTGAATGAAGCACAACTGGCCGTTCGTACACATCCGGTTTGGGGGGGGCAAAGTGAAAGCCTCCGTGGGCAAAAGTGAAAAGCAAATAACATCCTCCGGTGGCAAAACCATTCCGCTTCCGTTCCGAAACCGGATTGTTTCACGGCGTTTTCCCCGAACCAGCTGACCAACGGATAAAAAACCCCCCCTAAGCAGGCCGTAAGTCAACCGCACACGACCAGAGGCAAGTTTTAAATTGGAAAAGTTGACCAACACGCACACACACACAATGCTTGAAGCCACTTTTGCTGCCGACGGGGGTGAAAAATAGCATCATCGACGTCGTTACTTTCCCACCCGCCGTAGGACGCAAAAGGAGGCGTTTAAATATGTCGCTTTGCTTCTTTATCTTCCCACTGTCCCTTTCCCATCCCAGCTTCACTTTCTTGTCACCAAACGAACGAACGAACGGACGGTGACGGATCGCTGTTCAAAACCGCAAAGAGAGTAGTGAGAAGCTAAAAGAATCAATTAG
The DNA here is from genome assembly GCF_943734705.1 of Anopheles coustani. NCBI lineage: Eukaryota > Metazoa > Arthropoda > Insecta > Diptera > Culicidae > Anopheles > Anopheles coustani. The sequence goes on from NC_071289.1 coordinate 4,188,098, forward strand.
AAGCGGCGGTTAGTTCGTTCAGCCATCCGTGGAAGCCCTCCATGGTTGTACGACCGGGAGAAGTGCGAGCTGAAAGCCTACGGGGTAAACGGAGCCGACATGAGAGAAGTTATTTTTACTTGTCTTTCCCCTCGCCGAAAGCTCACAGGCTTTTCCGTCTGGTTGAAAAGTGTCTCAAGCCCACGGAGTGGCGTCTCCTGCGGTTCTCTTTACATTTACGGTTACTGAAATTGGAGCAAAACGGGCAAGTGGTGGTGTCTGAATGCTACAAAACCCGAGACCCGCACCGGGCCCCCGGGAGCGAACCCTTGAAAGCGAGAGTACAGGATAATAGAGCCGCTGACAATGGCACCTCCTCAGCATCCCCCCGAAGCACTCACCACCCCCGTTAGACGGGGAGCAGAAGGGAAAGTATCAACGTAGGCTAGCCGGAGGCAACGGAAACCGACCGTTCTGACAGCTGCGGTTCGTATTGCGACATGAGGACACCAAAGTTGAAGCCCCACGTCATCGTCGTCGTCGGTGGGAAGTTAGAAAGCAAACCATTGTACGACCAGAAGGGCCCGAAGGGCGTTGAAGCTTACCACATGGAGAAAAACAACGGTGAAAACTGCATCGAGAGCTGCGCGTAGTAGCCTGAGGGTTTCGCCTAACGTTGACTACTAGATGGTTTCTTCTCGTAGAATGATGTTCAATACGTTCGATTACGGGAAAGCCTACCCTTGGCGAGAGGCTTTGGATTTTGTGGCATTGAGACTGCAGTTGACTTTAATTAGAGCGTCGATAAGGTGCAAAACCTGTGTTTAGTTGTTGCATCTCACGAATGATGTGCATTTAAGCTATTTAAGAATATTAAAGCTTAGTAATTTCTTTAATTTTGACAAATACAGGGTTTCGATCCATATAATGGAATGTTTCAATAGGTAAAGAGGACATTTTATATGCACAGGGGATATTTTCAACCGGTTGGGAGAACTTTGCAATCATATAGAGGAATGTGTCAGACAGCTAGGGGAATCGTGTAAATCCACCGGGGAGCTTTGCAACAGGTTAGGGGAGCGAGCTGCTAACTTCACAAAACTCATCGTTTTTATGCCAAGGGATGATATAACTTTGAATAATTAAATATTTGAAAATCGTGCAAGTTGTTCTCAACTAAAATACAACAATATTCTCAGCTGATTTTTCAGCAATTTTCCGACTAGTTACGAACGGTTCGGTCGAGCAATCGATCTGCTCAGGTAAACACAAAATGACAAGCCAATGTGTGATATTCGATGTGAGGTGCTCCACGTTTATCGTACCAAATTCGTTGCTTAACAAACGGGTGTAAACTAGTGGATGCAAAAATCGAAGAAACAAATTTTAATTAAATTAATAGACGGCTAAAACTACATAGTAATTAATTTACTTTTCTTGCGTAAACGTACAGGGGTAGATCAAAGTAAACAAACAAATAACAACAAACGAGGACTTTTGTGAGGTTGACAACTTGCTCCCCTAACCGGTTGCAAAGCTCCCCCGGTGAGTTTGTACTGTTCCCCTAGCTGTCTGACACATTCCCCTATATGATTGCAAAGTTCTCTCAACCGGTTGAAAATATCCCCTGTACATATAAAATATTCTCTATGCCTCTTGAAAGATTCCATTATATGGATCAAAACCCTGTAAGGGTTTTAAGTTTCAGGAAACCTCCTTTTAGGTCTTAAGAAAACTCCTTTTCACTATTACCACTCTCAACAAATTATCCTTCATGTTTTCGCAAAATGTTAGCATGCACTTGTCGGGAAATCGGCCGAAACACTTTCAACGCCTCTACGCTGAACAAGCAAATTAATGTCCGCCGGGTTTATTTGTCTTTGAATTGAAGACCACTTCACTGCACCCTCGTTTCTCCAAACCAACCAAATCGGCGCGAACGTCGAAAGACACACTATCAACACACTAGTAAACGACGGTTTGGTGCTATACAACTGCAAACACCTTGGACACCACCTTCGCTTCCCCATCCGAGACGACTGGAATGTTTATTTTAATTTGCTTTCTGCACTCCGCTTTTTTGCCTGTGCCCCCCTGTTTTCCTCTCCGAACCCTTCGCTGATTGATGGCCCGTAATCGCTTTCCATCATCGCCAATCGTCGATCCGGATCGGGTCGCGCACGAATCTTAGCGTACACACGAGAATGGAAGCGCCATCGTGTGGGGGAAATTGTTTACTCATTCGTGAAAATTGCTTCCATTTTCTCCTTGCGATGCAATTCCCGTCACCCCCGACGGGGAACACAAATACCAACATACACTACGATTCGTTTCGTTCTTTTTCGCTTCTTAAAAGAATTTTCCATCACGCGAAATACAGACCTTTACTTCGCGCGGACGTTTCATCTTTGAGCTCACGAGAGGCATCATCTTCGGTCGGTTATTTGCAATCCATTTCCCACTCCTTCCCCTCTTGTCTGCTTGAAGGTCACAACACACAGCGCCGACACTCGCACCCTCGCAAACAGGTTCTTTCGTTCATCGATAATGTTTACTTTCACCCCATTCTCGCCATCCCTCTCCCCCAGCTCGTCGTCGTTGCCGTAAAAATAACAATAACCATCATAAAAGTAAACAAATTGCGTTCACTTTTGCTTCGCCTCGTGACGCTCGCTGCACTCCATCAGCACACGGTAGAGGTTCTCTCTAGAAACGGGTTTATTCCGTCACACATTTTGATGTCCGACGCGCAGATAAGTTGTTTATGGCTGTTTTCAGCGTCTGTTTAGTCAACACACGTCTCACGTCCACGTCGCACGGCCCGCTCCTTCGTCTCCTTTTCAAGATGATTGTCGTCCCGGCGCGTAATCATTTTTATCAGCTCCTGTTTACGTAATTCCGGTGTGTCCCTGGACCTGGTTCTCGACGCCCTGGCGCGGCCATAAGCTATGCGGAAGCAGCGCAGGCGGCCGGCGCGTTCGGAAAAAGACGAAAACCCGACCGAACACTTCCACGACGCCATAATAATTCGAATGACGTTTTCACGAGCCACGTATGTTTTATATCTCAATCGTGGCACTTTTCCGTTTCGGTTTCTGTTGTCTGTTTTTCTCACCCGGCAGAAGTTTCCACGGGAATGGGAAGGGTGTGATGGTGGAAACCGAAAGCTTCCGGATGGTGTGGTTTTGGCTTCCATTCGCTTCACGGTTATGGCCACCCTTGACGGAATTTATTCAGCTCAGCCTCATTCCTTTCATTCCCCTCTATTTACCATGTTCTCATGTCGGTTGACGAACGACTCTAATGTTCTTATTTTTACATTCATATTCGACCAGGGTTTTTCTTTTTCCTGCTCAGTCCAATAACGAATTCTATGTCGGTTTTCCTATCCCAAATCGAGAGGCAAGTTAAATATTAGCAGACAGCCTTGCGTAGGCTCTTTCAGATGAAGGATCCCGCGATGGCGTCATGGTAAACGAAGCTTGACCGCGCGATGTGCGAGTGACTGGGCGGACAAAAATGGAACACAATATGTTCCCACGAGCCGATGGAAAAGACAAGAGGAGGAACGAAAACCAACATTTACCGAAGATCAACGGCAAGTCAGCCGGAGGAAAGCTTTTAACCATCGACAATAATGGGCTTAAAGTAAGGCTACTTCACATCGGTAAACAATCGTGACAAGTTTGCGTCCGCGGTGCCGAGGCGTGCTTTCCCTAGTCGCCATTGTGCGTTCGGGAAAAAGAGAAAATACACCCGGGTCCTTTGCAACCATGCAAACCGTTTGCAATTCCTTCGCTTTTTATTCAGGAATTTCAAAGGAATACTATCGAATGTCGTTGAAGACAAATATTTTCGGACTGTCGAACTTCAAAACCACCAGGCGTCTCCATCGGAAAGGCGTCGTTCGGAAAGTCGAACCTCAAAAATAACTCAGTTGTCAAATTTTAAATTGAATTTCATCATCACGAGCAGAAGTTTAATTCATGACTTCTGTTTTGCCCCGTTTTGCTCGCCCGTTCGCGCGCCATAATTTCACAGACAAACTGTCGAATGAAATTGGAAAACTTTGCCCGCGCGGAAAGGCGCAACCAAATCCCGCAATCAAAGGTGCATCGGGGTGGAACCGACCACTCCGACCGGTTTGTGCTTCACGTGTTCGGTCGGTGTTAAAAGAACGGGGAACGGGGGGCAAGTGTACGTGTGTTTTTGTACGCCGAGTGTTATTGCTTGTACTTGAAATGTTTCCACCATCGAAATGGTGCCACTCGAAGATTTCACGAGACGCGTGCTGGTATGTAGGTTCCACTTGGTGGTTTCACTTGCAAATTCAAAACGAATTGCCTTCGCGAGAGCTACTCAAAACACATACTGAAAATCGTCGTGAACGGATCCGCGCTCGGGACGGACGACGTAAAACCGAAAACGCATGCCTTATTTGTTGAAAACCCGGGCACTCAATCCATCCACAACGGGTTTAAAAGCCAATCATTTGGTGAAGAAAATATGAGAGAAAATTGCGACCATGTATTTAAGAGGAAGGCTAGCCATCGTTTCAGTGGAAATACACTAACATTGAAGGGTTTCTTCAGCCACCAGCAGAAGACTCCGAGCAGCTCGACTCAAGAAGCCGTGCAGCCGAACTAGTAATGTGCCATATTCATGATACCAAAGAAGCGCTTCAACATAAAGTGATAACCTTTCCCGTAACAAACTTTATCCTATTACGTGCGGGGGAAGATGAAAAACCTCTCTAGAACTCTTCCAAAGCTCATCATTCGACTAGTCTTGTGCCTTTCTCGCCATGTGGGCTCTCAGAGGAAGCTGCACAGGTAGTAATTAATTTCGCTGAAAATTACAAACACTCCACACACTCTCCAATACCAACGCACGTACGCCTCACAAGCTCAACCATGATTGCATGTAATTAAAGTTTTCGATTCGATTTTTCATCTTCATCTCCGTCAAGGATGGTTTTCTTCACGAACGCGCTACAGCGCACACTGGTCCACCTGCAGTCGTTTGACGGACAAATTTGGTTCCTTTTTACATCATTTAATTATTTGAAATTGTATGTAGTTGTGCACGATTAGCGCTCTGGTTAATAAGTTTTCCTGTGCTTTTTTTAAATGGAAACTCAAATAATGTTTAGGTTACAATCTTAAAAAGATAAAGTATGTAAACTACGAAAAATTTTAAAATCAAATGATTGTTTTCATAAAAAAAACCGTTGAAATGTTTTGCCCAAAAACATCCTACACTCTGCACCAATGTGTCACGTTCACGAACATCTAGCACCTTGCGTACCGAAGAAAACTTATAAATGAGTGTAATTAGGCGAGGATTTGACGATTTATCTTCCAACAATCTCAAGACATTATGGCGTGCTTAATTTAAAAAAAACCGTCGATTCGAATTGATGCCTTCTGAAGCATTTGTCTTCTTGATTAAGTGCTTCATGCGTGTTTCCTTCTATACACTGCAATTTCCAACACGGTCTCACTGTCAAAGTAATGCTCCAGACAAACGCATTACCGGCACACAACATCTTCGTCCTCTTGAGCTGATGAGCTCCGGCGCGCGGCAAAACTAACAAACTGAGCAAACAAGTTTGTCTTCTGGCTCGATTACGACCCGGTCACTGCACAGGAAATAACCCTCATCATTGTCACTCCCAGCTGGCGCAGATGGCGTTCCCCGTCGACGGAATGTAGAGGACATGGTAAAGCGCCTGTCAAAATCACAGCTTTCCGAAGAGGTCGTTCCATAAAAAACGGGGACGGAGGGACGACGACGACGACGAGAGATGCTCTCGAAGGTATGGAAAACAACCGCACCGACACCGAGTTGTGTAATCATCCACTACTTCGTCTCTGGGGGAAAACCCTCGTCCCCACCGATTCACACGTTCGGGGACAGAAATATGCTCCAGCGAGTGACATCTGTTATCCGGTGTGGATTTGTTCCTTCTTTTATGTTCCAGTTCTGATCCGGGATCTGATCGGATCATTGTTTTGTATTCTTTCCATCATCATCCTCTTGTATGATGGTGATGGTTCTAATGTCAAGTTCATGTCCCTCGTTGGCACCAAGCGGTGTAAGGAACGACCGGTCAACGGCCGATGGGAAATTTTTCATCTTTCAACCCTTCTTTTCGCACCTCCGGGAGATGCATTTGGAACCAGATGACAGTGATGGAAACATCCTTTCCATGAGTCATTAGTTTAATGATGGAGGTAATTGATGCCAAAAATGTACAACCTTTCCTTCCCCGGCAGGTAGATGAAGTGAACTTGCACGTTCTACGTCCAATTCAAACTGCTATAAATAACCCATTTTCATAAGGTCTTGATGGTTGCTTCCCGTGCGCTTGCTCGTCATCGTCGGACGAGGTGAATGGAGATCGTTAGCGGCTTTCCGTAAGGAAGAGTGTGACTTTCTTCTACGATGGTTGCAAAAAAAACTGTTGGTTTTTCGGTGCAAAATCACATCCTCTCCTACGGAAGCACGATTCGATGCGTTCACCCCATCGCCACGTGTTTTAGATCTGCCTTCCGAATACTTCTAAAGCACACACATACACATACGTAGCAAACCAAGCTAACGTGAATCGGTGACAAACGGTTGTAGCCGAACGGGAAAGGGAAAACATATTATTGACGATTATTGAGATGAGCGATCATTTATCTTGCAGGCTTCGCTATCTCTTCCTGCTTCCTTGCGGATCTCTTGCTGCAAGGAACAACGCCCCAGCTTAGCGCATCCCGGATAGGGATACACGGTTCCACGACACAAAGCAGCTCGAACGTTGGATGATGCCGTTGACTCCACAGAAGGGAACGAATTATTTTCCATCCTTCCAGAACAACGCGCCAGCCAATTTTCTCCTCCTCGAAACCATCGGAGGGCTTCACCGACCGAACGTAGAACCACCGTTACAAAAGTTACCCGACGGTTCCGGAAGTTCGATCGATTCTAGCCAGCTTTTCTCAACTCGTAGAAGAACTAGATTACTCACCACCATCCAAAGGGGGTTTATTTAGACGAAAACACGGACGACAGAAGCGATTTTGGGGAGGACATTTTCTTTGAAATACGAGGGACGGAAGCACACGTGTCCTAGACCGCTTTTCCGGCTGGATGGACGGATGGAACCGGGTAGAGGATGCTGGCGGCAACTTCAAAAGTGAGTATCGGCAAACAAATTGGCCCGGTTCGTTTGGAGCTGGAACATTAAAAAGGTATGATGAACATCCTTATTGCATGTCAAAAGTTGTAGGAAAAATCCCCTTATTTGAACGTCCTTCGTAGTGGAAAAAATTTTCCTTTCAAACGACTTCGCTTAGATAGCAACAAACTAACATTTGCGTTCGTTGTGCTGGAAAAACAAGCCCTTTTTACAATCAACACCGCAATCAGTCTAATTTGATTACTTTCCTCGGTGATATCAGCTCATCAAAAACCGTTCATTTGCCCTTTTTCAACATTCTTTTAATTTGTTTTCCGCCCCTTTCCCCAGGCCAAATGGAAACCTGCCAACCAAACAACAAACCCTCATTCGATATTAATTAATTCTCTAATTTACCACTCGAATGAGTTTCACACATGCTAATGAGCGTTTTGGTTGCAAACACTCCAGGCTTCGTCTTCGGTTTGCAAGAAAGTCGGGATTAAATGGCGCACGCTTCTCGGCAGCACACTGGGAAAAGCAACATGTCGAATGTATCGCTTCGGAAAAACGACGACACGATGGTGACAAGTTATCAGGGCGTGGGCAAATATTTTCCGAGCGGTGAAAGCGGCGGGTGTTGAACCGAAGACTCAATCACATTTTCCAATTTCACGTCCACACATGACTAACGTACCAGGGTGTTTTTCCCCCCGGGTGGGAGGAAAACGACCCGAATGTATGTGTGTTGCCCTCGAGCTTCAAGCTTTAACCCTTGGTTTTCCCTTTCGCCAGCTTTAAACGACACATCCTCATATGCGTGCCCCGAACTTGGTCGACCTTCCAAATATCGAGTGTAGCACGGACGAAAGCCCGCACCGGAAACGGAAATGAATCGGGAATCGGGCAAGCAAAAGAAAACCGAAACGCAAAATTGATAGTGTCGAAGCAGGAAGAAACGGTTCTCCCTAGCAAACAACGAATGAGGGACTGGGAAGCCGGCTGTCCGGGGGGCCCCTGGAGAGACTGTTTTGCTATTCCACCAGCCTTCCCTTCCCCTCGTCCACCACCCTTAGGTCTTTAAGCTTCGGGAGATATTCCGCTCCGTTTCGAATGAGCCTCGTTTCACGGGCAGAGGCCAAAAAGGGCCCTTGCTGGCGTCACCCGAAAACCCACCCCAGAAACGGAAAAGTAATGGGAAGTAATGGAGGTTCTAGAAGACCGGAGAATGAATCAGAGGAAAATTGGGTGAAAGAGGCACTCGGTTGGGCTTCTCAATGGTGGAAAGAAACCGAGCGGCTCAAGGATGCGGCCTGTGTTTATCAATAATCTGCGTAATCAGCTCTTGGGTTGGGGCGTCGGATATAACCCGGGCGATAAGATACGCTGCCTGGTCGGGTGGCTGTATAGAGATTCGTATCAGATGGAGAAGAAAAATATGGCGATTTACTTCGTAATAATCGTATGGAAGTTTTCAGTTCCGTGTTTCCACCATTCCACCACACCGTGATAATGGAACGACATAAATTCTGTTTAAATAAAAACCACTCGAGTGTAAAGGCAGCGGAAAGCATAATTTGGACATAATTCACCATAAAACGGACTAAACAGAACAGATGTACGTACGAAGTGTTTACAAGAGAGGAAAACTTTTGTACAACAGCAATAAGAATAAAGCGGATTTTCTCTTAAATGATATGAACTTGGTCAAAATATCAATCGAAATAATAAAATACGAAAACCAAATCAATCTGGTGACAAGAAGCAACTCTTTCCACTCATTGATTATCTACACACACCATAAAATATTAGGGCGTTTGAGCAAGAATAATGTAAGAAATGTTGTGGCTATGACTTAACAAACTGACCAATCAAAAATATTTATAAATCGACAAAGATTTCTGCGTTATAAATTAATAACGAACGAAATAATCCAATCTGACCATAAAATTCATTTTTCTCCAGTCCTAAACCTTTTGTCCTTTGTAAAGCCATCAAGCCAAGTCAAATGAAGGCAAATTATGTTGCGGTTACTTCCTCTCTGCCGGAGACAGAATTTATTAAAACAGAACTGCAGCCAGTGCCTAGGGTCGGCCTACCGCAATGAATGCTCTTTCTTCCCCCCTTTGGAAAGGATCATTTGAAAGACAAATTCCGTTCCTGAATCCTGAAGCCGCCACGGGGAGTGGAAAATTGGCCCCAACAAACCACTCGCAGCTGTTTTCCATCCTTCGGGCTTCCGAATAAAACCCAGCAGCAAAACCACGCGCGCAGGAAGTGTGCGATTTAATTTGAAACTCACCGGAAACGAAAACCCACCGACGAACCGACAAATGACAGTGAAACGAGAGCGTCCCGCCTCTTTTCCATCGCCCACAACCCAAGGCAAGGAATGCAAAATTCCATTCTGATAACATTTGCATACCTCGCTTGGGGAACGACGGGTACGCACATACGTGGTCCGGGGGTCGAAGGAAGTAAAGTCGACCATTCCACCCGACCGCTTTCCCGGGTCGGATGGCGTGGGAGGTTGATGGCGTCGTCTTGTTTCGGGCGGAAAGCCCTTTCCGGCAGGTCGCATTGAAGCGAATGTAAAATAAATATTAATGTGAATTGTGTTACGGCTCGCCTCTTCGTCATGCCAGAACGGATCGGGGAACTGTTTGAACTTGATGTTGATTCAGCCAAACCTTGGTTATGATGTTACATTCCATTCCATCAGTCAGTCAATTGTCGAACTTTCTTCGGGATGTAAATCCGCCCGAAAAGACCAAAGTAAGTTGCCCTAAGGAAGGAAAGACGGTACCGAGGAAAAGCGTGTGTTCACATACGTACACCGCATACCAGTAGCCTTTCGGAGAACTCCTCAAGCGTTATGTGTTACGCTCCTTTTTTTCCTCTGTATCAAAGAAAAAATCATCACAGGCAACAAAAAACCCGCTGTCGACTCCATTCCGTTTTCCCCCGAAAAACTGCTCGGTATGTTAAGGGTACGTCACAGGGAATAGAATTAAAAAAATATCATACCACAGATGAAACAATGTTTTCCATTGTACCCTGTTTTTTATGTTTCAGCTATGTTTACCTTGGCGAACGAAATACCGTGGAGCAGAACGTTATTTTCTTAACTTTTCCGGCAGAATCTTTACCACCCCCGTTTCCGACCCGGAGGCTTCGTTGAAGGAAAAATCCAGCGCTTTTCCATCCGTTGTGGAGGAAAGGGTCACAATCAAATAAAATTCCATCCAAATCCAAATCCTCGCGGAACGTATTGCGTTTGGGGGATTTTTAATTCCATTCCCTTCCTACCAACGAGTCAACAGAAGTCAAGTTTTGTAATATTTGAAAATTTAATGCATTCTACTTGGGGTAGGAAAAAAGCACTAACATTTAGTATACATTGTGGGAGGGAAAGTATGGTTATTGTGAAATTGATTCAACCAGCATGATTAAAAAAGTTACAATCACCAACCGAACACATTATCCAGTCACGAAGCGGATTGCGGTTTAAAAGAATAGTAAAAAAAACCTTTTGCTATGCTAAGCGCCAGGAATCCCGTGCCAAAGCTTGCACTGTAACGGTTTCTTTTCAGGGCGAAATTAATTATTCCATTCTAAGTGGTTTGCTCTTCCATTAGCGGAGAGCAGCAGAAATAAAAAAAAGCAGGCGGAGAAAAATGAATCATAATTTAAAAGAAATATGCTCCACTTTATGAATCCGATAGCGGTTTTTCTTCTTTACGAGTGTGTGCAGAATAAAGCACGTCCCTCTTTAACGTACTCCCTGAACCCTTTCCCGGTCAAATAACCCCTACCACACCCTCTCTTCAGGGCGCTGGTTGTGTAAACTGCACTACAAAACCCCCTTCTCGCCCGGCACACAGACACAACTTTCTCCGGAGTGTCCGGCGTCGACGAGATTAACTGCAGCGTGACGAGACCCTGCAGCAAAAGCGTGGCCACAAGAGTTTTTCACCACTTTTTTCGGGGGAAAAATCTCGACCCAGCTTACAGTAAAGAGAGCCCTTCGAAGTGGCCAAAGTGGTCAGCGAGTTTTATCACGGCATTCAAGCTACGAAAGAGAAACTGGGAACAGGATAAATGATGGAGTTCACAAGTAGGTTAGTTTTTCAATCCGTAAATTTGGAGTGACCTTTCCACGGGTGACCGCATCCACACCGCAACAAAATACGTGCGAAGTAGTTTGGCTAATTTTCCGGACACTTCGGGTCTTTCTGCGTTTTGTAACGTCATTCGCAAATCGGAAACAGAGCTTTACTTTGTTTCGTTTCTCGTTTCGTAACATTCGTTGATTGAGGAACACTGTCAGAAGTCAGTAGCATAACAACATTACCAACATTGGGTCAACATGTTCCAAATGTCACATTTCTTCCACCCCGGACGTTTTCGCTTCCGGCGATTGAGAAAGCGACAAAGGGAAAACAACAATCCATCCACCGCGCGCAGCTCGGTGTTCCGATTCCACTGGTTCTGGGCACCTCCCAGCATGGACGCATCCCCCTTTTAGGTTCTCCCGAGTCAGCAGTTTCCAGAAGTTTGTCCCGAACAAACTCGTTCCTCGCCCTGGCAGGCGTCCAAGCCGGCCGACAGCGTAGCGAGGCCTAATTTTTCCCATGGCCATGGTTTTCCCCCTCCCCAGCGGAGCTGAACTTGGCTCTGGTTTCGTTTCGACTGCACCAAAACCCGGGGAGTAATCGGGCAAACTGCGACCGTCATGTTACCCGGCGTCGCCGTTGACGTCAGGCAACTTGCTCAAGGTGCGCAAAGGGGAAGGGAGCGGGTGCGGGTGCGGGACCACCAGCGAAAAGGGGATGTAAATGAAAGTTCAAGTGCACTCATCTCGGCCCATCTAGCGGATGGGAAAGCCGTGGCCACGAGCGTGGAAAACCGGAAGCAGCTCGGCCGGGAATGGGTTAGAAATCGATATCTCGCTCTCTCTCTCTCTTTTTGCCCGTGTTATCCCCGGGAAAATGGGAAGCCAACGACGTGCCCCGCTGCCTTCTAACAAAGTGCTTGTGGTTCTCTCTCTTTTTTCTGTTTTCACTCGAACAATAGCACACCGCATTCGTTACACGTTTTATTAAAACCACGTGCTCGCGAAACGTCAAAGCTTTTAACGGACGGAGCACGAACTTAAATATAATTAATGGAATATGGAGTGTGGTGTAAAATCATTAGTTCCGACGGTGTGGCATAATTAGAGCACTTTCCGTTGTTTGTTAGTAGAATATTTTCCCCTTTTAGCTGCCTTCTGTTGAAGTTGAAAATCATTTCATTAAGTATAATATTAAATGTACTGTACAAACATCCCTCCAACGCTGAAATTACCCTTAACCGTTCAAATTTATCTCTATTGCACGCCGCATTTATCTCCAAGGTTCATTTCCGCATCCCCACCCCTTCCAGCTGCGCCCAAAAAGGATCCCTCTCTCCATCATCCGGAGGCGCAACCAAACGATCAATAAAACTGTCGTTCGGGACATTTTTCATCTTCGACACCCCCAAAAAAGGCCCCATAAAGCACCCAACCGCTCTCCGGTCCTTTCTCTATCGACACGTTTTCCCACGCTCAAGAAATTTTCCCAAAGCTTAAGGGCTTTCACTTGAAAAAGGAAGGAAAACAAATGTTGTCTACCCACAAAATCAAGGTTCGCAGATTGGTCGTTTTTCCAACACCCCCCACCATCGAGGCGTGATCTCCGAAAGACTCTCTAAAGTATTGTGTAATTGACAAACACATAAGACACGCTTGGGAAAAAGGTTCCGGGGAGGGCTTTTGGAAACGATGCAATTACGTGCCGGGACAAAATGAGGGGTGCAGAAATAAAAGATTTCTTTTACCATTTCTTAATGTCCCGAAGGGTAGAGGGCTCTAATTTCCACGCACCATTTTCCGCTCGGCTGTTTGCGTTTCTCTGTGATATAATGTCACTAGTTGAGACTTTTACAAAAATATTGCTCTTTTCTTCACCCCCGAGCGCATCGATAACATCTTTATGGTGGGATTAAAACTGACCTATTTCGGCACGTTTTCGGTGAGCAAATGTTTTGAACGCTTCGGAAAAACAATGTTTTCATTGCCTCAAAGTTTGCAACCACCCTCCATTTTATGGCAACTCCAACGGTTGAGGGTGTGAGTTATTTCACCCCATTCCAACTGAGTACAATGTAGAGAAATAATAGTCCCTGGACGGAAAAAAAATCCCCACTCAAGTGCAAGTCAAGTTTTCGTCTCGGTTGACCTCCGATGACCTTTTCGTCCACACATTGGCTGGCTTCAGTTTCACCATTATTATTACTATTCCCAAACTTATGTCATTAGCGAACGGTAAACAGCAATCAACTACCATTGACCTGCTTTTCCTCCCGATTTCCATGCCCTCCTGGAGGGGGGTGGAAACTTTAGAGCGCAGGCAGCATCGACCTTAAATTCCATCACACACACATAAATGTTCGAAACCAAGGGAGAGTTGCATCGGGTGTGGCTGAGCTTCCCGATAGCTACTATCAGGCGGGATTTTCGATTTTCATAAAACCCAAGCAGGAACGCAAAAAAAACCTCCCACATTTTTCCAACCCCTCCCCCATCGAGACCTCCCCAGAGGAAGGGGGATTGATTTTTTCTGAGCGAACGGCAAGATAAATTATAATAGATATACAACCTTGCCCTGCTTTTTCTCTCCTATTTCGACGGGCTTTTCCTAACCCCCCTCCCTTCTGATTTCCCCAAACGGATTAGGGGAAAAAGCGGGTCGCACACCGGGGGGATTTAATGAAATGAGATTATCACTTCGTGGGTTGATTTCGAGCGTGGGATAAAGTAATTGCGGAAGGAATCACAATAAAAGAACGGCCGGTGTAAGTTAATCACATTCTAATTAGTTTCACATAAACAAAAACCAAAAGAGGGAGCAAAACCCAAGCCGAAAATGTTTAAAAGTTTTCATTCGACATGGTTTATAACATGAGATTTAATTGTCGAAAAACAGCTCAATGAAAACGCATTATCCTTTACCGAACGATTTAAAATTGGACCGCATGGGATTTGTTTCGATTGGGAAAGCGGGAGATATTTATCTCTGTTTGATCTTTTTAATTAAGTTACCCGCTCGATATACCAGCGATGGGAAATAAATCATTTTTTCCACCGCCTTTCGCTATCCAATGAACCTTAAATTGGTTGCTAATAGAAAGGCAAACTTGCGTTGGTCGATGCTTTCAGTGTTATCTTTTTCAATTTGCAATTTGGCATACGCAAAAACAGATGCTAACGTTCCGAATAAGAATGGCAGATATTTTATACGATGGTTTCCGGGTGGAAATTATGAGTGGTTATTGGCGAGCGTCGAATGATTTATCATCTTCTATTTCCCGTTTTCGTGACCGAGGGCGCGTGATGCGATTGTTTAATTTATCCAACACAAAACCCGAATGGCACGGAGAAGCAGGTGGCTCTGCCGTCTTGTTTTCCTCCACAGGCGACGACAGGTGGCCATAAATGAAACCCAACGCCGTCCCATCTTTCCGCACCGTGGATCCACGCGAAAAGGTAATAAGATTGTGTCGGGCTCGACTTTCGCCGAGTCTTATCAATTTACTTCGCGAGGGACCGGCGCGACTCTAGAGGAATCGCGCTTTCGCTGCATCGAGCTGCGCCGGAAAAATGGCCCCCGAGGCACCACAGGAAGGTGCAGAAATGATCTACCTTCAGCCGCACTCGACGATGGAAAACTTTATTATTTTCATCTTTTTTAATGAAGCCATTCGCCGAAACCACCCCTTAAGGTGGAGCTAATATTACCGACCGTGCCGAGTTGTGCCCTGCCGGTCGGAAAAGCGAACGTGCGGTCGTGCAGGCACCGATCCGGAACACCAAACATGCCTCCCAGCCCCGGTGGCGGAAAGGTGGCGAGATTGCGACCATCGCGAACCCCGGACTCGCACACTCGAAACCTCGCGAGACGACTCGAGGTTCTCGAGGACGGAAAATGTTGTTTTTGGTGAAAATTAATTTCTGCCCTCTTGGAGCAAATAATGATCTTCGAGTTGGTTCGTGCTTTCGTGGACGGCGCATGGTCGGCCTAGCGGAAAAACCGCCCGCCTCCCTGCCCGTGGGCAATTTATCGTCAATTAATTAAGCGAATGATTTATTCAACTCGGAAATGCCCGCTGGTTTGGTATTTTAGCGTAGACTAAAGAAGGTGTTTCGCTACTGTTTTTCCGCCCGCGAAGCGAAGAGGAATAAAGAAGCAATTGAAACACAAACGCAAGACACACACGTGCAGTTCAAAGCGCAGGGAACACACTTGAACCACCATTTGGTGGATCTTTGATCTAACCAACGTCGCACAAAGGGGCAACGGAATAAAACAACACACACACACACTTTACAGCTTCCCTTGAAGAACAACATGGCGAGCGAAAATATTGGTCGTTCGAAGATGGCAAAACCCGGTCGAACATGTGTGTGATTTCACAAAACTGAAATAGATTTTTGTAGTTCAATGGAACTGCACTGGCGATAATGGAACTCTTAGAACGGTTTCCACATAGATTATAATAATTTACATACATTTCGTTTGCATTCGGGAGGGAAAATAGCGAAACACTTCAAAGCGTTTTGCAGACTTGCAAGCCACCGACGATGGATGGAATCTGTCGCACAACCAGAGTTCGAATGGCTAGCTCGAGCACCTCGTGGTTTGTAGTTTCCCACTACCAACAAAACACACCCTCCCTCGCTGGGGAAAGTGTGCCGTGGTAGAAACCTCACGGAAAAGGGTTTGAAAACGCGACGGTGAGACGATTACTGGCACCTTCTGTCTCGCTAATCCGTCTGTGCAAACATCGCCCCGGGGGTGGAGGGCAAGCGTCAGCCTGGAACAACGCGCCCCGGGTGCATTTCCACCAGCGTTTTCCTCCGATTGAAGCAGGGGTGCAGTAAACCACCATTACGAGGAAGCTAATATTTTATCAGTAATTATCATCGAACGGCCCGAGAGCTGGTGGTGGCCGCTCGTATGTGTATGTGTAAGTGTGTGTGTTCGCTTTGTGGCGGCAGATGTGCTCATAAAATACGGACCGGAGTCGGGAACTGGCAATAAAAGCGTTGAACCGACCCAACACCCAACCGGGGGCGCCACGCGTACTTTCCTCCGGAGAAGGCCTTACAATTCGGAAAAGCGACCAAGAAGGAAAAAATAAACCGTTAGCATGTGGTAAAAAAAAACGAGATGCCCCACGGAGATTGGGAAGGAAAATTAATCACGCATCCTTACAACCTACCCACTTACAATGTTACTAAAAGAAACCCAAGAGTTTCCTTCAAAACCCGTGAAGAAAAACTTGCTACAGCTAAGAACAAATAATTACCTTATTTTCTCCCATTATCGGCAGAGGAAGCACTTTGCCGGGAAATCATCCGACTCGTGGAAAGGGTTAGAAGATGCTGAAAATTTGCGTACGATTTGTGGATATTTTGTCTGCAAAACGTAAACGTTGTCCTCGTTCTCGTTTCACGGCTCCGGCATCGACGTCCGTTTCCTGCTGCACCCCGCGGGTTTTCCACGAACGTTCGCCGTGGGAGGTTGTGCGTGCTCGGTGAAGCCAAATATCCGTTTCCGGGCGCGAACACTCCAAAGGCACGCACTCTAAAAACAAACTCACCCGAAAGGGCACACGTCTTCATCGTCACTTACGCCGGCACACTGATCCGTTATTTCGTGTGGAAAATTGTTCCACCCCCCCCTAACCCCACGCACTGTTTCCATTAGATGGTCATTTCGGTATGAATTCGTCGAGTTTTGCTGCCACCGTTTTTTTTTTCTATGATTTGTCGTTTTTTCCCTTTCTCGCGACAATTAATTCCAACCGCTTGTTTCACACCCACTTAATGAGATAATCATCGGTCTATTTAACTGCTAGGTGAAACACGCTTTTCGTCCCTTTTCGTGAACATGAAAGTAATGCGATTTCTTTCGCTTTGTTGTGTCTGGATGATTTATTTTTGAATGGACCCAAAGTACTTTACACGCTTTTTGTTTACTTCGTTAATAGATTAGTTTAGTTTACACTACTGAAACTATTCATTTTAATCATTTTGTTTACTTGTTTTTGTAAAAACTAATGGTTATTTTCGATAGTTTGTAAACACTTAGTGATAAAAGATATGTAACTACACGTACTGCACTTTCGAGATAAACAGGTCCTCACTGACAACGTTATCGTCAGGCGGCATCGTTCTTCACACACACGAGATAAACATTTGGCATGCTTTGACTTGCTCAACGAAATTAATCTTTGGCTACTTTTCTCTCATTCTTCCCCGTCTCGTCTTTCCGGGAAAAGATCTTCAGAAGTCGAAACGTCAATCAAAATCACTTCTTACAGGGTTGATTAGGTTGCTTCGCTCTCTCTCTCTCCCTCTCTTTAACCCACAATTTTGGCACAAACGACACCGTTTGCATCTTCTGCTTTCCATCCGGCTTCGGAAACTGCTGGTTTCGCTCCAACGAACCATTTTCTTCCCGAATCCGTTCCGTGGGTACCGACGAAGCTTCGCTCACGCACATCCTTCACGAGCTACATTTATGGCTTCGAGAACGTTTTTACGGACGGCTGGTGAAATATCCACTCACTGAAAGCTGATTTATGGCGCCATACCGGAGGGGGAGGTGCCCGTCGAGGTGAAGATGAAACAACGCCCGGGCGATGCGCTTCTTCGCTTCCGTAGGCTTATTTTTATCGCAACGTCGAGGTGAACGCTGGAAGAGTTGCCAACATCTTCGATCTCGAGCGCTGAGAACACGCGTTGTTTATCCGGCGCGTGGAGGAACCGAGATCCCTCCAACCGAAAGGAACGACGTAAGTAAGCCATCGGTGATGGGAGAAAGTCGAAACGATTCGCAAAACAAATACTACACACAAATCCACACACACACGTACATGTAACACAGGATAAAACACGTCAACTTCGACATGAGTGAGACATTTTTCCCCGAAAACAAAAAACTAATTGCTTGAAACGAAGGTAACTAATGCTACAGCTTCTTGGAGAACTTCCTAATTTACACAAAGCGAAGGTAAACAAACCAGTATCAACCGTAATTTTACTCAAAGGTGGCGATCTTGATGTCACTTGAACTGGAGACACTGCAAATTCACTCTATGCCATTTGGGAAACCCACTTCACTTCCATCGTAACTACAAGACTACTATCGAAGGGTTTCTATCGGGTTTCGAACGTTCTGCATAAAATAATTATTCTTTTCACAATTTTAACACATTCAATTTCACTTGGTTTTCCTTTACTAACCCTTCGGCTAAACACTTCGTTCAAATTCGAGACACGTAAAGGCCCGGACTCATACGCTGTGGTGTTTGCTGCTCACCAAACAGCAATGATGGTGAGCGATCTTAACCCAGCCCCGAACGGAAACTCAATTCCCCAAACGCGTTCGCGACACGTTAAGACGTTGACCAAGACGTCGCTAGCGCAGCTTCACGTCCAGCTTCATTCGCGAATGCTCCAAGACTGACGCGAACTCACGATCCGACACGGTGCTCCGGATCGGTGCATCCAATCGGCGACGGTGATGTTGGTGGTAGTGGCCGATGTAACGGTCGAACACGCAAACACTCAAACCGACGCAAACAACGCCTTCCCGCCGTTTTCCCTTCCCGTTGGAAAAGCGCATGGTTGTGAATGGATGGACGAGTGGTTTACTAACAGTACCGTCCTAGTGTTCCAGTGAAACGTACCAACACACCCACCCCCGGGGTAGGACATACACAAGCACGCGCGCAAACGCAACTGAACCGGCGGGAAAAATCCGTCCAACCCGTGCACGTGGTTTCACGCTAACCGACCAACGTCCGAACCACAGCCGAACGAAACCCGAACACGAACGAACTCGGCGCTTATCAACCAACTCGCGGTCATGTTGGAAAAAAGGTGGTGGAGGCGCCTGGTGTTTGGTGCGAAGGGCAAGACATTAGGGCGGAGGAAGGGGAGGAGGGGGAAATCTCAAACGGCAAAAACAAAAGGAACACAAATGAACCAATATTCGAGAATAGCTCCAGACATGCATCCCGTTGGGACATGAATCCCGATGTTCGAAGGGTTGTTACATGCCATACCCTCGCGTTTTTCTGCCTAGTCCTGCCTTCCCCCCCCCCCCCCCCCCCACCCCTCCCCTCCTCGTGGGTCCTGCTCCATGATGACCGTGATTTTTGCCGAAAGAGGAAAAACACGAGCACGATGTGTGCATACACGATCGGTGCATGCAAGCGTAGTGATTTATTTACACCGCGCACCACAAACGGATCTTTTGCGCGGACCTGCTTTTTGTAACGATCGAAAAATGATTTACCTTTCGGGCCGGAAAATGGCCCCCGGCGGCCTTTTGCTTAGGGTTTCGTGTGCTCCCTCCTCGAATGCAAATGTGCAACCGAGAGCCGATCAATGTGTTCGATTGAGTCGCATGTTTCCCCCCCGAAGAATCAACAGATACACAACGCCACGCTGGCGACCGACGGACCGAAGCGGTTGAAATCGAACGACCCACGTTCGGTCGGTCATCAATAATTGCTCAATCGCTTAATGCGCTGCAGTAACATTGTTTCGTTTTGCCGGTGCGACGGAAAATGTGGAAAGGTTTCTCGGCCGGTCCTATTTTTGCTTTAAATTACCTTTTCCACAAATTGCACTCCGTCCGTGCTCGTAGGGGCAGGGTTTGTGCGAGAGGGGCGAGCACGCCGCGCAGTAAGTGAAACCACTTATGGATTCTATTTTAAGAGCTAGAAAATCAATCAATATCGAGTGTTCGGTCGGACGCGATTAAAAATCTTGCGGTGAAATCAATGGCCGAACGATTAGCGAAACCGATTTCAGCGACCGTCGTCGAATGGTGGAAATCCATTTTCCACTCCATCGACTCCACTCGAATAGCCGGCCCGATGAATCATAATTTTGTAGTGATTGATGCCCATTTGTGTGCAAATGAGAAACCCCACCAACCCAATCGGGTGCTGAGCAGCGTCGGGGAAAATCACTTAACTTTCCGTGTCGTTTTAAGGCAGCTTTTTCCAGACTCAGAGGGCCACTCTTAGAGTTCACTGTAAGATCTTTTACATCCATCGAATAAAGGGCCGTCCGAGGAACGTCTCAAGAAATCGATCCATTTCAAACGAGAATGTGTTCTTCTCCCCCTCGATAGTATCAAACTACCTCGTGTGGCCATCTTACACTTTAATGCTGCGAGACAAGTCTTTCCAGTCACTCTGCTGATCCTTTATCGGCTGCATAAACATTTATGCTAATTTATGTTTGATTTATTAACAGAAGGAAGCGCATTTGAAAGCAACTCCTATATCTATTCTATCGTCAAGTAAAGATTGAAAGGAGAAGGGGTTTCCTCCAAACCAAAGCTACTAAACAAAGGAAATCTTCGTTAACTTCTAAACTAATGGTTCATTCGAATAAATGTTTCAACTCGTGTAGCTTTGCTTGTGATTTTTCCATTCTTCTACATGTTAAACGAAAGCCTCTTTAAGGAATCGTGTTAAACAATCTGACTTAAATGCCATACAGATTCCGCTTAGCTTTCCCTACAGTTTGAAGCTATCATATGAAACTTTTACTTCCCCCTATTGCCCGGTCGGTTTTCCCAACAGCTCCCCTGGGCAGTGATGATTAATTGCTGTAACGTCTACCGTGTACCCTCGCTTACGAAAAAGTTTACCGCTAGAGCCGAGCGATATGAACGACTGAATAGAGCGCTGACAGGCCGCGAAAAACTGCCTGCTCGCCTATGATAATTATCCCCATCCCCCTCGGCTCTCGGAAACTGTTCCTCCTATTGTTTTTCGTTTCAGATTTCTTCTCTCTCGAAATCTCGTGATCCTAGCCTTCGACCTCGATCACATCCATACCGTTTCGCCGGCGAGCCGGATTACGGATGTAAGCATATTTGCGATTAATGTGTGCGTAACGAGTTGGATTGATTTGATTAATTCAATGCGCTAAACGTGACATAATGGTTTCCTGGTAAAGGTTTGACATCGGCCAGCCAGTCGATCGGCAGCCTTCGATGATGTGAGAATTTTCTCCCGACGAAGTGGAAGGATGTGGGAAGGCTAGTGTGATTGATGATCTTGCTCGAGGAAAAGATGAATTGCGGGGTTAAAACGTTTCGACCACTCGTGTGAAGAACGTACGGTCGAAGGAAACGCACGAAAGTTCGGACGGTTTTATTGATTTTGACGGTTCCCCGGAAAACGTAGTGAGACAAAAACCGAACCCAGCAAAGGAAACGGTTACGGGTGAGCCTGTTTGAACGGCTTTGGACTCCACACACCATGGTGTGATCGGTTTGCAAGCATAAAATCTTGTCCAAGCAGAGTTTTTCATATCTGATACACGTCAGTTTTTCGGTTAAGAGGATGATGAACTGACAGCTCAAAAACTCATCCATTCTTCGATAAACATGAACTCCATCCTTTTCGGAGTGGTCGAAGAGGAAGCTGATTATCATTATAAATGTATGAAAAACCTGAGTGTTGAAAATTTCGATACACAGGTGCTGATAAAAACCTTCTATTATGATTAGCTTTGGGTGAAAGGCATCTCAAATAGGATGATGTAGCGCGATCGATACTTCAAGTAATTTAAATATTTAAATCCTCTTTTTTCGATACTTCCGATACTAACAAGTCACCGTTCTAAGCGGATGTTTTGTATCCACCCCGGATGGGAAAATAAAAGTACCGGCATCTTCAAGAAGATCATCGTAATATACCCTCTCGGCAACTAGAAGTAATGTACATTTTCTCGGAAATCTCACTCGAGGACAGGATGGAGCATTTCATCCCCGCAGCGAAAGGAACATTGACCACGAGTTCGTTTACACCAATGTAATGCAATCATCAATCTGGCGTTGGAAAACTGAAATCACCATTCTTGCTGCGGCGATGAAATGCATTTTGCCATAAAATTATTGCCACGCTCCGTTACCCGCTGACCTTCCTGAACTGCTAGGTAAACAATTTCCATTTAACAGCTTCCTGTGACGGTCGCAAACATCTTTTATAAACGTAGGGCGCTGCCTTCGTTGAAACAGAAACTATTGCTCACCCTGTCCCTTGGATGTAATCAGTATTAATCTTCATTTGTCTTGAGGTTCAACAAGTTTTGCAATTTAAATCATTTCATAAAATTACGGTGTGGTCTATCTTTACGTAACATTCATGACCCACCAGGCGCCTCCATTTTGAGATGGACGAACGGAGCAAGCGGAATCATTTCGCGCGGTTTACTATGCAAACAATAATGACCAGTGAACCCTCCGACCAGAATCGTTTATTTATTGCCCACCGATGCGGAAGAAAAAAGCCCCCAAAATGTGCGAATGCGAAGGAGTGAAACGCGATGCCTTTTGGTATGTTTGGCACGTGCAGCTTACGTCCTATCTAATGATAGACCGACTACGGTTCATGGATGCTGCTACCACGCAACGGCTTTTTCGTGTTGCTGGTCGCGACGGAAGTAAGGAAATAGAGATAGACAGAGAGAGAGAGAGAGAGTGAGGGGGAAGGCTTCACTTCCAAGCACTGTTTCCGGCCCAGAAGCGTTCTCACTTTCATGCCTTATTGACCTACATTTAATGCCCAGTCGAGCTTCCGTGACATCCACGATCGGTCTGGTGTCTCTGGTGCGGGTTTTTCGTTGTTGTCGCAACGATTCCCTTGCTCATCTTCCTCACGGAAGTTTGGCCGAGTTGTCGCGCGGCTCTTGAAATAGATCTCGGGGTTTTCTGTCTTTCCATCCTTCACTTCCTGTTCCGTGCACCGCGATAAAGGGCTCGTTTGGATACAATCAAGTTTCCTGCTGTTTGAGCACCGACTGAAACCACGAATCCGAAACCACAGTGGCACTGCTTTTATCGACGATTCTGAAGTGATGCTGACTCTGACCGGTTCGGTTGAGTTTTTGCAAAATGCCGTGCTAGGTTACCGTGACGTGGATTGCGTTGAAATGCACACCCTTTCGTCCATTGCTACCGCATTTTACTATGCAATCGTTGAGGTGGGTGGCTCTGTACTTTTGGAATGTTTCGTTTTTACTACTAGTCTTTACTCTTTACTAGTTTTTGGCAAAGACTAGGTGAAACCAGGAATGAAGATACAAACAATCTAAACCTATCTAATTGTTAATAGTAAATTATAAATATTATCAAAAAATATCTCATTTTCTATTTTAACAAGGTAAAAACATAGTAAACCATCCTTAACAATAAAGAGTGAGCCCAAGTAACCTTGATTTGAATGTGAAAAATAAAAACTAACCCCAGGCACGTTCCTGACCTTTTCCTCCTACTTTTCTATTTGTTTTTAAGTACACAACACTTAAGTACTCGTCGGGTGGAACAGATTTTGTTTGGTCATGGTTTAATTAGCATGGAAATCAAAAATATCAAAGCACTGGCTTCAAAAACCCCCCCTTCAGCACAACAGATACACTGGCAAAAAGGGGTTGCAGTTGCTGGCCGTCCATAAATGCCTGAAGGAAAAACTTGACCGCAATGCGCGGTTGTTAAGTGCAACGGTTCTGTCGATGGCCTAAATACAACGGTCAAATGAAGTGACTTTTATACTCCAAACAAACCGAACGATGTTTGCTCTGTTGCTGTGTATTTATTTCCTTCCTATTTTCCAACGGGATGATTGTGTAAACGACATTTTGGAAACCACACAATACTACAGTTCAAAGTATTCGTTAATTTACTATCAAAACTTTCCAATCACTGGTTATCTATTTTGCACCAAACGTACTAATCGTGAAGTTAGAAATCATTCTGTACTTTGCACTATCGAACGCTGCTGCCAAAAGTTTAAAGACAACTCACTTTCAGCGTAGAAGCACGCTAAAGAAGAAAAAAACATCATTCTACACTTCCGGAAAAACGCGAAAAAAGCGTTAGAGAATGGTTCTTTATCCTCCGTTCACCGGATGGAGCGGAAGCTGTCGAACGGAATCAAAACGAATTGAGAAGGAAAAACTTTTATTTTGGCTTCCACCAGAATAAAAGGCAAAATGGGAATAAAGAGGGAAGCTAGCACCGAACCGAGGGCTGCTTCAAACGTTATCTTTACTTTTCCTATTCCACTTGCAAAAGGTGTTGGAAGGTTTTATTATTTTTTGTGTTAATAAAATCTGCAAGCTGCCCCGGGGAGATGGTTCGTTATATTTTCAAAATGCTCCCCAGGGAAAGGCGAAAGCATCACGGTTTGCGTTGGGACAGGGGGTGCACAAGTGGCGTGGCGATGAGTCGCCCGATTTATCGATGTTACCAGTGTCGTCGGATGGTGTAGGCGATCTATCAGCCCTGCATCATCTGCAGCAATGGCAGATGTGCATCGATAATGGAATTTTTCTTTTTCCGCTCACAAGACAAGTACGCCGATGCCTTGGTGCTGCATCATCCTTTCCGTCTTACATCCGCCTCCGTGGTGGTTCGCGTAAAATGACGACGTCAGCCGGGTGACATCGAATTTAAAGAGGGGGGGGGGGGGGGGGGGGGGGAGGAAAAAAAACCTATCTTTCAAGTCGTCCCCATCTAACCGCATAAAAATGCATCGAACGTTATCCGGCCAAGTGCATCCTCCCTAAATCCAAGCCGATGAAAGGAAGCCTTTGTAAGGATCCGGCACGGGAGCAAATGATGCTATTGTTTTCCATTTTATTTTACTTTTTTCTTTTATCTTCCTCTTCTTTATTATCTTTTCCCATTGCATCACAATGTTACAAGTTCCTTACTCACTGCGGCGCAATCTCGGCTCGATCCGGCCCTCACGTTCACGATGGCAAAAGTTCCATCGACATAAAAATGGTGTCAACTCCACGGAAAACTTGTCAAGGAAGCGTCACAGCTTAGTGATTGTGTCGATCAGACCAATTTTACATAATAAAAACGAGTTTTTCTTTCCATTAGGTTTTACTTTAGCAAGTTGTAAGTATAGTGAAATAAAGATTCAATATGTTACGTTAGAGACATTTTTACTATGGTCTCACGTTCAAGCAATAAACTATTTGTTTTTACATAACATTATAAATTTTATGGATAGTTTAGGATGTGACTTTTTCCAATCAACAAACAAGTGTATTTATGTACTACATTATATAAAAAAACCTAATTTTAGTATCGTGTAGTATGTTTAACAACTATTTATCTTGATGTCACAGTAAAAATTTCATTACCCATTTAGAAATCATCAGCTGGACGTTTCGATACTCAAAAGCCGGTATGAAGCCGGAGTGACCAAACGATGGACGAAAAACCTCGAGTCCCTGGAGGGAAAACAATTTATGCTGCCACGAGTCACTTCAGCATTTATAGTGTTCCATAAGCACTCTCAAAGTGGCGGTGAAAACGATTTGATGCAACTTTTACAACTTCGCAGCAATAAAATGCTTCATTTTGTGATCCGATCGGATAGACTCCCGTTCGAGAAAGATCGCCGCCAGTTGATATGTAGGTTATGCTTCCATTTCCCTTCGTTTGCCAAGTGCTACAACAAATCAATTATCTGACACAGTGACACACACACACGAACGCACTCCCAGGGCGATTGAAAACGAACCCCGAAAGCTCATCGATGATGAACGAAAAGGTGCTCCGATTTCGATGGAGACGCCTGGTCGCTGAGCTGTGCGAGAGAAAGGATCTGTTTTCAAACAACAATTGTCTGCTACAAATGGACCATTTTACTGCTACCTACAGTCTCCCTTCATCTAGCTCCCCATCGGGTGCTACCCCTCGGGAGCACTGACCGTCGCTCGAGTCGTTCGTAAATTTGTCGTCACACGCGCTCTTCGCAAGATTAAGCTGTCTTTATTTGTTTCTACAAACTCCACGCACACGCTACACTGTAGTAGTATTTCTCTGTCTCCAAAGTTGCCCTAAAGCTAGAGATAAAAGGCACACACACACAGACACAAGTGCCCGTCAGTCTGTCCGGTCATTCTCGATAACCAGCCAGAGTAGCACTTGGCTAGTTTGGTGGAAATCGAACCTCGATCGAAACCGTAGGAGATTTGGGGAAACATCGAAAATGCCAAAGCTAGACTGTTAGGACAAACGGTGGCGGCGGCTGCAGACAATAAAGAAACCACAAACGACGCCGAAATCCGAGCTCTCGGGGAAATTATCTCCAAACGGGCTCCATCGGCGAAATTTTACGAGAAATATGATCCTTCGTGCAGAAGAAATGCTTCGGTGCACCAAGGATGGCGGTAAAGTTTGAAAGCAACGGAATAAGACATTGAGATGCTACTACGCGTAAAGATGCATCAACTGCATAATCTTGCCGTTTGTTTGTTTCTTTTGTGAATTTCAAACGGCTAGATTATTGCAATAGATCGCATTTGACACGTGATCCTTTTGGAAGTTTAACGCGCTTATCGGATTACAAGTATGAGAAACAATTGAGCACATGAACGGGAAAAGGTCGCGAAAAGTAGCAACTTCGCCTATTTCAATTGTTCCGATCACACGATGTTGTTGATTTTCTTTTTGCCAACACGTTTATCATTCAATGCCTGTCAGCATTATCCTGAAATGGCGACAGTAATCATAGTACGGGGGCAAACAACGGGTCCGCTGTCCAGATGATTGATGAGAAATATTAAAATAAATTGATTTCCACGCCATCCCGTGCTGCTCTCCTTCCCACGGACACTTATTTCGCCGCTGTCTCAAACATATCCTTCGGTCAAATGCACCGAAACGCCGTGGCCGTTGCAAAAGAACAACTAGAACAAAACAAAACAGAAAAAAATCGGTAAATATTATATCCCCAGCTCGGTTTGGTAAATGATGGACAGTCGGGTTTTTTTTTTATCGTATAGCGTATTATTTCAACCATGACTTCTTTTCCATGGCGGCTGGTGTCTGAGGGTATCGTTTTCAATGCGTCATCGGTAGGTTTCGATCGCTTCAAGCCATCCGGGTTCGATGCGTGGATGGATGGTTGTCACAAACTTTGCAAGATTTTTTTCGTTACTTTCTTCCCTTCGTCTCTGTTGATACTTGAGGTATTTTCATCAAATTAAGGGAAGAGTTCTAATTGATTACATTTCTGTTTTGGCGACTCCCACTCACACGCTTTTGATGTTGATTTTTTGTCGAACGCCATATTTTATATCGACTTATTGATTGTTTAAAAAGTCTGGAGCCTCGCTGAACCATCGAAAAGTGGCAATTTAATTAGATTTTATTCTAACACCACATCGCCCAATCGATACACACCAACGAACACCAGCGAATGCCTGTGTGTAATTTAGAACTATAGAGGAAACGTTTAAATTCTGCTGCAGCATCAGCAAACCTGTCTTCTTGATGTACGTGAATATGCAACAACCATTATAAATGCAGAAGCACCACACCATTCGGAACACTTCCCTCAATTGATGCATAAAAACGATCAATTATGATCCACAATTATAACTGTTTTGAAATGTCAAACAGTTTGTTGTAAGCTGATAGTCCATTTAAACAATTACTATTTTGATAGCATCATACCTAATACTTGTCGTAGCTAATAAATAACAGATACAATAGGGAATAAAATGTATAGCTTGAAGCTATAGTAATAAATAAATGTCTTCGGCATCGTAACAGATTTCCGTCTAGAGACATAGCTTGTGTCTTCAATAATCAATATTTTAACATTATCGATCTCAAGAGTATCATCCAAAGGGGATAAAAGACAACTTTGCGCTGAAAAGTGATACTAATTGAATTAAACTTGTTCGTCGTTGGGTGGAAGCGTGTAAAAGTTCTGAGCCACCAAGGATCAGTCTACCCACCCACGCCGAGCAATAACTCACCCCACGTGCCCGGAAGTGATGACCAGCGTGGACTCGTAGCGTGGGGTGGAAACATACGAACATGTCCTGATGAGTTTTGATAAAATAAGCCACCACACCAATCAGCGAAAGCCATCCGTATGGGACTGTAATCCCCGGACGGGGAATGAAACACGACTCGCTCGTAAATGAATTGGTGAGAAAACGGAAAGCGACACCAGAAGGGGTGCGTTACAAGGTTTAGAAGAACATGAAAAAGGGTACACCGAAAAGGACTTCCCATCTGTCTTCATTCAGCATCGCACTGAAGTTGGCCGGTGGCGCCGAGCTAAGGCCGGACGATGACCTAGACGCAGCCCGCAACTAAAGGTTGTGGCGAAGAGGCTTCCGCTCTGACAATCCCTTTTTGAAGCTGCTCATCCTCATAGACTGCCAGGAAGTGTCCGTTTTTGTGCGGTGCCATCTGCACGAACTGTCCCGTGCCTGAGTGATAGCATGGCACTGTTTGACAGATGATAGCCCAAACCCGTCCGATGGCGAAAGACAACTCCAACCCACATTCCGAGGAAGCTGCCACATTCAATATCCTGTCAGACACAGTCATAAGCGTAGAGTGTCAAAGGCAGCAATAAAAAAAACCCCGTACAACAATGTAACCTACTTATCAACACGCAAATGCAGTCGCGGTTCATGACGGTAGCAGGAGCCCTCGGAACCATAATCTGGTCACTGATTATGATGGAATTCACTGCCAGCTCCGCTGACGCCGAAGCCTGCGATGGGTGGCGATGACAGCTTTAGTGGAATTCCTGTCAGTGGAACCGCGCCGGTTGGCTCTGCAATCCTCATTAATGTCGGCACATTCCTGCACACAGAAGGAGCCGCGAGTAAAACAGCTTGTAACAGTGCGTTAATTTGATCTAGCGCCATCCTTCGGGACTTGGGCATATTTCTAGTATATCCTTCCTATCCTCGCGATAAGTTAATTCATTTACCTGTCCCCTTTATGACTTGCTTATATTTTCTTTGTCGTGAACGTTAAATATTTTACTAAACATAGTTTCGCCGTCAAGCGAGAACATATTTCAAGCGTTTTCAATGGGACGCTGATTTGAAGGATTTGTTAGGTTTAAATGAAAAATATGCTCACTGGTTATTATCGCGCTGTGTTGAGTTTTCCCGTTAAATTTGGAATCCTATTCCACCGGAGTCAACAACCTGAGTTCATGCGATAAATCATAATCAGCAATCACAAACCAACGCGCGTCGAAAACGGAGGGAATATCCTCGTTGGTGGCAGAACACATCGCTTTCCCCGCCAGGAAAAATCATCCGACGCACCAGCTGGTCGCCATAACAAGCTCCTCCGACTCCCGCGAAAATGCGTGTCACACACACACACACACACACACACACACACACACACACACACATACACGGATGGCACAGATTTTCAAAAAAGTTCTGAGCTCATTCATTGCAAGACGGTGGTATATGACTGTGTTCCCGTTGTGTTGGTGTATGATAAATGACTTCCATTTCCATTTCGGGTGTGTGCTTATTTTTATGCTTTTTCCTCATCTCGTTAGTGGAAGACATGATGATATTTCCATCCACACGGTGCGTTCTGTGCTTATCAGATGCTGTGATGTCTTTTGAGGTATCACAAGATTCTTGGGGCCATTGAACTGGGCATAGTTTTCACCATAGTCGAGTACGTTTTGGGGTATAAAAAAGGAAAAGAAAGTCAATTTCTTGGTTGAAGAGATTTAAGGGAAACTTTAATAGATTCTTTTCGTATCATTTAATGTAAGAGATGTAAAAAAAATCATCACCTCAAAGTTTATACATACCTGAACTACTGTTTTCTGTTTATTTGATACCTACGAGGGTTGTTAAATGGAAAAATAGATTACAATGTGCACAATTAAAACGATCGACGGGAGAGAATCATGTCCCCGACTCAAGCCCGAGCTAAACCAATCAAAAACTACCGACCTGGCAACCAACCTGGTTTCACGGTGAAAGGCCGCTAACCGGACATAGTTTTTCTCCAGCGAACAAAAAATTGAACGACTCCTGGCACGTTAGCTTGGTGGAAGTTACGTGTGCAATTCATATATCGGTACCGCCGTTACGGCACCACAAGTCCTTAATGCATAAATAATTAATGCTTCTATAGGACGGGATGAGGAAGTGAGGTATGCGGGAGAGGAGAGAGCCGGTCTGTCTGTCACTTCCGTACCATCGAGCGTTACTTTTTCAAATATCACAAACTTCGAACCTGCCGCCCTGGAGTCCTGGTTTTGAACAACAAATTTCCCATCACTTTGCATTCGTTTCGCATGAAAGCATGTTTCGATCGAATATACTACAGAAAAGAAACCCCCAGAACTTCCGACTTTTGCTTCTGTCTGCTCTGTCTAATTGCCTATGCAAGCTTACAAATCGTCTACGGCACGAGACCCTTTCCAACGACCATTCCCAACAATGCTAAAACCTTCTTCCTGGCCGTGTCAGGAAGGAATACGGGACACATGGAAGTCCCTGTTTGTCCCATACAGCTGACTTTAACTCAGAACGTCCATACAAATTCCCCGCACCAATGTAAGCGATGTTTCCCCATCAATTTCGTGCATGTTTCCCCAAACCCTGGAACCAGCGGAAGCTCACCGTTGGCCACGCGCTCTTCCCGACTAGACGCGCCCGCACCCCGCTACTGAGTTTATTGACTCACTGACCTTATTTCCGTGGTGCCCGATTGCGGAATCCCGGCTTCGCGGCAGGAGTTAAAGTTTCCGGGTTTTTTTTTCGTATGTATCACGATGGTATGCATGTAAAAGACTTTGATAGCCCTACAGCTACACTGGTGTATAATTCTTGATACTGTTTTCGTAAGCCCCTGAAACTTCCGTTACTGCAGCAACAACGAAAAAAGGTTGCTTTTGCGCGTAACGGGAACCGCCGGCGAATAGTTTTAATTGGGTAGTTAAAATCAAAACCGCTAAAGCAGCAAGACACGAACGTGGAACCCAAGGACGAAAGTTTATATATGTTACTTCCCTTATTTATCGATCGTCACGATACCTTAACGATGCAATCAGAACTTGGTCAAAACAAGGATACATCGGATTTAAAAGGGCATACCATGTTTAGCTATGAAAATTAAGAGAATTAAGCCATAGAATAATGCATTGTCTTATATTTATTGTTTAAAATGCATATCATAAAGAAAAATCAATAAACTATCAATAAACACGTTTTCCTCAACTGTATGTTTAAAACGATTCAAACTCCCTTCACTCAATCCGTGCGTATAAACTGCCTGAGAACTGAGTTCTTTGCCATCGGTAGTGATGGGGAAACTGAACCCCTAGAGGGATTCGAATCTTTTGATTAAAATCCATTCTGAGATGCGGATATTCGAATCCGAATCCCAATTCGTCATATAATGCGTGCTTACCAAACTTGCCAATTTTTCATATCATTTGTTAAAGTAACAATTAAAACCAATGTTGATCAAGTGATTGAATCTACGAATCTTCGGAATCTTGATGCTGCCAACACTAGCCATCGGAACCACCTAATCTGACAGACGTCATTGCTTCGAGCATTGTGTTGCTAAGTTGGTGAAGTGAAATTTGTACGGAAAATTAACTGATTTACGCGCTTTGAAACCCTGCAAAACTATCGTTTTCATAAACCTTAACATACCGTGCGTCAACAGCGAGCAAAGTCTATTGCATTGAGCCCCTGTGCGGAATGAAAAGCAGCACGTTTTACGACCACGAACAGCCACGAAAAGAACACCTCTCTAACAAGATGGCGGCTGACGACGAGCTGAATGTCGAGGAGCTGCTTGAAGCACCGTACAAGAAGGAGGTAAGTGCCGAAGGTTGGGCATTAATATAATCTGTGTGATTGTTATTTTCAAGCACTACTTGCGCTATTCTCGTCGCTAGAAATTAGTGAGTACGGAAATAAAGGTTACATCTTGCCTAGATCGCTTGTACCCGGAAGAACACGCGCTGGGTGTAGAAGAAAAGGAAAGTAAACTAGAAAGTTCCAAAGGTGGAACCTTCTGTGTTACTTTTCTATTTGCTTACCACCCGATAGCTCTGGCAATGATTCCAAATAAAATAGAGATGCTCCTAGACAATTTAGCACCATGACAAAAATGCACCGTGAACAATTCCTAAGCGTTCTAGTTGAAGCGTCGATGTTAAAGTATATTCGTAGTATGTAAGTGAAGACGAAAAAGTATGTAAGAAAAACCACCAAATACTAGCTCTTTTTTAACAACCACTTCTCAACCAACATCTTCATTCTATTGCAAAGGTAAATGATATAAATTTTCCTCGTTTCTGCATTTTATAGACGATACTAATGTCAGGTTCCGGTATGAGTTTGGTACAGAGAGTGTGTGTATTCAGCTTCCATGACAAAGGTACATACCAATTAATACACGAAACAAAACCCATCAAAAATACTACAAATATCCGATTCCCCCCTCTCTCGCTACAGTAGGTTATATAAAAACGGGCCTCACGAATGAAAGCATCATCGATAAAAGTTGAAGAGTCGAAAATGAAAATCAACAAACCCAGTTCTGGATCAAAACTTTTGCTCTCTCCCCCCCATCCTACACCGTATAAATCGTTTCTTTTTAATCCGTTTTGCAAGATAGCTACCACCCTCAAGAAGCGATCTATCACTCTCCCTTCCCCCCTTACAAATCGATACCCGTGAATCGGACAGAACTGAAGTGATTAAAGTGGAACTTTCTCTTTATTTTTCTAGGCTGATCTCTGTATGAGCTGCTCTGTGTCTGCTGGTTGGATTCTTAGTAGGCAAAAGAAAAAACCATGAAATATAAAGCTATGATAGATCAGTCACCATAGATCTCCTTTGCAATATTGGTCCTCTAGGAGAAATGAACCATGCGCAAGCAACGAACAAAAGACTAAAAAGTACGCATTTTACAACACATCCCAAATAATCGAGCTCGTACGAACGAAGAACCGTAGGAGGCGGCGGTGACAAAACCATCCGCAACTTCCGCACTTCTTCCGTTCATGCGGTTCGCGTTTTCCTATCTTTCCTCTCAATATATAGAATTCTTCATCATTAAAGAGTGTCACAGCAAAAGTCTTGTCAGATTATCCACATAAAAGGAAAAAATCGAATATGCGTATCATCCTAGAACGATGTACAATGTTGTTGGAGTTTAACAACTGCAAACAAAACAATAGCTTTTTTGAAAGTATGACACACTAGTGTGTATGTAAATTATGTTGCCAATGTTTTTCTACTAGCTTGCCCAACAAGGCTGCAAAAAAGACAAGATGTAATAAGAAATTATAAAGCAGTCTCATAAACAATTATGAGGAGAAGAATGGACGGATATCGCTTAGCTTCTACTCGTTTTAGATATCGACTCACCCATGGAACCCTTTCGAATCATCGCTGAACGCGTCGCAACGTAAGAGGACAAAGTGGAAATATGTTTGGGTATACGTTGCTTTCTTTACAGGTACACTTAGACTCCTTCACTTACCATGCAAATATGGTACGAGCAACACGAGCCGTTGGCGTCCACTGGGAGCGACTGGCTGGGGCTCATACTCCACCTTAATTCTCTGTCGGTTTCTTCTAGGTTCGCGAGAGATTGTTCCGATGGTCATCGTCGTCGTCGTCGTCGTCTTTGCGATTTGCGAATCTTCTCGCAAAACCCGGTCACTACTACAGCCACTCAATTTGCATCGATGAACCTCGACGACGGGTGATGCGTTTTCACTTTGATGTTTTTGAACCGATTCGTTCCAGATTATTGGCCTCTCCCGACTGCACCACCAGCCAAGGTCGAGGGTTGAGTAAGGCCCGCCTTTATTTGTTTGTTGCCTTCCTTACGATTGCGATGCCCTCTACGGAATTTTCCGTTTTCCTCCTACGGTGAACCGTTTCGAGCGAGGCGAGATGATACAGTAAACGCATAAGCCAAACATTTCTTCGATATGTGCTTGTTTGAAACACTGGTTTTCTATGCGAGCAGCGTTAAGAGCAATATTTTCATTTTGCAGATCCTATTGCATTCAATTTGCGTTGATGCTCGGGAACTCCTCTGGCTGGTTGGTCGTATGCGGAGGGAAGATATGCGTGCTTCACGCAAGGCTCTCTGCTACCCCCCCGATACCGATAAGAAAAAGGCAGTTACTATGTGATCAATAGCTTACCGACATTTATACCTATCACTCAAACCATGCAGTTCGTAGAACTCCGATGCACACGATCCTTAACCGTAAGTTTTGTGTGTTCCCTAACCGAATACAGTGTGTAATTGTATTTGCAGAATCCTCCGTCCTTATCTTAGTCCATCAGGTTCGCATCGCAAAAATCATCCTGCTTTCTGGAAATACGGGGAGAGTTACTGGGACAAACCAAATCAGGCTCCAGCAAAATCAGTGTTGGTCGATATTTTTCTCCTTTTTCTGCGTAGGTTTTCTCGTACACTTGGTGGTGTGGGGTGTCCTTGCGAAGATCCATACTGCGAGACACGTGAAGCGATGTGTTGGGTTCCATGCAGAGAACATAAAAGCACGTCGGTAGCGATCGAAGGCCATTACGTTATGGCACACAACATCCAACTCTCTCTCCATTACTTCTCATATTCTTTATTTACATATCGTTCCTGCTGCAAATGGGCCGAATGCACTCTGACTGAGATCATTTTCCTAGCGGCTGCCGACAAACACGTTTCCCAGCACTCGGGACCTCTGAGAGTGCACCCTTTTCCGGATGAACGTATCGCACAACATTAATCCGTTTTATTGTTTTTTTTCTCTTTCCCTTTCTTTTTGTTGTTTTCTTTTTTTATTCTTCATCTCTGTCTCTCTCTCTCACCGTTCGTACGCCTGTGTTACGCGTCCCGCAACACACAAACAACAACCTCCTTCACTCTACTCTTCAATGCAAACCGAAACCCGAATGCATCAATTTTATTTTTATCGAATACGACCTTATCTTCTCGGTACAATTGATTGTGAACTGTTTGACGCTGTGGCTGCGAACGCAAAACGCTTGGTTTGGCTCTCTGGTCTCTGCAGGAGGAAGCATCCCCGGTCAACAACAACGGAACGGTGTCCAGCAACGGGGAGAAAAAATCTAAAGAAAATGGGCATAGCAAATCATCCCGGTAAGTAGTTCTTCTCGATAAGGCATAAAGAATCTTTTATTGATTATTGGTTTCATGCACTTTTGCAGTCACCGCAGTCGGGATCGTGAACGCGAACGGGATCGAGAACGTGATGGCGAGGGTCGTTCCCGGAAACATCGCTCGCGATCGTCCGACAAGACGAAGAAGGACAAGGAACAACGGCGGCGGAGCAAAGAGAAAGAACGTAGCCGATCGCGCTCGCCTCGCCATGAACGTTCCAAGGATCGTTCGAAGGAGAAGGAACGCGTTAAAGTCGATCACCATCGCCGAGATGCTGCAGCTGTGGAGAAGCGGCGTTCCCGGGATCGCGATCATCGACGACGCTCCTCACGTGATCGCGACTATCGTCGACGCAGCCGTTCGCGAGGTGGAGAAGTTGGTGGTGGTCGACGGCGACGCTCCATGTCTCCGAGGCCGTTCCGGGGACGAGGGGGACGGGGAGGATCCGGCGGATACTATCGTGACCGATCGCCACCGGAAGAGATGACTCAGGAGGATCGGGATGCACGGACGGTTTTCTGTATGCAGCTTTCCCAACGTATTCACGCCCGCGACTTGGAGGAGTTCTTTTCCAGCGTGGGCAAGGTGCGCGACGTGCGGTTGATTACGTGCAATAAAACCAAACGCTTCAAAGGCATTGCGTACATCGAGTTCAAGGATCCCGAATCGGTGGCCCTCGCCCTCGGTCTGTCCGGACAGAAGCTGCTCGGCATTCCGATCAGTGTGCAACACACGCAGGCGGAAAAGAATCGCATGGCGAGCCAGCCACCGGCCGCGCCACCGAAGAATCCGACCGGACCGATGCGTTTGTACGTCGGTTCGTTGCATTTCAACATCACGGAAGATATGCTGAACGGAATCTTCGAGCCGTTCGGCAAAATCGACAACATTCAACTGATAATGGACGCGGACACTGGACGCTCGAAAGGATACGGATTTATTACAGTAAGTATAGTTTCGAATTACCCGTTGCGAGAATGACTCAACGAACTGCGAAAGGAAATATGCGTACCCTTGACTTGATTATGATTATCAGTTTATAATCGAGGGGCAAAAGTATGCTAAAGCATAAGGAATTCTTGATCCGAAAGGACGAGAATAGACTTTGGTCCTATTTGATTTTACTTTCACTCGAGGTTCTATCGTTTTACATACCGAAGTTTTACAACGAACGAACTAACTTCTTTGCTAATAGTGTGCTCTGCAATCCTATCTGACTTATAAGGCATACCCTTGACTTGGTTGTGATTGTTGGTTTGCAATCGAGGGGCTAAAGTATGCCAAAGCACTTGAATCCTTTCTCCAATGTGAGATGGGGTCGATCTTGCAAATATTTGATTGTTTCTTTCGACTTGTATCGTATAGGAATCAATCGTTTCTAATGTGAGATCAAACAATAAAATATGCGAACATCAGGATACGAAATGCGTTCACACACAGAACATATAGCTTAAAAATTATGCATACCCTTGACTTGGTTGTGATTGTTGGTTTGCAATCGAGGGCTGAAGTATGCCAGAGTACTCGAATCCTGTCTCCATCGGAGACTGGGATCGATCTTGCAAATATTTGATTGTTTCTTTCGACTTGTATCGTATCGGAATCAATCGTCTCTAATGTGAGGTCAGACAATTAAATAATCAAACATCTAGAAATTTATTGCATTCACACAACTTAAATATTATGCATACCCTTGACTTGGTTGTGATTGTTGGTTTGCAATCGAGGGGCTAAAGTATGCCAAAGTACTTGAATTCTTTCTCCAATGTGAGATGGGGTCGATCTTGCAAATATTTGATTGTTTCTTTCGACTTGTATCGTATAGAAATCAATCGTCTCTAATGTGAGGTCAGACAATTAAATAATCAAACACAACTACAAATACAAGCAAATTTCCTTGAATAGTTTTTTAAAAGGGCTAACAACATTATCTTATTCTCTTTGCAGTTCCACAACGCTGACGATGCGAAGAAGGCATTGGAACAGTTGAACGGATTCGAGCTAGCCGGACGCCCTATGAAGGTGGGCAACGTTACGGAACGGCTGGATGTGACCACGCACGCTTCACTCGATACGGACGAAATGGACCGCAGTGGCATCGAGCTCGGAGCAACCGGACGACTGCAGCTGATGTTCAAGCTGGCCGAAGGCGCCGGTCTTGCTGTTCCGCGCGCAGCAGCCGATGCACTGCTCGCGACAGCCCCACAACCCGCCCCGCTGCAGCCAATCCAGCAGTCACCGCCCATCGCCACACAATGCTTCCTGCTGTCGAACATGTTCGATCCGGCCACGGAAACAAACCCGAGCTGGGACGTGGAAATACAGGATGACGTGATAGAGGAGTGCAACAAGCACGGTGGTGTCCAGCACGTCTACGTGGATAAGCAGTCACCGGCGGGCAATGTGTACGTGAAGTGTCCGAGCATTGCGACGGCGGTGCTGGCGGTCAATGCCCTTCACGGACGATGGTTTGCCGGGCGCGTCATTGGCGCCGCTTACGTTCCTCTCATCAACTATTACAACCTTTTCCCCGACGCAGCCCAGGCGGTCTCGTTGCTTCAGCCAAAGCGATCCGGTTGAAGAGGAGTCATATAGCAAAAGATATGGTCATGCTTCGGTGTATATAATCGAATATACGCGCGGGGTAGTTTTACGTTTAGGGACCTTTTACTAATAGAACTTTCCGTTTATTCACCCGCTTGCAAATCAATCAATGCTTGGACACGTTCCAAGATGCAATATTTGGCAATGAAACTATGTTAAACGCTTTAGACATAGAGGTGATCTCAGGCAAAAATATGCTTGGATTGAATAGGTTTGTCTAAAACAAAAAAAAACACGTTCTCAATTTGTTGTCCCTTGTAAAAATATGTGATATGAAGATTTGCCGTTTTTAAGATCCCGTTTCAGGTTTGAATACTGCATCCCGGCAGTAACAGTGTACGACAAGACATAATACCACGGCAAAAGTATGCGCCCTTTTCCACGATCGGTTACAAGGCAACAACGACTGGATACTATTGCATGTTTTATTGTAAAAATATAGGTTAGTGATTATGATTTGATTTCATTATGGAAACGGGCTTGTTTTAGTGAAAATTTACTGATCATAGCTTGAAAAAATATAGTAACCATAATAGTGCACAGATCAAACCATTATCGTACAAAAATGGAAGCAGAATGGTGGCGCGCTTGATTTGTGCGGTACAGAGCATCACCCAGATAGGTTTTCTTTTCAGGCATGAACCGGTTGCTGTTGGCCTACAGTTTGCCGGTAGCAAGAATGGATGGTACAAGTAAATTAATTAATTGTTATGTCGTACACAGGAAAAACGGTTTTTGTTTCGCTCGGCCGTTCGATTTAAACCACACAGCAGCAACAACTAAAAATTGTATAAGTTAGCGATAGGAAAAGGAATACAGCAGGTTCAATTAGTCTCTTGGTGAAATGTACTTGATATATTGCAAATGGTGTCATTTACTACTAGGCACACCGACTGTGCGGATAACATTAAGGGTTTTATGGTCAGGATACACCGAGTATGGTGTACCGATTATTAGGTAATAAGGAAAATCATATGGAAGACAATTACTGCAAACAAAGAAAGAACGAGAAAAAATAAACCATAAAATAAGGAGCTGGTCGTGTCACAGGGTTTTTGATCAATGTATCTCCGAAACGCTTACAACCGCATTACCATTAGTCTTTAAATAGTGGATTCCAGCTTTTTGATCATGCGAACATGATAATTTAATGAATGTTGGTTTAATGAAAGGGTGTTACCATTAGTGGTTGTTAGCACTCTGAATTTGATATCAATTTATGTGCCAATGGCTCAGTCTGACACTTTTTTAGATGTCAACTCCCCTGTCACTAGTGGATGCATTAAGTGAACCATAAATACTGTAGATTCCAATTAATATAATCTGTGTATGTTGTATAGGTGTATAGAGAAACGAAATGAACGTCCACCCTTCATCGGAGAACCCTACAGCACCAATGCGATTACGCGTTGCCTCGTTGCATTCCCAAATCACGGACGATATGCTGAGATCCATCTTCGAGCCTTTTGGCAAAATCGACAACGTTCAACTGGTTAGAGATTTGGACACTGGACTCTCGAAAGGATATGGATTCGTAACAGTTTGTATTGAAAAGATTATGGAAATTCATTGTTCTCAACTTTTCCTACAATAGCAACGATATTATCCAAATTTGTTGATCTCATTGTAGTTCCACAACGTTGAGGACGGAATAGTGGCAATGGAACAATTGAACGGATTCGAGTTGGCTGGACTTCTCATAAAAATAGACATAGTTACAGAATGATTCTCTGACCAGACACCCGTCGTCGAACGGGCCAGCCGAAACGAAACCGAACTTAGTTAGAAATAACTCGATGAAACTGTAGGATGATGAGGGAAATGACACGCAAAAAAACACAAGAATGCCGTCGTTACGTAACAATTTGATGTCTCCCTTTAAACATGCACGTTACATCACCTTTTTTGTTACACCAAACGTATGTTTCATTTCACTTGTCTTCTTTTATTGCTGAATGTTAACAGAATGATTTTCAAATACAAAAATATACACTCTATACATCACACGTTTTCCATATTAATTTGTAGGATGTTCTCCCTTGCCAGCGGTGGAGGTAGAGGAGGAGGGTGCCGAAGCCGGTGGCTTCAGGATACCCTTCCGGCGCAGATACCGCACGATCAGTGGCGTGGCGCCAAGCGTAATGCTAATTCTAACCGGTGCGAAAACTTTGTGGATAGCGTAAGCGATGACGAATGTGCCGGCACCGGCACCGGCTTTGCTTGCCAGCGCCGAGTCTCCCCAGCCCATGCGATCCAACAGAGCCACCATATCTATTCCACTGTAGGAGGGACGGAGAGAAAAGAGATCAAATTTGAGAAGAAACATTATTTAATTGATTGAGAATGATAAATTGGTTGTAGATAACTGGAAACAAAATTAAACCCTTGTGCTCGACAAAAGTTTGTTTGGTTTGAAACGAAAACAACGTAACTATACAACAGTGTAGAATGCGGCATCTAGTAACCCGGTAAATATTTCTTTTCCACTCGGTTATGAGAGGATGAGTACAGTACAAACCTCGACACCAGCAGATAGCAGGTACCCAACGAGACCAAGCTGATGCTGACGTGGAACACGAGCACAGTGGAACCGTACTCTTTGATCGCCTTCTTTAAGCGATCTTTGCGCGAGACGACGGGGCCTGATCCGTCTTCGGGGCGCCGTTCCTCGTTAGTCACGTTAGTGGTTTGAGCGTTACCTTTCGAATTTTGTGCGTCACTGGCCGCTGTTGGGTTAGCCTGAGGGGATTTAGTTGCAAGCGGTAAGGAAAATGCCAATGGGTGTACTGAACTGATGGAGAACGCTCTCCGAATGCTGAGGCAAGCAAGGTCAGCGTAATTCCGGGAGCGAACGAACGAGCCAGCTAGATGCGAGCTCGTGCTAAGATTATATCCTAGATGCGACGGTGAACCTACGCCGTTCGACACACTGCGCATACCTTCCGGTTTCGCGATCGGACGATCCTCGTAGGTGCCCCAATCGGAGCGCACCTCCTGCCGCAGATTGGTATAGTGCGACGAGTTGAGCTCGTGGGACAAAAACTTGCTCTCCTGTGCCCACGCACCACCCGGCATGTTTAGATGCGTGAACTTGTGCATGCCCCCGAACGGGCTTGGCACGTTGCTCTGCATGGCCGAGTTGAGGCTGACGGCGCCGGTACAGTCGTACGATTCCACGTGCGGATCGAACGTACCCGACCTGCCCTGGCTCTGATCCACCGTCACATCGATCGTACCGTTAACGGCGGCAACATCAACCGGATTCGGTGCCAACGATTGGTGCGTCAGCATGGCCGAAGCGTTAATGTCGCGCGACCGGAGCGGCGAGAACCTGCTCGTTTCGGTTGCATCGATGTTCGGCGGAAGCGGAAGGACGGCCGCTAGCGGATAGGTTCGCTGCACCGACACGTGCAATCCGGACGAATGCGAAGCCGTCGCTTTCTTCAACGCCGCAACTCCAGCGGGACCTAAAAAAAAAATAAAGACAAAAATGCGTAAAGGTGAGTTTATTTGTTCAAAAGAGCAATTATTGTTATACTACAATCCAACGTATATTTCTCGGTGCATTTATGATATATTACTAAGCAAATGCTTTGCATTTTGCTCCATGTTCAAATTACCACAATCCATTACTATTAGTTCAGAACTTGTTACATTCGCATCTGTATTTAATGTATCTATCATGTCTAGAAACTGCTTAGTAATGCACTTCTTTATGCATTCCAATTCAAGGTCAAATGCAAGCAGCGTATGATACAAAGAAGCTTCTATTCTTCCTCCTTCTCCAGGCGAATGCATTTACATTACAAAACAGAAACAAAGTTGCAACTACATACGATACGCCATTTTCGTGTTTTGCGATGTAGTAAACCGGTTTAATTCATTTTTTCAGGAACATACAGAATGCGAAACGGAACAATTTTACTCACCTTCCATTGTGCCGATGACACCGGTAGACATCGCTCTCTGGCCCGCCGTTTTGGCCAGGGCGGCCTTGAAAACTTGCTGCACTTGCTGCGCCATTTCTCCCCCGAGTCAGCTGAAAGTGGCCACCCGAAAACTACTCGCGAGCTATTAACTTGTTAAACCTTGCCCTTGAACCAGACCCTAAAAACTAGTAGGCTGTGGTCTAGGTGGAATTGTTTGGTGTGTTTCTTTGAAGTCACGTACACTATTCGCGCCTGATTGGCAAACTTCTGTTTCCGTTGGTATCCGAAAGTATGTACCGCACTCGAACAACGCTCATCAGTGACTGAGGAACGGCGGAACCCGTTTTTGCGACCACGCTTACCCACGACGCAAAACTTTGTCTTTATGAACGCCCCCCGCGTCCCGTTCCGTGCTGTTTGCTCAATTCCGTGTTCCGTCGGTGTTTCAGCTCCCCCTTCGTGCTGCGAAGATGAGACGATGGATATGTGTACGTGCCGACGATGTTGAGTCTTTGTTGGATGTTCCCGCGGAGTTCTATGTATCCGATTACTGCATCTATGAAGACATTGAGGAAAAATGCCGAATCGTTTTACTTGAGGAATTCTACCACACCTCTGGCTTCCTCTCTGGGAGAAAACTTCCAGTGTTTGTATGCTCCACTTTTTCGAATACAAGGCCAACGGTCGAGCATTCTTAGCGTGCGACTAAAAATAATGTTTCGCCCGTCATTTACACCTCAGCTCAGCGGATAGAAAATTGACGGACAGCTGATTGATCACCGACACAACAGATGCTTTCTTATATTTTTGGTGGAAATGGAAAGAAAGTCTCTACATACAGGCCGGCCAAAGTCCGTCCCCTGAGAGTGCTATGAACCGTAAACCATTCGTAACGATGCCGTGCTAAAACCGGCGGACATAAACCGGGAACCAGTCTGCACGACGTTGTCAGCTGATCAGTGCGTGATCTGTACAAACCGGTTCGCACTTGGTACTG
Organism: Anopheles coustani; assembly: GCF_943734705.1. Classification (NCBI taxonomy): domain Eukaryota; kingdom Metazoa; phylum Arthropoda; class Insecta; order Diptera; family Culicidae; genus Anopheles; species Anopheles coustani. The sequence goes on from NC_071289.1 coordinate 4,230,875, forward strand.
GTATCCTGTGGATGCGAAACCACGCCGGTTTAGTTAATGGAAGGGAATTGAATCAATTTAGCGAACGCCATTTATGTTTTTTTTTTTTCCTATCGCAACCCGAGTCCAGTGTTGACTTTATTATGAAAGTATCCAATGGACGAGCGCATCGTATTCCATGGCATTGAGGATACATTTGCAATTCCAGCAATTTCTGTTCTGGTATGTACTGTACGTGTTAAAAATAACCCTCTGCATTCGAATGTAGCTTATGAAATCAGTAACAGATTGCCTTATCATTCGAATATACCGAAAAACATTCTTGTGCAATTTCCCGGCCTGGCCCTGGAGTCACTACTTCCAAACACCTTTTACAAATCGATTTTACTTTGTCAATTATAGATAAAAAGATTAAAAGTTACAAAGTCCCTAGTTTATGATCACTAAACTATCCTTACTTACATGCTAATTTCTTTAAAACACTAACAATTTAAATAAAACACTGGAGACACCGTACTATCAACAACACCTTGAAAAATAAAGTCAAAATATTATGACAAGTGACGACATCAATCCCTGCAGCTAGCCGATTTCAGAGACAACATCAGTTTAAAAAGTTATGGAAAATTTGTGCTTTAATTATGCAATGTAAGTTATTTATCACATTTAATTACATTTAATCATTTAAATTTCAAGTTTAGATAATACGTCATTCAATTTATCATCTGAACTTTCTTCTAAGCTTTCGTCGTGCACATCGATTTGTTCTTCACTATTTTCACCAAGTTTCTCCTTTAATTCTTCCTCGTTATACTTCCGTTCTTTAATTTTCAGCTCGCCAAACTGAACCTCCATCATTGATAGAGGCTTCGCAACGTCCGTTTTCCGGTAGATCAGCTGCCTGCCATTCAGAAGTCGAAAGTTGGGGATATCCTCTTGATCTCGCAGCCATAACGGACTTGTAAGCATCTGCTGTTTGACGTAATTAGATGCTTTGTAACACTGGCCACTGCAAAAGTTTTTCCTTTCGGTAATATCATACACCTTGGTGTGTGCAACGGAAATGGCGTACTTTTGCTTCGGGATGCTACAAAGAGAGTAGAAATATAAGGGTCATTTAGGAAAAAGTTGTACAGATTTGGCGTTGTTTTTTTCCAGATCTTACTTCTTCAACTCATTATCACACAACGGATAGCCACAAAGTTTCTCAATGGCTCGCTCTTGCACGATGTCGTCCATGTGGCATTGATTAATGTCCTTTAGTAGCGCAAGATATTCATCCTCCGTTCGCCCTGGTTCTATCAGGGTTTCCACCACACGTTGTGCTTTTGCGTTGCATTCCTTTTTCTTCCGAAGAGCCCTTTGAAGTTGTTCTTTGCTGCGGACAAAGTATGAGGGCATTATGTTAGCATTGCGTATCGCTTACAAGGGGTAGCGTACAAATAAACCAGTTAAATTACCTAAAATTCCTTGCACGCCGAGGAAGAGTAGCACGATTTATTTTCGCAGTAGGTTCCTTAGGGATGTGCTCCGTTGGAAACACATTCAATTCTTCATTGAACATAGCGAAATCAATAAAATAAAGTCCCACTTCCGAGAGATCACCGAGGATTAACGACGGAGGCTGTTTGTAAACATATGTTCCTTTGACATCTTCCCCCAGTGAAAATTAAACGCGTATGATTTCATACTTAACGAAAAAGGATTAAATAAGCGGCGGTTATGTTTCTAATTAATTTTTGTTATTTTATGTAAACACGATTAATAAATAGAGTTGGTTTATTAAACGTTATGCATGCTATATACACCCTCGATGATGAATGTCTTTTCTGTATTCATTGACGCCTGCTGACTTTCATTTACGCTAGGATCACAAGAAAAAGTATCAGGACATGTCGAGCTATGATGTCGAATAGTATGCCTTTTCAGTAACGATGCCTGATGAAACGTTTTTCCACAATCATTGCAACAAAAAGGACGTTCGCCAGTATGCGTACGCTCGTGAATTATGAGCGTACGCTTTCGAGTGTACGACATTCCGCACGTTTTGCAGCTATACGGCTTTTCTCCGGTATGGGACATTTCATGCCTTTTCCGATCCGAGATGTGATAGAAGCTGTTAGCACAGTAGCTACATTTATACGGTTTCTCACCGGTGTGCAGTCGACGATGGAGTCGAAGGTGTTGCTGAACCTTAAACTGAGCACTGCAGACATCACAGTGGTACGGTTTCTCATCCGAATGGCACGATCGGATATGTTCTTCCATGTTTCGCTTGCGGGCGAATTGTTTGGAGCAGTACGAACATACGAAAGAGCGTTCGGTCTTGTGGCAAATTTGATGATTCTTTAAATTCAACTCCGAGTTAAACCGCTTGGGGCATTGGCTACAACCAAAAGGCCGCTCGCCGGTATGCGAACGCTCGTGGATAATCAATAGCGCATTACTCACTGCCCGGAAGGGACAATCCTTGCATGTGTGCAGTTTGCAGTCCTGGTTTACTCGAACAAACTGATGGATGCGCAAGTTTTTCGCTGAATTAAATGCACGCTCGCATATGTTGCATTTGAATGGTTTACCCGCCTCTTGTCTTTCCCGGTTCCATCGAAGCTTCAACGAGTGCACATCTTGAGCGTGCTTGAGCAGCTCCGATTCATGACGGAATGCTTCTTTGCAATGTGTTACACAGCAAAATCTCTGGGATTTCGATCCAATACTAGGTTGACCTTCATTCAAACCTTGCTGCATCTCAACGGAAGCAGAGAGAACCACCTCATCTGTATAAACGGATTTGTCAGCATTGTCATTTTCTTCCTCTCTGTTGAGCCGTTCGTAACATATAGAGCATATTTTTCTGTTTAATGCAGCTTCTGAACCAGATAAATCGTCGCCATGATTAGCACTTCGCTCTGAATCGCAAATAATAGTTTCACAAACACAGCAACTATTGGAGACTATCTCGATCGTAGCATACTCGTGATCCATCATTTCACTGGAGGTCGTTGCTGAGCAGGAAATAACGGTTTCGTCTTGTAAGTGATCCTCATTTTTCGAGGATGCCTTAGCGGAACACCTTTTCCGTAGGGTTGCATCAGATATCAATAGTTTATCCTTGAAACCGAAAACAACTTGTAATTCCATAAAACATCGTTGGCATATGCTTTGCGGCAGGTTGTCGTCTTCTGCAATCTGCAAAAATAATAAGATAATATGAGAATAATCGTATGCTTGGGCAACGACTGGCTAAACAACCTCAATACAGAATAACTCGTGTAACAAAGTTCCAATCGCTACACCGTGAACATATGATCGGAAAAGCTCCACTAATTTGTCGTCCTTTGGGTTATTTGACTCCAGGCACACCCTGCACAAGTGTTCCATCCTGATGTCCTGGAAACTTTATCCTTTTTACTTTCTAAAATCCTTTGCTTGATGCTGTGGGTTTGTTTATTTACATCATTACAGATGATATCAACAAACATATCGCAAAGCTGTGGTGATTCCTTTTCTGACATTTACATCAATACTTCTTTTTCTTTCCTTTTTCCTTTTGAGAGAAAGAATCCTTGCGTGAAAAGGATATCTCAGGTGTCTATAGAAAATATTGTTGTTCAATTCTTTTATCGAATCCACTTAAATGTTTCTCAAACGTTAAATAATCACATTTAATCAACAAAATGACTTAGAGTCAGTCTTACGAGAACATTTATTTTGTCAAAGAACCCTGATAGTTACATCATTGATTTGCTCATTATTTCGTAGGCAGCGTTCTCTTCCTTTCCAGGAGACATTTCATCAACTTCGTATCCTAGTCGGTGGTAAAATCTCATACCATCCTCGTTGTTCTTAAGCACCGTCAGCACCACCCGCTCCATGGAGAAATGTTGAGCCATCCGTTCCAACGCTTTCATCATGAATGCTCCTAATCCTTTGCGCTGGTATTCACTTTCCACCTGCAGCTCGTAGCAGTATAGCACACTGCGACCATAGTCGAGATCAAACCGAAACATGGTGTAAGCAATCGGCTTCTTGGTGGCCACTTCCGTAGCTACAAGATAGCGAGCCCATGCTTTGTTCAAGTCCGCCTGCTTGATCTTGGGTTGCCATCCTAAACTGCACGCTCGGTATTGCGGGCCCACGTTGCGCTCGGCCAGTTTGAAAGCCCATTTTATTACTTTCGGGTCCGTTTCCGCTTTCCTCTTGCATTTTAAAGCTAGCTGCAATTCTGTTCCATCTTCACGCTTGCACTTGTACGACAAATACTCCGGGAAGTTCGCGAGCGGGTCTGATTGTTGGTTTGCCACTTGAAGACATTTTTGCTGCGTGGTTGCTTGGTTTCTAGTGACTGTTTCTGTGACCGACATTGTGAATTAGAATGAGATTAAATTTTATACCAAGAAGTCGCCGGCGGACCCGTGAAAAACACTGCGTGTTGTGTTGTGGGATTTAAATCCTGACCTGACAAAGCGCGCAAAGTTGGCATCAAAGTTGGCATGCGATCATGTCAAAACAGCTGTTACAGTGCAGCCAATTATATTTTTTTAAATATGTTTCTGATAAAAATCGTCATCTTTTGTTATAATAACAGATGAGCTGCTAAATAAATTTGTAAGATTTATATCAACCAGCATCGTACATTTCCCATTGTTGCGATTCCAAAATTAATTTTGAAAAGATTTTTAGGTGTTATCTGGCAACCAGTTCACAATTGACAGTTGTCAAACTTACCGCAATCCAAAACAAAGCACATTTCACGTGTTTCTCCAAAAACGGTGCGTTTAGTTAATGTTCTTTTTGCACTTTGCTGTTTCTTGATTTATAAAAGTGTTCAAACTTGTTTTTTGCAGTATTTAATTTCATCCCACGATGACTGAACTGATTGAACTTCGGCGCGAAGAAGCCATTCGCGAGTATGAGTACATGCAGCATCTGAAATTGTTCACAAAAAGTGAGATAAGCAAGATCAAAACAAAACGACTGTACCACGATTATAAAGTGGAGAGACGTAGCAAAAACGTGACGGATTTCATCAACTACATAACGTACGAGGTGAATCTGTTCCATCTGCTGCTCGAACGTCGTAAAAGGCTCCCGTCGAAAACAGCAGGGTACGATGGCTTGGAGAAGAGCATCCATAAGCGCGTTCGGGTGTTGTATAGACGAGCCATGGCACGTTTTGCCTCCGAGTACCGCATTTGGACGCACTTTATGCGGTACTGCCAAATGCGCCACTTCTACACCGATGGTTCACGCGTTCTCAACCGCATGCTCAACTTCCACGGAGACAAACCGAAGGCCTGGCTCAGCGCGATCAACTGGGAGTATCGGTTAGCAAACAACTTGACCAGTGCCAAACATTACAATCTGCGTGGCTTGCAGCGGCACCCGGAGTGTCGTGAGCTATGCCTCAGCTTAATCGGCATTCAATTTGACGAAGCTAAAGCGTTGGAAAAAAGTAAGAACTCTGATGGTCTGCCTAAAGCCCTTAAAATGGCTCAGCTGGTGTACAAAAACTTCGAGCGCAAGGATGTAGAATTCTTCCAGCAGCTGTTAGAAGAACTGAAGAAATATCGCCCATTATCGGATGCGCTGGCAAAGCAAGCGATTGATACGATGAAAACAAAGCTCGCCGACAAGGAAGAAATGTGGGATCTTCTAGCAAACCTAACACTTCAAGGTAGCGAATTTGTTGTGATCGCGGACGCCGATTCGAAGGATCTGCTTGCTCAATGCATTGAGATTTACCACGAGGGGATCGCTCGTGTTCCATCAAAGAAGATGTATTCACTATACATAGAATCGATGCTTAAAGCTAACGATTCAGCAGAGGGTTCAGAGAAAGAGGCAAAAGCAAAACGTAAAGCCTTAGCAAGGGCCTTTAAGGAGGCATTTACGGCAGAACAATTGGAGGAAGAAAAAATGCAACAATATTTGAAACTTCTCCTACACAATCCATCCCCGAAGGACGAGCTGGTGATGGCCATTATTGAAAAAGGTATCCAACAGTACCCCAACTCGGCCGACATCTGGTCTCTGTATTTGCGATATCTGATACAGAAAAACGTTGAGCTGGAACAGCTAGAGAGCGTGTTCCTCCAAGCAACCACCAGTGTGACCACAAACGCCAGTAGAATAACACTGTGGAAGATTCTGTTTCAGTACTATCACTCACAGTCGAATCTTTCCCAAAGTGTGGGCGACCTGTATCGAAAGGCAATTTCTCAGGATTCCGAAGTTGGACAACACTTTCAGCCAATCTACCTCGATCATCTTTCGAAAAGTGAAGGAATTTTTGTGGCTCGACGAGAGTATAATCGTCTGGTGAAAAACTTCCTAACCCCTCTGGAGTTACATTTGAAAATGGCCAGCCTGGAGGCGATGCAAGAGCACAAAAACATCAAAGAATTGCGCAACTGTTACGAGAATGCAACACAACGCTTTGGGAAAACGAATCCATCCATCTGGCTGGAATACATCATGTTTGAGCGGGATCATGGACAGGCAATGTTAATGCCAGCTCTTTACGAACGGGCCAAGGCCATGCTAGATGACGACGCATTTTCTTCATTCCTTCACGAGTACGAACTCTTGAAGAATCCATCTCTTGAAGACTAGAATTATAATTTGCTTACACAAAATAAACATCTATAAATAAATTCGTTATATCGTTGGTAATTTGGCTGTTTCTTTAATTCACAATTGTAGACCAGCTAGTTCATCGTCGTCTTCGTCGTGGTCAAGAAAACCGGACAAATTCGACTCCTTTGTTTGTCCATCAGGCTCTATCAACCGTTCCTCTACGTTTGTAGTTTGCTGTATCGTAGATGGCTTGGATCGTTGTACGAAACTGTCCAGTGTTCCGGGTTTCGAACCCCCGGGTGAGGCAATTGTCTTTTCCAGGAATGGTTCGATATTACCAGCATCACTAGGTGCTTGCGCATGGGATGCATCGGAAAAATCCTCGTTGCATAAACCTGCCTTGGTGAGTGTTTTCTGCTTTTTCTGCAGCATTCCCCAAATGATGTCATCGGCGGTTTTCTTTGCCAGCAGATAGCGCACCGTTACGGTATCCATCTGACCGATACGATGTGCCCGGCTTTCAGCTTGGGCAAGAGTCTAAAAAAAAGAAAGATCGAAGGCAAGAAATAATAGATAAATTATGTACGATGAAACTAATCAAACATTTTAACTTACACTCGGATTCCAATCAAGTTCCGCGAACAAAACGAGCTGAGCCGCCGTAAGGGTGATACCAGCATTGCAAGCCTTCAAGGACAGGACAGCGGCGCGACAGGAGTCTTTTGTTTGAAATCTTTCTATGAGAGACTAGCGAAAAGGATCACACCATTAGTTACAGCAAAGAAAATCTATGTCTCGAAGAATTCTTACAGCTCTTAAGTCCGATCTCGTTGTTCCATCGATGCGTATGTAATCGACCTTCTGCTTAGAAAAACTTTTCCCGATGGCATCCAGCATGCAATGGTGGTGTGCAAATACGATAAACTTTTTCTTCTCTTTCAACACCTGTTTTAAATATGCACTGTTAAAAAAAACGGGAGTTAAATGGAATGGACTAAAATAATCGGATTATCACGTTGTTCACTTACCAAACGGCGGGAGCTTTCGCTTCCGCTGTTGTGCTGTAGAATTTTATCAAAATTTCATCCCGCTGCTTCCCTTTGCTTTGACTATAGTCGTTAGCGAAGCAATTCATATCTTCCTCCAGTCCCTTACTCGTCCACAGATACGAGGGATCAAGGACGACTGCTTCTCGATTCTTCTCCGACAGTTCGGACAAAACGTCCTCCTTCGTTCGACGGATCATGAATTTACGGGCCAACAGGAGATTCAACTCGGCCAAATTAGACTGTCCCATTGCGTTCCATCCGAAGTTGGTCTGCTTTCCGGCGCAGTAGCGTGTGCTGTACTCTTTGAAGTTGCAGAACCGACCATCAAGCATCTGCAGTTGAGTGAACAGTTCAACCGGACGAGAAAGAGCGGGTGTCCCGGATAGTAGCACTACCCGTCGAGCTCGCTTGGCCAACTCAAGGGCAACGGTCGTGCATTTGGCTTTAAAATTTTTCAGCGTGTGCGACTCGTCGAAGATAAGCATTCCAAAACCCCGTTCTGTTAACTTTTCAGCACAACGTTCCATTTGTGAATAGCTCGAAATTAGAACGCGGCAATCGCCAACGAAATCTTGACCACTGTTCAATATCGCTATGTGATGCACGGGAAGGTGGGGCAGTAGTTGGCGCATTTTCGATGCCCAAACATCGCGCGTCGATGCAGTGGAACAGATTAGAAGCGGCCAATCTTGCTGGTAGAAATCGGCCACCGCAATGGCCTGGTACGTTTTACCGAGCCCCATTTCGTCGGCTATCAAAACTCGGCCTCCTTTTTCGATTGCAAAGGCGACACCTTCCTTCTGGAACTCCAATAGGCTACTGGTGAGGGATGGTTCGATGGCGTTCAGGCAAACACGGCTTGGCTTTGGCTGTGGACCGCTCGCGAACTCTCGCAACACGAATACAGGAATCGATGCAAGAACAACGTGTGGATTGAGGGTCAAAATTCGTTCCTGTAGCAGGTTGTAATCTTTTAGCTCAAAGGTCCATTTCTTGGATTCTGGAGCTGAAAAAAGGAGAACATAATTAACTTTTGTGTACAAAAACGTCACATTCTAGACTCACCATAATTTTTGGATGGAATTTTCTTAAACTCTTCTATCATTTGCTCATTGAAGCCGTCCGTTTCAACAACGAATCGAGTTTCAGAAATCAGTGAACAAGAGCAGGTAACTGCTCGAACAAACACCGGTGCTAGCTTTGCCGGGGTACTTTTCTGAACCGGCCTGGCGTATGGTGGGATTTTGCCAGGGAATGCCTTATTCGAGGAAGTTGCTTTACCGGCATTGGATGCATTGTTACCATAGAACGAACTTATAGTAAGCGGATTCTTATTAGATGTTACTGGTTGAGGTTCGCCGGTTACCGAGCGATCTGCAGCAGATGTTGGTCCCTTGTTATGATTCGTTTGGTTTACATTTTTGTTTTTCCGTGCGTTCAATCGTTCGATCGCAATCCTGCGTTTTTCGGCAATTTCTTCTGCCGTACAAGACATTTTACATTATTTTTATCAACACTGAGCGAAGTGGTTCACTTGAATTGTTGAAGTTGTTTTGATTGAAAATACCGCGCTAGTTTGATATTTTTGTTTACATTTTGCTGCATCGGCGCACCGGTTTTTTAAACAATTGATCAAACACCTTTCAAATAAGGAATATTCTAGCTATAATGAAACATATCAAATTAAAAAGCATTCCAACCCTTATATCAATGTTTCCATGTATAGTTACATGTAAAATAAATTATTTAAATTGCATAAATGTTTGCTGCATGGAACAATTCTTCGAGATCTGTCAAAACACCAGCCATCGTGCATTTTTTCATCAACAATGTGTTGTTTTGATAAACACAGATTCCACCGGGGAGGACTGCATAACAGCCTGTGGCTGCCCAATAGTTTGTGAACGGTTGTTGAGAAATCCCGAAAATGAACAAACTAGTATCTACTATTCTGTTTCGTGCTTCCTTAACACGGTGGCCCCAAAGTGCCAAATCGTTTCATGTGCTAGGAAGACAGTACAGCTACAAAAGCGATCTAGCTTTGGAAACCATCTATCCGAACAGTAGTCTCCGGCTGTACACACCACCGCCTCCAGCAGTAACATCCCTGAAGCCTTTGAGGCTGACTACTTCATTAAATACAAGTTTTATCTTTCTAGGCAAAAAACGACGGTACCTTTAATGGTTATATTCCACTGGATAAGTTGAGCATCACCTATAGCCGCAGCAGTGGCCCGGGAGGGCAAAACGTGAATACAGTGAGCACGAAGGTTGACCTACGTTTCCATTTGAACACAGCTACTTGGCTCCCGGAACAGACCCGAAATCGTTTGACAGAATTGCAAAAGGGACGCATCACGAAGGATGGATATTTAGTGATTAAAAGTGAACTCACGCGCTCGCAGCAATTGAACACGGCGGATGCGTTAGAAAAGCTACGTACATACATCAGACAGGCAGAGCAACCAGTCTCCCTAGAGCCTACTGCTGAAACGGTAGAAAAACTACGGCGTAGACATGAAAAAGCTGCCCGCGAACGGTTGGCCATGAAAAGGAAACGCTCGGAGACGAAAGCCTTTCGCCAAGCTCCTCTTTAGGCAGTAGACCGCTGGATGGTGTATCGGTAGTAATATACATTGTTCGTGTAACAGCATTTTCATTCTTTAATGTTTTGATTGGCTGCAACATACAATACCCTGAAAATCCGAAAAACTTTTACATTCAATTGGTACCAGAGTTCAGAATCCTTCAACATAAAAACTCAATCTCTTCGTAAAATTTATACTTTTTTATTGTTCGTCAAATACGATAAAAGCATCATATGTTTGTACTATAGTGAATCCAACCAACTCTCGTATTTCTTGTTTGTTGTATTCATACTGCGGTGCGACATTGTATCAATGATTGAATGAAATTAAGTAGGTAGATGAAATTTTGTAAGTCGATTTTAATATCAGGGGGTTCGTGTTTCGACCATTTTAAGTTTTCAAGGTTCTGCGCGAGCTTCCGAAACGCATTTGTTCATATCTATGTATCATTTGTTTCAGTTCATTGATCGTACGTAGACCATATAACATGGAGTTGTACACGGTAGGCTCACCCAATCCACCAATTATAATATCTACCACTTCTTCTTCCGGAATCTTGCAGTTCATAGCCATTTCTTCGATATCTAGCACATATCTATGAACGGTTTCATTAGACTGAAGACGTCGCTGGCGTAGGTGTTTAATAGCCTCTTCCTGACTAAATTCTGCGCTAAATTCTTTGAGCAAGTTTTCCTTCAGTTCTTCGTAATCGCTCACGCGAATGGTACGTAGAAATACTGCAGCGGTTCCAGTCAGCAAACGGGCTATGGCGATTACTTTCTGCTTGTCATTCAATGCCAGGAGACGAAATGCATTTTCCAAATCTGGTAACCATTTTCGGAATGTAACAAAAGTATCGCCACTGAATGGTTGAACCAGTAGGGCAATTTGATCCAGATAGCTTTTCTCTACAACAGCGACTTCCAGAGATGCTACCTTTTCCTGCAATTCTTTTATCTATTTCCTCAACTCAGCTACCATTTCTGCTGATGTTGCTTCTTTTTGATCCTTGACAATGGCGCCAATCTCTTCTTTTGCATCCGATCGCTTGGGTGCTTCGACATTTTGTGCGCTGTTGGAATTTCCCGGAAGTTGACCGGCCAGCAACGAATTGTAAAGCCGCTGTAATTCGTTCGGTCCCGCTCGAGGATCTACTTGGAAGCCAGCTGCAGTAAGCGCAGCATGCATCTCTTTTGGTGTATTACACATTTTAGAGTATTACGACGTAAGTCCAGCAACTAACTAAAGAATGTCTTTCAACAACCAATGTTCAAAAGCAACTGACGCTAAACTGGTTACAATCTATTCACCTCGGCTTGGCGTTTATTTTCTGATTTTGACATTACACCGCACGTTGCGATCAAAAACTAAACAAAGTGAGCTAGCTAAAGAATACGTTAACTAAAATGCACAAATCTCGCGGTGGTCGCAAAAAGAACAACCACCGACCGCAACGTACGGGACGTGAAAATCGTTCCCTGGCGGAAAACCTCTCCGAACTAGCGGTACAAAGTGACTCGTCGTCCGCAAGCGAAAACGATGGAAATCATTCCGGTTCTGAGCACAGTTCGGCAGAATCGGATGATGAGCAGCCGAAGGATAAGTTTGCAATTGGTAAACCACCAAAGTTTGCAGTTAGCATGTGGGACTTGAAGCACTGTGATCCAAAAAAATGTTCCGGACGTAAGCTGGCACGTCACGGGTTGATAAAAACTCTTCGATTAGGACAAAAGTATTGACTGTTTCAAATTACTTCAACTTCTATACGTTAAGGACAATAGAACGTTGATTAAATGGTTTTCTTTCTTTACATTAGATTCCCAGGGCTAGTGCTCACACCGGTTGGAACCAACTGCGTGAGTCCACAGGACCGAGAGGTCATAAAAACATCCGGCATTGCCGTTGTGGACTGCTCATGGGCACGGCTTGACGAAACACCTTTCAACAAGATGCGTTCACCAAATCCGCGCCTGTTACCATTTCTCGTTGCAGCAAATCCTAGTCAGTATTCGCGCTGTGCGTTTCGCGCAATTTGATGAACCTTTTGTCAACATGTTGGATATGCTGCACTTCTTTATAATTTCATTTTCAGTCAACTACGGGAAACCCTGCAAGTTATCCTGCGTCGAAGCGATTGCGGCCTCGATGTACATCACCGGCTACAAACAGGAAGCCCTTTGGTACTTGAACAAATTTTCATGGGGACACGCGTTCATCGAATTGAACCAGAGCCTTCTCGATCAGTATGCTGGATGCTCCAATAGTGCGGAAATCCTGGAGGTTCAGCGTAAATATCTGGAAACTGCTACAAGCGAAGCTCAGCAGAGCCGAAGTCTTCCCCCCAGTGAATCTGAAACCGAAGAAAGCACAGAGGACGAAGGGGAAGCTGATGTCGAGGATTCTGATAAGGAAAAAGCAAACGAAGCATCCACAAGTAAAGAGTCCTAAAGTTACACATTTCATACAATAAAAAAAGCATGTCGATGTAATCGAGACGTGAAAATTTAACATATTGAAGAACTTTTTGTTCTTGTTAATTGAAGAAGTAACGGATACCTCAACGTACTGTTGTAACCGGATTGGATCGGATGTTTGCAAGTAAACAATTCTACGGGCAAACCAGGGTAAAGAAGTATGTATACCTTGAAGCAAACGTCATAAGCATTTGAAGCGAAGTTGGCAACAGATTAGATTCGTCGTCTCCCGTGTTTACGTGAACATATATCGACAGAATTGATTTCATGGAGAAAGAGATCGATTCCAAGGAGCCTAAACAGGAATTTCACTGCGAAATTGATGGCTGCAAGCAGAGTTTTACGACCGAGGTGCATCGAAACGTGCACACCAAAAAGCATGACCTAAGTCTAAACCTGGAGATGCCCCTCAAGGGAGCAGCGGGTGGGCTGTTTGCAGACCAAACACCCACCCCAACGCGTTTGATTGGAAAGTGCGAAGAAGTTGGTCTATTCGAAGACTTGAAGAAGGTAAATCCGTTCGATGAAACGTTCCGTCGGGCGGTGGAATCCGGAACGGGTGGATCACCACTGTCTGCTGATCTTCAGTCCCCATCGACAACAGCATTGTCCGTGCCTTGTTGTCGTATTGGCGAGGGAGAAACTCTGCATACACCACATATTTTCCCCAGCAATATCGATCGTAGCGCCCATGACGATCCTCCTGGGAATAAAGAGAGTGTTGCTAAGCAACGCTCAAAACCCAAAGCCAGTGGTGCTTCACGCACCAAACAAGACCTGGCGAAGGATGCAGCGGATACAAACGCTGGACAAAAGTACCCGAAAAAACGCGCGGCTGTAAAACGTAAAGCTCCGGCAATGGTTGATATTTTGCCAAAACCGGCCGTGGTACAATCTTCACAAGTATCCGAGACGATTCCACTGCTCATCATTCCATCCGGCAAACCATCCAGCCAACTACCCGTGGCAGCATCGGATCCTAGCCCAAGCTCAGACCCGGTTCTGGTCAAGGAGAAACTGAAACAACATCTAGCCAAGGTCCGCGAGTCTGGAAAGGGAAAGAAAGAAAAGCCAGTCACAGGCAAGCGATCGGAGAGTGGCGAGGAAGACAAAAAGAATAGCAGCAAACTTTCGAAACCAATCGATCTTACAAAATCACCCGATGAACAGGCCGATTTGAAGCACGAGCGTTGGAAGGCGGCGGCTAAACGTTACAGGTGAGAATTGAGTAATGTTGGGTCCGTCGGAAAAAATAAGCTAAACGTAAACTTATTTCACCTATTCAACAGACTCCGGGTTAAAAACAGCCAAGATCAACAGCACCAGCGAAACATTCAGCTGGAAGAAGAAAACTTACGCCTGCGAACGGAACTTGCGGCGCTGAAGCACGCACACCGCAACTGCTCCGTAATGCGAGAAATGAAGCTTGCCGCAGCTCTGGCGCAGGGCACGGCACATACCATTGCTGCCACCGTTGGCGGCATACAGGAGCTGGGTGCGGGTACGGTCGTATACAACAGCGTCGATCCGCAGCATCCAATTTCGCTATCCACTCCCCAGCAACGGCTGATTACATCGCACATAATCGATAGTCATTCGATGAACCGAAGTCCGATATTTATTGTAATCGGTGCGGGGGCGGATTCGAATGGGCCGGTTGCATCAAGCAGTGCCTTACCTGAGAAAGGTATATAAAATCTAAAAGACCTGGTTTCATTAACATCTTAACAGTGATTAATTGTAGTTTTGCACTCGTCGCATTGCTGGCCTTTCAACGAGTTGCGCCTATTAAAATGTTATATTTTAGTGGAAATAAGTTTGAAAAGCAATAAACATTACACATAGTGTAGAATTCGAAGCTTTAATTTCAAAATTGAACCATTGAAAAGTGGTATGCAATTGATTTACGCTTTCAAAACGTATTCTCGAGTAGTAGCGAGGGGAAAATACAATTTTGCGCACGCGCACGTACTCTCCCACAAGCAATACCAATATTCGTCAGGCATCCGAAGATCATTCTTCACCAGAGTGGTTTAGTTTTGATTCGACTCGCAACTGGCGCACACGGTTTGGGAGACTATAGGACTCCCACTTTACTGTAACAAGTTTTTGAAAAAAAAGAGTGATCGAAAGCGTGACAATTATAAGAGTTTTAATTCCACGCAAGTAAACTTTGTTAAAAATTGGTACCGTTCTTTCAAGAATCAACCATTTTAGAAATAAAAACTACTGCTAGTATTACGAAACGGCCACAGAAGCTAAGAACGGTCCGGTGAAAACGTCTGGTCGCAAGCTGTCGTGTCTGGGACCTTCGTCAACCGTGAGGTGAGTGAACGAGGACACGCGTCCCAACGTGCGTGATTTATAGCATGAAAGCATCGCAGTTTCCCTCCCTATGTTCGCAAGCCGGTCATCGAGATGGTTATCTCGAGCGAAAGGAATGTTGTATACCGATTGATCGATCCGATCGTGTTCTGTATCTATCAACAATTGGCCAGCAGCGGTATGGGATAAACAGTGCCGTTTGTTACAAACACCTTTCGGTCGATTCTTCGAGCCGCCAGGAAGATGTAAACAGAGTTCCTCCGCTCGGAAAATCAAACTTAACGTTGTTCGTCCAGCGTGTGTTTTCCTCTTCGTACGAATGGTCATTACGGACCAGCGTTGATCGAACGCAAACTATACGCCCCAGGCTGGAAAGTAAGGCCTTTGCCGGGTTGATGTGTGAAATGCGATAAACCGCAATCGAGGTTTAATTGCGTGTTTATGTTCGTGGGGGCCATTTTTGCGAGCGCCCATTTGAACTTGAATACGTCCAACGTCGTTAGCCACTATGTAAACGCAATGTTCCAAACGAACTTTGTGACTGTGCTTTTGGTTTCTTTTGATCAAACGAGTGCAACCGACGGGACAATTTATTTTCTTCGCTGTTAATCCTACAGCGCAAGGTAGGGGAGGCACAGAGGAAGCTCATTTTCCTTCCGTCGCCCCAAACGGAGAACCTTGAACTAATTTGTTTCGTCGTAAATGCCAGCGGTGTGTCTTTTAGGGAAAATAACGTGCTAGAAGATGCAACCAGACGAGACAAGTGTTGAGTAACTTAAGACAAGGTGACATGGGAGGAAAAGATTCACAGCCACATTGGTGGCATTCCAGCTCAAGGGGTTGTTAAACTTTCTCACATAAAAAGGTAAAGCATAAAAGATCAAACCTGGGAAACCGATTTTATGTGAACTTCTTCGCGCATGCGACACACTTTTGAAGAGGTATTTTTTATGACTTTCTACCCTCTGTTGATCAGAACCGCAGGGTGATCTCGGGCATCGTTTGACCAACATTCTTCGACTAATTCCAACACCATACATACAGAACACGACTTGGCTGGCAACGAACCGTTTGGTCGTTTCTCACCCTGTGTCCCTCTAGCCTGCCGAAGAATTATTTATAGTACACTTTTCGCCAGTTTTAGGCCAGAAGAGGCAGAAGCATTGATTGATGAGATCCAAATGGCTGAGAAGCGGAAGAAAAAGTGGAAAACCAAGAAAACGACCGGACGCTAATCTCAAAAGTCACGTTTAACAGGTTCACGCTTTTATGAGAGGCGTGATATAAGCTGTGAAGCCTTCCACGATTGGATGGTAATGGAGTGGATGTTATTGATATTAAAAACGTGATTGCATTAAAAAGTTGTATACATTTCACTAAGACGCCTCGACTACGGTTACGTTCAATATAAATTCACTCAATATAAAAAATCGCTCATGTTAGCAATTTTATCTTGATTTTTGCGGTCGTTAAAGATTATTTTCCGCTGGGCGCTGCCATTGAAACCATTTTTCTTTCCCTTTGCTTCTTCATCGTGCAGGAATCGAATAACCGGACAATCATGACGGTAGAACGGGTCGACACGTTCTACGACCTGGACACCATCTACAGCACCATCGAGCGGATGCTGATACTCATCCGCCAGCTGTCCGGGGTGTCCCGGTTAGGAGAAAATGGCCGCTCCCTGTCGTTCGAGCTGCAGTGGATGAACGCCATCGACGAGCGGAAGTACCAGATCGAGGAGCTGCGCAGCTCGGTTCAGTATCTGTTCGGTCAGTTCCGCAAGATCTACCTCGTCAACAAGGACCTCTATGCGCAGCTGAATAAGCGCGGGGGGCGTGTGTTCGAGCTGGAGAAGACGATCGAGGCGCAGGGAGACAGCAAGTGTCTGTACTTCTTGGCCGACGCGATCAAGTACGAGCCGGCCCTGCTAGCGATGCAGCGCGTTCTCGATCGGACGATGCGTGAAATTAGAATCTTCCGAACGCAGCGCAACCAGCACAAGCTGGAACTGTGCATTGGTCACATCCGGTGCGAGAACTACGACAAGGTGTACGATGAGTACTGCTCTTCAGAGAGTGGCCTGCAGCAGCTGCCCCGGATCATTGAGGCGGTGTTCGAGCGTGACATGAAGAACCTGATGAAGATCCTGCTGTTTCTCGTCGGCTACCGGAAACTCAACAAGGCCAACTCGGCCGAAACGTTCGTCAGCGGGTGTGAGTTTCTCGTGCAGCATCTGCGGGAGTGTGGCGATCTAGCCGATCATCCCCAATGTTTGCTGATATACGGCTTCGTGGTGGATGCCCTCCAGGAGCGACCGGAGTTGTCCGTGGCTTCCCTGCTGGAGGACGTTTTCCGTCATCGACTCGAAACCGTCCGTACGGCGTTGGTTGGTTCCGTCCAGCGCACGGTGCGTCTCATCCAAACCGATCCATCCGCGACTGCCTCGCTCGGTCGTCTGGCACACCATTTGGCCGACGAGATCCTCATCGAGCTGCTGAAGCGCGCCTACGATGGTGACGTACGCAACCTGTCCAACATTCTCCGCTTCGTGGCGCATCTTTCCCGCATCGATCACGACATCGTCGCCTATCAAGTCCTTTACGCGCAGATGGAACACTACGACCACCTCGATCGACCGGAGGTGTTCCTGCTCGCCTATCGGATCAAGCGGACCATGCAAGCACCCACCTTCCCCACGGCGGGCCTTCGAGGAGATTTGGAGCGTCTCAAGGCCACCTTACCACCGATCGTGGTGTCAATCATGTGGAAAACAGTCACGATCGCCCGCCACGAGTCACGCATCCTTCTGAAATTCAGCGCCGTCGGTCGAGACGTAGGATTTTCCCGCTACACCGCCGACAAAAACCGGCTCGAGTTGGAACCGTTGGAGGACGGTGCCTGCTTCCGAATCCGAGGGCTCGCCATCAACGGATACCTCGGGGAAAGTGGCACCGGAGCGCCAATCGTTGCGCCGAAATCGGATAGCCTTTCTAATGCCAAGTTCCGCTGGCGACTGGTTCCGGTGCATGGATTCGAGTACTTTCGTGTGCAGAACGCTGCCAGCGGGGCCATTCTGTACTCGCGCGTCCCAAGCGACGAGACCGGCTACGATTTCTACAACAGCCAGGAGGTGCTGCAACTGACGGGAAGCGAGAGGATATTGACGGCCCAGAATAGTTATTGGAAAATCACGGAATATCCCCGACGATCGGGCAGTGGCAGCAGTGGTGGAAGTGGTGCTGGCGACTCCGAGTGCTGTATTCTTTGAACCGACCCGTCTAGAGCTCCGCCATTAGCCGGCTAATGACACGTCGTAAGTGGTAATGCGATGCGCATTGCGTGAAGTCGAAGCCAGATGCTGGGAAAGGAAAAATGCCGGAAAGAGGGGAGAAGCGCCCGGGCAATATTCCATTTACAGGATGTGATTGTTATTTCTACTCGCCAATCCAGTTCAAACTTCCAACCCACCTGCAACAACAACGCAAGCCAGGCCCATCGCGATCGCGCTCCACGCGGAGGAACTGAATAAGGACCATAAATAACCTGCCCCATTGATGGTACCTCGGTGGGAGACTGGCGGAAAGCTTGAACGGCCGATGGACGCATCGTTTGTTTTGATTGTACACCATAATCGAGGCCGGGCGTGAATGAATCAGCGCCGACTGGCAATGTTTTAGTTGCTCGGCTTGCCACAAACTATGCTTTAGGGGAGAGCTAGAGAAAACCCCCGGTCCGAATTGATGATGACGGTGGAGATCAACGGTGACGAACGTGTGCCCTTGGCCACCCCCGATTCGAGCCCTCCCCCACAATCGGGTGTTATTGGGACATCGTGCCCCAAAAATGCTTTATTACAACGAGAGCTATATTTTCGGTATGACGAAATGAGCATTCTCCGCGTGCGAAGGCGACGTTGCACGCCAGGGGTTTAACACATTGTTTACGTTGGATTCTTCGACAACGCGAATGGAACAAACAACAATGATGATACGATGCAAAGACGGTCGGTTACTCATCTGCCACGCGCGGAGGCGTGCTATTATTTTCTTCACTGTTTAAGACGTAATGTAAGAGAAAATCAAAAACCGAAGTGTTTGCGGGCAACCGAAACGTAGATTAAGCGTAAATAAACCGTACACTACGGAGTCACAACATGCCTTGTATGGTGTTGTATTATGAACTCAAGATAAGCAGCTAATTTTCTTGTTTATTTATTTTCTAAGTTGGTGTGAGAAGGTAAGTTTGTTTAGTTTATGCGAAGTGTGATTTACTTTCCAAGAGTCAGCGTAGATCACCAGGCGCCTCCATTTAGGTTAACAAGCAATTTTCTCAGTTGACTTCTCACCGATAGATGGAGCTGAAATTACTGGAAACAAGAGTGCTTAATGAGAAAGTTGATAAAATGTTTGTTTTTGAGGTGATTTCAAGCCATGTTGGAAGCATATTTAGAATTGTGCATTTGGTTTGTTTCAATGCTCTTTGGGTGCACATGTGCTATTGAAAAGTTTTATTTCCTCCAAATAGCTAAGAGAGATTTTTAGCTTGATTCAGGAACCTCACTAAGAAGAAGCATAAGTGAAGTGTAGATATTCATCGAGTAAAGGATTTAATTTTCAGTTTTTCTCTCGTTGATGCTTCACGAAACACCAGGCGCCTCCATTTAGAGTATCCAACAATCCTCGAAACCACAAGTTCAAAATATTCACTACCAGAGGGAGCTGCTGGAGTGAAAGTTTATTGGAAAAGCTTTCTTGAACATTCAACATACTTTGTCTTTCAGTTTGTTTTCTGCTTTTTTCTCTCGTTGTTCCTCGCCCTTTTATTCTGCAACGCAGGCATACAATCGAAATCGAAATGTAAACAGATCGAGAGTTTATGCTGATCGAGGCCCCAAAATTTACGTGCACCGTGTTACCGATTAAAACTGATTTACGATCACTTACAGTAGATCATTCGTCTTCGCGGTGGGTAGTTGGGGGGAAGGCGGAATGGATTAATTTACGGCCAGCCAATGTTAATTGCCACCGTCAATCACTACTTCAAAGTAGCAGCAGCGCATCGGTTGGCGAAAGGATCGTTAAATTTAGCTTGCCTTTTCTTAAGATAGAACGAACGTTCCTCGAGTGCTGCTGAAGAACGAGCAATGCAGCTAAAAAATGTTTGTTAATTTTGTTTATAAAATAAGGTAAAAAAGACAAAATATTTGTACCATAAAGCTACCGATTTTTTTTGTTTTTCGTAAGACTTCATATAATTTTGTTTTTAATTTCATCGGACTATTAACACACACATACACAAAGCCACTTTTTGTACAACTGTCAACCAACAATAACAAAGTATTGTTCTTAGCATCAACTCTTTAAGTCTATTGTAATACTCTTTATTCCTCTCCCATCGAACTTTTTAAATAACTCTCTTTCGTTCTAAACTCTCGCAACACCCGATGCTATAATTCATCGCAGCTCTGTTTTTCTCTCTGGCTCTCTTCGTACGTCTGCTTGCCTTTGATCCAAAGTGTCACGAAAGTAATTTTCTCGCCCAGCAACGTGTTACATTACGCTCGAATTGGTAAGGTGAAGCAGAAGGGCTTATTGGGGGGTTTGCAAAAAGAACGAGAGCGCCAATACGGGGGAGCAATATTCTGTTCGTCTACCTACGGAGAGCGGGTCCGACTCGTGGTTGTGTTTGACGAAAGAGTGCCATTACAGAAAACGCGAAGCAGTGCACGCGATAGTTACAAACCTACTCCGTTGGGTGGTATGCTGTCAGATCGATTCGTATCCTCGTGCGAAGTGGAGAGAAGAACCGTCAAAGAGAGCCTAACGAGCCAAAGGACAATCTTGGCTCCTGGAAACGGTACGCTGGAAAAGCACCTATCACACAACTTAGCGAAAAACGGTGTCTAACGAGCAAACGTTGCAAGGTCTATTAGAAACAGACTTCAAAAACGTTCCGTCTTGTGTCGTTGTGCCCTCGTTTCATTTTGTTGCTATCAAATATTTAACGGACTGTAAATTTTTTCTTTCTGTGCGTGACAAAAACGTCGATGGTATTGGACGTCGCTAAAGTGATTAAGGGCAGCGTAATGGAAGTGCCATAAGAAGTGCGTTGAATGCGAATGATTAAAGCTGCTTCAGGCGTACGATGAAGTAGATATATTTTTAGCCCCATCCGTGGCATTACAAACATGAAACCGTGCGCTTGAGTGTAGCATATCGCATCATCGTCGCCTCATCCTCGTCCATTTTCAACCTTATCCCGTTCTCTCGCTCTCTATGCCATACTTTCTCATACAAAGACCACACAGATTTTGCCAGTTGACAGCAGATTCGGTGGACCAGCAACACTCCCAAGAAACCGGTGACAGCAGCTCCGACAGCGGTGGCAAAGACCTGCTGTAGTGCTTAAAAAAAATTCCTGTGCCGTGAAAAACTGTCAATGTCGCATTGCGGATGACCGTCGCTTGGTTGTGCGAGCGAACGGATAGGATATTGTAAATTTGTAATTCGGCTTTGAATAAAGCATAGAGCTGATACAATAGTTACAACGAAATGAGGCTCAGTGCGTTACAATTGGAGCACCAAACGGAGTTGGAAAATTGGAAACAAATTTGTGAAAACCCCGTGTCATGCAAGATCTAGGTTGAAAGTGTTCGTGCTAAATATACAATTTGTTATCGTTTTACAGCAGCAGAAAAGTGTGTATTTGGTGCAAGCTAGTACTGTGAAAGTGAGGTTCAACTGAAAAGGAATTGAATACAAAGATTGGCGACCTTTGAATTCTGAAAATTGGTCCAATTTCTTGTCCATCGATTGGTCGTCTCCGATGTGAATGGTTGCTGATTTGCGGAACCACCGTGGAGCTCGATGCGGCCACTTAGCGTTCGCATCGCTAGCCCCGTTTTCGCGACGCCAAAGGAAATCGAACGAAGAAACGAGCGCCTCGTAACCCCGTGACTGCGCTATTTCCGTTTCCAGCGCATTTCTTGTCTGTTTTTTTTTCTCTCGCTAAACTGTTTCGCGCTATCTTACCGGAGCTCGTTCTGTCCGGTGCATCACCTGCACTGTGTTTCCATATCGCCACAACTTCGAAACCTGGAATGCTACAGATGCAGTGGGCTAACCGGGACTTCGTTCTATGAGGATTACCTAGCAACCAGCATTGTTGTACAGGAAAGCTGAATCACTTCGGTCGCAGGGACCGAGGGCCGTTGTTTTTAGGATAGGAAATTTTCTGAACCAAGAATATCGATACCATGGATAGAAAACAGTGGATTATTATCCCTCTGGGTAAGTATTAATATACTGGTGAGATAAAAATCAAATCACACATGCCTAAAACACGCGAACAACATAGGGATAGCAGTACTTTTCTTCCACATCCAGAAGCCACATCTTTGTACGGTGGAGGCGCCCAGTGATTTTCAATCACTATGGTTGCAAATTTATGTTAACACCTTGACGGCCGCACGATTCACTTCGCCTCTCGCCTGCTTGTTTTGGTATCCCAACCAAACATTTTGTATTTGTATATTTTTACCTTTTTAGAGTATTCTCACAATCCAATCAGTAACTTTAATAAACAATACGAAAAAGTTCAATGCGGTTATGTATGTTTTGCAATGTGCAAAGATTTAGTACATCACAACATCTGATGTGATTGGAGGTCAACCGACGTATTTGCCACCACATTACAGTGGTATGTGCGGCTGTCAAGGTGTTAAGTTACCTAACCCGTAGAATATTTCATTTCTTTGATGAAAACCTCAATGATCCGTTTAATTGATTTTCTTGTTCCATTACGTTCTCTCCGTTTCTTTTTCAATCTTCTCCCTTCTTATAAGTTATTCTCATTTCGAGTGTTTACCATTCTACCGCGGACAATTGTTTCCCATGTGAGTTATGATTTGTGAAGGTTCTGTTTTAGATAATTTAGCTTTCTGTTACGGTTTGCGTTGGTTCGTGTTAGTTTGGTGATGTTGTATGTTGTTTTTATTTGTTTAACTGAACTAGGTCATTATTTGTTTTGTGACGCTTATATGGTAAAAACGAGTTTATAAAAAAAGGATCAAATAATAGATTGTATTGGTGTACTTTTAACAGCAAAACATAACATTAGTTGTTCACAGAAACCAACAGCACTTACACTAGTCGGGCTCGTCACTAACACCTGTACTGTTCTTTGCTTTCCTCCTAACGCATGGAATACTCATAAAAAACAAACTCACCATGCTTGGTGCGTGTGAAAAATGTATGCTGAAAACAACAAAAACTCATCCCGTCAACATCTTCACATTGCGGTCCGACAACAAATAATAATCCAAACTAAACCATCAGCATTAGTTGGAGTGTTTTGGATTTGGATTCCACAGGTGTCCGCTGAGTGTCAAAGTAAGCAAGAAGCAAACATTGATTATTTTGCAACTACTGGTTTGATTAAGTATGGTTCAGGGTGAACATTTGTACGAAATGATAATTATCATTTTTTCGGTTGGAAATTTTGTTTGACATTCAGTTTGGTTTTGATTCAATCTTTTCTTTATTTTCTCCTACTTAAATAATTCTCATTTTGGTTGACTAGTTTTTAATCTATTCTTCTAAAAAGTTCGGAAACTTTCCCCTAGTTTTTCTAAGAATCTACAAGATGGTATTCTTGCATTCAACGTAAATACCTATCCATCATCACTAGTTTCTTTTCGTTGGCTTCGTGCCGTCTGTCAGCTTGCTGATTTTGCACTCCAATAAATATCAAACGAAACGGATATTGATTTTACGAGTGCTTCCGTTGCACAGTGGGACGACGTTTGTTTGGTTTTCCTCTCATATTTGGCCGATTCTCCTCGATCTGATGGGTAAGCAGCGAAGATATTACGTCGCTGTCATGTGCAATTTTCTTTTTCATTTACCCGACTGAGCCGATAATTCAATTTTCTTCCTTCCTGTCGATGGCGCTCCCCTTCTCTTCGACCCAAAACGGCTGGCGCTCAATGTTCGTTTATTTATCGCGCACGTTTTTGTTTATAAAATTCCCCTCCCGTTCTACTCTGCTTCCTTCCTTGTACTCCATGGGATTTCCTTGGGTCCGGAACATTTCTCTTCTCGCTAGCAATCTTTGTTTACAATCAATCTTTAAACAGCCGTGATTGAGGCCGAAGCGTCTCAATATCAGAGTGGAAAAAAACTGTTTTAATAGTCGGAATGATTCGAAGCATACAATCGGAAATAATATGCTTGAAGAATTTCGGAAGTGATCATTAGCCGTACAGTGCTCGACTGGAAGGGTCAGATTAGGTCAAGAGGGCTCTGATCAGTGGGAATATAAAACACATTGAGAATAACTAACGAGACATTTTTAAGTGGCTAGTTTTGATGACTACACAGACGACATATGTGTTTCATTAAAGCACGAAAAGGTCCAAGCAATGAAATTGTCACTAACTACATTAATCAATCTCTTTAACAGTATCGCCTGGCCTTATTTCCTTGTATGTGTTCATAATTTCATGTGTTTGTGTTAAATACAAAGCTTATATGTTGAGTAATATGTGCCCGTTTAGGATTCTTTAGTTTATTTCGCCTTCGGGTTCACGGGTCTGTAATCGCGGGCGTCATTTCATCTCCTTTTAACACTTCCATTTCGTTGACATCGACTTTTTAAAGCACGCTCGATCTATTGCTATGAGTGCGACAGTTGGACGGATGCACGGTGCAAGGACCCCTTCAACTATACCGCCCTGCCCCGGGACCAGCCGCCCCTGATGACCTGCAACGGCTGCTGCGTCAAGATGGTGCGCCACTCGAGAACACGTAAGTACCGACATTCTGCACAACGGCACAACACTTTCCCGGAACATTTTCCAGCTAGGTCAAGTGGTTTCTGTCTCTCGACTCTCACGCTCCTTGCCGCCTCTGTTTTCGAAGAGCTAATTAAGATTCCCTACCGAGGAGTTACCTGAAGTGCCTACATTCCGTCACATTCCTATCCTACTGTTCCACGTCTTTTTCATCGATTGCCTTTTCACCAGTTTTCGCTTGTGAGATCACGCAAACGAAACGCGTGTAGTTTAAAAAGGAAAATTCTCACAAATCATATAGCATATCTAATTACATCGAAGGATGTACTTGTATATTACCCGGTATTAATATTCGTATTTTCTCTCTTCTCTCTTTCCCTTTTTTCTCTTTTTATTTGCATTGTTCGTTGATTTGTACTTCGTGCTTTCACCGATTATCGGTCTTATGGATTCTCTTCACTTTTAAATCTTTATTGTTTAATCGAACACTATTGCTTACTGTTACTGTTTACACTTTTTCGCCGAATTTATTTGTTTTCTTTTTTTGTACTTTTCTGCTCAATTACGACATATTTTGGCTGATATTGATTATACTCTTCCTTCACTTTTACACTACCGTTCAACAACTGGCTTACGCGGAAACCACTGCTCCGTTGAACGAATGACATTCTACCACGCCATTGCACACGCCAAACCTCCCCGAATTCTGCACAACGAACACACATATCTCGAACACAACAATCACGAAAAATAAAACAAAATTAAAAACCAAACCATTTACCACGTTGTGTCGTCCACCGCGTCCGGATCGTCTGAAACTGTACCTTTGGTTGCGCGGAAACATATGGTATTTTCCCGCGAGAAACTCCAACTTCCAACCGTCACTGACTCTGATTGCCGATTTTTTCAACAACAACAAAAAACTCCAATAATTTCCGATCGATCCCGCGTGACTACTAACCACGTTTTTCCGGGAAAATGCTCACGCTTTGGCTGATTTGGGGTGTTGCGTGTGTATCTTTGGGCCTCTTACTATGCCCTTTTCTTGCACGCGCGGGATCTGGCGGGCTTCCGGTGTTGCCCGTCTGCTACTTTCGGCGTGCACCGCCGCTTCCCACTTCTTCTTTTGACGTACGTCACATCGCGCCCACGTCTCGTCATGATTGCGTGTGTATGCGACCACAATGCTCACACTTGTTCCCACACAAACACACACGCGTAGCGTACGAGGTCGTGAGGCGAATGTGCACGTCACAGTTGCAGATTAATCTGTTCATGGTAGATCATGTGTGTATGATGGAAAGTTCTGGCAATGGCCATATGTGTTTCTGTGAAGAAGATATGTGTAACTCCAGTCCTCCCAGCTTGCTCACCGCGAACCATCATCGGCTCACTGTGCACGCGTGCATCGGTAGCGTGATCGCCGTTTATTTGCTCCAGCTCGTCCAGAGGGTCTTTCGGTAAGCCGCAAGGTGGCTGCAAACCCAAAACAAAAAAAAACCAAAAAAGAAACAAATGCAACACTCCGTTTCCCCTTATCCCACTGCACGGGGCCATCAAGACGTCGATATCCCTTTTTGCCTGCTTCCCATTTCGTAGATCCTTGAATGGTCCTTTCTCCTCCTTATCGACCTTATGGCCCCCATGTCAGAAGTTGCAGTGGGTGGGAAATGGGTGGAGCTGCCTTGCGGAGCTCTCATTTGTCCTAAAGCAAATCGAAAGACTTTTCTACACTTGCCAACCGAGCTTACGGTTGCTTCCGTCGCTGCGTACTCTACTAGTTACCGCTTTACCATCATGCCTTTCTTTTCACACTTTCGTTTCGTTTTCTCCTTTGTTTTCCTCCCCCTTTCTGATCGGTTCGATCAGTTTAGAGATCAGATGTTACTCCACTCCGTCACACACACATACATTTAAGCACACATACACACAAAGACACACGAGGCACCTAAAAGACTCATCTTTAAAAATGAATAGTATACGCACGTGCCAGCTTACGAATAACCCCAAAATGACACTCCAGTCTCTCACCCCCAAAAAGGGACGGGTTTGAAAGACGGTTAGGGTCCTCTTGCTTGTACCGCAAGCACTCGTAAGAGGATGCTATCGAGCTCGGAGTGAAAAGGGTCCTTGATGGAGGTTCTACTGACACACATCCACTCACTGGCACGTGCTCAATTGCTAGAGCCTTACTTGTGCGAAACCGAAACTCACGTGTCGCCATTATTTTTGCCAAAAACAGATTCACCCGTTCGTTCCCCGTTCTATATCATATTCTGGTCCCTTTTATTTCTTTTTTTCCCCCCGAATTTTATAAATATTCATAGTTCCTTCTATTTCTTATAATCAGGTTCATGGTTTTGTCATGTTTTTGTTTTTCTTCTTTCATTTGTCGTTGAATAGTAGCTAGTCCATTTTCATTTACTGTACAGCGTATAGCTAGAAAAGTTTTTAACGAACTTTCTTCTCGACCTTCTTTTGAATTCTATTACTATTCGCTCACTTCAAACCCGATACCTGCTGCAGTTCGATCCCCGATTTGGTCTCCCTCACCGACAATATTGTAGTTGTATGAAAAAGCAAAGATTTTGGTCTCCTTTTCACACTTCCCTTTTCCAATTTCCGTTATGTTAATAATACGCGTTATTAACGTTCCTTTTGCGGTTTGGTTCGATACCGTTTGTTGAAGCTATTGCATAGTGTTTATTAGATTAGTATTTTGCTAGAGTGATTGATTAACTTTTCGTTTTTACGAAATTGGAACCGCAAGTTTTGGTTTTTACTATCGTTGATAAGTCATCCCTTTTAAGAAGGGATTTACATTGCTACCGCGTTAAAATTGGTTAAACTTAACTAGGACGTAGATATAATTAAAATGTGCTTATATTTTTTAAAAATAGAAAAATAACTGTTTGCAATGATATCACGCTTTTACTTAAGATCAAAAAACCAAAGCCTGGATATCAAACAAACAAACAAATGTTGAAACTAACAACGATGGTTTACAGTGAGTGGGTTATATGAATTTACTAACATACTCAGCTTACTCTCAAAAGAAACCTAATGACCAACCATAAATATCACTATCAGCTAAGGCTATCAAGAAAGCTTTGGTATGATCATGTTTAATGATCATAAATAACATGAAAACCGATCATAACTCATGCCGGCGCGAAGAATTGTTACGAGGGAAACGATACTGCCTAACAGGTTGTTTCCCTCTATAGATAGGAGTTAACGAAATGGATCACATCGCGAATCGTTTTGTGTTAAAAATAAAAATAACTTGACTGAATCGGGTTTTCGTTTGCGTCCTAATAATTAGGCGCCTATATTTTTTTCTTTTCATTTAACAAGAGCCAGAAGATCGTGTGAACTAGAGAAGAAACAGATTCCTTGCATGACATATTCTAAACAATAACCCTAGTACCGCGTATTAACAGTAATTTTCTCCACTTTCATGCTTCTACTAATCAATTGTTCTTCATGGTCAAGTTAAATGACAACCAAAGCGGAATACCATGTAAATAATTAACCGATCCGATTCCTATTTGCTGACGAAGCATTCGATTTGGCGAACGTATTTAATTTATTTTTTTAAACTTTTGGTTTTTTCGGTAGAAGCATGGTAGAAATAAAAAATACTAAAAAAGCACTTATCTCATCTAGTTTCACAATATTTTATATTTTACTATGATTTTAAATTATCTTCTCTTTAATGAGCTGAACGATATTTGTATCGTACACAGTCCATCTTACTACTTTCATTTTGATTTCTTACGTTTATTCTACAACTACTTCCTACTTCTCTTCCCATTGAACTATCCCATTAAACACTGAATCAATCTCAGCAACCTATTCTCTTGATACAAATGAATTCTTTCGTGTTTTACTTATCCTCCCTTGTTTTTTACAGTCTTTCTGTTCATAAGTCTTTTCTTCGTAACAGTCTTTTTTTCATAACTAGTTACTCCCTATCCTCAAAGACAACACTTCTTAGATAGCGCATCCAAAATTTTATATCAATTATTCAGCTCTACACCTGCTATTCTCTAGAGCTACCGTAGACATTGTTGGTTCATTTTTTCTCTGGCAGCTGTTGACAGTACTTTTGAAGCGAAAGCATAGCAATAGTTTTGCATCGCATAAAAGCAAAATGCAAATGCCAAACCGGTTTTAGAGAATTAGTAAATTGCGCAGCAACTGACTTATGACATTCATATTAAGGGGCAAACCCGTTACATGCAAGCTAAGCATAGATAGATACATATAGAGTTATTTACACCCATTTACACCAAACCCACTTACACCCCCCAACCTTTCATGAAACACGAAATAAAAACCCATTTCTGTAATTCGAAATCGTACCGTACCATCTCTCGACAATATGCGTGCACCCTTGTGTTTCTTTGTTTGCAATTTTCCACCAACCCAGCGCGTTTCGTTGTTTATTTTTAATTTTTGCTACTCAAACATATCCTAGCCTCATCAAGATCTGACAGATAAGGAACATAGGATGCAGATGCGATGGCTTAAAATCACTGTTTGAAGTAGAATTAATCATTTTGTTTCTATCAAAACAAGAAAACATAGCATTATCACCCATATTACGGCATACATTTCTTCTGATTACATTGAATCGTTAAAGAAGAATTAATTTAAAATAATCATACATACAATACACATTTTTGCTTAGTTATCACCGACAGAATGTTATCACATTCATGACAATATAAGCAGGGTTATCAGAAGAGTTGCACAGAATATCAAATCGAAAAGTGTATGTAATACATCGACAATTGTATTTCTGAAGAGAATTATTCTGCTGTAGTTTTTCCTGCTGCAATTACTATTATTCAAATTGTTGTTATCCATAGCAAAGTTGTGCCGGAAACATCGTTGTGTAGAATCCACACCAGACCGTCCAAAGAACAATTTGTAAACTTTATTGATCCACCTTTAACAGTGTTAACACTTATGATTAACAAATGTGAATCAATCAGTTAAAAGATGAAACGAATAGTTATTCTAGTTTTTCACAATTGAATCCAATATTGTTTAACCATAGTTACACAAATAATTAAGCTTCTTTGTTCCTGGTAAAACAATTACCCATTTCGATAAGAGAATCCTCCCCAAAAATTAACTTGTACCAGAGAGTATATATTCATGTACACTTGTTTAAAAACAGTAAACTCTATACTATCCTGTTTTACTTTCAAACGTTCCGAGCACGTTGTATGACAACAATTTAACAGTTCTATCAACGATGCTGTACAGTGAAACCATTTGACTAATGGATGCATTTTTCTATAAATTGCTATGACTTTATATGAATCAAAGTCATCAAATAAGATGACTTCTGCCAATGCATGAGCGGAAGCTAGAACCGAGGAAAGTGCGCGTAGAAAACCGATAGTGCTAAAGCGAGCTAGAAGACCAAAAATATAAAACATTAAGAACATAACCAGAAAAATGTACCCTGGAAATTTGTTGAGAGCATTACACCTAGCCCGTTATATAATTTAAACAGCCACATTTTGTGGAAATCGATTCTTGTAAAATTTACACAATTTAGCTAGAAACCCAGAGAAAGGAAACCGAGAGTGAAAATAGATTAGATTCTACCTTTGTACAATCTTATTCTATCCCGAGACCGTGTCTATGTTTGAAACCACTTCCACGAGGAAGTATTACACCATAGGTCTGATATTGAATCTTCAAATCATTTCTCAAAACTATACATTTATCCCCATCGCGAATAAGCGGGAGCTTCATTTTCGATCGTTCATAAAATCGTCCAAAACTCTAACCGTTGCGTTGTTGTTGACTAAGCTTGTACGACAAAGGAATGTTTGTAGAAAGATATGTTACGGATAATTTCAGAAAACGAAGATCGCCGCGCGAAGCGAACCCCATTTATGGTATAAAATATAATGATATATATAAATATACACAATTTTTTGAAATTTTTAGTACGTCTAAGGCAGGCAGGACGGATGTCCTAAACCAAATACGAAAGCTCTAATAACGTTGGAACCAAAGCACGTATCCTATCTAATGCAGAAACGGGGTTTGATTAGATGGATATTGCTTTAACTGGGATCCGAGAGAGTAGGTTGATCAAACGGAACGTTGTGTTAATGTTGAACAACCGAAATTCCAAAAAGAATCGTTTGCTTATGGAGATACTTTAATTGAATCGAAAAAACGAATAAAAACACACATAAGGCAACCAAAATAAAACGGATATATAGAATTCGCCAACAGGACAGCGATTTATTGAATATGGCATAACTAATACACCACAGAAGAAGAAAACAAACTTTAAAAAAGAGGGCAAACAATGCCAACGAAGAATGAAATCCTAAAAGGTACGATAAACAATAAATGCATCAAACGGTGAACAGAATTGGAACCCAACGTGATAAGCAATTCTTTCATATTGGAGAAAAGAGAATCATTATTTTCGCACAACAACCTCTTGATTTCTTCTCGACAGATTCACAAAAATATTTATCATTTATGAACTAACAGGCAGCCATGATCATTGGGACTTAATTGGCCAGCATTTATACAGCCAAACTTAAATATTCATTTATCAACTCATACTATTATGTTAGCTTATCTGGCAATTAAGTGTCTTCATAACTGATGCGGTTGTAAAACGCAAAAACTAACATCTTTCTTTGCGATGTTTTCCTGCTTATACGACATGTTCACCTTTATAAAGTCTAACAGCGTACAATTGGACTCTTATGAAAAAGAAAAGAACATACACATTCACACACTTTCTTGCGCTTCATAAATAAAAACAGTTAACTATTTCCTGGTTATTTGGCTTAAACATGCATACTTTCGTTTATCAGTACTCAATTGCTGATATGCGCAACATATATACATTGAAATTTAACAAAAACTCCATTAACAAACTTCAGAGTAAAGGTACTGAAATACAAGCAAAGCTAGAAAAGCTGAAATATTGCATGCTTTCCGCGATCACATTGAACTGTCTTATTTCATCCTGCTTTCAAGAAAGCGATGCTTTGCGCTGGTTATCGATTTGACTATTCGTGTGGCTTCCTTTTGTCCCTATAGCTTCCAGGTTTTCTTAGAGCTTTACTTGAGATTCAAAAATCAACTACTTTGCACACTGGTTTCTTCTCGCTTTTCCTGCATGTGATTGCCAACTGTTGGTTTTTTGTCTTAAATTTTCTCTAGTACGAATTGTTCAGTCGTTATGTTGCTGTTTCTGTTATATGCCTGTTCATGCAATTGTTTTTGTTAGCTTTGTGGCACATTTATTCAAATTAATGCAATGTTTTCAACTGTTATTTGTTCCTATTTTAAACTTTATTGTCCAATTAGTTTTTGTCCCTTAAACTTCCTATTCACAAAATCTTTGCTTATAAATCCAGCCTACAATTTGGTCTTCGATATACAAATTATAAATTTTTACGATCAATCCTATTCAGTTCTCCCCACTGGTATTAAAACATTTGCTAAATATGGTAAATGTATTCCGTATGATGATAGAACCCATATTATTTGAGGGAAGTTCTCTCAGTGTCTTTATACGTAATTAATTTCTGTATGCAATGTTTTACATCCCAATTTGATGTGTTCTTTCGTTTCGTACGAGCTTTACATGTGTCGTTATGTTCGTTTTCCCTTTTCGTGTCTTTTTTTTTAATAAAAAAAAACAACGTAAACGGAAGGAGTAATTCTAAACTTATCGTCGATCCATAAAACCCAATCAGGGCCAACAACAGCGAACGATTTATTATAATTTCTTTAATTTCTATTCGGTGTAATCTTATCAGGAAATCTCATACATATTTCCAATACTCATCGAAAAGTAACTAACAAAATGAAAATTTCTCTCGCGGCAATGTGTAATCTTTTGAAATAAACAATGCGGTAGATCGTAATCGTTTATGCGGTGAACATGAAAAAAGTTTGCAGTCAAAATTCGATTGCTCATATTGTAACATTTAATCGTATCGTAAAAGAAAAAAAGTAAACGTGCGGTTTGAAACGTTTTCAAATAATTAAAAATACTTAACAAAGATTAGTTAAATTTTATTGCTCCCTTATAGAAAAAGTTGAATCATCTAACGACAAAGTCAGAAATCTGTCAACGCAGAAACATCTACAAATATTCTATATTTTCAATTTCATTATTTGCGATCGATTGAGCGTTATAACTGGAGCAAAATGTTATGGAACTTTCGGTGCAAATAAGAAAAGAAGATTGAAACAATAACGACTGTGATGTAGGCTAGTCCAAGAATTTTGAAATCGATTAAATTGATCGTAATGGTTCACGAGATAATGATAGAGCAGTGAAAAGTTACAGCATTTGGTAAAGACAAGAACATGCGAACTTTTTTCAAACCCTTCGCATAACGATTAACTACCAGCTATCCCGGGCAGCACCTTGCGTTCCGTGACCCTGAGCCTTTTCCGACAACTCAATCGACAATTTTCGGCTACGCCGCAACCGATCGCAGCTGAAATACATGGCAAGTGTAATACTCTTCCATCCTTCGTATCTTCCGTCAGAGCAGTGAACATGACACCAGAGTTGAGTGCACATATTTTCTTCATCAAGAAATTGGGGGAAAACCCCGACTACGAAAAAAGAAGCATATTACAAATCTTCGACTTTCTGTTTCCTGCTCCTCCTGTTCATACTAAATGAATGGATGCACTACAATTTAACACAGCCTTAATATCGTTTGCATAAGAAATGATCCGATACACAGTTCCTGAATTGTTTTTTTATTGAATCGTCAAAAGTCGTGCAGGATTCAAAAACCAAAAAGCTTTAAAATATGCTCTCTTTTATATTAGAAGTCGCAAGCACATATGAAGCCAATGCCATGATATTTTTCTCATAGACATAGGTCGATCATCTATGAAATACAACATACAAGGGAGATCTCTGATATCATCAGCATGCAGCAAAGAAAAACGTATAGAATGAACTGGCCGTTTTTAAAACAAAATAAATAAAAAATCGATACGGTTTTAACTATTGCCGTTCAGTGCATGCATCATCGTGATTAATAGTTAAGGTTAGTTGTTATGTTTTAGAATTCCAACCATGATCAACAAAAGATGGATAGAAATGTCAGCAAAAGCAACACATTTTTAAAAATATCTGCAAAGTTCTAAAGGAGAAAAAGTCCACATCAAACAAGAAAGAAGTTAAATTATAGTTCAGAATGACTGTGGAAATTAAGATAAAATACAGAGAAACCAATAATAGTATAGTGCGAATTGTTGGCGTTCTCCAATTTGTTCTCAACGGTCAATTGCGACGTTGTCAATTTCCCAAAAAAAAATCTGTTCTAGTTTTTCAACATTACTTAGCACAGATAAAATTGCTGAATTACTGCTTTAATAGATCAACTATTTTACATTCTATGATTGATCTAGCGAACAAGAGTTAAGTTTTATTCTGTTTTCCAGTACGTAAGGATAAGCAGGGTTAGTTTTTATCATACTGAATCGCACCAATAACATATTTGTTAAGGTCAGATGACCCTAGTGTTTGGAAGAAAGAAATACTTCACCAGTAAACTTCTCTACCGGGTCAGCTATGGAAAAGTAATGCCATCAGCATTGAGGACAGTGTCACGATAGGCCAATGGCAAAAAGAATATTATACCTTAGAATACCAAATGTATATCAATTTAAGAATATTATCTTAATACAAAAGCCTTACAATATCCCGATAAAATTATATAATGCGATAGGTATATCGCTTGTTCCCAGCTTAAAATCTGTCCGTTCATTGTCAGAGAATAATATATTTAATTTCACCATTTTAAAGCAAAAAAAAAAAGATAAGATAATGGAACAACTTCAGCGCTTGTTCAAAAAATGCAAAAAATAACTCACACAAATTCAAGATCTTCATAGGTTCGTAATTTTAACCTTCCAATATCGAAGCTTCATTTTCAAACCTTTAATATGTCTCAGTAAAATATAGTGAAACATTTAAATAATTCTATCGCGAAAAAAAAAATGTGAACGCTATCAACCGAAAAATTCACATACGAAAAGCAAGTTGCGTGTTGATATAAAGTAACATTACCTGGTAAGGCAGACAAGAGGTTTGTGCTTCAGTAAGATAATTATTATAGTAAGAAAAACAGGAAATCCCAAACCCTTCCATGGACAGACTAGAACACCTTGAAACAAATGCTGACAAAACATTCATTATCCTTCACAGGACAGTGCACCACTGTAAGAGCTCAAGAAATAAAGGTTTTGTATCAGGTGATGGTTATTGTCTTATCCGTTATACGTTTTATGAATTTTATGCGGGCTGTTACAATACTCCAAGATGGGATACAACAGCAGGACAATTTTCGACCAGTTTCGTTAAACTTTAGAAATACGAGAACCCTTGCTTAACAACCAATTTGTTAGTCGCGGTGCTATTTTGATTTTCTTTTCCAAGTCCTTTTTTAAATTTCATACAAAATGCCTTAAGAAGATCGGAATAACATCAAGAAAACTACGCCTTCAAACTTATCAACCATTCAAAGTTTGTTTTTGGATGTTTATTCACGTTGTTGTTTTAGTCTTGTGTCGAAACCGCAAACCCACCTTTTTTATACAATCCTTATCGATGTCGTCTCGATTAGAAGTCTGTTAAGTCATCCTTGTTTTAGTTCTTCCCGATGTTGGTGTCTGTTTTTATTTAAACACTACAACACAAAGGTACCATGCATTAACAGTAGTACACACGGATCAAACTTGCAACTTTCCCTTATTTCACGGAAGTTTCAAAAACACGACCCTGTTACGCATACAACACATTCACACAGTGAAATTTAAAGTCATTTGCATTTTAAAAACAAAAGGCCTTTAACGTTCCTCTCCAATGAGCGATCGCGAATCAATTTTGTGATTTATGCTTTTCAGCTCAACGCTTTTTTTCTGAAAAACAAGCTTCACAAATGCTAAAGCAATATTTCAAAACCGCTCAATTCTTCGCTTGCGATGTACCGTTTCCGAACAACCTTCTAAAGCTTTCTTTAAAACTCAATATTTCCTATGTTCCCTCGGCTTCCTTTTATTCCTTTCACTTTTGAATATCCCGAAGGTGCTAGATGTAAAACGTTTGCAATGCTGATATGGTCAAGCAATGGCATTTTTAACTTAACTGATACAGTTGCCCAATCTTATCTTTCGATGGTATAATTCATTTTTATATGGCCTAAAACACAAACACGCATATATACTTAAGCCACTGAAGGATACACAGATAAAAACAATTCTTGTTATAGTTTGCTCCCAACAATGTGTCGTACTCGTCGAAAGTGCGTAATATTTCAGCAAAATTATCAACTAACTTTTGTTAGCGCAACATAGGTGCGTGCTGCGAATGCGTATGTTTTGAATTTACTATGGTGTAAAAAATTTGAAACTCCCCACAAAAAGTCCCCTCCGCGACACAATAAGCCGTCACAAAATCGTTCACAGCAAAAACGAATTAGCTCCTAATGCTACAAGGGATACTTCGCGTCTCCATCGGTTTCTACATTAAGCTTTTTATGTTGGTTTTAATTAAGTTTGGCCGTTCGGGAATCAACTTGGAAGGTAAAATCAATCTGCGCAACGGACAGAAGAAGGCGAAAATAATGGTAATCAACAGTTACAATAATTGAAACAAGTGAACTCGTGTTTCATTGTTTCTTTTTACAAGTTTTTCAGGTGTCTACCCTACCAGATCATCCCACCCAACGAGGAAAACACGAACCAGAGACTGACCCGGAAGCAGAGCAGTAAAAGGATGATACAGTGATATAATAAAAAATGTTATTTATTACCGTTTGTAAGGAATACAGCACTCGTTGCATCCTTTTAATATCCGAAAAACTGTTTGCTGAAACGAACAGGTAAAATTAGAAACTGTTTTGCGACATGAAGTAATACTAAGTTACCTTTAATCCAACGTCATATTTGCAGGATTAGTAGTGTTTAGCTGTGACACTTCTAAACTAGCATCTGAGACGTTCATGTGGAACGACGAACCCATCGCATCCAGATCATCTTCATCTTCATACATTTTCTTCATTCGTTGTTTATAGCTGTGGCAAAAACAAAGTGATATGATATAATGTTTATATGCTTGATACAATTATGTAGCTTAAGCAAACCACTTACATCTGACTGTCGGGATTATTTTCCTGATTGCGGCACTTTTCTAGCTTTTTATCTAAGAACCGGAAAAGTTCCTTCGTTGGCAGTTTAGTATTGTTCACCAAAGATCGCACTCTTCGTACAGCTTCTATCAAAACTGGCAGTTTATCCTTGGCCGAACCAAACAACGATTCCGTGACGTAGCTGTCTAGGTTTTCCTGCTCCTTGCTTGCAGCATGAAGCACTGCCGCAAGGGCTATTTGCGCTGGGGCGTACATTAGCGGAACATCCGTCAGAAAGGTCTTATCGATGAAATCTTCAATCCATGGGCGTAGCCGATCCGGATTTTTCATATTGCAGCGAGTCTGAAAGTTTCGGAAAGGAAAGGAAGCAAAGTAAGCATTATTCATCTTTTAAAATGTTCCCAAGCCTCTGGGTAACCTACCTTAATGTCGATTAGAAATCCTTCGATCGGCCTCATCGGATTGTGTATTGTAAGATAATAGTTCAGTTCCTGCATCAACAACAGTTCATTGGAAAGAATAATATCCATCGCTTTGACACGATCGCCCTTGGTGTTGGCCACAAATTGTGCAATGGAAACGTTAAACTCCTCCACCTTACAAGCGAGATAAATGCACGTTGCTCTGGGGGAAGGATGAAAATGAATTAATTGAAAACCAACAACCCTTTTACAACTAGGGCCCTATACTCACAAAATTTCTTTTGGATGGTAATCCATGGCCGAGTTGTTCAAGTAGAAACGTTTGAAGTAGTGAAACGCAGTACCCACTACATACTTCGGCATTGGTGGTTCGAACTTCTTACAGAATTCTTTCATGTGCGATTCGTACTGCTTCAGCAGCTGCCGCTCCTCGTCCGCGGAAAGGAAATGCGCCAACTTTTGCTCTTCCTGAAAATGCGTTCAAGCCACGAGCTTCAAGCACACCGCTAGGGACCGGTGCGACATTCACATACTTACAGTCATGCCTGCGCCATGTTTAGCGATGAAACGAATGTTTTGAGCTAGGCGTAATTCGGCAAGCTCCTGTTCCGTTTTAAACGTCCAGTACTTTTTCTGGGAGCTAAGGGCATACATCTTTACACGGGCTAATATTTTTTAAGAACTAAACGACAACACACTTTTCTACTGTTTTTCTTTGTTTGTCGAGCTTGAATGTTTTGACGGCTTCTGTGACAGTTGGAATCAAAAGTGACAAAATAGACAATTTTGCTTGTTCTCTGCTCCTCGTTATTATGTACAAATGTACAAAAATTTGATATTTTAAATTTGACCCCTCTACTAGGACAAAGATATGGATGTTGCATTCAAAATAGTTCAAACACAAACCCACGAATGGAAACTGCCGGTGTTACTTGATTTCAGAAGTGCATTAGATGGTATAAACACTCCAATAAAACGTCAGACGTTGTAAACATTTAAGAAAGAATCTGCAAATAACTCCTTGTGCTCCACTGAAACAAGAATCTTTCGACATCAGCAGGCTCAACAATCGGGACATATGGCCTATAGTTTCCGAACTCAGTTTTAAATGTGATTCAGTGCAATGGAAATGTTAAGTGAAAACCCCACGAAAGCATTGGCGCAACCAAACCTTTGTCTCTCAGTATAGAAGAAAAAGAAGAAACAGTTTAGGACGACGACCGAAGGAATCATCAATGCCAGTCGTCGTCGGGCTTCTCCATCTGTGCTGGTTGTTTTCTCAAGAAAGGTGGGCGGTATTGCAGAATCCCACCTACGTTTGAAGGCTATGGAGAAGCATATTGTCTTGCTATGTATCCTAGGCTTCTCGGCGGATCCTTTTATTTGCATCGTGCGATAAAATGTAAACTGTGTTTCCATCAGTGTGCTCCCATGCTTTAGTCTGGTAGCAGCACACATGATTCAGACACCTTCAATGAAGTGAAGATATGCCGTTAATTCAATGTGAATTTCTTGCCTGATCGAGGTAGAAGTATCACACGTGTAAATGCCTTGTGTGACCCCGAGGAAGTTCGTTTCTAATCAAAGTGAAATAGCGACCCGTCATCTGTTCGTGCTTCACACTATTGGCCTTGTCGACAAGCTCGATCATGTCCGGAATGTACGGTCACAATCGCGAGGCAGTTCGCGTGAAAGTGAAGGTAACGTGCAGCGACCGTCAGTACATGGTCGTCATTATTTCAGGGGGACTTCCCAATTTACTTCACCCACTCGTTTTTTTCTTTTGCAGAAATGTGAGAAAAATATTCCATCAGAAACGAGAAAATTCAGCGTGGATCCGCAGATTACCAACCTCGAGGTGTTGTACTCACTGCTCGCCAAAGCATTTGATTTAAAAACGGACTTTGGCATCAGCTACAAGGTGATCGAAGCGAACGGTCAGGAGAGCTACCTCGTCGTGCTTTCCGATTGGGACTTGGAAGCTGCCTTCCTGCGGGCCCATAATCAATCAATTGCCAGCAAATGTGAACCGTGTTTAAATCTGCGCGTCGACATCAAACCATTCTCCGAGACGTCGGATTGGGATGGAACGGGCGCAGCTACGAACACCATTCCCCGCGAACTGGTGTCGCTGCAGCAGTCGATCGGGGCCGGACAAAAGTATGTGCAAAACAAACTGCCCGGTTTGATTATGAATCAGATGGAGAAAACATTCTCCATGGTTCAGCGAGCCTTCAATCTAGTCGAGGATCCACTGCTGACACAACCGATTCGACCACCGTTGGCAGATGCTGAATTTCGAAAGCTACAAGATTCGGTTGGTCAGATAGTGGCACCGGAGCAGTTGCGCAAGGTGATCTATCTCGGTGGAATAGATCCCAGTTTAAGGCGTGTCGTGTGGAAGCACATACTCAACGTCTATCCGGACGGGATGACCGGCAGGGAGAGAATGGAGTACATGAAAAGGAAATCAGGTTAGTAATTGCACTCTTGAAAAACTCCTATCGAGCATGCCAATAAGTTTGTGTTCGTTATTTCCAGCGGAGTATTATCGATTGCGTGATGTATGGCGCAGTACGATGCAGCGAGGAAATATCGTGGGAGAACTAGCGTACGTAACCAGCATGGTGCGCAAGGACGTGTTGCGCACGGATAGGCTACATCCCTTTTACGCCGGTAGTGATGACAACCAGAATATCGCCGCCCTCTTCAATGTACTTACTACGTACGCGCTAAATCATCCTGCTGTCAGCTACTGCCAGGGAATGTCGGACATCGCTTCGCCGCTGCTGGTCACGATGGGTGATGAAGCGCAAGCGTATATCTGTTTCTGCGCCGTAATGGAACGGCTTAGTTGCAACTTTATGCTGGACGGAATCGCCATGACGTTAAAATTTTCTCACCTATCCGAGGCGCTGCAGTACTACGATCCGGACTTTTTCGCCTATCTCAAACACCATCAGGCGGACGATCTGTTATTCTGCTACCGTTGGCTGCTGCTGGAGATGAAGCGTGAGTTTGCCTTCGATGACGCGCTGCGAATGCTGGAAGTGCTTTGGAGCTCATTGCCTCCCATGGCGCCAAAGGGAGAGCTAGCATTGTACGAGAAAGAATATGAACCGCCGCCATCGGATGACAATACCCATCCACCACCGAGCCAGAGCCCATCTGTAATGCTCCGCACACCGCGTGAAAATCCGTACACGAAAGTGTGTGCCCTTCGCCGTCAAAGCTCCGCCCTATCGTTGAGCTCGTCGTGCTGCACCTCGACGAATCCCCAAAGCTCGAGTCGCTATGGAAGCGGACCCGGTGTCGGACTCGGTGGACGCTTGGACGCAACGAGACGCCTAAATCTCAGTCTGGACGAAAACATTACGAGGGAAAACGTGTACTCCAACCGAGTTGGGCACGTGCAAAAGGTACACCAAAGTTTGGACGAGGCAAAGATTGCGTTAGTAAAGCAGCGGAAAATCGTACGCAGTGTTGGAGACGACGAAGACATACAGGAGGTAGAGCTCGTTCAGCAGCAGCAACCGCGAGAGGAAGAAGACAATGCGACGGACATAGAGGATAGTGTATTTCATTCGCCACAGCACCAAACGAACCGAAAAGCACCGTACCCGAGCAGTAGTAATCCCTTTTTTGGCGATTCTCTTGAAAGTATTTGTCCGCCAGAACCAGAAGAGGAGCTGGGGCGAGCACCGGAGTCACCGCTCGACTTCAGGCCAGAGTCGACAGAAGCTGAACCCACGAACAGCAGTAGTGCGGCCAGTAGTGTACGCAATTCACCCGTGATTGGGCGCAGTCGGAGCCTGTTCTCCACGTCGGCTGCCACAGGAAAACTGATCGCGCGGCAGTTGAGCAATCAAAAGAAACATTTCACTGGTGGCGGTAGTGGTGGTGGATCATCGTCGAGTGGTGCAGGAAATGGGTCCGGAATAGGACATTTTCACGATCTCAAAGAGAAAATTGCCGCCAGTCGAAAGGGGATATTTGGCTCACAAGATAAGACCTCGGGACCATCCACCGACGAGCGAGGAACGGTTCTATTGTCCGAATCGCACGGCGACAGGGTGAAGCCGAAGTTGGTGAAAAACTTTAACGAGTTCCTAAACTTTGCGGCCATAAACAAGAGCCGCATCAGTGATCGGTTGGCAACGAAAAAGTTGCTCGCAAATTCATCCACCACCAACGTGACAAACGCCAGTAAGGGCACCATAAATAACAGTGGATCGATTGAGTCGACTACCAGCAGCTATACGACGACCGGTGGAGGAGGCATGGGAGGTGGAGCATCAAGGGATGATTCGACGGAAACGATTGAATACAACGAACTGAAACCGAAGCCTGTGATCAAGCTGACCAAATCATCGTTCGATGATTCCGATTCGTCGGCCACAAGCGTTGGCGTGGTGCTGGATTCGATGGCTACCACGGCGGCGCTTTCACGATCGAGTGATAATAGTAGCTTCATCGTGGATGATAGTTCTGCCTCCGGCTCCCCGATACACGTGCGCAAGGGGGAAGAAAAGGACACGACGATGAAGGTTACATCACCACCAGTGGAGCCCAATGAAGAAGGCTTATCGTCCCAACGCCCGGAGGAATTGTTTATGGGAGGTTCTTACGCTGCGACGGGGGCCGCCGCGGATGG
The DNA here is from genome assembly GCF_943734705.1 of Anopheles coustani. NCBI lineage: Eukaryota > Metazoa > Arthropoda > Insecta > Diptera > Culicidae > Anopheles > Anopheles coustani. Next base: position 4,272,926 of record NC_071289.1, read on the forward strand.
TAGTAGTCCCGACGACTCGCAGGAATACTTTCCCATGACCACATCAATGACAAGGGAGCTACGGTTAGAGCTGGAAAACCTTGATCGGCATGTTTTCGGTAATGATTTCCACAGCAAGCAACAGCGGGTTTTCACACTCAGCAGTTGTGTCGACATGGAAACGCCTCCCGAAAGTGGTGACTCCCTCGAGCGCGCCGTCGGTATCCAGGGGGTTTCTCCTTCCACTATCACCACCGTGGTGGAGATCGACCAAGACACAACGACAACCGTCACGTCGATTGCGTACAGCAAGTTGGACAATAATGGAAGCCTACCGCGATCATTCGATACCACGATGGAGATACAATCGATCGATGAAATCTGTGATCGTTCCGACGATCATCGTCCGGAGCAAGTGGAAGAAGAAGGGTTGGCTGCGGCGGCGGTAGTTGTACGGTATCGAGAGAAACCGGGCCGTCGCCGGCAAGGCACCGGTGGTTGTCCCAGTAGCATCATCAGCGACAACCGTGACAGTAAACGCATCAGCACGTCGAGCGCCAACGTCACGAGCAGCGACGTGTTCGTTTGGGAAAATCCGCTCCACCAGGAGTGTGTGGACGACAACGCTATAAGCCCGGTATCCGGCGGGATGGTGACCGGGGAGGTGACTCAGATTCACCAGCGTACGGCCACAACACCCGACGAGCATCCGGAGCTGGAGTACGATGGGGAAATTATCGAAGAGACAACATTGGGCAAGAAGTCTGTCACCCCAATACGGTTGGTGCGACGCAACGGGGATCGTTCGGTGCCGTGTTCGGCGCGCAATTCTATGATACTTCCGGACTCATCAGACTCCTCGTGTGACTCACCGCTGGCACGTTCACCCGCAGCCGTGAAGTTTAAATTTCATCCCAATAATCCCTTTTTTGATGCGGAATCAAGTGCGATCGACAATCGCCCCGTCGGAGTGTGCTCATTACCCCGTGCCGGTGTTACAGATGGTGAAGAACTCGTTGCTGGCGGAGCACTAGAGGAAGCTACCGAAGCTTCGGCAATCATCATGGGTGTTTCCGCCAACGATACCCTGCTCAATAAAACCTTCGAAGAAAAACCATCCCCATCAGCATCGTCGGTCGAACCGAATCCACTTGACGTAGGTGGTGCAGGTGCCTCCAGTATCGTCACTATCGCCAGCACTATGAAAATCGCCGGAGCCCTTCCACCGCCACAAGAATTCGGCGGAGGCAACCCATTCCTGATGTTCCTCTGCCTGACGATACTGCTGCAGCACCGAGACTACATCATGAAGACGGGTATGGACTACAACGAGATGGCTATGCACTTCGACAAGATGGTCCGCAAGCACAACGTAACCCGCGTGCTAAACCAGGCACGTCAAATGTACGCTGAATACCGCAGGCTCTACCAGCAGCAACTTTCTCAAGCGGGAACGGTGAGTAGAGCGTCGATGCCGGGTTCGGTTTCGATGATGGCCAGCAGTTTCCATGGCACACAAAGTATCGGACTCGGTGGCGGTAACATGGACAGCTTACTAAGGAAAGCTTCGGCACCGGAAGTGAGCTCGGCGCGAAGAAATACCGGAGGCGATTTGACACTGGTGACGTAGTATGGTTTAAGTTGACTGAAACAAAACTTTACCGCGAAGATCAATGCGGTGTAATGTGTTCCTTTTTTGTCAGGATTTTTACTTTGCTTTTGTTAAATTGTAATTATCACACATCCCACTAAATATTTAAGTTGAAGGGAGTGAGGTAAAGTTAAGCAAAATAGCTGTTGACTAGTGTCAACATTTTCTTCTCAATCCATGTAGAATGCAATTTAAATCGTGATATTTTTTATTAGATACACACGCAACGATGTGGTTCAACGGTGTTGGTTTTATTTATGGTCTATAGTTTGTTCGTTTTTAAAGGGTTTTGTGACATGATTTCTTTTTTATGTAATTTCGACAACTGCCCTATTTTTCATCAGTATAACGAGAAACACAATTTTTATAATCAGCAGGAAGAAAATTAAAGATATTTAACGTAAGAAATGCGACCAGCTAAAAAAAACACATACCCTATATATTCGCTATCACACTTTAATGCGGAATATTTTACACTTTCGAAAATGTTGCTCGATAGTGCGGATGGAGGCGGAAAAAAGCTAAAATACCAAAAAAGAAAAAAAGAAACAAGATTTAAACTAAAAGTAGAATGGCTAGTATGTGGTAGGCATCCAATTAAAAGGCATCTTTTACATTCGTTCGACTTTAACCTACACATATTTATGCAAATCACTGTGGAACACTCCTCGTAACGTGACCACGTCGCACGCAAATGAACTGCAGCTGCACCACAAGCTATTTACAATATTTATATAGTACAGCAAACACTCTGGCAGATATTACCAACAAATGAAGAAAGTACGCGCCTACTTAGCCTGTAGATAGAGAAGTAACCATCATCCGGATAGATGATAGCAATCCTCAAACGTGGACCTCTCGGAAAGAGGAAAGAACGATCAATACTGACAAGTAAATGTGGCCGATAACGGATGAACGGATGCGAAAACAGATTTTCCTTCCATCTTTAGTGTCGCGCTCCCCGAACCAAGAGATACGTAGTATTCCGCAGTGTAATCATCCTCCTCTTAGTGAAAGTATGTCTGTCTGTGAGAAAGAATAATTCATTCCATGTTGTTGATAGGGTAGTTGTTGGATAGGGTAGAGAATAATCAATTTCATGGCCTTTTTCGGTCCGGTATGGTAGGCCATGACTGAGGCAAGATAAACACCATGTTACAGTGAATGTAATCATTATCTTTGGAGGATCGATGAGTGCACCACACGCAGGTATAACGGAAATATTTAAACCAGATGCAAGTGCTTTTTGCATTGCTTAGAACTACCCTCTCACTACATCTTTCGAAAGCAATGACGCACTAATAATAAATGCTTGAATATAGGCAGAAAACATCAACGGGCTCATGAAGCTCATTCTTTTCGCACTAAGCTGATATAAATTCACCTGACCTATCCTTTGCTTTCCCGTTCATCGAAGCGCATACATGTGGAACAGCCCATTTAATCAAGCCCCTCTCATCCCAAGATTGCTGCTTAGGACAATATACCTGTTCACTTTCCGCAACTTAAATAAATTCTTTAATAAGTCTCAAACTACGAAAGACTATACATACGTTCCGTGGCAATGTTTGTTGATGTAAACTTACGGCGTGGCTATTCTACAAGGACCGACTTTTTAAAAGAGACTGATCGTCACAGAGATTAGAGCTACGATGAAATATTTTCAACCCGAAAGGAGCTAATAGTACGACAGGAAGAAATCGTTCTTTTATTCTTTATTTCAACCCAAAAATTTCCAAATAGTTGTTAATTTACGGTGGCTCGATCTTACCAAACCGTCAACCAAACGAGTATTGAAATATGTAATACTTTCAGCGGAACACAACACTATTACTATGTAAGCTTTAAATTTTTCTCTCCAAATAATCGGATCAAAAGGCAAAATACAAACAGTATTGCAAAACTCAACACCAATTTTCCATTTCGCAGACGTGGCGGTTTTTAAATAGTTTCTTCTTTGATTTTATTCATTAAGGCTTGAAGATATGGTGTCAATTGAATATGATTTCGGAAAATGCTGACTATGGATAGACAATTTGGAAAACATTTTCCGGTCGATTATGCGCATAAAGAATTGCAATAAACGTTCCCCCTAGAGGAGAGAAAGCCAGAGGTCATACATATATTGTCCCATAGACTTTTGCATAAGCTGCATCCGAAACACCGTGCAGCCTGTTTTCTTTCATTGCATTTATACTCAATCTTTATATGATTTAGCTTTTCATTTGCAACAGACAATATTTATTTTCTTCTATATTGACCGCTGGCTGAAATGTACGGACCCATTGTTGTTCCTTATTAGTGTATGCCCTTGTGTAATCCGGCGATGGATGGTGGTAATAATTTTGTCTTTATTAGTTTCTCTAACTTTAATACTTCTATGTATAGTCGAATCTAGAGCTCCATCCCCTGGGGCATTTTAACACTTTTACTGTTTTGTATGAAAAGAGCAGAGAGTAATTTAGTGTATCGTTGAGTTCACTACAGTTTCGCTCAAAATGTTTCTATGCTTTTTGTTCCATTCCAGCCAAGGCAAGGCGATGCCTGGCATGTTCTACTGATATTTACTTGCAAAATCACCAGACGGGTTGAATCTTTCTCCAACTAGTAACCCCAATGATAGCTCTGATAATCTGTCCTCTGCAAAGCTAAGAAACTCGATTCCATGTTGTATCCTAAACATTGTTTTAGTGACATGATTCCTTGTTCAATTACTTTGTTTAATCATAATACGAAGGGAATGGAAGGAGTTCTCTAAATTGTTCTTTTTTGTTTTATTTTCTATCAGCGATCTCGGATAAGTGGTTATTGTTATGGTACTCTTTATTAAATCTTTAACACCAAACCTATTTCAACCACGGATCATTTTTTTAAGGATGATAAGATTCATGCGGGGCACATAACGCCACATTGAACTTAATAAGAACTACTCATCTATTGCACCACGTGTTTTCGTAATATGTCTGGCTGATTACAGTATCCACTTTTTGTACTCCCTTTTTCGAGATTTCGTTTTTTCTTAGCATCACCCAGCAGAAAACACCTAATGCGCCATGAAAAGCCAATAAGAGATCCGACGAGCACCGCCAACTGTGTTATGCCAGACTACATGGCTAATAAAATATTTTTGAACTAAATCCGAATCCAAACTGACTGACTGTTGCTGTTCAAGTGTCTTATTTTTTCTAGTTTGATTTATCGACTACATTTGTTTTTTAATAAATCATAAGGAATTGTTTAAAAATTAGACACGTCAGCATCTGTCTCTTTCTTTGTTCGAGGTTATGGTAGGATATGGTTAGAATATAACAACATAAAATAAATTTCAACAAACCAAAATCAAACAAACGAAAGCATGATTATTTGGCCGGAAATGATAAATAACATTCTTTTCTCCTAAGTATATTTACCATAAAAATACTAAATGTTGCCTAACAGTGAAAAGCTTGTATACTTCTCATATCATCACTTGAAAAACGGGCTGCTTCCGGAAAACAGCAACTGTTTTGGAATATCCTGACGACTTGCTGCTTTTCTGTGGTTCATATAATCTGATCTAGTAACAAATTAGCTTACGGAACGTAAAAGGGAAACAAGGAAAATTCTTATTCGAATTGGCAGAAAAAAAATCAACAACGGAAATGGTATGAACGGCCAACATCGTTGGTTCGTCCATATGTTTTCACCGGTACTCTCTGTATCTCTCTCAATGCCGGCTTCCAAATACATTCACTTTCTATCCTTCGTTCAGATTGTTTTTCTTGCTTTGTTTGGAACAAATTTTGGCATGACAATTAACTTCCTTCCATTTCCCTTTGCCATCGCACCTGGAATAGTTGGCGAACACTTCATCGACCATTCCTTACTCAACGAACGCCCCCGAGGTACCAGAAGGTATATAAGGATTTAGCAGGAGCAGTTCTCCTTATTTGCTTGCGCATCGTTGCTGAGTGTCGTTCGGGGCGATTGGGCCGGCTTATGCTGTACGCCCGTTTCGGACGAGTTCAGATCCAGACGGCCATCCTTGATGCTTTGGTAGATCTTTCTGGCCGTTTCCAAAAATGCTTCCTCCACGTTCTGACCGCTGCAAAACGATAGATACCAAGAACTGGTTATGACTCACACGACTCTTAGACATAGAACGAGCAAGGTAACTTACGTCATTGCACTGGCTTCTGCGAAAAGAAGCCCGTGTTCGTCGGCGAAGCTCTTAGCCTCCTCGTACGTCACCTCACGGGTGCTCTCCAGGTCGGACTTGTTTCCGATCAGAAATATCACAGTACTAGGGTTCGTAAGATTGCGTGTATCCGTCAACCAGCTGGACAGATGATTGTAAGTTGACCTGAAGAAGAAATGGCAATGTCTTGAGATCCGGATCCGGTGTTCGGTAAGTTTTTCTTCGTGCCTACCGTCGGGTGATGTCGTACACCATAAGTGCACCAGCTGCCCCACGATAGTACGATCGTGTGACCGCCCGGAACCGTTCCTGTCCTGCCGTGTCCCATATTTGCAGTTTAATTTTCTGCTTATCCACCTCAATGATGCGCGTCCCAAATTCTACCCCGATCGTGTGCGGGCAGCTGGCCATAACTGTTGAAACAAATCGAATGAAAACGTTGATCATCAAGAGCGAAGGATTTATAGTATCATACTTACATTTCTTTTCGGTGAATTGATGCAACAGGCAACTTTTGCCAACTCCCATATCACCGATAATAATGTACTTGAAAATGTACGAATAGTTGTACGGTCCAGCCGACATGATGAAAACTATGTTCAGGAAAATTTACAAGAATGAAACATCACATTAACATTACCTTCTTGATCATGTATGCAAAATATTTTTCATGGTTTACTCTGTTCGTAGGTTTTGTCGAGCCCATCGCACAACCTTTGCGACATTTTTGTAAAAAAAGCCATTTTTTCGTCCCTCACTACGTTGCAGAAGTAACAGAAAACTGGTACCACTGCTTCGACCACATATTCTACTTCTACCGTTCTCAGATTCGAGCGCTTTCAACGTTTGTTGCAACTTTGCTCGTAACGAATTTGCATTTACTGATAAGGGGTTCATTGTATGTTGTACATATGATATTTAAAAAAATGACAACATCGTTCCGACGGTCGGGGCTACGTGTTTCTTTTCCCTTTGCTTCATTTTTCATGTTGAAGTGTAGTGTAACAGGTCCGTGCGTGGGAAAAGTGGCAAGTGTAGCTAATTTTTTTTTATCGCCAGCTTTTCACAGGTAATGATGGGAAACATAAAATCGAATCCATACTACGGAACAATCGAAAACAAATGGAATAAGTATAGAGTATCAATCGGGTTGCTTACAATTAAGGTACGAAGTCATCTAATACTGATAATAGATGTCGGCCTCTTGTAGTAGGATACCGCCTTGATAGAGGCCAGAGATTAAATTACAGCTTTCTACTCTTATTGAGAATAGTCAATCTTCTTCATTTCTCCACATACACCCGTCCTCAAAGCGAAACTTTCCACTTCAAGGCCAAAAGGAGAATAATGATTTATCGACTCGAGTAACACTTCCTGCTGTGAGACAACATGCCAATTGCCTCCCACCCCATTCCGTGCATGCTATCGCTGGAGCATTGTACCTCGACGATACTTACGTATAGGATTGCACTGGCGTTAGTCGAAAATCATGAAAGAGTTATCCTTCCGCTCGTGGTTTGTTTCTGTTTGATCCGTTTAAATATTTGCAGAAGAATCACTCTGCTCTAGATTGACGACTATTATTTACTTTCCCGAAGAAACTAGTCCAAGATGCGTAAAACCCGTGTCACGGCATGAAATCGGGGATCCGCGCTTTGCCTTCGAATATCCTGGACGCACCGTAAACGTTGCAAACAATCCTTGCAGCAACAAGCTAAAGGACAGTTTCGCTGTAACTCAAAATCGCAGTTTTTTGTTGTGGAACCATACGTTTACAAATCACTGCACAATCGATACAGACGTTCGTCTGGGTCATTCGTTTTTTCCACTTGTTCGTCGCAGACGATGAGTCAAAAACCTTTGACAGTTCGTCATTATTTTATCTATTTTTTACATTTGTTTGGAAACTGTTGTCAAATCAATGTCCATATTTTATTAATCTAACGATTCTCTAAAATTTAATTGAGCTAGAGGAAACCCCTTATTGTTGTAAGATAATGGTTGTTTTCAATGTAAAATAAAATAGAAAATTTTATTCTTTTCGGAAAGGTTTTTTCACCGGGACCTAGTGTGGAAGGTAAACTGTGGTATTTTTTCAAAATGTCGGTCGCAAACGTCGCTTTCTGTCAAACATTCAAAGTCGCTCGGTCCGCCGTTTCGCATCGCTATCTGGAACGATTGCTTGTGTTGTGTTCTTCATTTTAACAAAATTTGCGATGGAAACGACATCCAACTTCACTAAAGTATTCCTGCTACAAGAAGATCGTGAGAAGAGTTTCAAACACTGGCCGTACACCGATGATAAACCATGCAGTATTCGGAAGGTAAACAACTCAACCCGTACTACGCGCAAGTCCATTGATAGTGATAATAATCTACATTGAATTCGTCGTTAACTAACGTAATCACTCCAACTATGCGCTTTTTTCCAGATGGCAGAGGCAGGATTCTACTGGCATGGAACAGAACAGGAAATGGATACTGCCGCGTGCTTTGTGTGCGGTAAGGCGCTGGATGGCTGGGAAGAAACTGACGATCCCTGGAATGAACATCGAAAGCACGCACCACAATGCCCATTCGTCAAGTACGGCCGGCCGGAAGCTAGCCTGACGGTAGGATTTTTATTTATTCGTATATTAACCATTTATTGAACAATATAATCGAGACACTGTTGGTGTAATCTAACTTGCAGTGTGAAGAAATGGTAAACCTTATGATGTCAACATTGAAGATGCGGCTTCAAAATAACCACACTACCTTGAAGACCAACGCAAAGATATACATAGAGAAAAAACGCAAAGAAATGGAAAAGATGTTGCGAACACACTAGTTTGCACCGTTTCGTAAGAATTAACTATATTTAAGATTTACCATAAGTATGCAAACAAACGTGCGACTCTTGAAGGAAGTTTGGGTGTACCATGTATTGTTTGAAAGCATCGAACGAAAATAAATACTAATAGTAGATCATTGGAAATTTGTCAACCGACGAGATTAGATATTCTTTTACACAACAAATATCCATTGTCATCAATTAATACCATATTTACAGCTAGAGTAGTTTTCTCACAAGGCACGGACGACTTTATTATAAACAAAATTGAGGAAAGGTTGGAAATTCATCGACTTCAGTAACAGTTATCAGAAGCTTGTTCGTTAGTGGAGATTACGTAGTTTTGTAGCGAGGTGAAAAGGCCTTTCCTTACTATCAGAGTATTTCGGTACGATTATGCGCAACGGACGCCGGTGTATACCTAGTTTTCTATAAATATAAACTCAGAAGAGAGTAAGCTTTAAGTTAATAAAAAACGAAGACAGCAGGTTCACATTTTCCACTAGCTTAGTCAATGTGGTGCCCTCTTTAGTTACGGGACGAAGATCTCGCGCGCCCGTTCATTCGCGCAGGCGCAACCAGCTTTACTCCTTCGAAAGCAAAATCCACGGGCTATATTCAGTCGAGGTGTGCGTGAGGAGAAGCTGAGGATATTTTTAATCCACTCGCTGCTCGCTGGGAAGAAGAGAAGCTGGTGTTCCGGTGGAGAGGTGAGAGTCCATGAGTCGTCCCCGGTATGTTGCTGCAACCGAGTAGTTTTGTAGCCGGGGAAAATCGATGCGCAAGCCAATGAACGTGGTCTGAGAAGGTGGATGCTCGCAGCCGGCAATAATCTATAAATAATATACATTCGAGAAAACCAGCATATTCACACATTCAGCAGCTGCCTTTAGTATGTATAACAAATTGTCCTTCATCATGGGGGAAAAACGAGCGCCTTTTTTCTCGAGTCATTCCTGTGCCATTTCTTTGCAACACGATGAATATTTTCGCAATTTCTTGGCAGAAGGAACTTTTCGTCCGTTGAACCCTTTTGGCTGAACTGGCCCGAGCGCTCCATACTTCTTTACATTCCATAGCTTTCTCAATACACTATTGAATGCAAGGAAGCATGGAACTTTCAAAGGCCCTTTGTTGCGTAACACATTTTTCGTATATGTTTTTAGAGATCAAGACAAAACGTTTCTTATATGTTTTTCTACTGGCTTTAGAGCAAAATGGCTGAAATCAAATATAAGATTATTATGGCTGAAATTTCAGTTAAAAGAAACGTTTACATAACCCCAAATACCAATTTAGTCATTTTTGCTACGTTCTTCACGCTCTTCGTTTGTCTGGCTGTGGCGTGGTATCGTTAAGATCCTGCGGCCCGAAAGATCGTTCTTCTTCTCCAGCTTCGCAGACTCCGTTTTGCAACCATCAAATTTTCATACTTCACACCGTATGGTTATCACGTGTTTGTCATACCATATGGCTATAATTCCTCGCTTCTCTTAACCCGCCGTACGTTTTAACTGTTTCTGTTTTGCAGAAATTCTTCACTCAGAATACATGCAAGCAAAAAAAAATGATCATGCACGGTAAGACATGATTTCCACCAAACCATGTGGAGTAACTGGTGCATTTTACTGCAAAAAAACTGAGCTAACGAATGCAACGAAGGCAAAAGTGCTTGGAGACGCTAGGGAAAACATACGTCTAAGAACGGACTCACGTTTTTTTGGAACCGAAAGAAGAAATCATCTTGACCCATCCAGATCTACCTCACCACGTGTGATTGTCAGTTTGATTTCCACGGTATTACGCACTCTTCTGAACAAATAAGTATCACTTTGCTGATCAAGAGTAATGGTTTAAATTTTCACATATCCTATAGCTTACCCAAGTTTTGCCACTGCACTTACACATTGTAGGATTTTCTTAAAAGTGATGCCATTTTCACTGAGTGAACCTTGTTTTCCAAGTATTTAGATATATGTTTAGTGCTTAACTCACAACTCTGGGAAAACACACGCTTGATGAGACAACCATTACTGCGTTAGTTGAAGCTGTTCAGCGGCAGATCGTTTTTCCTCGATCCGTTTTTCCGGTGTTTTCTCGCTATAAAATGGCGTATCGTTGGGAACTGTATTAGACGTTCACTAGCCCGGTATCTACTGAGGAGACGACGTTGTCGGTACGATACTCGACCCGGGGACACGATGCGAACGGCTCGGGAACCAACCGAAGAATGCACTGGATGCACTGCCGACTGCTCCCAAGACGAGAAGGACGGTGGACCGGCCCGACGTCATCTCGGAGGGTGGCTTCCTCGCTTACTGCCAGTCTAAAAATGGCCACCACTAAGGAGAACCTCCTGCTTGCCTCGAACTGCCGAAGCGCTGATGTGAAATCCTGCCCATCCTACGCCTTCTCCCGCTTCCACTTACTTGATCGTGCCGGTCGGTTCACCACCACCAGCGCATACGAAAGTAAGAGAATGAAACGATCGAAGAAGGCGTCGCGGTTGGTTCGAATCTCCAACGTCGCCAAGCACACCAGCAGAGCGAACAGCCCTGCGCATTTCGAATTTGAGTTTAAAAAATTCCCTTTTTTCCCTCCTCGTGTGGGAGCTTGGTGTAATGAAACTACAAGCCACCAGCAAAGCCATCACACGTTCGAAGGAATCATGATGATGAAAAATACCGTCACCAGTGGCCGTTACTGAGTAAACGGATAATGAATCAACGGCTCGAGGATATCATCAGCATAAGGCGAAAAAAAGGAGCAAGAAAAGGACAACATTAGCGAGACATTCGACGGACGCACTGGATGGAAGGAAACGCGGGCACACACATGGGTTACAGCCAGCCAGACTTCTTGAAGAGGCAGCTTGCGGCGCAGGAGGTAATTTGCGCGCGCAGACGCACCACACACATGGGGACCGTATTCGGCAGGCATGTTCAAAACGTCGCTGGCATGTTGTTGCACATTAGATCCTAAGAAAAACCAACAGCCAACTGCGTTTCTTATGGCTTTTCGGAACGACGAACACAGAGATGTTTCAAACGAATTTTCCCGTGCGATGCCATTGGAAGGAGAACGTTCCAAACGTTCTTCATTCAAAGCGGATCGCTTTGGACCGAGGTTATTCTGCCTCGCCATGTTGGGTTCAATCCTTGAATTTCGCATGATCTTTATTGCTGCTTCTGGTATCGATCGACAGATCTTGTATGCGCGTTATGTAATCGTTCCACTATCGATCGATTTCTGAACTGTCTGTCCAACAACCATCCGTTATTTCTCATTTTCAGAGTTGAAAGAGAAAATGTATGATTGCGATTCCAACTGTTTTAATGAAAAAACGGAAACTAAATCGGTGAACGGAAACTCCATGGTCTACTAATTAAAAACTCAAATAACTTGACTTAAAATAACCATTTTTTCACCCTCGATTATTGCTTCGTAAATCAGGAATCGTGACATTAATGTTTTACTGTTATTTTTCAGTACAATTTTACTAGATGAATTTTAAATGTTTGTGCGAGTCCCATTTTTCATAAATATTAGTTGTAGTTAGAACCATAATATTTTCTTTGGTTGAGCGTTAACGAGGCACAAAAGGCTTGGAAAGAATTGGAAGCGTTGATGGTCAATGAACTGTAGGTGATTTTGAAAATGCTTAAAACTGAACATTTAATTATTAGCAATAAAACTGAAAATAACTAGAGGATGTTAAACATATTTTATCAAACTAACAAAAGAGTAAATTAACACATGAACTATGTACAGAAACTTTTTATACAGTACAATTGTTACAAACATACTTGATGTTATACAAGGGTGAAAATAAGTTAAGCGTACGATCGAAATTTTGCTTTAATATCCATGTTGGTTTCACAGAATAGATTTCCATATGTGCGATTATTGTACTTACTGAAGCAGCATGAGGATCGGTCCCAGGAACTCAACCGATCGTCCTTTTTCCCAACCATGCAAACGGACACGTTCCAGATGTTTGCCACAGGACGAAAGGCCAAGGCACTTTAAGGCATCATGGGCGCCGAAGAGACCTTGGGTTATTTTAATTTATGGCGGATGGTTATAGGCAAATTTGACGTAGCAATGAGTGTGAGGGTGTGTTTTAAAGCTTTTTCATGTTAAAGCGGAAATATAGTGAATTTTTTGCTGCTCAAAGTGTTCTCAAACAAGGACGCTTCCGGTTGAAAGTGATGAAATTTGAGTCCTTCAGGCGCGTATTTCAAACGTTAATATAATGATATCCGTAGGCGCAGATCCATCAAATGACATAATCTTTTATCAAATCATGGAAGTTTGCATATAGACCATCATCGTTCCATCAGCACTGCTGCATGATGGGACATTGGCAACTTCCTTATAATGGCAGATGTTTTCTATGTCTCATCTCCGGCCGAGAGTAAAGATCGGTTGCTCGTTCAGTTCGTTTTTTTTTATTATTATTATTTTGGTGTTGGTCACCGACCGCTGTCGCTTAACTGTGGAACTAATTTTAACCCGCGGCGCTATCGCCACACACTACTTCCCGCCCAACGCACGCTGCTGGTGATCTCGGTTCGCAAAGCGTGCTCGAAATACGCCAAGCACACCCGAGGCGAGCGGCGAGTCAAGCGGCGGTGGAATCACGTGGCAGGCTAACCAGCTATCCTGGCCAGCCAGCCAGCCTCCCCTGGAGCGCCAGAGGACGGCCCCACAGCTGAGGTTATGCGATCGTATGTGTGCTGGGGAGCGCACACTCTATTTTTAAACCTTTCCAACCGACATCGGTCGACACGGCTGGAATGTTGGAATCGATCATGTCGCTTGGACGATGCCCTGAGACCCTCCAGGAAGAGGCAGCCAAGTCCCGCATACCAAATCGGGAAACTAAATGGATAAGATACCCGCTGTAACACTTCAATCATCTTAGAGAACACCATGCTCTTACCATGAGACAAATAAGGCAGGAAAACATGCAGCATAGTTGCAAATTTCTTAGAATTATGTCGGCTTCATCTATCAAAATCCGGATGCATTTCGTTTACGCGAAAGCGAAATAATTAGGATGCAATTCGACATAAAGTAGAACAGCAGCCTTTACAGCTAATTTTCATACACAGGATGGACCAACATGGTGGCAGATACGCCCAAGCAGAAAAACAGGATATAGGAAAACAAAACCAATTAAAAAACAAAATGAGCCTGTTGACTCTGCCCTGAGGAATGTGTCCCCCGCAAGTAACGCGCATGTTCGCCAGGAGATTTGCGCATGGCAGTTTGGTTTAAATTTTCACCACACTACTACAACCACCACTTTTGAATAGGTCAACGAGACCCGAGACTTTTCCCTGCGCTTGACCACACGAAGGAGGCTGTGTAGGAGTTGGAAATCATATCTCAATATTCGTGTTTGTCGGCTGCAACATGGGAGTAGCAGGGAGGGAAAGGGAAAGAAACCCCGAAAAGGGATGCTGTTTCAGTTCAGAGGAGGTGAATGGAAAAGAGGCCGGAAGCGAAACGAAAGGACCAAGAACACTCTCTGTCCGCTGGCCAGCTTGCGGAACGCAAGCAGTGGGCCAACCGCTTGGACTGTTTATAAATACTTTTGCCTCTAAATGTGATGTGGACGGTATAGCGGTTTGAACACAATTTTTCATCTCAATGCAGTTTTCCACCAGTGTACGACTGCCATCTTTTAATTTTAGTTTTTTTTCTGAGCCCTAGAGTAAAATAATGCCAATCCAGAGTTCGTTTCTAAGATTGAATGCATGTTTCAATGCATTTTTAATTTTTAAGTATCCTGCATGCAATGATTAGTGCTCTTGAACATCTTTTTACTTCTACTTGTAAAATAAAAAAAATCAAAACTACACACCTGTTGATTCGTTGGCTGCATGAAAATTACCAACAATCAATTGGGTTAAATCCATTTTTACACAGCAGTTTGCATTATATTTACAAGAGTCATTTTTTAAACAACGCGTATGAAATAGTTTCAAAAAATGTTTCACTCTTATAGCCCGAGCCCCCAATCGACTCCAAATATGGTCAATGGAAAAAGTGCTTTGCACCCGGGAAAACATCGATCACGAAGGAAATTACTACTCACCCCACTCCATCTGACGAAACGGCTTTCTCCCGGGGGTGACTGGAAAACTGCACTTGCTCAACATGCATCAAAAAGCGATTACCCTCTTCCTCCCCTCCTTCAAACTTCACCTCGAGGGACTCTTCTAAGTCGGAGGCGCAGCCGAGATGCACGTGCTTCGGCTCGAGACACTTACGCGTTGCTGAAACGTTCTATAATCTATACAGACTCTCTATCTTACGACCGGTGTGTGTGGTATGGTTCGGGACCTCTGGATCCGTACCATTGGTTCTCCCTGGAAAACCAGGCAGCCCACGTACGGAAAAGGCAAACGGCATGCGCTGCGATGCGATCAGTTGGCCTTTGGTGCAGTCGTTTGAGTTTTCCCGAGCTATTTTAAGGTACGAGAAATGTGCAGCTCTCGTCCCGCTTTCTCCTGTACAACACACGACGAACACACGTTACACCTCCCGCAAGTGGACGAGATCATTCACATGCGTAGGATAATTCAATATTCTCGCATCGCATTTCATTTCCATGCTACACTCCCCTACCGAGAATTGAATGCATTCCCTTCGTTTGATGCGTTTTCTGTTCAGCGGCCATGGAGAAACATTTGATTGAAAATAAATCAATGGCAAAAGGCGATAATTGACGAGCATGTCACTTTGATGCAGTTTAGGGTAGAACAAATCTATTTCTCATACGAACGGATGTTCAAATCAGAATGGAAAAGGTATGATTTCCTCCCATATTGCACAAATCGAGAACATAGGCGAATACTAGTCTTTCGGTTTGCCCCTCTCGTGCATTTTTTGTAAATTGTAGAATCTAATAATAAATACAGAATAGTGAGCAATACCTTACGTTGTATGTTGCGAACCTTAATGTGCAAAAAATGTCTATAGAGCGTATAAGTAAAGTTTACTGATGGACAAGACAAGACAAATTTACTTATTGCTGTGAGTGAAGATCATTGTTAAACCTTTTTAAGCATGTTTTCTATAAGTGAAGATCACTTCACATATTTTCATTACGCCTAGAATAACTATTTTTGCTATCGTAGATTATTTCTTAAAATAAAAACAAATCAATTTATCTAGTATTTGGACATATTTTTGTGACAAAGCCCCTGCGTTGGAGTAGTTTCTGCTGCTTTGCATATCATATATATTTAAAAAAAGGAGATAATTTCCTAAATTGCCCATGTTGCTTAAATAGTGTTACGTACTGTATTCTAATGAATATTTGATGCCATTGGTTCATTCTTAGCTGTCAAGTTGTTCATTCGATGTCAAATAACCCGAAGTTACAAGAACCTTGGTAGTAAGGTAAATATTTTGCTCGATTACATCTTTTGCAAAGATAATTCAGTCGTCAGACAACGTGCTTAGTTTACTTTACGCTACGAATCTTTTTTATCTCAACTTACTTTCACATAACAGCATGACGTCCAAAGTGTTGCTGAACAAATTTTCTTGCTCCATAAGACACGTTTATGTGGTCAATTTAGGTAAGCACTTCTCGGGTACGGGATGCTGCGTACGCACCACCGACTGCATTGCGTATCTTGATGTAATCTTTACCTTTCTCCTCGTTGTAGTGCCATCGTTATCCTTCTCTACGAACAAACCCCCATCGGATAAGCCCAGTCCGCGAATGGAGGAGTTCCAGAAGAAATTGCGCGAAAAAACACCCATCGGCAAGCTGGACGAAATCGTCGGCAAGCATCCGTACCAGGAGAAGGAACCACTCCAGCCATGGCCAAACAATACGAATCCAAATACCGGTGAAGTCGGTGGTCCCCGTGGACCTGAACCAACTCGATACGGTGACTGGGAACGAAAGGGCCGTGTGTCGGACTTTTAAGAGTATCCGGGATCCCAAGGAACCAGAGTTAGTAACAAACGTAAATTATTTTCCGTACCTTCTTGCTACAGGTGTTAAAACAGATGTTTTAGCCTACTTACTACCTTCTACAGATGTTAGCGTAGTTTATATTGTTATTCGTTAGTTAAGATGCTAGTAGAATGGTTTAGTCTCTTTTTGCACAATAAAAGGGGCTATATTTGCGATTGATACAAAGTTACACGATTGAAATATGTGGGTTAAGTTACTGACTTTCACCGATTACACGTTTAACCATTTTATCGCTCAATTCCCACAGATTCTGCTGGAGCGTGTCATTTTTTGAGGCTACGGATGGGTCGCAGACGTAACAGTTGTTGAAGTACAGCGCGGTCAATCCCGTCAATTCATGAGCCGTTGCACAGTAGACGGTCGTACTGGCGGCTTGTTGCTGGAAAAGACAAAAATACCGAATTTCAACTGGAAGAAGAATTTCTCATATTCCGTTATTGCTTACCAGCGACTTGGTGAATGGACGCACCAGAGCAAACAGGAATCGATAGAACCACCAGTTTCGCGAAAGGGCAGAAGAAACCATATTACCCGGATGGAGCACAAACACGGAAGTGCCCCGTTGTTTCAGGCGCTAAAATAGAAATCAAGTCATTTTAGATACATTTTAATAATTATGTATGATGCATTTTAACGTATTCGCAGCATGAAAAATTACGAATTTTATTTTATTTTATAAACTTTGTTGACAAAATTTTTCAAAATTTGTCAAACTGACAGTTGTGCAATCGGAAAAATGGTCAAGGCAAGGGGCAGGAGGTTGGTACATCATGATTGACAGATCGTTCACAACCAAGATTTGTTCAAGAGAGCAGGTTGCAATTTTCGCTGATAAATAATACCAAACCAGAGTAACCACAGTTAAATTATAAGTGTAAAGCAATCGGAAATAAAATCAACCATGTCTACATAATATGATGGCGTATATGCACAACCTTTCACGAACCAACTATTTGTAACCAATTATTTTTGACAATCAGTTTTGAAACCGTTTTCTTGAATTTTTTTTTTTTTTTGGCACATTTATACTAAATGACACGACCTGAACTGCTGAACAAATGTCGCTAAAACACGTGAAAGTTAAAGTAACCTGTGAAGTTTAGTCGAACGGGGTCCTGGTGTGCGGAAAGTACGCACCGGACGAGAAGGTCTGAAAAGAAAAGCGACGTTTGCTTCAAATCTTGGCCATCGCTTGGCACCGTAAGTAAAGTGATAAGAGTTACGCGATCATAGCTGCTGTTAACAGACCCCTAGTGCACTCCAATAAAGTGCCATTTGTCGACGTGCTTCACTTCTCCCCCATGCAATCTCGCTTCCGAGTACAGAGTTTGCAAATCTGTCGTTCTGGTCGGGTCATCGGGGGGTAAAGTCCATCGGCAAAGAACCTCGTACAGTAGTGATTATATAGTTTTACACGTTTTTTCGACGTCAGCAAGCAACCAGCGAGAGACGGACCAGTGAAAATTGTAGAAAGAATCTGCTGGCCACGAGATTCCGAGTGTGTGTCTGTGAGCGTGTGCGTGCGTGTGAGGTGCGTGTGCAAGAAGAAGTAGTGAGGAGGGAGCAGCAGCTGTCATCCGCACGGATTTGCACGTGTGCGCAATTCGACGAGTGTGTGCACGTCGCGCTCGGTTTTGTCGGCGGAAAGGAGGACATAGTCGAAAAAAGAAAACAACGACTGAGTTTGCAGGTGATTTCCTTCGCCATTACATTGCAGAAGTTGCGGTTAGTAACAGGAGCGTAGTAGCAGTGCCACCTCCACAACCTTGTTCCAAAACAGTGCGTGCGCCATCACTTTTTCCAGCGCCACGAAAGAAAAGTGATCCACTCGCCAGGTGTGTGCCACACTCTACCTCTATATCTCAGGAAAGGAGAAATTTTCTTATCCCTGCGTGCGTACCCCACAAACCCCCCGGGCCAGTGTAACGTGCCGTGCCGTGCTGTGTTGTACATTTAAACACATTTTTTCGAGAGACGAGATCATCGTGCACCTCCCCACATCTACTGTGTACGTGTCATCGTCGTCTGCTAAAGGCCGGCACAATCGCATTAACCTGTTTCCTTTTGTTAGAGTGTGTGTGCGTTGCGCCCCAATCCTGTCGACGGAAGAAGGCTGCCCCAATACCCCCTGCTTCTCGCCCTGCCACCACGGACACGGACGAGAAAGGAGGAGATTGAAGATCAAATTAAAGTGCAATCTAGTGCAATAATCACTTTATCCACGTGCCACGTAGGATCAGGAATCGGGACGTCTGTCCGAGGAACTGTCATTCCGGAGGGAAGAAACTATTTACGTAGAATTCGGGAATCCGACTGCGTAGTGAACGATAACGTTGCGCTACAATAAAGGTAATATAAATCTACACTTTACTAGCTCTCGGCTCTTGACGGCACTTTTCCTAATCGAAATCTTCAACACCCATACATGTCCGCCGCGAGGCAGACACACCGCGTAGAAGATCGGCATCGCGAGTTTGACAAAATGTCTCAACCGCGACACACACACCGCGGCTCGCGCGGGGTTGTCTGGACGGGGGAGCTCTGGAGGCCGTCCGGTATCGGGTCATTACGACACGACGACGGTCGATGTCGGTCGTTGTATCGGTCCTTCTGTTGCACACACTGTTGTGGACAAGTCCGGTCTGCCCTTGTCATTTTATGCTGCACTGTCCAACGTGCCAAAACTTCGACGTTAGAGTCGACTGGCTTCCCCAAGAACGAAAACCATCTCGGCAACATCCCACGACTCGGAGGAGTTAGCGCTAACGTCATTCCGCAGGACTTCTTTGCACGTGGTTCTTCTTCCCAGCCCGTCCATCATCCCCGCATGGCGTGTATGCGGTGCACTGTTCTCGAGTCCCTCGGAACCGAGCCTTTTTTGGGGCAAAGAAATCGAAAATTGCATAAGCAAATGAAGGGGGAGGAAGGGAGGAAACCAAAGGTGAGTGGGGTGGGCTAGTGTCTAGGCACGAATCAATCCGCCAACCTGTGCCGCACGCAAGACGACGATAAAGGAGTTGGAAGGGAGCGGGTCTGAGGAGTTTTTCTTACTCGAGAGATTTTGCAGAGAGCAGAGCGTGACAACCATGAATGAAATGTGCCAACGTAGTGTTGCCTTGGAAATGCACCCGTAAAAGCTCTTTGTGAGAAGCTTACCCTTTTTCTCCTTCCCTTCCTTTGTCTTTCTATATGCCCTACAAATTGGTGACAAAATAATAGCGCCAGTAACAGGTTGCATTTGTCGTTTTCTATCGAATCCAACATTTAAAAAGCCCCCCAGCAACTCTTGGAAATCGGTCCAATAGCATTTCGCCACCAGTCACCATTTTCACGGCCATCGGCAGCCAAGTGAATGGCTATGGAATGCCAGCGTGAGCACAGAGATAATCCACTCTCTTCCAGCTAGTTTAATAACAAAGTTGCCTACCACGAGGACATACCTTCATTTTTCATGATTTCTATTCCCCCCCTTCACCCTTCCTGTCTATCACACATTCAGTTACCGAGTTTCCTCAACAGCTGTTTTTGTAATGGTTTTCTACTTGATAACCTACTACTGGTGTATTCGACCTTTACTAGGTCATATGCAATCGGGCATAGCTTGCTGTTTTTCTTACAAGTTGCAGTCAACATCACAGAGCGAGCAAGACCATAACCGGCTTAACCTGATTAAATGGCGCGGCTTTCTAGATATCAGGTGATGAAAGGATAAATATTGCAGACGAAAGTGAAAAACTGCATCACACAAAGAAGAACACGCTTGCTCTGATCTGACTTTCTTGGCAATTTCACAAAGAGAACATGCAGTATCGATGGCAAGGGGAATGGATGAATGGATTTTTCTCTTTCGGTCTGCACCACGCGATATTCTTAGCGAGTAGCAACTGAAATAAAACGCTCGCCATCCAAAGATGATGCCAGCTTTACATGCAACTTTCGTTTCAACCTTCTCCTCCTCCTTCGACAGAGATAGCGGTGAAAATGGATAGGCGGATCGTAGCAAAAGATAGCTCGCCACAGCTCGCGAACGATGCCGTTTTCTTCCCCTGTGTCCATCCCTTGGCCGTGCGCATCCTCTCAAGGTCGCCTCACGGACGGCCTGGCACTTGGTGCGTGCAACGGGATATTAATGTGTTTCCCCGTTTTCCAAGAGGCCCAAAGCTCTCTTTTCATCTGCACCTCGCGTTCGTGCACATGATTGCCATTCCATCGGCGGCAACAGTTATGAGTGTGAAGGTGGTTGTGATGATGGGACGCCTTGGTACACACGATGGAGAGAGGAGGCACAACCCACCCAAACCCGCTAGCGAGCGCTTTCCAACCGGCAGTTCCGGCTTTCCGGGGTGGATTAAAATGTAGCTGCATACCCCAAAATGGCATTTCGATTCGTGTTCGTGTGGAGGTGGAGGAGATTTTCACGTTTTCCAGAGCGCTTTCTCTCCGATCGGCTTTCTGTGCTGTTGTGGCACGCTACCCGAATGCCTAATGGTATCAGTTTGACTTTGGAAATTGCGTCTTTAGCAAAGCAAAGTGCATCATCTCTGGTGAGAAACTTGTTACATCAATTACATTCCATCACTAGCATGGCATCACGTTAATATCGGAGTGTGCGAGAAATGCGGTAATATAAAGATTTCCCCCAAAGTAACGATAACGGGGGGGATGGATCTATAAGATAAAAAATATTGTCAATAGCAGCAGTACGGTATTAAACGTGTTCGTAGTAAAAACCAAACTTTCCACGTGTATAAAATGATTCTCACAACAACAGAGAGTGCGAGAGAATGGTCAATGGAGTAGCGGCTTCAAGTTCCTGTTAATGAATGAAAGCTCCTTCTCCATCGGCTTTGTCAGTGGGATGAAGAAGGGTTGGTTTCACAAACCACCAAAAAGGCCAGAATTGCCTTCCTTCCCCATTAACCTCACAACACACGTTCTTTGCCACGTTCAATGCAATGTGTGACCATGTTATCCATGTTTCCCACGTGCCACATGTACTTAAAATGCAAAATGAAAAACCCAATCCTCTCCGTGTTCGGTGCTGTTCGTGTCCGAAAAAATCGACTTCAAAAGTTCATATAGCTTCGAAGTAAGATTTTCGCTCTTCTCATACGATCGAGTGTTAGCAATCTGAACAACAAAAAAATGGAATGTTTGCCGTGAAACGCAACGGTTCAAATGAAACCCAACGTGGTGGCCTTGTGGGGCACGTTTTTACGTTCACGAAAAAGCCCAACATTCGGATGGTGGGGCGAGATGCAAAAAGTACCCAGCCTGTTTGGGGCGCGGTAAGAAGTATAACCTAATTTTATAAAAATCTCCCTTCCATCACTTTTTAGAAGGAAAAAATCGTTGTCCAAAAACCCGACGATAGAGATTTTTCTTTTTATCAACACAAGCAAAGCTCTTATCGAATACGCTCTTAATGTAGCGGAGTTGAATTGCCCCAATGCAAACAAAGCCTGCGGAAAAGCGTGGAAAATATTATCCCTTCCCATGGCGATATGGTCGCAACTGGCGTCGCTGGGAAAAGCATGCCATTCTCTCGCATGTGCGCGATCTACGATTGTATGTGCGAAAATCGTAATTGGTATTGGTTGGGTGGTATGTGGGTGGTGCGTAGGTTGTTAAATGGTGCAACATATGGGTGTGAGGTTTAAAAGAAAAGTTATGCATTGGGCGAGGTTTTTCGAGGCAAAGTCATACCAAATTAACCCAGCAAGAAGTTACCATCACATCATGCCGCTTTACGATGCTGTACTGTAGAGAAAGTCATTCACTACTCGCACAAGGGAAGAAATGAAATGACTCATCTAGTCGTCCACCAATGGCGTTGATCGCGAGCCAGATGCAACTAATGCATTTCGATGATGACATCACTGACATGACTGTTCGCGCATAATGCGAAATATGTTTTCGGTAAACTTTTACCCACCATTGATTGAACTTTTTACGAATTCAAACTGATACCGCGGGGGATATCGTGAAAAGTTAAATAAGGAAATAGACGGTAAAGTTTGTTGCGAGACTACTAACACCAATGTGCACGGGTTACACACCACTGCACTCGACCGTATGTGATAAAAATAGAAAAGAAAAGAAACCAGCGTTTCCTTAGCCGAAACGCGAAATAGTACTACGGACACAAATCCGCGTGAAAAACCAGTAAATTTCATACAACCACCGACGTCTTCCTCAACAAGGGAGAATTATGTATGTACGAGTGTCGCGCGGGTACGAGACATATTTTCCGGGGATCTCAAAAGACAAAGATTGTGCATAGTTAGTTTCCCTAACTTTTTTTGATGGGGATTGCTCTGTCATCGTGTTGATAACACGTAGGGGTGATTAGCGTTAGGACGGAGACAGGAAATTGTCTATTGGTGTATCACCTTTTAGTTGCTCTCATCTCTCGGTTTGTCTTCTTAACTCAACGTCGATTCTGATAAAAGTATCATTTATCTCTTTGTAGGAAAAACAATTCCATTTCGGAAGCTGCGTAATTTAACGTGCATAAGAAGAAGACGAAAGATCAGAGGATCGTCAAGCCATACTTAAAAGTCTGCTGCCAACTCACGAGACTGTGCTGTGTACTGTTTGCTGTTGTGTTTCCCCAGAAAAAAAAGGATATTCCGTCCTCCAAATCAGCACTGCCTCCCAAAAACAAGGAAAGCTCATATACCACCTGTGAGCGAAATCCGACAAGTTGTGTTCGCTATTCAGGTGCCGCAAATCTGGAGCTAAGTGTGGTTAGTTGTTTAAAGTCAATAGCACGAGCTAGAAGAAGAACCAGCCGCACGGTAAGGAGCAATCATGGAGACCGATCGAGGCGATGTTGCCACGGTGGCGCCGGTTGCAAAACAGCACGAGGAGGATAATAACAATATCGACGTGGTAGCGGACACGGTTGCGAAGCTCAACATTAACGGTACGTCCACATCCATCCCGAACGCTGCCAACGAAAACGACGCCGAGGAGCTGGATGCGACGGAAAACAAGCTGAACAACAACGAGGCGCCGGCCGCGGAGGACTCGAAAACACTGGCAAGCAGTAACAATAATCTGGTTCCGGGCGTGGCGGGTCAGCATTTATCCATTGGAAAGCGCATACGGCGCACGTCGGAAAAGCTGAGCGAGGACGCGGTCGGTGGTGGTGGACCGAATGCTCGCAAAAAGTACTCGCTTGATTTGCTGCTATCGCTCAAGGATTCGGCCATCGGGCGGGAAAAACCGACAGCGATCCCGGACGTCTGCAAGTCGCTGTTAAAATCCAGTCCGGGAACGTTCGTTTCGTCTGCTCGGCATATGGGAGGTGGTGGAGGCGGTGGTGGTGGTGGTCAAGATAATTCGCTTTTGCCCACCTTCATGAAGAACATGGGATTCGGAGGTCCTCCGTCGTCGTCGGGCGAGGGCTCGGATGGTTCCAGGCCCCCGATGAGTCGCAATCCGTACCGTGGGCGTCTTTCGGCGCGGGAAGCATCGTCCCGCTCGAACGCGGGCGGTGGTGGACCATCCGGGGACGATGTCGACGGCAAGATGATCAAGGTGAACCTGAACATCTCGGAGGAGGTGAAACTGAAGGGTTCGTCGAACGCCTGGAAGCCGAGTTTCTTGCAGAAGAACGACACGCTGACCGAGGAGGAGAAGAAAACACAGGAACTTTCGCGCCAGTTCCGTAGCGTGCTGAACAAGCTCACGCCGGAGAACTTCTCGGTGCTGGTGGAACAGGTGAAGAAATTGGACATCAACACGGAGGAGCGGCTGGACAACTGCATCAAGATTCTGTTCGAGAAGGCAATCATGGAGTTGAACTTTTCCGACACATACGCACAGATGTGCAAGGAGCTTGGGTTGAACATCGAGGTGAAGCTCCCCGAGGAGAGCAAGGTGCTGAATTTTAAGCGCAAGCTGATCACGCAGTGTCAGCGTGAGTTTGAGAAGCATCACTCGGACTGCAAACGAACCAGCACGCTGCAAGAGGAAAATGAAAAGCTCACCGAGGCATCCAAGCAGACTGCCGAGGAAACGGAAGAAATGAAGCTCGAGCTTGAGGAGCAGAAAAACCGCATCCGGCGGCGTGCACTCGGTACGATCCGCTTCATCGGTGAGCTGTACAAGCACAAACAGCTCACAGCCAAGGTGATGTTGAGCTGTATGAACATCCTGCTGCAGGACGACATGCTCGACGAGGAGTCGCTAGAGTGTCTCTGCAAACTGCTTACGACTATTGGCGCACGCATCGAGGAGGAGGTTCCCGGCAGTTTGGAGAACTGCTTCACCAAGCTGGCATCGGTGGCGGCCCGCAAAACCCCCCTTCCCGACGGTCAGATGGTGTGCAATCGCATCCGCTTCATGATCATGGACCTGATCGATCTGCGCAAGGACAAGTGGCATTCGAAGCGCGCCCAGGCGACGCCGAAAACTCGGGAACAGATTCAGCGCGAAGTTGAAGCAGAGGAAAACAAGAACTGGGTGCTCAACTACAACCTAGGAGGACGAGGTGGTGGCGGTGGTGGTGGCGGCGGCGGTGGAAATCGACATGGCTATAACCAGAATGAGGGCGGCGGTGGTGGTGGTGGAGGCGGTGGCGGCCGTGGAGGAGGTGGTGGTGGCGGAGGAGGCGGTAGTGCCTCGAAGAACAAACGGTTCGTCGATGACGACGGTTTCGTGCAGCCCGTTTCTTCAGGCCGCAATCCCTGGACGATGCCATCGTTTGATCCGAAGAAGATAAACATCTCGGTGAGTGACATATGCCGTATGAGAACGAGTGCTATGATTCAGAAATGGGTTAAGTGAACCATTTGCTTTCTGTTTTCTTTCTAGGTCCCAAAACCAGGAGAAGAAACCCGCCTCGGTTCAGCCTCGATGTTCCAGGGTTGGGGCAAGACGAACGTCTTTGCTTCGCTCAACGCTGACGAGCAACAGGGAGCAGGATCATCTACGGCAGCACCCGCTCCAAGCTTCTTCGGCGCATCAGGTCCGATGGGCGAGGGTAACAGGGGTGGTGGTGGTGGCGGCGGCGGCGGTGGTGGTAAAGGACCAGGTTCGCACAAGAAAGGTGGTGGGAATAATTCCAAAAAACAACCCTACCATGGTCGCAATAGCAGCCACATCTGATAGTCCTGTTAAAGGCTGGGAACATTCAGGAAGCAGCGGGCGCTGGCGACTGATAGAGAGGAAAATCTTCTGGTCGATTGCTCGGGGGACGCATAGGGTTGGTCCACCCGGAGAAATATTTGTGTATGCTAAAGGCGCTGGCGCAACGAGGCAAAGAGAAAGATAATGTAACACGCATTCAGGTTAAGCTTCCGTTACGCTCTTGCGGCCATTAGCGGTGTTTTTTTTTCAGATATATTTTCCCCATTGTTTAATTTTCCAACATAGTCGATTTGATTCTCGGTAGAAAAAATAGTTTTGGACAAACAATAAGCATCCAGTTCAAAATTGAAGAGCATTTGATTGCCATTAAAGCGAATACAAAAAGCAGCTCTACAAAATATTAGCTTTTATGAAATTAACAAATTTGAAATACCATTGAGTAGAAAATTTCATAAATCCTATCCCATCTCTCACGTTTCCACTATCTATGTCTTTCTCTTGTCTTTTGTCACTCAGCTTTTTTTTGGATCCCATAAAAATGTGTACATCTTCAAAGGGAAATACAATTTCCGTTCAAATCTACAGAGATTCTTTTGAAGAATGAAATTGGTAAAGAAGGCATGGGGTTTCTTTCCTAAATTTAGTGTGTACAGCGCATTGATGTGTATGAATGTGTATGATGTGTGTATGATGTGTAAGTGTAAAACGACCGCTGGGAAGTAACAGTAAAGAAGAAAACAAAATAACAAGAACATTGGTTTCTTCAATCATTTTTTTTTTGCAAAAAGATAGGCAGGAGGAGCGAAAGTGATTATGTCAGCATGAATGAACTAGGAAATTATTTCGCAACCCTTATTGCAAGGCAAACATATACTCGGTAGACAAAACCAGAAAACACACGTTCATAAAAAGAAAAGTGAACGATTAGGTAGGAAGGCAACATATTTTAATTGTACTAGTGGCTATTTAAAAACATACAAACGGAACTAGCCAAAATGAGCAGTTGCTTCCTTAGTTAAACGCTATCCCCCCTATACAACATCCCAAAAACCGACGGGTTAATTGTGTGGAAGTCTTACGAATTGTAGATAGGAAACAAACTATACTTGAGCAAGCAGAAAACATAGCAACCGAATGTAACAGCAATAGGAGTTTTCTGCGGTCGATTGATAGGCAGAACAATATAGTAAAAGCTAAATAAATCAATGCACACTAGTGAAAGACTCATATGAATAAACCCCCTAACCCGTAAAAAGATGGCACTTGACCGAGGAACTAGCAATACACTGCTACATTTGATAGGATTGTATTGGCCCTTTGCAAGGTTGTAATCGTATATATGGTAGTGGAAAATATGGGCAATAGACATGCTCTTTTCAATTTACACAATTTTATAAAGTCATTAAACCAGCAACATAGAGAAACTGAGTGCACGAGACCATGGACATAATAGAATGTTACAAGTTGATCGACATAATATCCCCGCTGCTCGCAGATTGCATACAATGCACTTCCGGTACAGCGAGAAAGGGAAGATGGAAAAAAGCATAATTTAAGAAACATTACTAGAAGATAATTAGGATTTTAAAATTTGAACAAATCGATTACATTGTCGGTGCCGCTGGTGACCGAAAAAAAAACGTTGTTTTCAACACAGTCAACAACTGCGGCTCACAAATGAGTGGCCACATTCTTATCTACCGTCGCTGCCCTGGCAAGCTGCATTTGCCTAGAAACACTTAATCATCATCTCACGATCATCTTTCCCGATTCGATTGTTTTTAATAAACTGTTCAATTCGATTGGTTTCGCTACAACACTCAACGCACGAGCGTACGTTAAGCAAAGTTAAGAAAAATAATGATAAATGCAGATCGTTAGGACCGCATGTTGCGACAATGAATGAATGGTGTTTCTTCAGGGTATAATACGGGCAAAATTCCCTCTAGGTGAACGTCGACAATGAGCTACCACTAAATAGGGTTTATACTCTCTAGTACTATTGAATGATACGGCACTATGTAGAAAGGGTGGTGTCGTATTATGGTTATGGAACATATTATTAACCTCCCCCCCCAAAACAGCCTCCTCATCCTCTCCAATTTGGGTGTGAGACAGATGTGTACCGTATAGATATCACGCTCGTTAACATAACACTATTTTTTTTACTCGCTTTTCCTTCTTCTGTTCAATAAGACTATGTATAATTAGTATATTATGTGTAAATAAATGAAAGCCTCAGTTTGTACCAGCAAACTATAAGCATTCGGTCGGGGGAAAACTGATATCACAAACGGTAGTTTCGTAAGCGTAAAATCGTCACTTAGAGAAAGATAAGATAGTGAAGATAAAACAGTGCGCTTACCTTTGCCAACTCCATCGCAAACAGGACGTTGCACAGTTTCGAATTGTTGTATGCTATCATGCTCCAGAATCGATGCTGCGGTGGACAAAGGTCACTCTCGCTTAATCCACTGGCCGGCAGCGTACTCATCCGGTGCGATTCAGACGAAACGACCACGATACGCGTGGTAAGATCAAACAAATCCATCAACAGATTCGTCAGATAAAAGTGCGACAGATGGTTCACCTGGAATGTGCGCTCGTAACCGTCCTCGGTAAGGGAGTGGGGAAGGGCAAATACGCCTGCATTTAGTATCAACATATCGATGTGCCTGTTTATAGAGAAAGATAAGAAGGGGGGTGATGCCTCACATGTTTATCGCTTCCGTTTCGATCGATAATTACTTGCAAAGTTTTTTCACTTCCTCTGCACAACGTTTCGTGGAATGTAGGTTTGCCAGATCGAGTGGTACAAACTTGCACCGCAATCCAGCCGCTTCCTTTTCATCTACAATCTTCGCAATCGCAGCCCGGGTCCCTTGCTCGTCCCGACAGGCCATGATAATTTCGCAGCCGTGTAGAGCAAGCGAACGGGCTGTTTCGAAACCTATGCCGGTGTTGGCGCCCGTTATTAGCGCCACCTTGCCGCTTAAATCACGCCCATGCAGCACCTGTAGCGCATTGGTGCCACTATCGAACCGTTGGCGTAGTTCGGCGACCTGCGTTGGGTTTTCCTCGACGGCGAACGCTAGCCTAGGATCGGTGTAGGATTTGCGTTGCGTTTTCTCCTCAACAAAGATCACCTTCCGTGTGTTTTCCTCGATGGTACGTGTCCAGCCAATCGGTAGCTCGCCGGAAACCCGTTTCATTTTACCCGTCCGCGGGTGTGTCCATTGGGTACTCTTACTTTGATGGCTTAAAACAAAATACAATAAAATAAGACACTTTTCTGCTAAAGTAAAAATGAGCCGGACAACCATCGATTCTTACTTGACATAGTAGACAAAACCATCACTTGTGGCACGTTCTTCCCATGCCGGAGGAAGCTCGTCCTCCGAGTCGGATTCTGGCAACTGGACCGGCATTTTTTTATTCTCAAAACTTTACACTTGCACTTCCGGGCCGGAAAAATGCCGGGATAGAAACGCCACGACTGTTTCTTTTCTGCCTGAACAATCAACAAGAACAATCGAACGGATTTGTATCAGCTGACAGACACGTCAAGCGTTTGATTTGACAACTTCTTTTGTTGCCAGGTTGTTGATGCAGTGTTTACTAATAAATTTCACTTTTCTGTTGTGGTTTTATATAATTTCACTTTCAGCGCATGGAAGAAATAGAAATTGAGCCTCCGAACGTCTCCGTTCCCATTTCTGACCGATACCCTGAGGAAATAGAGAGAATTTCCTCGGCTGATTTAACATATGCAGCATTTTTTAGCCGTTACCTTCGACCAAACCATCCCGTGATAATCACATCAATCGCCAACAATTGGGAGTGCTACAACAAGTGGATCAACAGGACAGAAAATACACCTTCAACACTCGATGTAGCCTACTTGAAAGCAAGGCTCCCAAATGTTCCTGTGCCGGTCGCGGATTGCGAAAAGCAGTACTATAATTCTCACGAAAAAGTTGAGCTGCAGTTGCACGACTTCTTAAACAATTGGGCGTCCGTCGAAGATAAAGAAACTACACCAACAGGGCTGCGGACAAATCGAAGCCGATACTATCTCAAAGATTGGCACCTGCGAAGCAGTGTACCGGAATATTGCTTCTACCAAACGCCACCTTACTTTGCTTCCGATTGGCTTAACGAATATCTGGTGGAAAAGGGTATCGATGATTACCGATTCGTTTACATGGGCCCCAAGGGAACCTGGACCGGGTTTCACGCCGACGTGTTTGGATCCTACAGCTGGTCGGTGAACGTTTTCGGACAGAAACTCTGGTACCTTCTTCTGCCGGGTGAGGAACGAAAACTGCTGGACTCGCTGAACAATTTACCGTTTATGATCACAGAAAAATTGCTCCAAGAAGTAGATGTTAAATTCTACACTATCCGACAACAGCCGGGAGAAGCCATTTTTGTTCCTTCCGGGTGGTATCATCAGGTGCTGAATGTTGAGGACGCGATATCCGTTAATCACAACTGGTTCAACGGTTGTAACATTGGGTTGATCTGGAGTAACCTTTGCGATGCACTGCGAGATGTACGGCGTGAGATTGACGACTGTCGTGATATGGATAACTTTGAGGAACATTGCCAGTTAATGTTGAAAGCAAGCTTTGGAATGGACTTCCAAGATTTCCTGACCATTATCTTCTACATCTGTGATAAACGACTAGCAAGTATTCAACGTGGGACAAAAGATAGACAGTTTACTACGTACGAGCTAGGCAAGCGGCACGCGGAATTTGACTTGAAAGCCATCCAACGTCTTTTAACTGCTATAATGGAAGGAGATCATTTAGCTTTCTCTCCTAATCTATTCAGTAACGCTATGAACTGGCTGAACAAAGTGAAGTCAATTGAGATTTCTTTGCAATCATACGATACAGTATAAAAGAATACAATCTTATACCAAAAAACTCATGGAAATAAAGGATCTCAATGTGGATTTATCCCAACAATAAAAAACCGCAACCTTAATATTAGTTAACAAATCTCGTTTAGTTTGTCTCACAACTTTGGTTTGTTTGATAAAAGTAAAACACCATTATCATACAGTCGGAAAATTTCATCTCTTGCAATACCTATCTCTGCCAATATTTCCTCAGTCATTTCCAGCTCATGCTTCTCGCTGGCTAGAGCGCCGGAGATAGCAGGTGTGCGGCTTAATTTTGGCGCTGGCGTCGGAACCAACGCATCATCTTGAGCCTCTTCACGTTTTACGAAAACCTGACGTTCTCGATTATGTGTATATGAGTCAACTTCATCCAACTCCAGCACTGGAAAGACGCAGGCATCCTTCTCATCAAATATTTGCATCCATTCATCTCTAGTTTTGGATTTAAATTTGGTCTCAAACAGTTGTCTTCTTTGTTTATCGTCTTCGAACTGTGGCAAATCGGGATCCAGTCCGAGCCCCTCAAGCAGCTGTCGATAGAAACGATTCTCTATGGCACCAACGGATAGAAATTTGTTATCCTTTGTCTCGTACGTATCGTAAAAGTGAGCTCCACCATCTAGGACATTTTCCCCTCGTGGGTTGCCCCAAACCGGAAGGTTACGGGACCGAAACAACCAACTTCCTACGTATGCCGCTCCTTCAACCATTGCATGGTCGACAATCTGTCCCTTACCCGATCGATGCCTTTCCACCACGGCGGCTAGAATTCCGAAAGCGCACATTAGACCACCGCCGGCGAAATCCGCCACCAAGTTTATCGGTGGCGTTGGCTTCTGTGATTTCTGTCCGAGCATTGAAAGTACTCCAGAAATGGCCACATAGTTTATATCATGCCCAGCACGGGGGGCATGGGAACCCGTTTGACCGAACCCGGTTAGTCGAGCGTAGATTAGGCGTGGATTATCCTGCAGGAGGATCGATGGGCCGAGTCCAAATTTTTCCATCACACCCGGACGAAACGGCTCAATCAACACGTCCGATCGACGACACAACGAACGGACCATTTCGATAGCTTTATGTTTCTTCAAATTCAGCGCCAACGAACGTTTCCCACCTTGTAACACATCCAGAGCATTCCGTGGAGTCTGCAATCAAACAAACCCGATAACTGTTTATCTTTCCCATCACGTTGGACATTGTAGAAATTGACTATCTACCATATCAATCCGCGTTACTGTCGCTCCGAAATCGGCCAACAGCATTCCGCAGAGAGGACCTGGGGCCAGTCCGGCGAATTCAATCACATTTAATCCTTTTAATGCCATAACACACAGTTCGTTTTCCTCTTAGAACCATTAAAATTCAACGAATGAACTTTGGAGCATGTTTACGATTGTATGCCAAAGGTGTTTGAGTCTATCAGGTTAAACATAGAAAAAATTAGAGAAATGATTTAATAACAACATATGTTTTGTTAATCTCATTGAGATTTACTTTCGCAGCATCGGATCACATTATTCAACGTTGAATAATGTGGGAAAATATCAAAAAGTGATAGTTTAAATTGAAGAAAAAGATTCCTTATTCACCACTCTTTGAGTTGACCGTTTCGATTCACAGAACAAGGTTCTTAAGCTAAGTTGTGCGGACGGTTGTACCTTTGCTGTAATAACCTGCATTAATTAAAGCTACCATTGAAAGAGTGAGATAGCGAAGGAAAAATTCCAATCGTGCATGTCTGTCTCGCTCTGCGCGTCTCTGACGTTGAGTTTCATTCCGCTGTTGATCCAATTTTAGTTCCATTATTATTTACGTTTATTTCAGTTTGCTGTTTAGTTTAGTTCGTTTATTGGTGGACTTTTTGTTTAGTTCGATGTGCCCGTATTAGAAATTATGTTTGAGGACCGTTTCGGACGCGCTAACAACATGTAATTGGTGAAGTAAGCCGCCCAATGCAGAAGTTTTCACAATGAATGTTCATTAGCTGTTGGAACATCGTGTCTTCTTTCTGTCAAGCATCGGGGGGAGAGTAGTTAAAGTGCTGACCCTCATCGCTTGAAGGAGCTGTTGGCTCATAAAAGTGTTAATAACTCCTCGTAATGCGAAGAAAGCGCTGTGGAACGGGAAATTTGCGGATGCAGATACGTTTTCGTGCATAATTCTGCCTCGGATGCATCGCGCTCGTGTCCACATCATCCTCACCATTATCAGCTAGTTTGTGTGTTTTTATGTGGTGTATGCTACTACTATACAGTTCATATTGATACACTTGATGCTTACTTTTCGCAACAAGGGCGCGCAGATTACGAAGTGAAACAAACAACAAGAAAATAAGCCTCATCCCATCGAACCTGAGCACTGCGCGCACGAATAACACCAACAAGAGCAGCATCGAATTGCAACGGTTCAAAGCACCGCTGGCTACGATCATAATGTGTACGGTTACGGTGAAAGGGCACACATTTCTCTGAAAAAGTGATAAAATATCGTTGTAACACGAACGTTTTTCGTCTATTTTTAGGGCAACAGCGAAAACATGTGTGAAGTGAAGATGCACCGTGTCGCGATCATTGTATTGATGCAGTTCCAGTATGTGGGTTATCGATGCACGAAAGCAACAGGCCCATGCCAAACCCAGATGGTGGGAATTTACCAATGAAAGATGTATGATTCAACCATGTTGTGCTGCTTCTGCTGCTGCTGTAGGACCGAGTCTGCCGTGCTGAACACCATGCATTGGTGGTGACGGTGATGAATCGGATGCGCCAATGGATGAATCACGATCTCGGAGCCGCAAAACAACGAACATACTAATAAGCGAAGGCTTTCTTAGCGTTGCTTTCTTCATACTGTAGAAGACAAACGCGATAAGACACAAGGCAAAGGTGTGCACACAGAGATTATTCTGCAATACTTGTGCGGGAAATACAACGGCACTAGTATCAAAACGAAGAAAAAAAAAGAAGAAACTGCGGCTCAGATTACGCGCAGCCCAGTTTAAATTTCGTCGCCCCGTGCGAAACAGTTCGCTTCGGTGGTGATAAGGTGCGGTCGGCTGTGGTGAACAATAATGGGCGATGCGAAAGTGAAACAACAGCCCTTTTACGGCGCACAATCGCATCATCACCATCACCACCATCATCTGCACGATCCATCTGCTTCCGGAACGGTCTTAAAGAGTACGGGTGGTACAGCATCGACAGCTCCAACCATGACGACGATGGCGGTGTTGGATTCAAAGCACGCCAACAGTGCCCTCATGGGCGGTGGAAGCCCGCAGCAATCGACCGGCAAGGAGTCAACAATGGCGGCTACCAATGCGGCAGGAAAAGACAAAAGTCCCGCTAGCTTAAAATACGAGCAGCTTAAACTGCGCAAACAGGAACTAGAGAAGCGGCTGAATGAAAAGTATAGTCAACTACAGCAGATCAAGCGCGAGGAAGCGCAGCTCATTGGAATGTACCCGAGCGATTTCAGCTGCGGAATCGGACCAGCCGGTTCGGGCGAGAACGGTACAGGTGCAAATGGTGGAACGAATGGCAACGGGACGGCACCGACATTGCGAAGAAAGATTGGTACCAGCTTCAAGCTGCCGGAAAACCTGCTAAACAACAAAGAGGATGATATCAACAAGCTGTTGCTAGAAAAGCAGATACAGCAGCAAATTTCCGAAGCATCCCTACGGCTTGCGAACGATAGTAGCCAGCCGAAATCCGTCCGTCGCACACATAAACAAAACTATGAAATGGCCCAGCAAAAGTTGCTGGCAATAAATCAAAACTTAAGTGTGCTCAAAAAACGACAACAGCAAAAAGAACAACAGCAACAACAGCAGCAGCAGCAACAACAGCAGCAACAACAACTGCAACAACAATCGCCGGAACATAAACCAACGGCCAGGGATGACATTGATCTCCATAAAACGGCCCAGGTAAATCGGTTCCGATCGAACAGCAACAGCAGCAGTATGCTTATGCATTTATCCGAGCGACGAAACTCGGTGAAATCAAACACCTCCTCTAACGCATCTGGGAGTATCGCCGGCCATCATCATCTGTATCAGCATCAGCAGCATATGTTACAGGTACAGATCCCCGCTGGACACTACCATGTACAGCATCAGCAGCAGAACCCGCAGATATCCCCGTACTCGATACACAGTGGAATCATTCCGTCCGGTTCGCAAAGCATGACCCAGGCTGCATCGGCTGCCATGATTTCACAACTGAGCATGCTGCGACACCGCGCACGAACCGACAGTTTCCCCGGCATTGCCACAAACTATGACACCACATCAACGACTGGTTCGGCTGGTGGAGAGCAGAGTTTGAAAATGTCACCATTAAGCGGAAGCGGAAGCATCACCAGTGGAGGCAACATCAGTCATCAGCAGCTCCAGCATCATCACCATCACCATCAGATGGGGCCGGGCCCTGCGCGGATGAATCGATTGGTGCAGCAGCAGATCGGAGTGAATTACAGTCCTCCACCGCCTCCATCGGCCGGCGCAACGATGGGTAACATGCCAGGATACGTTCTCTCGCCGACCAACACACCCGGTAACGGAGCGCAAGCATTTGTTTACGACGCCAAAGTGATATCGAGACTCCAGGCCAATGCTGGTGGCATGGCAGGAAATACTAACATTCTTCATTCGCCTCAAGGAACAGCAACGGGCTCTTCGTCATCGTATCTGGTGAACGATCAAAACTATTGTCCCAACGTAATGGTATCGGCCACACCAACAGGTTCTGGTGCCGGCTTTGAGCACGGATCGCACGAAACGCTGACAGTGCCATCCAGTGGTGGCTTGGGAGGCTACTGGATGACGTTGGAGAGCGGTGAAAAGGTCTGGTGTTCCGTTGACAGCCGTCAGTTTTCCAGCCTCGACCGAAAGCAGCAAGGTGTGCATGGGGGAAGCATGAAGCTGTCCAGAACGAGCACGAAGCTGAGCGATCGGGTGAAGCCATCGGGCCAGTTTACCGTGGGGACGGCCGTAAAATCGTCTTCGTTGGGCAACTTTCAGGAAGCGATCGGAAAATCTTCCTCGTTAGATGACAACGAGATGATCTCCGTACAGCCAGATGCGATCTCCGTCACCTCCGGTTCGAGTGAGCACAAGAAGAGGGAGAAAGTGTGGCGTGAAACGTCACTCGATAGCCCGGTGGTAAAACATAAGACGCTTCCACCGGTTCCACCTTCACACGTGGGGCAAATGTCACCTTCGTCAACGGGAAGTGGACACTTTCCACAGTCTCCTCCGTACATGCAGCCGGCACTGTTAGGCACTCATTCCTCCACTGCTCCCTTGCACATCAATACGAACGTTCAGGGTTATGGTGGGCCTTGCTCACCGCTACTCTTATCCCCACAGCAGATGCGTTACTATCAGCAGCGACAGCAGCAACTCTTAGAGCAACAGCGGGCACGTATTAAACATCAGCAGCTCCAACAGCAGCACCATCAGCAACATATGCAGCAGCAACAACAGCGGCTAATGTTGGAAGAACAGCAGCAACATATGAACAGTTCATCTTTGAGACAAAGAGAAGTGACCTCAGGAGGCAGTCTGCAATCTGGCTTAACTACGGTAGCTGCGGAAGCTTACAATCCTTATCATTATCAGCAGCAGCAACAGCAGCAACAGTTGCAACCGGTTCCCCCTCCATATCATTCTCGTCATCAACACCCGCCTCCGCCTCCGTTACCACCACCGAATCAGCATCATTACCATCATTCCCACCAGCAACAGCTACAGAGTCGACTAGAAAATTCACCGCCAGCACCTCCGCAACACCTCGATCTCTTGCCGCAATCGTACGCCCAACAATCGTTTCCCGACCGAAGCATCCCGCCGCATCTTTCACCTTCCTCGTCGCATCATCGTATGGGACCGGCAGCTCAGGACGGCGGCGGTTACTATCCTCATCGGGGGCAACTGTCCTCACGGCACCCGGATCTGGTCATCTCGCCGACGCTCTCCCAGTCGTCCTCGCACACACTCACCTCGGCGACGGCCGTAGTGCAGGCACTTCCGGTCGTTGGAGGAGGGCTGGAGGAGAACGGTACGATCTCACCGACGCCCTCGATGGCCGCGGGTGTTGGCGGCGGACAAGTGCCGTCGGACATTCAGCTGGAATCGCCGAAAAATATGACCGTCGTGCAGCAGGGTAAAATTATGCCCTACAAGGAGGTAACGAAACCGTTCGAGATGTCCGACTTCTACAAATACTCCACCAAGTATCGACAAAAGCAACAGCAGCAACAGCAGCAGCAGCAACAACAGCAAGAACACCAAGAGGCAGGAGGCTACAGCCCGAAGGAAAATGATCTGGAAACGAACGGATCCAACTCCGGGAGCGCGGGTGGTGATGGCATACATAAAGGTATCTATCAGCCACCGAATCGGTCCATTTGCCAACCGATAGCTAACAACTACAACTAGGCAGACACACAGAGTCTTGAGATGTAGGAGGGGTAGAAAGAAAGGCATCCACAAACGTAAGTCAAAGATTTCAATGTTATATCGTGCGAAGTTTGTCTTTTTATTTTCATCTTCATCAATCGATCGATAGCGTTTGTTTGTTCCTTATTCCGCTCTCTGATCAATCGCTCGAAGATTGATCGTGTAGCTGAAGGGTGTGTTGCAAATGGGTAAGGGACAGGCGTTGATTAAGCTAGAAACTGTTGTACCTGTTGCGTGAAATCGTTTCCTCACTTGATGGAATTTTGTTTTATTGATAACGGAAGGCATAAGATAAGGAGTTTGTTTGTTTGATTGTAGTTAAAATCTATCGCTTTCGCCGCAATACCTGTCTGGCCATGTTTTTTTTTATCGCAAACGGTTCACACACATACAAATTTTTGATAAGTTTTATGCGATTCTTTCTCTTTCCCAGGCATGGGTTTGGGTTTACAATCAATGTTCTATCGTCTCCTCTAGCCTTGCGATAGATGCAAGCCAATGTAGGATGAATTAAAGAATAATAAATTTCGAAGAGAACTGTTCAAGAACGTATCGACCCTAGTGCTTCACAACGGATCAATTTATGGTAGCAGAAAAGAAATGGTTATTTTTTTCTTTTTACGTTTTTTCTGTGTACTACAAAAAACAATCCCAGCATGTTCATTGCACAACCCTTTCTTGATGTTCATATATTAGCCACAATGTGGCCAGGATAGGACACACAAAGCTACGTCCGAACAGAACTGATTACTCAGTTAACGCGCATCATCAGGCTAAAATATAAGAAAAATGGTGGATACAGTGTAGACTCTAGTACATACCAAATGGAGGGAACGAACAAAATGATAAATTGAAAAAACATCCAATCCAACAACTAACCCCAATAGGGGAAATAACAACAAAAAAATGTCTGGTTTGTCGTTAGCTTAATTTTGTTGAATACCATTCCTCACACAATGGCGTATCCTCGAACACAAGACTTATGAGTGAAGCATTTCTACCGTAACCATAGTTTATCAACTTTCATTGATGAATGAGAATCGTCGACGCTATTGAAAAGATATTGAACCAATATGATGGTTAGAATGATACTTATTTTATAAACATGTTTGGAATTGTCATTTAGTAAGCTTAATCAATAAAACAGCGCATAGCTTACGGTCTATGATAGTAAAAGGTTTACGGGCAAATAGGCTGATTTATTAAAGTAATTCTGAAAGCTTAGATTCTACATTTTACCGATTTATGTTTGTATTGTTTAAGTAGAGTACGAAAAATCATTAATTTGTCATATAAGCTGTAAAAAAGGAAACACATCATCTGCATCATATTTACCTTCCGACTGAAG
This sequence comes from Anopheles coustani, assembly GCF_943734705.1. Lineage (NCBI taxonomy): Eukaryota > Metazoa > Arthropoda > Insecta > Diptera > Culicidae > Anopheles > Anopheles coustani. Next base: position 4,311,399 of record NC_071289.1, read on the forward strand.
ATACTCGTGTACCACGTGTAGCATAGTGGCTACATTGCCCTTGTTAAAATGTTTAAAAAATTGAAAAAGGACTCTATTGTACCTTAGCCTTATAGTTTGTACCAATAAAAGTGCATGTTAAGTCTTAGACAATAAGTTGGGGTGATAAAACGTATAACCGGCAATCGACAAGTTGATACATATTTTTCGACATGTTAGTTATTGTATGTGAAAAATGCAGGATTGTTTGCAAATATACAAAAAATTTGTACAAAGCTTGTTTTTAGTGGAAAGAAAAAAAACGGAAACAACGTTCTGTAAGTGAAAATTATGAAGTTACGAGGTAAGGTAACATAAAGAATGATTTATTTCCCCCATTTGACTGGCTTGCCCTCTAAGGGTTGATTGTCTTTCTTCCAAAATTGCAAATCGGGTGTCCGTGGTGAACCGGGAATATGACCTTGCAAACGCCAGCAGTTCTTCGCGCGAGGGTCACTGAATCGGTAACCATATTATACACGACCGAGATTGTGTCGCTACACGGATGTGGGTGAGTTGGTGCACACGATGCAAATGTGTCCGTGATACCGGGGTGCGATGTGTAGCGTAAAAGAGAAAGAGGAACAGGTGCGGGGCGTCAGAGAAGCGGTTGTAAGGGAGATTTTGGAAAACAACAACATAGCGCATAGGAGGAACGGGTGGGAAAGAGGGAAAGGGCAAACAACAACTCATGCCAGCAGCTCGGATAATGTCATTCCTGTGTCATTCGCGTGTGTAGGAAGCTCATCTCTGCCTCTGATATGTGCTTTCCGTACCTGTTGTGAAAATATCGTGGCGCAGGTGAGCGTTCGCAGGACTCTGTGGTCCAGTGTGGAATGCTTTCATTGAAAAAGTATAGTTAAGCCACCTTCTGCAAAGGCTAGCGCTTGCAGGTTGTTGGTGTTTCGACAGCGCACAACGATGTCAAGTGCAACTTTCTAGGTTGGTACACGAAACGAGTGCGGAGAAAGCAAAAACCTTGGTGGACATGCAGTGGCAGATCGATCAATTGTTTTGCCGTGAATATCTACGCAAACGGTGTCGGAAGCAGCAGTACGACAAGCAACAGCTAATGAAGTGGCCTTAACTCCACGACGTCTACGCAATAGTACGACAAACAACTATGAATACAATCGTCTAAACCAGTAGTGTATAGTACCAACAACTTCGTGTGCAAAGTGTCGTTCATAGGGTGTTTTGTACTTTCCTGTTTTGTTTTTAAATTTTATACTTGTTTATTCTCTTGTCAGAACAGTATGACTTTGTACCGTGTTCAATTGATTATGTTTTAGTCATCTGCAAATCAACTTCTTTTGCATGCTGTACGCTCTAGCATGGAAAACAGAGTCACACTCGGTGTTGTAATCGATATTACTATTTAGTTAGGTTTGTGTCGATTCCGCTGCGCGGCTATCGATAGAATCTTTTCTTTTCCGGGGACAACCGTTTCGGGTTGCCGGATGCCAGTGTTTATTGAACTGCCTATAATTTGATTTTGTAAGTGCATAACTCCTACATCATTAACGCATGAGCCACTTTTGGCACCACAAGATTACCTTTTCTGTCGACTGTGTTTTTTTTCTGCTCGCTTCACTATAATGTTTTTGCCTTTTTGATTTGGGTGTTCGTGTCATGCATTTTCGATTCATCGCGAACGTTTGATAATAGCTTTAAACGGATTGTACTGGAATACAAATGTGCGTTCGCGATGCCCATTGTTACCATCTTCCATCTCGATAGTTTCCCTTTTTCATCATGTGCTCTCGCGTGTTTTCTCCATTCATCGAAGCGGAAAAGTGTATCCAAACTTTGTGGCCCAAATGACCTTCACGCGTTCCGCCAAGTCTCCGCATACAAAAAGCAGTGTGTCGTGTAAAACTCGACCAGCTTAGGGATTCAACCCCCCGATGCGCACATTTATGGAATGGGGCTGAAAAATACCATCCCCAAGGCGGCGCTTGTGAGTCACCTTATGTAAAAGGGTCCGCACATCGCACCGTGTGTAATGTCGTAAGTTGTCACCATGCATCGAGAGCTTGCCGATCCGCGCAAAGATGCGAGCGCATGATATCAAACCCGCGAACGGGTTTTGCTGACCACGCGAGCACATTTACACTCACAACATTGTTATCGCATTTGCGGGAAATCGACTATGATGTGGCAAGGGAAACGAGAGACACCCTTGTGTTTTTTTTATTCCAAAGGAGTTTTACTACTGCCTTATCAAGACAGTTCATCCGATCGGTCGAAACCGAACTGTGATTTTTTGACAAAAATGTTCACAATTCCAACAAGTTGTTTGCTGCATCGTTTTTGGTTAACTAAGTTCAATTTAACCGACTGGAAGTCTTTAATTTATATATATCGCAAAACGTTCAACATAGGATACCATGATCGCTATGGGAACGTGATGATAGCCATCTTTGGATAGCAATGAAAAGTTTTTACAAACATCACCACCTTGTATTGTAAGCTTGCTCAATAATCCAGAATCGCATCTCGTTTCCGCAAAATTCCAAAATCACTTCTCTAGCGCCCACCGGCGGCTGCAGATTGCGTCAGTTCGAAAGTCCACGTTTATTCCTATATTGTTTTACATTTTTAGGTAAAGTTTTTACGGTGCTACCAAATAGTCGAAGCTGTGATCGATGAATGAAGCGTCGGAGCGAGAAAATAGCGAGTTCCTTGGCAAGAAGGCGCCCTGGCACATACACCTTTATCCAATGCCAACCCATTGGCTCCTTTAAGCAGTGCGCCAAACGCAACAACGCCCTCCAAGGAGAGAACGCGGACAGCTGTGATACATTGCTTTAAGTTTCGGTTTGGATCAAAGCGATCGGCCCTTACAAAATGTCTACAAAAAATGTCTATGCCATCAGTATTGAGCGCTTTCAGGCGAAGGCGATTAAAGGATCCATCGGGTCTACGAGTGTGGGAGCGGGAGTAGGAGGAGGAGGCGGTATCGATAGTAGTTCCAGCAGCCTCTTGTCCGGCGTCGAAACAACCGCTGCCGGTTCCCCACTGTCAGACCTGCGAAACGATCATCAAATCGACATCGAACCCGGCATGACGCTACAGGTCGTGGAGGACGTGTCGAGCAAACTCGCGCTGATTAAGATCAAAGATTTTCATCGACACGATGGCGAACCGGCGGTGACCAGTACGAATGAGGATCGGATCTTTCAGTGTCAATCGATCCATCTACAGCGGATTCCGTCGGACATTTGGCCGTTCATGATAGCGATACTGGATCCGCAGGAACGGTGCGATTTTGCCAAACGCTCGAGACTGTTCGACTCGGTCAAGAACCTCAGCCAGGGTGATAATGTGAAAGTGAAATGGTTCTCCAACAATCGGAATATCACGTACGATTGTAGGGTACGCTACATTGGGCCCGTACCATTGCTCGGTCCAGGATACTACTTTGGCCTTCAGTTACTGGTAAACAGATTGATTCCGTCTTTTGCTACATTTTATTTATGCACACACTGTTACCACTCACCACTTACACGTGTCCTCTCCGTACTTTACGCAACACCACACCACACCACAAGAACATCCACAGCACAATCCACCATTCCAACATCCTCATTTGAGTAAAACTAATCTTGAAATAATCGGTTGTAGCTAAAGGGTAAACTATAAGGGCATGAAGCAGGGGAAAGCGTATGTACATCAAAATTGTCCATCTATCTCTGAATCGTATCACATCGGTTGGCACTAAATTGGGTTTGGTAGGTAGAAGTTATTTTTATCAAGTTTCGAGTGAACTATTTTCTTAGTTATATTAAACTCTGGTTTTTCATTCAATGAAATCATCTTTAATACCTTTTCTCTGGTGTGCACTAGCTTTAGCAATGTACAGAATAATAGCATAGTTCTCGTTTACAATTTGCATCCAATTGGCTTGAGATTGGCTTACGTTTGGTTCAAGAGTACAAAGGCAGGCAAAGGGGAGGAAACATGGCATTCAGATGAACGTTTGCTTAAATTATGTTTCTCATTGTTTCGACCTTTCTTTCCATGTGTCCATGAACAGAATCTAAACAATGGGGAGTCACCTCAGAAGGATGATATCGCGTTTGCTTTAAACTACATGGCCTGTGAACCCCGCGAGACACTGATCGTGGCAGCAAATTTTCTCGTATTCCCCGAGCAGGATTTTCTCCACCGCGGCAAGCAGCATCACTCGAGGCGCAATATACTTGGCAATTTTGTGAACAGTATCACACGGCGTGCTGGTGGGGATTCGAGCTCGAAAAGTGCGGCTCGCTCGGGAGGTAAATCGTCGGTAAATGGGGACTTTCAACCGTACACGCAACGATCGTACACACCAGATTTAACGACTAGCGGCACTGGAGGTGGTGCATCCAACCGAAAGTCAACCGACCTCGACGCCCTGTGCGATAGTTTCAGTTGTTTGCCGATGGATCCGACTGGCGCGAAAGCTATGCAACATAAGAAGATGGCAGCCTCGATTTCCAGTCCGAATCTGTCGAAACAGGACAGTAGCAGCAGCACCGGTAGTTCCGGCCGATACGTGCACAGCCATCCGGTGGAAAGTGTGATGATGCACAACCATGGCCAAAACCATTCACACCATCATCATCATCACCAGCATGCGGTGAACGATGAAGCGTACCGCAGTTCCGGCCGAAGTTCACAAAACAGCTCCAACAGCAGCACACTGAAGCATTCGAAGGCACGTACGTCGAAGTCCGGTCATCGCCCGACCGGGTCCAACACGTCCGTAAACAGTGGTGGTTTCCTTAGCCTCCCCGATCGCGATTTGGTGGTGATCGATCCGAGCGAGATCGATGAAGCAAACAAGAGTGCGGGTAATGTCATCTTGGTCAATCCTCCTCGATCGCCGGTTCTCAGTCCAACCGACAGCGGCGGTGTGGATCTGATGGATCTGCTCCACACCAGTAGCAGCTGGCCGGCGGAAGCCGGGGTCGTCGCGGATAGCCAAAACATAATGGACAAAAAAACGCAAACGCCATCATCGTTGTCCGCTGCATCGTATGGCAATGGGGGGCTGAATGTGGGCTACAACACTGGCAGCAGCAGTGCAAGCAGTAACAGCACGTCCAGTACCAGTCACTACAACCACAACGGTACGGCGACCGAACGAACTAACGGTCGTAGTAAATCCTTTAATCCGCTGGCACATTTTGGAAACTCGAAACCCGGCGAAGTCCCTCCGTTATCAACGACGAGGAAGGCGGCTCGCACGGCGGCAGTAGAAGCAAAACCAGCCACGGTGGACGTTGCAACAATGACGAGTAAGTAGTCCTGTAATTTTGTTCCCAATTTGCAGTTGCTAATTCAATTTAGGGTTTGTTTCTTCATATTTCCTATGCTACCCCTGGCATGCCAGGGATTGGCAAATTATGATTTTATGAGACACGGTTTTCACGGTTAGAGCTTGTGTATGGCCATTGGGAACTGGATGGGAAAATGTATCTAAAATGTTATCTATATAAACACATCTAGCGGTACACTTGAGAAATCTCTCCCTACTTTACACTTGAGAAATCTCTGCTACTTTTGCTCTATGTGCTAATCAAACCTTATCTAAGGTTGACCCCAAACACAAGATTGGAAAATATTATGGAGGATATTACTAACGGTTTGATTCAAATATTTAAACACGTTTTAGTTTTCGTAGATCGAGATAATGTCTGTTGTAAATGCTGTCCTGCGCAGTATATAGCTTACCACTCACAGGGCGAGCTCACTAAATCCGTGAAAACGCCGGTTCACGACGGAACAAAAAAAGAAAAAAGCTTTTTGGCCATACCACCGTAAACATAGTGCACTCAACGGTTTTTGGTCGTGCGCCGTTGTCGATGGACGATGTTTCTGCCTTAAAAATAGATCTCACCATCATCACCGCGTTGTTTCATGCTCCACCGCGTTGTACCACATTTAAATTCGGTCTGTGGATTAAGAAACGACGACGAGACGTTCGCAAGCATGTGGTTTGCAGTTCAGCATTTGGATTGCGTGTGGTTTGCAAAGAAAAGTGTGCTGTAGTCATCGGTGGTGCATTCGTTTTGCTCGGAACATTTAGAAATCATGCGGCAAACTGGAGGTTGATTGTGTCTCGACATGTGCACAGTGACTAAGCCATCCATGTAGCGTGTACTCGTCTCCACTTCACTGTTCCTAAGTGTTACCGTGCGTGTGTATACGTCTGTGGCCTAAACACATTTTGTGACCCGGAAGCGTTGCACTTGCAATGCGGAATGCGTTGAGCTAAAATTTGCTAACAGAAAAATGTTCTCTGAATTTCAAAAAGACGACATCAGTTCGGGTCAAATAATGCTGTTGCTTGAAGCAATGCGTTGAATAAGGAAATAAAGAAACTACTTCGTAGGCCCGTGACGGTCGTAACCAACATTAAAATAACTCATTCCCCACGAGCTGCTTCTTTAAAGGTTTAGGATTATGTACGTACAATGAAATTGTGTTTCTCAACGGGTCGAACAGTGCTGAGATCATTTAATCGATCCTTAGTTATTTGTCGAAGTCAAAAGTTGTCCTTTGTTCTGCCAAAAGACAAAGAGATTTAAAGAAGTGATCAGAAGATCGATCAGCGTACTTGGTCGCGTATCAAACAGCGTGTTACCGGCCGTGTACCTTTAGTAACTTGTATAAGAATATTCGTAATTCACCAAAAACAAGGACACAATCATGCTGCCGGAAGCCTATGATAAGGATTTGTTGGACGGGATCCCCACAACGGTGCTGGATTATTTTGAAGATTTTCGGGAAGATCTGGAACGACGATTCACGAGCGATGAGGAAGAAGGTTTGTTTCCCTACGATCCTGATGTTGGCCTTCTAGTCCCGAACTGCCCGTTTTTGGTGTGTTTTACTGTGTTTTGTTGAATTTTGAATATGCTAACGACTCAATTCGCGATGTTTTTTGCTTCTTAACCCCAAAGAAAGGAATGCACGCACTATCTAATTCGAAGTATTAAGAGCATAAGGTATAGACAGAATAACAAAGTCTACTTCGGTTGGAGAAGTTCTCCGAATTATATCGCATGTCATAATTACAAAAACAGCGTGCTAATACTGTCCAGTGTACATTCCGTAGCTAGCTCGTTGCGTTTGCGTTGCGAACTTGTGCAAAATGATTTTAACACGGATTTTCCAGTGGTTTACTAACGCCCGTGAAAGATTCCTACCAGCATTGTTTGGCTATTGGTCGTCGATGTATCGCACATCTCACCATTTCTTCCGTTATGTTTTATACGGCGTCCGTCCAGAAATCAACGCACCCGAAGGTTATGGCACATCCAACGGAGGTCATGGCGCGTCCTTTGGAGGACCTGCTGTCTCCCCATTGGGACGCGTGGGCGATAACGGATTCGATAATACTATACCTGGTGCCGGGTTGCTACCCCGAATCGGATCGATATCCCCGGAATCGGATGCTGGATGTGGTTCGTTGGCCCCATCGCCCATGCAGGAACTTCCGAACGATCCCTCACTCGGTCTGGGCTCGGTGGTGGAAGTGACACTCGATCCGTTGGATGCTACCGCCGGTTCGATGCATGCAAACGCAGGACCGGGAGAACCACTGTACCACGGTGTGATACGTTGGATTGGGCCCTTGCCAACCGGTGGCGGCGGTGGCAGCCACCGGAACGTAATGGTTGGTGTTGAGCTGGAAGAGGATCCAAATCATCCAACCATGGAACTCTCCAACGGAACCTTCGCTGGTAAAAGGTAAAAAAAAGGAGTTTTAGGGTTTGATATTTGGTCAAGCTGATTTTTTCTTTCATTCCATAAAGGCTTTTCAAGTGCCCGGCGAACCGTGCAATTTTTGTTCGTGAGGGCCAATGTAGTCACGATCGACGTTTCCAGGATATGCCGCCCATGTCTCCGAGCATTTCGCGAACGACGCAGGCTTCCTCCAGCGGCAGCAAGACCGATACCACCATGTTCGGAAAAGTGGAGTGTCCGGTTGTCAAGGGAAGGATACCACCGTTGAGTAAGTCATTGAAGAATTGAATAGCGCGCGATTACTTTGTTATTCATGTGCACACCTTTTTCATTGGTGCATTTATAGAAATTTTGAAGCTCGAAGATCTGAAACTAATCTGCGGCATGTTCAAGGGAATCCAGGGACATCACAACTCTTGCTACCTGGACGCAACGCTTTTTGCCATGTTCACTTTCACTAGTGTATTTGATTCGTTGCTGTTTCGCCCCAAGGAACCGGAGGTAAAAGATAAAAAAAACCCACGACAACATGATAAGTGGATAGTTAAAGTTACTTTTCAATTCCTAGGATAACCCCCAGTATGAGGAGGTTCAGCGTGTGCTGCTTGAAGAGATAGTAAATCCACTGCGCAAGAATCATTTCGTTCGCGCCGACCGAGTTCTGAAGCTGCGCGAGCTGCTTGATCAACTCAGTTCCGTGACTGGTTTGATGAGCGAGGAAAAGGATCCGGAAGAGTTCCTCAACAGTCTGCTTGCACAGATACTTCGTGCCGATCCATTTTTAAAGGTTTGTGGTTGACGATTTTTACTATGCTGTTCGTTGGACTGCTTCTAATAAGTAAATCCTTTTTGCAGTTGAGCTCCGGTTTGGACACTTTCTACTATCAACTGTTTGTGGAAAAAGATGAACGGCTGAACTTACCGTCGGTGCAACAGTTGTTTGAGCAAAGCTTTCTGGCGTCCAATATTAAGCTGAAGGAAGTCCCATCCTGCTTGATCATCCAGATGCCTCGGTTCGGCAAGAACTTCAAAATGTATCCACGCATCCTTCCGTCTCAGGTGCTCGACGTTACGGACATCATTGAAGATTGTACGTTTTGCTTTAATCTCTTCGTTGCCGACCCATTGCGTTGAGGAGTTAACCAGATTATGGGGTTTTCTTTTTCCATCCCCACAGCTCCCCGCCAATGCTGTGTGTGTGGTAAGGTGGCCGACTTTGAGTGTCGCGATTGTTTCGGCAAAATGCGCAACGAAGGTCTGGAGGAAACGGCTATTTGCAAGAACTGCATCGATAGCGTGCACCAGCACAACAAGCGGATCAATCACAAGCCAGTCCCTCTGACGGTGCCGCAGGACTTTATCCCGATGGCGGCGCATTGTGAGGTGCCCCGCCTCTACATGGAGCTGTTTGCTGTCGTGTGCATCGAGACATCGCACTACGTGGCGTTCGTGAAGGCTGCCTCCGGACAGGACGCTCCGTGGTGTTTCTTCGACTCGATGGCTGATAGAAATGGTAAGCAACATTCCCATTGAAACGACCGCTGGATGTTTGATTGGTTCAATTTTTTCGTTCGTCAGGCGAGCAAAATGGTCATAATATTCCAAAAATGGTTCCGGTACCGGATCTACCGCACTGGCTGACCGATGAAGGTTCGCGGGCACTGCACGAGGAAGCGGTCAACGATAAAATGTTACCTGAGCACGCCAAACGGCTGCTGTGCGATGCGTACATGTGCATGTACCAGAGCACCGACGTCATGATGTACCGATAATAAGTGGGTGGAGGAACGTTTTTGTTTCGACTCGTTTGCTTCCACCAGGTCCTTATAGTACAGGCGCGTAAAATAAAGCGATTAAACGAATCGATAGTGCTTCTTTCTTGTTTGCGTATATCTGAATTTCAAGAAAAAATAAGTAGACCTTGTTTCGGAAGGACAAAGGTTACATTGTGCAAAGCTTAGCTGGCTTTAGATGATCGACACTTAATTCATTCACTGATGGAATGTGTGAGAGCGCTGTAGGCCAATAGAAAAGTGAAAGCTGTAGGTCAGTAAAAAATAGGTACGTCCTTTGGGGAATGGTAGGGGAATTGGAATTGTTTCTCCACGGCGGAAGGATAAAGACAGCCTAAGCGTGATTGGTGACACACCGGAGCAAAGTACTAGGGGACACATTACGAAGACAATTGTTCGCAAATCGAGAGATTTTGGACAAACACAAAATACTAAAGAGAATATACTTATACAGATATATACATATATATATTATATATATTTATACATTATACAAAAGGCAAAAACAAGCATTAGAACAGAAGACAACATTGTTCGGCATAAGTTTTGGATTGTACTTCTAAAGTATAGATGAACAAAGTAGGCGAGTGTCGTGTGGAAAGCGATGATAGGATGAAGAAAATCCAATCTAAAGCACGCAAAAAAAACAAACCGGAAAGGACAGTGCACCCAAGCTGAGCAATGCCAACGAAATTTAAGGAGTAAGAAAGAATGGTTAAAACAAACTCTGTGAAACTTATTGCAATAATAGAAAAGTAAAGAACAAAGCACCAGATGCATATATTATGAATCGGAAGAACCAAAGCAAGCTGTTATTCGCAGGACACAGACACATTACTACTAGGCATGGCAAGCGTTTTAGAGTGAAACGTGTCTGTAATTTAACGTTATTTCGCTACGCTCTTCCCTATATGTTAGCCTTGAACGCAAGCTACCGCGAGTTTCCTATCGATCGCTCGGATGGGAACAGTTGAACTGTTTTGAGGAAACACTATAGGTATCATTGTTTTGTGCTTACCAATATTTCATTTGTAAATGGTATGATTATAAACCGTTAAGGACGGTTGGAAGACGAAAAAGAAAGTTGATGGGGGAAACCGAGGAATTTGAATCATTTCGGTAAAGGCGAAAACCAATACGGACAGTAGTTGTAGATTTCATGGAAGCTTCAAAGGTAGAACACCATCTTTCAGTTGCATATCTTAGGCGTAGAGTTGAAACTGACTCATGTGAAGATTAAAGTTGAGGATGTATACACCTTAAATGGTTCAGTAATAGTAGCTTATGAATGATCATTAAATTTATTCAATTTCGTTTGTGCTGCACCTTTACTTGGTCGTTATGACACGATCTCTGTTACCTGGTGTTCATCGCATTAAATGTGTGTAGCAAGCGTTTTCTGAACGTGTTGGAATACCGTTGGAAGCAAGCTTTAGATGTTTTGGAACATGTGCAAGAACAATGAAGAATTTTCACTTGTAGAATCTATATAGATTGCTATTTTTGTACGACGATTCTGAACGACGGGACAACCTATAAGACACACCCTTTAGTATCAAACAAACATAAGCAGTAGTCGAAGTTAGCGTTCGCTGGGCAGATATGGAACTTGTTGGACGTTGTTGAAGTTAAAGTTGACCTCACCGAGGTGTGTAGTAGGTTGCCCTAACGAGAGTGCTTCATCACGCGACATGTGCCACGGACACACTGCTGATGAAGACGAATCCTTTTTCCAGCCTTCATCTATAATTATCACAAAGCACTAGCATGAAAACACAAACACAAACTGAATGAACGATTTTCTTAAAAAAAAAAAAAACACACACAAACAATGGGTTTCTCAAGGTTTTCAAACGCCGCATATGACCGGAAGTGAGAAATCGTTGTGAAGAATGACTGCGTGTTTTGACGGCGGCGGGGAGGAAAGGCTCGTATTTCAATCCTTCATTCGTGATGTTCACCAATGGAACTCGTCTATTTAGAGCGATTGTTCTGGTAGTGAGAAATACAAAAAAGAAAGAGGTAAGGTGGAAAATTGCATACGCTTACTAATGAGCGAACGGGCATACGTTACCTAAAGTACTTAAGAGCAACAGTTTGTCGCAGTTAAAACGGAAGGCGAATAATGTAGTACAACGGAAAATTGCAATGGCTATTGTACACGATGGCAACACTAATTTGTAACTATACACTATTAAAACTACGGAATCATACTACCTTAACCACTTTCTTATTGCTACCCTCTGATACCTGAACACTACTTGACACGGGACGGGAGAACACACGTGCTTCGTGAATTCAAACGACGGATTCAAACAGAGACAATTTTCAAAGTACACAGCAACTATAAATGGACGAATTGGAGAAAAATAAGGAAACGTCTGGAGCATTCGAAAGGCATCGTTTACCGGTTGGTACTGACCAACTCCCTTCGTTCGCGTATCCTAGCGACCATCGTTACAATGAACCTAAGGCGTGTAGAAGTGAAAAATAGTACCACAACTTTTCCCGTAGATTGAAGAGACAGCCATTTGTTTGATGTTTCACGCATCGTCGGGAACATAAGTCACAACGTAGATCGCGATTAGAGAGGGGGGGAAACATTTAAGCGGCCAAAACACACAGAATCCTGCGCGGAACGGAAACCAAGAGGATGTTGCGGTTAAGCTGTGAAGAGTTCAATAAAACCGAATGAAAACTAAGTTCAAAGAGTTCCAGTTGTCGATTTCTTTCTTATGCTGCTTCTACTTGCTTATGATACCCCACAACTCGGTAGACTTTTTTGTGTTGTCTGTTTTATTACTTTTTTTTACATTTTCAAACATTTTTTTCCATACCCCTGTGTTCGGTTTTAAATCTTACGTTTTGTTATTTCACATTGCCTAGATTACACTGTTTTAAAATAGTGATAAAGTAATGCACTTTGCGCATTTCTTCTGCTTGTATTCCACCGCTTTTCTGCGGTGGCCAGCAACCCACTTTTGCGCAAGCGTGCAACAAGGACGAATGCCATTTTTCACTCTGCGAAACATCTTCGGCGGAAACTCCTTCGCGAATTGTGTAAAATACTTAAACGGGAGAGAAAGAGGGAGAGGTCATCGAAAGGGTAGAAAAAAGGTTATTGACCTCTGGGTGCGCGTATGTGTTGCTGTTGCCTAAGTTCTATTGGCTTCCTCCCCCTTAACTTGGGTGTTGTGTGTATATATATATATGAATATATTGATTTCTTTTAATATTTAATTTAACCATTCTTCATTCGGCTTCGCATAAGCCCTTGCCTACCATTTCCTCTTCACGTTTTATTTTTGTTTGTCATTCCAATGGTCTTAAAAAACACATTTCACCACATCCCCTTTTTCCCAATTCACGGTGTCAATATATTGGGCCTTTTGCTTGCGCTTCTGTGCTTTGTATGAAATTCAAATTTGCCCGACCCAAAAAATCACTCCCTGAAGGTTTTACGTAATCTTATCAGGAAGATTACCGGGGGGAAAAAAGGATTTGAGCAGGAGGAGACAGGCGAGCGACAAATTCACCTGTGCCTGTGTGAGATTAATTTCATTTTCAACATTCAACGGCGACTTCTTATCAGTTGTTTAGCATAATTCCGTGCAACCCCTTGGCTCCAGCCGTGTTGGAGTTGTTTGATGCTCGGTAGAGTTGTGTGTAATCATCTTCCCGATCCCACAGGCTGCTTTTACTGATAACCGCAAACCCATGTTTTGTCTGTTTATAAATAAAACCCGCATCGTGTGATGTTGAGCCATCCCTTCTTTTTCACTTTGGCTCGCGGGTACAACTCGATCGTACAACTAAACGAGATCATGTTTGACGTCCATCCATGAGAGCGGAAGGAAGCCAAATTACATGAGTTTGACAGAAATTACACCTGAATTTGCATCCTAATCTACCGTCGCGGAACCGTTGTCGTCGTTCGAGCCGGGGAATGATCATCATTCCATTTCTCGCTGTGTTCGCGGTGTGTAAGCTATGTCCCCCCCGGTGTAGTCTAAAGCTACTTATCACATTTCGTGTAATTTGTACTTCAGCATGTAATGAAGATCATGACGACAAGGTTCGGCGTGGCAGACAGTTTCCCGCACGGACATACCCGGATGCAAATACAAACGAACCTCGCCTGCTGCGATTGAACTAATTGAAGTCGCATTCGTTTTTTTGATGTCGCTTAGCCTTCGCTTGTTGTAGCAGTTGTAACAAAGGAAGAGACAGGCCAAAGCACAACAAGCAACCCTCATATCCACTCATGATAGTCGACCGGATGGATCTACTCTAATCCTTACGATGTTTGAAGAGCATATCCTCTACACGTGTCCATTATTTTCAGGAGCGACAACCACAATCTAATTCCACAGTAAGATGTAGAGAACTTGAGAAAATTTAACATATTCCGATGGCCCATGCGTCCATCACAACCAGGTTACGCTAATTTTACTAGACAGGATAGAAAGGGTAATTAAAAATTTACACGCCTAATATCACAAGATGGGTACAGTCAGTGAAATAGTTCTCACGTGCGGTCTCACACCACCGGACACAGGACCGTTGGTGGTGGACGGGAAAACGTATAGTAGCGCCAATGTCGCAAAGAACATCGATCGTGGTGTTACGATCGTTTTGCCACTCTAAAACGACATCAGACACAACATTAGACCCAACGTGGGATGAAGCCAAGTTAAACGATACCAACTTTCGCATAACGCTTTTGAACGTTTCTTGCACCTCAAACTTGTCAAATGATATTACCATGGCTGAATTGAACAATTCGCATTGCCGTAGTAATTTGAGATTACAAGTGTTGATTTGGTGTTCAAAAGGCGTTTGAAAGTTAACGTTAAGCGAAAATTGCTATCATTTAACTGGGGCTTAACAGTCTGTTCAACAAGAGAGTGATCGACCTAAACAGCAATCAGTATAATTCATATTGTGGGGTCTTAAATCCATTGTATTGTGTTTTGCTAATATTTATGCCCAAATAATGGGAACTTTTGATATTAACTTTATAATATAACTGACTTCGATAAACAGAGTAATAAGAAAAAAAAACATCAGTAAAAATTCAAATCAGCTATAAAAGCTGTCTAGTTGAAAAAAATTGGCAAGGTTGGATTGCAAGTAAATTGTACATTGGATGAGAAACTCAGAAACAATTATTGTCTGAGATCAGTTACACTCTTGTCGATTAAACTGTGCGTCCTCATTGCGTCCTTCGCGCGTCGATGCTTTACGTGTCGGTTCGTCTTGTTCCGATATTCCCTACCCGGATCGCTCCGGGAACCGCCCTATCCCTCTCAGTGTACCAATTAACTGTCCCTGCTTGCCGATGAGGCACTGTCTGTGCCGTACTTTGTATGATGGAAGCGTTCCTTCGTCTCGATCGATTCACTTCCGAACCCGGTGCGGTGGTTCTGCCACTTTCACTTGCATTCTAGTTATTTTTGCATCCTACGAACCAAAACCAACGGAAGGATTGACGACGGCCAGTGCTTCACTGGCAAGCGGGAAACAGCGGCAATTTCACCAACTGGGACCACAACATTCCGCATCGCATTTCACTTCTCTTTGCAGCGGCGCTGGTTGTTGGTCATTTGGAAGAGCTTTTTCTATCGTAACAGCGATCTATATCGTTCGTTAGTTATCTTGTTTTATCTCATTGGAGCATTGATTCTCCGCTTCTTCACCTTCCTGGCCGTTTGTCGCTAATTAAGACGGCTGCTACCCTACAACAACGAACAATGTTTCTCTGGGTCGCCACCCCAAAACCTATGCATATTGTGGGCATATTTCAGACTGGTTCCCGCCCTGATGGCCGAGATATCTCCTCCTTTTCTGCTGCCCTTTTCGCCCGCCCCGCTTTCTGCTTTGCCTTAATTCTAAAATACAGCTAAGCTCTTTCAATTGCTCCAGTTGGCTACACATTGCCAGCATCGCGCACTCACCGTTACGCGAGTTCTCACGCCGCAGCTCTCACCTGCCCTCACGTAACGGTGTCGTGTCTTGTTCTTGGTTGGTTTCTTATTGAACTGTGTACTGCTGTTTTCATGTTGCCGCTTTTCTGCTAATGCTGTTGCTGATGATGTTGCAAGCGCTTGCAGTCTTTTTTTAACCTTAATCAGCGTTACGATTTATATCGAAGAAAAATTGTTCATACCGCTAGTTTGCTTCAATGCATGGGGATTATTATCGTGTTTTCACTAGTTTATTAAATTATCGTTTGAATGTAATATGATGAAAGAAAAAAAACTAAAACAAGCACACACTTATTCAGAGAAGGAAATAAAATGAAAAAAATATGTCTGATTTCCAAATTCCGTAAAGATATCCATATTTGGCTCAGTATTAAGCATGAATTCGTCAAATTAGTTAAGTTTTCTTCAGAAAACAAAGAGAAAAGAAAAAACTGATAGTCTGGTAGGGCAATTCATTCTTGTCCTCATATGCTTCTTTGTATATGGGATCGAGAGTGTGTGCTTTCGAATTGTCTCGAAATAATTTTCTTGTTCTCATATGCTTCTTCGCATATGGGATCGGTAGTGTGTGCTTTCGAATTGTCTCAATAAACTTATGATACTAATGAAAAAAAGTTCGATATGTTGGAAAAACACACAAAAACAAAAAAAAGTCATTTCCAAACACCAACGACGAGATCCACAAACATTCAGGCTGTAATGCCAGTTTCCGCCACTGCATTGTCGTCGTCATTGGTTACAAAAAAAAAAGAAGTGACGTCGATGGTTTTAGTAGCATTCGTCATCCTCCATAGCGAAATCGCTTGAAAAGCCCGAATCTGCATACACCGAGCTGTGGGAGAAGAAGAAAGGAAATTGTGTTAAAGTTTACAAAATTTAAGTGGTGGAAGAAAAGTTATATTACAAATTGAGGAGGAAAGAAATGGATTGGACACTGGCAAAATATGTCGTTGACATGATGTTCGAAAACCAATGCCTATTCCGACATACATCCTTTTCTCATTTATAGGCCTACTACGTATGTAAAAAATTCAGTGGAACATGCCTATTTTCTTAGAAGAAAGATAGACGATTTTCACGGTTGAGAAAAGAAACACCTATCGCGAAGGTAAACGAAAGTTGTAGCGAGATGGGTTCGATGAGGTAAACTTTGCCGACATAAAGAAGATGGAAACATGACATACGGACCCAGTTTTAAAAGCTGAGGTTTCGACCAATACAACAAACCAGCTGCTGCTGGTTCTGGTTTCTTACATAAGTGGTCAGCTTACATTTGCTAGCGGTATTGACCCGCCGACCTGGGCGATCAAATAATGTGAGACAGTTCAGTCTATTCTATCACTTATCTTATCGCTCGATAAAAATAAGACTGATGAAATGCATACGATGTAAAGATAGATTCGAAAACAAGCATCAAAACATCGACGTTACTTGTAACTTACGCAGGCAGATTCGTTTGAAATGCAATTCGGTTTCTCCTTGAACAAAGCGCATACTTAGAGCTAGCGGAATTGGAGGTGTGTGACCCATCCAACAGTTGGCTGCTATGGTGCGCCATTCGATGAAAAATTTCGTGTGGTACTGGTGTTGCAAGTGAACGTACGAGCACAGAAGCGTTGGTGCGTGTTTATGAAATATTTATTGTGGAAGAGTGCAGAAACTATGCACATAAATAAACGAATAACACGAAGTGCACCAACATGCAAGGATAGTTTTCTATCTTCAAGTAAATACATCAATAAAAAGACTCTCGAGACCCCAAACCATATGTAGTAGATGGTTATTAAAAGAATACTATTTCTTGAAATATGTGTTTTACATAATATTTTTCTAGCTTCGTTAAGTAGTTGAACTGCGATTGTATAAACATTTCCAATCGACCAAATGGAAACCGTGCGCACGACCGGGAAAACATGCATACGCAAACAGGGAAAGAGAGATTTTCGAATTAGTTCACAAAAAATAAAAAAAAGAGAAAACTGTTAAACAGACAACATTTAAAACAATATGGGAGGTATGTTAGGTAAGGTCCAGGGCTGAAATCATTTACACTACACAGGGAACTTACTTCAAGGCGCGGCACGTAAAGAAAACGATGCGCTTCAGCTTCTTGTTGTAGAAAAAGTAGTTGAACGACCACAGGCAACCCGGCTCGCCGAATGGGTCCGAGTTGAGGTCCGGGTTGTAGCTGTAGATATCGCAGTCCTTCAGCGAGATTTCGTCCTCGATCGTCGTCCATAGGGCGTGACGAATTTTGCTGTACTGCTCGCCGGCCACCGGGGCCAGGTTGCCCTCAATCGAGTTCAGCACCCACTGCAGTGATGGTTCCTTGCTGAATTCATGACTCTGGTTGAATAAAAAAGATGTAAACCATTTATATAAAATGCATGCATTGTAATTTTGTATATGCCTAGAATTCCTTCGCCCTTTTCCTCCAAAACAATCAAAATGGCAAACATCCCCAATTCAAGCATAGCTTCGCCATACTCCAGAAACATAGAGATACAAGATGCTCTAAGATAAGGCCAAGAAAAATTGCAGTTATAACTGAATGAAAGGATGAATGAGGATTCGACAAAAAATATAGGAATCGCAAAACACCAATAGGATTTAACGTTTAGGAAAGATGATTTTGTTTATTTTGAATTTTCATTTCTGTAACCAAGAGTTTCAAAGCATCGATGCTGAAAATTGATCTTTTAAAGCACAAACTGTTTACTAGCCACCCTCCGATAGGCTTGATGAGAGAAATTTCGCAGTTGCTTCTAATTTAAGAATACGTATTGCGATACCAACCCCTCCTCTTTACTGCTTCGTTCACGTTCGTCAAGCAACCGATCCGTTTTCAAAATAGAAATAATAGATAAACTTTTCACGTTCACTCACTCAGCTCAGCTGTGAAAATCGGTTCAAGGGTTGCTACCATTTTGCACAAGGCCAAACAAATTTTCCACAACAAAATAAAAGGCCGCTCATTCGCCGGGGGAATGTACGTTTGACCGCAGGAGCAGAGATGACGTCATTTGAAGGCACAAACATCACGTCCTTCGAGTGACAAAAGGCAAAGGAAAGAACGCTTCTCGAAATAGGACCAAGAAACTGCGCATTTACATTTTCCGAGCTACGAATTTTCTGTTCCCCTTCCGTTTTAACGAACTCGTAGTTCTGTTGTTAGTTTTGTTTTGAAACCTAATTTGAAAAAAAGTACAGAAATAACAAACAACATCCATACCAACACAAACCTAAGTTGAAGAAAATAAATAAGATCCTGTAAGTGTTGAGTAAACCGAATGAAAAACAAAATTCGACAGGTTTGGTCACTAACCTTTGCCTCGCTAAAGTCATAGTCCGGCTCGAACGCTGCGTTGAGTGTTGCGATTAGGTAGAAGAGCGTCTTGCGCGAAATCGTATCGCACAGCGTGACGCCTTCGTCCCCGGACAGGCTGCTGCGGAGGATCTGCGGCGACATGTCCTGCAGCGTTTGCGGCGGCGAAAGGGCCTGCAGATCGGTCGGAGCCTGCTCCGAGGTGAACCGCTTGTACAGGGCCTTGTCGTTGCCGGCCATCTTGCAGGAGTACGACTCGATGCGGCCGTAAATGGTGCTGTCCCCGGTCTGGATGTGCAGCTTGTTGTTGACCGCCTCGAAGCGGATGCTTTCCAGTAGCTTCATTATGCTTAGAGTGGGATTTTCGTCTAAAGCTTCGAAAAAATCGGCTGCTTCCGTTGATTTTAGCGATGAATGAATGATGATTGGATGCTTCCTTATACGCGAATCCGGACAATCTCGTCTTGACCGCGTCGGTATTTGTTTGAACAATGTTTCCTTCGATAAAATATAGCGCAAGCTCTCGTTGTTTTGCTTGCTTGCTGATTTCTAGCGCGTGTCTTCCTTTTGTTTATGTTTGCTGCAAATCCGTGCTGCAGGTGATCTTAATTGTGCGCGCTGTTGTTATTCTTAGTCGACAACAAACTTGTTTGCCTCTCGCTTGTCTTCTCGTTGTTTTACCAAACCAATAGTTAACGATGCCTTATTTGTGGTGCTTACGAACTAGCTTAAAACCTGGCCAAAACAAGGCGAGTGGTGGAACGACGAAGCGACACCTCACTCACAGCACCTGCTTAGCAGTGGTGGTGGTGCAGTCTGAGGCAGCTCCCCGTGCTCGGTGAGTATTTGACCATCTTGGGCGATCTTATCAGTCCAGCGTTGATCTTGGCGGCGATTCTAAACATGGTGGTCGGGTGTACGCAGAGTCTCTTTTTCAAAATGTTCTTGCTTGTGACCTGCCGATGCTGGTGAAGGCGGCGGTAGCTGTTGCTATTGTAAATTCGGTTGCTGACGACGGCGACGATGATGGCGGGTGCGGCAGCTTGCGGGCACATTTAAGTACGAGTCGAATATGTTACTCCCTTGCCGGCTAGCAAGAAGTGTCCAGCGTCGCGCGATTGCACTCTACGCTTGCGGAGTCTCTGATAGTGGGTCACCAAATGTACCGAAAAAAAAATACAACACTCACGCAGTGGAATCCGCGAGATTTTTACCAGTGGCCGCGGTTTGACAACTGACTCACTCAACTCTGCAAGACTACAGCGCGGCTTTGCGCGACTTCGTAACGCAACGCACACTTGAATGGGGAAAGTTTTCACGAGCTCGCTTTATTCTTTTCCTTCGCTCCACTTTGCGGCAAGATTGATTGTGACCCGTACGTTTGGTCGTTCATTCGTTTGTACA
The DNA here is from genome assembly GCF_943734705.1 of Anopheles coustani. Classification (NCBI taxonomy): domain Eukaryota; kingdom Metazoa; phylum Arthropoda; class Insecta; order Diptera; family Culicidae; genus Anopheles; species Anopheles coustani. The sequence goes on from NC_071289.1 coordinate 4,331,666, forward strand.
CAGAAAACTTCTTTTACTTCCGACGCGCTCATTCGCGATTGCTTTGTTTACCGTTAATTATCAATTCGTAGGAGCGCGCAAGTTGAAGGGTTCGTCGTGTACATACAACACACAGTCCACAGATGATACCGAATATGGAGTTTACGGAACGGAAGTAGTTGGGTTGACCTTCAACCGATCTTGTCCTTCAAATCAGGACAATTGGTTCCGCTGTTACAATCCACAGGATCTCGACTATAAACTTACACACATTGGCATTAAGCAGTACATCAGAAGGAATATTGTTTAGAGAAAGAACCGATGGAGGCTGCCAAGAGGTCAAATCAATGGTTCATCAATTCGACTCGCTTGTTGTCGGTGAAAATGCAGTGTTTCACGGACACGGCGAACTTACGCACTCTCTCCCTCTCTCTCTTCCGCTCGTTGCTCCTTATTTTTCACACTAGGGTCACACGCAATTAAACATGGACGCACTCCAAATCGACTACGGCATACACTACAGCGAAGGATGTACTGTCCTCACGTCGCTGTTTGGAATGGAAACGAACTTAAAATTCACCATTTACACACTATACCATCGAGTACAGTCGGATACAGATGTTCAAACACACCAAGCGCTAACCCCACTCGCTACATATAGATGTATAAAGAAAACTTATAGTGTTCCATCATTTTCACTGATTTTCGTTGAGTCGGCCGCGGACGACAACTTGCAAGCGGTGAGATGCGCGTTACGCCAAGATGGTCGATACCGTTCGGTTACTACGGTAAATTTGCTGCTCTTTCACCAGCGGTAGATCGTCGACGCTACGGAATTGGGGACTTTCACAGGCAAGATGCTTTGCAAATCGACGGCACAAGAACGATAACAGTTTTCACGAAAGATTTTAACTCGAAATCACGATATATAATAATGCGGATGCGGTCGAAAGACGATGTGAATAGCTTCGCTTCTATTTTTGTTTTGAGAAATCGAACGACGGAGAGAAACACACGGTCGACTGCGGTTCCGAGAAATTTGTAGCGTTTACAGTAGCTGGTTGTACTTCACTCGCCTGTATAATGGCCGTGAGAGGCAGTTTGAAGATAAATTTTCAAACTAGTTTCAACATATTTGTGGAATATGGTCATCTCACTCTTCCATTTGGCTATTGTTCTCGTTCACACTTTTCAATCCCACTTCAGATTCGCTTATGATCCACAGTTCAATTTCGTCTCATTTTCATATTCTAGCGAACAAACATATTCGTAACAATTATCGAATTGTCCAACATTGAATAAAATTGATCGGAAAATGGAACATCCATGCCAACCTCTTCCATTCGCTATAGATGGTTTAGATCCTAGACTATAAACGTGACAATACCTTATGATCGATGACATCATTATCGAATGTGCCTAATGGTTGAATGCAACAATAGCAGAACATTTGAAGCTTTTCCGGTTTTAATTTTTAAAAATGAATTTGAACACGTGAGTCATGTCTTGATAAAATTTCTAAATATGAAAAAAAAATTCACATCTTTCGTAGATGTTCGTTTAAAGACGACAATTTTTTCTTACGGTTGTACGAAATTTACAATATAAAAAATATTCATAGAAACTCTATAAACTTCTTTTGCTCTCTATAAATGACTTTTAAATCAATTTGCTATAACAGCAATATAGCTCAAAGAACAATTATCTTACCAAATATGCCTCTACTCATTCTAACGCTTTTACAACTACACAGTCTTGGCCTAACCGCGAGACTGTGCAATGCGGAACGAATAACCTGGAAAGAATAAAACAAAAGTACAGAACATGAAGCACAATTAAAAAAACATACAGGCGCACCCGAGATGCGAGACAAAAAAAAAGGAAAACGAACCGCAACGCTATTCCCGATCGTAATCGCGGGGATCGCGTTCGAACCTGCACACTTCCAAGTGGCGTACCGCATGGCGCCACGCGCATGTCTTTGTAACGTACCGCCCCGCGAACTCAACAAAGTAACCTTTGGGGCCATTCACGATCAGTATAGTTGCAGCATCCGACGGTCGAGCAACGAATCTCCGCGTTTTCGCGAACCTACACTCTGCGCACACTTCCCATCCGTGGCTTTTTAATCATCCGGCAATTCCGATGGTAGGTTTCTTTACGTTGCTTTGATATTTTTCGTTATTCCGTGCTGGGGTACCTACAAGTGAACTAAGTGCAGTTTCGTCTTATACCGTAATAAGGAGCCCCTAAGAAACGTACATGTTTACACTGACGGACTTTGAATTACGAAGCATTGTAGTAACAGTGAAAATTTAGCAAACAAAAGTGATATCGCGTAAAAATAGTGCGGTGTGCAACTGGTATGCTGTTCCCGACGAAATTCGTCACAGATTCGCCACTCGTGTTACCAACCGTTTGTGCTGCATATACACCAGCACTTTACTATCGCAGTTTGATTGGATTTGCTCGAAAATCTTGTGCCACTACGTTGCTGCTAAATTGAGATCATTTGACACCGTTCGACATCAGCGGAGCGCGGCGATACTAATAAAGACGTGCAATTGAGTACTTTCAATTGTGTACTTCTAGGCATGGAATGGGGATCCCTCGCTCTGCCTACCCACTTCATGTACGGCGCTCCCCAGACCAGGAGCAATTTGTCGGACACCAATAGTGTTACCGGTTATTTATTCGCTATCTGTGTTCTCGATCAAGATTCGCGAGAAGCCATTCACTCTAGTAGATCTGGATAGTAGAATATTTCATTCATGGCCTGCTGAACCGTTGCCAGTGGTCCAGTTTCTTCGACAAACCTTCGCTTGCCGGTGGCGAAAATATGCATCCACAACGTTTGAACGAGAGAAAACACATGGTGGAGATGTTCTCAGGAACATGCTGAAGTAAAATTTCACAGCAGGAGGCATCAAGTTCCAACGTTTCTCGCACATTTTCTTCTCATATTCTTCGTGCGCTGCAAAGAAAAGGGAAAAGTGGTTGTGTTTTATTTTTAAATCGTCCACTATCGATTGAGCGATCGGGCCACCACTATTTGCCACCGTTTGGTAGACAAGTTGGGGAGGGGGGAGAAATTGAAACCCTCTGACATTCGGCGTGAAAACACCATTTGGCAATAACGCTGACGCCATTTTCCCAACATGACGCACGCCACCGGGCGGGCCTTGAGACATTCCCAATTGGATGGCACTTTTTTTTATGACAGAACGATTAATTTGTTCGATTAATCATACGTTCAAGAAACAATCAATTAATGAGCCAATGACGCTATGGCAACGGATACGGATCACGTTCAGCAGATTTCCCAACGGCGACCGTTTTGTTAATGGCGACGCATGGTCTTTTACGTCCTGTGCAAGTTTTCTCAGATCGTCGGGAGCTTGCCGTCTTGTATACTTTTATTGGTATCGTAGTATGTGTCTTTCTCTTATTGCCGCATTAAAAGCTATTATAAACAAACGACGCTTTCTTTTCTATATTTTTGTATATACACAAGGTAAGGCTTCCTTTGTCCAAAAATCCTAGACGTTTACTTAAAACTTTTCCTGATTCCTCATACTGGTTGCGTACCGTTACACTAAAGTTTATGAGGACGTGTTGTATCTTTTGCGATACATTTTTTTATTCCACTTGTGTAAACATACGATTAAATGTTTTCTAAACACGTGGAGAGGGAAGTACTAGTGGTACTTTCCCCAAAAGCACAAACGTGCTGTTGCTCAGCCGACTGCTGACCGGCTAGTGAGAAGTGCTATTTTTATCCTGTGCCATCTCTTCTGACTAACCGGAATTCACAATTATTCACGATCGCTGCTGCCATCAACACACGCCCGATGAAGAGACTAACCAACCAAACCTCTAGCGTCAGACGATGATGGACGGTTGCGAAAATCTCGCGATCCATACGATATGGCTTACGAAATTAGTGCGTCCTGTCGGGAAAACAATAACTTACGGGACGTGATAGAATGTACCTATCGGAAGAATCGGAATATCGTCTAAGGATTAGAATAAAATATCGTTATTAGTGGGGACGAACTTTTGAATCTACCGTTTCGGTGACAGAGCCGGCGGCAGTGACTAGTGTGTAACACGAAACATCTCTTCAGTATTGCGAAAACCTCCTATGGCGATCGCTTGATCTCAGCCAACCATAGAAGTGCCAAGAGGGAAGACGATTCTGTCCCATCATTTAAAACACCCACGTTCAAGTATACGATCTCACGAAAATTCCATGTGCAATGGACGCACCGCTGTTTTCTACCGTTGGTAGTAGAAACGCAAGTTATGAAGCAATTATCTTTATTGTTATTAATGGTGGCCAATTTGCAACTACTGATGTGTACACAAACATTCTACCAACACTTTTGAATACTTTACTATCGCTAAAATTGGTGTTTGCGCATTCGGTACAAAATTGGATTGATATCGGAGTTTTGAAACTTTTTCTCAATAGTCAGTATAATATGTGCGATAAAATAACTTTAGCTTTAGTCACGCTTTTTAACAATTCGATCACCGCATGTAACTGATAAGTAAATTCACTGAAAACCTATAAACTCTACCCCGTACAGGCTAAACATTCTTACGGGGACTAATACTTTCATAGACGTTACGGAATTGAACCAAGTTGGTGCAATAATGTTTGATGGTTTATAAAACATTCGCAATGGAGTCGTGTGTTCGGGAGCATTTAAGATTGCCTTGTTCTGTACAAACAGAAAACATTTCAACAGTCCGCACCCGAGTGCTCGGGAAATGTCGAAAAACGATCGCCAAGACATCATTCAGCTTGAACACGATGTGCTTTCTCCACTTGCGCCTCCACAGGTTCTAGTCACGCACGCACGGATCGAAGCACACATACCGAATAAACACAACGACACAAACACACACCCTGTGTGTGTGTGTGTCTTCCCGGTAGCATCCAAAGCATATGCAAAACGACGAATGAATGCCACTCGGGGCCTGGGAAAGGGGTTGCGGTTGCGGGCCACAGGGGTTGACCGATGAATGTGTCCCACACCCATTCAGCACATCATACGGCAGATTTTCCGACCATAACCCACCGTTTGGGGTAGGAGTGGCTGCTGTTTGTCCCGGGTGTCTCGCGGCCACAAGAGTTGTAGCGGTCGTGTGGTATTTATAATTTTTCCTTGCTCGCACGAGGACGACGTCGACGGCGACCCTTGAGATTCAACCCGAGTCAAAGTTGGACGGGCAGGCAAATTTGTACCAGGGCGCCCAGTACCAGTCCGCCGTATCGACGGAACGGAACGGTCTACCTTTCTTCTGGGTGTAGAATCGTGGGTGAAAGTGCCTTCCTCTCTTGGGCCTAGGATATAATTATTGCTAGGGATTTTGATCACACTGGACGGATTGGTGCGAACGAACATTCGGTGACTAAGTGACGAAGTTTCCCCATCATCGAGTGGAAAGGATTAAGATTCGAGCAGAAGTTTATGGAGCGAATAAAACCTATCAAACGATATGAGTGTCTCAATGCTCGCCAACAGTCATCAAATGCACAGTAAAATTTAAACCTACGAACAAACTCTAAAAGCTGGTAAAAATAATTCCATTGACGACTAGTTCGTGACTTCTAACGTGTGAGAGTGATCGAGTGAACGAGTGATCTTCCAAGTGTGAAAATTCGAATTGCGTGCGTCAAACGCCGGGGTGCCGTTGATCTCGCACGGTAGCTTCCATTCCGCCCGTGACAAAGTGAACGACATCGTGAAGGATGACAAAGTGGTAATAGTCAAGCCGTGTGCTTCATCCGCTTTCCCTATCCGCCGGTCAGTCAGAACGAGAACAATAAAGGGAAGACGATTTTGTTTAATCATCGCCGGGTGTTAAATGCTTCCGTCTCGAAGGCAGTGTTGCCCAGTGTCTGCGACTGAACAGTGAACGAAATTTTCATGTGCATTATAATCGTTGTTTGACCTGCTTCCATCACCGCGTTTCCAAGCCTTTTGTTGGTAATTTCTTCTACGATTAACGTGCTTATTTTTTATCACATATCACGCTCCGCTCAAATGGTTGACGAAGCATGTGTACCAACAGCTGAACACAACAAGAAACTATTTTTTCACAATTACCCTGAACTACGGCACGGTCAAGATCGGGCGTCCTTATTTCAGTTGCTCAATATCAAACAGTAACTTTTTTATCTCCAACCCAACACGCTGCTTTTGCGCCGAAAAAACATTTTACGGGCAATGTTTGCAAAAACATTAAACAAGTACCCGAATAAAAACGCCGGTGAATGGTTTTCCTCAAAATTGTGCTTGTTTTGCTTACAAAATTATTTTGTTTCTTGCAACGGCTACTACGACGAGCTCTGCCTTGGCGGAACAACGGAGTATTAGCTTTTCTCGACTCTCTTGGGCTTATTCAATCCCAACGTGCGGGCGCCTTGTGAGTGAGATTATTTTTAAACGAGCAGTTAGTTTGCATACCATCGGTCGTTGCATGCGGGCCGGTTGTCGTCGTTTGCAAACCCATCACCGACGCTCTTACCGCTGGTTTGTGAGGGACGGTATTCGTCCAACCGATCGACTTTCCCGGGGCCGGAGTTCCGGATGATCATTTTGTGTAATTTATCTGCCTTGCGTTACAGAACCCATACCACCACCCCTTCGCACGCCTTGGGGTGGTGGTATGGGTTTGCAAGCACCGGATGCGTTGCGATGCAGATTTGCAGTTACCGACGCCGTGCATTTTCCAGTAGAGCGCCAGGCAGCAGCTGCCGGCCTGCAACGCGATGACATCAAATTATATTAATATTGAACGGAAACGGTGGCCCGTCACGCTCGTATTTGAGTAATTGGTTGATCTCGTCTGAGACCACGGGCGAGACATCTCCTATCCTATTTCGAGGCGAAACGCACCGCTTTGGCGAGGGGAGGTGGAGTTTACTAGACGACGGCATGAAGGAGGGGAAGCGTTGAAAGAGAAAGGATTGTGGTCGGGAGGAAAGTTGTTTACACTCGCCGGCTATTAACCTCTTTTGCATGCTGGAGGATATGCTTTATTTGCAATTCAAGACGATCGGTTGTAGGGTTATCTTCAGCAAAATTGGATGATGAAGATGTTGAAGACACAACACTGCCCGCTTGTGCTGGAGGACAGAAAGCAACGATTCTTGTGATACTTTCAACAAATTCATAAAACATTTGTCCGAAAGGCCTTCTATAAATACGCCATTTTTAGTGCCCCTTCCCAGACACAACTAGGCCGTATCGATTTTATACGTCAGCGATGAATCTGTCAACGAGATTGCTCCGAGCTCGAAACTCTCCGTTTTATCGGTGGTTCCACATCGTGAGTAACGATCGCGGGCGAATACATGTCCGTCTCCCTGTGTTTTATATATGCACTTTCCACTTGTTTTCCCTCGCTTGAGGCACCGAGGAAGGATGGAAATAATTTGCTTGTTGAGCCAGATTTTACACGTCGTTCAGAAGAGGACCCAACCATTGACTAGCAGTAGGAGATGAACCTATCTGACAAGAACTGAAATGGAAGATTGGACGATTGAAACAAGATCGTCGTATAGTGGACGTCATGGTGGGCGATTTTTCCAACACCCAGCAGCCACCGATCGTCGAATGGGGAACACAGACGACAGACAGCAAAAGTGCCTTGCGTGTCACTCGCAGTCCCAACTCCCGATGGAGTTACCGGCCGATAATTGGTCTTCCCTGTGAAGGGTGTTTGTAAGGTTGAAACGGCAGGCGGCGTCACATGGCCTATAGAGGCGATCTTGTTTTAATTGCCCTTGCGGGGCTCGTTAGTATTGGACATTAATGTGAAGTAACAAGGACCGGAAGTGTGGCCATGCAACAACTATGGGTTCACCGGCGATAAGCTGGATTAGCTTTCACGACCGCAAACCCGAGATTATTATTTATATCTTCCGCTATGCTTCTATCTTCACCTAGAGTTACTGAAATAATTCTGAGCAAAATTCTAGAAATAACAATTGAAGTATTTCAAAACAATTGAAGATACCCCCTCCCCTTTCCTTCTTTCTTAAGTGGATAGCCGATCCTCGCTGCACAGACCTAGATATACGGAGCCAGACACAGCTGCACTATGTCCTACCGCTTAATTGTGACGTGGTTCCATACGCTAGTCTAATTTTCGCTTCTTTAAACCGACCCCTTCTTCAAAATTTATACCGCACTTATGCCACATGCGGGGAGGTATGCGAACATCGCCGCATTGGGATTCCTCTGTTTACACGATGCTCTCTAGGGCCGCTAGGAACTATACACTTCCTTCATCACCCATTACTAGCTTTGTTTACACGAACAAAACGCTCCCCGTACGAATACTCCCTATGGCGGGGCCGTGGGGAAGGCATTTTTGCACGATCCGGCAAAGAAGATGCGAGATAATCGGTCAAACATTCGTCAAGTATAAAAAGCGTGGTTTCGGAGGTTCTTGGGTGCTGCGATGTGCAGTTGCGCAAGCGCGTGTGCCAAATGTGTGCAGGTCATATTTGTTTACCTTGCGCGGCGCAAACCACCAAGTTTTGGTTCCCCTACGGATAAATAAACGGGACTTACGAGTTGGTATGGCTTGCGTAAATTGGCGAAAAATTCCAACACATTGCTCGAGAGCTCAAGTGCTGCATGCAGCCATTATTAGTGTTCATTCAAGGGATACATGGAATTATGTTGAATGAAAAATGTAAAACATATCAGGCATAAGTTTAAAATAACTAATAAATACCCCCAACACCTACAGATTTGTGAAACAAAGAAACGAGAAACGAAAATGCTAACGAAACTGGAAACAAATATTTGAAATCAAAGTCACAGGACTACTTTGTTGGTTGGAACGAAAATAAACGAACCGAATATAACACGCGTGAAATGCAAAGATTCGTTGACATGGGAACGAAAATAGATTATAAATCCCTGTTCGGGCATTTGTTAATTTAACATAAAAAAATGTCGTCCGTTTGTGCGTTCATCCAAGCACTCATTCGTTGGTTTTCATTTGTAACCGTCTTAGTTTTTGCTTTTTGAATATCTGTATTTCGTATTCTCTTCAAGCAAATGCAAATGCAGCGAAACGCCTTGGCAAAACTGGAAGCAAATCGCATGTAGACCGGTGCTCGGTGCTCTTGTGTGTCAGTTTCCTTGTTTCTGCTTTCGTTCTTTATGCGCCCTGCTTCATCATTAACCAGCCCAGGACTTACTTATGATGCTTCGAGTCGTCGTCGGTTCCATCTGTTTGTTTTTCACTGCGGTTTTATTTGATCACCCCTCCATTCCGGTCGCTATCTCGTTCTCGGGTGTAGTGACGCGTTGTCCCCGGATTGCAGAACGTTGCCTCTCGCGCTGATCGGTGATGATTCAGGATATGAAATTGTGTACCAAAACTCACGACAAAACATTGCGGTGTGGGGAAAAGTAGATGCAAAAGAAGCAATTCCAACCAGATGGAATGATGGGAAGAGACTGCAATAACTTCTTCAGCTCATAAATCAATGCTTGCTGGGCTGTTTGGTTTTCCTCGCAAAGGTTTGGAATTTGGCTCTCATAAGTAACCTTTGGCATATCAGAAAATGGAACAATGAAGTGGATATGTCTCTTGGGGAATCCGACAGGGGTCAACAAAGGTTGAGTTATTAGTAAAAATATAACCCAACCCCGCGGAACCCTCGCTGTTTTTCTTTGAGAATGAACAGCCTAATCTGGATCACACGAGCAGAAGATTCAAATTGGATTTTATATTCTTCTCTTTCCCTCCCTGCCTCTCTCTATTTACGCTCCTTTGTAGAATCCTTCGGCGCAACGCCTGCAGCTCCAGTAGCCACGCTGCAACGCGAGAACGTCGTCGGAGACCCGCGTTGATTGAAGGGCTCAACACCCAAATTGACGTAATCGGCCACAACATCTCGGACCACAACAATCTCGATCACAATCGACCGGAATCGCAGCATCAGTAGCAACATCGCCATCGTCTCGAGTGGTTGGGATAATTTTAATAGAATAATGCCCCTCTTTGATTCGTCCAAGGGGGACCCGAGACGTACGGATTCGCGGGTGTAATATGAACAGCCAATCCGATGGTGGTGCCAAAGTGCTCGTGAACGCGTACGCCGGAAGCAAGGGAGCCGCGGGGGGCAAGAAGAAGTCGTCCATTGCTCAGGTGAGAATGTAGGTCGCATCTTTTCTAAAAAGTTGTACGATGATTAGGAGTTTAATAGGCAAACAATGTTGGAAGTACATCATATTCACTTTGAAAAACTCTTAATTACTTCGTCACAAAGCGCTACCAAATTAAAGTGTCGCTTAAAGGTACAAATTGTTACATCGCGCAAGTTTCCCCCTTGAAACTCTCCAGTACACACTCGTTATTTGTAGCACACTTCCCTTCGGTCTGTCCCGGATTAGCTGGAAAAAGGTTCGCATCACTCACCGCTTCCTTTTCTCTAATTTCACACGCGTCGTTGTTATTTTTAGTCCAAAAATGCGCCTGACTCCCGTTCGTCGGCGACGGGAAGCAACGGACGTACGGGCGCAGCCGGCCTCAGCAGATCCACATCGGCAACATCGACTTCGGGCGGGTTTCAGTCATTCTTCCGTTGGTTTCGTCGCGATGATTCACGAGTGCTCGCACGGAGCACTAGCGGCGCGGAGGTTACACCGGAACTGCATGACAGAAGTGCACGCCAGCGACAGCAGCAGCAACCAAATCCACAACGTCCTCAACGGCCAACGGTGGTGCAGCAGCAGCAACACGATTCCTTCTCCTCGAGAAGTATTGGTGCTAGTGAAGAGTCTAGTTTAGACGCTGGAGGTGGCACCATCGTTAGTTGCCGAACGATCGACAGCACGACCAGCAGCAAGAGCACGGTCCCACCCGGTGACGGTGTCAGTCAATCTGCCGCGAGCAATGGAACGCACAGTTCCTCGCCCAGCCCGGGTCCGGTGATCGATTGTAACAACCTTTCGAAGAGTTCTAGCTGCGACAGCATTCTCAGCACTGCCACCAACGGATTTGCCTTTGTGCCACCGAATTGCTACGAGGCGGTGCTGGCCAGCGAAAAACCGGAGAACAGGAGAACGATACAACCGGGACCGTACACGGACAGCTACAAGCGGCGCTGCTGGCAGCGCGATCGGTCCCGCGAGCTTGATCGCAAGTACGAGTTGACGTTGCGCAAGAAGTATCGACTGTTCGCGAGTCTCCGCGAAAGTCCATCGAAGGAGCAGAGGCAGAACAGCGACACTACACTCACCAGGGACAACCAGCACACGGTCTACTCGGATCTCAGCCTCCCGGCGACGCCAAACGACATTAGGAGTGAGACGACGAACGAAGAAATCCAGGCGAACGGTGCTGATCCATCAGTGATCCGAAGACACCGGCGAACCGTAAGTGATAGTTCGAAAGATCGCCGAGCCGGTGCTTACGTGCACGTGAAGGGGAAAAGACGAGCTCCACCACCACCACCTCTCGATCCTGGCACGAGTGGATCTTCGTCAAACGGAACACTCACACGGCGTTCCAACTACTACGGGACACTCTCACCTGGGTCAACACTTTCAACACGCAAGAAAAGGCCCGCCCCGGCACCACCAGTGAGTCCAACGACTCCGTACCTCAACGAAGCGTCTTCGAGCACGAGCCTTTTAGAGGACAAAGAGATTAAAGCGATCATTGAAGGGAGACCACTTCCGCTGCTTACACTGAAACAACAAACCGCACACGAACCGGAAACGCTCATCATGCCTCTGCCGTTACTAAGACCGCTGTCCCCGCTGCCAAACATTTCCGAGGAACGAGCTCCACCCGGTGGGCTGACGGAGGAACAGAAGCAACAGCTTATCGACAACATACGAAAGGTTCAACAAACGTCACAACCCGCTCCGGAAACGCCTCCAACGAACGTGAACGACACCTGTGACGTCATGAAAATGGAGGAACAGTTCAGTCGAGCAAACGGAACTCGTTCGCCCATCCACGACTACCTGTACGCGGAAGCAATGGCAAGTGCGAAATCTTCTTCTTTAGCCCAGCCGTCGTCCCAACAAGCGGTTGCTGCTCCAACCTCACCGATCTCACCTCGGCCCTGGTACAAGCGGCCCATTTCTGGTATTCGGCAGCAGGAAAGCTCGCTTCCGTTCAAGCGCGACATTATACTGAAAACGATCGACAAACGAAAAAGTGGTAGCGGCGGCAGTGGTAAACACGCGAAGGAAACCGGTGAGGATCTGCCGGAGGTGGGCTATCACCGGAACTCCATGCTACAGGAAGGATCGTCCAGCACCAATGGTGGTGGGAGCCCACCGTCCTCCACTGGTGCTAAGTTTAATCTGTTCGCGAAAATAACTGAAAAATCGGACGACACCAAAAGGCGCGAGCGGGATGCGGAAAAACGACGGTCCGCCATCGGGATACCGAGTATCAGCGAGTTGGACCGCGAGGCGGCCGAGATAGTCCACAACGAGTACCGTTGTAATGGAGGAGCAGAGAAGGACACACCGAGTGGCAAGCAAAAGACTACCAAAGAGCTGATATCAAAGTTTGAAGCGACAAGTGTCCCGGTGGTGGGGAAGGTAACTGTCAACAGTTCCTTTGTGGCTCGGAAGGACTATTTTGGTGGCGATGCAGCCCAAAAGTCGGTCCCTGCACCTGCCAACCCACCGGTCGTCTGTGCCGGTTCGAGTAGCGACGAATCACCACCAGCAGATGTAACAGCACATGTCAAACCTCCTGCGCCTTCTGGTCCAAGTACAAGTCCTTCGCCAGCTTCCACTCCACAAGAGACAACCTCATCTAGCCTTTCGAAGACAGGCAGCGATAAAAACCTTCTGGGCTTGTGGAACTGTCCCTACTGTACGCTGGAGAATCCGAACTGGCGCATCATCTGTGAGGCGTGCGAGCGTATCAAACCCTACGATAGCAAACTTAGCATACTGGAAGAACCTCCCTTGCGACCGAACCATCCCCTGAAGCGTCCAATTCCGGACGCTAGAAAGTCGCAGTCATCGAACCCTCCTCCGGCAACACAAGGAAGCGGTGTCGATGATTGGGACAAGAAAACGGAACGGGTGTTAAAGTATTTCATGCCAAAACCGTTGGCAGCGCCGGCCACAAACGGCACGCTGCTGGTCGGAACGGGCGGCGGGGATGATCGGGCCTCCTTAATGCAGCGAAAACCGACCTACGGTCAAACGAAACCACTCGCTTCGCCCAAGATGGGCGTGAAAAGTCTTATGAAGCGTGTGCCGGGAGATTCGCCTATGCCAGCGCCGTACCGCAACTTTAATGCTGTCCCAGAGCGGTACGAAACCGCGTTCGACAATAGTGCTGGTTGTTCTAACGGCAGTAATAAGTTTGATGATCAGAAGCTTAAAGAAAGTCACTCGAATCACCACACGGTTGCTGCTCCTTTGGCATCGCCTGAACCAACCGCTGACAAGGAGGAAACTTTGTACGCAGTGGTCAACAAGACATTGACCCCCACAGCGACCGAACAAGTGAACATCGAAGAGATACGTAGCGCACGTATCGCACGATTTGGAGCCATCCCCATTGAACCACCGGAACAGCATCCGGAGGTGAAATGTAACGAAACCGAACCGAGCGCGATGACCAAAAGTAAAGAACAGCAGGATCAGGAAGCGCTGGAGAAGGAAAAAGAGCGCCTTCGAGAGATGATCCGTGTGATGAATGCGAAGGCACTGGCCGAAAAGTATCCGGTGGTACAGAAACCGCCAACAAGTAATCATAGTAGCCTAAAGCGAGACTCACCTTTGGTGCAGCGGAAGAATGGGCTTACGTCAGGAATTCCTATCAGTACGAAAAGTTTAAGTCCTCTTCCGGCAAGAAAAGGTGGCTGTAGTAATCCATTGGGCACAAGAAAATCTCCAGCCCCCATGGCACCGGAAGACCATGGCGTGAAGAACGATGCGACGACTGCTGCTTCCGTCGTTGCTGTTATCGAACCCGTTTCTTCCCCCCACACAGGTGCCATAAGGAAAACATTCTTCCCAAGACGAACCAGCAGTGAGATAGGTGTCGAAAGTAAAATCATTAATCAGGATGGTGTTGCTAGCACCGCCGCCATCCCGGAAACGGTTGCTGAACTGAACCAACAGCAACAAAGTGCTCCATCGTTGGTGCTTACGAACGATGTGCATGGTATTCACTACGAACCGATGGATGAGCAGCAGTTTGCCCGTGCAACCGTGGGGGCACTTCGTCAAGGTGAACCTATTAGTTCCATTCCGAGACCCTCGAACGTTCCTCTTTCGCCGCGATTGCAGGATCGGCACCGAAAATCGCTACTCGAGAAGCAACAGCAGCACGACGAAAAAGTGAAACAAATATCCGATCAGCTGCGCTCTCAGCAAGGTGTCGATAGATTCCGAAACACTCTGCTCTATACGCCCAACTCCAACTTTGGCCGCACGGGGACGCTGGCGATCAACAAGCTGCTGCGCAACCTGGAACTGGCCATCAGCGATGGGGCACACGATCGAGCGGCGGAACTGGCGACGGATCTGGCCAAAATGAAGGTCTCACTTTCCGTCACGCGTCAAAGCCCGGGCAGGTCAACGTGTTCAACGTCATCCGCAAGCTTGACGGATATAAGGTAAGGAAACAAATTGATTTCACTTGGCCAGCATGATGATAGTCTTGTTTGTTTGTCTCTGTACAGTCTCAACGTCTACGTTGATGATAAAGTATCCCACAAGGGTCCCCTGTCGGTTTCGTTGGCCGCCTTCGCTACGATGGGTCAGCTGAAGCAGAAGTTCTGTAACGAGTATCAGATTCCGGTGGCCGTTCAACGTTGGCGCTGTGACGATCGTCTTCTGGATGATGACACTAAGACGCTCTTTGACTACGGCATTCAAACGAACGATCGAACTTTGCACGTGTTTCTGGTACAACCGATTGCTCCTCCGACCAGGGATCGGAGCAAGCCACAGACGCTACTGCATGTCCCGGGTTTTACCAAAGTTGAGGCAAAGCTGCTGACGGTGTCCTCCGAATCGGAGGGTGAGCATTCAGACACGCAAAACGATGAGACTATGCTAGGTAAGTCTACCAAAGTCCGTTACAACAATAAAAGCTGAGAAGATCTTATTACATCTTGTCTTTATAGGAGCTGCAGCATTGCCAATAGCTGCGCCACGAGGAACGAGGAATGCAAAAGTGGAAGAAATTGCAGCAACAGAAGAAGAAGGATGGGCTTGTCCGATGTGCACGTTGATCAACCCACAACAGCGACCAGGATGTGCGGCATGCTCCGAGGCACGGCCTAATATTGTACACAAGCAGGCCCAGGCTGAAGTAGTGCCACCGCAGGACAGCATAACAGTGACGCCGGAGGATTTAAAACGATTTCTCGATGAACAACCTCCTTTGGCACCCGGTCGACGGAATGGAACGTCGAGAGAGTTGACATCGGCGAGGACGGAGGTGGCACTAAGGAATCCTCCGTTGGAAACTCGCAATGATTTGAATCGAATCTCTTCCAATCGCAAGTCTTCCGACATATTTAACATACTTTTAGATGAGAGCAAGGTATCCGGTACTGGCGGTGCGGTGGAGTCTCCCGTGCCGAAGCCACGGACCAGCGATTTGGTTCGCCCGGTACACATGCAGATACCGGACCAGAATAGGATCGCTATGACGGCCGCTTTCCAGGCACACCGTAGTCCAAACATTACAAGAAGCCAGTACCGCGGTGTGGACAACTTTAACCCCAATTCGAGTGGCATGAGCAAGCCGGAGAGGCCGATCATCACTACGGCCAGCCCGATCGTGCGTGCAGTGTTGCTGAAGAGTAGCACAGCAGCAGCAGCAGCAGGAGTCGATAAACCGGCAGCGGTTCGCTTCGGACGAAATGGACTCGCACTGCCCGAGGACGGGACGGAAGTGGCACCCAATCACTACACGGAGCTGGTCAATCTGGACAATGCGGATCTCATTGCGAACATTGAACCGTTCGAGTGTCCAATTTGCTTCGGTCCGTTCCAACCGTACGAGGGCATCGTGCTGCGGGACTGCCTGCATTCGTTCTGCAAGCAATGCTTGATCAGCACCATCCAATACAGTGAGGACGCGGCCATCCGATGTCCATACAGTGATGCTGTGTACAGCTGTGAGAGTATTATACAGGTACGCAAAATGCCCAAAGCCTTCTTTGAGCCTTGATACTAACGACCTGTCTTTCTGTTCGGTTCCTCGTTCTAGCAACGCGAAATAAAAGCATTGGTCAGCAAGGAACTGTATGAGGCTCACCTGGCCAAATCGATCCAGCAGGCGGAAAGCGCTATCGACAATACGTTCCACTGCCGGACGCCCAACTGTCGCGGTTGGTGCATCTACGAGGACAACGTGAACCAGTTCAAGTGTCCTGTCTGTAGGATCGTCAACTGTTTAACCTGTCGGGTAGGTGCTGGTCGAGCAGGAACTGAATGGACGAATATATAAAACATACCCTCAAAAACCTCTACCACCAGGTCATACATGATGGGCTCGACTGCAAGCAGTACCAGGACCGCATGAATAGTGACTGTGATACTAACCTAGAAGCGAGACGCACCAAAGCGATGCTCCAGGACATGATTGAGAAAGGTGATGCTCTCAACTGTCCCACGTGTCAGGTAGGGGAAAGCTCGTGTTGTAACCTTTTATACTGCAAACATTTTACTAACGCATCTGTACCGCTCAACAGGTGATTGTGATGAAAAAGTGGGGATGCGATTGGCTCAAGTGTTCCATGTGCAAAACGGAAATTTGCTGGGTAACGCGAGGGCACCGCTGGGGACCAGCCGGAAAGGGTGACACCAGTGGTGGCTGTCGGTGCGGCGTAAATGGAATCAAGTGCCATCCAAAGTGTAACTACTGCCATTGATGTAAGAATGCAACAAATGGAAAACGATAATATCTTAATGTTGCTTCTCTGATGCCAAGTACAGCCTCCTATTCTGAATTTGTTTCATCGTTTACTTACTATAACTTTCGGAGATGAATCAGGAAGAACTATGCCGGCCACCATGATACTACAACCACAAAAAATAATAACATTTTCGTTGTTACGTAAAAAAGAAGGAAATACAAGATTGCTTATCCTTAAAATGGTATTCCAAGATCGTCTGATAACAGTTTTAATGTTTAGCTTAACACATTTACCAAACACGACAAAACATCAACAACATTATAGCAAGCGGTCCAGCAGATTTTTTTTATGGCAGTGTTGCCCGATTTGAACGCTTTGACAATTGTTCAGTTTCGCAGTAGAAGTTTCGCCAGAATGGCATGTTGAACACGCGGAAGAAAAACGCAGCAACTAATTTCATCTGAAATAAATATAGCAAGCAGCATATTAAAAGTAAAATCGTGTCAATACTATATTGAGTTGTATCACGTAAATAGTAATGGATCACTACCAGGCACTTGTGGATCTTGAGGAAAAAGATATTGTAAGCAACGTTAAGGCATTCGAGTGCAAGATTTGCATGGAAAGTTATGA
The DNA here is from genome assembly GCF_943734705.1 of Anopheles coustani. Classification (NCBI taxonomy): domain Eukaryota; kingdom Metazoa; phylum Arthropoda; class Insecta; order Diptera; family Culicidae; genus Anopheles; species Anopheles coustani. The sequence continues at coordinate 4,349,178 of NC_071289.1, forward strand.
CGCAGGCGAAGGAATTGTATTACGAGAATGTCTGCACACATTTTGCAAGCCGTGCATTGGAAGCGTTATAAAATTTAGCCAAGATGTAGAGGTAAGGTGTCCTTACCAGGATTCCAAATACAGCTGTGAAAGCGTAATACAGGTAAGCATATCTTCTAGCACAGCTCGACACCCAATGAAACTGTTGATATTATTTTTTAAGCACCGCGAAATTAAAGGACTTGTTAGCCAAGAAGAATTCGAAAAGCATCTCGCCAAATCTATGCGGCAGGCGGAATTCGTCATGGGAAACACATTTCATTGCCAAACGCCAAACTGCGTCGGATGGTGGCCTTATGAAAGCAATGTGAATTTTTACAAATGCCCGATTTGTGGGATTATCAATTGTACAGACTGTAAGGTAAGCGGTTAGTCAAATTGGGATGCCTTTTCTTTACAAGATGAAGAGAAAGTACTTCCTTTTTCAGGTCATACACGAGGGACTGGAATGTGAAGTGTATAAAGCATTGAATAATTTCGAGAATACGGTGCAACGTTCTGTAAACCATCTGGAAGAAATGATAGTAAAAAGAGAAGCAATGCAATGCCCGACTTGTGGTGTAAGTATCCAACGGAAGTCGTTTTGTGAAGTGGCCATGTCAGTATATTATATCTTATTGGGCAACATTGCAGGTGGTTGTTACCAAGATTTACGGATGCGAAGGCATCACTTGCACCATGTGCCAAACGGCCCTCTGCTGGGCCACACGAGGCCCTCGATGGGGCCCAAATGGAAAGGGCGATATAAGTGGTGGTTGCCGTTGCAAAGTAAATGGACAACAATGCCATCCATCGTGTGGCAATTGCCATTAAAACACATACCTTAGCATGTCACATTTTAACTTTGAATAGGAAACAGGATTCTCATCAAAATTGTCCGGAGTTTATCCCTCCTTTTGGAATGCTTTGCATGAATTCGTGATTTGCAAGTCCAGAAAAACTCTTCTCAACGCAGGTGCTAAGTATTGACCTTACTAATTTGTTCCCATTATTTTTATATAAACGCCTAAAAACGCTATTGATCAAACAGCTGTAGAAAATTGTAACAATAAAAACAATTTATTTGACAAATGTTCAATCAAACATAATGTGATCTTTGTGAACGAACCTAAGCGCAAGTCATATTGATTCTACTGACGAGAGCACTAAATATTCAATACTCGCTGAATCTTGCTGCCACATAGTAACCACTGAAGTGAACAGAATGAATGAATTTGTAATAGAAGATGTATCACGTAGCATACCCCATTTACCAAGAAAGATCCAATATTTAAACTCAACCGCTATGAGACACAACAAAAATGTCAACAGCGTTATAGCAAGTGATGAAGTATTGTTTATGGCATAAATGTCCGATTTGAACTGTTCATTTTCGCATTGCAGGCCACTGCGGTAAGCTTTATTCGAAGGAGAAATGATGTGATGTCGAAACCATTTTCTGTCTAAAATCAAGAAAACGAAAATCTGCAACAGTACGTTCGAAGAAAAACAATGGAACACTACCAGTCGTTACTAAATCTTGAAAAAGTAGAAGTCGTGGCAAACCTTGAAGCATTTGAGTGCCCAGTTTGCATGGAAAGTTATGACGCAGGCGAAGGAATTGTATTACGAGAATGTCTTCATACATTTTGCAAACCATGTATTACTAGTGTCATCAAATTTAGCCAAGACGTCCAGATTAGTTGTCCTTACCAAAATTCGGAATACAGCTGTGAAAGCACGATACAGGTAAGCATACCTTCTACCATGAGCTGACACCAAATTAAACTGTTGATGTTATTTTTTAAGCACCGGGAGATTAAAGGACTTGTTAGCCATGAAGATTTCGAAAAGCATCTCGCCAAATCTTTGCGGCAGGCGGAATTCGTCGTAGAAAACACATTCCATTGTCAAACACCAAACTGCGTTGGATGGTGGACTTATGAGAGCAATGTGAATTTTTACAAATGCTCGATTTGTGGGATTGTCAATTGTACAGACTGTAAGGTAAGCGGTAAGAGAAATTGGGAAGCTTTTTTATCGACAGGTGAAGTAGGTTAAAGTTCTTCATTTATTCCTTTTCCAGGCCGTTCACGAAGGGATGGAGTGTTTGGATTACCAAACCACGAAACAAATTGGAAACCTACATGACGGTTCTGCAGATACAGTTTTGCAAATGATACGGGAAGGTCTGGCGATTCCATGTCCAACTTGTAATGTAAGTCTTTAATGGATATTGCTTCGTAAAATCAATCTAGTAGTTTTATTATTATTTGTATGGGCAAAATTGCAGGTGGCAGTTACGAAAACCGGGGGTTGCGATAGCGTCATATGCAGTATGTGTAAATTGGAGATCTGCTGGGCTACGCGCGGTCCTCGATGGGGTCCGAATGGAACCGGTGATACAAGCGCTGGGTGCCGGTGCGGGATCAATGGAAAAAAGTGCCATCCGTCTTGTTCGGACTGCCACTGAAAGTGGTGTTAAAAATCTGACGGATCAGCCCTTGGTGAGAATGCCGGGTAAACGTGGTAATATTGATCACAACTACCATTTTAGTTGCCATTAAATATTTCATATATTTTATTTGAATCAATTTAAGTTACTATCCAACTGAATGAATTACAGTTAAGGTGTTGTACTGAAACACTAACCATAAACATAAAAAAATACTTGTATATTATCGGTTTTACTACTTACACACGTAACGACTATAGAACACATGAACTTGAAAAATGTTATTAAAACCGGCTCAATTTTGTCTTGGTTTAAGTCTATTTTACATTTTTATTGATGCAAATTTACGAATTCATTTTTCAATCATCGAACAATACGGGTATGCGACATATTTCCATCAAGGGCAACAGGACCTGAATAAGTGAACGCTGCTCTTGGATTGCAGCACAATTAAATATAATCGACGAGGATTCGGAGACTTCAGGATTGTTTACAACTGGCCTACACCATAATTTCTATGTTCGGCATCGGAAGCTGCAATAAAACTAATCATTCAGGGCATGATACGGTCTGTCTTCTTGTTCGCCGCCGTCCATTTGTCGTTTTGGTTTCACGGAACAGTCTTCAGCGGCGATCCTTTAACACACCGTAGCATAAACGTGACGAACTGCACCGCAATTACGAAGAATCCCAATCATTTTCTTCCCAATTGGATGGATTCGGTCATGTTCGCGATGCTGATGCAAATAAACGAAGGACAAAAATAAATGGAAAATCGTTTTGCAAGATAAACTATGCATTTTTTCTCGTGCATTTACCGAAACTTATCCACACACACGATGCGCATGTACGGCGTTCTGCTGCCCGCGTTTCGATGAAGAATTGAGAAGCATTTGGACTTAGTTTGGTTCGGGATTCTCCTGGCTATCAACTTCATTCATGCTCGTGGGATGTAGAGTACCGAGGGAGGTGGTTGTGAATGCCTGGTGGTTTTTGCATCAGGATTTGCTTTTCTCTAAAATATTATGGGACCTTTGCAGGCATCTTTATCATCATCATCATCATCATCACAGACAGATGATTGATTACTCGGCTAATAGAATGCAAATTAGTGTATGTTGTGCTGTCGCCCATTAGATAATCAACTGTGGGCATAAGGTTTGCATGTTCCCTAGCTCGAATTGTCTTCCCTTTCTCTTATCTGTTTTCATACAGACAGGTTATGTTCATAAGTCCCTGTGAGCCCCCGCTGTCCGCGACGAAAGATGATGAATATGTTTAAAGTTATTGTAATGTCTAGGATAACCTTATGAAAAGAAAACGCGGTCAAGCAAAACGGACGATGGGTAGATAGGGAAAAAAAACCTGGCGGCGCTAATGCGAGTGCAAAAAGTGTGCATGAGAACAAAATTCCCGAAGCTAATACTAAGCCTATGAAAAATGTTTATTCACTAGGTTTAGAGGAAACACACAATGAAAGAAAGTAACAGCGTACATATTGCGTCAGGTTTCGGTCAATCGAAGTTAATTCGACTAAACCAAGTGAATCTACATTACGAAAATGTAGACAATTTACAGAACGAGTTACAAACGGATATCTCTAATACTTCATCAATATGGTCAAAGGACATGTAGTACTGTCATACCTCGCTGTATGTCACGTAAGCTTCGAATTTGGACTAAAACAGCATCTTTTTACTTGCGTTTTTCGAAACGATATTTTCGATGGGTTTCTACGCTGTGTTGGTACGGGTTTGTCTGTAGCATCCTGCTCTGGAAGAAGCAGACTGAAACATGTTTTCATCCAAATGTGCCGAGAATCAGTACGTTCATAATGCATCAGCGCCGCCATCTGCCCACCCGTCCGCCCGTTCTTGTGGTTATGCATAAAACACGCGTAAGGAAATTGTAGTTTGTAAAAATGGGGTGAATGGTTTGTTTTCTTATCTGTGCCGGCGACGTCCACCATCGTCACGGCTGCGGTCGCGGGAACGCGACCGACGACGGTCCCGATCACGCTCACGATCCCGCTCGCGATCACGCTCGCGCTCACGGTCCCGGTCGCGATCCCGTTCGCGCTCCCGTTCGCGGCGTTCCCGTTCGCGCTTGCGCTCACGCTCGCGCTCTTCCTCCTGCAGTTTCCGCTGCTCGTCCAGACGGCGCTGATGCTCAGCCATGTTTTTGCGACGTTGCTCTTCCTTAACGGCAATCTGGAAAACATTTAGGATATTTAATTAGACGATTTTAGGAATCAGTTTCTTGGAATCCATGATGGTCTTCCATACCTGTTCGGTTGTGAGCGGTAACCAGTAAATACATGGCGTAGCCTTTGTCTTTCGGAACAAATCATCGAGCAGTCGAATTGGTGGTTCTTTATCTTGCTTCTTAAACTTTCGCGCTGTAAGTAAAAGCAACAAATTGTATTATACAAACAGGCTTTTTAGAGATCCGTTTTGCTTACCTGGTGACATATCAATGCTAGTACTGCGCCGTCTATCTCGTCCATACTCGCGATCAGTTGACCGCTTTCGCTCCGAACTACGGTCACCGCCTGCATTCGCGTCCATTCGGTTACCCCTGGAATCGCGAGGTCCTCCATCTTCTATTCGCCCACGCTCCCGATCACGTCCAGTTCGATCGCCGCCACTCTTATCCTTTTCGCCCTGGGTTTCACGCTCGCGATCACGCCCCAGCGCCCGTCCGTTCCGGTCGCGTTCCTGCTGATCGAGTGTATCTTTCTTGCCGAGATCCCATTCCCGAACTGGTCTTGGTGTATCCTGTGTGGAGAGTGAGCAAAACAAAACAAAAATGCATTAAAAACAGGCAAATATTTGTGCATGGAATTGACTAGTTAATGTTGAAGAATTTTTAAGTAGACAAATGTGAAAAAAGACCAAACAAACCAGGTAAGGAATAATTTAAAATATAGATAACAACAAAATAACTGAATGAAGAATTCAATTTCTTATTCTTACCTCATCCTTCTTGGGTGCATCACGGGACCATCCAAACTCTTTACCCTCCTTCGCACCCTCCATCGTCGCACGGACGGCGCCATCTTCGAGTGTGGAGAGAATAGCCTTTTCCATCGCTTCCTCACCACCAAAATCCACTACCAGACACTTCGGATTCGAGACTGGCCATCGGATGCCATGCAGAGCGTGACGCGTTTCCGTTGCCTCACTGAGGAATGAATCGGTCAAAAATGGATTAGCTTGGTGGTTAAATGGTTGGTAAATGAAAAGATGTATTTACTTACTCTTCCGTTTCGTACTTCACGTAACATTTCGATTTGATTTTATCAATCCAAAACCCATTCTCTACGATTTTTCCGGTACGTGCCAGCAGCCCCTTCAGCTGAAGAACCGTAAATGGTCGCACCAAGTTCGTGATGTACAGGATATTGCTAGTATGATGTTTTGCCGGACTAGGGGGACGCACAGAAGTTACCGCTGGCGTCGCCCCAGCTGCACTACCATCATCACTGACGATGCTTATTTTTCGGGTGATGGTAATTTTTTCCATGACGGGTTTTTGCTTCGGCACAACATTATCCCCGTTAGCCGTTTCCTCCCCTTCCGGTGCGTCCAGCTGAATGTTTTCCTTTTCGGCCGATTTGGAAACGCGCCGACGTGTAGCCGCCGTTTGTGACTGCTGCGTGGTCGAATCGATCGACCCCCTTTGATTGCGCTTTGATTTTGCTCGCTCTTTATCGTCCTCCTCGGTGCTGACGGAACCGTCCGGACCTTCTGCTTCGGAGGCTGAATCCAGCTTCACGTCCGCCAGCGGGACTGGTTTAACATCGGAAATGATATTTTTCAACGAATCAGTCGAAATAGTGATGACCGCCGGTTTCGACTCAGCGTTTTTCGACGAAAGCCATCGCCGTTTGCGTTGCAATGGTCTAATGCGGGGAGGTTCTTTCACCGAGCTGTTTTCCTCAGCCTCCTTTGCGCTGTTCGCTTTCGCATCTGAGCTGCCCTGGTCTGTGTCTTTGATTTCCCCGGCTTCTAGTTCTTCGTCATTCTGCACAGCAGCATTCTCAGTAGGTGGCCTCACCGGTGATAAATCTTTATCCGGACGCGAGGAAAAGCGTGGTCTACGTCTAGGAGGCTGAGGTTGTTCGGAAACTTTCGTTTTCTGACCATCCACGCTATCATCCTTCTGCTCCTGCTGCTGCTTTGGTCCTTTGTCGGCGGTTACAACCTGGCTTGCATTTTCCTCGGTAGTAACCATAGCTGCATCCGTAGCGTCAGCAGGCTTTGACTCTTCTGCTCCGTTACCATCCGATATGGACTCATCCTTGTCCGCGGCGCGGTCTCCGGTTTGTCCAACAATTTCACCCTCTTCCTGACCACTTTCGATGGAATCGCTTTCTTCCCTTGTTCGAGAACGATTGTTAACGACCGCTTTGCTATCATCTTGCACTTCTTCAACATCGGCGCGGGAATGTTCTTTCTCCTGCGTGTCACTGTCCTCCTGCTTCTTCATATTTTCCTCATCACCATTGTTTTGACTTACCTTTTCTTCGATGTCCACTGATGCCTTTGTTTCCGACTGCAATTCCCTCGATACAGCGCCAGCAGATGAATCTTCTTTGCTTTCCGCTGTCTCTTGATGGTCGTCATGTACAATATCTTTATCTTCCTTGCTGCCATCGTTTTCATCTTGGCAATCTTTCATGCTCTCAACCGCATCCGTGTCCTCGCCAGCTTCTGCAGAAGGTTCCGTTTCATCCGTGGGTTCTTCCGGTATGACTTCCATCACTTCCTCGGAATCCTTTGAAGGAGGTACCGCATCTACTTGCTCATCGCTTTTCTGCTTCAATTCTTGACTTTCGGCACCATTTTCTTCAGTTGTTGCCTCTTGTTCCTCTTGCGTTTCTTTCTCCCGGCGACTGTTGCGACGTGCTCGCGAAGGCGGCCTGTCATCAGTCTTCCGGCGTGAGGAGGTACTTCTTCCTCGCACTCCGCGTGTTTTGCCGGTTCCCTTCCGGCTCGTGCTCTCCTCCTCGGAACTGCTATTTTTTTCCTCGTCCTGTGCCGCATCGTACTCACGCTCGTCCGTATCCGGCTCAGGTTCTGGACTTTTGGACGGTGATCTGCGCCCGCGGCCCCGGGTAGAGCGGCGGGGAGTCGCTTTTTCCGGTGTACTCACACCGGCATTGGGTTTGCGACGCATAACTGTAAGATGCAAACGTGAAATTTAATGCAAACTGGGCCCGCAACGAGTAACACTGATCACAGCACTACATTTAAATTAAGTTTTTCTTTACGGCATAGTTGAAAATGCTACCACAGGCGGCCATAATACATTTTCGTTCATGATGCAGACGCGACGACGCGAACCTACCTTCTCGAACAAATTAGCACGCACTTGTACGGATTTCGCTTAGCCTGTACCTTTTCTAGATAATGCTTCCCGTGGGATAGCTGAGGAAACGATGTTTTAGCAAATTGAGTACAACACTTGTGCCGCACTAAACAAATTAATCAACTTCACGAGTACCAAAAATTAGCACTCCGCGTTTTCTTTTCAACACTTGTCACTAGTGTTCGGGAATCGGATGATTCGAAGATTAGATCATTAGACGGATTCTAAAGATTCGAATCCCAATTGACGGATTCCAAAGATTTGATTCGATTTGGATTAGAATCAGATCCTGGGGATCATATTGACAGAATCTTTAGCCTTTGGATCAATTCAATCATTGATAGTATAATTGTTAAAGTAACAAATAATATGAAAAATCGGTAAGTTTGGTAAGAAAGCATGATATGATGGATTGGGATTCGGATTCGAAGATCCGGATCTCAGAATGGATTTGAATCGAAAGCTTCGAATCCCTGTAGGGATTCAGTTTCCCCATCACTACTTCGTTCCTTTACGGAAAGGCCTTTCTGCAGGGCTGGTTTAAAAGAGCCTTTTGTAAACAAATTTGTGTTGATCATTTACCATGCTTTTATTGCCAATGGCAGCTATTATATTAAATTTAATAAAAACATTCGAATATATGCATATTTGAAACTATTTGAATGGAGATAATTAGGACAAAAAGTGTTATTCAACAATTCAGAAAACCATTTTTTCAAATCGCTTTATGAAGTATCGGGAACAGCCCTGCCCGTACCGCATTTGATTAAATAACATGAAAACATAAACAAATTTTAGTAGACCCGAAAATCGCACATTTTAAAGAGTCGTATGTTGTCTATTAACAGATGGTGAAGTTAAATTAGTATGGTCTTACAATCGAGCATTGTTTTTGGTCGTTTATAACACCTTTTATGTTTACTATTCCACAGATAAGCTAATAAAAACAATACTTCATCCTGCCAATCTTGCTGATAAGATAACTGAAAGCTGCAGTATCAGACCATTCCCCGGCCAGGAAAAACTGTGAAGTACGTAAATTAGGAGGAAACATCAATTGCCCAGTGCATTGATAACCCCTTTTTTGCACGCGTAGTTTAAACTTTTCTGTGGACGAAGCGGTTGTGTGATCGATAATGTTCCAAGTGCTGCAACGACAAACGGCAAAAGTCGGTCAGCTGAACCGCGGACGGTTCCAAAGTCTCACATCATGCCACTCCAGGCTGTACGGAGCATCGAACGATGGCAAAGGAAAGACAGATTTATCCGATCAGGTGGAAGCGAACAAGGACAATCCTATATCTCGGACAATGAAGCTTCTCGGCAACGATGTGCAGCGGATGAAAAAGTTCATTCTACCAAAAAGCCTACAAAGTAACAGTAGCGAGAACAAATCTGGTGCTACAGAATCCGTCGAAAACTACTTGGAGCGCTACCGGAGGGATGATTTCCAATCACACTGCGATGTGCTGGTGATCGGAGGCGGAGGAGTTGGTTCTTCGATCGCATATTGGCTGAAAAAACGGGCTCGCGATGGATTGAACGTTGTGGTGGTGGAGAAGGATTCAACCTATGCACAAGCATCCACTTGTTTATCGGTTGGTGGCCTTCGGCAACAGTTTTCCATAGTGGAAAACATTCAGATGAGCCTGTTCGGGGCTGACTTTATGCGCAACAGTAAAGACTACCTTGGCGATGAGGTGGATTTAAACTTTACCCCTCACGGATACCTCCTGCTGGCCACCGAGGCTGGTGCCGAACAGTTACAGGAAAACTCAAAGCTGCAAAATGCTCTCGGAGCTAAAAATGAGCTTTTAACGGCGTCCCGGCTGAAGCAACGGTTTCCGTGGATGAATACGGATGGGATCGCACTCGGGTGTCATGGTCTTGAAAAGGAAGGCTGGTTTGATCCGTGGGCCCTTCTCTGTGGTTTCAAAAAACGGGCTCTCGAGTATGGTGCGCACTACGTGGAAGGTGAGATGGTCGGATTCGGCTTCCGCCATCAGCCGGACATTCTGGCCGAAGGTATCGAAGAAGGAGCATACGAAGGGATCGATCGAGCATTCATCAAAATGAAGGATGGCGAAGTGCGTGAGATTAAGTTTGCCATAGCGGTCATTGCGGCCGGAGCCCAATCCGGAGCCGTTGCCCGTCTTGCGCGGATAGGTACGGGAAAAGGGATGCTGTCAATTCCTTTGCCCGTGGAACCTCGGAAACGGTTCGTTTACGTATTCCAGTGCGAGAACGATCAAGGCCCGGGAATCAACACGCCACTGACCATCGATCCCAGTGGGACTTATTTTCGAAGGGATGGGCTAGGAGGCAACTATCTCGGGGGTAAGAGCCCGCTTCCCGAGCAGGAACCATCCGCTGCCAACCTAGAAGTAGATCATACGTTTTTCGACCAAACAGTATGGCCCAATCTGGCCCACTTGGTGCCAAGTTTCGAAGCGATCAAAGTTAAAAATGCCTGGGCCGGATACTATGAATTTAACACCTTCGATGAGAACGGAATCGTTGGGCCACATCCTTACTATAACAATTTGTATATTGCTACGGGATTCAGTGGTCACGGTATGAATACTACTTATGAACAATGTTGGTCTTTTTTTTAAATAAACTTCTTTTATTTATTATAGGCATTCAACAGACTCCGGCTGTGGGAAGAGCTGTTTCCGAGATGATCATTGATGGAGGCTTTCGGACGGTCGACCTGACACGATTCGGTTTTGATCGGATAATTATCGATCAACCCATGTTTGAAGCAAACATTTTCTAGTCCAATAGATAGTTTCGGGAGAAAGTGTATGTAATAAAGTTTGTAAAAATAGAAGACGTTATAAAGTTGTACAAACGAGCGTGATATTTTAAATCGTCCTTGGCCGAGGAATTTATTTAATCTCACTCCAATACATCGATGAACATTGGCGCTATGCTACTTTAACAAAAAAATTAATTGAGAACAAACATAAACTTACGTACGTAAAGTAATCGCATCGTTGGGAGAAGAACAATTTAGTAGGAGAGGTACAGGCTGTTTTGTCCGCTCGTCAAACACGCAGGAGACTCACAGAATACCAGTGTAATGGCCACAGTTCACTTGAATTGGCCCGGTGTAGGGCCGAACAAACCACCAGCCTGTTTGCTCGCAGCTCGCGATGGTGCAAAGCCAAGCATTTTCTGTATATTCTGACGAATGGACATCGTGCATAGGATGTACAGGAAAATGAATGAACATTCCGTGTAATCATCACCGGGCAGGTTCCGGTGGCTCAGACCCTGAATCCAAGAGATTGGCACAAATGGTAACCGTGCTACGATTCGGCCATCAAAGCTGCAAAGAAAGGACCGTTTTGCTTGAGGATACCTGAACCCACGAAATAGTCTAAACCATTGTACATACATGCTGTTGAACATGCTGAGAAGCGCTGTGAAGGCAAAACCGATGGCAAACATTGACTTCATCTTCACAAGCGATAGATCGCGATTGTTGTTCTTCAACTTTTCTTCATCGCGTTCGATTTTCTTTTTATGGCTCTTATCTAAGGATTCTCCTAGAATTTCTTTTCGCTTCTCCACTGTAAGAGAGAAATATACAAGTTTAATCCAATTGGTCAACAGTGAAATTCAATGAACTCACATTTTTTGCTCTGTTTCTCTACTTCTCCTTTCAGTTTCTGATATTTCTCTGTCCGGTATACCATCACCCACGTCAGACCTAAGAGAAAGGGAACATTCTGTTAATTAGGTGGATCCAATCAATCCAAATCGCCGGGCCACATTCTAAAATAAGTGCTTTACCTTCTCCCAAAAGTGCGGTAAAGATTGAAATAAAAACTATCAGCAGCGTATCGGACCACATGTTGTTCGTCGGAAAAAGATTTTAGCAAAACGTGGGAACACTGCTTTTCGGCGATACTTGCACTTTTCGATACAAAATTTGAAGAAATCCTGCTATTTGCTCCTTTGAAAAAGTATAAATACGAACGTCTGTAAAAAGGCAAGGGGGTCTGCTGATCTCTGAGATAGTCGTAAAATACTTGAGCAAAGGATACCTTTTCCTAGTTGTAAGGCAGTGAAGTAGCTGGAAGGTCTATAGCTAAATGACTTATCAGGATATCATGTAACTTACAACGGGCACTCTAACTCGCGTAGCCATAAACGGATGAAAATGACATAAACAATCAACGTCATTACACTGCAATAATATGAGCAAAGGTACATAGATAAGCAAAGGCCTTTTAGGATAGAAATATTATTAAATTAGGCAGCAAACTAAAAGAAAAAGTAATCCCAATGTAGTGTAAACTTAAGAACTTTGAGGTAGAATCTGTTTTACCATTCGTCGATATATGCGAACAAAAATGGGATGGAAAAGGTGTGTTTACCTTGACTGCATGATCTACTAGATTGAAGTGCTCGAATTTACATGACTCGACAAACCTCGGAGTGACAGATTTCCACACAAAAATACAGAAGTATCATCTTCCTTCTTGAAGAAGCAAAGTATTCACGGCGCTGTCGGATTTTGTGCGAAGTCTATAATCCGTTAAATAAGATTACAGGAATCATTTTCGTTTGAGCTCGTTAAGATCCATTTCATCATGGTTTCCCAGACGGCGCCTACTGCAGCCTCCGAGAGCCAGCCAATCGTGGACGTCGAGATGGAAAGCGCCGAAGATGCGGAAGCAGCGAAGAAAGACGCTGAGCTACTAGCGGTCCAGGAAATCCGGGACCATGCACGCCAGATCGACAAAGCGGTCGTGAGTAAGGAACCCAGGTTCATCCTGCGAGTGCTACGCTCGCTTCCGACTACACGTCGAAAGCTGTCTTTGGTGGTCATCCGTTCATTGGCCGTGCAGCTCTACCCGGCGGGGCCAGAGCGTGAAGGTGTGATGGCTTACATCGAGGACTACCCCGCGGGAGCACAGGAACCGGAGCTACCGCGTCCCCGGGCGGCAATCAAGAGCCCGGTACCGGAGGTCGATGCATACTTCCATCTTCTGCTGTTGGTGCGACTTCTGGACAAAAACGAACTTGCTAAAGCGACGACCTGCGCGCAAAATCTGATGACGGAGATTGTCGGTCAAAATCGCCGTTCGCTGGATTTGATCGCTGCCAAGTGTTACTTCTACTATTCCCGAGTGGCAGAGTTGAACAACGATTTGGAAAGTATTCGACCGTTCCTGCACTCCCGTCTTCGCACGGCTACCCTACGCAACGACTTCGAAGGGCAAGCGGTTCTAATTAACTGCTTGTTGCGCAACTATTTGCACTACTCGCTGTACGACCAGGCAGATAAGCTGGTCAACAAGTCGGTGTTTCCGGAAACTGCCAGCAATAACGAGTGTGCGCGTTTCCTGTACTATCTTGGTCGCATCAAGGCAGCTAAGCTGGAGTACAGTGTGGCCCACAAGCAGCTGGTGCAAGCGCTCCGTAAGGCGCCGCAACAGGCCGCCGTTGGTTTCCGACAGACGGTGCAAAAGCTCGTAATCGTCGTAGAGCTGCTGCTGGGAGATATTCCCGAGCGGAAGGTGTTCCGTCAGGCTGCTTTGCGTCGTTCGCTTGGACCCTACTTCCAGCTCACCCAGGCTGTTCGCATGGGTAATCTGCAGCGCTTTGGTGAGGTGCTAGAAAACTTCGGCGAGCAGTTCCGACAGGACCACACGTTCACGTTGATCATTCGCTTGCGCCACAATGTCATCAAGACTGCGATTCGCTCGATTGGGCTGGCATATTCACGCATTAGTCCTCAGGACATTGCAAAGAAGCTTGGACTGGATTCGCCCGAAGATGCCGAATTCATCGTTGCGAAGGCTATCCGCGACGGTGTGATTGAGGCAACGTTGGACCCGGAGAAAGGCTACATGCGTAGCAAGGAAAGCACCGATATCTACTCAACGCGCGAGCCTCAGCTCGCCTTTCACCAGCGTATTTCGTTCTGTTTGGATCTGCACAACCAGAGCGTAAAGGCGATGCGATATCCACCGAAGTCGTACGGCAAGGAACTGGAAAGTGCCGAAGAGAGAAGGGAACGCGAGCAGCAGGATCTGGAGTTGGCCAAGGAGATGGCCGAGGAAGACGACGATGGATTCTAAATGAACAGCCGAACGAAGAAAGTGGGGTTGAAGTTCTGCTGAATGTGTGAAGGGCAGGATTGAGTACATAGGAATAATTCAATGGCGCTTTGGCGTATCTCGTATATTTCATGTCGCAAAAATTGCGTAATTCATTTGAGGAATAAATATTGGAACCGCAAGTTTTTTGTGAATTTACTTAAAAACATTGTCACAAAGGAATTACATGCATCTTTGTTTGTAAGCGTTTAAGTTGTAAAGATGGCTATTTGCTTCCGTCTGTTATTTCACTAAACACAAATGATGTGGATTAGTCTGCCTTTTTTCAATAAATATATATTATACGGGCATTTACTAGCAGCATAGAATGAGTCATTTTTATTGTAGGTTTTTAGTGGAACGGTTTTGTTTTAAATTTCGCAAAATAAAACGAAATGTCCTGATGCGACAGTGGATCCGTCAAAGCTGTCAAATAGTAAATCCAAATTTTAGTATGAAAATTGAATATGTTGGGAATGAAATGCTCGGATGTAAATTATTACATTGAAGTAAATTAATCCCCGCAAATAACGATTAATGTTCTTCTTCGTTGAATGTTCATATTGAATTAATTAAATATAAAATAAAATAAACGACACTTCCTGCTGTCATCTGTCAAACGCTGACAGTCAGTAAAACGAGACAGATGTATCACGGCAAAGAAGATTGCCAGTAGAAAAAGGGAAAAGAGTCGTGCGGGACATTTCTCTTCGCGTTTGTCGTAGCCGTACATTATTTTTTCTCGCTTCGAATCCATTGTGTGTCCGCAATCGTATGTAGACGGTTTGTCGTTGTCCGTTCAACCAATGGCTCTTAAATATCGTGTGGCAAAAGCGCGCAACCTTAGAACGGCAGCAGAAAAGCAGTGCCCCGCGCCACTTCAGGCGATCGCCTGAGAGAAGCCTTTCGCCGTAGATGCTTTTCTTCGAATAAGGATACAAATGTCGGAAGCAGCAGCACCCATCGAGCAAACCGCAGTAACACCAGCAGCCAGCAGCCCAAACTGACCGATCGAAAGGACGGATACGAAAATAGCGAAACGGAAAAGCGGCCGAGGTAAAGCGACAATCCCGTCGGTGGTTGTTAGGAAGAAACAAAAAATAAGAACATCAACTTTTATTCGTCATCAATAGCAGAAGCAGTTTAAGGGCGGTGGATTTGGTGGACCAAGCGGTGACTGCGCGGCCATTGCTTCTGGATTCCGATTGACAGCCGAACCAGAGGCGAACGTCTTGGCGCTATCAATGCAAAGAAACTGTCCGTATCAAGTGTGGCGCAACCTAAGCCCCGTGTGTGTAGAATCGTAAAAATCGACGGCACCCATCATTAGGTCGTCGTTTTGACAGCCGCATTAGCAAACCAGAAGCGGACTCGGAAAGTTAAGAAAATCTCTTCGATTGGTGCCCGCTTGTATCACACTTTCGAGTAAAAGGAAAGGAAAGTGTTTCGGGTGTAGCCTGGACAGTACGAAAGGCATCTCGTGGTTGCTCCTCGTAGGAGCCCGACCCGCGGTCGCATTTGCCGAAGAAACACCCCAACATGGGGGTTGTACTCCGCGTTGAAAGTGCATAGAGTTTGTGTGGTTGTGTGTGTACGTCAAAGTGAAGTGTGTGTTTGTGCAAGTTACTGTACCGTTCCGGAAAAAGAATAATTTTCTCAGGGACATTGGCAGAATAAGAAGGATTGTTGTGACAAAAAGTTCGATCAAAACGAGAGGTGGAAAAAACACGCAACTTGTCGGACTAATAGCTGTGGCTGGAGATTTTTTTAGAAGATTGTATACTTAAAAGAACAAGGAGGAAATTAACTCACGTGCGTATTGCGCTTCGTTTTGATCCCGAAGGACGTATTCAACGGAAGGACCCACACCTTTTCGGTAAATGCCATACACTGCATCTTGACCTAATTCCTCCACCCCCGTCGTGTCGTTTTATCTCGTGAATGTTGTCCACCAAGAGTTCAACAAGAAATTTACATCGAATTACCTATCGATTGTCGAAAAGCTCTTGTTTGTTGATGCTACTGTAGACAAGTGGTGAGTGTAGGAGTGTGAGTATCACAAAAAGACGAACAATTCGTACTGAGTCGATAGCTGAAGTTTTTTGATGGTGAATTGATAAAATATAAAACACTGCCGAAATCAAGATGAAGCCACAGATTACCTGCTGCATAAAGGACAACCACAGTGGGTCATAGGCGGTCTTCAAAACCAATAACAAAGCGGGATCAGCTTGTTACATCCCCGTTGATTGATTGGAAGAAAACGCCTGCACTTACACACTCTAACCCAACTGGGCATTATTGGGCTTAAAAAGGATAAAGCAGCTGCATCGATTGCTTCGATCGTCCAGGCCTCTTGGAATCGATCCTGTGGCATCAAAAACCAATTACCAAGTGAACATGATTAATGCCGCATTTTAGCTTCGTCTGTGGATGTAGATTTTTCTCCCAATTTTCCTGGACGCAACCATTGGACGGCTTTGAATCAAGTTAGTTACTTATGGATGTATAAAGAATTGGATTAATCGTTTACTTGATTTGCAACGAAGACAGAACTGGGCTTACGGAATATCACAGCGCACAGTGCCGACAGTACGGCACTTTCACCGTTGAAAGGAACAGGTTGTTAAAGCCCACCACCGGGAGGAACGATCCCAAAACAACCCCCCTACGCGTGCAGAATCAAATGTGTTGCTGGAAATGATTTGTAAAGAGGACGTCGTCAATTGGTTTAGAGAACTGAAGAGTTACAACAGGATAGATACCATGTGCGTCATGTTAAACATGTGCCTTCCGTTTGAGCTTCGCTTTCTGGGCACGTACCTGGAGGAGCTGGGCCGGCGTGACGCACCGGAGCTGCGTGGCGCTGAGCTGAAGGTAAACAACCCGCAGGAGTTCATCGCGGACATTGCGTCCGGTGAGCCGACCGACCATCGCTCCCGACGGAAGATGGCTCTATTCCTGGCGCTATACCGAGCCTGCAACCATACGTGTGCAACCGAGCTCTTCAAGACCCTCGAAGGCTGGGGCGGGAGACCGGATCTGCAGCGTCTGTTCGAGGAGGACGTACAGCACGAGCTACTGCTCGTGTATACGATGGCTACCAACCATCCGGGGTTCTCGTTTGAACAACGGCTGCATTGTGGGGAGATTTTCTCCAAACTGAAATCGTGGGAACCGAAGACTAACCCAAAGCAATCGGATCGAGATGAAATGATGGTGGATCACCAGCAGCAGCAGCCGCAGCAACAGCAGCAGCAGCATCTCCATCACCAACATCATCAGCATCATCACCAGCAGCAACCTTCACAGCACCAGTCGATGGACTCGTTGCATAGCAACAGCCCGCAGCAATCGCCAATCCAACAGCAGCAACAGCAACAACATCATCAACCGCAGCATCTACAAAATTCGACGCCTCCTCCTGCATCGCAGCAGCTCCCGACGCAAGTTCCACCACCCCTTCACACAATGACACCGAATGCCGCGGGCATTCCTCTCCAGCTTATGCCGCAAGGACCATCAACTATGGGCCAAGGTACTCCTACCTTGATCTACGCAGGACAACCTATTACGACGGTATGCATAAAGTTTTAAAAGCGCTTCTTAGTAGCGTTGGAATAAATGACTTCAACATAATTTTGCTAACAATGTTCATCTAATAAACATTATATTATTCCCGACTACTGTAGACTATTGGAAATGATGGAACCATTCCGTCGTACCATCTTGATCCAATCCAGCTGCCAATACATACTGACTTTACGATTCCCCCACCCGGCCCTCCCACTGCTTCCGTGCAATCTCGATGGGTTCAGAACGTTTATCAGCAGGTAAGTGTGTCAAAGACCACGGCGCAGATTCAAGCGAACAATTGTAACCGATTCTAATCTCCAACTCCCATCCTCTTCAGTTATCTTACCCACCACCTTCATCTTCACCGCATATGAGCAATCCATCGTCGCCGATCCAGAGTCGAACGGCCAGTCCGACGCGAATTCATCCCAATAGTGTACAACATCGAATAAGCAGGAATCAACAAAACGATCAACAACAGCAGCAACAGCAACAGCAGCAGCAGAATCAATCACAGATGCAAAATTTAAAGACTGTTGATGAGGTAATGCGTAAGAACATTGATACATTCTGAAGGGGAAGATTTTAGAATTGATTGTTTATTTGTTGTTGTTCCTTTCTACAGGACCAGACAATGCTGATGTTGAGTCAAATGCAGTTGCGAAACGGAATCCGGCAGACACACAACACACTACCCCGCTCACAGTCGAAGCAGAACTACGTCAATCAGCTTCCCCCGTACCATCAGCAACAGCATCAACAACCCCAGCATCATACACACACGCGGGATACGGGCGGCGGCAGTGGGAGTTTTCATTCGCTAAACTACAGCATGAAAGGATCGGGCGGCATGATGATGGACCTGATAAACCATCAACCAAAGTCGACAGGTAGTGATTCGGGCAGTTCGATAGGCTCTACAGGTGACGTGTCGCCACCGGAAACGCCTGGCGTTGTGTCGGTGAGCAGCAGCAGCAGTAGTGGCGTCCCTCACATGCGCTCCACTCGGTCCAACAATGTGCGCAATATCAATGGTCGGCTGGAGAAGCAGCTGCCATCGATGACCTACTCGCAGCTGCAGCAGCAACACCAGCAAGCTGTGGCACAGCAACAACAGCAGCAGCAACATCAACAGCAGCAGCAGCAGCAACAGCAACAGTTTGCAGGCGCCGACTTAATGGTAACAAGTGCGTCGCAGAATTTTCTCACAACCGGCACGACTAATGGTGCTGCGATGAGCAGCAATGGCAACAATGGGGCCAGCGGCAGTGGCGTTGTGTCGGGACAACTGTTGATTAGTCAAGCTGCTGCCGCCGCTGCTGTCGCCGCACCCGTGCAACCACCGTTTGTGTACGCGGGTGCACCGGCGACAGCCTACCAACCAGTGGTTGCTACTGCAACCGGCCACATGGTGACCCATCGTGGAGGCGTATCAACCGCAACCCCCCTTCCTCACGGGACTTCCTTCCGAACGGCACCGGCGTACGCCACAACGATCCAACCGCAAGCGACGGCCGATGGTGTGAACTATATCTATCATCCGGCCGCCGTGGTAGCGGCGGCCGCGGGTGCAGGTACGAACGTACCCTCCAACAGTACCATTTCCTTCCTTCCGGCACAACCACCACCACTACCACCATCTTCGACCGTCGCCAGTACGCAGACGGCCAGTCTACCGAGTGTGCGATCGTCACCATCTCCGGCGGCGGCAGCTACTCACGTCGGGCTATTGCAGCAGTCGAAGGTGGGCGTTAGTGCAGGAATGTACGGCGGTGGGGGCAGTGCCACACTTCCATACACGAGTGTCGCACCGTCCTGTTACAATTGTGGCTCCCTGAAGCATACCGGTCTCGAGTGCCCGGAGGCATCGATGGAAGACATGACGAGGACAACTAATTTTACGCTCGACTACAATACCACCTCCACCGTCACGCCCGTTACGACGCCAACGACCAGCAGTGCACCCGCGATCGGTGGTAACAACAACACCACGACGCTTGACACCAACGTCCATGTGGGGATCGGTGAGAGTCACATGAGCAACAGTAGCAGTAGCAACAATAGCACCAGCAGCAACAGTAGCAACGCCACTAGCGGTAGTGGCAACGGTAACAAAAACGCAAACAGCAGCACCAGCACCAGCACCAGCACCGGCACCGGTACCAGTGGCGGTCTCAGCAACAGCAATATGATTAGTGCCAGTACTAGCAGCAATAACAACAACAACAATCACCACCATCACCATCATCACCATCACCATCTGCATCACCATGGCAGCACCAATAGTAGCAATAGCAGTAGCAACAACAGCTCGATGGACATGCCTACGACGAGTCCTTCCTCGTCGATGAGCAATATGCTCGTGCAGGTGCAGGATGCTCCGGCGGGCGCAAGTGGCGCGGGGGTACCCAGTACCGCCGGTAGTAATACCACTAATAGCACCAATAATCTCGTTAGCGCTAGCGGTAAGTGATAATCGTTGGCTACAGGTGGTGTAATGCGGTTTAACCGTTCCGTTCTAGTAGCATCTGCAGTGGCAGCAGCATCCGTCGCGGCGGCAACGGCGGCCGTTTATCGCTCGTTTTTTCGATCGCTTTTTTCCCTGTCATCCTCGACGAACCACCACCAGTAGACATTTGCTACTGGTTCACCACACTCTATCTAGCAACCGGGCTTGAGTATCCGGTAACTAGGAACTAGAAGACGAATGTTCGAATGATCCTTAATATCATCAACGACAAGATTAAGATACCGCGGGGTGTGTGTGTGTGGGGGAAACATGTATAGAATATTTTATTTTTCGCTTCCGCGGTGTAGTTTTCCACTACACACAGACACACACTCACACTGTATAGATAACGAACTCACCGGTGATTTTTGGGAAGCATGATTGTATTTTGCAGTGGTATGCAAGATATTTTATGAAGTATCCTATGAAACCACAACCAGAGAAATATTTCAATTTCATAACCTCTGGTAGAAATGTTTAAGGATGTGTAGATAAATTCTCTCACACCTCCTGCAACATTTGATAAGGACGAAGGAAGAATTTTCTATAGAAAGTACACACAAGTAGCCGCAAAAGGAAAGGGGTGAAGTTTCGACATGTGCCGCAACAAGTGTGCCACAGAACGCGCACTCCTCAATATTCGTCATTTAATTTAGTGTTAAGATTGTAAGGTCTTCTTTAGGTAGTTTGTTTGGTATGTTTTTTTTAAATGTTTTTTTTTAAATAATTTTTGAGGATTAATCTTTTACATGTACTTGTGATTGTGCGGTACTAATCATACTAATCGAAGGGAGATGAATCCATGATTCAAACGAAGTGTGTTAGCAAACAACCAAAATTGACGAACGATGAATAGAGATTAACATTCACCACCAGACCCCGAGTTAATATGTGCAATTCGTTTGTTTGCTGTATCCCTTGGTTGGTTTGTTTATTTTAAACAAAATTTGATCTACACTGGCGGAGTTCTATACAGAGATTTTAGACACTCCCCGGGGATTCTCGATAAAGATGTTCCGTTCCATATTGGATACATTTCTTGAGTGATGGAATAATAACAATTTTGAAAAGAAAAATCAGTTCTTAAAGCGAACAAATGAACAAGTTGCATTGTCCGGAGAGATCGTTTTCTAGAAAGCTGATTGGTTGGTCGTCCGCTGGTGGCGATCGCGTGTACAGAAGAAAGCGTTACTCACCCTTTTTGTTGCCATTCAGCATATCAGCATGCAGCATTTGCACAATCCTAACTGCTTCTTTTCCGTTTGGAAACACCAAACCCACACGTTACTACTAGTGCGTTATCCTTCAAGTCGCCCATGTGCTGCGATGTTGTTTTAATGATACAATCAGATAGAGAAGCGAAGAAAAACAACCCCGTATGTTTAGCAAGTTATTTTATGTATTCAATTCAACCTGAACACGACGATACAATAGGTATGTAAGGGAGAGAAAAAAAAACAAATGGAAAGAAGACGGTCAGACGGGAAGCGAAATAAGTTTGTCAATATTAAAGCGTCAAACATAAAAATACAACGTGTAAGCGAAGGACATGGATTCGTTTTCGGAGTTGTGTATCTTTTAAATGAAAGCTTTAAAAGCTACGAATCATTGTGTTCCGTTTTCTAGGCGTGGATTCGGTGTAAGATGAAAACGAATTTGAAAATAGAGGGAAAAACTACAAAAGGTAACCCAAAAAAAAGTCTGTTAGATATTTAAAGCCATAGAGAAAGTGAATTAAATTTATCAATAAAGCAACAGCAAAAAAATAAATAAAATTAACTAAAAGCAAGTAACGGTTAGAGAGGTAGCCCGTAAACAAAAAATAAAACAAGCAGGTGGGGTTCCGATTTTAGTTAAATTAAAAATGCAAATTTTAGGAAAAACGTTTACAAAAATGAGCCCTTTCGAAGGGGCGAGTGGAGCGTGGTGCAGCGAGGCTTGATAAAAAAATAGGAGACGAGTTGTGTTGGCTGGATAGTTTTATGAATTGTAGCCCTATAAGATACCAGTTAAGAGAGAGAGTTGGGATTGGGAAGCAGCACATCCCGAACACGTCGGTATGCTGATCATAAGCGCGCATTCTCGTGAACTCCTCCTCCAACTCGTGTTGCTAACTGTATCCGTATTCTCGTGTGTTTATGTGTGTGACAAGAAAGAGGACAGAATTCGCAAAATCGGTGTAAAACATTTCGTCACCGATAGTTGGTATTGGGTATGGGTTGGCCGCGCTCCTGCTTCTTGTACTTTTTAATCCCTCGCCAATAATCAATCGATCAATCAATCACCATTAGCGCAATCGACTTAAAGTAGGTGTTTGTGTCCAAAAGAAGGCGCTTCCCGAGGGAGGCCAGTGGGGTTAGGTTTAAACTGTCTTTCCACCATGAACCTCAGAGAGTGTTTTGCATTCACGATTTGGTTTTACTCGTAGGAAGCATGCATAGAGAAGACGTCTTGTTTTAAATCGGATGAACGACACGCGTGTAGAGTGGAAGGGGAAAAAGTGCAGTCTCCGAGGCCATGCCTACCGGTTGCCTTCTGCTGACATGATAACGTTGGTAACCGATTAGTGTTGTCTGCGGATTGCGTACTTTGCTTTGCGACTCTCCTGTACTCGCCCCGTTTAACAGTAACTTAAGGTTGCGTAAGTCGTTTGTGTCCCATTATCCAACCTTCCAACCTATGCCCTCCCCCCCCCAGTAAACGTCTGTTTTCGCAACATAGCCCCACGGCAACCACGACAGCCATCTCCTGATACTGTGACTGAATACTACCACAAACTGCTGTAGGATATAGATAGAACGAATGCTTGTAAATAGCAGTACTAAAGCATCATAAGAAGTGCATATTTATAGTCCCCTTATCGTAATGCTAAAAGTGAGGGAGCGCGGGAGAGAGAAATGAAAAACAAAATACCAATTATAATCGATATAGCGGAACGTAATTTTTGTGTTTCCCGTTCGTCCCACGGAACAACTCTACCGAATTCTATTCTCTCCTTCGCATGTTGTAGTCCGCCCCACACCCCAAGTAGATTCCAGTTAGATGTGTAAGATATATGCTCCTCCTCCTCAAAGGACACAGAGCGAAGAAGAAGAAAAAAAAAATCAAGGATTACAAGCCCGTTGGAATCGGTGCGTGGTAAAACAAGCGTAGGGACGGAACAGAACACGAAACCTAATACACCTAAGGGCATGCACGCCGCAATATCAATACCCGCGCATTCATGCTTCGTAATACTTTTGTTATACTTCGATTTTTTGTAACGATGTAAGTTTATGGATTGCAGCGATGCAGCGAAAAGGGGAACGATAATGAAACGAGTGATAAGCAAATTGTAAAGCATGAGATAACAAGCGGTCTTCGCTATAAGCTGTAATGAGATTGCAATGAGGAAGATATGGGGTCGGTCGGAGATCGAGCGGTTTCGAAGAACAGAACATTATGACTTGATGAGCAAGCAGCTGGGGAGCAAAAAAATGGTCTAAGTTGTAAGTGAACTAACTATGCGTTCATCGTTACTGTAATAAGAATCAACAAAACAGCGTGAAGAGGCGTATAATGTCTCTGCTCATAAGCTATATTATAGGACACTCTCCCTGGATATTCTCCTTAGATTACTTGGCAGTACCGCCTCCTCCCCTTACCCGCCCGCTCCCGCACACATTGTAATCAAAAGTTGTTGCAAAGGAAGCTTGAAACTAAAAAAAAAAAAAGAATAAACCAGCTCTGCATGTGCGCCGAGTGAGAGAGGGGTGGTTGGTTGCCGCACGAGATTTTTGTTGTGTGTCTAACATAAGGAATCTGCGGAAGGATGCGCCCAAGAGATGCTGCGAGAGTGAACGGACCGATTGAATGTAGCCTGCGTGCGTTTAGCTAGCCGCTGCTCACGGATGTGATGAAACCGGTGGTGCCGCGTGTCTGTGTAGCAGCAGAATTTGAAATTGTGTGAGCATATTCGAGGACTAAGACCGGAAACCGTTTCGATGCGTTCAGCAAACAAGCTCGTATAGACTAGGAATGATTGTGAATAGTTCAAAAAGCGAAAAACAAAATGAATGTTGGTTTGCTGCAACAGAGCGAAAGGCAAATAAAAATAAACAACACGCGCAGAACCGATAGTGGAAAAATAAGATCGGTAAAAATCAGACTAACAAATAAAAATAAAAAATACAGACAAGAGCACTCAAAAGCAGTGGTTAGAGGGATGCGTAAAGCCGAAGCGAAAATTTAGTCTATTACAGAAACAAAAAAACAGTGTATTTATATATAAAATTATTAATAAAATAATTTAAACAAGTTAGCAAAACAATTCGGTTGCCTGGGTGTTTCACTAATAATTTCCAATTTATTATTCTCTTTCATTTCATCCAGTATAGCATCACTGTCCCATTACTTTGTTCATTCGAAGTACAATAAAGTTCCGAAAATGGTAAAGCAAGTTCAAATAATTCACCCGGCCTAAATTGAGTCATTTATATCTGATGAGATGCAGTGACAAGGGGGGATTATATTTATTGACTCTCTTGGCAATTGCAGACTCATCACTGTTCCGGAGTAGCAGTGACTTTTAGCAAGGTTTGGTGCATAAGGCCTCAGTCGTTTGGATGTGGATTTCCGCAAAGGTGCGTGATATAAATAAGATTGCAAATTAGGAGCAGCAATAAAAAGGAAATTGATGGAGCCGCAAAGGAGACAACCTCAGCAAATGGTCTCTTTACAGATTGGCGATACTTACCATAAGGAATGGTTTTGTTGATATATGATCGCTTTTAAATGCTCTAATGCATTGCTGCTGTAAACAGAAAATGTCTGTAAATATTTTGTGTTTCGCAAAAAATAATCATAACAATGAATTTTAATTTCCTTTTCAGCTCATCTGTTTAATGCATTCCCGGACGTTCAAAAGTTAACGTAATCCAACTCGCGCACCATTCTGAGGGTAAGTTGAAGTGTTTTCTGATCTGAATGCCACGCCGCATTCCCCTTGTCCGGGTCGATCTTGTGTGGCAGGGCGAGGTTAAGGTAGTACTTCGGTGTTTCAACGGTAACGCACTGTTCCTTTACCGACAGCTCAATATGTTGCACACCGATAGTGGCGTCTTCCTCCGGGAATAGAACCTCAACGATCATATTTTCACAACTAGCCGTACTGGGCGTTTTACAGTTCATCTGCAGATAGATGTCCTCGGTAGCCACGGTCTGACGGTAGGATATTCTATATTGCGGCTGCCGGCGAGACTCTAACAAGGCGTGATCTTCATTCTTCTGCTGCTCTAATTCCCATTCTTCGAGTGTTTTCGGTTGTACTTCAACGGGAGCTTCTAGTGGAGTGTAAGAACAAGGTTTCACATGCTCCGATCCATCGCTAGATCCCTTTTTTCTTGGTTTTACTGGCAACTCTCCTATATCACCGGGTCCTTGAAGCAAAGTGAAAACGTTAGAAACAGTAAAAACTGTACCTTACAAGCTTTGCGAACCAAATTGTGGAACATCTCCTGATGGTGTTTCCTCATCCGATGAGTCGTCCTCGGGCTTGAATAATTTTTGCAATAATTTAATGTTTTCACTTCCAAGGAGAGACATTTTTCAGCGATTGGCTCTCGAATATCCGTCGCGCGCAGAACAAATGTGTTCAATCTTGTGCACAAATGAGGCACGGCTTCGCTGGCTACGGTGTCAGTTATTGATAAAATAGTCAATAACGCGTGCCGCACCAGTGGAATAATAAACGAGTTTCATCACCATGGTAGTGATATTTCCAAGCCTACCAAAAAACCGTTCGTTTCAACGCATGCGGATGAGGCATGTTTGATGAATTTGAATGTTTGGGAAAAGATTCAACAGTTTTTTCTTGATATGCTAGCAGTAGGCGCGTGTAGACAAATTTCTTTTAAAACCCGGTAAGCCTGATATCTGCCAGTGAAAAAGGTTGGGAGAAGTGTAAGCTTTGCCAAAATCCCATCTAATCGTTTCTATTTCATCTCTTCCTAGCATCCACGACAGAGATCACTGATCGAACGCCCGGTTCAAAATCACGCTTCAGCACCTTCGCCTGCGTTTGCAGATGGCGTTAAACACCTCCGCAAAGGTGTCACCAATCGCTTGAACGACCGGCTAACCTCTTCCGAGCAACGGACGCACCAGTACTCCAGCGTTCATTGCCATATCATCGGCGTCGGTTCCGGGGTGCGTTGTGTTACTGTGTGTGGTTCGGCGCGCGAAATCAAATTGGCCAACCCAAACCGAAGTCATTCTTGCCTCGACTAGCCACTTCGATGGTCGTCGCGCCCACCTTTGCAGATGGAGAAGCGTAATGGACAGATAGATCACGATCGCCTCTTGTGAAAGGAATGGCGTTAAAGTATACGACATCTAGTCAATCACTTTAGGAGTGTAAATTGTTGTTGGTGGTCTGCACATTAATTTCTTCCATTATACCCAGATGGATAGGTTGAACATAACCTCATGGACATCACTGTATTTCGCGCGTTCAGGTCCTTCGCGTTGTTTTATCAGGTCGTCCAGTGTGTGACAAATCCTCCTTCCGCGAGCACATCCAGCATCGTACGGAGGCAGAACTAGGCAACCTCACACACTCGTGTCGGGTTCCTCGTCGAGCGGCGTGTGTGGAGCGTGCGTTTTGGCGCATGGTGTTATTGTCGTCGTGGTCGTCGAGGAGCTGTGAGGTGGACGCGAACGTGCGGTTTTAGTGGTCGTGGCGCGCGCGTGCGGGGATCTATTCTGCGTGAGGTATGTTTTTCGCGCTCCCACATTTAAATCAGTCCACTCTTCGACGGCAGCCGGTCGAGACGTTGTCGTCGGGTCGTCTGGGATTCGCTGGAGAGACAGTAACATTTCGCAGTTGTGTCTTGTGAAGGAAAGCGTTTGGTTGTGGTTTAAACATTTACTGATTTGGTGAGCCGGAAGTGTTCGAATCTTTTGAACATTTAACAAATCGATAGTGGATAGATGAGATCACGCTCCAACAGTTGTAGCTCAAACAGGGTGTGTGAAGAACTTAATCAGCGTCTTCTTAACAGTTTCCCAAAGGGCATTGAGTGATCGTTCGTTTGGAAACGAAAGGAAAACTATCAAGTGATCCGTGCTGTGTGGGTGGTCCACTGATCATCGCAGATATCTCTAGTCGTAGCTACTTTCGTGCCAACTGGTTTTGTCTCACAAAACGCTGTAGGAGTCGCCTTCAGCATGGGGTGCAGACGACGTAATGAGCAAAACGCGTGAATCAACAGCAGTCGGGCGTTGTTGAAAGGCGTGTGTCCACGAGCCGGCACTTGTACGGGGATTTGCCGGACTGCCAAAGTGTTATCGGTGCCTTTTTCTGGTGCAGATTTAAAAGAACAAGTGCTGCGGGAACAGTGCTTTCAAACGTGTGATCAATTTGATCTCGAAAATAGTGTTTGATATATGGTATCTGAAGAAGAAGGGTTTCAGATAAGTTCTAAAGCTGCCTTCAAGAAACTTACATCAGAAAAGGTACGAACCAGGATTAGGTAATCAGAGTTGGACTTACCGAATGTGGGACATAAAAATCTAATTTTGAAGGAAAAATGAAACTATCCAGATGAACAGATATAAACGAACCAAAATAGTAAAGATGGATTATATCCACATGATGCCTAAACTTTTTTAGAACTAGTACTAATATTTTGTTCCATAATCAGCATCCGTAACAATAGGAAGCCCGCCTGTGAGTTAATATTAGGGAAATCATAAAATTCGATACAATTCTTCGTCATAAATGCAGATACCAAACACTGACCACCGTCACTGGAAAATGGCCCAATATGCGCGTATCTGTTGCATCACTCAACACTAGCAGTGCTTCCAGGACCATATGTCTCAGACGTTCCCCCACCCGTACTCAGCCTTGCGCATGACTGGGGCTTCTGCAGCAAGTTTACTTCCGTCACAACTGTCCACTGTCTGCCTTGTCTGCTTCTGTGACTTTCTGTGGCGAGCATCTTTGGATGAATCAAGGCGCGGAAAAGGAAAAGAACGACAAAGCGCAACCACGGACAGAAGCATGTCAATGCGCGGCCGAATGCATTCGAATGAGATTTAACGACTTAATTATTAATACGCGTGAGTGCGGTCACGATTTATGATCGACGGACGCACTGGGCATGGAAAGCGTGCGCCCTACAAATAGCCATTTAAGCCCGGCCGTTTTTCAGACTCGACACACTATGTCATTTTCCCGGTAAATACAGACTCCAGGCCAAGGATATCGCGATCGCGGGGGTCCATCCTTGTACCGATGGGGCAGATTTTACAAGAACAAGACACCCATCGTCGTGGATCCCGGCCATTGTGTGGCGAATGTTTGTTTAGCCTCTTGTGTCGAATTTATGGCCGATAGCCATCCGAACCAGAACCACCAATCTCTTCCTCGAGTGATGATGGTGAATGTATCTTAATTAGTCGTAAAAATAATTTATCGCTCTCTAGATACCGGGGCCTTGTTGTGTGTCAGAAAGTCGTTACGATCGCAGTAGGGTCGGTGTAGTATTAGAGGAGTAGTATTATTTCATTGGGATATTTCGCTGATCTCTCCAGAGAGGGCTATCAGCATCATGAACAAAAAACCCCGATATAACCCGACGGGGAGTCCTTTTAGGCGGTGGTCCGATTTGTTCGGATATAAATCCACGTCATCGTTATGATAGATTTAACGCCCGTTTTACGACCCATTCGGTTGCCAACGCTTGAACGTGGAGGATGATTGAGATGTGATGTTCTCGCGCACAAAAGTTAACAGCAGTTTTAGAGCGATTTGTTCGATCTGTTTATTGTGTGCTACATGGTTTCCATGGTGAGTGTGGGACCAAATTGTCCGCTTGAAAGGTGTTTCTTGATGGAGCACGATTTAGTTGGCAATGGGTTTTTTTTTACTGGAACGAATCGTACGCCGCGGAGATTCTGGCTATTTCAGTGAACTCAGACACCGATGACACTCGGTTCGGTTGTCCTTGATTTTAATTTCCATTAGTATTGGCCTAAATAGAAGGTAGGATGCGCGAGATGAGGAAGAGAACAACTCTGCACAGTTTGCAGATTTGTTTCTGCATGTTCGCCAAGATAGTTAGATGAGTAAACATAGCGTGTCGAATTTTGCCAACAGGAACGTCCCCGTTCCTAACCCCCGTAGAAGGAAGCCGGTGGGGGGCGGAAACGAACCCGAAACGCGCGAAATGTAATAATTCGCAAACGCGAAATGATGCGGAACGAACATGAACACCGATGCTCATAAACACTGGCCAAAAATGAGTGACGAAAGGCGAAGGAAAAAAACACGCGCTCAAATACCGCGTCTCAGGATGATGATACTGCGACTGGTCTGGGGATGGAGAGGGAGGGGGAGTGTGAACGATGAATGCTATCGAGCCAATAATTCAACTCCCACAAGGCCACGCCGGAGTCCTCACCAGAAGTTTGGCCAGATTTTGGCGACATTCGAGCGAGACCGGTTGACAGATTGAATCGGGGAGGATCGAATCTGCGTGGCGGGGGTGTTTTCTCACGCGACCATCTGTTTCCAAGGCGGCAGCGGACCGAGGTCGACTGTGCCGATTTTGGACCACGCCACTCGATGGCCTCACACCTTACCTTCAGCTTCCCTTTTTTCATGGGGAAGCGAAACCCGAGCACCGGGAGTCATGTTCGATCGATAACCGATGTGCCGGTTTTGGACCGATGCTTGAAGCGGTCCTCCCTGTTCCATGAGCTAGCAGATCCCCCGTGCGATCGCGTCCAACGTATTCGGTGGTTGAAAATAGATTGGGGGAGCAAACAAGCAAAGGCCGACGCGTCTAGTCCGGATACCTTTTGACGCAAGCGGAAAAGATTGGTTCCGATAAACGAACAACATGATCACGATTATGGTTCCAGACAACTGTTTGTTCTCCTAGTCGTGCCCCCTTCTGTCCTGCATGAAGAGATATTCTAACACGTCTACTTTCCGTTTCAGCTCCGGACCAAAAGGAATCCCGAGGAACGACCGAGATTGAAGGAAGTGAGACCGATCGAACGTCACGATGATCGTCCGGTGGCCAAAAATGGTCCGACCCGCCAGCGGTCTGTTGCTGTCGATGCTGCTGGTCGCCATTTGCTTCGATCTGTCCGGTGGATGGCGATTTGATCGATGTTAGTGTAATCGATTTCTTTCAACTGCTTAACGGTGATATGTTTGAATTTAGTTTTGGATTTCGCTTTGACAACCAAATTGGTTTATTCTTAACTAAATTGCTAAAAATAGGAGCACTTGCATCTTTATTGGGCACAAGAGAATGACGTGTTTAGATTTTGAACTCGATGCCTTTGAAAGTAGCTTTGGATCTAGTTTTAGTGCGCCTCAGAGCAGGTCATAAATTCTCGTTCGTATTTGCTATGCATGTCACGAGACGGGTCAACATGATTTGTGCCATCGGTTGCGTGGTACCTGCCGAGAGGCCATTACTTAAAAATACGGGTGCAATGCTTTTCGGTCCGCAAACGAGCAAATATCTCGCATAGCCGTACATTCTTCCCCAAGTCCACCTATTTGTGGTGGTTCGTCGCGCAAAGGCATCGCTTTTCACACTTTTAATCCCGAACGCACCCGGTGGTCATAGGAGGAGGTGGTGGTTGCCTTCCACCTTCCTAATGGATCAACGCATTGGGTTCAACGAAAAATTCAAACTCCAATCACGTGTGCCCGCGCGTTCCTGTCGTGCTGCAGCAAGACGTCTTGTTTTAGCGAGTATCCATTCCACACCGGTCGATTTTATTTATCTCCGTTTCATGATTCCCTTTTCCTCCCTCCCCTCCCTCTTTCTTTCTTTCTCTTTTCCGGTCCTACATCCGTACGCGGTTCCGAACGATTGATGTTGGCTGACGCGATGGTTGGTGGTGAACAAATCTCGAATCCATCTGCACCCATGGGGTCGTCGTCGTCGTCGGGCGAACCGGCAAATAATTTCTTCATTCACACATTCGCCGTGTTTTTTTTGTTTTTGTTTGTTTCTCATAATGCTCCCCGAGGCGGAAAAACAACCAAATACAATCAAAAATATCTTTATACGCTCGCGATAAACATGGAGGGAGTATAAACGTACCACCAACGAACCAAACCTACATGCGCGTGCAAACCGGTCATCATCATCATCGTCGTCGTCGTCGTCGTCGTCGTCAACATCATCATCGCCATTCGCCAACGCCATCGTCGTCGTCGTCGTCCTCAGTGCCTAGACTGTATGGAGACAAGCTGCCGACGAAGGCAATTTCGCCGCGGTTGCGCAAAGTCCAAAGGCGGATCGTGATGCTGCACGACTCGTACCGGACCAAGGTGCTACCACCGGCCGCGAATATGCTAAACATGGTGAGTAATCGAGCGGCGGGAACGCTTGAGACTGTGTTCCGTGGACAGGTTGAACACCGGAACCCCGGAACGAACAGCGGAAGGTGAAGGTGGGCTTCGTGAAAGTCGATCGTTCCAAAATCTGCCGTGCCTGTGATGCGCACATGCCGGCCACAGACACTGTTAGCGGACAAACGCTGCTGGAGGGCCATAAATTAGTTTGCCGGCGATTCGGAGGGAAACATTCTAAACATGTGCGCGCGTCTGTGGAGGACCTTTTCAGCCTGCCCAACGATGGTGGCCGGGTGGTGCAGATTTGTTTGCTTAACCTAAATATCCTTCACGAGAGAAATGAGTTATGCGTGACACAGCAATGGTTGGGTGAATTCTTCGGAAGCAAAAATGATCAACATGATCGCATGTTTCAAAGGCTTTAACGATTCGTAATGATGTGACCTATTTTAATTATTTAACACATACTCATGGTTCCATGATCATTGATATTTTTGGTGTTAAGATCAACTGATCATTCTTTGTTGTGCAGACTTTACTATACCAACAGTATGTGGATCCTTCAAACCAACTCACCATCGCACTCACCAAATGTGATGTTCCGCCACAACGAAAAACACGATACGTTGACGATAGTTTAACAAACTGGTGCCGCGGGACCATTTACGCAGAATGTTACAAAATTTGCATCTTTTACCGATATCGGCGTTACGACGACAAATAGTTATTGATTCCCACGGTAATGTCCCAACCGTAAGCGTCCATTGTGGCGCCTATTTAATTGTTATTATTTCGCTATAAGGAAATACAACAAACCGAGGCAAACAAGGTTCGGACTTGGAGTCGTAAAGATGGGTTTGGAGAAGTACCTTCGTTGATCGGACACCGCCCCAAGGGGGAGAGGAACGGTGGATATTTATTTAATCGTGCTTGATGGCATGCGCCACGGTTAAATATCATTATTGGCGATCGTTACGTGTGATTGGTGGTGTCGTTTTAGTGTATGGCGTTTGTTGGTCTGAAATGTGAAGCCCCTGATTCTTTACTGTGTTCGAGAATCAAGAGTAAACTGACCAAAAAAAAACGGAATTCGTTTCGACAAGCGAGCGGTTAGCACCTAACAAAAAACGCCGAAAGGTGTGGAGCGTGCAGTTTTTGGTTAAATGTGCCGCTATAATCCTTAAAATTTGTCATTTGCTTGAAAAATGGAATGGACCGACATGGCGCAAGATGCCACCACGCTTCCGACGACTTCCATCCAACCAAAACTAAATCGCACCCCCCCGCCAAACATCGATCGTGCAGCATAACGGTTGCAGGAGTCTTGTCAGACATCGATAAAATATTGGAAGTTCATTTAAATGGAGATTAAATTAATCTTTCTAAAATGTCCCCCACCCCATGGAGCCACCCGGTCCAGTTCCAGCACCTCGCCGGTAGCTATGTTGATCCTCAGAAGCGCCCAAATCCGTATTTGGCAAATGCGACACAATTAGAAATGATTTAGGCGTCTCGGAAAGCGGTTCCGCCGGCATCGCCGCGTGTCGGCTTGTGCCTATGCGGAAAGGTAAAAAGTATTGCTTCGGCTCATCCGAGTTCGAGAAATGTGGATTAAAAAACTCCAAAAAACAG
The DNA here is from genome assembly GCF_943734705.1 of Anopheles coustani. Taxonomy (NCBI): domain Eukaryota; kingdom Metazoa; phylum Arthropoda; class Insecta; order Diptera; family Culicidae; genus Anopheles; species Anopheles coustani. The sequence goes on from NC_071289.1 coordinate 4,382,225, forward strand.
GAGGATTGCGCTCGAGTGGAAGCGAAGACCGGGAGGGAAAAAAGAGCTTAACCACGCACAGCATAATAACTCGCATCATTAGTATGCAAATCCGCATGTGACAACAGTTTTTCGATTTTCGATTTCGATTGCTTCGAGACACTTCAATCGATTGTGGTCCGGTGTTAAACGCGCCGGCAGAAACTTATGCATTAGTCCGTCGAACTGTGCCGGTATGTGTCATCTTATGAGATTACGCTCTTTTTTGTGCGGAGAATTGGTGTGAGCTCGATGGCCGAAGGGAGAGGGGAGAGTGAAAGGACCCGGTTCGATGATGGAAAATTTATTGTGATAGCTTCATTTTATCTCCATTTTCGTACGGTTGTTGTTATCGTGAAACATATCGAGTGTTTCCATTGGGAAGAAGAACCGAACAACAAAACGGACGGTTGAGTGGAGCAAAACTCTGCGCAAACTTTCAAGTTAAACAACCTACAGTCTAACTGACCAAAAAATGCCACGAGATGGGAACTCGTTTTCGAGCATGATCCGGTGGGGTGGGAGTAGCCGGCCTGGGGAGGCCGGGATGCTGATGGTGTGGACAAATGCTTCACACCTTCCAACCGAGCGTGACATGACGTTACGAAGAGTGTAAGCGAAGATAAAGAATGGCTAAGCACCATCCCGAGAATGCATCCCCCCCCCACCCCACCCCACCGGTGGAGGAGGCGCACATGCACAACCCGATGCTTAGGCAAGCGCTGTGAGCTGATTGGCAGCGTTTCCGGTGTGTGTGTGTGTGTGGGTGGACAGTTTAGGTGGCCAAATGAACCGGCGGCCATTTATTTCGGGTGCTTTGATTTATTGGCAGTGGCAGCACCCCCGGGACGCGCTTGTAATGGACGGCCTGTTTGAGGGGCAGCTGGTGCAGGTTGATCACACTTGCCCCTCGGTCTTGGACGATGGATGGAGACAAGTGACCTCCCGAGCCGATGAGATAGACCGATGATGTAACGTTAATCACCGTTTCGATAAATGCCGTTCGGGCTCTCTCTAAATACGGGGTTTCTTTTTTCTTCTATGAGCTAAAACTAACGACGGTCAAATTCGAGGAGTCAAAGACTAGATTTTATTATTTATGGCTGTAACACTCCGGGGTATCACAAACCACTCATAGTTACCCTTTCGGAGATAGGATTCGATCTCGAACCGAAAGGCGTTCTTCATTGAGATGTTTAGCTCTGCCTCCTGCTGCCAAAGCAGCACAGGTCCCGTGGTCCAAACCTTGGCCAGGTGTTCCAAGGAGCGATTGGCCAGCTTGCGCCCAGGAGTCTCTCTGTGTGTGTGTGTGTGTGTGTTTGTGCCTCAGGTGCCTGTGGCGTTGAAGTGATTTGCATGCAAATTAGTATCGACCGGTATGACGCGGGACGCACGGGGGAGGTAGGCCTTTGGGGCCAGGGTAGTGTCAGGTTTCCCGTTTTCGGCCCCATCAGCAGGCGCAAACTCATAAAACTCATCAACCGATGATCTCATTCATTAGTAGTGTTTATTTAATCTGCGACCACTGTAGAACGCAGCGTTCGGCGTTCGGCCGCGAGAGGTCATAAACTAGATGAATTTATGGCCATCATAATCGTCCGTTTATACCCGGTCCGCGATACCGACTTCCGATCGGTTTTGCGACAGGTACTCGCGAGATGGTGTCGTCATGCCTTTTCTCTTATATGCCACCTTCCAACGGGGGATCGGCTTGACTTCCGGTGGTGCATCGATCGATAAGTAAATGATTCAATTTCTCAATCTCTTTGCAGAAGTGGCACCACGGTGCAGCTCGGTCGGCGCAGAAATGGGCGAACCAGTGTCGGCTGTTGACCCACGACACCCCGAAAGGCCGCTGGATTGATAGCTACGGTGCGTGCGGGCAGAACATCTTCGTGTCGACACATCGAGTGCCTTGGTAAGCGGAAGATTTGAGCGTTGAACCTCGAGACGAAGCTCTTCCGTGTCGAGGCCATCAGAAGTATGAGACGTTGTCACGCTAATCGAGCTCTTGCGTGGGCCTACCGCCAAGGCGAGTCAGCTGATTCTTCTTGCCTTTTCCTCGAGCTTCATATTTCCCAATGGCAGACTGACTGATTTTGATCGATCTCTGGTTCGAGCAACCGATTAGCCGACTCCCATTTGGATCCACTTCCTTCTGCGAGTTGGTCAGTGTGGAGTGGAGTGTGTCTAACCCTGTTTTTTTCGTCCTCCCTCTCTTTCTCTCTCTCCCCCACAGGGTGTTTGCGCTGCGGACCTGGTTTTTGGAGCGCCAGAATTTCACGTACGGCTCGAGCCGGAACGATCTGACCACGGTCGGACATTACACGCAGATGGTGTGGGCCGCCACGCATAAGGTCGGCTGCGGGCTGACCAAGTGTCCCCGGGGTGGTCCGCGAGGGAAGCCGTTCTACAACTACGTCTGCAACTACTGTCCCATGTGAGTGAGTGATAGGGAACGGTGAAGTGTGGCGTTCCCCCCTCATGTGGGGGGTTAACACTTTCCTTTGCTCCGCCAATTTGGAGTGTGAAACGCGCGCGACAATTAAGATGCCGTTGTGTTGAGTGCGCTGAAAATCTGCATTAGCCAAGACGGCTATTTCTGGACCCGCGACTGTGCGTGCGTTCGAAGGAGAAGAACTGACACTCGCGGCGTGGGCGGAGAGTTGCGAGTGGGACTCCTTTTCGGTCATGCGTCCTTGCACCAGTTGTGTGCGTTGATGTGCACTGATTTACGTCGCCACACCATGTGGCATACCCTATTTCACGGACGCCCCCGTTAGTAGGAGATTAAAATATTCATGCATCGTTACGATACGGAAAGCTAAACTTGATTCCGAACGTTTTTTGATTGATTGAATAAGGTTGGTTGGGTCCAGTAGGCACTGGCTCAATACAAAGAAATTGAAAAACGGTCAAGTTTTCACTGAAAGCAAATGAAAGTTTAACGGAACCGAAAATGATTAATTGGAAAGCGTGGTTTAAGGGTCGAGCTTGTTTATTTAAATAAGCCGTTGGCGTCGGCGAGCCCGGCGTCTCGCGTTTTTACTGTTGAGATGTTTATTATATTGTGGTTTTTACTTTCATTCACCTCCCACCCTTCGGCTGCTCTCTTGGATCGTCGGTATGCGTCAGTGGAAATCACGAGGAGAAATTGGGCCTCCCTTACAAACGTGGCCGTCCCTGTGGTTCGTGCCATTCGAACTGTCTGTCGCGGAAAATGAGGTAACAACATGGAGATGAAAATGCCCATAGAACGGTTTCAAAGTTAATTTGTACGTTTTCTTCTTCCAGACTTTGCACCAACACCTGCAACACGGCCGATCTGTGGGCAAACTGTCGCGATCTGTACCGAACCTGGCCCGGCTGGCTGTGCAATACGGCGACGCCGGAGGGTCTGGAGCGCCAGCGGAACTGCGCGGCCACCTGCACCTGCCACGGGAAGATACACGACTGATTCGAAGGAAAACGGCAACCAGAACCGGGGCCACCCAGTGTCCTGGAAAAAATATGTGCGTGTGTGTGTATGGTTTTTTTTTAAATATCTCATCAAAAACTCGTTCGCATTCATTTAAACTTGATAGAACCATTTAAGTTAGCTTGGGGAAAACCAATATCATTCATTATTTTTGGAACTCGATTGGAATTCTTATCGCAGCTTAATGTTAGTGTGGGGCCTTGGATAGTATAAGGGATAGGAGGTTGTAGGAAGCATTTCGGAATGCGCTTTCGCACGTGGTTAGGCAATTTCCGGAGAGCGTTCGAGGTAGAAGGAACCACGTGCGAATGGTAGAGAGCAAAAAAAAAAGTGAAAACCAGCAAAATGTTTGGACCCGTTGTGATGTAAATAAAATTGAACGAATTTAAATTTCCTCGACCGAACCTTCCACCGGCGTTTTAACTCGTTTTATTATGTATTTTGCACGGACCTTCCCGAAAAAATACGTGCCGTTAGCTTACGCCAGTTCGAACGGAACTTTTACCACGAGGGTCAATATTACACTGCTTTAATGTTGTCTGCGCGTGTGAGTTGCGATGTGTCACCCACAGAGGGTTCAGCTCGAGGCGTTAAGTTGACTTCCGGTGCAACATGACTCGCCGGGTATTACGAATCAAAGCCCCGAGCAGGGGAAACATGTGCCTATGCTGTTTATGGTGGTGCTGTTGGCACGGTTTTTCTTTTTTGTTCCGTTTTCCTCCCTTTGTCATTCGTGCTTGGAAAAAGGGGGCCAATGGAGATGACGCGTGAGATGGAGCCACCAACGCCGTCGACGTCACTGCGGGTTTTATGGATCTCCTAGAGGTAGGTGACATGTTTTACCTTCCGAAAAAAGTAATTTCAATTTTAACAACCAGCAAAGGCGAAAACTGACTAGCATGCAAATGTTTTCCGTGGAAAATCATTTAATTTTCTCTGACTTTGAATTATTATTTTACAACCAAACTCAACAATTTTCCTCCATTCTCACAAGAACCGTAAGAGGAATTTATGACTCTTCTGACGGATGGCTTCTATCGTACACTGACCTTGTATTGTGTTGAATACCCATGGCCACTCTCGGAGGGGCAGACCTCCCCCATTCGTCCCCACACGTTTTAGGTGAAGCATAAAGAGGGAGACCATCGGAGAGGTCACTCCGGGCTGTGGTTCCTCCGGTGTCCGGTTGGTCCGATCTTCAGTGGCAGGTGACCGGTGTCGTAAATAAAGTCATGAAAGTCCGACGATTGAAGATGAAACAACGACCGAACCGGTCGCCCTTTTCTATCAGAACCGATATAGCAAACCCTTCGTCGTCCAGTGAAATCGCTCATGCGAAACAACCCGAGACCCCGAAAAGAGTCAAGATGACACCGAAGGGGATGGGGTAGGGAACCGTGGCCCCCGTTCGCCATCAAACAGGGGTGTGTGTGTGTATGGTAATGCGGTTTTCTCACCATTCTTCAGACGTGCAGGGTAATTTAAGAATTCACAAAACATAATCAGAATTCATTACGTCGTTTGCGTTTTGGGGTGTGGGGAGATAGGTGAAGATGGTTGTGTTCTGTGTCAGTAACCCTCCCCCCTGTTCTGGGAAACTTCCATCATCGAACTCAAGAGAGAGGCCGTGTGGCGTCTTAGTGGGTTCCTCGAAAGTTTATCGGAAACCGATAGACCTACGGGAAATATGATAGGTTTTCGCGCCCCGAACCATCCCTTTATGAATGGAATTGAAGGCATCGATCGATTGAGGAGTCCCATCACGTTCCCAAGGGGAATTTAGATTGCGTGTTGAGAAAAAGAAGAAAGAAAGGGCCAGGCAGCAACATGTTTGCATGCGTTATGTTTTATTCAAATGCTGGGGCCGTTTCTTTTTTTCTAATTTGGTCAGCTCAAGATCAGCACCTGTTACAACACTTCGACATTCTAATAGAGAATTCCACCATAAGAGCGTGTGAAGAAAAAAGCAACCGGTGAAAAAATGTCCGCACGAGATGCTAGGACAGGAATTCCCCCCACAATGGGTTAAGAATTGAGCGATAAAATCCATCATGAAAACATTGTCGCGGTTGCGAATAGAATATGACTGTTTTAACACTGGTAAGGTCAGAGATACCTAACTCTTCGTTATGATGCACGCTTTTTTAGTTGTTTTATAATTTTTCTATTTATCAAAATCCCATACAACATTAATCGAGGAGGGTTTTTCATCGGTTAACCATAGTAACGCTTCATTCTTGAAAACACGTTACTTTGATAAACCGATGTCTTTACTCTAATTTAATCGATAAATGTAATTTAAAATGTTTAAGAAAAGAATTAAAATTAATGAAAAGCACCGTTTTGTTAATCAATCTTCAATGGAAATGGCAAGAAGGAATAGGAGAGAGTAAATAGCAAGAATATTTGAGAATCACTGCCTTAGACGACAGGCGGTTTGCACGTTCTTGGAATTGTCTTTTCAAAGAGCTCTTAAGACGTTATATTTTCCAACAAACAGTGTCATAATCGTTAAGTGAAACGATTAAGAAATTAAAATAGAATCTTCTTCCCAACCGTCTAATGAATACTAATGTTGATCGTCTGCTTCAAGGAAGGGTGAAAACGGAAAACATTCTCGTTCGTTTCACTCTCAGTGAAACATTTTCATCAAGACGTTGAATTTTTCCTTTGTTGAAAGAAAACTTCCCCCACATTTGACGACCGTACTTCCCATCGCAGCATGTGTTTTGTTTGGGTTCTGTCCGAGGTTTCGCACACATTTCCTTTTGGCACACCGTGACTACCGTGTTTCGCCCGGTCTCCCCTTCAGCCATTCCAGCCCTTAATTTGCGGAGGCCTTAACCTGCGTTATGAGCCTCATCATTTATGTCGCTTATGTTGCTGCTACCCCTTCCGTCAAACAACAAGTCGCCCAAGCGCATCACGCGTTAACTATTGCAGGGGGTTTTTTTCTATCTAAAATGTTGCCTTTTCCCTCTTCACACTGTCGTGTTGTGTTATCCTCCGTCGCCGACACGGGGAGAGAGTGGTACTTTATCCAACCCCGCAACAGTTCGTGCACGTACGCCTGGTGGCGCGGTGGACCAAAAGGTCCAGCGCAGGTGAAGCGTATCGCGAGTTCTGTATTTTAATTCGAATTCATGACGCCCTGCTCGTGTCTCTCTGTCTTTCTCACCTTAACTCTACCGTCCAGCTTAAGCATAAATCCGCGATCGCCGTCGAAGGGGGTGCATGCGGATGGTGGTTGGAAAAACCGCGCCACTGACCGTGGCAGCCCTCCCTCCCCCATCTCTCCCTCGCCTCGTGTGCTTCGTTGGGACTCTGCGTGTTTGTGTCGGACCTGGACCGGTGCGAGCCCAACAGTCGCGGCCGAGAGGCTCGAGTGATCGGTTCGAAAAGTTCGGTTTTCCCGCACGCCCGCGCGGTTTTCCACGTGATTTTTCCCTTCTACTCGACGGTGTGACAAACGTGTGTGCGTTTTTGTTTGTTTTTGGTGCAGAAATTAATTCGCTGAAAAGGTGGAAATTCGGATAGTTCCGTTAGTGATGTGGGTTTTTGGTCCCATTTTGGTGGAAAGTTCTGAATGAAAATGGTGGTGACAACGAGCACCCCGATCGGGGGAGCAAGTGGGGGTCATGTGATGGGAGCAAATATGCACACGTACAAACCACGTACACCACGACGTGGGATCGCCGATCGGGACGAGCGCAAAGTGCCCGGTTTCGGAAAGCTGATGGTGGTCAGTGCGGATATAAATTACGATGAAACGCTCGCGCCGGAAGTCGGAAGCGTTGGTGGCAGTGATGGCAACAACAATCGCGTGCGGAAGGTGTCGGGTTACGGTGAAGATGATGGCGGGGATGCTGGTGTGACCCAGTTGAGGTCGAAGTTTGGTTCCGGTGAGCAACAAGTGGTCGCGTCCAAGTGGCCAGACGGCATGGGGGGCGAAGGGGATGGGGCGGGTGTCTATCGGTTCGGTGAGGCAAGTGAAAGGGGTGTTCCTGCCGCCTGCTCGTCCGGGGTCATCATTGGGAAGCCGGTCAATCTGATGCTGTCGAAGATGTCCCTGCTGTGGAACACGAGCGGATGGCTCCGGATTTATTGTGGCCCGGATCGGAGCGAAATCAGCTCGGAGGATCGAAGCCGAATGATCCACGTCGTAACGACCGCGACCACTCTCGACGTGGTCAAAGATATGAACCTGCCAGGAGACTATACACTATGGGTAAGATAAAGAAAACTATTGTTTTTCTCACAATTTTGCGGGAGGAATTGTCAGCGATTGCTAGTCTATTATTGAATCTCGATCATCGGAAAAGTGTTGTAACAGCCAGTCACCTGTCGGAAAACAATTTTCGTTAATGATCTGTCCACTTTCATTGGGTAAAGCAACAACTCTTGATTCCATAATCGAAAGTGGTTGAACAAGCGTTTAACTATCGCTTCATTTGTCGACGATCTTGCAATTAACCACAGAGGATCTTGAGCGTGCGAATTATTTAACAACGATACACACCCCGGGTTGTGTTTCAAGAAGTGGTTAGTTGTTATCCACCTGTTGTATCGCTTCCTTCTTCAAACGATCTTGTAAACGAAGCTAGTAAGAATTCATGGCGACCCCATTCCGACCCCGATGGTGCGCTAATCGTGGGAATAACAACTTGTTGCGCGAGAATGTTTTTCCAACCCTGCGACAATTTGACAGCTAATTATGGGCGGAAAATGGTGGCCAAGGTGACGATAATTATTTGGCTTGTAACCAGAGATGGACGGAGATTTATTTCAGTTTTGGGAGTTGGTAGCAAACCCCAACTTGGGTCTTTTAAAATTTGCACCAAAGGATACGAAGTTAAAAAAATATTAAAAATTAATAAAACTATGGCATTTTCTCATCACACTAGACAAAAATTGGTCAAAAACTAGGCAAACCACATTAAGTGAAGAATGATCCCTTACAACGCATGCTGGTCGAGAACACGTTACTATGGAAACCGATGATGTAACGTTAATCTCAACAAGCTGCTTGGAGTTAGATGACTTTCGAAGGTCCTCCAGAACACGTTTGTTCCAATGAAATTGTAAAATAATATCGACCAAATTTGATATTTTCAACATGTAAACACAAACAACTAGATAGTTGGAGAGAACAATATTCCATCGCCGGTTGTTTTTCCTCTGCTCCACACGAAGAGATTCTCCATTCAGTGCACATGCACCTAAATGCACCGGTTAAAAGTGAAATTATCACTGCACCCTTTTTGCAGCTGCCATCCGAATGTCAATCCAGCAACCTTTCTCCCGCGTATAAATTGTATAAAATTATCCACACACCGGCTCAGGGGCACCACTTTCTCATCTGATGCATTTCCGACAAACAACAGGTTCAGATCGGCGGCGGACGGACGCGCCGGCTGGAGGAGAACGAGTACCCGCTGCTGGTGCAGGAGGAATTCCTGAAGTCGCTCGGCTACTTCGACGAGTCGCGGCGCGCCCGGCTCGGCATCGACCCGGAGCTGAAGCACCTGATCCGGTTCCACGTCGGCCCGGCCGAGATACCGATGTGCAAGGGCGTGCTGCGCTCCGGCACGGTCGAGGTGCTCAAGGGTCTGGTGTTCCCGCAGTGGCGCCGGCGTCATCTAGCGGTCGTTGGCAGCAAGCTCATCCTCTATCCCGGTAAGTCCACCCCCTTGGTCGATCCGCGATCGCCCGAGCGTATCTGACGTTCTCCTCCTCCCGCAGGTAACGCCTCGTTCCCACCGGAAGTGTACGAGCTGGCCGGGGCCAACGTGTTCGAGCATGCACCCTGCGACAACCGGTTGGTGATCAAGATCGTCCCGAAGAGTGGCAGTGGCAGCACTTCAAGCGACAGCGCCAGGGATAGTCTCGATCGTGGTTCGTCGATCGCCAGCGTCGACTTCATCGATTGCTCCGGGACGATGGGAGTGTATCCCGGTTCGATGACGGCGGTGTCCAGCTCGAACTCCAACTCCGGCGAACGTGAAACGGTGCTGTTCCTTGGCTTTCGCGAGTCTTGGGAACGCGATCAGTGGAGTATTTGGCTCTCGGTGGTAAGTTGTTCCTGAAGGAACCGCTTTCTTGAGGAAGATCGTTTCATAATTGGGCTGTTGTTTTAGTAACACTCCTCTGTCGGGAGTGAGTGGAAGGTCGCGTTGGGTAAAGTACATTCCGAAACCACAAACCTGGTGCAGGCCTATATCATGCCAACTTCTTCGTGCGTTTCGGATCGATGACTTCGGCCAAGAAATCGGCTCGGTTTTTAAAACGGCAACACACATAAATAGAATAATCGGCAACCTTCTTACGAGGAAGAACGGCTGCGTGCGGTTTGGCTGCAGGTGCATCCACCTTGCACCAGTCCATTCTCTTGTCCGTGGTGCGTCGGTTTTTCCCCGCTCGAGTGCATCGCGATGCACGGGCGGGTTGCATTTACCCATATATATATATATTTTTTTCCTTTTCTCTTGTTGGTATTGGGCCGTTGGCGTGTTGGTCAATTAATTTCACCATGAATTGATTGCGTTCTACTTGGAGGGATCTTCGAGTTTGTTTTTTGTAAGAATCAACGTACGATAACTGAAGGGCTCATCGACCCTTTTTGTGAGACTTTCCACATGGGCAGTAATGAGTGGCTTTTAAATCAGTGGTAGTGATAACATGAAGGAAGTATGTAAACATATATAAAGTTAATTAAAAGACTTAAAGAAGAAGTAAAAAGTGTAATAACACAAGAAAGATTAAAACAACAATTCGATTCTCCTTGAACTATTTTTTGGTAAAGAGGTAACAAGTAGAAAAGTTAATTCATTTTACCGTTACATGTTTTATTTAATCTAAGAGCAAAGTACTTGCTAAATACTGCAATTTTACATTCACCAACATTGTGTTACGAAGCTTTAAAAAACTACTCATTTGTCTTGTTTGAATTTAATTTGTTAGAACACTACATTTGCGCTACGCAAGTACCGTATCGTCGTTCATGTTGGTACGTTTAACCATCAAGAAATAATTGAAGTTCACATTAATGTTCCTCACAAACCGCTTAGCTCAAAATTGATCGAATTTTGCGGAGTATAAAACCCGCTCGTGCTCAAATCTTTCCCCCTTTTTAACAATGCTTTCCTTCTGGAGCAATCATAAAACTCGCTCAAAACGAACCTTCAACCTGCTGTGCTTAGGCAAAGACAAAGAAAAGAGGCCCCATTTCAGCTTCGCAACCTATTTCACTGCTTATGTGCATCCTCGGTAGCGTTAGATACGCTTCGCAGGCTCCGTTCGGGAAAAAGGGGGAAGGACCTGAACCGGAACCGGCCTGAATCGTAACCTGCCCGAGATCTTTCCAGCAGACATCGGCGGACATCGGCTTGTCGGAAGTGGCAAGAAGGAACGTAAGAAAGACCGCACGCCATATGATGTCCGACACAAAAGACGCGGACGAGCAATTTTCCACCAGCGTTTCGGGTAATGAAAGTAAAACTTGAGCTTTTCTCTACCGAATCGTTTGGGGTGGATTTAGCTGGTTTGCTCGGACTTGTGAGGATTTGTTTTGGACCCGTCGGAGGTCGGTTCTCTTGGTGGAAAACCATTCCGCAGCAGAAGTAGCGGAAATGGAAATGCACGGCCAACGGTTGCTCACACATTTCTCTTTCACCCGTCGCGACGTGACGTTGGGTTTTCGGTTGATGTTTTTCCCCCTTTCAAGAAAAACCTGTTGGCTTGAATGGTCCGTCTAGCGGAACGAGAGTGGGGTCCACCGCATGTGATTGTGTCATAAGAGATGCGAGCCGCACGATATGATCGTCCTTCAGTTTGAGGGGATTTATTTTTTAAACGCAGATTGCGTTGGTGGACGGAGAGTTCCGAAACGATTCCGTGCGGCTTTGGAGGTAGTAAATTAAATAACTCCATCGTTCGCGCTCGGTTCGGTCATCCATCTTCCGCGGGGTCTTTGACATTATTTCATGTGCAACGTCGCTTGTGGTCCGTTGACAAATTGACTCCGAGCTTGGAGTGATGTTTTAGGCTGTTGCCTAAGCTGTACACGATATTTCGCCAATCTAACGTGCCTGCCGATTTCTCAAACACATGTTTTTAACGGCGGAAAGATGAGATGTTCACAAAGCGCGAAACATAATTGTAATGAAGGATGTACGGCATTGAGTTGCACACAGTTGACTGATGCAATAAATACATCAATTGTCGCCGAAGCCATGAAAGTTAACCAACTTTCATTCTGATTCTAAAGATTCCAACAAAGTCCCAATCGCTTATCGTAAGCTCCGTTCCTTTGCATCAAAGATCTACGAAAACATCGCACAAAAATGTGCTCATCTTCCCTGTTTGAACTTAATTATGGTATGAAGTAAATGTGTAACAAATTTCCTGTGGCCGCGATGGTGGGCGGTTCGGCCTCGGTGGATCTGTTGCTCAAATTACCGTAGCATACGAGCTTCATGATGCATGCTGCACTAATTAGGAGAGCCCCAGGTTACACAACCGGCGTCCAAAGATGTTGTTTGTGGTGCGTCTCGAAGAAATTGCTATTGAATGTTGTTCGGATGTTGACTGAAGGTAAATCAAAACGTAGCTGCTAACCGAAATAAGCACCAAAAAGCCATGGGAACAATGAGGAAATTAGTGAGGATGGAATTGAGTATGCCTGGTTTCAGCAACTGTTTTCCTTTTTGTTGCGATTTTGATTATGTTTATGTATTGCATAGATTTTGGTCATTTTTTGTTTGGTTGTTGAAAGAGAGTTGTTTGATTACTTTAGCACTATTATCGTGCTATCGTTTATACTCAACTAAGCTCACTTTCATTACTATACAGTTTTTTTTATTATCTAGGATGGTTTTACGCAATGTTAACTATCCTAGATCGTAAAATAAGATTTGTTTTAAATTTTCTAAAACATGTTCTCACTACTTCATTCTACAATAACAAACAAATTTTTGTGTTCCTTCAAGATTAAAATTGAAAGCAATCAAAATTATCAATGCAATTGTCTTCAGCCCATCTTTGAGCGCTTAGCTGTTTTCCTTGCCGCATGCGAGTCAACAAACCATTACAATGAACAAGGGAAATAAAAAATGTAATCGTTGTTGGATGTGGCACGTGCGATATGGATACAACAAGTGACTCAGAATTGTTCATGCTTGCGCTCTTGTGTTTTCGCGGTGGGGTTTCGGAGCTTCCCTTTAGTCATTCGGAAGTGGATTGATGCAACCCATCTTCTTCCACCTGCGCATAGTCCTATCGTTAGGCGAACGAACGGATCTCGTCGGGCTGTGAGCCAAATAATTTTATGTAATAACGTTTACCGTACGCTTAAGTGTGGTCTTCTGTCGCACCAGCACCAACCATTTGCGCACTACTTGCGCGAAAAGCGTGGCGCAAAGTAACGACGATGGTTCCGACACTGAGGAAGACGACACTCTCCCGGACTGTTTTCGGTCGTGCGAGGTCGAGGTTCTAGTCCAGTTGCTAGCAGACGTTCGGTAGAGCACCACGTCTTTCCGGTGGAAATTAGGCGTCTCGAGGAGTGAACTTGAGCGACCAGTTGAGGGAAGTGCGTTGATGTGCTTTTGTGCTATGGTTTTGAATAAGTGTATCGTTAAAACGATGGGCGATGGGACGTCCAGTTTAAAGTCGAACAAAAGTCGTGTCACCTTCTCCGACGTGGAAAACATTGAGATGGACTCGCTGGAAATAGAGTTCGACAGGCTGGATCAAATAGTGGGAAACGATGGGAAAACAGATGACGAGAGTGTGTGCATTCGTAAGCGATCAGCAGTGAGTTTCGTTTTTATTAAAATTACACGCCAATGAAACGATCTTCGCGTTATGCAATGGGTGTTGAAATGTGAAGTGCTAATTGGGCTTACGTTTTACAGGATGAACCCGATCGCAGCACCAGCCTGCGGTTGGATCTGGGCGACTCGGGGCTGCAGCAAATCCCGGACATCTTCCTGCAAGCCCCGAACGCCGTCGAGGAGCTGCTAGCGGGTCGCAATAAGCTTCAGGAGATCGCCCTGCGCGCGCTCGGGCAGTTTACGTACCTGAAAGTGTTACGACTGGACGGAAATGGGCTTAAGGATTTTCCCGACAGTCTGTACAACCTGCGTAACCTGCGGTTGCTGGATTTGAGCGAGAACGAGATACGAAAGCTGCCGGATACGATAAGTGCGCTTAAAAAGTAAGTAGCATATTTCATTGAAGATTGTGAAAATTTATAAAATTCATAAAAATGGTTGGTGTATTTATGTATTTATTAACGATCAACTCAAAAAGCTGTTATTTTGACCTTCGAATGTTGGATTTTCTTTTGACGCCGTAAGGTATGCAACATGCATTACATCGTTGGTGAATCGGTTGAGCCGGTTCGCGAATCAAATTTTAAATGTGAACACGTGATTTCCCGGCAGTTTTTTCAATTTCGTGATAGTGATGTAGTGATACACCGTAAAACTCGACAATATTGAACTAAAATATGACTATTTCAGGATATTTAAGCGGGCTATTAGTGATGCAAATTCAACGAAAGCGTTTTCGAACCGTCAATCAAACAATCTAAGTGTTATGTTGCTTCAGCGAAACTCATCACAGATAGACATCTCTCCGTAACCGTTTTCTGTCGCCTGCCGGATGATGCATTTTCGTGCTGTCGCGCGTATGAGTGAAGGCTCCAGCAATGGTTCAAGGAAAAGGGCTCTTTTTAAAACGCAGTAATGGAAGTCTTGTTACTGGCGTAGCGAATGAATGATCTGATAACGAGCCTCTTCCAACTGTTGTCGTAAAAATTGCGCACTCGAATGCATCGAACGAAACACTTAAAACCGCCGAACAGGTGCTAGGTTCGTCGAAGTTACTATGCAAAAGACGAAAGTCACCATAAAGTCAAGTGTCGACTCAAGGGTACCGGTAGTAAGGCGTCTTAACAGGCAAATGAATTAATTACGCATGCATGCACAAAGCACGATGGTTCTGCATGACGAACCCGTCCGTCATACCGTTTGCCCTGACCTACCAGTGGGTGTGTGTGTGTGTGTGGGTACGACCGATGGCGTCTTAAGAATAGGAATCATTTTCAACCATATAAAGGAAAATCCATAACACAACACTTAACCTCCCCCTCTTAGAAGAGTCCGGAGTATCGAGAATATCTCGAATGTGACATCAATTTCTGTGAACCATACCGTCCAGCACGAACCTACCCGTTCCAGTGCCGCTTCGAATGCGAACTTCCGGTGGTTGCGCACTCATGCAGACACTTAAAATTAGTCACTAAAAAGACGTGGCGTATCTGTTTCTTTTTTTTCCCGCGGGTCGAGAAGTCTCCGTATAAAGTAATCCTCGATCCCCGGTCTTTGTGTTGGTGTGCGAGCTGGCAACAACAACGTTGATGGGGTCTTGGCAGGTCAAGCTTGAAAGCAGCACACAGTGGCCGGGGCCGGGAGTTTCACTAGTCGCTGTGCCGCGAAGCGCAGAAGAAGACGCCACGCTCGTACACGCGTTTCGCTACTACTCAGAAGGCGAAGGCGTCCGGTCTCTCGCAGGAGACGCAGTTTTCCTTTCGCGGTACCTTCGAAAGTCCGGCAGGGCGAACCGATCGACTAGTAGCAACCGAGTGGCCAAGTAATGAAGTGGTGCCAGAAACCGGCCCGCCTTTTTTTCCAGCGTTGAGCTCGAGCTCGGAAAAGTCAGCCAGTCGTGAACGAACACCAGTCGTCGTACTTTGCCATCGCATAACGTGGGTGGATGCCGTTCCCTTTGCGTACTTCAATCGAGTGTAGACTATCGAACAATTCAGGTAGTAGTTTTCGCAAAGTTTCCTCCAAATTAAACCTGAAGATTATGTTTGAAATCGTTCTTTGAAAGTTTAAAGTGTTAAGCTCGTGAATCATCTTTATTTGGTAACCATTCCGGACGAAAAGGTTTCTTGAACAGGTGAGAGAAAAAAAGTTATCATTTTTTGAAGTGTACGCAAGTAAAATGATTGTACGATACAGTTCAAAGCGCTTCGAACGAAGCTTTAATTGTTCCCTTCATCGTATCATAACGTTCGAATTGTTTTATTATAAGGGCAGTGGATCAAAGCAGCACCGAAAGAAAGGGAAATCTCTAGCCAACCGTTGCTAGGGGATGCCCGAAAGCCCAGCGTGTGTGTTTTGCAATCCCGACCAACACCGGTCGCCGTGTGTGAGGTGAAGTGAAAAGTGCAGGGAAGCGAAAAAACGAGGTGTTAATTTCGAAATATCCGCTGCCGTTGAGCGTAAAGATGGTTAATGTTGATAGATCGGAGACTTCGGTTCGCATTTTCGGCTTTATTTACCCTCCGCCTGGACCTTCGATTTGGTGTGAGCCTGCGATGGGCTGTTGGGCAACGGACGACGGACACAACAGAAGACTTCAACGACCGACCAAGCGAGGAAGGCGATGTGAAATAACCCGCGTACGCACTTAGTCGTGTGCATTTGTGCAATTAAATCTGTTTTGTTGTTCTTACGATGTGGAGCCGCCCTTCACTCCCAGTGCGTGTCCTTTCCAGTTCTCGTGCCAACAACTAGTGAGCGATAGTGAACACTTTCGAGCGGTGCTCCAACCAAAGGACAAACACTTTTACATTTCACTGCCGAAAACTCGACCGTTGCTCGCTGACCGTGACGTACTTTCGGTTACTTTCGGTGCTGCTTAAGCTACGAGTTTGTGTTCCATGGGCAAAAGATATGTGATAACAAAGCAAAAAAAAAAAAAAGTTCATCGTTCAGAGGTGAAGAAAAGAAACACAAGTGATACGGAAAGCTTATCAATGCGAGAAATCGGTGCGCGAATCAGTGGACCACATTTAACGACGGAAAACGGAGATTTCGTTTTCTAATTGGAGCTGCAACGTATAATCGGATGATGTGCATTTATTTGACCGTTAGGAAATGGCTTATGGACCATTTCTGTGATGACTTTTCCAAAACGAAGCGCACATTTTCGGCATTCAGCTGCGCTAAACTGTGATGCGTGGAAAATATGATAATTTGCTTTGAATAATTTGCGATGGTTTATTTAGATCACATTTCTTGTCAGCCCATATTTAAAACTGAACCATTTTGTTACGCTAAAAAGAAATGAGTTATTGCACTCGCAACCTTTTGTGAGTGGAACATATCACGATAGCGCCATATCAAATGGCTGGCATGGATGCCGTGAGCATTATTTAACCCCAAATGTTACTTTCATTTGGTACAACTCACCGAAAAATGTATAACTGATGGAAAAAAGCCACGATTCTTCAACGCACGCACATGTTACACGATCCGTAGGGCCGAAACGTTGAGAAAAACAAAGAAACCACCGGGGTTTAAAGTATGTTAAGGTATGCTTTCGTGTGTTTTCCACGGGAGGCTATTTTGGAGGGCTGGCGTCGGAATACATTAGTTACAGTGCGATGATTTCTTCTTTATGTTTGATGAATATTCAGCAAGATATTCTCTCCGCTTTGTCTCAGATTGACAAAGAATGACGCCTTTTTGGTTGGATTTAAGAAAGAACATGACTTATGATAAATCATGGAACGTTTTTGGTTTCCAATAAGTCTTAAACGGGTTTCCAAATTCGAAAAACCGTTTCAAATGTTTGGATTGATCTACTTCGCACGATGAGTTGAGTAACGTTCCAAGACATGTTCGAAGAAGAAGCAACTAAAAAACCTTCTCTTTAGACAGCGAAAACAAAAAATAAACGTTCGCATCGGAAAACGTGCACGCATAACGGCCACTTCGAATGCAGCTCGCTTACGTGTGCTTGCTGCACCGAAAACGGCATTCCCCTTTTTTTTCATGCGCATTGTGGGGCGATTTTTTTTTTGCCATCGAGAGTTGACTGAGAGTTGTGTATGTGTTCGCGTCGGCTTTGGCCCTAAATTTTCCATTGAATTTCCACCAGCAAAGATACCGCTCGAGAGGAAAAGAACTTCTGCCCACGGACCGTAGTTGGCCCGCTATTGTTTATGTGCACGAGAGCGAATCAACATCGATTGAAACCGATCTGCAAGAGGATCACGGATCTGTCTCGGGTCGGGACGGTCTTACCTCCGCTGGTAAAGTTTTCGCGGAAAACGGCGTTTGACCGAAATCCAGAAAACACAAGCATCGCTTGTCAAATTATGGCCAATATATTAAGTGATCACAAACATGATTGATGCTATCCGGCTACCGGTAGGAAAGCAAGAAAGTGAAATTTGCAATCATCGCGCAGGAGATAGTAGGCTTCGAGACCGACGTCTTGGAAGGAAAAAAGGCGAGTGAAAGCGCTAAATGAGCGAAGGAGCAAGCAAAAGAGGGAGAGAGAGAGAGGTCGAGTTTGCGGTGTGTACCTAGTTGGTCAGTTGATCGTAGTAAGTGAGCCATGAAATGGACTCGGTGCCTTATTTTTTCCCTTTCGACGCAGCCTGCTGCAATCGCGGCGGGGCCTTATCTCATTTACATAACGACGCCAGCAGCGGACCGTAAATGTTTGACTATTTTTATGCCCGGCCCTCGTCCCGCTTGCCCGGTGCTGGCACGAGTCACAATGTTGGTTCAGGTGGAAATCAAACAACTTTGATTGACATGTTTGCAACAATCGGGTTCTGGCGCGAGGAAGATGAAACTGAAGACGGGTTGCCTCACATTTGGACATTGAGCAATTATTCTGCAAAGAGCCACATGGTTCAGCAATATTAAAACAACTTCTTTTTTATTGCTCTTGTGATGAAATGCATTTTAAGTTCGATTTTCCTTTCTCTGTTTCTTTGCAACCGTAGCTTGGAGGAGTTTTCCATCGAAAGGAATGAGCTAAGGGAGCTGCCCGACAGCTTGAAGGGCTTGAGCAGCTTGCGAGTGCTGAATGCGGCCTTCAACCAGCTCGAGAAACTCCCATCCTTCATGGTGAACAACATGCGTTCGATGAGTTTGTTTGTAAGTAAATTAGGCTTATCACTTTCTTGTTCATCTTCGACACGCGAAAAACTGATTTTATCTTAATTTTGTAGCAAAGAAACGACTCACTTCGAAATGGACACTTGCAGCTACGGGAGGTGGTGTCCCAGAAGGGTGAAGAGAAGCCGGATGTTCCTCTGACGAAGGTCAACCTGAGAGGAAACCAACTGAAAGGCAGCATCATACTGGGGAACTATGGGGTAAGTAAGGCGATAAGTGCAGAATTTAAAGGTGTTCTTAAAATATGCTTTATGGATTTTCTTACAGCTACTGACGCAGTTGGATGTGAGTGAAAATTCGATCGAAATTATGGACTTATCGGCGTTGGACAAGCTGGAGACGATACAATGCTGCCGGAACAGCTTGCGAGAGCTAACGCTTAGTGGACGGAACCTACATTCGTTGATCGCTGGCAACAACAGTAATGAAAGAGAAAAGTATCCCTAGGTTCAGGTTCTAATTAAAGGCTTCTCTCCAATCCCTTAGATCTCACCAAGATCACCGTCCGAGCGACTCCTACGCACCTCAAGCACATGGACCTCAGCCACAACTGTCTTCAGGAGCTACCGGATTGGCTCGTCGGATGTCACCAGCTGCGAACGTTGTACGCGAACAACAATCAGATCCACACCATCTCCGAGCATCTGCTGAACAACGAACATGCCACAATCCAGACCCTTCATCTGGCGTACAACCGGTTGACCAGCTTCCCGCCGATGGTCAAACGCAAGCTCCCACTCCAGAAGCTCTACCTACAGTGCAATCTGATTGAGGATCTGCCCGAAAACTTCTTCATTGCTTGCGAGCGCTTGACGATCCTTAATGTGTCCAGCAATAAGCTGATGACGCTGCCGATCATCTTCGGGTCCAACTGTAGCTTGGAGCGGCTGTACGCCACCAACAACGCGTTGACCGACCGGGTGCTGGATTCACTCATCTGTCTACCCCGGTTGCGTGTTCTTCACCTCGGGTACAACCTGCTAACCACGATGCCTGAAACGTGTATCGCTTGTTGGGGAGATCTGGAGGAGCTGGTAATATCCGGAAATAGGCTTCGTCATCTTCCAGAGAATCTGGCCAACATGGCAAATTTGAGGGTCCTGCGAGTCCACTCGAACCAGCTGCAGACGGTGCCGTCTCTCGGACGGACCATCACCCTAAGGGTACTAGATTTGGCGCACAACCAACTGGATAAGGTCAACATCGTCTCGCTGGTCCCGAGGAACCTTCAGTTTTTGGACCTCTCCGGTAACAAGCAGCTCCAGGTGGATGCCCAACAGTTGCAGGCCTGCCGCACCCATCGACCGATGGCGCTGGTTGATGTGTCCGGGAAGAATCGTCCTTCGCTGCCCACCACACCGCTCCCCTACCAGGAACACGAAGATTACGAACCCTGCTGGAAGGTAGGCTTTGCGGAAACCAGCGGATGCCTTCCGAAGCTCTACATCGCTCAACTCCGCCTACCCGGGTTCTGCAACTCCGAGGGCCTGTTTGGGCTGTTCGACGGTGAAACGAGTAACGCCGTACCGAACCTGCTGGTGAAGGCCATCCCGAAGATTCTGCTCGAGGAGCGCACGGTTAAGGAGACGGCAAACGATTACATGAAGTACACGCTGCTCTCGGCCCACCGGGAACTGAAGCAGCGGGGTCAGCAGGAAGCGGTCAACGTTACCCTGTGCCACATAGCGCGGAGTCGCGTACCGACGGAGACGATGAGTTACCTACCGCAGGCCGTCGCCGGGGGACGGAAGTTCATACTGCGTGTCGCAACCGTTGGCGAGAGTTCGGCGGTGCTGATCAAGCACAACCGATGTGTGCTACTGAACAAGGGGAACCCGGCGAGGAAGCTCGGTCTGAGTGCAAACTTCCCCGTCACCGTGCCGGATCCGGAAGTACAAGAGGTGGTGCTAACCGACGCCGACGAGTAT
The DNA here is from genome assembly GCF_943734705.1 of Anopheles coustani. Classification (NCBI taxonomy): domain Eukaryota; kingdom Metazoa; phylum Arthropoda; class Insecta; order Diptera; family Culicidae; genus Anopheles; species Anopheles coustani. Next base: position 4,402,639 of record NC_071289.1, read on the forward strand.
CTGGTGTTGGGAAACAAGAAACTCTGGGAGGTCATCACGATGGAGACGGTGGCGGAGGAGATCCGCAAGGAGGAGAACATACTGCTGGCGGCGAAGCGCGTTCAGGACATTGCCCAGAGCTACGGTGCGGAGGAGAACCTGAGTGTGATGATCGTGCGCTTCAACAACCTTGGCACGGATGTGGACTTTCTGATGCGTGAGCTCCGGCAGACGATTCGCAAGAAGCCCACCCTCGCCCCGAGTGGGAGTGTGATTTCGGGGTTCTGTAAATGCGGTTGCTGCTGCGAGACGAACAACAGCTGCTGTCATTCGGCCGCCGCTTCCGCCGTGCAGTTCGTGCGACATCCGTCGGGAAGAAGCGACCGCTCGTCGCCCAGTGGACAGAGCGATCAGACGAGTGGTAGCGAAACGGTACGATCGAAGGGGATCGCCGAGTCACTGGCACTCTCTGCAGCTGGCACGGGATCGTTGGTTAGTAGACGACCGAACGCCACCTACCTGGCGAACGAAAGGCGTAGTCTTCGAGGGGGAGTTGTTCGCGCGGTTCGAGCCCGAATCGAGGAGGAGAAGGAAAAGGAAGGGATGGACGAGTCCGATTCGGCCATGTCGGAGGAACAGTTCAAATGCTGGGAGTACATGCTGGAGCAGAACACACAGCTGCTCTTCGACAAGGAGCTAAACACTATCTCGCGGGGATTCGTCGGGAAGCGTCAGATGGCAGGGAACGTGGGAACCACTTCCGATTCCGGCACCAACTCATCTTCCTCCATTGGGAGTAACCTCACCAAGTTGCAGCTGAAACACCTTTCCACCAGCTCCCCTCAGCTGGCCCAGCTGGAGAGCGACAGTGGGCTCAACTCCTCGACAGCGAGCGGATATAGCGCAACCGGACTGATGACCACGGCCCGGGCAACTCCGTTCCTCTCGAAGCAGTTCGGTTCAACGCGCTCCTTCCATCCGGCATCATCCCAGAGCTACTTCAAACCAATCCAGTACAACACCGCTGCCTCGACCCGACCCCGTCCCATCAACACCGGTCCGAATGCGGCCTACTTCGGGTCCCTGCAGCGCCTGATGCCGTACAACCTGGAGTACGACATGGGCGCGGTTCAGGATCGGTACGGTTCGAACGGGAACATCATCGAAAGCAGCACCCTCGAGCTGGACACGATCGATCCGGACGGTGGCCGGATGCGGCAGTACTGGGGTGTCGCCACGACCGAGCTGTAACCACGGTTTCGGAACACACATCGCACGCTGGACAACGAACAACGAACACGACTTTCATCGACGGAGAATCGCCCTCCGGGTTTCTCCGTGTTTTGTGGTGTATTTCTCGATCCTCGGGGTTGAGCCGACCTTCGGGAGGGATGGCTTGCCTTTGTTTTTAGCAATAAATTAAATAAATATGTACACATTTCAATAAGGATACGACCAGATACACCGCATTGCCTTTTTTCCTTGCCTTTCTAGTAATTAGTAAGTAACTGAACTAGTTGGTATATTTTTATACGTACGACGTCGAATGTTCCGTTTCACTGGGGAGGCTGATGCTCTTTTGGTTCCCGTTCTTCTCCTGCTGCCGAGGAGTTAGAGATTTTGGCCATCGTTCGCATTCGCACCTTTAAAAGTTTGCCTCTTGCCCGGCTTCCAGTGAAGAAGGAAAGGATGAGAAAAAGGATGGCTGTTCGATCTCCACTCCGTACCTTTCCTCTTATTTAACCTACTAATATGTTTTTTATACACTACACTACATCAAATTTACGACCCTTTTTTTGATTTAACTTGTTTCTCCACTTCAGCTCTCCCTCAGTTTCGGGCTGCCTTAGGTAAAATAAAGGCCGTTTTCCCCGTGACCAACTCTGCTCTAAAGGAAACTGCTTTATCAACCTTGGATGAGTTTTGGTTTTGTTTCGTTTTTCAACACCCGCGCATCGTGTGTTTAAATAAAAGTGTTCTAAGGAACGCGGGGAGGAGGGCAAAAACGAACTCTCCTGTCCTGGGCCGGACATATGTTCGAGCCGTCACTCCCGACAGCTGTTACGTATAGATTGGACTATCGTTCTGTTGGCATCCTGCAGGGCTTGTGGGGCGCTGTCACAACCAACAATCCCGATTTTACATGCTCAACACTCAGTTTGCCGACTAGCACCGCATTGTTTATATCTGACTCGCTGGGTGAAATCATCATTGACTGTTTCGGTTCTCTTCACCCCTAGTGGACTAGTACTTTCTCTCTTGGTTATTCTGTTGTTTTGGGAGGAACTGGGATTTTGGTTTCAGGTTCGACTGGTTAATTCTTAGCTAAACCGTGTTGGCTTTCCTACCGAAAGACTGGAAGTGCACGATGATGACGGTGATGATGATGGTGTTGTACGCAGAAAGGGATTGTTTTCGTGATGATTGTTTCCGTGCTGTTGTTGCTGGACTTTTAACCTAGTCTATGCTACAAATTAATACTAAACCAAAGTAATGGAAGCTGGCCTTGGAAAGGTTTTTTCTTAGGAGATGTTAAAGGAACTTAATCGTACGCATCAGATGGCTTAAGACTCTCGTTAGCTATGGCACCGTGTAGATCTACCGTGTGTTGATGGCGAAACCAATTCTTAGCATTTAGAAAGAAAACCTGAACTCCAGAATCCAGTAATATAACTTAAACGGGTGACTTAGGGCTCATAACTAGTGCTTTTGTGGACTGGAGTTTGTGATGGGGGGAAGGGCTTTTGTCCATCAGTAGTGTAGCGCTGAAGTCCCATTCGGTTGGTTCGGTGGCTGACTGAGGCCAAGGGGTTGCGCCGTGGATGGAGGACCTGCGCTGGAGGGAGCTGGACAGTCGGGACCGAGCCAGGAGTCGGGGCTCGGCGGAAAGTCGGGATAGCCTTGCGCGGGACTAGAATCGTTGCTGAGGTCCGACACTGCGCTACCGTGCAGCCCAGGGGGGCGAGCTCCAGGGTGCATTGAGCTTAGGGGTTGACCTAAAACCGAGTGGCTAGGAGTTAGATACGTCTTCTTTGGTCGGACGACTTCATTTAATTGGGAATACTTACTCACCTAGTGGTGTGTAGACGATGTTGTCCGGATACGACCCGTACGGATGGCCGGAACCCATGGGCGGAGGTGAGTGGCTGGAGAGGTACGGCGGAGGGCTTCCGTTGCCGTGGATGTAGGACCCTCGGGCACTGTGTGGCGAAGCGGACAGCGGGTCCTCCAGGCCCATATTGGACGTACTGTAGCTATCGTTGCTAAGGTCTGCAAAAAGAGTAGTTCCCGGGGTAAGTAATGTCAGTTCCCAACTCTCTCGGGGAAAAGAAACCCGAGGACCTCGGCCACCGACTACTTACCATGATGGCTGAAGCTATCGAGATCGATTTTCAGCTCGTCCTTGTCGAGCAGTTTATCGTGTCTGCTCGGTGAGGACGTGCCTTTCATCGAGCGGAAGTACTGACTCCACCGAGTTCGACCCGCGTCCTTCTTAAGCCTTTTCTCTTTCGCCCGCCTGCAGACGAAGGGAAACACAAGCGACACAGAAATGGGGTCAGTGTTGATGCCACATAATGCTCCGTCACGTACACGTTCTTACCTGTTCTGGAACCAAACTTGCACGACACGCATATCCAGACCGGTGTCCTGCGAGAGCTGCTCCCGGACGTGCCGGGCCGGCTTGGGACTGCTGTTGTAGGCGCTCTTCAGCGTTTCCAGCTGTTTGGCGGTGATGGTGGTACGTGGCCGCTTGTTGGACGACTCCCCATCCAGCGAACCGTCGGACAGGTACAGCCCTACGGAGAACCATAAGCAATCAAACATAGTCCCGAGTTGGGTTAAGTTCGGTGTACGCACCTTTCGCCTTGGCCGCCTCGTAGTCCGGTTTGCAGATCAGCTTGCAGTCCTCCATCAGGTAGAACTCGTCGCCGGTGTTGAGCTGCCGGGAGCACATCGAACACATGAAGCACTGCAGATGGTAGACGTTGTCCTGCGCCCGCCGGACCACTTGCGTCGGAGGAATGCCGAGATCACAGGCCGCACACTTCGTGCCGTAGCGCCTGTCGGACCAGCGGGGGAGGAGGGGAGTGGGCGAACCAACCAGAGATTAACACATAAACAATCCGTGTGCACGTTGCTGCGGTAGGCGGGCCGTGGCGCCGTGATGTTAAATACTTACTTGAAGAAGTCGTCCTTGCAGAACAGCTGACCGTTGCGGGCGAAGCACTTCTCGTTCAGCTGCACCCGACATTCGCTGCACTGCAGACACTTGGCGTGCCACGTCCGGTCGGACACTTTCAGGATGAACCGGTCCAGGATCAGCTCGTGGCAACCACCGCACTTTGGAATGGTTGCTGTACGAAGGAAACGGAACGGAGGGGCAATGTTAGACAAATGGTTAGTTGGAAATTAAACAAGCGCAAAGCTCGCTAGTGTTGAGAAAAAATATTCTAGAAACCAATCAACCAGCATCATTGAAACTTGTTTAAATTCTCCGCGTTAGGAATGTGGAACATTTTCAATCAAAAATTTGTGACATCTTTCACGAATGATTCGATGAACATATTGTGTTTCTGTTTGTAGCACAAATTGTTCTACATGTTTTTCAATTTCGATTTCCTCTTAAATATAAACCAAACGTTTCTTTTATTTGACACATCCATTTCCTGATAGAATAAGTTTTGTTTATAGCTTATAGGCTTGTAGAAGAATTATAAGGAAGTTTAAATTTATGAAATGTTATCTTCCTGTTTTAACTCTTTAATGATGGAATTACTAAATCCTTTATTGTAAAAGAAAATCAAGCTAATCGTAGTTCTAAGCCTTTGATTTCAACTGGATCTATTTCTATGCTTTTTCATTCGGTTTTTATTTGTCATTCAACATCCCGACGGTCCTTCTATAATCCTGTGGAGGACTACTTGTGTCACATTTTGTTAGGAAAATTCGCTTTTAGCATTTTACTTAACAGTTCCCTTCTTTCATATGTTGCAGATGCCACACAATTGAATTAAAAAAACATTAAACACCAACGAGATAACGCTTTCCCAACCTCCACTGCCAGCCACGATAAGGCACACTGTTTTCCACCTTTTGGACACATACACAGCGACACACTTACACAGCAAAACCTCCGGTAATTCGTCCAGATTAATCGGTGGTACACGATAATCCGGGCTGCGGGCTCGCTTCTGTTGCTCCTTTTTGATATCATCTATGCTGTTGTTATTGTTGTTGGTATTATTATTATTATTATTGTTGTTGTTATGGTGGGCATGGTTATTGTTGATGTTGTTGTTGTTGCCGCCAACACCACTGCCCAGTCCGCAAAGATAATCGCTGGTGTTCATCATCAGCTTCAACATTTCCATCGTGGACAGTTTTCCAGCAAATGCGCTTCGAGATTTAAATGTGGCAGGAAAATCGTACGCACGGTCCAGTTTAAATATCACCGGAAATCATTTTCGACACAAGAATTCAAACATATTCATTCCATATTTACGGGTTTTCAAACGCACCAACTTCTTCTTTCCGCTCTTGATACTTGCACAGGAAGGACTAGATGAGGAAAAGTCCTTCTAAATCATCTCAGTCACGTCTCACACATTCATTTTATCCTTTCGCCAAATAAAGATAAATGTATCCTTTTCCTCCGGTAATATAAATCGCCTCACTTAACTTTACATAGCACAAATATCTCACCACAAGATAAATAAAACACTAATTTTTCTTATGTGTTTAACTCTTTTTCCATACCCAAAATCGGGTGGATTATACTATGCTTCCACAGACTTCACAAATTTGCAAATTTTTGTCAGTGCCATAAAAACCATTCCGCCTTTCAATATGTCACTTGTTCGCCACTTCCGGATTCTTCTTTTTTTCGATGGTCACATATGTTTCCAAAAGTCAAAAAAAAGAAAAACAATTATCGATTGCGCGCGAGAACTTGCTGGTCGTGGCGTTAATGTGGCGAGCAGCGTGATCGTGTGTCGCACCCTCATCGATCAACCGCCACAACCGAACTGAGGGTTTTTCCGCTCGCCGCGAGCTGCAACCGTGCATTGTTGCGCTATCCGTGTGTGCGTGCTCGTTGTTAGGATAGATAGGACCCCCTCGGGAGGGAGTTGGGAAAGTAAGCTGTGTGGGAAAGAGAGCAAGCACTTTACGGTACAAACCTCGCGTTTAGGTTAAAAGTACCAATTTGTTGATAACTTATAGCCCCCTTCACCGATTTGAACATGTGACCCCTTAAATGAAAGATTTTTCCAAAAGACACAACTTTAGTCAAAGTAAGATTTTAGCATCTTGCCTAGTTTTTGAGAATTTTCAATACCTCTGGTGGCTCCTCCTCCGCCTTCGCATTACCGGTTCTATAACCTTGACGCTTCAAGCTACCGATTCGATGTTGGCTTCTCGAGCTCTAATTACCGGTTCGTCGGTTTCACATAAACGGTATTTTTTAGTACAAGCGCCACAAACGTTCTGATTGGTTGCGCTGCTTGAGTGTATGCGTTTCGAACGCCTGTCCGTACACGGCACGGGGTGTGGTTTGTTGAAGTTATGTTGGGCTTGAGTGTGTGTGTGTGTATTTTTATGCCACACACACACACATGTAAGCAACTTTGTTTCCTTTGGAAAAGGATACGATGAGTCGCTGAGGAGCAAGCAAGACTTGGTGACGTTGTATTAGTTTTTTAAAAAGCCAAACCCTGCGTAAGGATACGAGGATGTCTTTACATGTTCGAAGAAGCGCACACTTGGATGATTCTTTCATTCTTTTGATTTTCCCGGCAGGGTGGGGAGCTCCATCACGTTCACAACTGCCATGATTTTGTATTCAACCTTCGCGTTCGCAAGGGATGCTCTTTTTCCTTCTCGACGTTACATGGAGTCCTTTCTCGAGTCTACGCCACTTGATGCCATCGATCCGACTCGACGATCCTTCACCTGTCTTACTTTGTCGTCCATCCTTTTCCAACATCGTTGGCATGGAAAGATGAATCCGTCCGAGTACGAGTGCGTACACGAGTCCTTTGTGATGTATTATCCTTGGCATAAATTTAGACACACGCACATACACACACACACACACACACACACACGGACACAAATACTACCAGACCCCCAACGTGTCCCCGGAGCATCCAACAAGCGCACCCCGGGAGCCATTTGGGCTTTGGAGAGCGCTTTTCGCGGCTTTTCCCGATATTAATCATCGCCCTTTTCGGTTTCCGCAGGGAAACAGACGACCGTTGGTGGAAAAGGAGGCCTTCCGTGTCGTGAAGACTTTTCCCCCAAACCTCTGGTCTCGGCTCGGGACGGGATTGAAGATGGTTTTGGGGCATGTTTTGTAACGAATCCATCTTCCCGGTTTGTCTGCAACAACGAAATGGTTCAACAAAATAGCTCCCCCACTTCTCCCTCCCTCGTCGGGGAGGAAGGAGCCTTTTCAAAGGGCGAACCGGCGCGGATTTTCCAAAGCAGAAAAGCCAGCCAGCCAGCCAGCCCGTCAGGCCCTGGCCCGTGAGTAGTAAATGGGTGGATTGCCTCGGCAACATCGCTCCAAGCAACGGAGCCGAGCAGAGCAAGGATCTGACGGTGATCTCTTACCACTTTCCATCGGTGTGTTTGTGTGCCTTTCAGGCCTGGTTTGGTAAACACGGCCCAGGATTAAAGTCACCGGGACTGCTGGTCTGCGGGCCGCTCGGGGCGTGAGTGAGTGAGTGAGTGAGTTGTGGATTTTTAAATGAGACTTTAATAACCTTCCCAGGGCCGCGCCGATGATGGGTTCATAAATCTGGGAGCTTACGCTCGTTAATCGTGCCCGCCAGGAGGAGGGTGGCGGCGAAAGGCCGGATGGATGGGAAGTCACGTTTTTCCTCGCCATGATGGAGCGTGGTTTGATTTCGAGAAAAATAGATGCCGTCGGTGAATTGAAGAGTTTCACCATACGGGAGAGATGAAAAGTGTGAAGTTTGTTTGTTTTTGTGCAGCAAAGTGAGGTATATCTGCAAAAATTAGTATCGTTTAAAATATTGGAATAAGATCGAGTTTTTGAGGGATTTTCTTGTCAATAAATAAATCACATGAAACATTTTCCACAAGCATATAAGGCACGTAAAGAAACACAACAAATTGAGACAACAAATTTCCATTGCAAATTGCTTTCCTTACTGGCACTGGAAAGCCTGCGAAAGAAGCCAAGCCCGGGTGCCAATGAAAAACTTACCCAAATCCCTCTAAGCTGGTCGATAATTTGCCATTTTTACTGCCCCTCGGACATAACGTAACGCACATACACGCTTCAGAGACTCCACATGGAAAACATGGCTCGGTTTTGCGCTTAGAATATGGCGCTTAAGACGATTACGAGTGTCGGATCGTGTCGTTTCAGGGAAAAGAAACCTTCATTTGCCCACTCAAGCGAATGCCGGACAATTTCCGTCTAATCCGCAGCCGGGGTTTCCTTCGCCGTTCAAGGGACGGGCACATACGGGGCTCTTAAATCTCTAATGGCGAGTGGATCGATTTATTATATTGCTAATCCAACGAAGCCGGACCCGTTCGAAGGCGAAATTGGAAGCATTTGCGCTGTGCTATTATTCAAATTTATATTATTATACACACCATTTTGCAAAACTATTGCTTCCGGTCGCACGATCCAGACACACGGCTTGGGCCGGTGCAGTTGTACGGCTTTTCCTACCGATTTTCCTCCCACCGTTTTAAACATTCATCCAGCACAGGGTTGAGGCAGAGGCTAAGGACATGGCTAAGCTTTTATTGTTATTATGGACGCTTAAGTTATTCATTCCACTTTCAGAGTTTTGCACACTCCGCTTCGGGCGGTGTCTTTTCCGGCATTATCGTATTTATGAGCACGAGGTGCTAAGTGTGTGCTAGGATGAAAACTTGAGAGAGAACGAGATTTTCTTGCGACACACACACACAGAGGATGGGAGTTGCATTGCTAAATGAACTTTCTTCACTCGGCTGCAAACGGAGTAAAAACGCATCCGTACGTGAAGTTCCTTTCGGCGATGCCAAGAAAACCCGACTGTTTCCCGGCCGGAAAACGACCAGCTTGCAGAAAGTTTTGGCAAACATTTATCACCCCGAATTTATCGCCTTTTCGGGTGCATCGGAAAAGCCGGAAGGAAGGAGCGGCGCTTGTGCCGTGTTGTCATGGTCGTTGAAGACCTGCAATAAAAACGGTTCAAGTTAGGCTTTTAAGTGATTATCACCCATTTACAACATTTGTCACCCAGAAGGGAGGGTGCATAGGGGATTTTGCGCACCACCAAGCGTTTCGGGATGGACAAAAAAGGTAACGCGAGCGATCCTTCGGGAAACTCGGGGGAAGGATTTATGGTTAGTGAAGGTTTATGGCGAGTTTTCCGATAAATGGGAGCGGCTAGAGATGGAGAAGATTTACACCATGTGTGTGTGTGTGCCAGTGTATTTTCCAGTTAGATGAAGTCCTCTCGGTTTTAAAGGGGTTCATCGGATTTATTGGTGAGAGGTCGCCTGACGGACTTAGTGCCGGTCGATCCGGAGCAGGTGCATTCAAATGCATTTTGATGACAGCAGTTACGGCTTGTTTGGCGTGGAAGTGTTCTCCCTAATACCCCCGTTTCCAGGATTGTATATTCTCGAATTGATTCACGCGAGACCGCCAGCGATTCACAGGCGTCATCATCCTACATCAGTCATTCGGCTAATCGATCCATTAGCAGGATAGCAGAGCGGAGAGACCTGTCTCTAACCCTGCGAGAACCTCCCACATCCGCGACCTGTTTGGTGAAATCTGTTCTCCACTTAAATCGTGTCTCTGGCCATCTGTCAGAACTCGACGGCTTGCCAGATCGATCTCACCACGGTGACATTCAAGCAGTACGAGAATCTCCGGACAACCTCATCCTCACCCCAACTCCAGATGTAGGCGATATGTGCCTGCTGTGCCACACGGGTTCCGGTTCAGTTGACCCCATATCGGAGCGCCGTGACGTGTTCGCAACTCGGCACTTTTCGCCTTTTGTTATGGTTTTCCATCACCTAAACGCATTAGGCTCGTTGCGTGGGGGTTAAGTGCGTGGCGGTTTGTGCTCGCACCGGAATGAAGGCTGCTGCAACGGATACGATCGGTACCGGTGGTGACATTTATGTCCCAACTAGGGGAAAAACAGTGACACCAGGACCTCGAGTGGGCGAAGGTTCCGGCGCTGAAGCGTCCGAGAGGAACTGATCCGCTAAATACCGTATTGACATTTATACGACCGACGATATACCGGGAGGTTTATACGTTTAACAGTGAGGGTCGAGGAAGCGGGCGCAAACTTAAACCTGGTGATTTCGGGTTCAGGGGATTTCAATTCTTTTTTCCCCACTTTTTTCTCCGAGCCCTATTGAAACAGATGAACCCGTAAGGTCAATTGCTGACGGCGAGGGAAGAAATGTAACTCAACAACCCAGACCCTGCTTTAATCCACCCGGCCACCGACCGTATGTCCCCCGCCGGAGGGATCGTGCCATTTTCGCGCAAGCCGTAGATTACTTTCCGAGGGCTGTATGAATTTATTCATTGGACAATTTACTGCTGCCACCGAGCGCGCGCTTTTCCCGGGCGAGGAACACTCCGAAAGGGATAAAAATCCCCGCACGATGACAGATTTGTTGGTCTCGAGGGGCGTACATTTGTCGTACTCATTGTATGCATTTCTGTACACTTTTTAGGGAAAGAGAGAGAGGGAGAGAAAAAACACAATTCGCTGGAAAGGAATCGATGATGATGACTTTTTTGTTCCGGTTTTCGGAGGGAACCTTCCCTTGCGCCAGCGGAAAAGTCAATTACATTAACAACGTATGTTGTTTCGCAAAGGGAGGGGGGAAAGGAAGCAAACGGTGACAAGGAAAAAAGAATCTCTGCCCGAAAAAAAATAAGGGATACCCGAGCAACAACAACAATAACACCAAAACCCGGGAGCGATAACAATTGAAACCTATTAGGCTCATCTGTTTAATTGATGTTAAATATTTTGTCGATCCCTGTTCCGGTCCAAAATAGTTGTAAATCCTCGACATCCGGTGATGTGTGCTTGTTTTACAATCTATAGACTGCCGAAAGGTTAATTTTTCAGCAGCTTTTCCTCCGAAAGGGAGAAATCACAGGTGAATCACAAACAAGGCGAGATTTCTAGGGGGTTGTTTGACCTCTTTGGTGTTGTTTTGACCAAGAATAGCTCCCAACATGTGACACATGCCGAGAAGTAAATCCACTCATGTCGCCAAGGACTCAAATTGGACGCAGCAGCAGGATTTTCCCGAATGGGATGGTCGCTCCCCCGGAAAACCAAACAGGACAGCGCCGACTCGTGGCGCGTTAGTCTGGCGATAAAAATCAATTATTCACCAGATCCTTGCTCCTCATTATTTTCCGGTTCGTTCACTAAACTGTGTCATTCATTCTGATTACCGACACGCAGCTCGGGCGTGAGCCGGAACATGGAGCCGAAGGGAAACGGGGTTGGAAAGTGGTGGTCCCATTTAGTCGTTGTCCTTGCGCGTTTGCGAGTTTTTCCCGCCACTCGAACGTTGTCACCAGGAAGAACGCAAAATTTCCGTGAATCTCCGGTAATGAAATAATCCAATAAAGCTATCTTAACTTTTCCTTCCACTTCCTGGGGGGGCCAAAAAACCCCGGGATGCAATCTTCTCGTCCACGGCGCTGCTCGGGAAGGGATATAATGCGTCAATAATTAGATCAAACTCTCCCTGCTTCCCGGGTGGAAGGGAAAACAAGGAAATTGGTCCGGAAAGAGGGAAAGCGTGTGTCGAAGGGAGGGATCTCGAGCGCGGGAAAGCGCGACTCAAAGTTAAACCATTCTAGCCCCCGACTGTCGAAATGTGTTTTCATTAGGTTGCAGAAATTTATGAAAACAGATACTCTAATTTAGCGAACGGAAAGACGAGCTCCACGAACCTGACGAGGAAAGGATCCTGAAGAGAAGTTTTCGATGTCTCAGTGCAAAAAAAAAACAAAAACGCCCAATTCATTTCGCACCACTCGAGAGCGAAGTGGAAAAGCCAGTCAAAGGATCCGACGGTCGGAGTACTTTAGTAGTTTCAGTTCATGTCCTCGCACTTGATGTGACGCACATTATGCTCGAGTGTGTGTCAGAAAACATGCGACGGCATAAACCAGCCAACTACATTGTCGGAAAACTCACCCTCGGCTCGCACAAACTAACGACAAAGTGTGTGTCCTCCCCGAGAGAGAGGTGGTGGTGTGTATGGCGCGCTTCCTAATAGCTTCCCTGGGACAAGCCGTAAAGTGTAGCAATGAATTTTTATTTCAATTTTATTTCGGTATAATTTGTGCTCACTGTGCTCGGATGCGAGTTTTCCTCCCGATTGTTGTGACTCTGTGTTTGTGTGTGTGTGTTTTCTTTACAGGGGTTCCATGGAGCTTTGTCTCGCTCACAAGGATGACAAGGGATCCTTTGTGGGGCATGAGCAGAGTGGACGTTTTAGAACCCCCCCCTCGTCCCATCTGGGAAGGTAAACTCCAAGCCTCAAACCATCCACTCCCCGGGGTTTCGTGCTCTTTGTGGCTTTTGTGGTGGAATGGCATCCCGCATTTTCGTGTGGTAGCAAAGGGATTTCAAAGTATCGCCAACGAATGCGAAACAAGCTGGAATCCTCGGAAGGCACTCGGTTGGGAAATGGAATGGAAAAGGGTACGCCGGGGCGGGAGAAAGTGGAGTTTATTCTGTAAAAAGGAAAAATATCATGGAAACGGAAAACGGAGCGATGAGCTATTAGTAGGCTGTGTTTTTCTTTTTCCAAAGTCGCATCTATTGTGTTCCGAAGTCTAAAGTTCCGGAGGGCATAGAGAGATTGAAGGAAGCGGGTGGAAGCATGGGGAAGCCAGTAGAAAATGGCTTCCTAGAAAATGGTTCCTGTTTTCCTTCGGTTTTCAAGTTGGATCCTCTAGGATCTCTCGCTTCCGGCTCTCTTTTGAAACTGGTTTGTTTTTCTCATGTTGGAAAAGTAATGTTATCTAACGCAAAAGTTCTAACGATAAACCGTATACTTCTTTTAAGTAAATGTTATCAGCAGATAAGTGTTAAGTAACACTTTGATTTATTTGTGAAATAATCATTTAATAATTTTAAAAGATTTTTTTTTAAATGCATAAACAATCAGATTACTTGTCTCAGATTTAATATTGAGTCATATTCGTTAAATGCGTCCATTGTTTTAAATTTATAACATCATTTTTCCATTTCCCAATTCATTTCGCCATCCGTTATTACATAGTTCAATTCTTTTATTGTTTATCTTATCAATTCCTTTCTTTATTGTTGCCTTTGAATGTAAGGAGTTTTTCAAACTGGGAAAGATATTTTGCTAAGTTTTTGTCAAATTTTACTCTCCCGTTTCTTTAGGTGGATAAGACTGCCAACTATCCGATCACTGATGCCTTCTACACCCACAGGGAACACACGCGCATTTGAATTCGGAACGTTCGGAGCTATTCATTCGCATTTTATGGATTCTTTCTCTCGTAGTCTTCCCCTCTTTCCCCCCGGGCGTTACCCACTTTTCATAACGGTACCGTTTTTCTGTCCTCCCCTCCTAGGTCCATCGCCCGAGCGCCTTTATCCTGAGCACGCGTTTTCATCCATTCGTATTTTTGGGTTTTCTTCAAGGATTGGCGTGTTCCATTTTGCGCCCCGACGATTCGCCCATTGGCAGAAAAATCTCTGGCAGGGACGCGGGGACCTAAGGGGTGAGGAAGCTAAAAGGACCGCTTTGGAGTCGGTCCTGTTCGATACACACCGTACGACCTAGGGGAGTTCGTTTGAAATACGCTTTTTTCCCCCCGGTTGCGTTCGCTCGCACTCAACGCCAAAGTCAACCGAACAGTTGTCTCCTTCCACTCTCTGCCTTTGGAAGCATTTTCCACGGCACACACACACAAACACACACATACAAACGAAAAAGAAGAAAGGGAAGCATGGCATTTGTATCGAAGAGGCGGATTTAGAGCCCGGGAGAGGAAGCACAACATGGCAAAACATGGACCATTTCCAATCCCCAACGGTTTTCGGCTTCACAACTCCCCTCAGTCGCATCGCATTCGGACCGGGGGGCGGGGGGCGATGGCTACAATGGCTGAATTCAGGATTCCCTCGACACTATTCACCCCACCTCCCTCTCTCCAACCCGCCCCGTCAGACACGTATTTATGAGCCATGAGTCCTCCATCCTCTCGATGCCCATCGATGAAGAGACCGGAAAAACGGAAAACACACTCCACTCCACAGTTCGCCAGCCGTTTGTCGTTGGCTTTGTCGTATCATCCACCGAGTTGGATATCGGACTCGAGAGTTTATGCGACGCAATGGTCGCCCACCCACCACCTCCTCCCATCGGATGCCCAGCTTTCATATCCCAGCTCACTTTGATGTCTTTGTCGGTGACCATTTTGTGTGTTCTTGCATTTTTCTTTTGCGTCCCTTTGTGCGACATCGGCGTCCGTGGGGAGGTGGTGGTCTGGTGTTTGTGGCCGGTAGCAACATCAATAATTTTCCAGTCCCTGTTACTTTTTTTGTTGTTTTGGGTTTTCCTTTCTGCGTGGAGATCTTTTTTTCCGACCCATCTCTGTTTTTATATCCCCCTTTTTCAGCGGGGCGAGCTGTGGAGCGGCGGGGAGGGACGATATTTCTTCGGGACCTCAAACAACATCGGATCCTTTTGATGTCTGTGGGGATTTAAAATAAAAAAAAAAGAACAATGGAACCGTTTAATCGGACCCGCGCCGGAACAGACGGATCGATTGGGAGAAAACCGATTTCTTTCAGGGCGCTGACAGACGAGCTGCGTCTTCTTTCATGGGAAATCATGGCCCAGCAGAGCATCATGGTCGATGGTCGAGTTGCTCCTACAATACAATTCCCGGGAGCAACTAAGTGCAATTTAACAACGTCGAAGCAAAAACACAAAAACAGTTATGAGTGATTCCTTTTCGCGCTAAGTAATGAACTTGCTATAAATTGTTTCGAAAAAACCCCGGGCCGGCGTTCGGGTGTATGGGAACCGGCATGGCAAATGGCAATAATTAGGAGAGTGTTCACTTAATGCACCTCGTTACATTTAATAAGTCTCACCCGAAAGGGAAACCCGGGAGGATATAAAGAAGGAGACCACAACTGGTCAGTCATAAATTCACTTTATGTCCCAACCGATTAAAAGAGAGGTCAACGATGGTGACCGCGATCGGGTCGTCCAAGTTGTCCAACAAGTCACCTTGTTTTTTTTACTTACCACATGAACCTTCCCATTTAACAAGGGGCAAGGAAAGGAGGGAGGCCTTCTAGACGAACCTTTAGGTGAGTGTTTTCAAGCGTTTCATTTATTTAATTTACTCCAACCCGCTTTGTCGACTTCTGTCGGTTGACTTCTTGGAAAAATCCATTTCGGTGGTTCACTTTCTCCAGG
The DNA here is from genome assembly GCF_943734705.1 of Anopheles coustani. Lineage (NCBI taxonomy): Eukaryota > Metazoa > Arthropoda > Insecta > Diptera > Culicidae > Anopheles > Anopheles coustani. The sequence goes on from NC_071289.1 coordinate 4,418,125, forward strand.
TGGAAAGTTTTCCACGAGTTCACCTCCCCCTCCCCCCACCGCCTCCTTCGGACGCCCAATCAGCCAGGAGTGCCTGCGCGAGACAACGGAGACGATAAAGATGAGGGAGCGAACAACTCGTAAAAAAGTACGATGACATAATGTTGTGGCGTGCGGGAGAAGCGATGAGGAAAAACAGAAGAGCCGAAAGGAACTAAAAGGAGCCAAAGGTGAACACAAGGACCCGTCCGGAGGAGTCGTGGATGGGGCCTCGCTCAAAATGGCCGCCGAATGCCGTGGTGGAGAACAATGAAAAACTGTTGTCGGAACTCGCGAACTCGTAACGATGCGCGATGAGTTTCCGTCCGGTTGCGACGGTGTGCATGGCGAACGGCACGTTTTTTCTAATGCGATTTGGCCCTTTCCCTTTTCGGTAGGAAGGTGTTCCGGTCTGTGTGTGTGTGTGTGTTGATGAAATGAGATTAAGATGGGTTCCCGTTTCACCTTCCCGCGTTGAGGTTGTAAAGAAGCGAGCGAGGTCAAAAGTGAACATCTCCCGGCGAAAGGTTGCGCCACAAAATCACACCTTCCGAATCGCAAAACGCCAACGCGAACGCCATCGACAGGATCGGAGGTCACAAGAGGCTGACGGGGGGGCCCCTCATTCCCACGTTCGGAGGTCGTAAAAGCAAATGGCAGAAACATTTCCATTGTTATCCTTTTTCCTGAGCTTCGGGATTTGGTTATACTTTTCCTTCAAACAAAAAAAATGGCAACGGATCCACCGCCAGATGGGGTTCACGCCTTTCATCACCTCACCACGCGTCTGACAAGCGGCCTGGCTAAGATTGTTGCTGCGGATGGTGTGGTGTGGTCCTCGTCCTAGAGCAGGCACCAGTCAAGTCAAGCGCCAGAAGCACCAGTTCCGACAGCACAGCGCAATGTTGCAGCATTTAATATTTATGCAGAGCAATTGTGTTGAATATTTTAGCAGAGCTTAACGAGTGTTTCGCAAGTCGTACGCCCCAACGCCCGTTTGAGTCCACAGCTGCACGAGCCTGGGATGGTGGTGGGAGGATTTTCCGGCGAAGGGCTTTTGTTTTAAGGTACCGCAAAAGCAGAGCCTCCTCACCTGTGATGGAGGCTAACAACAAGGAGGCCGTCTGGATGTGGAGATTTGGATTTTAAGAGCTCATCCGGCTCGGTCCGAGTCCAAGCCGCCCGCTGCCTTCGGGGAAGATTGAGGTGGAACATCCGCAAACCAAACCAAAACAGCCGGAAAGGTGACCGAACCTGACTTCGCTGCCATCGCGGAGAGACATTATATCAGAGCTAATTAATTAATTTATGTGTGAAAGGCACTGAAAGGCGCCGTTTTCTTTTCCGGCCCGGCGTGATTTTCGGGGCCGACGTTTTCATTCGAATCGGGGCGTTAGGGTGAATCTTGGTCTCGTTATTGGTTGGTTAATGGTGGATTTGAAAACAAACGGTTGCGAAAAGACAAAATGAGTAATTAAAGAGGACAGTTTTGAGGTACATTATTTTGGCGGTAATTGCGATGAGGAGTAAAGCAAGTCCTAGTAAAAAGCTGGCGAATTGTTTTCATTTATTTTTGTATTGCAATTGTTGGAACTATGGCTACATTTAGGCCTCAATGATTTAGCATTAAGGATTAAGGCCAGGGAACTAAGCCAGCTTTACGAGTATCCTTAACACGTTGCGTACCAAGCGTTTTAGCACAATTTTTAGTACAATTTTTCTAATTACAATTTGTTTATAATATTTGTTAAACCGATTGTTTTCAAAGGCCAAGCAAAAACTTAGCTTCCCAAAAAATTTATATAAAATATTACAATACATTTTATGTTGCATTTTCATTTATTTATGAGTCAAAAACTTTTTAGAACTAGAACTGCTGTCACCCATATTTGGGTGACGCGGTACGGAACGTGTTAAACATATCACCAACCTTTTTCTGCTTCCTCAAGACTTTCAACCGAGACTGTATCCTTGAATGCCTTTACTCAGAATTCCATACTTTGCGAATACACTTTTCCACTCTTTAATGTGATTAGTAGACAGTTCCGAGGATCCATCCAACGCTAAGGAGGTCACATTCAAGAAAGCATATTTTCTGGAAACATGTTATCCTCCCTCGATGGATATTGCGAGTTCCACTGAAATACTGCATCCTAAACAAATCTGATTTACGAAATTCTTAGGACTTGCCCTTCTTCAGCTAATTGGGGACGCTTGAATTAGTTTCCACCGAACCGCGCACGGAACCGGACCGGATTTGTTTTCCAAAGCGGGCTTCGAGAGGATGTTTAAAAATGTTTGATTAAACATCGGCCGGAATTGAGGATCGCAAATTAACTCATGCTCGGGGTTTTGCTCCCTCGGAAAATGTTTGACAAATCAAGTGCACCCTTCGGTCGGCGAATTTTCACAGCAACATATTTGATGAAGCGGTGCTGGAGAGGGTGGGACGGAGGGAGGGGGTAGAAAATCCCGGTCGGTCGGAAAGCACTCACGCAAAAATCCCACCACTATCGGTTTTTCCCGAGTGCAAACAGAGCGGGATCAGCGGCGTGTGCAAGTGTGTAGAAAGTGCCTATGCTGCGCAACATAAATTATCTCTCCCGGGAAGATGGGAAGCCACGTGAGGGTACGCCGGCCAACCCAGTTAACCCACCAGACCTAACCGGTAACCACCACCACCAGGAACGCTTTGCTGCTATCATTTTCCCTTCCCTTCGAAACCGTCGTCGTCCGTGAATCCCGATCCCGGGAAAGCGGAGGCTGCTAAACGGCGTATAATTTGCTGTTTCCTCCGGAAAAGCCAATCCACCGCCGAAAAACCACCCTCTCGCTGTTGGAGGGGAGGGCAGCATCGAAGGGTTCGAAGCCAACGCCACCAACCGAGCCAACGCCATCCGGTCCCCGAGGGACCTCGAACGTTTGTCTGGTGCTGCGAACGTCGGTTTTCCCTCGACCAGGACGACGCGACGTGTGTGTGCTGCACCTTAGGGGCTTCGGATGCTGGCTGTTTTCTCCCTGACCCTCCGTTTTCCCCTGACTACTCTCTAACCCGCGACAACCCCGCGTGACATCCGTGGCAACAAATGGTCCACACCGAATGTGGCCCGGAAGCGTATTGGAGGGTAGATATGTTTGTTTTTAGCATAGAAATGACTCCTCGAGCGAGGACTGTGTTGTGGAACCCACCCAGGGGGAAATGGAAACCCAAACTTTGACGTCTCGATCTCGCAGCGGAAAAGGCGCGTATCGCAACAGATTGCCGGATCCGCTTCCAATGCAAACAAACCCGGGCTGGATATCGGCCTAGGGCCCGGTTACCCTTGGCGATGCCGAAAGGACGGAAAACAGACAAGGACGAACGATGAGATGATAATTAAATTAATCATATAAATTTTTACTACAGAAACCAGAGCGAAACAATAAAATTGTTTATTTATATTTATGGGTTTTCCGCCCGCGAGGTACTTTTGCGTTTGCTTCCTTTTTTTTATTGATTCACACAAGACTTGATACACAGCCTCACCCACCCCCCAAAGCCAGCGTGGAAAATACGCCGAGTTAGCCGGTTTTCTTTTTTTCGCGGTGAATGAACGAATAAAAAGGGCTAACTTTAGATGGCACGATGCCAAGTTCTGTTCCTCCTGTTACCATCTCGGTTCGCATTTGATCGTCTTTAACGACGCCATGTGCCAGTCCGTATATGTAAGAAACCACTCAAGAACAGTGGGAAACCATACTCATACCCGGCCCGGGTTTTTATATCGGATATACAATGCGCACAATGAACTTCCACAAATGTCACACAATGAAGTCATTTTGCCGGCGGAGATTATACGAAGGATCTCTGCCTTTCAGCATCAATTACAGAACGAATCCAACAAAATGGGTTTTGCGGGGAATATAGTGGCTACTGTTCCTCCGAGTTCTGGGTGAGATACCGTGAGAACTCCCGGAGCTAGAAGGACCGCTTGGGTACAATTCGCACCCGAAGTATGTTATTAGATTTCAATCGATAATCGCCGACCGATCCCTTTCGGGAACACGAGAACAGATAGCGGGAAAGAGGTTAGCGAATGCCTTATAATTATTGTAGCAAATCTGTGGGACTTCCCGGAGGACATCCTCATATCAAGCGGGAGTGTAGTTGGAGGTTGGAAACTGTATACCAGGAGCGATAGAAATCTTCTTCCAACGTAGACGTGTAGACGCTGTGGTTCTGAACCTCCCGGAGCGAAGTGTAGCACTTGGACTTGGTAATCTTTGGCAACACGGGACATGGTCGGGTCGCGTGCTGAGACCAGGATCCGGGTACCGAGGACGTCCTGTGGTGGGCGGGTTCTGATTCCCCGGAGACCAAGAACCGATACGGTTCCTCGAGAGGGGTGGTTCCAGCAAACGTTGTTGGGATATTGAATTAGTTTTGATAATTTTTCATATTTCCGTCCCATGCCCTAGACAGGGTCTCCCGGGAATGCAGTCATGATACTTCAGCCGTTTGATACCGTCTGGTGGACTCACGCTATCTCGCATCGATCGAGAGATGTTCCCCACCAGAGTCCTCCATGTGGACTTCGTAAGTACTTGGCTTCTTACTGTTTTTTCTCTACTCTGTGGCTTCCAGCAAGGCTTTTGCTGGCCACGATATCGTCCATCGACCGTTTGGAAGCGGACCATCCTCCAGCCCATTGCACTTGTAAGAAGTCAGCATTATTCTGTTATTTCTAGCCATTTCCACCACCATCTCTTACCGCGGGAAATCACACAAGCACCATTGAAACTGGACAATGATACCTCCCAGGACAAGCCCACCAAATGTATTTCCCCCCCCGTCCCCCCTCGACTCGATCATCGGACGAACAACAAATCGGGCATTGTGCTCTCGGTGACAAAAGATTTTCCGTTGCGCACAAAAGACCTCCAAAGACACATAAGCGACACACGGCACAACCGAATGGTACAGATATGGTCCATTCACGGCATCGCATACATATGGGCCCCCGTACCCACATATACACCACCCATTGTACGGACCCCGCGGGCACGTACGAGTTTTGGAAATGAATGGAAAAATCGTAAAATTAAAAAGTCGTTCATTTAAAGCCGGCACCGGTAGGTTTTCACAATGGCGAAGCTGCCGCATTTATGCGCGGCCCATCTGGCGTTGTAATGAGCGCAATTGAACACTTTTTCACGGATTGCATTGGGTGATGGAGTGGGAGGGGGATGATCTTGGATGGTTTTGATTGTATGTGTTTTTTTAAATTCTATTCGATTCTTTACTGTAATGACAGGTATTGAGTTGATGCGAGTTAACATAAAAGCATCAAAGTAAATACCAACCATTTTGTTGATTTTAAATACAAAAAATTTACAGATTCCTTACTTTAGTGTAAGGAAATGCACACAGTAAAAATTGAAGTATTACATCACACTCGAAAGGTAGTATTGAACATTTTATCTGAAACATGATTTTGATACTTTTAGCAATTTATTCTTTTTTTTCCTTTATGTTATTCCTTATTCCTTTTAATTTTAAAATATAGAAATTTTCAATTTACATAAATTCAAAGCATGTTGGTCAACTTTAAAGTCACACATCCGTAATAAAATATGCAAAAATACCTGGAATCATTCGGTTATGGTTAAAAATCTTTTTTAATAGAGGGCTTTTGAGGTAACTTCGTTCTTTTTTTGAATAATTTTGGGGTTTTTAGGTTAGAAAATTTTCAAAATAATCTGTGTTCAATTTTTTTGAAAGCCACTATTTATAAGCAACAAGGTTATACAATAAGGAACCCTTTATTAACTTTTATGTATTTTATTACTATACTTGTATCTTTGATTTCCTTGTGATCTTCTCTTTTCGGCATAGAACTTGATGGTGAATTATGATTACTAACTGTTGCAAAGAGTTTTCAAAGGACCCATTTTGATTGATTTGCGAATGAACAACCAGAAAATGTGAAGTGTGATGAAGAAATCTCTGTAATCTACCTCGTATAAACCTACAATTTCACAAAAGGACACGTGGATGGTTTTTGAAAGCGAGCATATTCAAAGCTCTTTACGATGGGCGTTCACAACCTCCCCGTTCGAAATGTGTTCCGATAATTTCGAGGCCAGTCTAAACACTCACATGCTAATGCGACCATGGACGTATCGGATCACGCACGGTCAAAACAGCATCGTCCACCACCGAAAGGACGTGCACCAGCTGACACCCTCAGAATGGGTGAAAGAAGAAAAGGCCCTTCGGACCCAAAATGGGTCGAAAATCCGCGCCACGCGTCATACGTCGCACGCCTCCGTCCGCCCCGCAATGCGGTTTCAGCTGACGCGTGCCAAGAAGAGCCTTCCTAGCCTACGTTGGCCTACGACGCCGTCTTTCGGTGCGGGGAGTGATTAATGTGCATCGATTATCGCCCTCGAAGGTCGGTGCATGTGTCGATGTGCTGCTCCACCACTTTTGGCCACCTTTCGTGCCGTCGCGAAAGGATTCCACCGCGGGGGCCGGGGTTGGTACTTTGGCACGCTCCGGTAATTTAATTACAGTCCTCCAGATCCGTCCTGAAGCAGTGTCCCGATTGTCAACTGTGACGACGACAAACAGCATGAGAAGTAAATAGAAGAAAGAAGGCTTCGTTCCAGCCATTAGCAGCAGCAGCAGCAGGACGTCACGCCGTTTTGTCCCCTTGGGAGTCGGGTCCGAACTCCACTCCACACACATACACAAAACGACCAAGTTGTCACGTGCGAAATTTGTTCAACAAACAATCTGCTACAATAACTTTCCACCCAGCCCCGGGTTTGGGTTTGACTTCAGCCGAGCCAAAGGCTCGTCCGTCCGCTTGTGTTAAAGCAGAACTGAAAACAAGTTAATCCTTCGCAATGACATTCGCCGCTCGGCCGTCGCCCGCCCAAGATGGAGGAAAACAATTTGCGCAACGGCCATTTGGATCAATAATCCCCGAGAAGCGATGTGATTGAGCGTTTTCTGTAAGCTCTCTCCTTTGCCTTTGCCTTTCGGGCTCCGAGAGCTTTCCTTGTTGCAAAATGGATGATGGACTGATGGAAATGCCCGACGCCTAATCCCAATTAGGCGCTCCGGCGGAATGGAAACTAGAGGTGGCTGCCGGGAAAGTCGGGCATTCCTTTGGCCAGGTTTCACAACAATGCAAAGCCAGCCCACGTTTTCCTCCTCCTTCCATGTCGGGGTGACTTAATTTGTTTGGGTCTTATCAAACTTTCATGATCGTCCATTTGCGGAGTCGGAGTTTGGAGTGCCATTACGGCGTTTGGGAGGGAGCGTTCGCGTTCCGGTGCCAGGTAAGATTATGATCGGTGATTACCAGAGGATACACTTTGAGTGTGTTTCCCACCCGCTTCCCGACCGGACGGATGGACGACCATTAGTTGTGTGGAAAATGTCCCTTCCGGGCGAAGCATTCGTGCCGGGGGGAAAATAGTGCTAGGAATGACAAAATAATAATCTTTCCCGACCTCAAGGTGCTAATAGTGGTGCCTGCCGGGGAGGGGGCGTTGGTGGTGGTGGTGGCATCCATTTCGCTCGGTCTGTGGCTCATTATTTATGCAGATGATTTTATTATAAACATACGCCGCAAAACGCTAGCCATATTTCCCTGCTCGCTGCTGCTGCTGCTGCGGTCCTAATGGAAACGGACCACCGAACGCTTTTCCTTTCCCGGTGGCAAAATGTCATTTGCATTTCCATTCGATTACACGATTCTCGGGCTCGGGCCTCTGCACGATGCACCCGAGAGGGGTGGGAAATGAGGTCAGTGTTGGATGGAAACGGGTTTTGGAAGCGCTTCACCTTTTGACTTATGATTACTGGACTCGAGCGCCAAGCGGAAATCAGGAATTTGCGATCAATCTGCGTCGTAATTCGTTTTTAATTAGCCAACGACATTAGTTCGTCCTCGGTATGGAAAATCCCATCGTTATATGTGCGATATCGAGGCCGATTACAAGCAAAAGGGAATTGAGGGAACAATTTCCAATTCATTGTATACTGGATAAATTTATGAAACTTTTCATTAAGTGGTTCAATGCCGCTACAATTGTCTTAGAAGTTAAGCAAACTTAAAATGAGTTGAAAGTGTACAAAAAAAAAGGGACACAGCGACTTTCATAAGTTTTTCTACTAGTTCTTGCACATAATCTTCAAATTTTGTAAGAAATAATCGATATGCCAATTTCATAAATTTAAAGCAAATTTCAGCGAGTTACATTTCCTTATGGTTGTCTCAATCCAATCAAGCTTAGATTAAGAACGCTTTCAATGTTTTTTTGCTCTACTCAACAAATTACTACACACTCGACGTGCACTTTTTATGACTCGTTTTGAAAGTATTATCCCTATCCATACTTATATCGCTTTGGAAAAATTACATCGCTTCACTTGAGCTGCCATCATTTCTTTTTGTGATCCCTTTTCCACGATCGCCTTGGACCGAACGTTCTTAACGTTTACCGTTAGAAACTTCAGCTGCTGCCAGGAAAAGTCATATTTTCTATGCACCGCTTTTCCGAAACCAATCGTATGCAATCGAGCGGCAAGTGCATTCAAATTCCCGTTCGCCAAGTTTTACGATTATGTAAACTCACTCCGCTCGATTGACTCGCAACGGTGCACTCACGGTGTTGGTTCGGTTGCATTTTCCAATCAAGCCGGGTTTGGTGGATGAAGGCGCACCGGCGATATGAAATAATAAGGGATGCAACTTTATGACATCATCCGGTGCGCGGGCGCGCTCGCGTTTCGTGAGGGTAAATTGTGAAATAGGATATAAACTCACCAATTAACCGATCGACTGGGAAGAGTTTTACGAGGCGGGAAGGGGATGGGAGAAAAACGGGTGCGCCCCGGTGCCTAGCCGCTCCGAGGGTAATATGGGTGTAAATGGCAAATTTATCTGTTTTATCACTTATAATGCAATAAAGTTTAATATTTATCCCATCGACGGGTTGGGCATCGAAAGGGAAAAACCGGTCCGAGGGCGCTGCGTGGATAAACGGTTCGATATCAAATTACGTTTAATTCGTTTAAACTAACTCCACGCTGGTGGTGTCTGGTTTTTATTGGAAAAAACAGCGGACCAACACCCACCGAAAAAGGGCAAAGTGTGTGTGTGTGTGTGTGTATGTTTTCCCCGGTGATCATCTTTTCGGTGAAATATGAGCCTTTCGCACCCGCGAGCACGGCTTCGGGAAGGAGCTCGTTGAAGGTTCCTTTTTTTCCCGGCTTTTTTTCTCGAGTGTTGGGCTGGGTCCCGGTCCATTCCGTCCCGGTTTTCCTCCGACGGACCGTTTGTTAATTTTATTGCCGTTGTCCCGCGGATCCATTCCCGGTGTGCGATCGAGTGCGCACATGTGCAATAAATAGCCGCCACCCGAAGGGAACCCTCCCAGACACCGTTCCGTACACCGTAGGAGGTGGTAATGTCCTTCCCCTTTCCCTCCTTCTTCATTTCCCCACCGTGCCAGTGGAAGTCAAAACAGGAACTGCGGGTGCCCGCGAATGTTTTTCCACCAGAATGACAGTACATAAAACATTATTACGCACTCACGCGGTGTGACATTTCCGCCAGCGGGATACCCAGAAAGGGGACAGAGGAGGGAAGGACAACGACACCGAAGGGGTCGATTGGATGCCCGCGGTGCCGAGGCGCGACATTTGCCGGCAACGGTTTCGGCTTTTATTTTCGGCCACCGGGGGGAAAAGTAAATAAAACACGTCGAAGGACAAACACCGACCGCCGACCGGAAGGAAGGAAAATCCACCGTGACAAGTTGTGGAAAATCGGTTCTGTTTTGCTCTTTTTTTTTGACGATATTTCGAGCAAGCGTTTAGTGTCCTTCGAACCTCCCTTCCCCTTGGTGCTCCATGGGCCGGGAAAATAGAACCCGTTCAAAGTGTTTAATGGAGGCGCACGGTTGGGTTCGGTGAAAAACGGAATGGAATTTTATTTTTTCTCGTTCCGGCATAGCGAAAGGCAATAAATTACGTCCCTCATGGAAAGGATTCCTCCAGTGAGTGGACGCAAATGTGTTGCCTAGCCGCAGGAGGGAAAACTCGTAAGAGATCGTAAATCATCACCGGAAATGGACGGGTTGAAAAAGAATTTAGTACCGCAAGGTTGCACCGTCTGTGGTGCTGGTTTAAGGTACTTGCCTTTTTTTGTGAAAAGAATGAGCAACATATAACTTGGAAGTCACATATGGGGTCTTACCTGCAAAACGGAAAAAGAAACGAAACATTAAGTGATGAAATAAAATGAAATTATAAGCTTTTACAGCAAACGTTTATAAAACTTCCGTAACGGAGGAAGCATTTTATCTCATAAGATCGATCAATATCAAGGAGAATCAAAATCGTGGATTTAATGCCACGGCAAACCATCCATTGTTACCGACGCAACATACCCGTGACACTGACCCAAATTCACATCACCAAAAGCGAACCAGGCTGCACCCGGATTGACCATCGGAATAATCGACCCGCAATTCGATCGCACCGGGCATTAAGCATCGGTCAAAATGCTTCCACACACGAGATGCCACACCTTTGAAAACCTCCCCTCGGTGGAGGTTGGGTATCCCCACACCCGAACCCACCGGAGAACAAACCCGGTACGGTCGTTTGTTGTTCGGTTTTGGAGGGCAAAAATAACCTCGACTCTTTTCAACGGACACAATTAGGCCATTTAATGCAATTTCCATGGCGGAGTGGGTGGGTCGTGTGGGAGATCCGGTTAGGAATGTTCGCCCTCTCCCATTCGGAAGTCGCTCACACAGCATATTATGGAGGAACAGTTTAATGCCAACCACGGAACCAAGCTACCCGAGAATAGCTTTTCCACCACCCCTTCTCGATGCCACACCATAAACGCCGGAGGGCGGGAAAACCTCCACCCAACCAAACCGGGAAAAATACCACTTCCGCATTTAGCACGGTTCACGGGCTCGCCAATCGATCGGGTTTTCCAACAAAACCACCAAACGCACATGGGTACAAGCGAGCGAGAACGTATGATAGTTTGCAGATCATAAACAAAAATGTGTGCTTGTGTATGTTTCCGGTTCACCAAAGGGTGTGTCTTGGAAGGTGTGGACTTCATATGGCCGTAGAGGAAGAAGTAGGAGTGAGGGGTTTTGTGTAATGGATCGCGATCCGATGAGAAACCGGAAACCTCATGGTGACGAGGCAGAACGGAAAACTTCTGTCGAGGAAACAAGTGAAAACAAACCATTCGCTACTGAAGAAGTTAATGTACGAAATGAAAAGAAATTATGATTTATGTTTCTACCATCCAGCGCTAACTATTTAAACATAACTGTAAGAAAACAAATGATTTTATTCAGTACTATAGGTAGGAAATGTATAGGACCATACGGCAAAGGTTCATCATGAAGTAGTAGAGACGGAAATGTACTAAACATAAGTTAAAAGTAATAACTGTGACCATAAGGTTACAACTCAATTAATAAAAGTGGGAAAACCCATGAACTTGGCAACATCTAAAGGAAAACATTCAATCTAACTCCAGCTAACCTAAATCACTGACGAAATGACATTCATAAAGTTTTCCCTCTCTCAATATTTTCATGGGATATCTATTTTTCTCGACAATAGAACAGCGTTTTTAACATGTTCTCCTCATCCATCGACTCATCTTGCATTCCTTTCGTGTAGGTTTCACTTTTTGTTCAAATCATTTACCATATTTTTCCCCACGCCTCGGACCTAAAAGGTTTTTCCGAACCGTCGTCCGGTGCTGTGCCGAAAAACTTTTCGATCCTTTTTTCTCTCTTTCCACATTCTTTTTTTGCGGACAGAGGATGAATGAATCTTTGTTCGGTTTTTAGAAACTGGGTCCAACAACTGGCTGGCCAGAGAGAAAAAATGGCGCGGTAGTTTATGACTTTTTGTTTTCGGTCACGTCGGTTTGGGACGGTCCGAGGGCCGGTGGGGCGTGGTTTATGAGGAGGTTGCGGCGATGATTCTCTAACGTTTCATGAAATATTCATACGTTTGTGGGGTTTTTTTATTGTGAAGATTTTCTGCTGGGTTGCCTTTCGACAGCAGAAAGAGCAGAAAAATGACACTTCCGAACGCGCCGGAAAAAAAACGGAGTGCAAAGTGGGAAAACCCGTGGGCGAAGTCGATAAAAATGGTAACTGTATTGTTTCGCGCAAAGGGAAGAAAAGTAAATATTCAGTCTTTTGATTTTATTATGGAAGATTTTACGACCCAACAGAAGGTAGGGATGTTCTCTGTATCGTGCTTTGAGGTTTGAGATGGAAAAGTGGAAAAAACCCCGTGCGAAAAAGGAGTAAAGTTCATCCTGATACAAATGAAAAATGCATTGCGTGGGAAAGTTAATGAAGAATTTCGTCTGTTTATTTTGTTGTCAAATGAATTTTCCTAATTTTAACCCCAAAATGCTTGTAGGCTTTTCAAAAGAAAAAGGGTGTGTTAAAATAATAATTCTTCAACCCATTATGCTCCCATAAAAAACACCTAATCAACAGATGCAAAGTGAATGACTCCTTGTATAATCGCATTCTTTTTTCCCCTACCCCTCCTACACAAACAAATCGCTGCCCGCCACTCCTCTCTTCAAGGATCCACTCCACCACGTCAAGAGTCCTTGTCCTTGTGAAGAGCGCAAATAAGGGCAAATATTTTCACTCACTCCACGTTCGCCCGGGGGGGGGGGTGGGGGAAAATCATTCATTGTCGCTCATTGTTGTCACTCGTCGATCGATTTCGTCCATCAGGAGTTTTCTTCACCCCTTTTTTTTCCTTCAGCCGGAACAACAACAAGTAACTGGACCGCATTTTCCTTCCGCTCGCTGCAGTGGGTGGTTGTGTGTGTGTTTTTTTACTTCCAACCCCGACATTCAATTATTCAGCGGCTTTTTCACTTTTCCCCCCGCCTCTCCCCACCACCAGCGATCAAGCGAAGGCAAAAGAACATGACCAGGAAAATGCCACCAGGAAACCGGGGCACGACGACGAAGAGGAGAACAAGGGAAAGGCGCAAGCAAAACATTAATCCACGTGCGCGATGGTGCATTTGCGTCGGGGAGTGACTGATGGCATTGTGTGTATGTGTGTCTGACAGTGTGCATGTCCTTAATAATGGGTTGCTTCCTTCCGCTGTTTTGTACGATGATGTTGATAGTAAAAAAAGAAACAGGGAAAACCAACGGAACCAGTGAGGGAGGACCCTAGACTTCTGGCGCACACGGGTGTGTGTGTGTGTTGGAACACATTGGCGCGGCGTCGGCTTGGCATTAGGCAATGCATTAGGATATCATTATCGAAATAAATAACCACAGATGGTGTTCGGGTTCGGTTAAATGGACTCACTCTGCGACGTCCCCTTCCGCGAGGGGAAAAAAACGAAGGGCATTGGAGTTGATTTTACGATTTTCCCTAACGCGCAAGGTTGGGACAATGAAAAGTGGAAAATGTTTGATTTCGGCGGGAGACTCTCCTCACGCAATGGATAACAATTTGTTCGTGTAAAGTTTTAATTGATTCCTTGGAGAACCGTTTTGTTTTCGAATAAGTGGTTCACTTTTAATTAAAGGGGAAAACCATAATGGGTCTTGTACGAAAAGTATTATAATTTCCCGCTCAAAAGTCGTCTTAATTAAATGTACAAATTAAACAGTTGGATACACTCAAGCGACCTAAACGGTGGTATCCTGCTCCGCCTCACGCCTCTGCACGCAGTAGTTGAAGGTCATCGCCATGTCTACAATCTTCGCCATCGCCGTCTCCGATTTTCCGTTGAGACAATCGAACAGACGTGTGTGGTAGGTGTTTAAATCGGGAGTGAAATCTTTTATCGCGGCCGTGACCGTTTTGAAGAAGTTCGTCGTTTCGGTGTAAAGCTGCACAACGGTGAAATAGGAGAAGGTTATTAAAGTCTCGTGGGATTTAGTGATTAGTGGACGATTACCGTTTGGCAATTTGAGGTGTCACAAGCAACGGCAACCTGTAGCTGGGCGAAAGCATTCTGCTGAAGCTGGCGGAGTTGGTCGCGATACTGTAGCACCTGCTCGGACAAGAACAAGGAGGCCTCGTTGTTGCACAGTGAAAGTGAGGTTAACTGAGCGCCGGCCAGGGTGTGTGCGGTCGGGAGGAACGAGCGAACGCAGATCATGTTGCGCGGGAGTGGACGAAGCATGCCCAAGGCGGAAGACTCCAGTCCGTACGAGGCGTACATGATGTTTTGGAACAGTTCCGTAAACTTCACGTCCGCCTCGTTTGTCGTGGACTGCAGCTCCGCCATGGAACCCTGCGTGAGGCGAAGCACTTCGGCGGTGAACTCTTCAACCGCGTCCCGGAGGGATTTGGGAAATTCGGACGAGGTGCTCAGCATCGATTGAAGCACCCGGTAGCCATCGCTGGCCACGCCAAGGAACAACGTCGAGCCGGAGTTGAGTGCCTCCCGGTACAGACCGTTGTACGAACGTGCGTGACTTCCGATTTCGAGCAGGTCTTGCAGAACCGCCTCGTCTATGGTCGCCGGGATGAAGAACTTCTTCAGGCTGGCATTCATCTGCTCCACACCGACGATCTGGCGCGTCACCAAGGTGGTGATCATCGTGAGGCTACTGGCGCTTGTGACGATGCTGTTCACCAACTTCATGTCCCAGCCACCCGAGGACCTGCTCAGCGATCGTTCAACGGGCAAGCTATCCACCTGCTCATCAACGGTACTCTTCAGCTGCTTGAGCTCTTCCGCCAGCGATTGGTTGTAGAAGTACTCAGGGAAGTGGAAGTCCGTCTGACACAAGCTACCTCTGATGGAGTGCAGTGCGTCGAGCACCGAACGCACCTGGAACGTAGACCCACCCTGGCCAAGACCGTCCGACAAGTTTTGAGCGGCAAGGGTGGCGTTACCAAGCGCGTGACGTGCACTATCCAACATCTTCGGGACGCTGGTCGGCAGCTTCAGTGTGGGATCAAACTCGACACGTGCGAGGGACTCCGCACTGAACTTAAGCACCTTCAACAAATACTCCAAACTAGGCTGGTATTCTAGCGCCTCGAAAGCGGTTCTTGCGGAGGTACTTTCGCGGAGGTACTGCAAACGATGGGAAGCAGAGTTATTTGGGTCTACACCACATTGCGCTTCACTTTACACTTACCGCGAACAGTAACACCACGGTGGAGAATAACTTTATTTTCATCTTGAACACGAAGTACGGTTGGGATGTCAATGAGAAACAACTTCACGGGCGGATATGGTGGTCTTCTTTATATAGCCTCCAAGTTTTGACACCCGTTCCACTTGCGTTGGAGCAAGTTGCTCAACACTGCAAGTGGAGGACTCCAAACAGTTGCATTCGAGCATCGCACCAAGCACCTGTTTAATCTGGAGCATATTTGGAAAAAGGTAAACCAACTCCAACTCCAACTTGGCCTTGTTTCTTCTCTCTTCCATTCTTTCCATCGTCGAAACTCGCCCCCTCGGGACAGACTCGCAGCTCGATAGTCGCACCGTCATTCGAAGGCGTTACGTTGACACCCTGGCCATGGCAAGGTAAGGTTCAACCAAACTGCCACCGGTGCATGGAGGGCAGAAAAGTCAACAACGCCACAACGAAGACTCGATAAGCCGCGGATAAATCGGGGCACTGCATTCACGATAGATTTGGGTTTGCAGCGAACGAGCAATGGCACTGATAAACCAGCTAGCATCGGATTTTGCTTTTTGAGCTAGATAAGCGTCCGTTTAACACGGTCACCGTAGCTCCATAGTCCACCGTAAACCCGAGAGATACTTGAACAATGTATTTATCCAAACATGTCTTAAATAAAGAAGGAAGAACGGCTAAGGGTTTGTAATTCATTTGTATTATTTACGGTAACGGAAACGGTACTCAACTCTACCATAACAGTTGGAAATCAGTTGCCTAAACATTTTCGAGGGTTTCGATTTTAACTTTCCACCATCTTCAGAGCTCTCCGGTGTGGTTGCTACCGCAAAGTACATGGCAAAAATCAAACCCAACTACTCCGAGCTGCTCGCTTCCGTTCCGGTGCTGCATATAAAAAATTAAATGCAAATAAGATTTATGAATTGGGTAAATATTTGCGCTCTTGTCCCGCGCTCGTCCTAACGAAGCAAACAGCAAACACCGCGCGGAACCAGCGCTGTTTCCACCCCGTGGCTTTGCCGAGCACCTTTACGAAGCAGAGGAGAGGACAACATTGCGCCATGAGGGCGTGGCAGGGCGCTGGAGGGAAAACGCTACCTGACATCAAAGCGGGCTGAAGTGCCCAAATGTTTACCCAAGCGCCGGGCAATACATTAGAGAGCAGAGGAGAGACCGACCGCAACGCGCAACGAATGACGATCCATTTCACTGTGGCTCGTGTGGCTCGCAAAAACCACCTTCGTCCTTGTTGTGGGGGGGAACCCATTTAGAGCTACCGTTGGTGAGTGTGTGCGTGTGTGTTTAGAGGAGAGAGGGGCACTGATCTGGTTCCATCATCGCCGGAAGCTTCGGATATCTGTCACCGGTTGGATGACACTCCGGGCTTAGTTTTAATAATTCACCTCCACGTGCGCCCCACGTTCCCATACTCCTTTTGGCGTGGAGGTGAACCCCCCGAGGCCAGGGGAAAAACAGTTTTTCCAACCGGATGGCACGAAGCACATGTCAAAGGATTTGAGTTGGAACAGGAATCTAACCGAACGTGTCAGGGTTCGGTCATTGTCTGCGTAGCAGCGCAGTGTGCCCGGAAGGCACTCCAGGACGATGGTGGGTGGATATCAAATACATGCCCCATCGAGTTCCGAGCAATGGCACCGAACCCTTCACCGGGCCAGACACACCGTAAGGCGAAAGAATAACAATACCCCCACGCCGTCACAAGGTAGGATGAGAAAAAAGGCTGCGCATGCGAACATGCCATCGCTTCCGTTCGTTACTACGGGATCGGATGGGGTTTAGCTAGCCTCGAGTGCGATGGATAAATTCAACATGGCGTTGACATCTCCCCTCGGGATAGGTTCGCGCTCGCTTTGCCAGTAAATATGACCGGAGCTTGTTTTTACTTCCATCCGATTGGGTTGGACTCCAACAAAACCGAAGCTGAATTCGATGCTCCAATGGAGTCGTTGTTTCTAATTCGATCAGATTTATAAAATGTACGATAAGTCTGTGCTAAAAATATATAAAGTAAGTTAGAAATAAATGGTCGAATGCACACTTTTGAACTAGCAGATCTAATATTAATAAGTTAATTGGCTTGAATCAGTTCCAAACTAAACCATTTCAGGATATGCAACAGAGACCCATTCTTAGGATTGAAGGAGACGCTTATCAATGGCTCCAGTCACTCCCCAAAAGATTTTTCCACTTTCCTCTTTTATTCTAGAAAGAATTCGATCCAACCATATGGTAGTCATCTCCACGGACGGACTCATGATTTATGGCTGCCATTTGGCCCAAAAAAAAAGATGGTCTGGCGTTAGATCGTTCGTATACCATCCCTATTCCGGACTTGGGGGGGAAATGTTACGTGCAACTTAAACAAAAAACAAAAATCCAGTCCAGTGCCATTAGTTGCACACGCTTGCAGGGACTCCTGGTCGAATCCATCCGGTCAAGAAGAAATACGATCAGACGTGCAGGACCAACGCACATGACAAATATGAGAGCCGGTAAAGTATCCGCGAACACACCCTAGTTAAGTGGCAGCACTCCCCAATTCCGTGCCGTAGGGCAATTTTCCGGCGCACCATAAAGAAGAGGACTAGAGGGTGATGGCACTAGGACATCCTCATTGCTCATTAGCACTGGTTGGATAGCCGAGGGTTCTTTATATGACGGTGGCTGAATTGTTTGGAAAAGTTGAAACTTTAACTGGGATGCTTCTGTTAGGTACAAACTTTGAGCCAAGGCCATCAGATTTGGTTCTTGGTTCAGGTGAACCGTGGCGGACACAACAGCGCTGAAGAGTCATAAATCAACCGTCCATCATGCTTCCTCACACTACACTCTATTGGTGATGCGTTCGATTTATATTCATTACTCCCTCCATCAGGAGCGGAACGTAATCGCACCGGGTAATCTGCTTCCTTCCAGCGCCACCTTATGGTTCATGCAACTTCCGAAACTGACACACACAAAAAAACGCATCGTGCTACAAGGACGATTAATGACTCAACCCCTCGCAGACGAAGAACGACCTCTACACTACGCGTGCCATCGGAATCTCTGGGCACGGCATGTGCGGCCTATAAAAAAAAGGTGGTCTGAAGGTTATAAAAAGGTGGCATTTCCATGTCGAACCGGGCCGGCACGATGTTCTTCCCATTGGGGGAAGAGTGTTTTACTTTTAAAAAAGTCAATGGACGGCGTGTGTGTTTCGGAACCATATGGCACACGCCATCGGTTTGCGTTGCACTCCAGAACGTGGATTATGTTGATCGTCCGCATTGGAAGGCATTTTCAGACAGGATGTAATGTGATCGCTCCTGATCTCCTTATGTTCGAAAGGGGAGCATCGAGCGGAAGGCTCGCATCGTTTTCCCAACAGGCAGGTTACGGTTCACGGAAGTGCAAGGAACTCGATCTTTGAAGTCATACGGTATAGAGGCGTTGTTTAAGAGATCAAGAACTTCAAATAAACAAAGTGTTATATTAAATATGGTCATAATGAGATGATCACAAAACAAGCAAAATAGAAAATAACTTCTAATAACTCTGTTAATGAGACAATTTAGAACCAAAACTTAGGAAAAAACGACAAACTAGTCTCCATCGAAAATGTTAACTCGTTTGCCACAACTTTTGTCAACAATCAATTGCATTCCCCTTTCCCACTTCTACTGTTGATCTATTTTTCCCACACTTTCCCAATCTCGTTCACTCCCGTTGAAGGATCTCATTTTCTATCCTCGGGGTCCTCGTGCTCGCCCTCGAAAAAAACCTACCACCGGTTTGCCTTTTTCATCGCCTTCAGCCTTTTCCCAGCACGTGCTGGGCTGAAAAATACCGTTCCAAATGAACAATAGCCCTCAAGGCTCGATAAATATTATGTTACAAAACATCAATTTTTTCGTTCGCCACAAGCAGCCACGCGCCCCCTGTATCGTGTTGCTCGAGGAATCCTGCCTCGTGTGCCACACCCGGTGGCTTGAGGAATGCCTGCCGACCGAGCGGACCGAGGGACTTGCGCCGGTTTGTATGGTTTTTGTATCGCCTTTTTCTGATACCAGTTTTCCCCCTTCGTGATCCATTCGGTCACACGGCACGATTGAGATTCGAACTTGTAGGTTTTTCTTTCCTGGATTCCTCTCCCTGTGCACTTGCTAGAACATCGGCACAATAGTTATAGAGGCATTAAAAAGTTTTCCATTGTTTGTATCTAGTTTTTCCAGGTTTTTCCTTCCTCTTTTTTGGCTAGAGAATCATTTGCTCCCAAACTTCGGGCATTGAAAGGTTCCCGTCTTTCTGCCAAAAGTGCGCTTGTTGACCATATCGACTAGATTTGAGGCCTCCAAATACCGGAACTCCCCCTCACGAGCGTCTCTGGGAAAAACTATTTAAACAACCATTTTCACACATTCAATTAGGGGTTGTGGCTTTCCGCCGGTTCCGGAGCGCCGGAAAGTGCCCTGCGGCTGTATGCGCACGTCCACGCTGGCAGCCACGTGTGTGCGATTTTTTTCTCATTTCCTCCTTCACCCACCTCCCCCCCGAGCCCACCCAGACTTTCAGAGAAACTACAACTTCCGGCCGAATTCGAGTGCGTTAATTCACCTCTCGATTGGTGGTCGCGGGGTTGATTTGTGGGGAGCGTTGGACACGGAAGGCAACGGGCGTGAAAAGCCCAGCGTCATTGGAAAACGTTTTGGTGGGAGGATGTTACCGGAAAAATGTAGCCACGTGGCCCATCAAGGTGGCGTGAAGTGTGGCCTACCGGGTTTGGGTAAATGGGAAATAAGTTCGGTTCCATTCCTTCCATCCACTCCACTGGGAATTTCCCAAACAAATATCATAGTTTGCAGGTACAGACAACCTTGCCAAAGTCTAGCCGGACAGATTATACGGGCGAGCCCATTTTTTGGCAAGAAATGAAGAAAAAAAATTGCAACCGTCCGAACGGACCGGATCAAGTGGATTAAGTACCAGCACCAGTCGGACACCAGTTATCGATGATTTCGGTGTGGTGGATTTAGACCTTTCCGTTACAGAGGGCACTTCGATTAACGAATCGAGCAAATACGGTGACATTAGCAAGCACGTAGTCCATTCAGGGAAGCGCTGTACAGCTTAACGCCCGATAAGGCAGATAAGGATTAGGCGGGGGACACATTTTGGGGCAAGGTAGATTTTTGGGATGCGCAGTATTACGCAAATGGTAAATAAACATAAAACATTGTGAGGTGTTCGAATGCACTCCAAAGAGTCTATAAAAGTTTTAACGCAGAAATAAGAACCTACAGTCCTCAGCTCACTTGTCTACATTGATTTGGTATCGGAAGTACTATATCTTTTTGTTAATATAATCAAACACTTCATTTGCATACTGTCAATCAGAAGCCATCGCGGGATTGATTACGCGCTTGAGAAAATGAAATTCCTCGGTAAACTAATTGAAAAGTACGATAAGAGCCCGCGGGATCAAGTCCTCCAATCAATCGAAACGATAATTAATACCTTCTACACCCCTCTGGGGGACTGGGGCGTCAATGTCATCAATCTCAGAATTGATATGTATTGCCTTATCGATTAGCTTTCGAAAAACCCTTTCCACGATAGTCGATGCGTTGACCTAATTCGTTCCGGTTTGGTCCGAACACCGGGCCGGTTCCGGACTGTCTACATTCACCCGCGTTGACGAGTGCTGACGAGAGTTTTATTGAACCTTCTCTGCATTGAGGAAATCTGCGGGAAAACACTCATTGAAGCGCTGATGGAAAATGGAAACAGTGTGACAAACAGTGTCCTCTGTCCTTGCTAGAATGAGCCAAAAAGCATTTTTCCCTTAGTGCAGTGCTGGGGGAGCTGCTACATTTCAGCAAATTATCGAGATTAAACATCAGTCTACGAAAGGCTTTAAAAACCATCAATCCGTCTGGTCAATCCCGGGGTTCCCGGGAGGGTTTGATTCTGGCATCCCTCGAGAGGGCTGGATAAATAAGAGACCCGCTTTCGATTGAATATTTCATCGACGTCCGAAACACCCGGAACATCGGTAGGTGAGTGGCGGGGGAGGGGGCACCCGTGAGGAGGCAGGAAACATACGGAGGTACTCTACGGTTATTATAGTTTGGCCATCAATCAAATTGATTGGTTGACGATCTGTGCGCCTCAGGTAAAAGATGGGCCCTGTCGTGGCGGAGCGCAATCGAGAGGCAAATCTGGACAAGTTGTCCAGATCGCGTAGCCAAATTGAGGCGCCACGAGCCACACTGACGAAACCCAATCTCCTATCCCCCAAAAGATGATCGAATGTTTCTATAGCGCGATGGCATCGTCACTTATCTCCGCGGTTCGGCGCATTCCCGGTGGATTGCTGTGCCATCAATTAGTTCCACCCGGTGGACTTTGGGGACACGCTATATCGTGTATACCCGTGCTCTTCCACTTGTTTTCCCTCTTCGGTCAGAAGTTCCGGGACATCAATTAGCGCTGGTAGATCCCATCCATCAGTAGGTTGGCATGTTATCTGATAGACATACGTCGTCCACCGTCGAGCGTGCAGTAGTGGCGCTGTTGGACACCTTCTCAGAAATCAGAAACGATATTTTCGCGTAAACGCAGGTGCCACCCGACGCCGCCTCACACGGCACACAGGTGACAGGCGGGACTTCTGTCGCCCCGGCATTTTTTTTGTACCGAGAGTGAACAGCTATTAGCAAATAAAAAAGGTAACACCACCGTTTTCGCAATTGTTGTGTAATTTATGTTCATTTGGGGAGGTTCGTGCCGAATGTCTTCCCGGCCCAAAAACTTCGAAAGAATCGCCCTCTTTGTGGCGACCCGGTGTAAGGTTTCGTGGTCATAGCCCCGGACACCGCTTCCGGAGATAAGGACCCACTCTTTCTCTCTCTCTCTCTCCTACAACCGAGGCACGCCGATTTGATGTGTTCAGATTTTCGACAGTGCATCTAAGCTGGCACGCGAGCTAGTGATAACCTTTTGGTCGCCGCAGGCCTCAGGCTAACGATGTTTTTCACTTCAATGTTCCGACATCCGAAACAAATCGATCGAAAAAAAAAACCCCTCCGCCAAGTGTTTGGTTGATTTGCTCCCAATTTTAGGAACCCCTCGAGTCGGCGGAGCGCGGGGAATGTGAACCATTGTGACCTTCATTTTGGCAGAATGAGAGTTATCACGTTGTCGGAAATTAAGATGTCGACCCATCCACGGCCGCGGGGATGGCACAATATTTTTTCGACTGAATCGTCCGTCTGCCGAACCGTTTGCAAAGCGGTGTGTGCTCTAGCATATTTCGATTGGGCTAGGTTTAGCCGCCGTAATGCACAAAAGGAGAAGTACCAACCAACCTTTATCGTTCGAACTGACATTAACGGCAGGTCATTTGAAGCGGTAATGAAATGCAGCACCGGGTGCGCGTCATAGAATACAATATTGTATTCCTTGGTGTGATAAGCACACTCTATTTTTTATGTTTTTTTAAAACGGCCCCTTCTATATTGCACCTATTCACGGTGAATTAGAATTCCTGCGCAGATGATACTCCGACGGTTCGAAAGACCGCTTCTGATAACGCCGCACTCCTGGGAGGTCGATTGATCGTTCATCTCCTCAAAGGCCATCACCATAACTAAAAAGTTTGTCCCCCCTCCCATTCGTAGTGTCCGTGGGGATATATACGGAGAAGTTGTTACAGCACCGATCGTATCGTTTCGGTAGGAGCTGATAGTAGAAGAAGAGGTGAACATGCAATCAGATTGCTCGCGAACACGTTTCTGGTTACTTTCGAGCGCAGATGACGGTCGAACGATACTTTCCACTTATCGCTCGGGTTCTCTTGTAGCGGCCAGCTATCGCGGTTGGTGATCGCAACGCATAGGAGGGATGGCCTTTCCGAGCCGCTTCGAAGTGCGTACCGGAGCATGCAGTAGCACTGTTACGATACGCCATCCCCAAAACTGCCCCCGGATCGACAAGCGATCGTTCCGGAACTGATACCCGAGGCTGATACGGCTCCCTCTGGCAAGGACCCGAGCAACTTGGTGTTTCAGCGAAGAACCGAGTCGCCGCGGGTAGGGTTAGAGTCTCGCGTGATATTTGCACAACTCTCGAATCCAATCCCCAGCACGGTACTGGCACCCTGGCCCTTCAAGTGGTTCGGCACAGTAATCCAAGCATACAACACAAAACCGCGTGTTTGGCTAGGGCTACCGGTGGAGGAGAAAACAAAAACCGACGCGCATGTCTAGTTGCGCAGCCTGCGCCCAGACCTTTCTGGGCAATGTTATCTAGAGCAAACAGGCAAACAAATTGGAGTAGTGTGCTTACGCGCATACGCCAGGGTAGGTGCGATTATCGGTCTGCAATAGATTTGGGCTTCCTATGCGCGTTCGGTAGGCCAAGTGTATGTTCCAGAGATTCCAAGGTCGTGGATTGCGGGTTAGTAGCAGGCCCCAAAGGTAGTATCTTTTGCACGACTTACGGTGACTACACGGTGTATCGATTCAAGTCGTCGATCATTATGAGGTACTTATGACGAGGAATACTACCGATATCGGTCAACTCTGGAAGTCGGCATGTCGACTAAAATGTTGCCCGTTCCGCCATACGATACCGACGCCGGTCGAGATCAGAGGATTGAAGTTCGTACATGAGGAGCCGTCTTGTACATGTCAAATGCACCGGTCGATAGTGGACGCCGGGAAAAGGAGCTGTTTGCCGTATCTGCGTAGCTGTCGAGGGTGTCGATGTGGAACGAAGATAACCGGGCGGGTGAGTGGATGCGAGGCACAAAACATACCGTACACACACCGCTCGCTAATCGTTCCTTTGCCTCACCCAAAAAAGTATAAAATTTGATAGGTGCTATCCCTATCTCGCTACTTGCCGCCTGATTCAATCCGCGACCTCAAACATACACACCACCGAAAAGGCGTGTAATTCTCATAGAGCTCTGATTTGATGAATCCAATGGAGGGATTGATTTTTATGGCACCGCTTAGGTGCGCGGTGGCTTCCTACTTGGACCAGTATTCCACCCCGAGCTGTTTATGGTCGGCTATCGTGCCAAAGCTCCTAAACTTACCTTCGAGGGCCTTGTTGCGCGCTATCAGTGCTAATAGCATTTCGGGATTTGGATGGTGATCCCCGAGCTCCCCCGTCGTCGCACCAGCTGCGGAGGAACGTCCATCGTGGGAGCTACCGTGGCCGTGCAGTGAGGATAGACCGGCGAGACTGGTACCGTTGTTATGGTTGGAGTTTCCGTTGTGATGAAGTCCCGATGATCCTCCCATCGACGGGTTCCCATCGATGGTGCCAATCGGGCCAATCCCTGTCTGACCGTTGGACATGCCTTGGCCCAGCAACGGGTGATGGTGGCCACCCATGGAAGGTGTAGAGTGAGCCAGCGGTAGCATCATGGACGAGGGAAGCGCCATCTGGGAAAGTGACATCGCGTCGACACCGAGCGTTCCTCCGGCGGACGAAACACAAACTGACATTCTTAGAAAATCTTACTTAGAACTCGTAGCTTGCACTTCGCGTAGTTTCACTGAATCCTGAGTTACACTCGAGCTCCCGTTAGAGGTGAAAGCAGCTTCCCTCCAAGTAGGTCGCGATCACTGTAGCCATTGCACACGCTCTTACTCAGAACCTACTGTTGATTGGAACCAAACAAACCATTTGTCATTAAAACACTGAAGCAATCGCACTGCCCGCACCGCTCACTCACGCTTATGGCGCGCGTATCGATCCCGGACTTCGATTAACTCGACAAACACAACCGATCCTTGGACACACGCCTTTTTGTGTAAGCGTTTGAAATGGCTAAGCAATCTGTACCGTTCGGCAATTCATTAGCAACTAGATTCCGAGCGCGCCCGGTGCCAGGCAAAGCGGACCGTGCACACACTATCTCTTGCTCGCTGGCCCCGGGTTGCTACAGTGCGTGCAGTTTGGTTGGCGACGATCGGACGGCCGGAGTGTAAAATAAAAAATCGACAAACCGAAAACAAACAATCGAAACCCGAAACGCTACGTCATCAAAGACCCGCTCCGGTCCGCTGGTCGGCGATAAGGAGCAAATTCTGGCGAAAGGCCCGTTTTTCCCGTGGTCCGTCGGGTGAAAGCGTTAGATTTTCGTCACGGCGCGCACACACCACCGTCGAATGTGGCGTGTACGTACTCGTATGTAAAGACCTATGGTTTTATCACTCCTCACAAACGCTTGCTGGAATAGAGCGAAATGGGTTGACTATTACCACGCACCGCACACACGTACGTTGTTGTGTCTATCTGAGACTAGGACTACCCCGAAACGTCTTGCTGGGGGTCCGTCACTGTGCGTGTACACTTGTGGAGCACCAGCACCAGGTCCAAAAGTCCGGAAGCGAGCACGCGGCGGCGGAGACTAGACGACGCGACAAATGGCCTGTCTGCGAGGTGCCTGCTACTGCTACTGCACCATGTTGTGACACCGCACACTGAAGAAGCGCGAGCTTATCACTACTTGGTGAGCACCTCACTCACCCCGTTCCGGTGATGACCCTGCCACCTCACACCGCTGCAGTTGTCCCTCCGAGTGGCGGAGGACTGATTGGAGCGTTTTAGAAGTGGCTCCCGTAGTTCTAATTTCGAGTTTCTTGACTGTTTTTGCCTCGCCTATTCCATGTTTCATTCCCGTGTGAAACGCTATCGCTGTAGGTTACTGTGGAAAGTCTGCCGGGGGGCGAATCTAATCGCTCGGAGGACACATTGTTATTACGCACTCCACGATCGCCCTACCGGGTGGGGGTTCTTACTAATTATACGCTAAATAGTCGTACCCGGTGATAGTTACGCGAACAACACACAGCAGGCGACGACGACCCGATGGGTAGAATCCAGGGTGCCATTTCTCCGCATCCTAGCTAACTGTCCTCCGACCTCCGGTATCCTTTGCGAATCACCATCTCGGTTACTTTTTATTTGCCTACCGAATGCTCCATTTCCTCTCCAATTAGTATGCAAATTTTAACACTCCATTGACGTACTTAGTACAACGAGCACTCCGAGCTGGCCACAAATGCAAATGCTGGAGCGGAGTCGTAAACAGCAAAACACTTCCAACCGGCGCAACCGGAGGAATCTGAGCCAACAGCCAGTGGCGGTAATCGTTTCTTAACCACAACAACAACGGCACAACACAAAGTACGGTCAAGAAAAAGTTCGCGAGAAAATGCGAGCCCTCCGTCGGGTTCGGTCCCCGAACCAACCTGACACACGCCGAGGGAGTGTTGAAAGTTTGTCAATTAAAAAACATTTTCATTACCGGCTTCCGATTCCGAAACCTGGGTGCTTTCCTAATTGGCTCCAGGTCCACGACTCCAACGAGTCCGCGCGTTTTCACTTTCCGTTTTTCCTTCGCCGTTGTTGTGGACGTCGCTTCCCTCCTCAGCCGCCCTAACCTCACAAATGACGCGAACACAAACAGCGGACGGAGCGAACTCCTTCAGCAATCCTGCATCCGACGCCGTACAATGTCTTCGGTATTACACCACCACCGGGCGGCTGCTAGCTGGCAGTCATTTTGTGTGAAAAACGTTTCCAACCCCCTTAAACGCGGGGTAGCTTTTTTTCGCTTTTCCTCTTCTTCCTTTCACGAATTTTCACGCCGGCGCATTTGGCGCGAGTAGCGTTTTCGGAGCCCGTTTTTCTTTCCTCCGCTTCGTTCCCTGCTGCCGGAGTGCTCTGGGCCATCTTGGTTTCTCCCATCATGTTCCCGTTTTTCTTTTTCTACCCTCCTCCTTCCTTCCCCACCCCGTGGTAGGAAAGATTTTCCATCATGTTTTCCAGTTCTTCCGTCGTACGTCTCGTGGAGGTGTTTGTGTTTCTACTTCTCTCTGGGGAAGTGGGGTTTTTAGTACAACTCACCAACACCAGCAGAGCGTGCACGTTCGCTCCACCCTCCGTGCCGTTGCCAGGGGCAATACACACACACACACCACGTTACAAGTGCTTCATCCTTTCCGCACACACTGCCGTGTCGTTTATTACGATATCCTGCGCCGTCAAGCGATGGTGGGACACTTGTCGTCGCTGTCGTGTTCCGCCCGGTGATGATAACACATCCTCTTATGCTCTTTTGCGCGTCGCTGCTCTACGCAAGTGATACATCGCAACGGGGTGGGATATGTATGCTAATGCATGGCCATTTTTCCACACATCGTCGTCGGGTGATGGAGCTTCGGGCACGCTTCTAACATCCCGAGTATCCATTATTGTTTCACCAACACCAACCAACACCGGGAGAGCCCAAATTTTGACTTCCGCCACCTAAAGGCGTAGACACATCCTAAATCTATCAACGGGCAACTCGTTGAAGGTGGGTAGGCGGGTGTTGTGATGATTTGTGGGGATCGCTGAATCGGATTCCCTCTCGCAAACTGACCCAATGTACTTACCCGTGGGGATTTTCCGACCCGTCGTTGAAGCTCATTATCTCTCGCAGTGGACGGCGTGAAGGACGCTGATTGGTAATCATTCGCCATTATTTGCGTCAGTTGAACGAAACGATGCGAGTTTTGGGCTTTCGCACTTCTAGATAAAGGGAAAGGGTGAGGTCTAGCCTAGCGACAGCCAATGCCAATGAATTTGGGTTAAAATTTAGATTTGTTTTGTCAAAATCAGTTTATTATTGCCTAGATAAATGGTGTCGAATTAGCTGAAGTGATATGATTATGAAAACATGAGTAAATCGTAACCTGACGTAAACTAAACAGCTTTTCAATAGAAACATAAAAAAAAGTATTTCAAAGGAAACCGCCTTAAAAGGAAAAGTAAGAGAATGAGTGTCAATTTCATTACAGGAACTGAATGATAAGAATGAAAATTTTATTTGCATTTTAAAATAACAGTTATTTTAAAGCACTGTAGCGAAAGAATTGTCGCGACTTCCGAATTAAAGTGCACTTAAATATGGCGCTTAAACGCTTTAAAATGGTTCAACAACATTGTACAAGATTTGTTTTCTCGATATTCAACCAAAAGATTCTAAAGTCTTTAAAACCGTCGAATTGTTTCGTTATCCTCCACTGGCGAAAGACACCGACTTTGTGCTTTGAAAATTCGCGACGAAAAATGGAACATGAAAAAGTAATAAGGGCCCACCCCGCTCACCCCACCACCCTGTTAAAGCCCCACGGGGTTGAAACCCAGAGAAGCATTAACTATTTGCTCAGGAAATGGAAACATGTTGACATTTTATGCTTTTGCGTTGCATTTCGGGATCCGTTTACCTGCCGGAAGTGGAAGCGCCGGAAAAATACACTCCACATACCAACATTTTTCTTTACCAAGGTAGGGGGAAAGAGTATTCAAAGGTTTTGTCAATCCAATGCCATTGGAGGAATGGAAAGGCGGTTGCAGAAGAGAGTCTATGCTTTTTTTTCTGTTTGTTCACGTTTCACGTTTATGAAAAGTTCAACGGTTGCTACCTCCCTTTCGCTTCGGGGGGATGTGGGGGTGATTTTAGGTGAAAGCACAAAGGGAGTAGAGGTTCCTAGTCACACATTTTCCGCCCTCTTCGCAGGTTCGCAGAACAAACCGAGACCGAATAAAGCAGCCATCCGACTCCGGCTATCCGTCTTCACCTTTTTGCTTTGGCTTTGAAACCGGGGGGAAATAACTATTTGCGCACGGGAGATGCATAACTCATGTCGTTTGCTCAGCCAAGATCTGGGCCCAGCGAGGGTTGGACTGGTGAGGGAAGACCGGAGGGAAAAAAGCACACACTGGGCTTGGGTTGATGGTACCTTTCTTTTTTTTCTCGCTTTTCCATCCCCACGATCCTTCTTCCTTCAAAGGTTTGACGTTCCGGTGGAGTAGTGGAAGTTCCGGATTCGGTTGTGTTTTTTTTCCATCGCCTTTTTAAAGTTCCCATTTTGTGTTCCCCACTCTCCGTCTATCTCCGGTAGGACGTCATCACCATCGGATGTTCGGTTGTATCCCGAAACAGAAGAGGAGTTTTATTTATACCACGTTCAAACTCCACCACATCTATGTGCCTCTGAAAAGGACGCTCCAAGCGAACGTTTTCTGTGGTGATAAATGGAGTGGCGATTTTCCAGAGGCTTTCCACCACCTCAAGGCGAACTCCAGCGGCTCACACACTTCTCTTCCGTCAAGCCTCCCCCCTGCCGGAGAAGGTAGAGTTTGATTTTCTTTTCGTACGAATTCTGGCTTAGGTCGAAATAAATGAGACTCCATTTAGTTCCCCCCTCAACCCCGCCTCATCATTTCCTCCCGTTCAGCTGTGATCGACTGAGGAAAAGTTGCCAGAAGAATCTTCCTTTCTCCGGTTGAGGGAAAGTTTTGTTTCGTTTCCGTTCGGTGATGGTTTTATTATTTAGTATCCAGCTTCAGCTTGTTGAATCGTTCCTTTCGGTGGAAAAAAAAACACAACGGTTGCGTGAGGGGTTTGGGAAACTCCTTGCATTGTCATGGAGATGGTGGAAAGCAAACGCAACTTTGCCATTTCTTCCACTGGTGACTATGATGAAGCAACGTGTCACATAAATAACTATACGGAGCATGAAACCCGTTGGGGAACACTTCCATGGAAGTTTGTTGTTCTTTGTTGTTGTGTTGTTGATTATTTCATCTAAGTGGAATCACTCTGAAATAATGAAGGTTCATCATCATGGTACGGGTTATCTTTTGTTTGTATGAAACAGTTTTCCAGAACTTAAAGAAGAAGCCAAAAACTATAAAACCACGGACACAAAGGAGAAACAAAAATCTCCAAACAGAATAAGTCTCTAAAAACCGCCTAAGAAAATGACACAGTTATTTATTGTGTTCAGTTGAATATTTACGTCTAGTATGTGGAAGCACTAAAGTAATAAGCATATGAATATCATGAGGTAAGTTACCGTTCTATTGTCCCTTCTCGTGGGAAATCGCAAAATTGTTCAAACTTTCCGTTATCTTGCCAATTTCGGAGCTCTTCTCAAATAGTTTCGGTTCATCATCGACTTCCGCCATTTCGCTGGAGTTCGAGTTCTCGGTCTCGAGCTGCTTGGGGTCCTGGTCCACGCCCAACAGAAGATCGGCTTGCGATCGTATCTCGTTCCACGCATACTCGATGTCGTGCATCTGCGGATCGATGCCGCAAATCATGAACCGTATGATAAACTTCCCCTGGTACGTGGCCGGAATCATGAAGACCTTCTTGCGCTGGGTAATGTTGTCGAGCAGCTGCTTCGAGCGGGCATCGTCTCCCTTCAGTCGGAAGCACACGAGGGCGAGCGTCGAGCAGAGTACCTCGAAGCGATCGTCCGTCCGGACGTACTCCTCGAAGCGGTTCGCGAGCTGAATGTGGAAGCGGATCAGCTGGCGAATCTTCTCCGCACCCATCGTACGCAGCGTTATCCACACCTTGAGCGAGCGGAACCGTCGGCCGAGCTGGATCTGCCAGTGGCGATAGTCCGGCGCCTTGCTGTGACCCTGGTACTGGTGCTGCAGGTAGATCCGATCGACACTGAACGACTTCGTCACCGAGCCCGCATCCTTGAACCACATCGCGCAGCAGTCGAAGTTGACAAACATCCACTTGTGCAGGTTGAAGTTGAGCGAGTCGGCCATCTCCGCTCCGTTCATGATGTGAGCGTACTCTGGCAGACATAGGGCGGCCCCGGCATATGCCGCGTCGATATGCAACCAGATGCGGTTCTCATTACAGTACGGTCCAATCTCGGCCAGATTGTCATAGGCACAGGTTCCCGTCGTCCCGACCGTCGCCACACAAATCACCGGGAACAACCCATTGGCAACGTCCTCCTCAACCGCCCGGATAAAGGTGGACCCACGCAAGATACCCGTCTCGTCGGCCGGTAACAAACGCATTTTAATCGCACCGAGAATTCCCGACTTCTCCACCGCACTGTTACTCTGGTCACTAGTGTACGCCACCAATCGGCCACGGATCTCGGCATCCGTCAGCTCCGGATGGTCAACCTTCAGCCGTCGTACTGCCTGCTCCCGGGCGGCCAACACCGCAACCAGGATGGATTCGCTTGCCGATCCCTGTATGATGCCTCCTCCATTTCCTTCGTCACAGTTGAGGAACGATTTGGGTAGGTTGAGTAGTTGACCCAGCCAGTTCATCATGATCACCTCGAGCTCGGTGCAGACTGGACTGCAAATCTGCGAATAGAAAGGCAATGACTCTCTGGACGAAGACAGTCCTTAGCAAATACTTACCCAACTGAATCCTACAACGCCAAGACCTGCGGCCAAGGTCTCCCCGACGATCGACGAGTACGAAGTTTGCGATGGATAGAACGCGTGAAAGTGCGGCGACTGCCAGTGAGTTAGACCCGGTAGTATGCATCGCTTGAAGTCCTCCATGATCGTTTTCCAATCCTCCGGCTCATTCTGGAGCTCCCCGGGGAGCATCTCGTGTAGATATCCCGGTTCTACCGATGGCAGGACGTCTCTGTTGAGTTGAATTTCAGTGAAATAGATGATTAAACATGTCGTGTTGGCTCATCGAAAACACTTGGTTGAGTTCGAAAGTGCAGTCACTTCTTAGGATCACATAATGTTTGCGAGCAAAAGATCGCAAGATCCTCGACCAACCGCACGCACCTGTCTCTGATGTTTTCCAAGTAATCCGCCACAAAGTCAATCGCTGCCCGACCGAACTCGCGAAACTCATTGATGTCCATGTTTGCCATCCTGGCCAGGTAAAGTACATAGGCACACACACAAACTCTCGGTGGTAATGCTTGAATTCACTTCAGAGTGCACTCTCAAACAGTCTCTGGAAGAATGAAAGCTCACTGCACGCACTGTTGTCTATTTGTCGGTTCTTCGGGTCACAACACAGTCACTTATTTTGCATGACACACAGAATGGATCACTTTTGCATTATTTGCTGGTTTGCTGGTCACTGCACTATCCGCCACTGATGGGAACTTGTGTCCGGGATCGTTCCTTACCGAAGACTGAGGATCCTCTGGATCAGCCAAGCCTTATTTATGCAAAACCCCTTCCACGACGTTGCCATTCGACTGACCATGCACCACCAACCCCGTCCCCGCTACCTGCCCAGCGTGGTCAGCAGCAAACAACCACAATGATAACATCAACAACCCGGTCCCCTATCCCTCCCCACTCACTTCTCCTACCTCACCACGTGGAGTCAAGTGGACCCCAAACACCGGAAGAGACCCTCTCCTTTCGGTGGCGTACGTGTTCGTGGAAGAAAGTGGACCCTCTCTTTCTCTCACTCCCTCCCTCTGGTCAGGGGGGGGGGGGGTCCATAGGGTCATTGCATTGTAGGTACCTTGCCTTGTTCGTTGGATCCTCTTTCTGCCTGCATTCTGAAGAGACACTTACTCAAACCTCAAGAGGACGTGAGGTGTTTGTCTTGTCACGGTCCATGCAATATGCCCCCTTCCTTCCCTTTTACTCATCTCCTCGGGGTGCCGGTCAGGTCCTGCCGGCGTGATGATTTTATTTTCGACAGGTTATGAAATATGCTTCAAAAAAACATGCCACACATTTAAGGTTCCCTCAAAATTCGGACCCTCATTAAAGCCCGTGTCGTTTCGAGAGGCCGGGCGAGAATTACCGGGGAAAACTTTCTCCCCCATGCCCGAGACCGCTCCCCGTACCGGCGGATGGAACGGTGTGAATGAAGGCCCGACCGGCTGGATTCGAACCCGGTGTGTTATGTGGTCTTCTTGTATGCTAATTAAGTGATCCTCATCGGCCTCATCATTATGATAAACGGTTACAAAAAGGCAGGCACGGCTCTCGAGGAAGAAGCGCCAGTCACAGTGGAATTTTCTGCTGGACAGAATTGACGCTGTTCGTTTTTTCATTGTATGTTTTTCTCCATAGGCCAACCAAATTAGATGAGATTCGGTGATCGCAGGTGATCCGATCGCTATGAGTTGTTCTCCTGAGAGGGGGAGAGGGGGGGGGGGGGCGGGTGTTTGTTCCAGTAGAAACCATTTTAATAACTTACAAGTAAATTGAATTTGCACAAAAATTGTTATCGAAAATCAACCAGCAATATGCCCATAGTGTTGCGCATCAGCTTTTCGGTGGGGAAAAACTCAACCGGATGATCGACGTCGAAGCGCAAGCTTTAAACGTTGACGACAGGCACCAATTATTTCCCGAAAGTCAATGGAGGAAGCTCAAATAAAACCGAAAGTCCCACCAGACTTTGATGGTGGTTTTTTTTATTATTCAATGAAAATGGAAGAAGAAATAAATTAATAAAAATCATGGTGCTTGGTCAAGTGTACCGGGGTGTATCCCGGACTTTCTTGTGAACTCAACCCATTCAAAAGCTCCTCCAACTCGTGGGTGAACGTTTCGATGGGCATGCTTTTATTATTCTTCAGCTGGCAAGAAAAGGAACTCGAGCTACAACATTAATATGGTGCGAGGTCCCGTTATAATTAGCATTAGCGAAAGAAAGTTACTTTTGACCTACTGATGTGTGTCTGGTGCGTCTTACCTAATCGTGAGGACGTTGGAATCGATGGAGGCCTCTGATCATTATCGACGATCCTTTTCCGGAAGTGATCTAATAATGACGAAATGGTGGGCCGAAAAAAAATAAGCAGACCATGATGCAATCTCGTGAAGGTATTGTATCATTACTCTGTGGACCAGCTGACCGCGAAACACTGTCTGTTGTCTTTCTTTCACGGCGATAAGAAAATGGACACCTTTAAACACATGTAGCAGCAGAGGTGAAGCTTTCTTCTTGATGAGAACTCAAACGATGGAAAAATATTTATTCTTCAGTGCTCTGCTGCTGACAAAGCTTGGGGTGTGTTGTGGTAAATGGCAAACAACACGAAAAAAACACGTCGAGAAACTTGGTGAAAACTAAGACTACAAAAAGTCAAACACAACTGTGCCACAATAAAAACGAAAGCGAGAGTCAGGTTGTTGACGGGAAAATTAAATCATCAAGCAAAATGCAAAACACCGACACAGCCGGCACGCTTTCGGGGGCACTTGGGACGGGTTGGGAATTCAGTCATAAAGTTTCTGGTACCAGGTTTGATCAACGGCACGCATAATCAACCAGTTCCGAGAGAAGAAAAGAAAAATTGCACCCAACCAACCAATGAATCATGAAAAACCGTCACCGAACGAACTGTCCAGTGCAGTGAAAACTGCAAGCTGTTGGTGCATTGAGAACACGTGGAAAACCGGAGGCGATACAATTAAACGAGCGAACCGTTTGGTCATTTTTTCGCGGTTGAATTATTGACGGAAGGTCCAATTCGGAAAATTGGTTCAACTTTTGTTTTTGTTCTTTGCAGTATATTTCTTTTCGTAGGCGAAAAACGATGTGAAAGTAAAAAAAAAACACTGCGAAAAACAAACAATTGCATATCAATCGCTACCGACTGCACTTGCCATGCATATGAGAGCACACAAAGCGAGCGGGAGGAAAGGGTGCTTGCAGAAGAAGGGTGGGTAAAGTTCCGCAGGGACTTTTATGAGTGCGGCCCGTTGATGTAATTGCATCGTGCATTCCCAATTGCATCGGATTGCATCGCTGGCGGTGTTCGGTTGGATGCTGCGTAACAACTTCATCGTCGTATGGAAAGGTTTTTGTTTTATTTCTTCAAACTTTTCGTTTCGTTTTGCCGTTTTTCGGAGCCTCGTGAGAACAATTCAAAGAAATGGATAAAAAAAGAAACAAAATACAAAACATTCGGCTGGCAAATGCATCTACTTTTTCCATCTACTCGAGGGGGGCAAAAAGTAGGCTTTATGAATTTTGAAAATCCGTTTAGTCGGCGTTTAAGAATCAATTTTTTACTTTTTTGTTTTATTTGGCACCGGAATTAAAGGTGTTTGATCTGTTTAGGTTTGTTTTCTTCATCTGATTGTATCAGTAGTTTTGATGGAAAAGCAAGAATCAGATACACGACTTTATCAGAAGTCGAAGTTTAAGAATGAGTCAAGGCTAAACTATTTGAAATAAAGAATGAATCAATATTATACGAAGCGATAAAAAGGTTTTAGTTTTAAGAAATCACATTTCACAAGAAAAAAAACTAAAATATTCTAAACGTGTTCGATGATATTTGTGAAAACCGCATGGAAAACATCGCAATAAAAGCTCTGTGAGCTTGGAAAGCTTGGAAAAGCACATCTTATGTGTAGTTCGTGGGTGCGCTCACCAGAGGACGCCAGTGAGGCCACCAGATGGCGCCAGGAGTATTTACGGCATAACCGGTTCGCTCGAAAGAACCGGTTCGATGACCTTGGCCCGGGGATTTATGACCTTGAAGAACCGTTTTGGAGAACCGGTTATGAACCGGTTATTTTGACCGGTTCGGGCCGACCAATCACAGGCCTCCGTTTAAAAAGGTCGTTGAACAGTTCTATGCTTGCGGAATTAAAATTTGTAAATGTTTAAATGAAATCAAGACGAATTTCGAGCATTTTGCGAATTTTGTGTCAAAGATGAAACATAAATGTTTAAATAGGAGGATCTTATTGGTTTTTCGAAAAATAACCTCTGATCGTTGACTGGTATTCCGTGTATCAAAATAGTATCATTGGACTCTAAACCATATTTCATTTCTACTATTTCATTTTCTTTAGTTAAGAACCACTTATTTTTGCTATCATTTTTCAAACAATAATCCTCAAACTCGACGCATACATATTTGGCGATATTAATATCAGTTGAATTGCTAGCGATATTACTTACCGTAGCGATTGCATGCGCTACCAGAGTGGTGGAGACAAGCACGAGCTCGGTACGGCGTTCCTTGTTATGGGTGCTATGAGGAAGCGTGTGATCGGATGGTGGCCGATCAACGACAGGATGTGCAGGTTGAGGATACGGGGACGTTTCTTCAACCTGAGCATTATTAATGTGCACAGCCCGCACCTTGGGAGCAGTGATGACGACAAGGACGCCTTCTATACGCAGCTAGAGAGGGAGTACGACCGCTGCCCACAACATAATGTGAAGATCGTCATCGGAGACCTAAATGCTCAGGTCGGGCGAGAGGAGGCCTATAAACCTACGATTGGTAGCTTTAGTGTCCACCAGCTAACCAACGACAACGGCCTCCGGCTCATAAATTTCGCATCCTCAAGGCACATGAACATTCGTAGCACCTTCTTCCAGCACAAACCTCGTTTCAGCTGGAGATCACCACAAAAGACATATTCCCAAATAGGCCACGTTCTAATAGACTTCTCGGACATTATCTCCGTACGAAGGTACAGAGGCGCAAACGTCGACTCGGTCCACTTCCTGGTCATGGTGGAGCTACGGAAGCTACTATCAACACACTACGCCACCGGCCTACCGGGCTACACGTCAGCACATGGGGAAGCGCTACCGCACAATAACGCGACCTCCACAATGTCCCTCGATGACCACTGGCGTATGGTGGAACGAGTCATCCCGAATGCTGCAGCGCAAAACCCGTAAGAACGTGGAACACTAAAGACGACTGAGGGCACAGCAAACCCGGGTCTTCGAGAACAAGAAGCGTCACTTTGAGGAGTCGGATGAACAACTAAATCGTTGGTCAGAGCTTTACGCAAATGCATGCGGTTTATTTTATTTTATTTATACGTAAGATTACACTATATCTACGAATACCACTACCTCAAAATATAATACCTTTTTCGGCGCGCCAACGTTCCCACCGATAACGGCAAAGTTAAACTTAACAAGCCCAAAGTGCTTCCTAACGATGCCAAACGAAAGCCTTGCGCGTGCAATTGACTGCCTACTACCGGCAAAGAGCAGGTTGATGCGGACGAACTGGCCCTGAAAACAGTGTAATATGCTACTTCGATGTAAATGTAATGCTACTACTTTCATTGCCACGTGATTTTATTTTTTTTTTTTCAATGTTTTTAGATAGTACAAACACAGGTATAAGAACATGCCTTGGTTCTCTGAATGACATTATAATATTATTTATTCCTATTCATCCCGCTAAATTCCCAGTTTAGAATAAAATAAAACCCACTTTTTACCAAGCGATATTTTAAATTATCATTACATAAAAAAGAGGTAAAATCAACGATTCAGATATGAAAAAGCACTATTCGTCTACTGAGCCGATTTTGGAAGTACTGGCAGTTAGTTTAGCTTCTGTAACATGTTTTCCAGCTAATTTTTGCTAAATATCACTCAAGATTTGCGTGATGCTTTGCATTTGTCCCTTCAGTTTTTTAATTTGCGCATCCTGTGAATTGGTTTTAGATAATCTAGCTGTCGATCTGAAGAGACTCAAAGTCTTTTTGTGCATAGTTAAAGTTATCTTGATCAAAGCGAGTTCATCAATCTGCTCCGAATTATTCTTAGATTGACTCCTTTTGATAGACTTTGCCTTGTCAACGTACGACTGATCAAGTTGCATGTACGGGGTCCACTGAAACCAACGAGTTCCAATGTAATATTTAAGCCAAAAACTGGGCAACCAAGGAAAAACAGGAATGAGTTGGAGATCATTGCTAGCTATTTTAGCATTTCCTTTGGAGGGAGTAGTTTTTTTGTCTGTTGGGGTCGATTCTTCGCCCGGATCGTTGCCGGTATCGTTGTTATTGGACGTACTCCGACCGTTATTTGATTCTTGGGGTCTCCTTACCACATCATCCTGGTTATTGGAAGCTGGAGTTGTCCCATTGCTGACGCGGTTTTCATTAGAAGCGTTGTCTGATGGGGTCGATTCTTCGCCCGGTTCGTTGCCGGTATCGTTGTTATTGGAAGTACTCGGATCGTTATTTGATTCTTGGGGTGTCCTTACCACATCCTCCTGGTTATTTGAAGCTGTAGTTGTCCCATTGCGGACGCGGTTTTCATTAGAAGCGTTGTCTGATGGGGTCGATACTTCGCCCGGTTCGTTGCCGGTATCGTTGTTATTGGACGTACTCCGATCGTTATTTGATTCTTGGGGTCTCCTTAGCACATCCTCCTGGTTATTTGAAGCTGTAGTTGTCCCATTGCGGACGCGGTTTTCATTAGAAGCGTTGTCTGATGGGGTCGATACTTCGCCCGGTTCGTTGCCGGTATCGTTGTTATTGGACGTATTTGGATCGTTCTTTGATTCTGGATCTTTCTGTGTCACAGGAGGTTTCTTGTTATTGGAAGCTTTGATTTCATTGGCTTCTTTAGTGCTCTTCTCTTTCTTTTTGCTTATTGCCAGTTTATTCTCCTCGTTTACTATCACGTATATAATGCTCTCAAACTTCTCGAAAAACGGACTTGGAAATAACGGTTCACGGAATAACCATTGCAAAAATCCTGGCATTGCAAAACGAGACTCAACTATGGCACGCTCATATCGTTCAAGCATCCTCACTTTCTTGCAGACGCTGATAAACTCCGACTCTTTGCGAATATCAGTAATATCGCTGACCGCAAGACCGTTGATCAGGTTCAGAATAACGATTGGCGCAATGAATAAGAAAGCGACGAATAGTAACCACCTTCCGTCATCGTAATTAATGTTGGCCGCCTCAAACTCACCGGTCGTCATTACCAGTGTCTTGATGGCAGCATCCCACGACGAATGAAAACTGTTGAATTTCTCTTCGGAAGAGTTGTTTTCAGTTCCGTTATTGCTCGAGATACCATCATTATTCATCCGATAAAAAGAGCAGACGAACGCAACAATTACTGGAGTAAAAGAGAGAAAACTGTAGAAAAAGCTGCTGGAGACCGTTTTGAACATGTAAAGCGTAATGGACAAATTGTTCCATGTTGCACCGAGAAGAAATGTTGCCTGAAGGGCCAAACTGACAAACACAAAAGATGAAAAACTCGACACGTATTCACACACTCCACCACGGTCGCATCCACATCCTAATACTATTCCGATGAACACCACATTCATGATGTCGACTACGTTCTCTAGCCTGAAGTACGACAATCCCAATAAAAACAACTGCATAATTTCCCGAACCGATATTATAAAAGCTCCGACACCCGCCATGACACCATACCATCCTCCCGATGGACATGGCATTAGCGTATAAGCCATAAACGTTCCCATTGTGATTGTCGTGAGCAGCAGGTTCAGGATGTGCCAGTGGCAAACACGCTTCCACTTCATTGTGATGAACGCAATGATGACTGGATGCATGAGGAACTCCTTCCGATCCTTAGACTGAGAAATCAAACGCAAAGCCGTCATGTCGTTCACATTGCGAGTGAAACGATATTTAGAATTGTGTGTCTCGTTCATCTCGGCCACAAGTTTAACAAATTTAAAGTGCGATTTTGATACATTCGAAGCTTTACTGGGTTTAACGTTAGTTGATTCTTCTTTTGCCAGCGGCCCAAGGAAACCCACATTGAATCTTAACTCAGTCTTATCCTTGATTGTGATGCAGTTGTCCAAATAATCATTCCAAAACTCGGTTGTTCCGTACTCGATGGGCGTTAGATTTTGCTTATTCATTAGACCCATCAGGCCGTGGCCTTCCTTCAACAAAAGTGAGGCAATCTTGTAGTTTTCATACTGGAGTGCCAGATGAAGTGCCGTGTTTTTATTCGGATTCGTGTCTTGCATGCAAATTTTCCCGTGGTTCTCGATCAACGTCGTCGCGCATTCCTGAAAGTACTTGATTTCCTCGTTCTCCTTCATCTTGGACATTTTTTGAATCGTGAGAATCAACAGAGGATGCTCGTTCAACAGCTTACTATCATTTATCCTTGATAAAAGAAATTTTAGTAAGGCATTGTTTCCATTTTCACATACTGTCTTTAGCAATCCTTTCAACTCCGCATGATGAGCTAGTTTATTTTCTTTGACCGAACTAGTATTGAGAGGGGAAGGCTTCTGCTTCTTTTGGAACATTTTGAAACAACGCCACCAAGATGTTGGCTCATCGCTCATGGGTGTTGGCTCAGGGTTATGTCGTTTTTGGCAACATTTAAAACAACACCAACGACAGGGTTGCTCATCGCTCGTGGGTTTTCTCGGCGTCGTAACCTCACGGTTGTTCTGGGAATCTGGCTGGTTGTCTTGGGATTTAATTGTTTCACTTTGCGTCTGTGGAACAGTATCTTCGGGGTTAGATGTGGCTCTTTCCGTGTGTGGATCGGTAACCTGGAGTTTGGATGTTCGACTTTGCGTTTGTGGTTCAGCACCCTCTTTAAATGAACCCTCAGCGTTCATGGATAGTTTCTTCGAAGAACACGCACAGGTGTCCTGGGAGTTTTCGGTTTCATTTTTCTCTAGTTTGAATGTTTCACCTTGCGTTTGTGAATCAAATCCTTCGGACGAAGACGGGTTCTTTTGAATTCGGCGCCCTGCGCTCGTAGGTTGTCTCTCCGATATCGTCTCATATTTGTCCTGGGAGTTCGGGGTAATGACGGGAAGGTCAGTCGCTTCACTTTGCGTTTGTGAATCAAGGTAATGTCGTTTTTGGCAACATTTGAAACAACACCAAAAAATGTGATTTCTCTCTGAATTAACCGAACGGGTGGGCTCCTGGGTTTCCGTTGCTTTGTTCTCCTCTAGCTTGAAGATTTCTTTTGATGCCTTCTTAATGATATGATCCACGAAAGTCGTATAATTCAGCTTGACAGCCACATGTAAAAGTAGCGTTATAACTTTTTTAACATTGTCACTGGTGACTGTGAAATCTTTCCAATATTGTTTAAACTTTTCCAAATCGTTAAAGCGGATGAATATTTCAAGAAGCTCTACCGTGACACGCACTTTCATGTCTTTAGTTTCCTTGTAAAACTGCACGATTCGCTTTTTCGATAAATTCTTGCCTTCGGTACTGGCATTTAACTGCTTTTGTGCTTTGTCAGTCATTGTAACTTTCGATTTAGCATGGAAATTGATTACATCGTCCAAAACTGCTTTTGTATAATACTTCCGCAAGAAATCAAAGGGCAGAGCGCCATCGTTCATGTAGATGTTAAAATCGGCTCCTTTGTCCAGCAACTCCTTTATGAGCTCTAAGATAGTTGGTGTCTTCTCCAGTTGCTTCTCTAGAGCAACCAATTCGATTTCTTCGTCATCCAACCAAATCTGCTGCATTTTATCCGCTTTTTTGCGCTCCTTTTCGATATCTTTCAAACGGGGTTTTAAAGTTGGCTCAATCTCCTTACTCCAGTCATACATGAAGCATAAAATAGCTAGAGCCGTTTCACTACGTTTATTACGCAGGTTAACCTCCGTCTCAGGTTGCTCCAAGAGCCATATAATGAAAACCCCATTCAACTGCCTTACCGCACAATGCAGAGGTGTGTCCAGTTCTCGCATCGTTCTTGGGTCGTTCTTGAGCTTTGGACGAAGGACGGTGTCCTTATTTAGTAGATGCTTAGCTTCGATGCGCTGAAACAAATATATTTTGAATTACAGTGCTCTGTTCATCACAACATACTCATACCTCTTTGTGCGCATTGAAACGTTCGATGAACAATTCCAAAAATTCACGATATTTAGCGATGTCTTTGAGCATTCTTAGCAATACCTCCTGAAGGCTAAAACGGGTTAAAAAACTTTTCTGATCAGGAAGGTGGGCGTGCACGTTCTGCAAATTCTTCTCTTCCTGCTCATAGCACGCCTCCATATTTTTTATTTTATCGTCGGCCAATATTCCGTTGAATTCTTCCAACTTTGCGGATGTATTATCCACTGTTATGGTATCGATAAAGTCATTAAAGCGCTTTTGAACCTCCTAAAAAAGGAAAACAGCAAATAATAACGTTTTTTCATCTTTATCACATCAGTCAATCATCATCACGTGGTTTTATATTCCATTAATTGTATGCACCATACCAACCTCTATTTCTTTGTTAGATAGGTAGATTTTCCTGTTTTGCGGAATTAGCGGAGCGACCTCTAGCTCTACGTCACTCATTGCTGGTGAAGATGTGCCTAGTTCCACAACAAGAAGTAAACGTTAACATAAACTGAATAATGTCGCTTTGCTGCGACACATGTACCTTTTGCCATTTTGTTTCCCTGCAAACCGATCAGAACGATTAAAATCTCTTTTCAAATAACAAAACTATTTCACTTACCACTGCTGACTTCAACATCAAGTTAAGTCATAGATATAAACACTTTCAATATAAACCGAAGACTGATCGGAACAACTGAGCAACGAACCATGGAGCTCGTAGCCACACGCGAGCTGATAATAAAAAGCCGGTTAATCACTCTTCGCGAGGGCGCAAAACATCACACTCCAAGTGGCGCCACAAACACATTCGCAGAACAAGACGGATTCCGAGAATTAAAAGCGAGTTTTTGGATTAAGACCCATAGTATAGTGGTTTATCAAGAGAGCATGGGGGAAGAGACTAGATGATAACCACGAATAAATTAAAAAATAGAAGATAAGATGGACCGCGCCACGAATAAAATCAAGAATCTAAAAATGTCTTTAAGGAAGGCTTAAAATGGTGATACTCAATAAAACCAACACTACGGCGCTTATCGGGAACGAAGCAGGTTTCGCGAATCGATCGATAAATTTTCATCGGTGGATAAAGTTATCTACCCGAATTTTGCATCGCGTACGCTTTTACCGTATCGATCGTAAGAGTGCAAATCGGTAAGTGGGACGCTTAAAAAAATAACCCTTGTCAGGGTTTGTAGACAAGAAGAGTACTTAACATAGATAATACTGAATTTTGCTTACCACAGCTTCTTTATCTTTCTACGAAGCATGTGCAAAAACAGAGCTTAAAAATCAATCACCAAGCGCCGCAATGATCGAACAAGTGCAAAAAGTCATAATCTTGCCAGTCAAACATAAAGTTGGACACTTATGTTAACGTGGTTTGTTGAACTATTTTCAGAAGTTTTTTATATTTAATGTTATTTCTCTTACAGACTTTTACGATGGATAGCGTAAGCTGAAACGCGTTGATCGCCTTTGTGAACTCCGTTATCGCATCTTGAAACCGGAATATGACATCTTGCAATCCTTCATCGCGTTTGTGACCTTCATTAATGATTCTATAAACTCGAATATGATATCCTTAAACTTCGTTATCGCCCTGTCAGATTGCAGGCCGGTTTGTTTTGGGTTTCATAGATGCAAATTGTGTACACATACATATATAGTCAACCATTCG
The DNA here is from genome assembly GCF_943734705.1 of Anopheles coustani. NCBI lineage: Eukaryota > Metazoa > Arthropoda > Insecta > Diptera > Culicidae > Anopheles > Anopheles coustani. The sequence continues at coordinate 4,461,479 of NC_071289.1, forward strand.
AAAAAGACGTTACTGTTCACAAATAACACACACGGTGTCAATTCATGGATTAATGAACTATTATTAGTCAGCTATACTAATCGCCTACAGTACAGCCTATTCTATGCATAGAACAAGCTGATCGCCTCTGCGAACTCCAGTATCGGATTGTGTAACCGGAATACATAACCAGTAACGTCTTTTTCGAATGGTTGACCATATATGTATGTGTACACAATTTGCATCCGTGAAACCCAAAACAAACAGGCCTGCAATCTGACAGGGCGATAATGAAGTTTAAGGATATCATATTCGAGTTTATAGAATCATTAATGAAGGTCACAAACGCGATGAAGGATTGCAAGATGTCATATTCCGGTTTCAAGGTGCGATAACGGAGTTCACAAAGGCGATCAACGCGTTTCGCGATGGACCGCGCCACGAATAAAATCAGGAATCTAAAAAAAATTGAAGGAATTTTATGCCTAGCGGGCATTGTTGCGCGTCATTTGCCTTGCAATTGCTTATCTTTTTTGCTGAGTTTTAAATTTAGATTAAGATTTAGAAAGATTAGCAAAAGATTAGCAAAATATCAGTGCTCGAATCGTGACGTCACGACCATTCCCCTAGCGTGAGCTCTCCTCTGTTCGTGTGTAGATCCGACCACACACCAGAATGAGACGAAAGCAAATCAGATTTGTTTAAGAAATAGGTTTTTTACTATTACACCACTTCCAAACGATATCGTTGCCTTTCCACATGTGCTCTTTTCATTAATCGCTCGTGATCGCAACGCTAGGCGAGGGAATGCAAATCACGCCATACATACGCATGTACATATGTTCACAAGTGCTCCGGAGTGCACGATGGAGCGAAGCCGGAATAAAAATCAAAAATTTATTTTTGGATTTCAGAAAAATTAAACATGTTTTCTTAAACTACAAGATGAAACTAAGAAATGACCTAAAAACTAGAGCCTCTGTTCTTCCAGGTTCTGAGAAACAGCCCGTCAAAGTCAAGATTTGTGAAAATATTGCGTGATCCATCAACTTGGAAGGTCTGTAACTCCTATAATAATGGCCGGAATCTAATTTTAAGCACAGTTTTGGAAAGGTTTATTATCATGCTTTAAAATTGTTGACAGTTTAAGTAAATTGAAATTGAATGTCACAAAATATTAAGCATTGTTTCGCAAAACTCCTGGAAAATTTTTCAATTTTCTGTTTTTAACCTTACACCATCGCTAAGGATTGTAAAAGATTGTAATATGTTGCATACCCACTTATAGTCTAGAATGTTTTGTAACAATAAATGATGTTTTTTTTGCATATACGCGCGAACTTTACCTGTTTTTTTTAACTTCGTATGTGAAGCTTACAGTTTATCACCTACTAGGCGTCTCCATCATGCCATACGCCGCATGGTGCACACATGTGTGGTAAGAAATATTTGAAATTCTCATTCAATGAAATATAGGTCGACGATCGTATCGTAAAAATGTGAAGCAGGGTAGTGGTTGAAACTTAACGTAAAAGGGGAAAGACAAGCCAAGTCAATGGCAAAGAAGGAAATTTGGTTTGGCAAAGAAGGAAATGCATTAGGTCGCATTTTCTTGTTCTACAGCTCAAAAACCCATCTTTTTATACCCGAAATTCTTATTAATAATGTACCCTACACTAACATTTTGTTCTGTTTGTACCCTTACCTGTAAAAGTTGAAGTTAATCTTCAAGAGTTGGTGAATCACACTGCGTGTAGAATAATTGAAATGCAAAAAGCAAAAATCTTGCGGCACCTTTCAGCTTCTTTGTGTGATTCACTAAATGTCGTATTTTTGTGCTCGTGGGGCATTGAAGGATCTAGTGGACACAGCATTTACAATCAACTGTTTCATGGTTCCGGAGAAAATACTGCATCAGACAGTGATTTACTAGTATCGGCATTAACGCCTATCCGTCTTGCGTTCATTAGTGACGATTCAGATATCATCTGGATAAACTTGATGCTCCAAAGTGTTAGGTTTTTCAGGCCAATTGTTATCAAGTTTGCGAAAGAGTCAAAAGATAAAGTTATACAAATAGTAGACGAAAAAAAAAGCCAAATAACCAGGTCAGTTCCTTATACAATTCAGCTAAATGAAACAAGTGACGGTAAATTATTCATATGACATGAGTTGAATTGATGGAAAAATTTTGGCATATTTAACCGACACTATGTATACGCAAACATGTTGTATATATAGAGCAAAACCAACAGAAATGAACAGTGTAGAGCACTTATAAAATGGATTTATTCCAAATCCTGAGAATTTATCTTATGGAATATCTCCACTGCACTGTTGGATGAGATTTTTCGAATGCTTGCTTCACATTTCGTACAGAATTGAATTTAAAAAATGGAAGGTTATTAAAAATTATAAAAACATGTACAATGATCGAAAAAATTGTATTGGAAAAGATGTACAAGGAATTTGGTGTTAAAGTAGATGAACCAAGGCAAATGGGTGGTAATAGTACGACGGGAAATGTTTGTCGTCGGGCTTTTTCAAACATAGAAAAATTGAGCGATATTTTGCAAATAGAAACAGAACTTATAGAAAGGTTTTGAAATATTTTATATCCATCAACTGTTCACAGCTTTAAATCCAAAAACTATTAGTCTATATTGCAAAGACACATACATGTTTTACATACATCTTTACAATTGATACAAAATGCCTTCTACTGCCCATAAAGTTCTTGCGCATGTAGGTGAAATCATTGTAAATGCCCCAGCTCCATTGGGATCCTTAGGAGAGGAAGCAGCAGAAGGTAGAAATAAAATTTACAGAAGGGATAGAAGAGAACACGCCCGTAAAATGTCACGAGAATTCAATATTAAAGACATGTTTAGGAGAGCATTACAATCATCCGATCCATACATTTCAACAATATCTCTGACTTAATCGTTGAAAAATAAAAAAAACAAATCCCATACCCAGACGTAGTAAAAACATTCTTCGTAGATTACAGCTCCTCAAATAGTAACAGTCCCTTGCCAATTCAAACCCGAGAAGATGATGGTACAAGTTCAGAATATTCAGATAGTAGTTTTTCGTTAGGAGACGTTATGTCCGCGTTAGATGCTTTAAATATCAATTATTTTCCAGATAAAAATATTTTGAATGAAAGTTTGTAGTAAATTTAGTTTGTTTTATATCAAACTTCTTTATCAAAAAATCTTTATGTTAATATAAAAAAAGATTGAAAAAATAATGCACCCATAGAAAAATAAAAAAAATATGTGGTTTTTGCAGCGCCACCTGGTGGGATTGTCCAGAAACACCATAATTTCGTGTTACATAATAGTATTACACGATATTACAATGAAAAAATTGCAAAACATTTGAATACGATTTTTATCCCGGCAATTTGCTCTTTTCGCTCCATAGTGCGCTGCCCACAACATGATGTGAAGATCGTCATCGGAGATCTAAATGCTCAGGTCGGGCGAGAGGAGGCCTATAAACCTACGATTGGAAGCTTTAGTGCCCACCAGCTAACCAACGATAACGGTCTCCGGCTCATAAATTTCGCATCCTCAAGGCACATGAACATCCGTAGCACCTTCTTCCAGCACAAACCTCGTTTCAGCTACACCTGGAGATCGTTCGATCGATAGACCACGTTCTCATAGACGGAAGGCACTTCTCGGACATCATCGACGTACGTACGTACAGGGGCGCAAACGTCGACTCGGACCACTTCCTGGTTATGGTGAAGCTACGGCAGAAGCTCTGCGCTGTCAACTCACTGCGTCACCGGCCTACCCCACGCCTAAACACTGCGAACACCTGCTGTTGCCGAGGGCTACGCGACAGCGCTTGGGGAAGCGCTACCGGACAACATCGCGACCGCCACAATGTCCCTCGATGACCACTGGCGTATGGTGGAGCGAGTCATCAGCAGCACAGCCGAGCAGACACTGGGCCATAAGCCACGTAACCAGAGGAAAGAGTGGTTCGATGACGAGTGCAGGCGGGCACTATCCGAGAAGAACGCAGCGCGCGCCCGAATGCTGCAGCGCGAAACCCGTCAGAACGTGGAACACTACAAACGACTGAGGACACAGCAAACCCGGCTCTTCGAGAGCAAGAAGCGCCGCTTCGAGGAGTCGGATGAACAACTGATGCAGCAGCTAACTCAGTCGAGGGATACTCGCCAGTTCTACAGGATGTTGAAGAAGACACGAGGCGGCTACACGCCAAACGTCGCAATGTGTCGTGACGAGGAGGGCAACATTCTTACGGACGAGCGAGAGGTGATCGAAAGGTGGAAGTGCTACTTCAACGGACACCTGAACGGAGCGGAATTAGGGGAGTCCAGCAGCGGCGCAGGCAGAACTGAGCAGCACATTAGCCAGGAGGTAGATGACGACGTGCTCCCACCATCCTTGGACGAAGTCACTAGTGCCATCAAGCAGCTGAAACAGAACAAAGCAGCTGGCAGCGATGGGCTGGTGGCAGAACTATTCAAGATGGATTCGGTAGAGCTTGCCGTCAGTATGCACCAGCTAATTGTGAAAATCTGGGAGCAGGAAAGGATACCGGAGGACTGGAAGCTGGGTGTCATCCACCCAGTGTACAAGAAGGGTGACAGAATGGAATGTGACAACTTTCGAGCCATCACAGTTCTCAATGCTGCCTACAAAATCCTATCCCAGATACTCTTCTGCAGACTCGCGCCCCTTGCTACAGATTTCGTCGGAAGCTACCAAGCTGGGTTTGTTGGAGGCAAATCCACCACCGACCAGATCTTCACTCTACGGCAGATCCTCCAGAAGTGCCGAGAGCACCAGATCCCGACGCACCACCTCTTCATCGACTTCAAGGCGGCCTACGACACCATAGACAGGAAGGAGCTATGGAAGACCATGCGGCAGTACAGCTTTCCCGAGAAGCTGGTTCGGCTGTTAGAAGCCACAATTTTTTTTTTTTTTTTTTTGGAGAGGGTGCTGTGTAAGGTGAGAATTTCAAACATGCTGTCGGATTCGTTCGAATCTCATCGGGGTCTGAGGCATGGTGATGGACTCTCCTGCCTTCTATTCAACATCGCTCTTGAAGGTGTCATGAGGAGCGCGGGCTTCGACATCCGTGGCACGATTTTCACCCGCTCTCTCCAATTCCTCGGTTTCGCGGATGACATCGACATCATCGGGCGGAACACAAGGACGGTGTGCGAGGCGTACACCAGACTGAAACGCGAGGCCGCAAGGATTGGACTAATGATCAATGCGACGAAAACAAAGTACCTGCTCGTCGGAGGCTCTGACAGTGACAGAGCCAGGCTGGGGAGCAGTGTATCAGTCGACGGCGACGAACTTGAGGTAGTAGAGGAGTTTTGCTACCTCGGCACTGTCGTAACTCCGGACAACAACGTGAGCTGTGAAATCCGGAGGCGCATTGTTCAGGGGAATCGTGCCTACTATGGCCTCCACAAACTCCTGAGGTCCAGATGGCTTCTCCCACGCACTAAGTGTGCCATATACCGCACGCTGATTAGACCGGTCGTTCTCTATGGGCACGAATCTTGGACTCTGCTCACGGAGGACGCTAACGCTCTCGCAGTCTTCGAGCGGCGCGTGCTCCGGTCTATCTTTGGCGGTGTGTACGAGCAGGGCGTGTGGAGGAGAAGAATGAACCACGAGTTAGCTGAGCTGTATGGCGAGCCGGACATCCTGACGGTGGCGAAGGCCGGCAGGATCCGTTGGTTGGGGCATGTCATGAGGATGCCGGACTCATGCCCCACCAAGAAGGTGCTCACCAGCGACCCGCCCGGCACGAGACGACGAGGAGCTCAGCGAGCTCGGTGGATGGACCAAGTGGAGCAGAACCTGCGAGACATCGGATGCGACCGGGGTTGGAGGGCTGCAGCCATGGACCGAGCTACCTGGAGAACGATTGGTGACCAGGCCATGTCAGCACGACGTGCTCAACTGCGAGCGGGCCAGTGAAGAAGAAGAAGAAGTTAATAGTATGCTTAAAATTTTATTGCATCAGCTCAACAGCTACAAATACACATCGAACATCAACATGATTGCTAACACACTCATCGTTCATTGTAAAGTTATTGTTCTGCAGGGTATTATTGCCACGCGAATTTGAGCCCATTCTGTCTCTCCCCAAAGATTCCCCTGGTCCCTGTATAATGCTGTACGGTGTATCAATAGGAATAAGATGTATTGACGCATCCTGATGCGAGGGTAACGGGGGCACATGTTCCATGCTCACTACCGTGTATCGAGTTGCGCTCGCAATATAAAATAAATTAAGTGTCGTACGAGTAAAAACTTAACGGAAAACAGGAAGATTTCTTTCGATGATTGCAGCATAAGGACACTCGGCACACGACCGGTACGAGTGTCCAGATCGGAATGAGAGCAGTGTCTGTGTTTACTTCTTCTGCGCTGCCAGCAGCTCGTCGGCGGAGGCAGCAACTTCCTTCCACGAGAAATCAATATCGGCAGGCTCGGTGAAGCGCGAGCAGACGGCCATACGCAGGAAGTACACGTCGTTCACCTTGGACGGCACGAGATGGATGTTGCCACGGCCGTTGATGCGTCGCAGCAGATCCTCGTTCAGCTCGTTCGAGCCCTTCAACTTGAAGCACGCCAGCCCCATCTGAACCTCACCGAAGATCTCGAACCGTTCGTCGGCGACGCACAGCGCTTCGAACTGCTTGGCAAACGCGCAATGACGACGGATGTGTGCCTGAATGTTCTCCACGCCGTACAGACGGAGCACGAACCACAGCTTCAGCGCACGGAAGCGACGACCGAGCGGGATCTGCCAATGACGATAGTCCGGAGCGGAGCCCTGCATGTCGTGCTTCAGGTAGAGCGGGTCCACGTTGAACGCGTTCACGATCCAGTACGGTTCCTTCAGCCACATGGCACTGCAGTCGAAGTTGACCAGCATCCACTTGTGCGGGTTAAAGTTGAACGAGTCGGCCGTCTCGATACCCTTCATGAGGTAACGGTACTCCGGGCAGATGAAGGCCGAACCGGCGTAAGCGGCATCGACGTGCACCCACACGTTGTAGCGATTGGCCACCGGGCCGATCTCATCCAGGCGATCGAAGGCGCAAGTGTTCGTCGTACCAAGGGTGGCCACCACATAGAACGGAATCAAACCCGCGTCCAGATCTTCCTTGATTGCCTTTTCGAGCGTTTCGCCACGTAGCTTCAGATTTTCATCAGCTTTCAGCCCACGCAGTTTAACTCCTCCAAGCAAACCCGCTCGCTCCACGGACGAATGAGATTGGTCTGAAAGTGTGAATTAATCGTCGAATAAATTCAACCCGCGATCGAACGGATACCTGTTCGGGAGAGTTACTCACTGGAAGTGTATCCGACCAGCTTGGACACGATCGTATGGTCGTCCCAGTCCGGATGTTCCTCCTTGACGCGCTTCATCGTCTTCGCCTTAGCACCGAGCAGTGCGACCAGGGTGGCTTCACTAGCCGTACCTTGAATAACACCACCACCTTGTCCGCCGGAGCATGCCAGGAACTCCTTTGGCAGATCCAACATCTTGCCCAACCAATCGAGCATCACAACCTCCAACTCGGTACAGGCGGGGCTAGCGATCTAAAAGAGGATCCAGAAAGAAAAGTGATTAAAATCTAAATTATCTTTATTCACATCCGCTTGATTACTAACCCAAGTGAATCCAATGCAAGCGATAGCACCACTAAGCATGTCGGCCACGATCGCAGGATAGGAGTTGGCGGTCGGGAAGTACGCGTGGAACTTCGGGCTGTGCCAGTGCGTGACACCGGGCATGATGACACGCTCGATATCGGCCATGACATCTTCCCACTTGTCCGGCTGCTGGGGCGCCTCATCGGGAATCAGTGGCCGCAGGTATCCCGGCTGTACGGTCGGCAGAACTCGCCTTAAGAAGAAACACAGATAGATACAGATTTCATCACATTGGATCATGGAGAATTCAGTTGAAGGACGTCGGAAACCGTTGCCGTTTAACCGTTGGAGTTTATATGTGCATCTTAAAGTACCGCAGGTGTTACATCCAGGTCATGTTCAAATGATCAACATGGAAAAGGGGACGGTGCAATGCGGAGAGTGGGTCATGTTGCATGTCCGACAATGGTGTAGGTGTATTTAAAGCAAAACCTACCGCGGATCTCCCCACACAGCAACACCACGAAGCCAACAAGCAACACTGTGTGGCTTTGGGAATTGAGCAATACGCCAATTTATGACGCTTGGCCGAGCCTCACGAATACCCCCTCTAGCCGTCACCCTTTGGCCACCTTCTCGCTCGGTTGTATGCCAAGTTTAATTGCTACCACATACTGACGTGGCGGTCGTGGTTTGCACAATTCTACTCGCCTTCAAGAGGAGGGGATAAATTTATGTTGTCTAGCTTTCTGTTTTCGCGCAGACCTTCATCTTGATTTTGGACCCCACTACTACCTTCCTGCTCACTGCAGGCCAATCCAGTGAACCGTGGGACAAAATGTTTAACTCAACAAATCGAAAAAGTAACAGGAGGTTTGAACTTGACCAGGCAGATCAGGATCAGTTCGTGTCGGAGGTTAGTTATCGCGCTTCGTATTCGAAGCTCTGATGGATGCATTTAATATTCATTTGTTTCATTCGACGTTTAACAGGTTTCAATACTCGTCACGTTTTTCTATGGTGGTCTCTATGGCAACAGCCATGCCAGATTTCGTTGCGACTTTGAATCGTGAACAAAATGTCACAATTTGATTGACGATCTAAGTAGACCATGGAACACTAATTTTGTTCATGTATTTCTACGATCATGATCAACTGTGATTTCATATGATCATGACCTAGCACAAGGTAGGCTATGTTTCACATTAAGAAATCCATGGTCAGCGATTCTCCAACGATGTGCCCGAAAGTTCTATTTCCTTTAAAAAAGTTGCCATGATGTGAAAACATTGAGAATCGCTGCCATAGATCATCATCCTGTAAACTATTTCATATCTTCCGAGCAGACCTGTACTTGGACAAACCTGTTGGAATATTTTAAAACTTTTTTTTGCGAAAAACCCACTGGAATTTTAATTGACGTTCATCAATCTGTACGGGTCCAGGTGATCGAAGGAAATCTTTCGAATTCCAATAGTTGTAGGCCGCACACATTCTTTGACCAACCAGACAAGTGTAATTATGCTGCCGACCGGTTAAATTCTCGTTTTCCGTGTGCATGACACCTTCGTACACCGTTTCATAACCCTGGACTTGGTGCTCACTATACAGAAAAGCTCAGCTTGTCACTTTTTGTCTAGTCGATACCGGTCTCCATCCATCTTCATTCCTCGACGATTGGGTGGCCTTGAATATCTGTTGTTAATCATCCGTATCAACGTAAGGAATGTAGCAAATCCACCGGACAGGTTCTTCATTTCACTTATCGATAGAATCTGACCGTTCGTCAGGAAGGATGTTTCTTTTTTTTTGTGTGTGCTGTACAGCTTCTCAATCTGAGGTAAACCTCAACCTAGATGTGGATAGAGCGACAAAATCGTAGGACAAAACTGCTTCAGCAGAATCTAACCTTGGGGCACGTCAATGTAGCACTGTGGTAGTTGAATTTGTGAGAAAGCGGTCGCTGGCCGTGAAGGAATATAAACCAATGGTAACCACTAATCTGTCAGCAAGCCGTCCCCCGGATGTGGGTTGATTTTTTTTTTTCGGAAGGTTTTAACAAAGTCTCCTTCACCGTGACTCAGATATTATACTCTAGGGATTTTAGTTTTTGTCCGAAGGAAAGCGAAAAAAAAATAGCCAGCCGGGGTGGCCACCATGTTTGCCCTTCCCACAAAACGTTTGAAAAATGACACGCTCATCAAACAACTGGTTTCATTTTGTTGGCCATCGCCACCGCGGTGGCGGACAGCACCGGAGGGTGGGAAGGGGAAGGAACCCAGAAATCGCTGGCCTTGATCGGTGATTGTTAATAATTTACACTCCCGCGTCACTCTCGATTGAATCTCGCCGGTTCGAAACGGTCGAAAGTGCCGGCCACAGGCCGCGGTTCGGTGCAAATTATTATTACGTGAGCTTGATCAATCAGTTTAGCAACGCACTCGTGCACGTGTGTGTGACTGCGAAGTGCATTCAACCGAAGCATATCAATTCAGAAGAAGTTTATCAACGTGGTAAGCCCATGACTTCAGGAGGGTTTTGATGCTGGATGCCCCGGGGGTGATTTACGATAGGTCAGTAATACCAGTTCGGTGAATCACAGCGACCGGTTTTAACTGTCTATCATCTGGTACTTCCCGGGGATGGCACACTTCGCGTATGGGGGAATCCACGCCATCACTATGCAAATGACGTACTCTTCATCGTGTTAGGCGTGGAGGCGGCATCCAGCAGACAGACACACACATCCATTCGGTCTCATTTGCCCACTTCTTCTAGGCGTCAGCAAAGAACACCACCGGTCCTATACAAAAAATGGCCCTTACCTGTCACGAATATTTTCCAGATAGTTGGCGATGTAGTCGACCATCTCCTTGGCAAAGTCCTTGAACTCCGGGGCCTGCATTTCGGTCTGTTGGGGAAAGAAAAAATATTATAATTCATGGCAGGTGATTTTCTACCTTGTTAAATGATGTTAGTTTTTGTTATACTTACAACCGAAGGGAGTTCGAACATTTTGTCCATTTTTCTTTTTAGTTGTTAGTGAGAAGAGGTGCGTGGGTCGAGTTAGTGAAAAACGTGCATAAACGAATATAAAATACATTAGTAGTTATGGTTAGTAGAAGGAGGTTCGGGATAGTTACTCGTTTTTCACTCGGAACCGGCATTTTGTCTTGTTCAAACGACTGTAAAATCAAAATTTAAACAAACACAGACACAGACACAATGGCAAAAAGAAGTGCTTTCCAAACGTGCCAGACGCAAGGACTCCCGGGGAGATACTAAAAAAGTTGTAGGGCACCTTCGTTCGGCTTAGGCACACCATTTTAAATCGAATCATATCGATAGTGTTGCCATCGTACAATAAAGGCCCTAATTTGCTCGGTACCGTTGCCAGGCGATGAAAAGCAGGGCTCCCAGTTCGACGAAGTTTAATTGAATTTATCTTCTAATGGCATGAGAATGATCCTGATGCTCGAAGAGCGGTACACAAAATAATTGAGTTATTCTAGCCAGTTTTCAACGTTAGGGTTTCGCATGTTTCTAGCGTCATTGCCTAGATGCATCTTCGAGTAGGGCCACCTGTTGAAATGTTATTATCAACTGACGAGCAAAATCGGCTATCAATAAAACCGCCTGGCATTGATTGCTTATCACGACGCTGAATGACTGTTTTATTTTCTTATTTTTAGCAATTTGTGATTGTGTATCACGCTTGTTTATGCTGCATCGATAATTCAATGCGTAACAGCTTCCTCGTTGTGAAGTGATTAAATAATCATACAAACCCTTTCGTTGAACGTCAAACAAGCGATAGACTAGATGGATCTGTTCTCTAACCTCGCTTCCCTTCCCATTACGGTGTTTCCCTTGAAGTGACTCCCATGGCAATAGTAATTTCTTTCACTGCTTCCTTTCTATTCAGTACATTCTGAGAGAACCATGGCCAACGGTTCCATTTTGGGTGTCAAAACTCCCCAAAAGAAATCTTTAAAAAAGCAGTGGAAATAGCTCAAGAACAAGAGCAGGCTCCAATTTTTTAAACCTCCCCTTACCCTCACACAGCAGGAGGTTACCCCATACGTTGCCAAAAGCCAATCACTTTTGCAACCGCCGTTCTAAGGTCACCCCGAACAGACGCTCGTGAAAGCGAACGTGAAATCGTGATCGAAATCCATCCCATGGCCCCGACAGGTTATTGGTACCACGTGACGAGGTGGGGAGGGTGGAGAGAATCCAACGTTCTTTCCTGTGACCGGCAAAGGGTGCAGCGGAAGCAGGAACCAGTTTAGCGGAAGAATTCCAATCCAATCGCAGAATGTTGCCAGGTAGCAAATGTCTGAAAACGTTGTATTCGAATACCCACCAAACCGGTTGTCCTTGCTGTCCGTTGGCTACACTAAAACATGCACTTCCAAATGGGCAGAGACATACATTAACGACAGAAAATCTGGTTTCCCCATCACCAAAGTCAGAAATAGATGAGTAACTGTAGGAATTCGTAGGTTACTTACGATTTAAATAGACACTTTTTAACACTTTAGAACTGCTACGAGACGTAGTTTGATCCACCGGAATACACTGAAAACACGAGAAAGGGAAAACGCGCGCGATGATTTATTGGAGCGTGAAAAGGAATCACATTTGAGGCTAAAGTCACACACTAATGGAAGGATAATGGCGAAGAGCTGTACTTCCACTTCCAGTCTCTGGCGCACATACACTCTCGGCGTGTCACACGCACAACGTACCAGAACGGGACAAGTGGCAACAAGTGGTTTTAACACTGCTTGAACCCCACCAACAACGGCACACACCACGGACGACGGCAGGAGCAGGATATTCGAGGAGGGAAAACGTGGCACTGATTTTCGCTTTTCCGATGTAGCTGCTTTTCGTGATGAATGAATGCTGGAGTGGGTTTTTTCTTTGTCGTTTAAATATACTGCAACCGTTGCAGTGTATTTTTCCTGAGGCACACTACAAAGCAGTGGACAGTTTGACTGAAATCCGTCCGTACGCGCCGTTTGTCGTCGACTGAAGCCGGACGATGGCCGTCGCGAGCTTTTAAACTCGCACTTCGTGGAATCGTGTTCGCGCGAAGTACTACGAGCTAGTGAACTCTCACTGCTCACTCGTGCTCGCTCACCCATTCTGGCCTCACCTGTTGCCTTCTCTTTACATTTTGGACAGGTTAACAGGTGTCTAGCACGAAAATGGACTTCATTAAGGAAACCCGTTCCTGAGGAAGAGTTCATAATTTGGACAGTGATTATCCTATTTAGATGATATGAGCGTTAAGGTGCCAAAATCGTTAATAGCTGCACATTACGAGGATGACTATTTGCAATGCATGCACCGCAGCGGTCAGAAACGAACAACGAAGGCTCCATTCACTCGTTCTCGACCCGATAGATCGGGTGAGAAATGTGCCATACAATCGTCTAGCCGTTGGGTTCTAGTTCGAGGACGCAAGCATGCTGAGCGGGCCACCATAATATGTGCCACGAGCAGCCGTCCTTCGGCCATTCAACACGCACATACTTAAGCTCCGGGGCAGGGTGGAGAGAAAACGCGTGGAACAATGAGAACGGCCGAGGGGTTTCTTGCTAGAAAAAGGGCCCGAAACACTTGCCATGATGCGGGTAGTAAAGCCCATCGCATCGCATCCATATGAATGAAGTGGAAATCAGTTAGGATGCCAATGGACGACCCCGATGTTGTCGGAAAATCCGATTCAAGTGCAAGTGTGGAAGAATAAATATAAATCTCACCCAATCCACGCAAACAGTAGACATGACCGTTTTCGAATCTACCATTCACTTGAGTGGTTCTTTGATTTAGTTCTTCCAAATATCTTTAACATTTTAAAAATATACTAAATATGAGTGAAAAGGTTTATATAATATTTTTTTCAAAAATATACTAATAGTGTTCACACTACAGTTATTTTTTAAATTCGGTTTCTTGTCATCGATCTCGTACGCATGGTTCGTGGCATTCTTCGTCGAGATCTTGTGCGATTCCGCCTTCGAACCGGAAAAGCATTTTCAACCGTGGGATCTGATGTCTGGCTCATCTGATTCAAAGTTTCCATTTCTTTAACTTCCATCGATGTAGGTCCGAAAATTTTCTGTCGTATCATTTGCAGCCCATTTCCGGTCCAACGCAACCACTGCTCCCAGTGTCCGGTTCCAATGGCAGTGTAAAGGAACGCCATAAATGCACAAATGGCAGGCACCACTTCGGATGACATGGTTGAATCATCTTGTGTATTGATTTTGGGAGCATTCTGCAAAAAACTTCTCAATTGTATCATACCCCGGATAGGACACCAGATATTGTAACGGACAATTTCGATTGCTAGAAGATTTAGAATCGTTTCGGCAAACATTTGCACCACCTGGGGAAGCCTTCGTCGAACACGGGGCGGGAAAACGCGACAGGTTGAAAGCCAAAGCGCGGTAGAGCTTAGAACGAAGACCAGCTGAATTTTCTGACCATAGCCAGTGACCGCAAGCGGCGCAGATCCGGTTGTCACGAATATTGAATTTTTCGACACACAACTCAGCACAAGCGCCACTAAGATCGATATCGAAGAGGTCATGCTGAAGGAGGAAGATTTTTGATATTTGTTTTATCTGCTAACAGTGTTAGCTCTTCCTTTACCGGAGGATCCACTGGCGCTGTATGACTCCTGAAAAATACATCACCCCATACATTGTCAACAGGAGGATAAACATCTACAATTTGGCAAAGAATGTTACCTGACGTTATACGAGTTGGCTGGTTCAAGCTGCAGCCCAAAAAATCTCTCAACCGAATTAAGTATTGCCAACGCAGCAAAAATACGTAAAAACAATAGACCTTTCGTAGAGCTAGAAAGTGCAACTAACTCCAAGTAAAACGGGCGAAACGTCGAAAAATCCTTCACCCCATATAGTAAAAGTTTTACAAGAGTTGTCTGTAAGTAGATAAAGAGATAATAGATAGAAAGATTACAGAAAAGAAGCAGAAAAATTCTATAAATAACGTATTGTTTTAGCGAAATAACCTTACGATCCGCTGCTTAGATTGAACTAAGCGCTAAAGGCAACTGAGATCAAAATATTATGGGAAATATTACTGGTCTACACTGATATTGAAAGATGTTGAACCTTTATGCAACTTACCAAAACATTCTTTCGATGGATCCAAAGTAAAAACCACTGTAACGGAAACCAGATCAATCTCAGTGATAAATCACAGAGGACAGTATGCGCAAGTATCTAAGGAGAAAAGCGATGAAAAATATAAGCTCTCCGAAAAAGTACTGTTCAAGCATCTGCAAATGCAATCCGCATGGGATTCCAAACCTCTCGATGAATCCTACCTTAGCAAAATCAATCAGGAAAACTTCGGATTTGAATGCTTCAGGATTCTTCTCGGTCTTGTCTTCGTAGAAGCGGACATTTTTCTCGAACAATCGACTTAGTAGCAAACTAGCACTTATCACAAATATTACCTGCGGATAGTCGATACAGTTCACCTTACCATGTAGTCCTTTTCCGGTTTGAAGATTTATGAACACCGGCAGCGCAAGGCAAAGAAACCGGAAGGTCCACGAACTGCGCACATACTCGGGTAGACTCGGTTTCATTGCCAACACTTTTATGGGGAAAGATTTAAACAACGTCTTGCACACGGATTGAATGGTTCTGAGATTATGGAAAGGAAATAACCACGGCTTCTTGGATGTTTGCCCGTCGAAACCTAACACTTTTCTCTTTCCCTCTCTTTCAATATCCTTCGAAACTTATGCAACCAAGTTGCTAGATGGTTGATCACTTGAAGTAAGCGATTGACAATGAAACTTTTCCTGCACCTGCAAGGCCAGCGCATAATGTGAACAGGTTTATGTATTTAATTTTTTATGTTCACAGCCCATGTTCCCCATTCCGGACAAGACATTCCCCAGCCGGTTTGATGGGTTTTGTATTTTCTCTAGGAATTTCAACAGTGTACTTTCGAGGAGAATTAAATCGAACGAAATACGTGCCCCAGCAGGTTTCAATGAAATCTACTACCGTGCTTAATTTAGCCAATTTCTACCGCCCTCTCCCACTGTGTTCTCTCATTCTGTGGGGGGAGAAGTGAAAAGGACGACTTTTCTCTGTAGATGGCAGCGATGTGTTCGTGCTTCACGCTCCGAATGCTGTCGAGTGTGCGGCGGACCCTTGAATGACTGTTAAAGGACGATACGGGCAAGTGGAATGCATGAATCAAAGTAGGCGAGCGATGATGCTGTGGAAAAGTGGGTGTTAGAGTGGAAGAGGTAAAGAAACCAGAGAGAGAAAACAGTCGTACACGTGATGGAATGGGTAACACACTAGAGAATCGACTTTTCCTGTCCAACTTCGCAGATTCCGACTAACGGAGCGAAAAGGATCCAAGTGGGTGGGGGAATACGCCACTCAAAGGCCACCGGAAAATCATTTCCAGTAGGAGATGGAAAATTGTGTTTACTCATCTGCTTTTCTTTCATCCCTTGGGGTGCTTTTAAGAAGAAACTGAATAGAACGCAAAGATTTCTCTTGCGATTTTCGTTGCGGATTTCCACTTGTTGCGCTTGTCTTCAACATTCTCACCTCACCTCTCCCAATGGGGGTCGGTGGGTTGACAGCAAAGGAATAATGTTACGATAGGCATCGTGATAAAACGAAATGTAGTCCGGTTGGTTGCGGAACGGGATAAAGATTGATGGACGAGTTGAATCATCGTCATCATTATCCTTTCGAAGGAAACACAGTTGGTAGACAGTCGAGTGGATTAGACTGTGGGCGATAAAGAATGTTCGGTTCTTCTCGACACTCCTGATGGGAGTCAAGGGAAGGGACGAAAGAATAGTTCGTTGATTAGTCTCTTTTATAGCCATGCGGGTTCTCTTCATTCATGTTGAACAGAAAATTGGTTTGTTTGTCAAGTTGCACAACGCTTAAATACAATTGGTTTTAACCCAAGAAGTCGTAAAAACAAGTTTAATATCTTGTCAAGTAGTAGAATATACCCATCACCTTTAAGACTCGAAACAGAATACAATAATCTCCATATAAGAAAACATTAGTATTAAGAAAATGAAATACACAATTTACACCTTATGTTAATTTCACTCCTATTTTCTCATAGTTTATCATTGTCTTAAATTTATTTTCAATTGTTAATTATTATCTACACTTACATTCGTTTCCATTTCCGTTATTCAAGCTTCTGTCAGCGTGGCTCGTCCAACCGTTTTGGGCATCTTTTTGTTCGTTGAATCTTCCAGCTCCTTCGGCTTGTAGTAGTGCGGTGCGACCTCGAGTAACCATTTGCTATCGATTTCGATGACCGAGCGCATAAACTCCTTCGTCGTGAAGACGAGCTCGTGGTACAGTAGCCACCGAGGAAGCTCCTCAAATAGCGCCGAATTCGGGTGAATCATCACTGTTTGATTGTGCTTCACCGTCTTGTAGTTGCCCCCCTTGGAGAGTCGGGCCACGTGGTAGAAGTAGCCGGCCGTTATCGACTTCCGAATGTTGGTCGTCTCCGGCAGTGCCGATACCATTTCTATCTCGACGCGTTGCATCAGTCCCATGATCTGCTCCCGTACATCACGCGCCCGTTTCATCGAGCGGAACTGAATGAAGTTTTCGTAGCACCACTGCGTGCTATAGTCCGATTCGGCCCACTGATTGTACACCTGCATCAGGCTGAGATGGTCTCCGTGCATGTGGTTGAAGTTTTTCCGCGCGGTATCTGCGTGAATGATTTTATCCTTCGGTCGGTAGAAGATCGCTCCGTTCACCGACAGCATGGCGGCGATCGTGACGACCTCTTCGGAGCATTTATACTTTTCACTTGCAAGCAACATCTTGGCCATCATTGGATCGACGGGAAACTCGGCCATCCGCCGGCCAAGCTTCGTCAGCTCGCCGTGATGATTTAACGCACCCAGTGCGTACAGCTGCTCGAGCGCCAGAACCAACGTTTCGTGCGGTGGTGGGTCAAGGAAGTCGAAATGCAGCAAATCGTTGATTCCGAGCGCTTTCAGCATGAGCACAGCGTTTCCTAGGTTGATACGCTGAATTTCCGGTACCGTATTCTCTTCCAGTTCATTCTTGTACGCCCAAGCCGTATAGAGCCGGAAGCATTTACCCGGCGCAACTCGACCAGCTCGGCCTGCTCGTTGGTTTGCGGAGGCCTTCGATATGGGAACCACCATCAGTGTCTCCATCCCTGTGCGGGAGTTGAAATTGTTCTGCTTTGCGAACCCGGGATCGATCACGTAGATGATGTTGTCGATAGTGAGCGACGTTTCCGCGATGTTGGTGGCCAGAACGACTTTTCTAGCGTTCGGAGGGGTCGGTTCGAATATCTTCGCCTGCATGTCCGAAGGGAGATTGGCGTAGATTGGCAGTATAAGCAGCTCTTTTAGCTTCGAACCAAGGCGTTTAACCCGCTCTTGCAACATTTCCTGACAAGCTTCAATTTCTTCTTGGCCTAGGAACAGTTGAAAATTGGATTAAATTATTATTATTGTTTAAATGTTACCAAAAGACTATTCGTACCTGTTAAAAATACCAATATATCACCCAACGGTTGAGTAGCATGGATTTGCAGCACGGAAACGACACAAGCGTCAATGTAATCCGCTTCGGGCGCCTTTGTGTAAAATATATCAACCTGTGGAAGAATATAGAATGTAAATTAATATAAACGGCAATAATAGTACTTAACGCAAGCAACTTTACCGGATAACGACGTCCTGGTATTCGATAAACGGGTGCTTTATCGAAAAAGTCGGAAAACTTCTCCGCGTCCAGCGTTGCACTAGAAATGAGCAGCTTCAAATCCAACCGGAACCGAGCGATATCCTTCACCAAGCCGAAAAGAATATCCGTGTGGAGAGTACGTTCGTGAGCTTCGTCAATAATCATGACACTGTAGGACCCAAGATCCGGCTCCGAAAGGAATTCCCGATGGAGCGTACCGTCGGTCATGTATTTGATCACCGTCCGTTCGGAGGTGCAATCTTCAAATCGGATGCTGTAACCAACCTCATTGCCGAGTTTTACTCCCATCTCTTCAGCGACACGTGCCGCGACCGACATGGCGGCAACTCGCCGGGGCTGCGTGCAACCAATCTTTTTGCCATCGTTAGTGAAGCCCGCCTCATAGAGATACTGGGGAATTTGGGTCGTTTTACCGGACCCCGTCTCACCCTCGATGATCAGAATCTGGTGATCGTTAATGGCTGCAATAAGATCTTCCTTAAACGGGTAGATGGGGAGTGATTTTTTTGTCTCCTCGATATTCATCTTCTTTTTCTGAGCCTCCGTAACCTCCCGTTTGCGCTCCTTGTCTTTCGTGCCGGCCGTTTGCATCGCTTGTACGAAATCGATCTGCTCGTCCAGCAGCAACTCATACTCCTCCTGCTGGGCTGCCCTTTCCTTTGCATCCTTCGAGCCAAACTTGTACACTGCCGAGGCCAACTGTTCCGCTTCCCACTTCTTCTGCTCCGAATGTGGCATACGCTCACGCTCATCCACCTCGACGTACTCCTGCGTTTCGCCCTTCTTGATGTCCTTTGGCATGTGGTAGCGCTGGATGCGCTCCAGCTCCCGAGCCTTCTCATGTTCCTTGGCAATTTGCAACAAGCTTTTCTTGTACTCCCGGTCTTGCCGCTCACGCTCGGTAATTTCCGTTTCCGCAAATAGATACTCATCGTCGAGAATATCCGCCTCGAGTTCGGCAACCTTGTCCTCTTTACGTTTTTCCAGGTACTGGCGACGGGACTGGATTCGTAACTTTGGGAGCAGCTTTTCTCTGTCCTCTGTTTCCAGCTTCAACCGTTTGGCCGCTTCCTCGTAGGCCCTCTTGCCCGTGGTCGATTCGACCACTTTTCGCGTTCGGTCCTCATCACGCTTTTTCAATCGTTGAGCAAACTCGTCCCGTTCCTTCAGATCCGCTCGGCGGCGTTCCTCTTCACTATCGACGGAACTATCGTCCGAAGAGGACGGTTCGCGGCGAGTAGATCGTTTACTCATTGTTTTTCTGTTATTTTATTCTGTGGAAAACTAGAAACCACTTCTTTCGATGGCTTTGTTTACTAACATTCAACTGTTTGGCAAGCGGCATTTCTAAACGTCAAACGCCTAAGTGCCTAATGAGCGTTGTTCGATAGGTTCGTAAATACAAATACAGTTGGTCCCCGCAGTACCCGGGCGACGCTCCGTGAATTTTCTCACTATAGCGTTCATCATGAACACAATCGGTCCCCTAGACGTCGTCTTGACGTGATGTATTCGCGCTGAGTTGACCATAGTTCACTCGCTGGACATAAAATGAATATACAAATATTCATCTTTTAAATGGCATAAAGTAGGGTGTGTGCGCTCGCACACTTCTCTGTGTTCTTCTCCTTCGGTGTTGACTCCGCCTCCCGGAGGTGGCCGCCGAACCTCCTCATGTGGTCTGCTCGGCTGGTAGTTCGGTGTTTTGGCGGTCGTTGCTTTTGGAAGCCTGAGGGAGAAAAGTGTATATATTTATCTTTATTTATAAAGTTTTATACTTACCGTTTGGTTTCACCAGTCCGAAACCTTTGGTGTGTTGGGGTATTAATGTACCCGTGATGCACCAAGTCCGTTGCTACGCTACCCGTTCGTGCTGAGTTTTGTTTTATATCGGATGGACTCTAATCGCTACGCTGCATACGTGGTGCTATTTTTAGAAGCGTATTTGGAAGTAGGGTCACAAACCGCAGCCAGCTGATTCTTGTTTTTATCCGGCACTTTCGGTGCGAACAAACACATTCAGCTAAAGCGATGCATACAAACTCAATCGCACTCGCTCAGCGATTAGCTTTCTGTTCTTATTGTTTAGCTACATCTTAGCGAGACGTTCTTGCATTATCTTATTGTTATACAACGATGTTTTCTTGGATAAAGTTGTTTCTCTTGAGAATATCTTTCGTTTGAAATGTCGTTTGTAGAAATCCGTCTAACAATTGAAAAGTTCCAGATTGCTAAATAATTCAATTTTGTCAACATTTTTTGTCTTTGCCCAATTTTTACAAACGACATTTCAAATAAAAGATATACTCAAGAGAAACAACTTTGTCAAAGAAAACATCTTTCAATCATTTGTAGTTTTGCAGAAACCGCACGACAAAGTTCCGATTTATTGCCTTTCATGGTCAGCTGCTCCTGTTCCATTGTACTGTTCGCTACGCGGCAAGGCGTAGACGAAACATAAACAAACAGCATGTGCAAATGATGTGCGATGGTGTTGGACAAGCTTTGCTCTTCTTGGTCGTCCGGATCCGGGCGTAACAGTAGTGGGCACGCTTTGCCCTACGCCGTCGTCCGGATCCGACCGTAATGGTATTGATGCTTTGCTGTGTACCCGGACGTCCGGATCGGCACGTGTATCCATACAATCAAACCCCTTGCTATGCGATGAGCGCTAGACACACACACACATTTACACACGTATTTAAAAGTTTGCATTCATTACGTTTGACGAACATTCATCTGCCGGTGCGTTCATCATTCTTACCCCGCACCCGCCTGTGAGAGGACCTTCTGCTTTCCTTTCCCCCATCTGTCTACATTTTAGTGAACTTCTCACGCGGCGAGTCGACCGGCCGTTTTTTTCATATGGAGTTGAGAAGAGAAAATGAACTTCTCAGAGCCGGAGTGTCGCTTGGGTACGCGAATGTTTGGGACCGGACGCAATCGCGTATATCGAATTTTCGCGTATTGCGGATTTCCACTGCCTTTTCGTTTATACCTCATATTGAAGAGTTAACACTGAGAGGGAACCGCTTATTTAACATATCTTTTATCGAAATCACTAAAAAGTGTTCCATTTCTTACATTGCATAATTATGTCTTTGTTAAAAAGTGCATATTAAAAACTTCATTCTACCAAAACAAAGTAAAATTGACTAGTCTGAACTCAAGCAACGCTATGAGCTGTCAGTTGTAAAAAATCGCGTATTGCGAATTCGCGTATATCGAGTATCGCGTACTGCGGGGACCAACTGTACAATCGAAATTGGAAAATTACGAAACCATTTCGTCACACTTTTCCATCAACTTCCTCGTAATGCATAGAAAGAAATAGATGTTTTAAATTGTTGTAAAGCTTTTGATTTATTTCCATTAACATACAATTTATTCCTCAAAGTCGAAATACAACGAGGAGAAAACGAAGCAACCGTTTTCGACTAACACCACCTCGCTATGCTAATTCAGGTTAATCCCAGCAATCTCGGGATCTTGTTCAAAAGAATAACATGCAATAAACCGTTTCTGCTGATGCTGCTCGACCGTCCAAATCAATGCTGCGACCACTTGATGCTTTTCAGATCCACACCTTCCTGCACCATTTCCCACAGCGGAGACATTTCCCGTAGACGGGTTACATGTTTGATGCACTTGTCTGCTGTGTAATCCACCTCCTCAATCGTTGTGAATCGACCAATCCCGAACCGGATGGAGCTGTGTGCAAGATCCTCGTCCGTTCCTATCGCGCGCAAAACGTATGACGGTTCCAACGAAGCCGATGTGCATGCTGATCCACTGGAAAGGGCCACATCCTTGAGAGCCATCAGGAGCGATTCGCCCTCGACGTAAGCAAACGAGAGATTGATGCATCCGGGATACGACTGAACCGGATCGCCATTCCTTATGACTTGTGGTAGCTCTGCATAGATTTTGTCCATGAGCCGTTGCGATAGAAATGTTACCCACTTGTGATCGTACTCCATCTCTCGGCTTGCAATTTCACAGGCTGCCCCTAGGCCCACGGCGAGAGGAGTTGGGACGGTACCGCTACGAATGCCTCGCTCCTGGCCACCGCCGCTCTGAATCGCTTCGACACGGACACGTGGTCGCCGACGTACATACAGCGCCCCTACTCCCTTCGGACCGTAGATCTTGTGGCCGGAGATGGACATCAAATCGATATTCATTTTGTTCACATCAATCGGAATCTTTCCCAACGCTTGTGCGGCATCCGTATGAAAGAACACCTTCTTCGCCTTGCAGAGCCGTCCAATTTCCGAAACGGGTTGCTTTACACCAATTTCATTGTTAACCGACATCACAGAGACGAGCGAAGTTTCGGGTGTAATCGCTTTTTCCAGCTGCTCCATGCTGATCAAACCGTTCGATTCAACCGGAAGGTAGGTCACGTGGAACCCTTCGCCCTCAAGTGCTCGGCATGAATCCAGGACACATTTGTGTTCGGTCTGGGTGGTGATGACATGCTTTTTCTTCGCTCCATAGAACCTCGCAACGCCCTTCACGGAGATGTTGTTCGATTCAGTCGCACCAGATGTGAAAACAATTTCTTTCGGATCGGCACCGATTAGCGACGCAACCTGCGAACGGGCCTTCTCAACTGCATCTTCCGATTCCCAACCGTAAGCGTGAGTTCTCGAATGGGGATTTCCATAGTATGCGGTCATGTATGGCATCATAGCATCGAGAACCCGGGGATCCTAAGGGAGCGAAAAAAATAGAAAATCATTATTTGTTTCTGAGTTAAATTGTACGTGAGCTGATAAGAGGCACGCTGTGAGCAGGTAATTTAATGTCCACTGAACCCCTCCAATGTGTCGTCATCGTATGGATTCTCCTTCCGGGTATAGAAGGAGATTAACTCTTATCTACCATCATTCATTTACCATCGACGTTGTGGCCTGGGCATCCAAGTAAAGTGGCCGTCCATCGAGCACCTCATCTTTGATGCTGAATTTTTTATCTAGTAACGAAAGCGGAATAATAAATATTTATCAGCTGTTATCGATTCACTGGGGATGGTTGATAAAATTGTCGTACTATTTGCAGGCCAATCCGGAGAATCCGGTGAAACTAGTGCGGTATGCTTTTCACACGATGACGCACAACAATGTAGCAAAAGTGTGATGAAACTTACCCGAACCATAGTTTCTCGTGGGAATGCTTGAGCTACGCAATATTTGCAACGTCCAGCTACCGACCAATTTGCGCGCCTTGAAGGACAACATTTTATTTATCGTCCTGCGATGCGATGTTGTGAAATTGTTGAGCACGAATCTGCTTCTCGTTCGCAACTCTGTATTGTAGTGCGGCGTATTTTATGTTATTGTTTTCGTTTGACGTTACTGACATGTGAAGTTGACAGGCGATTGCTAGAAGCGAAAAAAGGTTGATTGTCAACAACAACGCTTTTAGCAAATAACCGAGTGCGTTTGCTTTCCTAGGGGAAAAGGATCCTGTAAAAATCCACATCATGGACGACGAGGAGTACGAACGTTTCGAAATAACGGATCACGATCTGGATAACGAGTTTAACCCGAACCGCGGGCGACGTCGTCCCACAAAGAACCAGCAAATCTACGGCATTTGGGCGGACGATTCAGAGAACGAGTATGACGATGGGGAGGGCACCTCGAGTGGACGCCGGGGAGGCCGGAACCGTGCGATGGCTGGTAAGAAACCAAAGGACTATACCGCCCCGATCGGATTCATTGCCGGAGGGATTCAACAGTCCGGAAAGAAGCCGGAAGAGAAGAAGAAAAGTGCAGACGATGATGATGACGACGACGGCGAGGATCAACGGGCACGATTTGGTGCGAAAGTGTCGCACAGTAGCAACAGCTCGTCCGAATCGGAAGAGGAAAGACGACCGAACGTTCAGGACATGCGCTCGATGGCTGGATTTAGAACGCTGAACAAAGCTCCGGCTGCCGGGAAAAATATGGCCAACTGGGAGCAGCACACGAAAGGCATCGGTGCAAAGTTACTGCTGCAGATGGGCTACCAGCCGGGCAAGGGTTTGGGGAAGGAATTGCAGGGTATCTCGGCCCCGATCGAGGCGCACCTTAGGAAAGGCCGTGGAGCGATCGGTGCATATGGCCCGGAGAAGAAAACGATCGTGGTCGATGCGAAGGCGAAACAGAAGCTAGAGCAAGATGCCAAAGCACTTGCGGCAGGGAAGGACGAAGACGGCCAGCAGTGGCGCAAAGCGAAGGAAGGAGGGAAGCAGGGCAAGAACCGATACTTTTACAAAACCGTGGAGGATGTAATCGAGAAGGGTAAAAAATCAATCTACTCTCCGTTTGAGAAAAACTCCAAGCTAAGCAAGGTGACGGTCATCGATATGACGGGACCGGAAAAGCGTGTCCTCAGCGGATACCATGCGCTTGGGCAGGCCAAGGTGGCTGATGAGGAACTCTACGATACATCAATCGGAAGCAAACCGGCACAGAGCAAGGAGGAAGTGCACTTTGCTCTACCGGAACTGATGCACAATCTAAATCTTATGGTGGAATACTGCGAGCAGGATATTATAGCGATCGATAAACAAAAGTGTGAGGCCATCGACCGCGAAGAGCAGCTGGTGCAGGAAAAGGAAAATCTGATTCGTATAAGTAAGCTAGAGAAGGACTACCTAAACACGTTGGAGGGTGCCCTGGAACTGGTACGAGCCCTAGTTGAACCAACCGATGGGGCGCTCGAGCTAGAGGAGTGTGAGAAAATCTTCCTCCGCCTCTACTCTGACTATCCGGCCGAATGCAAAGAGTTCGGGTTGTCCGATTTGGCTGCGGGCGTAGTTGCTCCCCTCATTGCCAGTCGTCTGAAGGAATGGCACCCATTTACGGAACCTACACGCCACCTAGATCTGTTTAAACGTTGGAAATCAATTCTTGGGTCATCAAATTCCGATAACATCAGCAGTCTGCTCGATCCATACTCGGCCGTCGTTTGGACTGGAGTAATTCCGAGTATCCGTGCCGCCGCAAACATCTGGAACCCGCGGGTGCACCAACCGATGATTGCCCTTCTGGACGCGTGGGCTCCACTGTTGCCCGCTTGGATACTGGACAACGTGCTCGAACAGATCGTTCTCGCCAAGCTCACGACAGCCGTCGTCGAGTGGGATCCACTGACCGATACCGTACCCATTCATTGCTGGATTCATCCCTGGAAGGATCTGCTTGGCTCTAAAATGGAGGGAAATGTGTACCCGATGATACGGGAAAAGCTTGCCAAAGCACTGAAGGCTTGGCATCCGGAGGATCGATCGGCCCGCGCTATGCTGACTCCGTGGCAGGGCGTTTTCGGTGAGGAAGATTTGCAGGTGTTCCTAACGAAAAACATCATTCCGAAGTTGGAGCTGCGACTGACCGAGGTAGTGATCAATCCGCTCCAGCAAG
Organism: Anopheles coustani; assembly: GCF_943734705.1. Taxonomy (NCBI): domain Eukaryota; kingdom Metazoa; phylum Arthropoda; class Insecta; order Diptera; family Culicidae; genus Anopheles; species Anopheles coustani. Next base: position 4,487,363 of record NC_071289.1, read on the forward strand.
ATCTGGAAATGTTCAATCAGGTGTGGGAGTGGAACGAACTCATCTCTCCGCTGCAAATGGCGAACATGCTGGACAAATATTTCTTCCCAAAATGGCTCCAAACGCTCGTCATATGGCTGAACCAGTCGCCCAACTTCGACCAAGTGTCCCGGTGGTACCAGGGTTGGAAGGCACAATTCACCGACGACATCGTACGCCAACCGAACGTCAAGGAAAGCTTCCGCAAGGCGTTGGAGCTGATGCAACGATCGATCGGTATCGTCGCAGGTGGTCAGAGTGGTTCAAACTCGCCCACCCCGATCGAACCGATACCACCACCACCTGCACCACCGTCACTGTTGGACTTGCCCATGGACGCCCAGCCGACGCTCGAGTTCAAGGAGCTCGTCTCGCAAAAGTGCGCCGAACGTGGTATTATCTTTGCTCCGATGCCGGGACGAAGGGAGCTGGGCAAACAGGTGTATCGCGTTGGGAAACTGTTTTGCTACATAGACCGATCGGTGTGCATCGTGAGTTTGGATGGTGGTGTCAATTGGACTCCAATATCGCTCTCGGCGCTCCTCGAAAGGGCTGTGACGGGATAAATTATTTTCAAGAAACTTAAATAAAACACTAAGTAGAACGATGATTTCCCATCAACATTGTTTGTTTTATTAGAAACAATTGAGATTCGTAAATCCGTATACAAATATAAAACAAGGCTAATTCATGGATATATAAATTCGAACAGTGTAAATTAACGAAACAGCTACTTTTTAGAGCCACGTTTCTTCAGCAAAGCTTTGAACACCGCTTTGCACCAAAATTCGTATGATTCTGCCATAATTTTGTCCACGTACGCCTTATCATAGTCAATCCAGACCTTAGTAACTTTTTTTGTCTTTTCGAAATCCAACGCTGCCACTCCGAGCAGCGCCTTCGTCTTGTGGGTCATGTGCATCTGCAGCTGTATCTGGGCAAAGTAGTTCTTGGACAGCTTCGTAACGTCCACGTAGCAATCGTACGTCTTCTGCGTATACGGGCACTTAATTTCCAGTACGAATTCGTCGCAGATCCCGTCAGGCGATGCGCCCATCCACGGAAATTGCGGATCTAGTACAAGCCCGGTATTACGTAGATTCGGGTACTCCTTCTTCAGCACGGCAAATACGTGCCCTTCCAGATCCGTGCCACGCTTCATGGCAAAAGAGAAGCCCCTAGAGAGGCCCATAATTTTGTCTGTCAACGAACCATTGAGCATTGTACAGCGAGAAGCTTCGTGTATGCGGGACGCCGTTATGCGTCCTTTGCGCAGCTCGTGCCACAGGTCCGTGTCCGCCTGCTCAATCGTCAGTAGCTCGATCGAGCCGCAATTGTTTTCTCGCATCATACGATCAGTGCATAGTTTCAAAAAATCCTCCGGACTATTACCTTTGTATTCTTTGATCAAGCTAAACATGGATAACTTTTGGGCACTTTCCAGCTGAAGTGGGGTGATGGGGATTCTCTCTTTCTTTACCTTCGTCAACGCTTTTGGTGCTACTGGAGCTGCCGATGCTGGTTCGGGCGTGATAATTTCCTTCTTGACAAGCACGTAGCATTCTCTTGTTCCGTTCTTTTTCTGTATGTTTTCTTCAGGAGCCACATTCTCGGAATTGCCTTTCGGCAAATTAACCTCAATCCAAGTGACGAAAGGAGAAATAGCATTGCAGCTGGCTGAAAAACATCAAAGCATTAAAGAACGTTCAGGCACCAGTCAGTCCAAGAGAAACAAACCTTTAGCATTGTCGCATAACGTACAGAAGACGGTTTCCACATTTTCATTTTCTTTAAAGAATTTCACCTCAATAACGTGCCGTTTCTCGTTGGTTTTCCTATGCGATCGTTGAACTTCCACAACAGATGCGCTTAGCGTTCGGTTGCGTTTGCTGTTGGCACGACCGAAGTAGATATCATCCAATAGGAAATTTTCGAACGGAATGAATGAAGAACTGAAAATGGAGAAAGGGGTTATTTCAGCTGAATTCATAGAGTCACAGGAAAACACGTACTTTCGTTTACGTTTCTGCATCGATTCTTTACTGTCCAGATCCATGGACTTGATAAATGTCCTCACTTCTTCTAGTTTCAATCTCGGTAGTTCTAACTTGAACTGCATTTTGGGATTCTGAGCACTTTAATATAACTTGAAAGTAAAAAAGAATTCGTTAACGAGCACAGCGCGTTCAACAATATTTCGTTTGCCGCGAAATTCAGCTTTTTTCCTATTCTTGGCAACTGTCAAGCAGTTGTCAGTTTGTTTTTGAAAGTGTTGTTGATGGGTTGTACAATTTGTTCACTTTTTAACTTAAAACAGGGTGTAAATTAGCTTGAATTTCGTTTCATTAATGTTTTTGTACTATGTGAAAAGATAAAAATGAATAAAAACTAAAGATTTTAACAGGTTTGCTGCTTTGGTACGGAAAGCTCACTAAATATTTTTTGTGAGTCTCATTGATTGCTCACAAAACAGAGTGTCAAATTTTTAGGTATTTCACAAGGTTAATGTAATACTTCAGGTGAAGTTTTGGTGCTTTTCTTGCAAAATGGCATCCGTTTTAGGTTTGTCAAAACTGAACTAAACTGAATCCAAGTTCAACCAAATCAAACCCAGAAAAAACATCCACAAAAGTGAGATGAAAACCATGTTTTTTTATAAAGCGTCACACGAAAAGGTATGGAGATTTGAAAGTATTTTGATTTAATTAAAACCGCAATTGACTTTTATCTTACTGTCAAAGTTGTTTTATCCTTTATAAATGTCAAAATGCGGTACACTCCTTTACCTTGTTCAAAGTTACACTTATCTTGGTCCGCTGACGATGTGAATGCCGTAGATCAAGTATTCAAAGATGGCGCATTGAAGTGGGCTGCTGCAAAACCGTACTTGTGCGAATTTCGATCCGAGGAAGCAAGCAGCGCTTCCAAACCAGCAGTAAACAATAATAGAAGCAATCGCCAATGTGCCAGCGTGAAAGTTTTCGTTGATTTCGCTCCGGTTTCGCGTGTTTTCAGTGGCATTTTCACTCGAATCTTCTGGCGTTTGTCGGTCGGCGTGCAGAAAGTGGTTGCGGTCGACCTCGAAGACGCAGGAAAGAAAATGGCGTCGCTAGTTGAATGTTGAGGGAAAAATTTTCACGAGTGAAAAAATCGTTTTCCCGGTCGGAGTGAACGTTTTTCGGCCCGATTTCAGCTGCATTCGATTAGAAACGGTGTAACGCATTTTTCCAGCAACATTTCCATATGGTAGAAATATTTTTTTCCTACACCGCTGAAGAAAAACCAGTTAAAAAACGTAATGAGCCAGGTAAAATAGCCCTTTTCTGTACGGTTTGTGATGAATTTAATGAAACTTTTGTCCTTTCTGTGTTTTGAGCCTATTTTCCTCCCGGGAACATCAGCTGGGTGTGGCGTGTGGATGCTTCAAGTTGGGAAAACGGACCCTTCGACGGGGATTCACCAGCAAAGCACCGGTTGAGGCTGGATCATAAACATGTCCCCAGAGCCGGAACTGGCCACTGTTCCACCCTGAAACGTGGCCCACCCGATAGCCCCGTGTCCGTAGACTTCCACGAGGTCCATTTCATGGAAATCGAAAGGGGACCCTTTTCCGCAAATTGAGCCCAAAACCAAAGCGATCCACCAGTAAAACAGCCGCCACGGATAAAATATCCCGCTGTAGCCGGATTTACTAACTTTCCGCGAAGTTTTCCCGTGTCCAGCACCGTGCTGTGCCACGTGGAATCTTCTAGAATGCGTCACATGTCCGGTGAAAGACCGTTTCGTGGTCAATTTTGAGCGATTTTTCCTGCAAACCTTAGGGCTTCATGGTTCTGGCGTGGAACCGCTTCGGTTTGTGTGCTGGTTTTGTGTAAAATTGAATGATTTTACCGATTTTCAAGGTTACGTAACCGTGCCCTTTGTCTCGGCCATCGTTGTAAAAATTGTGTGAAGAAAGCCAAATGATTCGATTTACCACAATGTCCACATACCCCCGATGGACCAGTGCGGAATTTACATCCATCCGGATGAAAGTGGCGTTATTCTGTTGCTATATCGGTGCATTTTCCGTTATTACGTCGTGACCTGTATCTGTCCGTGGCCGTGGATCTTGTGAGATGAAAAACGAGTAGATTATAATGCTTTCCTTAGGTTTTCCAAGGAATTGAAACGGTTTTTGATGGTTAAAAGAGATGTGCCTAGTACATACGTAGCCTGTGAAGCTAAATTTAATAGTAGGGATGTTGTTTAACTTTTCTTAGTTAGTTTCCGGTTGAAATCGTGAGTAGAATTGATGATTTGTCCATCGAGTGGAAAGTTTTATTGATAGTTAGCAGCGTTTTTGCCAGACGTTGATGAACGTTGGTCAGCTTGAGGAGTGTCGAATGGAAGTTAATATTGAATCAAACTGATTAATGTGAAATAAAGGACATCACAATTACAGTTTCAACGTTCCTTTGAGTTTGATTATCTTACAAGAGCATGAGAATAAAGGATTTCCCGGAGGATGGTGAAAAGATGCATTGGAATCAGGGTTATTATTACATCGGATATGATCGAATACTTGTTTGATGAATGGTTTGTCCATTACTTTATGGCGCTGTTTTGTTTGTTGCTGATTTTTCTTTTCTAGACAAAAGAGGATAAAAGCGATTCAGAGAATGAATCGAGCAGCGACAGCAAAAGTGGTTCGTCTTCCGAATCTGAAAGCGAATCCGGATCTGGATCGTCTAGTGCCAGTTCGAGTGACAACGAACAGAATTCTTCGAATCGAAACACAAGCGGGACGGCCAGCAACAACACGTCCAGTAACAGCGAGGCTCGCAACACATCGTTGGCCGAAAATGGGCTCTCGGACAGCAAAGCTAGCGGTGGCAAGAACGCTAACGAGGACGACAATGACGAGGAGGACGATGAGGACGAAGATTCCGATGCGAACGGAGCATCGAATCATGTACAGCAGCAGCCTCCGGTGCGACAGAATGAGCATAATTCCCGGGGAACCGCACACTCTGGGTCGGAGTCGGAAGCCAGTGGAGATGAGAAGCCGGCAGGTGCTGGTGGGCCGGTTAGTGCGGCCAACAATCATCACCAAAGTGAGTCGGGAAACAGCGCGGAAGACGACGACGAAGATGAGGATGATGAGGAGGACGAGGACGACGAAGAAGTCAACGTCGCACAACAGAGGCCAGGCATCCCGTCCGCTGGACCGACGTCAGTAGAAGAAGAGGACGATGACGACGACGCCGAAGAAGAGGAGGAGGAGGAGGAACATCCCTCTTCTAAAAGCAGCTACGATGTAATAATGACAAACATCTCTTTTGTCCTGTGCTTTGAATTCGTGGTCCTTAAAAACATTCAAATATTATACAAACTCCTTTCCCTGGACTTAGTAGAGGGAAAGTGCAGTGGAAGTGTTTAAAATATGGCGAATTCAACGTACGGATGTAACCTATCAAACCCGCCTCTATCCTTGCACTCGAAGAATGGTTAAATCTGATCCTTTCTCTACTCTTTCCCCTGGCGGTACAACAATGACAGGATGAAGACTACGCGGCAAATCAACTGCGGAGGAAAAGTGCACGCAAAAAGGCCGTAGTTGCTGCACGAAAGCGACCCACAGCACAATCGTCCTCGAAGTCGAAGAAAAAGAAAAGGTCAGTCCGTTTGACTGTTGCTTCATTTCTTTTAGTGGTAGATCAGTTAGAGATTTTCTGTAGTTTGACTGGCCTTTGGTACAAACGTGGCTAATCGAAGAGTTCCGTTACATTTAAACACGGTTGTGATGGTTTGAAACTAGTAAACTTTTGTAATTCTCCATCGTGGTTTTTCTCCAATTTTTGTTGAAAAAAGATCTTGAATATTGTTAATATGTTTACGTTTTTAAGCTGTGTTCCACTCAAGAGCACACCGTTCAATAATGAACAATATTATCAGAAAGAATTAAACATAATTTGTAACTTATTTATAGACCTTTTGTGTGGACTTTTATTCGAGGATTGATGTTAGTCACGTTGAAAATTAGTTGCTGCTCCCTTCTAACCTGAAGCACGCACAGATGTTTCAACGACATTTCAAATTAACAGCATCCAGATGTACCTAGCGGCTTTCATTTCATTCGTTCGTTGTGTTTTTTGGCAGCGCGCAGAATCGTATCTTTATTAAAAAATGTCTAAATTTATCTCACAGCCAAAAGTCACATCTGCTTTCTTCTTTACACTCTCTTCTCTCCTTCAACGGATTGATGTTACCACGCGAGATCTAATTCTAATCAAACAACATTGCGTGTGTATGTGTTTTTCTTTCTTTTCGTTATATTTTTGCAGTTCCAACAACCGCTGGCGCGATGAAACAACTGAAAGTGAAGCGAGCGACGGCGACTCGGATGATTCCGACCAGCAACGATACCGGCGAAAGTCGACCGCTGCGGCGACGGCCGCCGCCGGTAAGAAGCGAGCCGCAGCAGCCGCCTCCAAATCGAAGGCTAAGAAGAAGAAACGAAATGCGTACAGCTCGGAGGAGGGAAGCAATAGCGAGGACGATCGGAAGCGATCGGCGGCCACGAGGCGAAAGAACAACACGGTCAGCTACAAGGAGGAGAGCGGGGACGAACCAACGGACAGCGACGACCTGATGGAGGTGGACCAGGAGGCGGAAGAGGCGGCTGCGGCAGCCGCCGCCGAAGAGGAGAAGGCAGAAACGGTCGAGCGGATCATTGGCAAGCGGCAGGGGCGAAAGGGTGCCACCGGTGCGGTAACGACCGTGTACGCGATCGAGGAGAATGGCGATCCGAACGTGATCGGAGGCGATGGCGTGAGCAAGGACGAGCTGGAGGAACAGTTCCTTATCAAGTGGACCGGCTGGTCGTACCTGCACTGCACCTGGGAATCGGAAGAGACGCTAAAGGAGCAGAAGGTAAAGGGCATGAAGAAGCTAGAGAACTACATTAAGCGGGAACAGTCGTTGGATTACTGGCGTAAGTATCAGGCCGGCCCGGAAGACATCGACTACTACGAGTGCCAACAGGAGCTACAGCAGGATCTGCTGAAGAGCTACTACCACGTGGAGCGGATCATCGCGCAGGCGGACAAGACGGAGGGTGGCTCGGGACTGGACTATCTGTGCAAGTGGGAATCGCTTCCGTACTCCGACTCGACGTGGGAGGATGCGGCACTGATCCGGAAGAAGTGGCAGAAGAAGATCGTCGAGTTTCACGAGCGGGAAGAGTCCCGCCGGACGCCCTCGAAACACTGCAAGGCAATACGGTATCGGCCGAATTTCAAGCACCTGAAGACGCAACCGGAGTACTTGGGGGAGGACCGAGGGTTGAAACTGCGCGACTACCAGATGGATGGGTTGAACTGGCTCATTCTGACGTGGTGCAAGGAGAACTCGGTCATCTTGGCCGATGAAATGGGCCTTGGTAAGACGATCCAGACGATCTGCTTCCTGTACTATCTGTTCAAGTCGCAGCAGCTGTACGGGCCGTTCCTGTGCGTCGTACCGCTAAGTACGATGCCGGCGTGGCAGCGTGAGTTCGCGATCTGGGCGCCGGAGATGAATATGGTCACGTACCTGGGGGACGTGCAGTCGCGCAACATCATCCGCCAGTACGAGTGGTGCTACGATAGCACGAAGAAGCTCAAGTTCAACGCGATCCTCACGACGTACGAAATTCTGCTCAAGGACAAAACGTTCCTCGGCTCGATCAGTTGGGCCTCGCTGCTGGTGGACGAGGCGCATCGGCTTAAGAACGATGACTCGCTGCTGTACAAAGCTCTCAAAGAGTTCAACACCAACCACCGCTTGCTGATCACCGGTACACCGTTGCAGAACTCGCTCAAAGAACTGTGGGCTCTGCTGCATTTCATTATGCCCGAAAAGTTCGCCTCGTGGGAAGACTTCGAGCGGAATTACGGCAACACGACGAACGACGATAAGTGCTACACGAAGCTGCACAAGGAGCTCGAGCCGTACATTCTGCGGCGGGTGAAGAAGGACGTCGAGAAGAGCCTACCGGCCAAGGTGGAGCAGATACTGCGCGTCGAGATGACCTCGATCCAGCGGCAGTACTACAAGTGGATACTATCGAAGAATTTTGACGCGCTCCGGAAGGGCATGAAGGGATCGGTCGGCACGTTCCTGAACATTGTGATCGAGCTGAAGAAGTGCTGCAACCATGCGGCCCTGACGCGCCCAATCGAGTTCGATACGCAGCGAAACAACCAGGACGACATGGTACAGCAGTTGCTGAAGGGTTCGGGCAAGCTGGTGCTGCTGGACAAGCTGCTCTGCCGGTTGAAGGAAACCGGCCACCGGGTGCTGATCTTCTCGCAGATGGTACGGATGCTGGACATCCTGGCGGAGTATCTGCAGAAGCGACACTTTTCCTTCCAGCGGTTGGACGGCAGTATTAAGGGTGAACTGCGCAAGCAGGCCCTCGACCACTTCAATGCGGAGGGTTCGACAGACTTTTGCTTCCTACTGTCGACGCGAGCCGGCGGGTTGGGAATTAATCTCGCAACGGCGGACACGGTCATCATCTTCGACTCCGACTGGAACCCGCAGAACGATCTGCAGGCACAAGCGCGGGCACATCGAATCGGGCAGAAGAACCAGGTGAACATCTATCGCCTGGTGACGGCACACTCGGTGGAGGAGAACATTGTGGAGCGGGCGAAGCAGAAGATGGTGCTGGACCATCTCGTCATCCAGCGGATGGACACGACGGGGCGGACGGTGCTGGACAAGAACGGTGGCAGCAACACGGGTAGCAATCCGTTCAATAAGGACGAACTGTCGGCGATTTTGAAGTTTGGCGCCGAGGAGCTGTTCAAGGAGGAGGAGGACGGGGACGAGGAGTTGGTGTGCGACATCGATGAAATCCTGCGGCGAGCGGAAACGCGTGACGAAGCGCCGAGCATGCCGGGGGATGAGCTGCTGTCCGCGTTCAACGTCACCACGTTCGACTTTGACGAGGACAAGGTGGTGGCGGGTACGCACGCGGCGATGGTGGCCAAAGCGAAGGCGATCGAGGCCGAGAGTGGCGCCGGCGAGGACACGAAGGATTGGGACGAGATCATCCCGAAATCGTACCGCGAGTTGGTGGAGGCGGAAGAGCGCGATCGAGAAATCAAGGATCTTTATCTTCCGCCGCGACGGCCGGCGGCAAAGCAGAACAACCAAAACGATGGTGGTGATGGTAAGGGTGGTAAGAAGAAGAAGAAGGGTGCCGCTGCTGCCGAGGAGGACAGTGACGAGGTGGATTCGGATGGCAGTGCGAGCGAAATGAAGCGTGGCCGGGGTCGAACGTCGACCAAGGAGAAAATAAAAGGCTTCAACGATGCGGAGCTGCGGCGGTTGATAAAGAGCTACAAGAAGTTCCCGGCACCGCTGAAGCGGCTCGAAGCGATCGCCTGTGACGCGGAGCTGCAGGAGAAACCGCTGTCGGATCTGAAGCGTGTGGCACAACTGCTGCACGAGCGATGTCTCCAGACGATGAAGGAAATTGCGAAGGAAATGGAACACGACTTGAAGCAATCGGCTGGAGCGGGGGCGGGACCGGACGGGAAGAAGAAGTGTGCCCGTGCGGCGTACTCGGTCAAGCTGGGTGGGGCGTCTTTTAACGTGAAAACGATGATGCAGTGTGTGGACGAGTTGCAACCGTTGGACGAGGTGATACCGGCCGATTCGGCCGAACGGGCCCGTTGGACTCTGAACATCAAAACCCGTCCGGCGAACTACGACGTCGACTGGACGGATGTGGACGACTCGAGGCTACTGCGCGGGATCTACCAGTTCGGCATTGGGTCATGGGAAGCGATGAAAATGGACCCATCGCTTGGGCTGGCGGACAAAATCCTGTCGAACGAGGCGAACAAAAAACCGCAAGGCAAACATTTGCAATCGCGTGCCGAGTATCTGCTGAAGGTGCTTCGGAAAACGCTCGAACTGAAGCGCGGCACCTCGAAACCGAGGAAGCAACGGAAACCAAAGGAACCGAAACATTCAGCAGCGGCGGCGTCGGTCGCGAACCATCATCATCATCATGCGCCGATGACCGGTGGAAGTCCGTCGGTGGCGCACGTGAACGAAGGAGATTCGTTTGCGTGCAGCATATCGGCCACGATCGCGGCGGTCGCTGCCGGTGAAGATGTGTCCCAATCGATCACGAACGTTCCAGCCGCACCGAACACTTCGGTGTCGTCGACCGGTGCGACAATGGGCACCGATACGGTGCTGGGGACGTCCGTTGCGACGACGGGGGCGGCGGCGGGTTCGACTGATGAGAAAAAGACTGGTAGCAAAATTAAAAAACTCTCCGAATCGGACAACCACCATCATCATAATCATCATCACCATCATCACGATGAGCATTCGAATGGTTCGCGGGGAACGGCGGATGAGTCGAACCATCACCATCATCACCACCACGGGAAGGATCCGGCTGTAGTACCGACGGCCGAAAAGAAGGATAAGAAAAAGACCAAGAAAGACAAGCAGAAGGACGCGAAGAAGGATCGGAAGAAGAACAACACGGGGCCGATGCACTTCACGGCGAACAACGAACCGTGCGCGTTGAACATCCTGGGCGACCTTGACCCGACCGTGTTCAATGAGTGCAAGGAAAAGATGCGCCCCGTTAAGAAGGCACTCAAAACGCTGGACAACCCGGACGAAACGTTGTCCCAGGAGGAGCAGCTGAAGCAGACGCGTGCCTGCCTGCTGAGTATCGGCGATCAGATTAACCAGTGTCTGGGCGAGTACCGCGATCCGGAGAAGGTGAAGGAGTGGCGCAGCAATCTGTGGTACTTTGTGTCGAAGTTTACCGAGTTCGATGCAAAGAAGCTGTTCAAGTTGTACAAGCACGCACTGAAACGGAGTGGCGATGCTGGGACGGACTCCCAAAGCCATCACAGTGCGTCGGATGGTGGCGGTGGGGGTGGTGGTAAAAATCGATCCGCCATCGATAGTGTTCCTTCGGGGGGAGGAAACATTAGCAGCACCTCGTCGCCGATGAAGGACACCAAAGATGGAAAGATGCATCATCACCACCACCAACACCACCACCTGCACACTACTCCACCCGGTTCGACACCGTCGAGCGCGTTGACAACGCTGGGAAAGATTAAGAAACTCAAAGACAACGGGCACACCGATGGACGACCATCGCCCGGCTCGCAAGTGTCGAGCGTGCTCGACAGTGCGGACGATAAGGACGAGGGAGGATCAGAAAAGACCTCTTCCGGTGGTGGTCGACGAGAGCGCAAGGAGAAGAAACGGCACCATCATCATAGCGATTCCGCCGTGCAGCAACGCGAACGGTACCAGCAGGCCAATGCGGCCGCACAAGCGCAAGCCGGGGACAACAGCTACCACGGTTCGGACTCGGGTGCGGGTGGAAAGGAGGAAGGCTCGTCGATGATGCATTCCAAGCGGCGGCTCGAGGAAGGCGAGTACGATGAGAACAGTAAAGAGTACAAAAGACTGCACGGCGGTGATAGGAGGTAAGGGTTTTTGGTGTTGTTTTAAAATGGCACTGGACACTGGATATTTAACTACATTTGTTTCATATTCACGACAGTAATCATCGGGATCGAGACAAGAAATGGGATGAGTATGGTGCTGATCGGGATCGTATGCGAAACGCATCTTCCAGGAGTGCCGGAAGTGGTGGTGGTGGTGTTGCTGGTAATACTCCTTCGACACCGCAAAGTATGCGCATGTTTCCGGACGCTCGAGATGATCGTGCGCCTGGAGGATATCCTGCAGACGGATGGAGGGATAGGTAGGAATAGTGTTCATATATCAATTTTAAATTCTACTATTTTTCTTAGATTCGAACGAAACGAATGATGCTCGAGATTTTGATGACGAAACTATTCCAAAGGTTGCTAGATTCGTCAATTTTCTGCTCGAAACAAAAGCTAGCTTTGATTTCTCAATATTGGTAATCCAAAATGGCTGTTCTTAGTCAATTGTATTCATGATTTTGGTTTCTCGCACTGTTACTACTTCATTAAGGATAATGATCTATTGAACATACTGTCAAGTAAATAGTACCGAAGGTTAATGATAACTGAATTTCTTCACAGGTTTGCGGGAGATCATAAGCGAGATCGGTACGATGGCTACGGAAACCGACATACGCCCTCGAGCGGTGGTGGTGGAAGTGGTGGTTACCATCGGGACCGAGACCGCGAACGAGACCGCGATCGGGAACGTGACCGGGATCGTGACCGTGACAGAGATCGGGACCGAGATCGCGACCGTGAAAGGGATCGCGATCGAGGGGATCGTGCTTACAAAGATAAGCGAAGGTAAGAACTGTGCGTTACGGCAAGCCGACCGAAAATAAAACTAATCCCTATGTCTCGTCTCGTCCCTTCCTCATACAGATATCCTTCGGGGCCGGGTTCCGGCTATGGTTACGGGTTGCCACCGGCTGGATATTATCCCCCGGGCGACAGTCCGTATCGATATGGGCCCGGTGTAGGAGGAGGGTACCCACCTGCACCTCCACCACGCGCCTCCGGCGTACCGCCCGTCGTCGTACCACCTGGCGGTGTTGGTGGTAGTGGTGGAGCCGTCAGTGCAGTCGGTTGTGGTCCTCCACCTCCGGCCGATTACTTAGACTACCGGAGACCGGATTTCGACCGGAGGCCACCACCGGCGGCCAACAATTAACTTGATGGTTAAATGCGTTCTGTGACAACAACATATACGCTCGTCAGTCGTTCGTTCCGCAACGGAAAAGCAACTGGTGTTCATGGTTCTAACTGCTGAAAGTTATTCTTCTTCTTTCCCCGTACATACATTGACTGTTAGAGATGTATAAAAAGTTCGAGAACTGCCCCCCCCAGCGTTCGTGGGAATGTGGATAATTGTAAACATACACCTTAATGCACATATTGCTGTGTATATTGTCACAAATTGTCGATCACTAGGAGAGATCTAAATGGCGCAAGGATTTAGATACAGAGTAGAAAGATACATATAATGATTAGATACAGAAAAAAAAAATCAATCAATATCTATTAATGGAGTTTATTATTTTTAATGTAGTTAATGGGATATGTATATGCTTATAGATGTATCTGCCTCGAGCTAGGAATAAGGTAGATTTTGGCAGGGTATAGCGAAAAACAAACCACTAACGAGTAGGCGAAAGATAAGAAGTACCCGTTCAATAGAAACAGTTATGGCTCACAATTTTACCCTAAGGTTAATTTATTCCAATGAAAACTCTTAAAAGCAATAGAAAAATTGTATATACCTAAGGTATGCTTACAGAGAGGCCGGCGCAGGAAGGCTAGGGAATGTGTCAACTCTCAGATACCCATGTCGAAGGTCAGTGATTTGCCTGATTTTAATTTCGGTTTCCAGGACATAAAACAACATATCGTTTTCATTTATTGAGCCCCCCGGAATGATACTCGGATGAGAAAACACCTCAAAACGTACTCATCAAAAACAGCGCATTGTCATAGCAGAAGAAATTGTATATACCACAAATCCACACACAGTTGCTTAAGCGATTGCCTCCAAAGGGAAACGAATCAAGAGCAATGATCCTTCAGAATCCTCGTGCGGCTACAAGCAATGTACAAGAATAGATTTAGAACCGATCCGGGTAGCATCAGAAGAATGATATTGGAATAGGTACTTGCATGGAATATGTGGCAAGTAGGGTCCAGCCGAACTATTTTTGTTAACCCTTTTTTCGTCCTGTTAGTGTATGTACTTTATACCCACCATCTTATCTATTAGTTGTGCATTGGTCGGCAGCAAACCGTGTGGGGGAAGGTGTTTTTATTAACACATGGCGCAAAGGCTCGCATGCTTTGCACTGGCATTGTGATTTTAACCGATAAGTTTTATAGAATCATTGTGTAAGCTGGCAAGTTCGAAAACGGTTCACTACCAGGACGATGAAGGATCTACACCTACTATGATTTACTGCTTTTTGGCTAATCAGGTTGGAATTTGTGTTGGAGTAAAATGTTACTAAAATTTTAATTCTTCGATCAGTTCATCGCTTTCAGGTGCAAATGTAAGAAAGAGAGAGAGAAAAAGATCTATTTATTATTTACCGATCTATTCCACGCGACACCATCCATCAGCAAGACTAGCAAGTACGTAATTAAATAAAAAAAAGACACGCCACTGCAGGGCATTCAGGAAAGCAACTGGATAGCAATAGAAAACTAGCATGTGTACAGTTAACAAAATTATTATAGGACTAAACTGGACAATTCTACAAAACGAAATTGAACAAAAGTATAAATGATGATATAAATAAACCGAGAAAATCTATTCTCTTCAGCCACTTGTGCAAACATCGATTTAATTATTTCTTTTTATTTAACTGGAGATGATTTTGAAGACGAAGGGAGCGATTTACAACATTCTAAATGTGGGGTCATCTAACTAACGATTTATCTACACCATTGGGAGATCTTATAGCTTCACAATGTTGGTCGATATTTTAAAACAAGCGCGTTACAAACTATTTTCAAATAGCTTTTCTTTTTCTCGTCGCATTAACATTTTAAAAATAAATTAACAAGCTATTTGCCACGGAATTTTCCGCGATCCTCGCCATTTTCAGCGGCTGGGTTCAATACAATCGCGGTAATCGCGACCGGAACGAACCTAGTGGGTGCGGGGATGGAAATTTCGACATCAAACTGAAGGTTGTCAAAAAAGCGCGGCGCGTTGTTTGATTTTACAAATGTCGCGAATGTATATCTGCGATTCCAAAATACGTGGGTTGTGTGCAGTTTCTCGAAAAGAAAAACCCACCGCGGTTCGTGTGCAGTGTAAAAAAGTGTTGGAATGATTTGTGCATCCCGTGGTATCGGGTGGTGAGCAGGGAGAAGTCCTTGCTGCATAGAAGGAATCATCTGTGTGCTGTGATGAGATAAAGAAAATTGGGTGCTTCGTTCTTATCAGGGTGGGCCAAGTTTTGGAAGTGATTATTGTGTAATACTTCGGGAATTTATGTTATCGGAGTCGGTCTAGGTGAATCGAAAAAGGCTTAGGAAGGTGATAAATAAGTGGTTCTGCTGTACCAATGGTTTGTTCATAAGATGCTCAGTGATGGTGGAGGTTCCGAGCGGGATCATCTTTTGCATTGGTTGAAGCAGCTTCTAAAAACTTCGAGAAGATTGGTGTAACATGTTCGTGAAACAGGTAGGTGCTTATCTTTGTTTTCCAAAGCTAGATTTTATGATTAATCTTTTTAAGTCATTAGTGAAATTGATGTGTCCCTGAAATCATAGGCTTGTTTTGCCACTGCTTCTAGAAATATTTATATGCGACCTAATTCTTGATCTAAGTTTGTACGTGTCTCTCTAAGTAGCACAGCAAAAGGGACTTTAATCGGGCTACTAGGCATTTTGCTATTCCATGAATATAGAGTCTACATTTTCTATCTGGATCACGATGATCGTCATGTGGATGATGTTATTTCTAATTAAAGCTTTGCATCCGCAAGAACTGCATTTGTAAGTCGCGAGAGGGAACGAGAAAGAGTACGAGATAAAACCAAGGGTAATGAAGAAGAGGTTACCTCATTTGTTTTCAATGTCAAACACGATAAAGTGCAGTGTATAAATAGAAGATAGAAATAGTGCATTTAATGGACAGCATGTGCATTTTACATATGCATAGTTAATGTCCAATCGGTGCACTTAATTGGTTAGCTTTATTTACTGCGTTTTGTTCTCGACGGTATCATTTGAAAAGGTTCATTTTAAAGCGGTATGCACAATTTCTTTTCTCACATAATTCTATGATGCCACTTATTAAAAGCACATTCATAGTAAAGAAATAATGACAAAGTTTGAAGTGTTTACCATGCTTTTTGCTAAAAATGTGCAGATGAGTTGCATTTTTGGAGTTTAGAAAAAAACAACACTTTCCTACCCTCCGTTGAATAGAGGTGGGAATGTCTGCTCAGCGTTCCGCAAACTGCTGGGTGAATTTGGTCCGCGGACCCAGTTCCCGCACGGGTGTTTTTCTCAAAAACAAGAAATGATGGTAACATTTTAGCTTCGACAAAGTTGTGCATCTTCAAAAGATCTTTCATTTAAAGAGTCATTTGTGAAAATCGGTTGGAAGAATCAATAGTTATTCACAAATTGGCAATTGTTTGCCTTTTAGTACTCACGGTTTATCTACCTTGTTCCTGCAGAGTTCTGTCTCTTTTTCACACAAGAGCCGTCCCGTGTCCGGGGTTGCCAAGGGACGTTCGAACTCAGCCTCGGTCATTCGTAGTTGGACCTCCGTGGTGTGTAGATCGGCCAGTGAGCAGTTGGCAACGTGGCTGGCAGTGCAAGAGCAAAGTGAGAAGTAGAAGGAGTGAGGGAAAACGGACGGAGTGTGTGGATTTTCCGTGGAAAAGAGAACGGGACAGTGCATTTGCTTTGTACGCGAGGAGGAAAGAGTGTGTAATTCATAACGATTCGAAAGTTGAACGCGCTCGCCACCCGGACTACGCCGCCACCCCGCAAGCAGACGGCGGAGAGGATACCGTGCTCATTTTCCTTCATTACAAACGAGGTTAACACACGGTTGCAAAATCGAAAGCTTTAACAGCAGAGCCCGCCAGCAACGCGCAGTTTTTGTGTGGCCTGTATAATCGATGCGAGCAGCGAAAAGCCAACCATCTTGCAAGCAGCAATCGCCTTTAGTTTGCCCTTCGGAAGCCAAAAGCAGCAATTCAGCAGCAGCCAGACGGTTAATGTACAAACATCGACCAGCCTCATCTGTCTGCGGAAGCGATTTGTTTCATACATGGAGCTAATAACACGCCAGCTGCAATAGGTACTCTTCCGCCATTCACAGCGAGCGAATTTCGGCTGTTTCCGTTCTGCATTTCTTTTCGCATCGCGCACCTTCGATATATGTGATCCCGAAAGCAAAGCTATTACCTAGTTCCAACCAACATCTTGTGATTCTCTCTCTGTGAGTAAAACGATTAAGTTCAAAATTGCCACGAGCTGCTGTACCAGAGCGAAGCAAGCTGCTGTTAGCAACCAGATACGGAAAGAAGTTCCCCGGACCCAAGCAACCCGCTCTGTCGTAGCTCTACCACCACCTACTTCGTGCACCCGATTTTTTCAACGTAATTCCGCTGCGGAGCTATTATTACCCCCTTTGTGTGTCCCGTGTGTTGTGCCGTAAGAGCCAGTAAAAACGCGTTTCCGTGAATTTAATTTCGCTGTTCGCAATCCTGCCTCTCAAAGAGTGTGCGTCGTCATCATCGTCGTCGTTCGTGTCCCGTTTCGTGGCAAAGTACAAAGAAGCAAAAATAATAAGTACCCCCACCCCACCACCATCTCGACATCTTGCGCCATTATCGTGCATATACCGTGTATGTGATTTTATTTTCGCGAAAGTGCCGTCGCGCTTGCAGCAGCAGCAGAACCAGAAGATCTCCCCGTCGTTTCTTTCGCAGCGAGTAGTGTGTGCTGTTTTCCGCAAATTCAGCAAAGTGGCCTCGTTCCACTTGCAGCCAACATCAGCATCAGTTAGTCATCAGTAGCCCCGTGATATAAACCACCCGCATATATTCGCTGCAATTTTATTAGTTCCTCACACTCTACAATCTGCACAAGTTGTCGACGTGTTTTCAAGCCAAAAAAGTAATAGCGAAAAAGCACCATACGGGCCACCATCTTGAAGCGAGCACAAAGCTGCTGAGTCGAACGCGATAGTGTGTATGTGCGGTGTGTGCGTACGAACGACCTCTATCGGGGAGAGTTTGTGTTAACCATTGTGTGTGCGTCCGTCGCGGGCAGTGTATGCGTGTCGGTCTCGGTTCCCGTTCGTCACGGTGTGTAAGTGTGTGTGTGCGTGCGTGTGCTGTGTGTGCTTTGCGTACGCATCGCCTTTGAGAAGGGACTACTGCGTTTCGGTCGAGCATAGGACGTCGTTTGTCCTTCGCGGAGCTCGCTGCTTATTAGTCGCAAAAGCAGAGGAAGAAGAAACAGCGAAAAACACCTGCTGTGTGCGTTAGCTTTCTGTTAATTTCGCGATATTCCACCTTCGGCGTATAATTGGCGTTTTTTTTTTGTACAAGCAGGAAGTAGTGCGCGTTCTCTCAGTTTCACACGGAACTTGATTGCCTTTTCCCGTTTCGAACACGTCGCGTCATCATCGCATTGTGTGTGCAAGAAGAAGCAGAGTGCTTTGAATGTTGGCACGACGACGGTTGGCAAACACCACGGAACTTACAAACAATCGGCAGCACTCGCGTCACAACGACAACCTTCCGACGAAGAACCCGCTCCAACCCTTCGAGGCCAGTAGAGACATTGTACGGCGTTCCAAGACCACCGTCGCCGCCCGACCATGAGAATAGAGGTTAATTCGGCCGCGGACTTTCTCATGAACCTGCTGCGGGTGCGCAAGGCGAATCAGCTTTCCGAGAGCCAGCTGCAGCACTTCAAGGGTTCGTTGGAGCAGATCCTGACGCGCCACTTCCAGCGCCATTGGTACCCGGATGTGCCGAACAAGGGCTCGGCGTACCGCTGCCTGCGCATCAATGGCAAGATGGACCCGATCATCGAGAAGGCGGGCCACGCCGTCGGCCTGAACACGGTCATCCTGCGCAAGCTGCTCCCGCTCGAGCTGACGATCTGGATCGACCCGGACGAGGTGTCGTACCGGATCGGGGAGAACGGTACCATCTGCGTGCTGTACGATACGGCGCAGAGCCGTGCCAGCCCGTCGTCGGATCTGGACTCGACCGGCAGCAGCGCCTGCGACGAGTTCATAATGGACAGGGTCGGCCGGCTCGACCTGTCCGTGTCGTCGGTGGACAGCGGAAACGGCGGCAGTGCCAACGGTGGGGTCGTCCTGATGGCCGACTACATGGAGCACAATAGCACCGGCTCCGGAAAGGCCCACGGGCAGCAGCAGCAGCAGCAGCACCATAACAACAAGTACAATCACAACCAATCATCGAACAACAACCACCACAACAACCATCATCATTATGCGAAGCAGCGTCACAGCAACAGCATGAGCTCGTCCTCGAGCGGACAAACTAGTCCCCCGCTGAGCCCTCCGTACGGTTCCGCCGCCGCCGCTGGTTACCTGAACCACCAGCAGCAAACTCTCGCCAGATACCACAACCAGCAGCAGCATCAGCAGCACCAGCAGCAGCAGCATGGCAACAACTTCTACGCTTCGGCTGCCGTCCACCAGCCCCAGCAGTACTTCCCCTGGGACAACCAGTTCGTCAACAACAAAGTACGCACTCAATGCTAAGCAGCTACTTCTAGCGATGGAGCGCAACGCATGCAGATAGACGAGACGAATAGAGAGAGAGCAAGAAGAATCGAGTGCCCCCGAAACAAAGTAGTGTACTATCGCCCTTTTAACGTACTACGATCACTTTGTGTTACCACCGGCAGCATGAGAAGAACAAGTTCCGGCCATCATCATCACCATATCTCCACGCCCTCGCCGAAGAACAAAAATCGAATCTAACCAACCCCCATTCCGATCGGCGCGGGTTTCAAAAGAAAAATGTGCTTGTTTCCTGTGTTTTGTGCGGCGCATCGCTATCGAGCCGCCAGCAAAAACTACATCCACTCCGAAGTGCTCTCGACCTCACGCACAATTCCGCGAACTAGTCAAATATTATCTGACCATATAGTGACGTCGATCAACAAACGCACGCACATAAAACACACACGCAACAGCAGCCATCAGTGCGGAAATTGGTGATTTTCGCTGTAGAGAAAAATCAAAAGTAGTTGCCAAATCCAATTCTAACGAGAAGAAGAGAACGGGAATATGAGGAGAGGGAGGGAAAGCGCGCTGCTCTGTGAGATGGCCGCTGCTTTTAATTTTCATCAATCCATTCGCATCCGGGAAATGCGAATCGTCGTCGACTGATAAGCAACAAAGGAAGAAAAGGTCCTTGTGCGTACGTGTGTGCAATGTGGGTGCGTGTGTGTGTGTATGTGTAAAATCCAGCGTGAAAGCAGGCAGAAAAGAGGGGAAAGCCGAAGAAGGAAAGCAGTGGAAACGGAAAAGCAGTTCCTACAATTTTTTTTTGAAGTCACATACAACCAACCGTCGATTGTGAATGATGATGATGATGAAAACACCCTGGGGGGAAAAGGGTGAAAACGTGTGGAGTGTGGGGCGATGTGTGATGATGTTGCGGGGATGTTGCGGTGGTAACATCAAATCGAATATGACATACACAACAGCAACACACAACAACAGTGCAAACCTAGGCTATGTAGCAGCAAGCAGCATCAATTTTCAATCCCCCTACCCCCCCAAAAACCACCACCCCCAACCTACTGTCGGAGGATGGAAGCTGATGGTGCTGCTGGAGAAGACGGATGGGGAAGAAGGAGGAGAGAAGTCGACTGGTGCAGGAGCCCGGAGGCGGCAGCAGGGAAAGAATGATCTTCAAACAACAAACAAACAAACAAACAAACAAACGCCGCTTGTGATGACGATGTTGAGAACCTGGACGACGAGAGAGGGAGGAGGAGAGATGGTGAGAGCGTAAGAGGAGAGGGGTTAGAGGAAGGAAGGATGCCCTACAGTAGTGGCGCGAAGCATTTCAATTGTGATCAATATTAATTTCAACACAAAAACGTCTTATACCAGTAGTAAAGATACAAAAAATGAGTTAAAAAAGTCAAACAAATTATTGCAGTAACTCTGCAATATTGCAATGCAGAAGAAGAAGAAGCAGAAGCAGCGATACGACGAAGGATATGAGATGTATGACTAATAATGTAGAAAAACAAACAAGCAAACAAAGGAAACGCAAACAAACAACACCACAAATGCGTTTTATGTGATTCGCTCGGGATGACATTGAAAGTTTAGGAAAGTAAGCATCGCGGTAAGGAAAAGTCAAAAAACACTAGTGAGAGGAAACAAAAAAAGGGGGGAAACGTCGGTACACTAGAAGTACATGCAACACATTCAGCTCATTTATCGCGACACGATAGTGCAAAAAGGAGGGAAAGAGTAAAGGAGATCAAGTAATATTGTGTAAAACTACTGATACTACTTTTTTTAGATACTTTATTTTCTACGATATTTTTTTTAACACGCTGCTACACACATCCAAGCAACAGACGCAAAGTGCATCCATACTGAGGAGGATGGAAGGAATGAAGAGGAGGAGGAGAAGGAGGAGGAAAGGGAAAGCGCCGCTTGCTTGCTAAAGCATGGAAAACTCATCCCAAAAACGTGATACGCGCGCACACACTTGTGCGTGTGTGTGTGTATTTGTGGTTGGGAGATTGGGAAACATAGGGAAAGCAAGCTGCAATTACTCTACTATATATACACTATACAAAACAACAAAGGATGATAGGGGTTAGTGTTTTGTGGAAGCAAATGATGCCAGATTTCTGTTCTGTATTTCTTTTATTGTTTTGTTTCTCGCCCGCTTGTGCGTGTGCATAATGCCCCAACAAACGTTAGAAATAACATCCATTAGCGCGCAGCATCCACTGTGCGAATCGTTTTCCACCACAATGTTCAAACAAAGCGGAGAAAATCTTGCAAAACGCAGCAGCAGCAGTCGCAGGGTGAAAGAAGTACGGATTAGTTGCATATAGTGATATACATCGCCAGCAGATCGCGATCAAGAAGAAGATCCAGCAGTGGAGGGCGAATGAGAGAAAGAGAGAGAGTATGTGTGTGTGTGAATGTGACGCGTGATGAGATGCTAGTGAGTAAGAGCGCGAGTGAATCCAGGTTAATTTTTAGGTTTTTCTTTCTTTTTTCTTTCCCCTCATTATGGTTTGCTCCGTTGATCGAGCTTTTCCCCATTTTGGTGGGAACTGGAGAGGAGGCAGGGTTAAAAAGGAAAAATAAATAACGAGTACGATTGTGAAGGGGCACATAGAGGAGGAGAGCAGGAGGGCCGGAAGGTGGAGCAAGGGATGGAGGCCAAGAGGATTGATTTGTTTATAAACTATATATATATATACACATATTTGCTTACGATTATTTTGCTGTAACAATTTTCGAATCAAAGAAAAAAGAATAACATCTACACTTGCATAAAAAACATTTAAAACAACCCCTTCTTTTTATTTTTCTTGGTTCGCTTCGCTCTTCTCATCATCGTCGTCATCATCGTCTTAACTTTTTGTTTGTAGCTTTTCTTTTGTTTGTACCAGTTTATATCCGATCTCGGGAGGAACCTTCCACTTTGCGCACCAGATTTGTTTTATTTTTTGTTGTTTGTTGTAGGAAAAGCCACGGGTTCATGGGCGGCGGGTCTTAGAGGAAGGGTGTCAATGTTGTGTAGTAGGGCGAGAGGTCCAAGGAAAACAGTAAGGAAATTTTAACGGAAAAGCTGTCGAAAGGGGGTGAAAGAGGGAGAACCCGTTCCCGCGAAACGGGAAAGTAACATAACTACGTCAAAACTGCTCTCGATCATCAACGGAACACTCGGACTCGGACAATGGATTATCGGATTATTGGATTTATTTTACATTACTTCATTTTTTTTTCTTTCTAAGTAAGTGTGGGTTTAGAGAACAACGGTCGGGAAAATCAATCTGCCAACACAGTGTGGCGATGAAACGAAACCGAATCCGGAGAGATTGTACGCCATCGTATCGTAAAAATCGACAGATGCAAAAGTACTAAAGTGTGTAAGTTGTACGATTAAACAAACTCTCTTCTGCCGTCCGATGCTTAGCGAGCGAACCTTCGGAAGGCAGAGTGTTGGAGCATTTGTTTTTCGGCGTTTCGTCCACAAGAAAGGATGCTTTTGTTGTAGTCCAGATGATGTCCAGATGACACAAGTTTTTCCAACCCTCAAGGATGGGCGTCAATTGTGTTTTTGATTTAGCTTTTCAAGATGGTCAAGGCGTTCTGAGCTCAGCATCTGGCTGGCTTTAATTTAGCCTTAAAGCTGACTTTCGAGGAATGATGTTTACACAGAATGATGAGCACGGATCTCGATACGGACTGCGGAGGTTGTCTATGGATTTTCACAATCATTTTCTCCTTGCTAATGCGTTTTGTCCATCGACAAAGGCATACATTTGCCTTTATTCGACGTACGATTCGCTCGATTGTATTTGTAGGGAAGGCCCCGCTAGGGATGCGTTTGTGTTCGTGCGTAAATTTATCTAGCCTCTGGTGTGAAGCGCCAGCGCGTCATCGTCCACATCGACAGCAGCAACAGCAGCAGCGAGCGAGGTCGACTGGAAAAATACTGCAACTCGTCGCGGGTTCGCGAGGGCCAAACGCACGTTTCACGGCACACGGGCGACGTCGTCTTCGCCGCCATCGCGGCGGGGCGCGTGAGTCACGTAGACTCCTTCCATCGTGTTTGGCGTGTGAAGGGTGGTCAAACCGTGAAACCAACGCACACAACAGAACACATTCGCACGAGCAGAAGCTGATGAGTCGTGCTTTTTTCCGCGGAACAACAAAAGGCAGCGAGAGAGAATTGTTTTTCGTAGCCCCCAGTTGCTTACGTCGGGAGACCGACGGTTCGAGGATGTTTCTTCTTTCGTTACGAACGCTGTTCCCACGGCTTCTCACGCTGAGATATCTTTTAGATGGCTTATCATTTTTCCCTGCACCAAACACCCCTTCAGCGAGGGGTGTCTAATCTCGGAGAATGAATAGGTGGTGAGGAAGAAACGTCCCATTGAGACTCTTCTAAACTACGCAATTTGTCCCAGAAGTGCTTGTCCCGCGGAACGTTCTCTCCCTCTCTCTCTCTCTATGAGTGTGAAAGAGAATCACCGTCGCTTCTGATTAGATATAGGGGTTGATGTTAGCGCGTCTAAAAGCGACCATTTTGGTGAAGGGGTTGTGGAATCGTCGTCCCGTACACGCTCACATAGACAAACCCCGCGAGGCCTTTCTCTAGCAACGAGAAATCCGAATTCGCGTGATCTCGTGGCCAACATGGGTGCCCGGATCTTATTTGCACCAACTCAGCCAACGAGCAGCAGCTTGGCTTGGGTCGAATACGGCTTGTTTTCGTCAGCCGATGCGGCCTCTCGACGATCGTCATGTGTTCGGAGTGACGTTTGTCGTGTTTGACGTAGAAGCACTCGAGGGTGTCCTTCAACACGCAGCTTCCTTGTGGAAGATTTTGCGGATTACTCCTAGTATCTTTCAAGTAAACATTATTTCCTCGTTTGCCATATCCCCATATTCATGTTTTGGTTCA
Source organism: Anopheles coustani (assembly GCF_943734705.1). Taxonomy (NCBI): domain Eukaryota; kingdom Metazoa; phylum Arthropoda; class Insecta; order Diptera; family Culicidae; genus Anopheles; species Anopheles coustani. Next base: position 4,511,583 of record NC_071289.1, read on the forward strand.
GAATGTTGATTTCTGTTTCACTTAGTAACTAAACTGGCAGTTTGTGACCATCATCTTCGCCCACGTATCAGGATTTTTAAAACCTCCTAGCGAATCTTTCCACCCGATTTGCGTTACGTATATGAATGTTTTAGCACAATCTTTCGGATTTCAAACAAAATCGGAGAAATTGATGAATATGCTTTGCGAGTCACGCAACCATTTTAAGGCGATTCCATCAGCTGGTTTCGAAGGAGATAGAGAGATAAAGATAGGTAAAGTCATGATGTTGGAAAGAAACTCAACAGGTCAACAATGGCAGAGCATCGTTAAAGAAATCGAAAGTCAGCGAATGCCAATTGCCAATTTTCTCTTCAACAATTGAAGTGGTTTGGACTGCCTATTCTCGTTCTTGGAGAATGCAACTATGCAACTATAATGCAGCTAGCGAATCAGAATCGGGAATAGATGTAAAATTCCATCCGCAGTGAGCAAACCTCTTTTGACATCAATCGACATTTCAAACGATCTCCGCCTGGGGTGTATATAATTTAAGGATTTGTTTTTACATCTTTGTACATACAAACGCGACAACGAATGTGGAAGAGAAAGGGGTGGGTTTGGGTGGGGAGGACTTTGTAAGGATTGGGTTCACCTTTAATTGTAGCAAATCACTTACGAGCGCAAAACTTGTATAGGCTAGTTCGTTGTTGATGGTCCATCAAAAAAGGATTATGCTAAATTTTTAGGTCAATGGTTTTTTGAAATTCGCTAACTTATTGCTGTGCATTAGAGAGCTAGATAACTAAAATACGTTTATTGGAGTTTGTTTTGAAATAATAGCGTTCCAATCACTCTCAGTTCTTCGAAGCACTGCATGAAAACCCATATCTTCCTGTCAGAGATCTCATAATGATTATTTTCTCTACGATCTTTTATACTTTCTATGAGCTACCTTTCAAATCTTCATTTTAATCATTTTGACTTCTTCGAACTTCGTGTGCAGTAAAAGTAATCAGCATTGCGGTAGACTCATTTTTCTTCAACGTTTGTGCTTCCTTTTTCATAAGGTTATGAGGTACGGGTGTTGATTTGCTAGTCTCGCGTTTGTTTTGGCACACGTGGTGAATATTCCTTTGCGGAGTCGTACCCTACCATGCATGGAGGCAGCAAGAATTCTCCCTAAGCAAGTGGTTCAATGTGTGTTAGCTGTTGTATATAGTCAACATATTTGAGTATCCTCATACTAACAGACCCTTAAATACAGGTTTTGGTTATGAGATCAGTTTTCTGTTCACGATCATGTGGAGCGAACTGTTCGCAGTTGTTGTGATTTAATAAAGTAAAAATTGAAACGGAGAATCAAACAAACAAACAAACAAACAAACAAACAAACAAACTAATCGACGCAACAGAGAAGAGTAAATAGGAAATCAAAAAGTCACAAGAGTCATACAAAGGAGAAAGAGAGAGGGATGGGGCGGGGGCCCCATGGTTGGGTGATGGCGTCGTAACTGTACTGCTTCCCACAAACGCAAGGAATATATGACCTACGGAGCGCTTAAAAGAAATATATTTGAATGTGATAATAAATATTTTTATAAACGACGTACAAAACACACAGATTAAGATAACAACAACAGAAATCAAAGAAAAAAGTGTTGGCGACGGTCGGTGAGCAAAAGGAAAAGAGGCTTTCTAATGGTTCACAAAAAGATGGAATCAGTACGCGATGCACGAAACGCGGGAATACCACTGTTATTAGGAATACTTATCAAACCGATAGACACACACACACAAAAGAAAATAGGTAAAGTAGATGAAGAAAACGACAGTCATCTTCATTCTTCCAATCAAAATCATGCATACTGGCGAATCACAAAAACCAAACGTTCCGAATAATCACAGTCAATATAAAAGCTAGCAAAAACACACATACGATTTCTGGTAAAAGAAGTTAACACAGTTCAAAATTACGTTCAAGAGTGGTCGAAACAACGGAAGTGGTAATGTTTGCGAGTAAAAATCGTGGCAAGCGAACGATGAACGAAAGATGCAAAACTCAAAAGTCTCAATCTATTGTGATCAAACGGTGAAACATTTGCAGGAACACGCTTAAAGTAACGTACCGATTTTAAACAGGGGATATTCATTTTTAAAACTTACCAATAGAGATGCTGTGTGCATGTGTGTTAGCGTGTGTGTGTGAGTGTGTGTATGAGTGCGACCGAGTAAGGGGATGCCAATTGTTTTGGCACTACTCCCCTACTGTTACGTTGGAAGTGATGGTCTCAAACATCATTCACGCACAAACAAACAAACGAAACTGTAACCCCCCTTCGATGCAACATTATGCGTGCTACTACTAATGCTAAGAAACAGAGAGAGAGAAAGAGAGAGCGCTATATTTAATCCTTATAAAAACATGTACTATCACATTCATCGATATTTTTTAAGGAAACGAAAGGAAACAAAAAGTCAACGTCACTGTAGAAATCATATTCGCGTGGGACAAGACGATGTAACGTCCCGTTGTTTTTGGGGAAGCTTTGCGAATCGAAAAGCGTCTATTTTAGAGACGGGAGAAGGCTGGAAAGTGGTGTTATTGCGGTGCAAGAAGCATACCAGCGTATGCAATGCCCAAACGAAACCACCAATGAGATGCATCTCGTTTTAATGGCTGTTCCATGGAGAGAAGAATTATTTTTCCGTCCACTTCCCGCTCTTTGGTGTTCGATATTCATGCTAAAAATTGTGGAAGAAAATCACCAACCAATCTTCCAATTCCAATTTTATCGTGTTGAATGTTGTCCACCAAAGATGTGCCGGCAGTGGCCGGAGACATTTTCTCCATGTTCGGTGTACTAACCGGTCGGAAGATCACTTACCTTGGGTTAGGTTTTGTCCCAAACTTAAATAATCTTTTTCTCGTTCTATCGGCGTTACTGAATATTTTGTTTTGATTTGGTTTATGCCCTTCTGTTTTTGTTAAGAATTTCTCTTTCATTTTTCTAAACACTTTTGAGTATTTGGTTCAAATGTTGTTTCCCTGTCATCAGGATACGTTTATTGATCGCCAGTCGAGCGGATGGAATAGAATCAGAACAATACGAAATCAATAAGACTACAATCCAAACGTACAAATTATAGGTAGTAGCTGAGGCGAAATGTAAGCAAAATTTGTCTGCAAACTAGAGTGATGTTGGGTGTGGGTAGATATTTCGGAAAAGAAACACACACTATACAGTTAATCAGAACACTGAGTTAAGACCCATTAAAATTCATATAAAACACAAAAGTGTCTGTTTTTATGCCAGTCTTTTGGAACGAAGCTTTTCGAAAAATCTTACAAGACACCTTGCTGCAAGTCGATCGTAGCTATTAATTGTTAGGTTGAGCAAGTGTGTAGCAAGCCTAGAATCACCAACAAGCACCTCAGCCACACACTTTACTGTACTAAACGTCCGCCATAACGCTACTCCCTCCCAGAGCCCGGTGCTTTGGGCCGCCATTGTTGGTGGGGCTGGGACTCTAGGCCGGGCTCCTCGGTGGCGCCTCGGTGTCGCGTTGCGAAAGTTTCGCTTCTGCACGTTGTGGCCTGCCCCAAGCAGCTGCCATTTGATTTTCTCTCTTGGCCCGATTGGATCAGCAGCAGCCGATCGCCGATCGTCGGTCGAGTGTACGAGCGGTGGGGATTTCTTTTCTTTTCCCTTGTGCACCTTGGGGTGAAGCCAAACGTCGCGGTTGTAAACGCGTTGCGTGAACCGGTTTACCCCCCCCCCCCCCCCCCCCCCTCCTGTGTGGCGGAACGGGTTGGGAAGAGTGGGTGCGTGTGTTGGAGGTGGACCTGTGTTTTTTTCTGTTTCCTTTTTGGTCTTCTGTCTTCGACGCAGTCTCAGGAAACCGGTTTTTCTGTCTTGGCAGAAAAAGTAGTAGTATGGCCCGACGTTTGTTTTTATGGTTTTTACAAAACCGGTTCCAGAACCAGGAGAAGTCCTCAGCCGTGTTGGGCAAGAGACACTCCAATGGTGGAAGGAAGGGGGATGTCACGAGAGGGCGAGAAAAGCCAACCAAGATGTGTGTGTGTGTGTAGCCGGAAGGTTGTAGGGGGATGATGCGAGACTCCACCAGCAGCACACCAGGGCTTGTGCAAGTCCTTTTATGCGTGTGTGTTTGAGAGAGAGTGTGTGAACATGGTCTTACGGCGAAGAGGACCAGTTTGGTGTGATTGCGGGGTTTGCGTGTTTTATTAATCATTCCCCTCTTTCCGTGGCGCAGCGTCTCAGGGTTTTCACGTCTTCTTTTTTTCCCCCCGCGCATTGTTTGGGATTGGCGCCAGCTTCGAGGTTTATAGCAGCAGGGTGCGGCGAGAAGAGTCCAAGCGAACTGGTTTTTCGAACCGGGCTCTGGACGTTCTCGGCTAGGTGTCCCCGAATTGATCGACTCAGTATGCCAAAGAACTGGGATAATTCATTCAAAAAAATGTTGCAAAACACTTCTTTCAAGTGATTTAATTTTTTGTCCAAGAGAGACTGCGTTTGAACTTTAAAACGTTAATTCACACACCACTGCTGTACCACATCAAACAAACATTCGCGGACTACTTTTGTGACTCTAGAAATGTACAAATTTTTAATCGAAAACCGAAAAAAGTGTAACCCACAAACATCCAAAGAAGGGCCGCAAACCGTGCGCATCGACTGAGGAGAGATGCACGATTTATAGAGGTATAAACCCAGACAACAAATGAATATAAAAAATATATTTTTTTACCCGTACATAAGGTGAAGTGATAAAACGAGCGAACCGAAGCGAACGCAAACAGCAAGAGACAGCCAATAATGTAAAACAAAAAAAACTTACCGAATGTTTACCGTAAGTATGACAACACAAGACAACAACACACGAAAACAACATTGATGCAAAGAACTGTGATTAAAATGAACAAAAAAAAAAAACAAAACAAACGTGAAAAGTAAGACACGAGAATATAAGGACGCGCATTACTCTTGTAAGCCAATACTCCCTGCCGATGCAAAAAAGATCTACCGGTTAGGCATAAGGCTATTGATGCACTCGAAGCATACAATCTTTCGTATACCTACGGCAGGGTCAAGAGAAGAGCAGCTATATTTAAACGATGCGAGTATAGTTGTTTGATCTTTTCTGTTTTTAACTTATTAATGAAACAACAATTGTGAGGTGAAAGATGAAAATCTTAGAGTTTGGCGCTGTACGGATGACGTGCAAATAGTACAACAGCTAAAATACATAGATTGCATAGGCGAACAGTGTTTACTACTATTATAGGAAAGGAGAGAAACCCATCGGCGATGAGTAGTAAAGTTGTACAATTATGTGTATAGAAATGTAAAAATAAATCAAATTATATACTACGTTTGTTGAAGCAGGGGAAAACGTAACAAAAATGGTGAAAACTAAACAAATACCAGTTCAATTTCGAAGTGGGCAAGTAAAGTAGCTGACAATGTACCGCGTTATGTATAGACTAAAACATCGCCGTATTTTCATCGAAACCCCACAGATAATCTTATCGTTGTCGAAAGCTAAGGCAAATAAATTCTCACGTTTTTGTTGGGATGTTTTAGTAGAGTAAAACGACCAAAAAACCTGTAATAACCTTTAATGTACTCTCCCACCTAAATGATGTTATACATGGAGTGCGTCTCGATTGCCGTTGGCAGAACTTTAAGGCAAAAGAGTGTCCTCATTTGCAGTCTCAATCTGAAATGGAAAGTGAAAAATGACGAACTTAGGTACGCGAACCGCTCTAGTATGTTTGCCCAATTTGAAATTGATCTCTTAGGAAGAAATAAGACCGAAACTTCAGTATTGTTTTCATTTTTGTAAAAAAAAAAAATCAAAAAGCCCATGGAAGAGAAAAAACAAAAGAAGAGAAAAAAAAACGAGAAGAACTGTTGAGCAGAAGTACTGATTATACTGTGAACTTGTACAAAAAAAAAAGAGAAAAAATATTATAAAAACTAACTAAAGAACGATGATAAGGATGGACAGACGTTCGAAATGATTATCTCTCTTCGCTAAGAGCGCACTGTACGAAACGAAAACCGAGCATTCATTCGTCGAAGCGGAAAAACAGCCCCGCCAGAGCAAGAAAAAGGACAGGAACGAAACGGTCCAATTTTTGGACGGACGAAACGAAAATATTGTTCAAGCATTTATATACGTAATGTAAATTTTGTAACATTCTTTACCACTTAACCTAACCTACTTTTTCTTGTTAGCAAAGGAGAGCATTATTTTCCGTTATTGACTCTTATTGACTGACACCTTTTGCCCTGTCCTCCCCCTTTTCCTGGCAGCGTCATGAAAAATGGCAGGTGCAAAAGAGGAAATACCTGAAATTTATAACATTTTTTAAAAAATCCAAAAAAGAGGAAAAAGTTTATCCAATCTCTCGAGGCTGAAGAGAAGGAGCCAGGCGTGTGTGTGTCGTTGTTTGAATAGTGAAAAGGGAAGGGCTGCCGGTAAACAGAAGATATCTATTGCGATACCAATTCGTTAGCAGTGTACTAGAAACGTAGTTTGTGTATATGTAAAGTGTAAAAATATCATGAACGACCATTAAATACGCCATTTCTGTGGGACGTCCGCTATCATAAACATAAAAAACTATCACCAACAATATGAAGAATCAATCAAGTTGGTTGAAGTTTGTCAAACCACGGATGGTAAAACGAAGGACAGGAAGAAGGCTAGTTTGGACCACACACCATTTAACAAACAACAACTGGCGCATGGCGCACGAACAAGTGACAGTAAACAAATCGAATTGAAATCAGTCCGGTGTTGGTTGTCTCGGAAGCAACGAAACGCAAAGGCGGTTTGGGAAGCCAACCATCCTTCCTTAACAGTCTGCGTGTGTGTACCGTCTTGATGCATCTTTTTACGCGTTATTAATATATAAACACTATTGCATAGCATTTACCTATCCCCAATTGTCGAACTCCGTGTCTAAAACCCCGTTTTTCTAACGCTAGTCGTGAGCGACAACAATGTGCAGCAGCTGAGATAAAACCGATTGATAAATGTTGATCGAGAGAGAGAGAGAGTGTGTGTCACTTTTAACCGAATTTTGTCAAAAAATGAATTAACAAACCTTTGAATCTGTTGGTTTTTGTAGTACAAAACAAAGCAAACAAAAAATCATACACCTAAACACACCAAATCATCAGACATTTGCAGCATACGTTTAGCATAACCATGTTGGAAGGACGAAAGCAAAACAAAACGACAGTAGTTGCAGTGAAAGAAGTAATTATCAAAACCTATTCAATACGATGAGCGTATGCGAAGTTAACGAGAGAAAATTAATAATTTAAAATCAAAGCACCATTACTCTACGACAAATTCATTGTATTAATGTGGCATACAAGCATGTGGCGCCAACCGCATAAAATGTGACGAATTTGAAACAATGTTTAACGTCACGCAGCTGCCACACGGATACGGATCCTGTTTGTGTTAACCACCGGAAGTAAACCGACATCTAATAAAACCGCGTTTCAAAACATTTTGTAGAGATTTCTCATGATCCCGTTGTACTAACACGTAAACTTAATCCTCTATCAGAAAATTAACAAGAAAAATTTGTAAAATACAACCACACACACCTATCAGAGGCAACGCAAATGAAAATCTAACAAATCCCGTATGTATGTGTATGTGTCAACCCCCAACGTCATGAGCCGTGATGCACCAATATATGATAATCAACATCTATAATTCCTTTACCAGTGATAGACGACATTAAAAAAAGAAAAACCATTGCGATACCTTTGACCTGTGTGTAAATATGGCCGGAACGGAGAAAGCGAGAAATATGTTGATAGAGGAGGATAAAAATGATTAACGTGAATATAATATTTCCACAAGTCAAGACAGATAAATATGATCATTTAGTTATGTGCAATCACATAACTTGTCCTTTTACCATCACTTTATGTTTGGGCCTGAGCAAGAATTCTCTTTAAATCAAGTTACAAAACGTCGAAGTTTCGTTGAAATGTATCAATTTATTTTCACGTGTAACATGAGCGAAGTTGTTGTTGATCCAAAAACACTGATTCGAAAGATAACGATAAAACTACTGAGTATGTGTCATAAAGGTAGTCTTTCTTTCTCACATCACTCTCGTCACATTTTCCATGTCAAACCATTTCTTCAACACAACACGCAGGAGATGTTTGTGCTAGATTTAATAGCGTTCCTAAACGCTGGGGGAGAGTGGTGGAAACCGAAAGACTTGATGCAAGCATTATATTGTGCAGACAATTGATCACAAAACTTGCCACGCGTATGTGCATCCAATGGGTTGGAAAATGACAACAGTGCTTCAGCAAAAGCATCCATTCGTTTAAACCGAAGCGTAGTAAGCCGAGAAAAGGTAACCAACAAGATCATATAACGAAAAACCACGACACATAAAGCGACATAAACTTCAAAGGTTGGTTTGTTGAAGTGCGCTCATGTGCGTGCCTTTAGTTTTAAGATTTGGTTTCTCATTGATGCAAGAAAAAAAAAGGAAAAATATTGTTTCCCAAATATTTTTCCTTATTTTTACCTAGAATTAGTTTTTCCTTTCTTTTTCTAATAGAGTATGAGGAGGATATGAAAATGGAAAATGCAGATGGAAGAAACAAAAACAAAGCAAAATAAAACAATTCGATACTAAATGATGAAAATATATATATATTGAGTATATTATGAAATTGAAATGAAATGCAAAAAAAAACACAAAAAATACAAGCAACTGCAATCCCCTATAAATGAACATAAGCATAAAATATATATATATTAAAATGATTATGAATTTAATAATTGCATACTGATTGTACAGAGATTACTGATAAAAAAAAACAAAACCGATGATAAATGATGATGAAAACATGATGATGAAACATAGCATGCTGGAAAAATACATTTGAAAGTAATTAAAACGTATATTATATAGAAATAAAACTCAGCATAAATTTGATGAAAAAATGAAATGCAAACGGCGTTCAATTATTTCCACCAACCGGGGGTGAATGTTTAACGACATGGGGTGGGTTCTAGTTACTGAGAAACACTTGTGTTTTTTTTTATCGGTTCCGGACCATACAGGGGTGAAGTGTGTTGTCAAAACAAAATGGTGGTTCGTTCTGCAAATGCAATAATTGGTGGTTTCACTGGAATGGGTAATTTCGGGAGGCGCCATTTTCCAATGGTCTTATTTTTTGACTCGTTAAAGTTTTATCATCGCGAGTTATATTTCGTTATCTAGAGATTGACATAGGAGGTGCAAGTAAATACAGGATTTATGTCCTTCACATTGCGATCGTGAGTCGCGTAGAGCCATTGTTTTACTACATGAGTGCCAACTCAGAAGTTGAATTAGGGATTGAAGTCAGCGAAATAAGACTGGTTTTCATGGCCGTTGGTGTCTGTTTCCAGTGGTGCATGATTTCAGACAGGTTTCTTGTGAAATAAGTTATCATTTCAGCATTTCTAGGTTGTGTTTTGCGAATAGATAAACTGGCTCTAGCCTGAATCATGTGCTATATATAGATGCAAAATCAGAACACGTTGCTGTTGACCTTGTTGTTGTAGGTTGGTGGCCCCTTGTGTCCTCTTATTTCGCCTAAATGATCTTATTATATTCAACTGTTTAAACATCGCTATCTGGCAGTGAACATTGTTTTAGGTGTTCTGCGTCACGGCCGGCCCCGTCTGGTTTTGGATGAGTAGGTGAGGATCGTATTCTTGGAAGCATGTTGCTCAAACAACACACTCTCTAAATCCCGACGAGAATCCAGTTGTTCTAATTTTACCACGCAGCCAATGTTCGATTTGTCAGCGTTTTGTTTTTTATGTCGCGGGCACATTCGTGTCCTAGCGTGTGGCTAGCGGCTAAAGTTACCTCATTTCGAATGTGATTTTCGGTCAAAACAAAACAGAACGATCAGCGAATTCCTTTTTTTACCGTTCCAATACCGTTGTTATGTTTTTCGTTTTACCTCTTCTCATCCGGTTGCTCTGGAGTGTTCTTCTCCTCCCGGCTCCCGGTTCGCGATCAAAATATTGCGTCTTAAATATTTCGCGCAAACCGGTTCCTGCCGGACGCGAAGGAGTACCTGAGTGGGGTTCTGGAGTGCCGAATGAGAGGAAAAGCAAAAGCAAGTAAATGAAGAACAACGCCCCAGGAATCCCCATTTCGATCAGGGGTGGAAAGAACGGCGAGTAAATGGACTGAAAATACCGTCCAAAAGTAAGTGTTCCTCCCATACAAGCCAACCCCCGGTGCGCACCTGCCGAAAACGTCACACTAACTACCGGTTAATGGGCTGGACGGGTAAATTAGCTACTTCCTTCATTATTTTTCACTCTTATGTGCCTTTACATAATAAGGCTTATGTGAAATTCTTCCCTGATTGCTGGCAGATGGATCCAAAAGGGCAGAGTCTCCTTTCTTGTTCCCTTTCAACACAACAAGGTTAAAGTAAAAGTTTCTATAAAGACATATCATTATAAGTAGTATCGATAGGATCAAGGGAGGAGTGTTCATGCTGCCACAAGCGATAGAAAACGGAACACCAGTTTTTGGACACCAAGCGTCGCTTTGCCAAAGTCCTGCCAAATAGGCCAGGGTTGTTTTCTTGCGTGAAAGAGGAAAAGTTTGCCGAACGTCGATTGTGGAATAGAGAAGTAGAATGAAAAGAGGCGGATACCGAAAGATAATTCCGAAGCAAAAACACGGATGTCTTTCTGAGCCTTCGCTTATTAAAGCCAAAAGAACCATCTTCGTTGGCTTCGCTTATCATTCGGAATATATTGGATGAGCTCTGGTGAAGGCAAAAGGGAAGCTTATTCATGCTTATGTTGGCCCTCGCTGTTGTTTGGTAGTCGTGGGATGTCTTCCTTTTCCCGTGAAGCATTTTTTTGTTGGACCAACCGTTCGACACGCAAGACGGAATGGCCACGGTCCAGTGGTTGTCATAACCTTCAAAGAGGCCGGCACGAACACACCAAGCGCGCTCGAAGAACCAACACCAAGAGGAGCCCGTCAGTCATTTGAATACGACCCCTCGGTGTGGTGCCTTTGGAGACAAACGTCGACAAATAGGGGGGTGGCCCCGGTGATGTTTTGTACGCCCCAGCGAGAGATAGAGGGTACGTCAATGTAAATGTTTATATTGTCCGGACGAAGCCACAGACGTATTGGCAGTTGCTCAGGGTTGTTCAACATGTTTCGTCAGTCGGAGAAGCTCTGCAGGGTTTTCAAGATCATTTGGTTTAGAAGAGGTGAGTAGGATTTGTAGGAAAAGTCAGATTTATAAAAGTATTCTTAGTCTTCTTGCTACTTATTGCTCTTAGAGACAGCTTAATCAAGAAAGCAGTAAACTGTCTTCTAAAGTAAACTATTTTAATGCCAACATCAGACCGCCATAAACTATTAATTACATAAGGAAAAACAACTAAAACCCTACTACGTCTTTGAATCGACTTCCCAGACCTCTCTTTTTCTCTTCACCGGTCTACTATAAAACTGATAACGTGCAAGGAGGAACGTTTCTATCTGCTGTGGCTTTTTTGCTCGGCGCTGATAAAACCGTTCTGAACTGAGCCACACACCACCTCTCCTGTTATTTGCGTCACGGCGCGTCAAACACTATCGATGGCTCGACGTGGATGGTCCTGCTCGTCCACCCTTATCACCAAGGGATTTTTCCACGGCGTCACTTCCTGAACCTTCCCGGTAAATCCATCGGGACCATCGGTTCGCCAATCCTTTTGGTAAACGTCTGCCTGTTTTCTGCAGTCCCTTTCCAATTCTTTTCATACCGGAAGGTTGTCGAAGTTCTGTTGACTGATCGGCTTACGCTCGGTGGCTGCATATGTTATCGTATTCGTATGTAAATATGTAATATGGTTCTGATGTACTAGCGAAAGGTGTGAGACGCTGGTGCTCATTTGCAAGACTGTCGGAACCGTTTGACACCATCCATTAATGGGAACCAGCTGCCGAAGCTGTTTAGGTAGATGTGAGACTTGGTCATGCCCGTTTTAGGTACGACTAGCTAGACAGGAATCGGTTTGATCATTGCGAAATATTCATCAACCGGTAAGGTTACCGAAGTGAGTAACTTTCAGAGTCATATTCTATTTTTAAATCTGATACGGTATGACCACCTCTCCACGGCTATTGATTAACTAATTTACATCAAATTGTTGTTCGACAGATCGTTGATTCTGCATGACGATTATAGAGTACTTGTTATGTCTGAATATCTCAGCCTGTTTTTCGCTTGGGGGATTTTTTTTGGAAAATAATAATTGTACGTGCACTTCACCTCCAAATACCTTACGATACGTCAGCAAACACCAGTGGACGCCCTCGAAAAGCCAAGCTTCGAAGCTCCTCTTGACATTTGTTTGCCTTGCGCTCCACATTCGACACTCGCTCGGGTTGGCCTGGGACGGTCTCTCCACCAAGTTGACATACATTTGTTTTTGCTGCTCGTGCTTGTTTTGTGCGTGTGGTTTGTGTTTTTTTGTTGGTCGTTGTTTCTGCTCGTCCCCTTCGAAAACAATGTCGATATGGCGCACAGCAAAACGACCGTTGCCTATGCAAGCGTGTGTTGATATGTACTAAGCCAACGCGCTGCGCTTATCATTTCACGCCGTTTGGAGGCGACGAAATCGCGCAAACAAGCTAATACTGTTATCACAACTCGAAGCTACGAAATGTGCGCAGCAAGAAATATGGTGGTGTGACGGTTTTTTCCATCCTTCGAAGTCCCCCGGGAGGTTTATTGCGTCGAATGTGTGGCGATATCTCGAGGACTGCATCTAAGCGAGAGGTTAGACGAGGTTCTTCTGGAGGTCCTTGTTTATGAGTAATAAGCGTGTAGGAAGTAAGACTTAATCTTGATCTCAACTCTTCTGTATAAATGACACGTTTTCAACATAATTGTGGAGGTCTACCTCGTTTATTCTTGTACGAAATATCTTCCTGGTAGTTCTCTTCCCTGCCTATGCACGCAAAAGGACATTTCGTTTAGGTGAATGCAAAATAAAAGGTTTTTTGATAATTTATACCTGTGCTGCAAGTTCTTTCTGTTCAACAGCTTGCTTGGGCCGCTGCTGATCGGGTGTAGGAATTATTCAACGGTTTACAACTGACCCACTGAACGGCTGGGCCCGACCAGGGGGCAGCAACCCCTTTGCCACTCGAGGAAACGGAAATCCTTCGATAATTCATTCGCGCACCTACCTGAAAATGGGGTTTCCAATAATTTACATAAACGCATAAATGAAAAACGAAAAAATTGTAAATACCACCACCGTCGACAGAGGTCGCGGCCGTTTCGCTCGCCTATTTGTCCTGGTCGGAGAAAAGTCAATTTTCCTTCCACTTGGGTGACCCGTTGGAATAAACTTTTTAGTTCCTTTTCTGTTTGAACTACTGCTGATACGGGTCGATCGGTTCTACCCAGTTCTTTTTTTCATTTCGTTTCTTCCGGTTTGGGGAAGCGAAATGCCATTACTTCTCGCAACGTGACCTTTGGAAAAAAACGGTCAAAACTAGAGGGATCGGACACATACACACACTCAAAGCGAACCCGCATTCATATGGAGCTCGCGACCATGGCAACGCAGTAGGGAACTTTCGAAAAATTTTGACAATTAAACCATAAAAAAGCAACCGAACGGAAAAGGTGGTGCTATCGGTGATGGCTGCCGAAAGGGGCAGATGTTTTGGTTCCAGGATCCGTGGCTGTCTAATCGACGGGAAGGGCGAAAAGTGCTTCGTTGTTGGACCTTTTCGCGCGTCGTCATGTTTGCTCGCTGTGGAAACGTTTTAGTTCGTGCTTTTAATTGTATTCGATGGAGAATAAACGCTTGATTTTATAGTAAAGTTGGTATTCTGCTTCAGGAGGAACCATCTTGTTGTCAAATACAAATTGTTCCAACGTATTTTAACACGTCCAGACGAATGGTTTCAATGTTCCTAAACTTGAAAAAGTCTACCTCAAACCCATTGAAAAACCCGCAGAAAAGTTAAACGTTTTCCATCCCGCTGACAAATGCCGAAAAAACGTTCGAAACCATCGAAGAAGGCCACTGCGGGAAACACTTTTCCTTGCTGGTGAGGGAAAGCAGAACTTCCACGGCCACACCACCACCCAGAGGGTCCGCTGGGAAAATGGTTGATAAATACATTCTACGATGGTAACGGTTCCCGCGCACGCACGCACGCAGCAGATAGGGAACGCCGTATAATTTTCCCAGCCCTCTCTTTCTGTCGGAACGAACGATTCGGTTCGCCCGTTTCCTGTTCGACTCGTTTTTCACTGCATTTGGGCGCTTCCCAGAAGCCCTTTTCCTAGCCGGTCGGTTCCATTTTGTGCCGGTTCTCACCCTCCTCTCGTCGGTTGCTTCGTCCTGGTTCGCCGTCGGAGTCCCTTCCCGATGTTTTATTGGAACGGAAATGAAGTTTTTTGACGCAGTTAGTACCGATGGACATCCATTTCGATCGACAATTTAGGTCCAGGGTGATGAGAATATATCGACGTATAATCGGCCTGCCTATCGGTCTCATATAGGGGTGTGCCATACAGACATGTTCTAACAACAAATTTCTGGCATGTTCGATTCATTCTGACATCGAAACGAATGTCTGTTTGTCCATGATAAAACCACACAAATATATTCAAGTTGGTGATACGAATCAAATCGATTAAATAAAAACCCCAACATACCACCACTTACTTTTTGAGATAGAAAGTGATCTCTTTCTTCCACTAGGATTGATTTCTTCTTCTCTTTTCCGTGAAATCAAGTCCAAAGATCATTCCATTTCCAATCAAACTGTTAAACGAAGAGAAATACCGAACAAGAAAGTCGATGTGGGTGAGTTGGGAAAGAAGAGGCGTGTGAAAACTGCAACATGGCACGATCGAAACGGACCGATCACTGTTTACCCGGGTCCATATGCGCGAAAGAAAAACGCGCTGGAAAGCGGTTTCGTTTGACTCAATTTCCCGAGGGAGCGTGCTTTTCGTCGTGTGTGCTGGGAATAGAGTAGAAAATCCTTCCCATCAACTAGAATCCCTTCATTACAAAGGAAAAAGATGCAGGATGTGAATGGAGTAAGCACATCTGGAGAAAAAAAGAAGTTGAGATAAATTTAATCATGCGGCGTAGAAGCGAATGAATTAACAATATTTTGTTATTTCTTTATTAGTATTACAAATATTTATTTGGTTTTACTTTTTTTACGTTTTTCGACATTGATTTTATGCTCAATACAATTGAAGTAGGTTGTTTACTAAAGTTAATTTAAAATGCAAACCCATAATTGATCATAATAAATAAGTTTCTCACGTTTTCTGCACATTCATTGCCATATTAGGTTACCACATATCCTCCTCCCTCCTCTTCCTCTCCCACCCATCCCATTTCACCTCCCACGTGGGGGGCTCGACAAATTAGCTTCCATTATTTAGCGCGCAACAAAAGTTGACACCATTCCTTCAGCGATGATTTATCAAAGCAAGCATGGATGCCATACGGCCGTCTCTGTGTACGTACACAGAAAGGTTATTTTATGCACACGACGATGGCGTTGTCGCGACTCGCAACTCGACGACATATGCGGCGTCGATGGGTTTGCGCCGTTGTGTGGCCATATTTGGAACAATAGGCCCTTCACGTACCCCCACGATGTCGTTCGCCTTGTCCCAGCTTCTGGTGCTGCTGCTGCGTGTGCCTGCTTGGATTGGATTGGTAATCTTTCTTTCTTTCTTCATTGCATGCATGCATTGGTTTTTATCTCTCTTGAGACGCACTTTAACCAACCGTTGAGTAAAGTCGATGCCTGCAGTTGAATGACTTTAACGGAGATGCTGCCGATACTCGATGCTCGATCGGCTGATTATCGGGAGGGGTTCATTTGTGGCGTTAATGTTGCATCATCAGCAAAGGGGAATGAGTTTTTACTGATGCAGCGGCAACGAATAAGATTGGTTAATACATGTGAACCGCTGTTTTTATTTTTACTTTTGGACTTATTAACTTCTTTAAGGTTAGTTTCTATCATCATTTTCTCGTTTAATGTACTTTGAGTCATTGCCAAATTTAAATCCCTCGATCAGTCGCTTTAAATCTATACCTGTAGTACCTGTTTCGTTAGAGTTGAATTTCTCGTTTTCATTGTCCTTTTTCTTCGTCTGGTTTATTAT
The DNA here is from genome assembly GCF_943734705.1 of Anopheles coustani. NCBI lineage: Eukaryota > Metazoa > Arthropoda > Insecta > Diptera > Culicidae > Anopheles > Anopheles coustani. The sequence continues at coordinate 4,527,830 of NC_071289.1, forward strand.
GCCTGGGAAAATTCTGTATTACTTTTATTTCGAACGGTTTATTACTCTGACTCTGGCTGTGTTCAAATAATCATAAAAACGGGTTCGAAAAGGGAATTTAAATTTATTATTCTTTGTGGCGAATATGTCCATTCACGACAGCATCATAACTAGCAGCAATGAGCGTTGTTGTATTTTTATTCGAAGCCGTGTTAGAGCGTAGGGTGGACAACATCTAATATGGTAAAATGATATTTCAGCCGCTCGAATACGTTACAGCCGTCCAGCTGCTCGATGATAAGCTACGAGCGAGGCTTAGAACGGATGATTACTTTACTGTATAGCATCGGGAGGGAAAAAGGTAAGGGTTTCTAATTTAAGCAACCCCTCAATGACACACCGGTCCTGCTGGCTCTGGGCTAGCCCTTCGGAAAACCGTTGAAAAGGACTCCGTCCCTGACAAGAGGGTTGTGCATGCATGTACGACGAGGGTGCAACACAGGCCGTGTCTGCTATCATAGCGCTCTTCGATGGCTAGGTTTCCAAAACTACTGTATTGCATTTTAGAACCAAGGGACGGCTGACCATTCTTCTGCTGCGCATTTGCCTCACCGCGAGGGGTTGTGATGGTTTTCCCCGATTCTCATCAAAGCCCTCTTTGATATGAAGGAAGTAAAGTTAGCCCGGGTCCTAACGTTCGATGTGCGAACACCCTCATAATCGATCGATCCGAGCATCAAGGATCTTGCATATTTTGTTTTCCCCTCACTAGAGTGGGTGTTCGTCCTCTCCCTGTGTGTCTGTGTGTGTGACTATAATTTACAGGATGTTTACCAGGGGATGTAATGATGCAGCTGCGTCAGTAGTTCTACGACGGATGCACGACACTTTTGCAACTGTTTAGCAGCCATTGGGCGATGTTATATTTAATTTTGGACGAACGTTGTTTGTGATTAAATTCGAATACCTCTTCTCCCTTTCGAAGCGTCAGACGATTCACACACTGACAGAACTCTGACAGACGCACCACAATTAAGGGGTTAGATTGTTCACACGTTCCAAACGGCGCATTCGATCATAACCAAAACCCGTGGAGATGTCCAACAACCAATGAAGAAGAGGAACCAACCAACCAAATTTTCAAGGGAAAGATATTTGCGTCTAGTTCGCAATACTGAAGGTAGATCTTTTTGTAAAATCACTAACAAAAGTATCCTATTCAGATCCAAGAGAAACACTTTTTGAACTTGTATTGAAGATTTAGAAACATATAGAAATTATTTTACCCAGAGTTGTCTTTGCAAAATGGAATTCTATGTAGTACACACAAATAATTCGCTTACCTTCTTGTTTATTTCGATCTGAACGATATAATACTTACTTCTTAGGTACACCATAGTAAAACATTATAGAAAACACGTAAAATACCTTTGCATGAAGATAACATTAGAAAGCATAACCGAAGTTAGGCCAACGAGTTTATTTATCCCAATTCATTTTCTTGATGAGAATTTCTCAACCATAATTTAGAACTGAACAACAGCACTTCCTCTCAGCTTTACGTTGCTTTGTGTTTTGCGGCTTGTGGTTGAATGGAAAGAGGATGAAGGAAGTTTTCGATGGAGAAATAAAAGAAACCACCACAACGTCGAACTTATGTTCTCGTATGTTTTGAAGCAGTTCGAAACGGATTAGAAACATGCTATGGTAAAAGGTGCTCGATCGCTCTTTGGCTTGAGTGTGTTCTGACATTCCAAACGGTTGGGGTTTTGTTTTGTGATTTCAGTTTTCGGCATCTACTTGTGGAAGGGCCTAAACCGACTCTCTGTTTGCTGGTGTGTATGTTTAGATGGTAGACAAGAAAAAACAGCTTTCGAAAGAGCACGGTACAAGATTTACGATACGTTTACCTTTCCACCGCACGCCGCTGGAGGTGTGAAAATGGTGTGGCATAAGAGCGCAAAGTACACAGGGAAAAAAAGTGTGTAAAAGAAATCCTTCAGCACAGCAACATAACATCGGGCATGCATGCAAAAGCACTAAACAGTCTGATGGAGTGTAGTTTAGTACGCGGCACGTTCTTGGCGATCCGTTCGGAATGATGGCATTAAAAAGAACGATGAAGGCGCCTCTATCTACTGCGCCCTCGTCGGATTGTACGTTTGTTTCAATGTTTGAAGGTAGGAGTAGCGTCTCCCTTTCCCCCCAGGGTGCGGCATCGTGTGGGCAGTCAACCGTTAGCCACCCACCGGGCGTGAAATGGCGTGATGATTCATCAGAAGAGACTACTACAAGACAATACCACCGAACAAAACGTCTTGGGCACTTTGGGCCGCAACCCAACTCCATCAACCCTCCCGCGTAGTAAAGTATCCTTAAAACACTCATTCACGGCACGGATTTTCAGTTCTTCAGAAATAAGTATGACGTGCCGGTGGTTGGGTGGACGGGAAAAGCGAATGGCCCGTAAAAATGCCCCGTCCCATCAGCTACAAGGTAAGGTAAGGCTTCAGGTTGCCTCCGTGTCGAGCGTGAGTCATCAGCGGTTAGCATTTAGCCTGCAATGGTATAAGAGCTTCGAAAATCCGAAGCCTCTCTCGCCTGCGCGGAGTTCGTTGGTGATGGTGTTTCAAGGTGTTTCAGCGTGGTATAATGTTTCGCTACACCTCCCCCTCCCGCCGGGTGGGGAAAGGCTTATTTTGGTGGAGCCTTCGAATGATGACGAGCCGGTCGATTGGAAATTTGTGCTCGCGAATGACGCAGGATCGATCAGGTATTACGTCGTAGATTCATTTGCTAATTGGATGGAGATTTTGCGGGAGGTTTTTAATGATCTTTTAAACTCTTTTTCGAAGTCCGATGAGTCATTGGATCTTCAACAGCGGATTTTTGAAGAATCCGCAACTTTTTTGATGACACAATTGGGATTAAAAGATCCCATTTGGGAAGTATTGCGACAGAGAAAGTACGTCGTCCTATCGATCGCTTCAAGTGTTCACTTCCCTTTAGGCAAATGAAACGAACGGCGGTTTTGGACTGAGCTGGCAACTTCTGCATCCAACCATCTGCAGCCACTTGGCAGATCTTCTGGTTTCGAGTGGCACAAGGAAAGCTGAGGAAAGAACCTGAAATGGCTCAGAAAGCCAAGAAGGAAGTGAATCAATAGCCACACTCGGGGAGGAGAAGAAGAAATAAAGGTAAGAGTCACGGCTTTTCTTCGCTCCCTTGTTCGCTGGAGACTGTTTTGGGAAGTGGGGTTCTGAAAGTGAACCACGACCACGACAGATCTTCCCTGGAGTGGAAGCCAACTCCGCGTTGCTTGGTGGGGAACAACGGGACAGGAAGCTCGTAATGGTCATTAAGGTAAATACGTTAAACAAACACGTAGCCCCGGCGCATTTCCTCGCATCGGTGCGGCAAACAAACTCATCATGATGGCCTCTCTTGGAGGTGCCTTCGATTCTCCGTGAGTCGCGGAAACAGCTCACGTCAGCGACAAAGGTTCACGATGGCGGAAGACGATGGGGCGTATGAAGAAGGAGTTCGTCTCTTCGTCGTCGTCGTCTTCGGGATCAGAGGCAAGATGCAAGAAAGTGCCACTTTCTTCCCCGCCTACCTCAACCCGGTCACCAATTCCTTCGACAAACAAAAAACCGACATCCCCTCCACACTTTGGTGTGGTGTAACTCCGCGCGGAGTCCGTCAGTCAGAGTTCGTAGCACAAGATGACTTCGGCGGTGTCTCGGTTCGCTGGGCCACCTCCTCTTCTTGCAGACACCAGGAGGTTTTGGCACACCTTTGCCAAAGGAAATATATGTAACATTCGGAAAGCTTTCCCTGTGCGCCGCCCTTGTATGTGTGTGTCCCTCGGTACGGAGCTAGTTCGGGGCTTTATTTATGAAACGGTAGCTAATTTGCATTCCGGTGCAAATTAATTCGCAAACGTTTTTATTTTTATCTCCACACCGGGCCTGCCCCGGCGGACATCGACCAACGAACCGGTTAAGAGAGGTGGTGGTGGTGGTGGAACCTCGGTGGTTTGCCAACTTTCATCCTTGTCTCTGTTTCTCAACCACGATGCGGCCACTTCAGCTGCAGCCCTTGAGCGCTTTTGTGGTCTGCTCGGGGCTGCAAGCCTCGTCGTCGGTTGCGTCCTCGGACCTCTTAGGACCGCGCAGGTCTAGGATCTCTCTTGGTTTACCCCAACTTCCAAACCGTTGGCAATCAAAGGCACACGCGCGTCTCGCCTATTTAGCCTGATATTGCGACTGCGACTTTTGGCGTGTGCAGGGATTGACCGCAGTTTCTCTCCAATTATGCCTTATATGGAGTGGACCGGAAAGAGCCGGCGTTCGCATCCGCGTGAAAGGAGGATATTTCAGCGTGTGGTTTTTTTTTGGGTATTTATTTCGGTGTTAAGGTAAATCCCATTCGAACGCACGAAAGGCACAGTGACATCACAGTGGGAAGAAGGAAACTCCAAACCAGTTAACCGAACGGCCGAATTTGGTTTCCCCAAAAATAACGTTTATTGAATATCTTTCCCTGAGTTCGTTCTTTTTTGTTTTTGCTAGCCAACCATTTATACTCTCCCAATGTTATTATTTGTTTCGTTTCATTTTTACTTATTTCAACGTTTTGTTGTATCTTTGATTTTGTTGATTTGAAGACAAGTTAGATGATCCTTGGACGTGCTTAAAATGACTCCACCGCAAATGATGTTGTGTCTGGGGCACAATTAAACTGTGTCGTTTCTGACAACGACCCTGGCCTGGAGCAGTTTTTTTTTGTCACCATGATGTTGAACGACCATTTGTCTTATGTTTGGCCAGCGTCCAAATGGGAGCTGCCCGATCTGCGAGAAAAAGAAAAAAAGGTTGGAAACTACAAACAATCTATCAATTTAATCAATTGTCTGTACCGTTGTGTGTGTTGTTGTGTCTCTGAAACTGGTGTGCGCGAGGTCATAATGAATGTTAATTGTGCCGTGGCGTGACAGCATTAATGGACCGGATCATACATACAGCCCCCCCCACACACACACGAGTCCTAAATTGTTCTGAGAGAAACCGTTTGAGTTGTTCAAGACACAAAAACATGTTTCTTTTTCTGCCTCCGGGCATCTGCCAGCATGGAAAAGAAATTCAATTTGTTCACTTAATGATCGTTACGCCGTTGTTTGTTGATAAATAAGTTAGGATTCGTGGGGGACTAATTCTATTCGTCGTGCATTTTATGCTGGATCTCGTTATTCATTGTTTTGTCTTCAAAAGGATGTTTTCCTTTACGCACAGCAAATTGATGCCATCATTAAATTGTTGTTTCAAAATGTCACCTTTCAGCATGATTCCTTTTTTAAGAACCACAACAACGTTCCGTTAGCAATTTTGTCCAATTAGAAACTGAAAAAGCTTTCCTTTCTAACACATTTACATTTTCTCTTTGCAGACGGTTTTGGGCTCGACAGTTTACTGTAAAGCCTCACCGGATCCCGGAGGTAAGTCCGCCGTGTCCGAAGCGAGCGTGTTGTGGCATATATTTCGGGTTTGGAAACGTCCCATCCCCTTCGGCGGCCAATTAGGATGAACACGGACGAGACTCATACAGGAAGACCCCCATACAGGTCGCAAAGGAAGCATAAACTGCCGCCGTGTCCTAGCGGTAAAGTGTTCGCTTTTTCGATGGCTTTTTCGATGCGGTCCACGGTTCACTTCGTCGTCCGGATTTTCGGGTATCACCAGAGACGGTAAGAGATTGAAGAGGCAGAGGGAGATACCATTTTGTCTCGTTGGTCTCTGAGGCTATTCTGCGATGCTCTCTCTCGGTGTGCCCGAAATCAATCAACTTCCTCAATCAAGCGAGCAATTTCCTTTCCATCCGCAAACGCAAAGCATAACCAAATTGGCAAGCGAGCGAGCATCATCGCCCCCAAAAAAACTGGCACAACCGAAAGAGACCATCGTCTGGGGTTGTGTGTGTGTGTGTGTTATGCAAAAACATAGTGATATTTGGTGTGCCTCATCGTATCACGCCCGAGAAGCTTAGCTTTCGGACGATATTAATAGTCGACAAAAAAGTCGCGAAACCAGGATGCTGGAATTGAGTCACATAACTTTCCGCAATATGTTGATATCGAGCTTTATCTCCCTTTTCTGCATGTTCTCTAGTGCCTGATTGCTATTCGCTTATGTCAGCATTCTTATTCCCTCTGCAGAATCTTTATTCCTTTTTGTTTTTACTTCGTGGGTGTTTTAAAATTCAATATAGTTTTTATTACAATCACTTTGCATGCGGAAACTTCAACCACGCCAAGGAGAACGTTCTAAAGGTTCTAATAAAAGGGTTTACAATCCTTGACTCCCAGTCCCGGCCACCCTTATCGTACTCCAGTTTCTCGAAATGTGCCTCGATTGCCCCCCCCCCCCCGTTCCCGTTTCCGCTGACATCGACGGAAAAACTGCAGCGATAATAAACTGGAACGATGGCACATCGTCGCTCTTCGAATTGCTTTTCTTTGTTTTGTGTGTGCGAAACGGGCGCGACCGAAATCATGCTTGATGAAACCGAGGAGTGAAGGGTGGGTGGGAGTTGAAGGGAAAGTAGCATAAAAAAGGGAACACCAACCGCAACTATCGTGGTGGTGGATGTTCCCGGTTGGAAATGGTTCTTCTACTATCGGGGGCCCGTTTGTTTGGTGTGGTGTTTGTTTGCCATTTTGTTTCACCATTTCTCCAGCATCGGGGCGCGTCTTGCGCTTGGGTGGTTAATCTTATCAGTGACATACACCGATAAGGGGGACCGCAGTGAGGTTTTCTTTGTTGCATTGGCTTCCACTCGAATTCGAGCTCCGGTTTGATGTTTGCTTTTACGTGGTGGGTACGTGGTTTCGATGTTTATTTTATACGTATGCTGCCCAAAAGTCTGGCTGATGTTTACCGGATTTATTTATGGGGAGACTTGCGGCGGTGGTGGGCAAAAGATTGCCATGGACTTTCGATGGAAAAACAAAATAAAAAAGCAAACACACTCGCAATAAACAAGTTTTGTCGGGTTTCGTACTTTCTTCCGTTCAATTGTTGAAACAGATTACATCCGATCGGAAGCGCAGCGTTTCACAATGGGGCCCCCGATGATTCCGATGCAAAAGACTCGACATTTCTTTCTGTTTTTTTTTCTGCCTCCTCGCAAACAAAGGAGAAGTTTCACCCGCAACACCCACTACTACTCTGCATGCGCTTATGAAAGCCATCGAACCGGTGAACCGTGCATAACGCGCCTGCAATCCTATTCATCCCCGCCATCTCGCGAGTCTATTGTGTGTCATGATGGACCATTGTGAGCCCAGCATATTCGGCCCGTTTTGGAGCCGTTTTGTTGGCGAAGATGGAGATGGATGCATCAGTGGGCGATTTGATTGCTATGTGTCGGTGTTGTCTTCTACCCACAGTTCGTCTTTGAGCCCCGAGAGATCGTTTGAAGTTACTGTTTCAACTCCGACTCCGACAGCCTCCCAGGTGACGGCGTTGATGAAGCGAGGGTTCGTTTCGAGGGTTTTTAATGGGGACCCTCTCTTGGACTTGGATGGTGACCCCCAAGGAAAACGGGCATTCGGAATAGACAAAACCCTCAACGAAAGAAAGCAAACAGACACAGGTTCGTTTTTTTCTTTCTTTCTCGGAGAGTCGTGGACAACTTTCTTTCCAGTCCCCTCCCAACCCCCTGGGGGCAGTTCACTTCCAACTCCGGAAAGGAGTTCAATCGAGATTAAAACGAACCGAGTCGAATGCTGCGAAACACGGTTATAAGCCGGATAGGAAAGGTTCGATTTTTGTGCCATACCATTTTCGACAAGCTCCACTTTCTTCGTTCGGGGTCTTTGGGGAAGGAAAGGTTTGTCATCTTGACACCTTTACACGTTTTGTGACAGTGATGAATTACAAGCGAGGGAGTTTATAGGAGAGAGATCTCTAATTGAGAAATACCAACGCCCCAAAATTTAAAGATAGGAGTATAGTAAATTGTACACAAATTGCAGCATTTGATTCCTAAAGGGTAGTGATGGGAATAACAGTTTTTTTAGAGATTTGAATCGGAGTGAATAATCATCACAATGATTCGAATCTTTAGGACACCCTTTTGTAATTTAAAATGTGTAAAATGAGCTTTTAGTCGTCAAAGAGATTTGAATTCTTAACAGGGATTCGAATCCCAAAAGATTGATCGAGTGGATAAAAGAATCGCTAGTCGTCATAGAGATTCGAATACCAAGTTGTGATTCGAATCACATGTAGTGATTCCCAAACTGGGATTCGAATCACTCTTTTGGGATTCGAATCCCTGTTAAGGATTCAAATCAAAGGGAGTAACAACAACTAACTGTTAGGATTTAAATCGTTCATTCAATATTAGGATTCAAATCATTCACTCAATCTCACTCGAAGCGCCCATCACTGCTAAAGGGAGTGTTAGTTTAATTTGAGGACTATTCCCCAAAATCGTTAGTACACACAGTATCAGTGAATTATCATCAACCTCCAAACATATATTCATTCCGGACACTACTTTTTCTACGTCAGTGTAACCAACCAATTTATGTTAGCCACTCGCCCTCTTTGTCCACTCCTCCTGGACTGGGAACGGGAATTGATGGATATTTTGACATTCATCTTCCACAACTCCGATCCATCCATCACTCCCTCCGGCCTATCTTCCGTAAAGGGCAAACACTCTTTCACTCCAACTCTTGTGTGTGTGTGTGTTTGATAGTGATTGTTTCAGTCAGCAGTGTGAGGAAGCCGGGAATGTCCGAGCAGCGTCACGCCAATACCTTTTTTATGGTGCATTAAAACCATATCGACGGGCCGGAGCGAACCTTCGCTCGTGCGCCATCACGACTCTCGGCGGATGCCGTCGAGATGGAGATCTATGAACCGTCCTCCTCCCCCCACCGGTTCCTCAAGACTGCTGCCAAATCACGGCCAAGCACCGTGGTTGGGTTTTTTCGGGCTTGCCACCATGCGGCAATTGGTCCGAGGCCATTAATGCACCGCTACTACTCCGCCAGCCTCGAGGTGCTTTGTCTTTCGCCCTTCTCCAATCGATACTTTGCCGGGGTGATAGTAAAACTTCCATTGTTTGACTGTGCCCTTTTTCCATGTGTGTGCAGTTAATGGAAGCATAAAAATAATTTTATGATGGCATATCGATGCGAGGGAAATTTATGGAACACTAAGTGTTGTTGTTTTGAAAAGATTTAGTAATTTTATTCGCCATTTACGACAGTCTAAGAAAATAAAAGGTTGTTAAATGATAACTAAGTGAGTTGAGGCGAATTAACAGCTGGCAGCGAATAGAATATCGTCCGTGTTTATGTGCCGATCTCATGATAGACGCTTTATAGTTCGTAAGAAATGTACCTATTAAACATTGCACCTGAATCCATCGACTTCGACTGCCGTTTGGGTAGACTTCTTCACCGTTTCACCTTTTCGTAGCCACTTCGTGACCGCCTGATGGCTCGATATGCTCGCAAGCTCTTGCTAACATCGTTGGACATCGTTTATGTCGGGTGGACTACTTGGGAACGAACCCCCTCCCCCCCGGTTTCAAATAGATCTCTTGGCCGTGCCCTTCCCTTTTGGAGTCGGCACGATCCGGTTCGTGCGGGATTCGAAAGGAGATTTTGCGATCGGATGCTGCACAAAATGAAGAGGAGTTCAATGCTTGGGGCTTGGGGGCGTTTTTAAAACATTTGTTTGCGGTGTTTCAATGATCGTTTTCTCAATAATTCTCATCTGAAGGTTCACCAAGATTTTAATTTTAAATTCTCCGTTACTCAGATTGTTTAAAAAGAGATCTAACTTTGAAAAGTACAGACAAGATTGCTTTCTAAGAAAATGCAGTTCGAGGAAAAGGCGAAAAAGCCGGTTTTCCGCTGGCGGGCTAACCGAAGAAGTAAGTGTAGCAATAATGGTGCCCATGTCTAATGAATGTTCAATTGCGCCCTCCCTCGGCCAACCCAACAGCCGCCATAGGGTGGGTACGTTAGATTCGATCCACTATCGACCCGAGGAGAGCGAACAGGGGCGTACAGTTAGTCGTCTAGCGGATTGTGCGTCGGACTGGGTGCGCTCCAACCATCCCAAAAACCGCTCCAAACCCCCGCAATCCCCGTTGCACCGCACGGACCAGAGAGACCGTTGGCCCGTTTGTGCGATAAATTAACCTGATTGTCGGTACACACACACACAAACACACGGTGTCCGTCGCGGGGGGAAGGATCGGCTAAAACTGGTCGACGAAAGGCGCACACACACACTGTTTCTCACGCAGAGATTCGCCGCTCGATAAGCCGCTAACGGTAGCCGTCCAGCTCCGGGTGGAGTGCATCTGGTGCATTGGGTGCATTTGGAGTGATGTTCTCCCCCGACGACGACGACGATGGTCTGGGTGCGCTCGGATCGGTCGGATTTCGGTGCAAGGAAAGTGAAATTATCCAGCGCGCGAACCGGACTCGTCTGGGCGCCGGTCGCTGGACTTTCGGCGAAAGGGATTGGGAACTTGGGCTTGAGAGTCCCAGCGAGACTCGAAAGCGACTTTGACATGAAAGTTTCACGTCGGCGCCCCTGTAGGTGTTTTTGCGCCACTGTAGGATGGAACCATGAACGAACCCAATTTCTTAGCCAATTGGAGGTGGGCTGAATGCAATTGGGATGTTTTAGAAGGGTTGTTTAACGGCACACGAAGAAATTAATAGTCTATTTCTTTGCACAAAATCATAGCTTTGCAGTAATTTGTTGAAGACTTTTTTTGCGACTTTGAACGAACGTTCTTTATAACACGAGATCTAGACTATAGCGCGACGTCGCCTGACAGACGGCTGATGAACTCCATACAAAAAAAATGTCGCACAAATCGCGCTAGACTATGCCAGGTGTAGAAACAGCGAAAAACACGACGTCGCGCTAGCTGTTGTCAAATGTCAATTCGAAACGAAAACAAACCGAAACACAAACGCGAACAAAACGAGCAACATTCTCCACGAAACACCTGATTTTAGGTTTTACCTCTTATTTCTACTCTTCACAAATGTAATTCAGTTATGAAACACCGTTTTAATTGACATTTTTACCAAAGTTTTTTCGGGTACCGAAACGTAAACAAACTGCCCTTCAACAAGTAGGAGATGACGGAAAAAAATATACCTCCTACGGTGGGGCAAAATATCGTCGTTGGCTGTTTTAGTTCAAGCGCCACACTTACTCAGGATACATAAAATAAGTGCTAAACAAATATCATACACTACTGCGCTAAAATTCAACAAAATTTTTGGGCCGAGTTTGCGCCTCCATGTAATACACATTTCCACATACTCCCCCTAACTCTGTCTCGCTTTGCTAGCGCGATTGTTCTGCCGAAACTGGGCTACTTTTGAAACGGGACGTCGCGCAATAGTCTAGATCGCGTTAACATCGACCTGGCTTCCCTTTATTATGAAGTACCTTCCACGTTTTACACGACAATTTGCATTCGACGATAGAGCACGCGTTGATTGGATAAACAAAATGCAATAAATTTGTGATAAACGGTGCACGTGACCAAACGGAAAGTAAAAGTGTTTCTGGTCAGTAAAAAAATCGTGTTCGGTTATCGAATGAGAACTTCCTCAAGCGTTGTTCTATCGAAACGGGTTAAATTGTTTATTCAAAAGGGTGGTTTTGTAAGCCAAGACATGTTTTGACTATTACAAGTTTTGGATCGGTTGCCAACCGATAGCTCACCGTTCGGTAGGTCTGTCTGGGAAATGCATCCGAGAAGTGGGAAACTATCCCACCAGAAACAAAGGAGGGAGGGAGGAGGCCACCTTGAACCGAGACGTACGGATCGCAAACGTGACCCGGGTTCCCGTCCGATGACAACGGCTCTACGGTATGCTGTGCCGGTGTTGCATGTTCGGATGCATGTGCTTATCGAAGCTATCGGTAACACCGTGTTTCTTTCTTGTTGGTTTTTTTGCTGCTGCTGCATTGCGATGCCGCACGATCATCGATAATCGTATCGGGCATCCCGTGTGTGGGAAGATGCGAGCACGTTCCTCCTGCGGGATACGGTCCTACGGTGCACAATAAATGCACTGTTTTGTTGATAGATAAGACGCCAGTGGGCAACGACCATCAAGCATGCACCTTGGAATGGGTAATTGGGCTTGGGCGACGTGTGCGACGAATTGCATCGGAGAAATTGCTGCTGCATGGTCTGCACCGGATGCAGATAAGTGCGTTTTTGGTTATGTGCGAGCAATTTGCATTTGTCTGCGAACAAATATTGGATGCAATTTTATCAAGTGGCTCCTCGTGAGGGGTAGCTTTAAGGGAATCAAATGTCGTGTATTGTGCAATGTGTTGCGGAAATGAAGTTTTGAATAGAACTAGGGATAAACTATACGACTTTGATAAATGTAAAAGACAATAACTAAAAGCAAATCCTCTAGATAAATCAAAGATAAAAGAAAGCAAACATATGGAAAAACAGTATAACTCAACGCCAGCATTGCGTTGGTTTTCATCTATTTACGACTTTTATACCATCATTTGAACGACCCGAAATCAAAACACGCCGACACGGCAACACCGCTAAACTAAACATAAAAATCCCGAAATAAAACCGGGAGACGGAGATTAGACGAAAAGACCTGACGTTGCATGGATGCATTCCGAGCATATAAACTCTGCTGCATGCACATAAAAATTACCTCCGTCATGTTGATGATGGTGCACTCGCCAGGCGGAGTTGCAAGGATGCAGCGAGCAAATAAAAGAGTAGAGGAAAATAATCGTTTCCTTTTTGCAGCAGCTGCAGCAGCTTGTTTGGTTGATGGTGGATTTTTCCTTTTTGTGTAGGACAGTGGTTTCTGCCCCATGGTTTTAATCGACTATACGGTCGTCGTCTGCGAATGCAGGCGGGAGCAGAAGAGATGCAGTTGCAGGTTCCCGATGGTCAGACAGATGGTGGACGGGGTTTTTCTTTGAGGTTGCTGGTTTCCTTCCGAAACTGATACTATCAGCTACCATACGACTCGTGACGTGACCTTTTATATAATCCTGTGAAGAGTGGTAAGCTTGTATAAAGCTAATTTGGTTGGATTAATTTGGTTACGCTGTTCATTTACATACTTCAACTTCGTTCGATGCTGCTACTTATTTACCGGAATAATTTATTGCTTGTTGTGTTTTTCTTTTTGGCCTGGAAAACACATCTTTCATGTTCTATTTCATGTTCGCTTCTACCGCCTCTGCCCATAATGTTCTTAAAATATAGCCCATATTCATTACATCGCTGAAGAGGAAAAAATAACATTAGCATCATGCTGCTGCACTAGAGGCTCACTCTAATTGATGTTCTCTGTCGTAACCGTTATGGACTAAAAATACATTTGGTCTAGGTCAAGTCACTACTGGCACTGGCTGGGACAGTTCTGGAAGAGGCAGGCAGACAGATCTAACTCCGGCCAGCAACGCCTCAACGAGTGCATCGCCTCCGAGGCGGCCCAACATCAAGCGGTAGAGCACTTGAGAGTGCAACACAGCACAACATTGACAGGAAAGGCGGTGCTGAACGAGCTCGTTTGTTTAATTTTAGGCTCAAACCTCTTTCCGCTGGCCCTAGCCCTGCGACGTGTGTGTGTGTGTCTGTGTCTTTCGAGTGCGTGCCCTCGAAAACCAACCCCCCTCGCGACCGGAGTCACGGATGGTGGATTATAGTGGGTTTTTGGGAAGAAAAGAACAACGTTTATGCTTCGCCTAGTGCATATGTACATTTGATGTATTATGGCCGGGCCCCGTTGCTTGCTACCGGTGCATTTGGGTTGGTTTTTAGGCACAAACATTAACACACACACGCGGAGACGGTTACGGTTGATCGTGTGCGCGTTGTGTTTAAGCAAAGCGTCGAGGAACGGCGAGGTGGCGATCGAGGAGTTGCAGAGGCGCAGACCCAGAGCGCTCTCTAGGGTCAAATGAAAGCCGCGCACCACAGCCATAATCGAGGACGCAGACGGTGTAGAGTTTCGTGGCGTTTTCCCAAAAAAAAACAAGAAAAAGGAAATCAGCCAGAAAACCGAAACGAGAAAGCTGTGAAGCGATCGGGTGAGCCGAAAAAGTGGGAAAAAACGTATTCAGTCCAGGTCAACTCGAGTCCCGGAGGTGCTTCGGAGTGTCGAGTTATTGTCGTTCGTCAGCCATTTTGGGATATCATCGAAGACCGTCTGAGCGTTATTTTGCCAGAATCAATCAAGAATTTAATAAAAGCGTTCTTTCAGTAAGATCCTAGAATAGCTTTAGAGCCATATGGAACGTTACTAAATCGTCAGAACTTCGGAGGTATCTCATCGGAGTCCTATTTCCTTCAAGGGTGGTATCCTCCAAATTTATGTTTCGAAGCCCTTGAGGCATACCACCCGCATCCAACCTTCCATTCTCTGTGTATTGCCAAGCCAACCGTTTATATCCCTATCTCCCGATCCCTCTGTTTGATCCGATCGGTGTTGGTGCGATCGCTTCTGCCGTAGTCTAATATCTGAAGCCTTCTTCTGTGGCTGCCTCGGAAACCATCTGTCACTTTACCTTCCTACCTATCGCTGTGTGTATCCCGGACACTGGTTCGTGCTGGTGCGGGATCAAGAAGACGTTGTATATCTTCACCGACCATTATATTAACCTTCTTTGTTTCTACCAGTCCTTGGACCCTTTCCTCTCCCTCTTTCTCTCTCTTTCTGGCCCTCGGCGAGTAGGAGGGAAGCTTGAGAGGGAAGAAAAATGAAAAACTGGAATAACCTAACGAAGCCCAAGGAGGGAAACCCTCGCACGATCGCAAATAAGGCCCTGGCCCTGGAGACCTGATCGCTCCCTTGTTCGCCGCGGCAAACATGGCGTCGCTCGGTAATGTGCTTTTCAAAATGCGGGCCCTCCAGAGAGGGGCAAGAAGAGCAAGCCTGAAAAACTGCTTCAACGACGCGTTTTTTTTTTCGCTGTAGGTTGGCGAGAGCCCTTTTGCCCTACAAAACATACCGGGCCCGGTAAAGGTTGGGCCGAGGGTGGTTCGCATTCTTTTTCCACCTCTGCCTTTTCTCCGACACGACTCGTAGGAGGAAGAAATGGCCCTGATGAAATGACAGAGTGGAGGAAAATGAATTACAAATAAAAGAAAAAAAAAAAGATATAGTCGTGTAATGTTCTTCATTCCGAACTCGATCCCATTTCGATCCTCATCCCTCCCAGTTCTCCCTGGAATCGTGGGATCCCTGGATTGGGGCTTCGATTCTTGGCCGCCCCGGTATCGAGGTTCGGTTCGGTCGTGCCGATCTCATGCAAAGTTCCCCGGGGTTAGACCCCTTCCTGCATGCTGCGATGGTGTCGATCGAAATCGTGGTGAAATTGAGGGCTGCGATGGCCCGACAAAGCCCGCTTACAAGGCCTACGCGACGGTGCTAGATCGGTGTTCGGTGCCTTCGTTTCGAAACGATCCTACTTTCACGAGCGCCAGACCCTACGTGTTCCCCATTTGCGGTGTAACCGGGAAAGGGTTATCTAGACAGTGATTGATTTCGAAGTACATAATGCAGCAATTACCAGGCACTTTAAAGCGTTCGCGCGGGAACTAGGTACCATTTTTTGGTGCAGCTTTGGGGACCGCCTAAAGTGTTGTTGTATCATTGTGGTAAGCGTTCCAATCGATCCCCGGAGTAGAACATTCATTATTCAATTGGGAAAACTACAAACCCAGGACTAGGTTGATGTTTGTAGCCTAGCAAATGCCCTTTCCCAAAAACCGTGGACACTTGGTACTGCCAGCAGGTCGACATTTACGACAATTAGGATGTGAATTATGCAGAAGATTAGTCCGTTTCGGTTTTTCATAATGACTGCTCTTTTTTCCTTTGACATTCCATGAACCATCAAAGAGGTTCTATCAGAAAGTAATCGTGTTTTTTTCCTCGAAAGAAATGTAAAAGTCTACCTCAGGTCCGCTGAACTAAGATCGTTAAACTTTCATGGAAAGCTGTTCTTGTTTTGTATGACTTCTCGAGTACTTATCGACTTTCAAACCAATGTCGGTGTCACATTCGCGTTTGTTTTGCAGCGAAATGGTCCAAGGCAATCCAGCTCTCGCGGTTTAGGCACGGCTACGGTTTCATCAGCCAACCCGTCGAGTCAAGCTCTCGGTTTTTAAATGCACTGCGAAATTCTCTTGGAAACAAAACATCCACGACTAGAACTGAAAGAAGGCCTCCCCCCGTGTGTGTGTGTGTGTGTGTGTGTCTGGCGGCCATGTTTCCTATTGTGAGTGGACTGATTTTTTTTCCTCCCTGCCATTGTTTGACATTTTTAACGGCGAGGTAATGGTGGCTGGCACCCTTTGACGGGGCGGCGAAAGGTAATTGCAGCTTCCCTCCCCCTTCCCTTGGCGGTCGGGGAAGGTCTAGCCGGACGCGGAGGCTTGCTTTAGAACCAGCTTGAAACCGGCGGAGGCTGACTGTGTAGCACTTTGGGTGAACGGAACTTGCTTGCTTTTCTGCTCGAGAGACGTGAACTTTTTCAGACCTTTCAGAATCACGGAGGGGCTTGGCACTGAGGTTCACTGGTCTGGAGATCACTTACGTTTGTTGGCCAGTGGTTCTCAAAGAAGTTAGTAACAAAAGCTCGAACCTACAGTATTTTGGAATCGATCAACTTCGCAGCGATAAGTTTGTCTCAATAATGCTTCTTAGTTTCAGTTAAATTTCCTTAGTAGCGTAAAGTCTTTGCGAAGCACTGCATCATTCGAAAGCCCCTTGTTCTGCATGGTACTGGAGAAACCTCCCGATGGGTGTCATTGCTGCAAACCCACCAACATCGGGGTTGGCTACCAGCGGGCTTCAAACGGTGCCATCGCCTTGGCGGAGGTTCCGGACGCCAGAGCAGGAAAAAAACGAGGCAGAATCCAGAGCGCGAGGCCATGTTGCTGCTGCGCTATTCTTCGGCACCGCTCGTTAGCGATTTTTACGGTACTTGCGAGTGTAATTAGGTTGGTTGACGGTACCACTGGTGTTTTGGAGCACGTCTGCTGGATAACAGGACGGCGGCAAAGTCGGTCCCGCGGTGCAGATACCGAGAGAATGTCACTCCAGATTGACACTCATGGCAGCTTGATGTGGAGGCCTTTTGTAACCCGTATGAGCCGCAGAAGTAGTTTGGCAAACATTGCAGAACAACTTACATGGGGTGAATGGGTGCGCTGTAACGGATTTAGACATTTCTTTTCAATGTATGAATCGTTACATTTCTTTTGAAAACAGCCTACTTCTTAGCAACTGAAAGAGCATTGCTTGACAACAAGACCCAAAGGGAAACGATGTGATGTAAATTAATTTTCCATCTGGAACAGGATCTTCAGGTGGATTAAGATCTCCAGGATCATGATTTTTTCTTTGTCAGTTTGTTTGTCTTGTTTTGATATGTTGATTACTCTTTCAGTTGTTGTTGCCAATTTCGCACATCTTATCTGTTTCGTACCTGCCCTTTGGCGGTGCCTTCTCAAAATTCGGCAAGGAAAGCCATTTCTTATCATCACTTTGTTTGTTTGTTATCATCGCAACGCCAATTTCTTTGTTTTTAATCAATGAACCTAGGAGTAGTCACATACGGGCGTGTGGAACAGGTGCCGCAGGTTTTGAGTTTTTGGTTTGAGTCAACAGTAATTTCCCAACCACGATCGTAATCAATCTTCAGGCCCCCCCGCTTATCGAGAGGCGCGCGCTCTCCCTTAATGGAACTTAAAATTAATGCAAATTCGATTATCTATGCTTCGATCTTAGAAAGGGGATGAAATTGAATATGATGAAGCGTTGGGAGTGTTTCCTTTTTTCTTTTTTTGTCGCTCAAAAGTTAATCTAATCTCGTCTAGCCGCGTCATCTATTTCTGTGGACGTATAATATGGCGTGGGTTTCGCCCGAGTTTCGAAGTATGTGACGGCGGGTGTTGGGACACGTTAACTGCTCACGTTGCCTGGTTGTCGTGTACCACCCCCCGGCCGGTGGTCGGTCTTGTAATTTGATTGCAATCAGACGCCCCTGACGTGGCGGCCGAGATTGTGTGACGCGTGAGTTTCCGGTCTTACGCTGTCGTGAAACACGTTTGCTGCCCGCACGGCTGGAAATCGAGAATTGGTCCGGTTTGTAATGTAAAACTCTCGCGCCAAGCGTCGTAGTGTGGACAAAGGTAACGCTTGTTACAGCGTAGTAACTAGTAGATGTTTGGAGCGAGATATATGAGCCGGAAACCCCCTACTTAGAATTCTAGTATTTACCAGATTTACCGGTTTGTTATGTTCTGGATTGACCTGATTATTTATTGATTGTTTTTCCATCTTGGTAGTTTTATGAATACAATGTAACATTTGGGTTTTGCGTTGTCTAATCTGCATATAGTGATCTGATTTTAGTTTAGATCATCTCATTTTGTGTACATTACTTACCTTTCCTAGTCGTTTTCTTGTTCTCCTGTCATACTTGTCGTGATTTCACGAATTATTTCTCTATTTCCATATATTTCAACTTCCAAATTCAACTATTAGTTTCATTTTCACTATCGACTCTCGTCAAATTCAACCAAAAGACAGCTGGTTCTATCCTTTTCGTTTTTCAATGTCTACTTTGTTCCATCTTTTTTCAATATGCAGATCCATTAAGTAGTAGGCCATCGCTCTTCCAATTTTCGTTGCCAACTATCTAGCGATTGATTTCATTTTTAATTTTTCGTTGTCTCGCATTCAAAATTCATTCGTTTATCAATTTGTTCATTATTACTATTTTTCTAAATATTCATCTAGCTCGGCTCAATCCCTACCATACTGTTATTAAACCTTGTTCCACAACATTGCGATTAAAGTTTGTACTTCTTCTCCAATTGCGCAATTCTACATCAATCACCCGATTGACGTAAGGCTTTACGTAAACTTGCGCCTTGTTTGGGGTTCGCGTCCCCGGGCACCGCGGGGAGGAGTCAATATTGACGCCGACGAGCACGGCTAGTTCACCATTTTTCAGGATCAACGAAAGGGCGCACTCGATGTTGGATTTTTGCAATGGCGATGCAATCGGAGCGGCAGTGTCCTACAAATGACCACTATCATCGTGGGTTCACCCACTCGGGGGGCCTCTCCCCGGAGGGGCAAATGACAGATATTATGCAATGCGGAGACGTTGTTAAATAAATCCAACTGTAGGCTACAAACTACAAAGTGCGAAGAACGTATTGGAATAATCTCCAAGTAGTCCGCTCTTCATCGATTGAAGCTACCGGGACCGGCTTGTTATCTAGTGCTGTACGCTGTACGCCGTACATTGATCCGATCGATTCCCCTCCCCCTTCCTTGGAATAATTCACTTTAATTGTAGGACACACTCGCGGGACACACGGACTGTTATTAAGACCCACTAAGCTGCCAGTCGCCCCCTCGGGTCAACAACAATCGCACGCTGGTCAACACACTCCCGGAGAGATCTCGTCGAAGACCAACATCAAAACACAGCCTCCATGTGACGATGTTGCGTGGCCCTAATGGGTAGGGCCGGCCATTAGTAGGAGATCAGAGTGTTAATTGGCGAGCCGCGCCGGGGAGATAATGAATCGAATCGATTAAATTGAAATGTTGTCCTGTTTTTCGCTCACTAACTCAATCGACGACGAGCGTCACGATCAATATGGCCGGCCGCATTCAGCAGCGTTTATTTTGGGTTATTTTCTGCTCATGAATATCCGAAAAACAGCGTTGTTTACGCTCATTTCCGTGGCGTCGGAGTTTATTCACGAAGGAATTTTCATTACGTGCCCGCTGTGTGGTGTGTTCGGTTCGTGGTGCGGAATGTTTATGCTTTGGTTCAAATCTTGAGGAACAGCTGGCCATTATGGTCTCCTAAAATGGATGTTCCAAACAGGAAATGGGGTTTGTTGTTTGTGTGTTTTTGTAAATAATACCTTGCGTTCTAAAGCCTGCCGCTTACGTTACTTTACCGTTTAACGTTTCCGTTCTTTGGAAAAAATTAAATAGTGATACTCCAATTAACAACTTCCATAGGACGTTAAAAATATATAAATTAGTTTAAAAATACACCAAACGACTTACCGATCATAATTCTATTTTTAATAGCGTTAAGTCATAAAAACAAACGGGAATATTCTCGCACAAACGCTCTTCCCACAAGTGGGCATCGCAAATGAACTCCAGATGTTGTTCTACAACCGTCAAGCAAAATGACGCGTTTGCTCTCCGTCTCATGGCTCATGTTCCTCAACCCCCCGTGAAGAGCAAAAAGATGTTAGCAAAAACATAAAAACAACTCTGAGCTGGCGAATACAAAGGCGTACAGTTCGCGGATCGGATCCGTGAGCTAAATCGGACGAGCTTGATCATCAACAAACGCGCGGCTGCCTTTTTTATGCTGACGAGATACGGCTCGATCGAATGATGCTGGTGGCAGCTGGTGTTCACCCGTATGTATGTTCGAGTTTGTTCGTTGCTTTTCTTTCCTTTCTCTACCCAGAAGCATCAGGTTCTTGCGGGGCCCTTTTCCGGTGTTTGGACGAGATTTTGTTGTTTTTATAGCCTTTCCTTGCTCGTATTGGTGCGGACGTTGATGATGACAAAGATGATACTGCTGCTGGGATCGGCATAAAACGAAGTGACACAAATAATAATAAAGTAGTGGGCAATAAAAGTAAAAGAGATCGAGAACCCGGCCGAGTTTTTCCACACTTCGACGTCTCGGCATGCGCGCGGACACTCGCATGTGGAAAATACGATCCCACGGGTGTTTTTATGCCTTGCTTCTACAGTTTACTCGCTCTTAGCTCCCTAGTCTCGGTGTGTTGTTCCTTCGCAGGAAATCGCTTACGATCGCTTACAGATGACAATGCGCCAACACCCGAAGTATCTTTCTGAGGCCGGGAAAGTTAGTTTTACGCGCTTTGGTGTGGAAGGTGTTTTTGTTTTCTCCCTCTTTCTTTCTCTGTTTGCCTATCGCCGAATTGTGTTTTCCCATTGCGCCCATCTGGGGGGAGGTTTTACGATTGCAGAAGGTTCTTAATCTCGGTAGGACGGAAAGTAAACAACACTGGTTGCACTCTTCCGAAGAAAATGTACGTCCATTCCTTAACGCAAACGAAACGTGAAGCAAATGTGGGAATCTAAAACGAAAAACATCCAGTTGGCGTTGGCGATGGACGAAGGTTTCCAGCGCATAAACTACTCACTTTAGTAAATAGAAAAGCCTTCCAAAGCCTCCGCTCTTGACCGGACCGGCTAGTTTGACTAGTTTCGGGTCGCTACTGCCCGAAGTCATTAAATAAATGACAAACCTCCCACCTTTCGGTTCTACCGGACGACTTGTGTTTTCTTGGGAGGTTGACTTCTTTTCCCGTCTTCTCGGCTCTTTTGCCTCCACCCCGAACGGTGTCAATGCGCTCGACGAATGTCTTTCGGGCATCAACATCTATGGTGATGGAACCTCGAAAACCCTCGAGGGCCGTAAAAAGTGCGAAGGCCCAAAGTGGCCTACCTTCAGACCCCTGGTCATTTGTTTGGTCGTTTCGTGCGTCCAAGATCTCTAGTTTCCAATTAAAAGAGGTTGACGCTTTTTTTGGAACGGATACTAAAACACCACCCAAATGGTTAGAAGAAAACCCTGGCAAAAGATGGTTTTGCGGGAATTGGATAAGATAAGGTGGATAGTTAAAAGTCTCCAACAGATATGACCAAAGGTGTAGTTTGCTTGGTTGAGGTTAACGAGCTTCGTTAAGGTAATACGAACGCAGATGAGCTCTGAATGCAAAGAAATCAAATCACTCTCAGCCTTCATGCCGTATTTTGCCCAAAACAAAAGACAATCGAAAGGGCCAACCCAACGTAAAACCGTTGCTACAGATCGAAATGCTCGCTTTCAAAGGACTATCCCCTAGTTGGGTTTCATCATCCGGAGCGGCAAATGGCCACAGGAACGGTCCGAGATGCCACGCCTGTCGCAACCGAAAAGCCACCGAGATTCGCCACCGCACAAAGGTAGGTTAAAATGTCAAACTCGACGGCAAAGATCACGATCCTCGTGGGGCGATGTCCCGGGCGATGTTGGGCAGAATGAAAACATACCTTGGGCTTCGCTCGGGCAGAGTCAAAATAATAATAACGGCACGATCCGTTCAATTGTGAATCGAGTAGCAATTTGGGACACACCTTGGCTTGAAAATGAAAAAATACGTAAGCTACCAAAAGGGTCGTGTTTTTCCAAACCTCAGGCCAAACCCCCGAACGGCCGAGCTTGGGTGTGGAGATGCTCCAGCGCCATTAAATAAAGATTAATATGACCGTTCCCAGCGCAAGTTGTAGCGTTTTGTCGGAGGTGGACTCACCCCGCAGGATAAAAATATGGAAAAAAGAGTAATTTTCCGGTTCAGGCATCGAATTGGGCAAAAGTATCGGTTGTGTTCCGATTTTTAAATGTCCCCCGTTGTTGAAGGTGGTAATAAATAAACAAAAAAAATGAAACCAACTCACAAACCGGTCCGGTAGGGGGAGGGAGTGAATGAAAAAAAAAAAGGGGCCCAAGATTATGCCGTATTTTTGAAAGCTACCTCCTTCAAACCTTGTCTCCACGCGCGAGGCTCCTTATGCTGCGCGGTCGGATGATGTTTGTTGGTTTGTTGGGTGCATTGGGTAACCGATTTCGCTTCGGACGCAGCCGACTTAAGCACCCCAAAACAAAAACGAACCACACTCCTTACGCGGCCGGGAGTAACCGGTCGTCCGGTCGGCGCAATGTGTAAAAGTGCGAGTGGAAACGAAACAACCCCAAAATAGCGTGAAAACCACGTAGACGGAGTGTAAAAGTCAGTCAGCGGGGGGAGAAAAAAACATATGGAAACCGTACAAATCGTGCCCTGGTACGTGATTACCACCGTGGGCACTTGGTTGGCGGCCATCATCCGAGTCCGATGGTGGTCATTCGCCTTTTTTCGTCACACGCGGTCA
Organism: Anopheles coustani; assembly: GCF_943734705.1. NCBI lineage: Eukaryota > Metazoa > Arthropoda > Insecta > Diptera > Culicidae > Anopheles > Anopheles coustani. The sequence goes on from NC_071289.1 coordinate 4,550,868, forward strand.
TAATCGGTGCGCCGGGGAGAAGTTGTCATCGCACACGCATCGGTTAAATTATGCAAAAAAGGAGAAAAAAACAGAAGAGAGGGTTGCCGAACGATGGAGAACAGGGAGGTGGTGGAAGTGCAAAATTGGTATTATTACTTCGTTGCACAGTGAGCCACTAATGAGGAGACTGTGGGGTTAATGTCTTACTGAAGTAATGTTTTTATTCTTAACATAGCCTACTTTGTTTGTTGGTGTAATAAATCTTTTTAAGTTTAAGTTTATCATACCTTCCGTTTATTGAAATATTGTAACGATAGAAAATAAGGATAAAACTGACCCACTGTCCCACGGAGTTCGATGTCTCCGCGAGATGTTCCAGCTCAGGGCCGAACAGATACAAAATTCACTCAACGTCTCAACGATTCGTCGTGCATCAGCTTATTGAAGGAAGAAGTGGGTAAGGTTTCTTCTGTTGCTTTCTCGTGATGCGTTCTACCATTTTGTTTACCGCAGAACGTACGGGAACGGCGCGGCAAGAAGGATGGCAGCAGCACGATGGGGAAAGTCATCAAAAAATTATGAAAACATGCAAACGGCACCGGCACGACTCAACCGGGGTCTTTCAACATATTAAACGAGTTGCTTGCCGGTTAAGGGCGTAATTGTTTCGAAATGGCGTATTTCTCGTTCTGCCAGAAAGCGCATTATTCGCGGACGTGCACACATGCAAAATGCATTCCTTGTGCATTCTGCGCCGGGACGGGCTAAAGCGCAACGTTCATGACTTTCTTCGTTTCGAGCGTTTTGTTTACGATCGATAAGTAAATAAAGCTTTTCATTACTCCGTACTTTTGTACACACACATACACACTTATTTTATTAAATTCTAAACATTAGCTTTGTTTACAGATAATAAAATGCATTTGTGTGAACGAGTGAGTTTTCATTCTCGTAAACGATTTGTGAAACGTTGCAGAACGCCAATGCACTTTTTCAACGCCCTCCATCGGTGCATAAAGATTGATAATGGCGTACGATGGAGTATTTTGGATGCATCTGGCATTGTTTGGCTCGATTCGCATCGGCGAATGACAGTCGTGAGTATGACAAATGGCCCCAACCCCGCCCCGCCCCGCCCAGCCAATGGGAAAGCCTTTTTCCTCTTTGCTTATGCGTTTTTTCCCCGCTTCGCTCTCGAACTTGCGAACTTGCACATTTATTTATTTGGTCTTCTTCACGTACACGTGGAGCTCATCCTGCTCGTTGTTGTTGTTGTGGTGGGGCTTTTGTTTGATACTCGTTTAGCCCACCAATTTCACCAACCATAGGGCTGTGCTTTTTTTTCTTCTCTGGTCTTCTTTTGTCGTATCTTTATTTTCCCCCTTTTTTTTCTTATCGCGTGAGTCATTTTCCGGTTGGGTACGGTTTGTTATTATCAACGCCGCGCATTTCACATCCTTCGGCGACAAGAGCGAGGAATAAAAAAAAAACTAGAGTTAAGCTGAAGGGAAATTTCTTGCAGAATTTTTTCTCTCGAAGAAGAACATGGAGTAGGAAAAAGTACCCATAAGAAACCGCAGAAGATAAAGGGCGGTTCGCAGGGGCACCATCAAGAATATCGTCGTCGTCGTCACGGTGATGATGGACCAAGAAGTTGGTTATTACTGCGTGCAATCGAAACGATCGGTTAACTTTTTATTACCCTGGACCGCTTTCTCTGCGAGCCTTGGGGGTTTGCAGTTTGGAAGGATTGTTGCAGCGAAAGCGTATTATTTTCCGAGAGGTCATGGGAAGCTTACTAGTTTCAGAAGCGTATTGCCAATAACTTGGCTTCAAAGTTTGCTGAGTATTTTAACTTTTAACTATGCTCCCCTTTGCTTAAGTATTGTACTCCTGAAAACAAATAAATTTCGATCTAAACAAGATTGGCCACAACCGTGTTATCAACAGTTCTGAATCGATTTTAGGGGAAATTCTCATGCAAAACAATGTTCGATTCCAATTTTATGCAATTTGCATACCAACATGGCGCTTCGGAAAGCATTCTTACCTTATATTCATCAATATTCATCTAAATCAGAGTGTATGCTATCGAATTGTAAAACAGTCGATATTATGCTCCCCATTTGCATATGAGTTAATCCAAATACCGAGGCTCCATTTGTTTTTCCTTGAATTGCGTTGGTGTTTTGCTATCATAGCAAGCGTTGGTAATGTTGTGTTTTTAGTGAATATGGGATTTGAAGCTTCCATAGAATCGAAATAATGATCATATTTTCGGTTTCAAAATCACACTACTTACAGTCATAGTCTTCTATCGTCGTTTTTGGAGTCTCATCTAATTCATCTCACCTGCTTTTAGGACGTTTGTGTCAAAAATCCCGTGCACCTTGACGCCCACCGACCTCTCCCTCTTGTTTGATAAGTTTGTAGTAAAGTGCACCGGTTTTTTTTTCGCGTCTTTCATTTCCGTTCTCTTCCACTCAGCACTTTATTTATCGCCCGGAGGGGGTCAGGTTTTGGGTTTTCTGGTTTCGGACGCCGTTTGAGTCGCTGCGCAATAGAGGTCCCCCACATTTGGGCCTTCCTTTGGGGACTACTTGCGTCATCGTCACCGGAGAAGTCGGTGCAGTCGGTTTTACGGTTTCGCAAATGAGCTCGCGTTGTATTCTTGCCAATGACCGTCCATCATGAAGCTGTTGCGATCGTTTTTCGGGACACACGGGGTTTTTTGTGTTCGGTTCGAGAGAAATGTGACACCCGGGATGCGGTTCGTTTCGGTCGAGATTTTTCTCGAAGGGCATGGTGTGACCCCGTTCACCGGAATTTTGTCGATTCTACCACGATCTTATCTTAAAAAATTAGAAACTCAAGCCCGGTTTTGATGATGAAGATGGTTCATCAATTATGTAGGATGTGTTGCAAGAGGCAATAACGGTTTGTGGTCGGCTTTCTTATCCTTTGGTCTTCAAGTTGTTGCGTTTCTCATCAGTTTTTGAGGAATTGTTCAGGAATTCAACCGAACGCTGGTTGTTCTTTGTCCTCAGCACCTGCAGGGCTTCTCGGCCTAAGAACTCGTAGTGGTGAGCGCATCCCTCGATGGCAGTGTGCGTTCTGCGATCGAGAGCTCGCATGATCACATGCTTTCGGTTTATGCTTTTCTATGCTGCCCGTTTTCCGGTGCTCCGGTCCTCTCTTATATTGCGGACAAAGGTTTCCTTTCATCAAGATTGTTCGGCGGCCAGCACACGGTTGGCTGAGTCGGGTGGTGAGGACGTGAAGAGTTGTGTAAGATTATCTTTCCACCTCGCTTTTAGAGGTCGCGCAGAGTCGGATCGCTTCCAGAAAAAAAGGGAACTCTGGTGTTTGTTCTGGCTGGAAGAACATTCCTCCTGGTGGTGGTTGTTGTGTTCGTAGCGACGGATGTGGCTAATGTTTCCACTGTTTATGTGGCCACCTTGTGCGGGTATGTGCGTGAAGCGGACGTTTTCTTCCCCCCCCCCCCCCCCCCTCCTCGGGCCTGCCCATCCCGGATTCCCTCATGCAGGGCTGTGTCTGTTCGTCGAGCTGGAGTTCCATCAATTTCTCTTTCCAATAATTTGGTATTCCTGCTACGCAACATCCATTTGGTGCTTTGGTCTTCCCCAGAGTGATGGGTTTTTACGGTTTTTTTTCCTCCTTTCATTGCAGATCTCTCACTCTTTCCTTCGTGCTCCCAAGCCTGTCCGAGGTTCGCTCTCCTGCTTCACAAATTCTCGAGAACCATCAAAAGTTGCGTCGGCAGGAACGTGGAAGGAAAACTTTAGTCCATAATTTCACACCCGTTTTCGTGCCGGGAACGACGAGTAGCCGGCCACCTCCTCCTCCTCCTCCTGCTCCAGCGCGGTTGGTGTGTTCGAAAACAACACCCAAGGGAACGGGAACGGCCGCGCATATAAACCGTATAAGATAAAACGTCCAGCTAGAAGTCGATTTCTCGTTCCGACTCGGCACAGTTGAACGCGGGTGCGGGAGAAAACGAGAGGTAACGGGGCACAAAAAGTGGAAAAACAACAACCAAAAATCCAGCAGAAATTGCGTCGTTCGCAGCAAAACGAACCAGTCGAGCTTCAAAGTTATTACGCAGTAAAGGTAAGTGAGCTGTAAACAGACGGCAATATGTAAGCATTTCTGTAAAGGTTGATCTTTTCGCTTGGGCCGGCTAAACGGTGCCGAGAGTTCTTGTGGACGTTTTTGTTGGTGGTGGGTTTTTTTCTTTTTGTTTTGGCAGAGTTGTAAAACGGTGTTACAAGTCGAGATTTGTTCGTCATTGGTTAAATTTAGCCTCAGCCCTCGATGAACGTCGGGATGATCAACAAAATCAAATATTGGGATTTTTGTGATTTCTTGGATTTTTAATCCAACGTATTTTCGTGATAAAAGAAAAGATTGGAGAAAGAACTTCAAAAGACATATTAAATATGTTATTGGAAAAAACTGTTTACAACTATAAATGTAATTTATTAGGTAACATTAAACGTGAACGACACACAACTAATTCAACACTTTTTCGTTCCTGCCTTAATTCTCTAAAGTCATGCTTTGTTTTGAATTATTTTTTTCTTTTTTGTTCTTCTCCTTTATAATATCTCTGTTGATTATCCTTTATATTATCTATTCCTTATTCACAAGACTATTTGTTTTGAACATCTTGGAAAGATACAGCCTTTCTAAAAAGTTGTTTATCTTACGAATACCAGAACACATTGTTGTGTCTTTTGTTTGTTGATCGGCTGTAGTCATCTTATGGAAAGTCAAAACCATCTTGCAAGAAACCAGCCCATGAAACCCCGTTGCACGTTGCACTTCGTTTGAGCTTTGATTTATGGCTTCGAGAATAGTTTCGACCCCCCCGGGCTCGGAGGTTTCCGTTTTCTCCAGTTACAGTGTTGTGTGCTACAACTGCACTTTGCTGCCGCCGGAACGAAAGTCGTTTAGCGTAGGGAAATTTGAGAACGTTTCCCTCGCGCGAACGATCGTCGTCGGCCCTGATCGTGGGATGGTTCTGCTTCATTGTAGTGAAGCGCATGTGGTGTGGTGGGTCCGTTTTCCTGCTTCCCGACGTCACTCCGATGCGGTTAACCACCCGCCATCCACAAACAGGCTGTGGTGTGCAGCTGGCAGGAAATGGGAACTGCGCTAATCGAACGCGCAACGAATCCATTAGCGATCCCGCGTTGCACATCGATGCACTTATTTTCTCCCGAACTCCATCGACAGCTTGCGGGGCCCACACATTCACCCGCTGACGCTGGAACTGGAACTGGATTACCGCGGTGACGACGTGTGGAAGGCTCGACGAGGATCTTCCAGCAGAAAAAGTAGCATTTCTCCGCCGAAGCAGGAAGCGTTGCCAATCGATGTCATTAATCTTGTCGCCCAAGAGGCGGCATCGTTACTGCAAAAGAAAACACGCTTCCGCGTACGATGGCGGGTTTGGGATGTCGGGACCAACCAAGAATATAGAGGGCACCCGCCAAAGGAGGGATCGGGCTTCGAACTACACATCAAACCCGGTCCCGTTCCTTCGTTCCCGGCGCGGATGAACTAAATCAAAGCGTTTGGCTTCGAAGGTCTACCTACTACTCCTTGTGCTGGTGGTTTAGGTGCATAATAAATAATTGTTCCACTCCCCACGCGAAGAAAGGAGAATTATTTGGCCTACAACAACTCCCGGCAACCTCGGAACGGGGGACCGCAAAATGCAAACCACGTCGGCTTTGATGGAGTGTCTAAGATCAAAGGGGTCCCCAAGCAGATCGCTACTCCCTTGGCGGTGGATGCACTGTGAATAAATCACTCCCCCCGTCCGACACTCACCTTTCTCCCCGTGAGCCGGTCATAAACTGCTTTTTTTTTTGGGTCAAGCTCAAGCAAAATAGAAAGGATCGTACGATCGAGACCCGCCTCCGCCGGGTTCACCCTTCCGAGCCCATCTTCACCCTCCGCTGTGGCGCTGTCTAATGGCACAAATCAATAAACAAACTGATTAGCGTTCATCAACAAAACAGGCGGAGGTTGAAGTCGCTGGCGTAGCGTTTTGGTGAAATCCGGTGTCAATGGAGAGATCGAGCACTTAAAGTTTATTTAATAAAACTTAACTTTTTAAGGCCTCCATTGAGACCTCACAATGTTAGTGTTAGAACCGTTCCTTTGGCTATAGATATTGGTAAGTTGGTTCGGTTCGTCACGAACATTCCATTTCGACCGTTCTTTTGGGGCGATTTCTTCGAGGATCGGAAGGAAAAAGGTACCTTTAAGAAGACTTCTTAGGTCGACCTCGGACCTGCTCGGCGGAGATTACGTGCCACGCTACAATGTATGGATGCAGCAACAACGCGCTCAACGCGGGTTTCAGATGAGACACCACCACCAAGAAGTTTGCCGCAATGTGTTCACCATTTTGATTGGCGGCGTGCGAAGATCATGATAATGATGATGATGATTTGCGAAATGACTAGAACGCTCCCATCGTCCTCGAGGATGGAAGCAGGTCGGAGGTTGGGTGAAATTATTGCAATTCATGGGTTGGATGGAAGGGCATCACCTTGCGAAGGGAACTCTCCCCTTGGGGTGGGGGTTGTAAAATCGACGACAAATAAGTGGTGGAGTGTAATGGGCAAAGCATGCAGAAACCCACGGAGAAAAGATAAAAGGCCGAGTCTCTCGAATGCATGTGAATTACGTTGCTAATTTGCAACAATTTTCCCGCCAACATTCTCTCCTCGGCTTTCGATCGAACAAGGAAAAGGTCCCTTGTCCTCCCCGTGTGCTGGCCAATGGCGATTTGGTGTGAAATATTGGCTGAATTTGGCCTTTCCCCCCTGAAAGTGCGGGGTGGTTTCTCGACGAAAGGGAACTCTTTTTCTTTCTACAACCGTTCAATCCTTCACCTCCAAGATATTGGACCGTGTCTTGGCGAAAGATAGTGTGCCTTTCTTTTCCCCCCATGCGAGATCGACAAACAACACCCCGAGATTGATTGTGTAAGCAAAAGGTTTTTGTTCGGGTTCGGGTTTTTTTTTGTTAATCCTGAGCCATTTCTTTGTTTCAAACAGTAAACTTTCTCCCATGACGCCATCCTTGATGGTTTCCTTGAACTCTGCCGTCGGAATGAATTGTTACAATAATTTTTCCTTGCGTTCAACAAAAACGGATGGAAAGTTAATAGGACGTACGTATGTTGTCCTGTTTTTGTTGGGAAAAGAACTCCTCCCTACGGTACAGTTGGTTTATTCTGAAACGGAAAACTGGCGAAAAAAAAGAACCCAAAACCCCGCCGTCTGTCGCCATGCACCGCCGTCGTCGTCACGCATTGCAAATCGATGTGCAAAAACTGCACGTTGTGCAACAGCACCGTTTACACAGCGGTGTCCAGTTGGCCGGAACCGCCCGGGGGTAATTATGCAGACGGGAGAACGGTCGGAAAGATCGCGGAAAAATTTGCGTTTCAGCTGGTGTCGTTTCTGCAGTCGTTTACCTCAGCACAGTTTCGGCTGCTGTGTGCACATCGGAGTGTGAATATTCAGGTTGGAAAAGCGTTAAAAAAAGGAAAAAACAAAAAACAAAATGGAAGGAAATTCAGATCGGTCCGTTTTTGGAGCAAAACGGTGAGCAACACCCAAAAGGAAGGTGATGGTGGTTTTGGATGCACTAAATGTAGACGCTTTTCTGTTTGTTGTTGCCGTTTCACTTCAAGCACGAACTCGTGCCGGTGGAACACGGGATGCACTTCTTGCCATCCCAGCGGGGACCGGAAAACGGCCGACCCGAACGTGCGGTGGAAGGAAACTATCGGAAAATCTTGCTTTCCCGGGGCGGCGGCGTCGGTTTGCGTTTGTTCTGATTCTGTTGGAGCGTTGGAAGGTTGGTGGCATGTTGATGTTTGTTTACGATAGCAACGCTTCCCTGGCTACGCTGAACCAAAAACAAAAAACACAGGGAAGCACAAACCAAAGTAGAAAACACCAGGAAAAAGGGAGTTGGGGCGTCAGGCAATGCGTTCCATATAGTAAAAAGCGATTAAAACCAAGGGGGAGGGAAAAAACACACCGTTCGCCCCCAAAGTCCGTGGGGGTGGTGGATTGCATTGCGATGCATTTTGCACTCTCGATGCCGTCAACCATTTCCGATGCCTTTCTCTCGTGTGTGCGAGCGCGCGATCTGGTTCGGTGTTGCTGTTTTTGTTGTTGTTGTTGGACTATGTGGCACGGAAGTATGTCGAGTGTCAAGTCTTGTAAGCGGCAAAAACCGGGCCCCCGGTCGAAGCCGGAGATTTGCGCTCAATACTTGACATCGTATCGTATCGTATCGTACGGAATGGAAAGTAAAGAACGGGGCTCCAGCGTAGGTAGGTAGGTATTGAGAAATCAAAAAGTGTCCCGGACTCACGATTGAACCTTTAGTACTCCGGTGGCGTGGCGTTGGGGCATAGGAAGCGAGTTCCCGATTAGATCGGCTCCAAACCGGTTCGGATCGTGTACCCACGGCACGACTGTCGGTCCGTTGAGTTTCCTGAAACTGAAGTACAGATGGAACATTTCATTCACATTGGCAACCATATAGCCAAGTTGTAGATTAATCCTACAATATATGGCTTTGTTTAAAAGCATATGTAATAAATTAGTCAATTTATAGTTTATTATGGGTTTAGATTTCTTGAATATTATTACCATATATTTATGAAACCATCTATAATGCGTTGTTTTACAACTAACTGTGAACTACTGTCTTTACGTTATTCATATTTAAATATCTCAAATTCATCATAAATAAAAGCAATTTTCAATTTCAATTGGAAACTTTCAAGCATCATGGTGGTTGCACTGGACTTAAAGCTTCTTAATGCTACTTTTTTGTATGCGAGATTAAACTTTCTGAACCAAGGCTACAGCCTACTTTTCTATAGTTCATTTCTGCTCATCTTAAATACACTAGTACCAATTCCAAATACATCGTTAAACTACAATCAAATATATAATATAATATAATGCAACACTAAAACAGTTGTTTTTAAGATAATTAGTAAAGTATACTATCACATTGATTAATTTGTGGAGGTATAAACCCAAAGTTTGCCGTTCAACTTAACAATAAATCAAGCCAAGTTAATTGGAATAAAAATTACCTTTATTATTTTACCTTATTACCTTTTGTTAAATAGCTAATGTTTAAATCGATTTTCATGTAGGCTTACGTTATCGATTTTCATGTAGGCGTTTGAACTCCGAAGTTTTTTTCATAGTTCTAGTCTTGGCAACGTCTTCCTAATCATGTCTCTTGTTGATTCCAAATGGGTAATTTATGTTAATAATTTTGTTTTATTGTTTTTTATATCTTTTGTATAACACATTTTATTTACTAAGCAAGATTTTCTGTTCGCTTTTATGTTTTCCTCAAGAAAAAAGATTTTTTCAAGATTATTCCGTCATAATTGTTTATGAAATAAAAAGTAATACGCACCTGCACTCCAAGGCGCTCCCTATCTGAAAGCGATTACATTTTCTCCGTTCTACCAGCGTTCCACTTGATCCGATTTAATCTATCTAGGTTTATGTGCATGTGTCCACTCCACTTAAAAACCAATGCTTCACGCAATGAGACGTTGCACTCGAGCGCTAACTATCATACCACTCCACAGTGTCTCCGCTATCTTTTTCCTTTGCCAGTAAACAGTATGGCCGACTCGGCCCACACTTTGTTCCGCCAGGGGGGATGGGGAGGGGGGGGCGGGATTTGGGACGCTGCTGGGAGTCTCTGTCTCTCGCCAGTCGAGTGCGTAGTTGGTTGCAAACGACGTAGTTAAATGACTGAAACTCATCGCGCCTGGTTAAAGGGCTTAACTCAATAGAGCTTATTGATTTTAATTCTACCCTTCTGTCCTTCGTGGACGCGTTCGTTCTCGGGATGGGAATCGGCACCGCACCCTCCACCCTTTACCCACCCCAAAGCCCCACGGATGAGGAGGGGGGGGAAGCCATGGGAACACACAGTTTGCTGCCAGCGAGAAAAGAAGAATCAAGCAAAACGCCGCTCGGGTTTGGCGAAGCCGGCAATCGCCTACAATTGGATTGCGAATGCAATTTCGTGAGTGCATGATGCAGTTGCACTCCACTGCTCCAGCTCCCTTCCTTCACCCAATTGAGGAGTGTCATGTTTGGGTTTTGTACCGCTGCTACGCTGTCTGCCTTTCGTTCCGTTGTTCGCCTGTCCGATCCATCCATCCGCGGTCTGTCTGTCCAACGCCATTTCGTTGCCGACAATTTGGGATTTGGTGTTGAAAAGTGCAGGGGAGGGCAGAGGGGGGAGGCGACAGGCATATTCCAGCCGTCGCCGAAGGGAAGGTTTTGCCTGGCAATTGGCGAAATATGAAACGGTTTTCCAATTTACTTACCTTCCTTCCTCGGGGGGACCTGGGGAGCGTTATAGTGCTACGCCACGATGTCTGATTTTTGTGTGCACGACCCCCCCCCCCCCCACCCCCTCCCATCTCAAACCTCCACCGGTTGAACCACGCCGAGGACACACGAGTCGCTTGACACTTCACCTTGAGCGAAGAAGTCGCAAGAAAGAGGAGAACTGCCGAGTGGTGCGTTCGTTACCACGACCCTCAGGAAGGAAGGAAAGGGCGGTTTGGGGGGCGGAAGGGGACAAGGGGGTTGGTTGGATGGATGGATGGATGGTGTGACGTTCGCTCGACGCCGTTAACGGTACATGTGCTAACCCGGGTCATCCAATTTTAGTTCCGTAGACGTCTCGAAGTGTGGGACGCTACTTCTCCTAGGAATCGGACGTACCTTGAATGATCACTTCACGGTGGTGGGGGGATGATGGTGGTGGTGGGGACGATCGAATGCCAATCGGGAAGCATACTAATTCACTTCCGAGGTGATCTGTATGTCTTCTCGCGGGTCGTGAGTAACGGAGTTTCGCAAAACAGAAGGCGGAAGATCTCAGGAAATCACGCGCGGAACAAGAATAGGAAACGCGAGAGTGTTAAACCTTTGACACTATGACAGAACAATGCAGGTACAAAGCGAGCATATCTTACGATTGACGTTAGTTTTGATGGCAACCGGTTTTTGGTCTTCGAGAAAGGAACCAGATTTTTAGCTCACGAGTGTGTTTTTACAAAAATGTAATTAATGGCGGACAGTTTCTTTTTTTTGTACGTTCTTTAAGCATGTTATTTCCTGCAACAACGTGCTTGTGTGTTCTAAGCGATAAGGAATCGGTCCGATCTACTCCCTACATATATTTCCTCTTCTCATATGACGGCATGGTTCCAATAAAGAATGGTGACGTCCACTTAATAGTTGTCTTTCTTAATCCAACTTGATACGGTCCGAAGCTCTGAGGATGGGTTTAATTAATCGAACGCAGCGTTATCAGCTGCCTGGAGCATGTTTTCCCAGTGTCATCCTGTCCATTCGCTTTACTTTACGTTGGACATTGCGTGAAACCATGTGGCAGTTCATCATGCTTCGGTCCATTTGCATCTTTCGCCATCGCACATGGAAGGATCTTCTTTGCGGCAAACATTCATCGAATGCATTCAGCAACTCGACTGTTGCGAACGAGACACTGGACCGCTTCAGCCTGAACAGCCTGTTTTTGTGATGTTTTCATTTCTTCTATCTGCTGTTGTTGCTTTACCATTCCGAAATCGAGTTGCAGCAAAGGTTAAGATGTGATAAGGGAGCCTTCAAGTCGTAAAACATAGGCATGATGTATGCCGGTCGTTCGATTCCGATCCTGACCAGTTTCACGGTTGTGGTTTCTTGTCTTGTCATAGTTTAAGAAAAAATAAATTTTGGGAACTCAAACGAGGCTCTTTTGAACTTGTAGTTTATAGTTTTTAGTTTAATCAATTGTGATCCTGAGTTCCTTATGAGTTAATTCAATCCTCACAAGGCTGAAGGTAATAAATCCATGAGTTATGGATGCATGATAAGCGTTTGCTGATATGGCCAGGCCGGGGTTAACGTCGAAGTTATAGTTGTTTGTTTCCATCGACAACTATTGCTTTTTATGGCAGTTTTGTTTTCATCATGAATGGTTTCTTTTTTCATTCTCATACAATAATTGTTAATATATGCTTAGAATGAAACGGAATGAGCTAGGTTTCGTAATATTTTTTCATTTTTTTCCAATATAAATTTATAGGACAATTAGACAGTTACATCTGTGTGCTTTTCCTTTTATAGAATTGATGCAATGTGAATAGAAATCTCCCGGTCTTGCAGCGTTCGTTCAAAGCCGTGCAATAGAAAAACATGAAATTAGATTCTAATTAATACCATTGGGCAATTGTTGTTCACGGTTGCAAATGATTGTTCTCGCAATAACCCAACCGACCGTAGACAAATCCACCCCGAGTGCGACATTAGATATGCGTTCGAATCTCGCAGCCTGGCCATTTCCATTTTCCTATTTGGCCCGCGACCCTTGCGAGAACTCGCTCGCCCCCCCCCCCCCGGTTGAAGGGGTGGGGCGGACGGTTGATTGAACTTTCGGTCTCCCTGGCCACCACCACCTTCCCGGCTGCCTCCGTTGGCGTCCAGCTGCGCCGTTGGGACACTCGCCTGACAAAGTGAAAGACGCTGAAATTGGCCCCCCCACCTCCCTCTGCGGTTTGGTTTGGAAGCTTTCTAACCGTGATGGCAGCGTGATTTTTATGGAGCGCGTTCGGAAAAAGGGCAACCACCACACTCCCCCTCCCTCCCGAGCTAGGAGAAAGGGACGGACGGCCGTCAGCTAGGAAAGCATAGATCGCAATGGACTGATTGTGAAGTGAAGGGAGAGGGTGGGGGGAGAGGAGGGAGTATGCAAACCGGAGTGGCCAACCAAACGAGTTGGAAAAGCATAGATGGACCGTTGGATGCTCTGACTCTTTCCTAACCTAGCTCCCCTCCCCTTCTTCTCCCATTACGTCTTTCATCCATCAAAAGCGACACGCTAATGCCTCTTCTATAAGTCTGGCCACTCCAGTGCGTGGCACAATCTCTTCGATAGAGAGAGACAGAGAGAAGGCCCGCCGGGGGTTCAGTTCGTGTGTCAGCTTTTAGCGAGGTTAATGTATTCCTATCGCGGGCTTCGTTTGCATTTTGAAAAATCAACAACCGATCAACGCCAGATGCGATCGCTGGATGGCCAAACGGTGTGGACAGCGAAAATCCCTGACAGCCTTTTTTCTTTCTCGTTTCCCAACTTTGGTGATCTTGTTTTTCGTTACGACACTTTATTGTTTTTGTTTTGCTTTATCTGTTTGGGTAATATACATTTTTTGTTCTGGTACTAATTCTTATTTTACAATTTTCTCTTACCATAATGTTTTTCTGTTTTTATTCGTCTCTCTCCCAGAAACAAAATTGTCCCACACGAGTCCCACCTTATCCATTATGGAGGCAAATAATAATAATGTTATTAACGCACGTTTTGGCCCTTCACGGTCGTTGAACAATACAGATTGAAAGCCATGGCATTTTGTTTGGCGATGTCTACAAGGTTCCTGCTTAAGGCCGATGACGATTTACATCGACACTTTGAAAATGGTCTCGCTTTAAAAGAAGCTTATCGTCAGGCCATTTGAGGCCTTACCTTGAGATTTAGAACCGATGTGAGGCTTCGATCGAGTGTGCTTACATTAAATGGCAACGTGACTTGTTGGAGAATCCCTTTTCGGTGACCGATTTCGACATCTCCGCCGATGTGCAAGGATTTGCAAGTCCAAAGAACCAGTGTCGAAGCGAGGAAAAAGGATTGGTGCCGCCGATGAGGGGCAAGGGAAGGTGGTGTAGAATAAATCTTCTCTTGTGGCATTCACCGTTTTGCGCAAATCGCCTAGCTGAGACGGGTCCGGCAATGGTTGAGGTGTGCTCTATGGGTTGCACCAAAGGATGGTATATACCGTCCGAACATGAATTAATGAACGGTTGTCCACGGTATTGTGAAACAATATTTTATTCATACAGCGTACAACACACAATCCCTCGCTGGTCAGCGAGCGGCAAGGGTTGGTAGCTTTTGGGCCGCTTCGGGCATTCGATCGCGAAATCGGCGCGTCATCAGGAAGGCTAATTTTGAGAAGTTGAATTTAATTTCTCCCATTGCCCAAAAAACATAAAACAGAAGAAAAGCCTCGAGTTGTTTTGCTTTTACAACCTCATAAAGTCGGGCAGGCAGCTTTTCGACAATGCGAAGTCGCGAAGAAAGGGAATTTTGCACGAATTATCATAAGCTTTTGGAGGTATGAAAGTGGATGACTCAAAAGCGTGGCGAAGAGGTGTTTGAACTGGCAATGATGTCCATGTCGTGTTGGGTCATAAGCAAGCTCTTCTTTTACAATTTTTCTTATACAGATAACCGCTAAAACTTACGATGTTATTTACCTTTGTATCTACCGAAAACACTTTCCAAAATCATAAACCATGTTGCTTAACTTTGTACAGCTTTGTGCAGTGTAAAAAATAGTAAAATTTAATTGTTTAGTATGAAAGAAAAGAAAAATCATTTACAAACAACAGTACAGCACGAGAAAGAACAGTAGAAAATCGATTTAGCAATAACTCTATAATCCTTATCGGACTTGCCAATCTGCAAGCCCGGGTGCGAGGGTATGCAAACAAGGGCGGCACGACCGATGGCTGGACGGATGGAATTTCAATTTCAATGCAAATCCTGCTGCTGATGGCCATTGAACAAGCACATCCTTATGCATCTATTCGAACGCACGGCACGGTTCATTATGCAAGTCGTCACCGTTAGGCGGACTGTTTTGCTCATCCGCTTGCAGAATCTCATTCCATATGTACACCTATTAATGCTGTTTACTATGTCCTTTGTCGATGGTTCTTCATTGGTTTTCAAATGTATCGTTCAACAATTGTGTGCTCATTGGGAATAAAGATGTCGCTGGGTAAATATTATTAGGTATTAGAAATAGGTTATTTTCATTATCTTCATTTAAAAATTATTCTACTATTACGTTTTCGTTATACTCCTATACTAAAAGTTGCTCACCTTCTTTGTTTGTTGTCTTAATGTCGAACGAAGCAAATCACCTCAATAAAACCAAGCAAATTGAAGAAGTAACGCAACCTAAATCGAACACATAAAAGACAGAATATAACGGTGGAGAATAGTGAACTTGCGTTTGCTTTCTTAGTGGCGGAAGGAAGAGAAGCAGCGAAAAAACGATTTCGGATCCATGCTTCACTTTGCGTTGCCTTTTAGTTAGCCTTTTGGACTCGATCGAGTCCCCCCATGGACGTTTCGAGGAAAGGAAATCTAAAACGCCACGAATTAAGATGTTCCACATAGGGAGAGGGTGGGTGATGCGTTGGGAAACGGTTCCGTTCTAATGCATTGGCTGCACCGTTCAATTAGTTGGTTTGTTGAACCCGGCGGGAGGCGATGGGCCGGGAGAAACCGGAATAACGACCGAAGCGCTACGGATACTCGAACGTGTTCCAACGTCGAAGGGGGCTTTAGTATCATATTTCGTGGGTCAACGGATCGATGGGACCGCGTTCTTTTTTTCCTTCAATTTTCCACTCCCTCCCCAGCCAGACAGTATCGATCCGAGGCCCGTTTTCCGCAACAACACGTGAGATAAATGTGCCGCCCATCGTTACTTGCTCCCCCCCCTCCTCAACCCACGTTCGGATGGTACCGATGGCTAAAACCGGCAATGGACACTGGACACTGGCTTCTGTGCGGTTCCATTATGGCTACGGTGTCCAACATGGCCGCGAAGCACGTGCACGCAATGATGGTGGAAGCCAAAAATTTGGGCCGTTTGCCAGCACGGGCCGATCCTCTCCACGGAAGGGAGGGAGGGGGATGATCTTGCGGGGGAGGTGGTACAATTTTGTACGAAAATAGTAAAACTATTAATTCGCCCACTGGCGACGGTGTCGTGTATGCTGGTGTCCCAACCGATGTGTTGGAACGCCACACACATGCATTTGCTAATCCGATCGATGACGTGCTTCACGACGTTTTACGCAAGTGTTGAATGTCAAAAGGCAGTTTAGACCGACGGGCTTGTTTTTTTTCTTCTCTCCTACATGCACCGTTGAGAAAGGAGTGTGTTGGGAAAGTGTAACCGTTTTGTCGCGCAGTCCGAACCAATTGCCAACGGTGCGCTATTATGAAAGAATCACGAGCCGGTTTAGTCAAGAAATGTTCACTTCTATGTTACCGGTTTGACTTGCAGTTCATGCGTGAGATAATTTCTTCTAAATGTCAGTTCAAAATAAACGACTTTCTCTTCGGTTGGTAAAATAAGGATGACATTAATGATTTAACCTCAAAACACAGAAAATGGAACGAAAACTATAATCCGGTAGCTCGGAAAAGGTACTACTACCGTACGGTAGTCGATCGTTGGATAGATCAAATTGAATCAAACAAATTTTGAACAACAAAACAGCAGAAGAAAAACAAAATAAAAACCCTCGAGGGCTTCCACTTCGTCTCCACTTCGGGCGCCACCAACGCGCCTCTTTGGTCTTTGTGTTTGAACTCTTTTGTGTTTGGCGTGAATCAGCGCATCACTAATCCTTCCTGCTGCCCCCCCCCCCACCCCTCCCCCTCCTCTTCCTTACCAACCCTTTGGAGGCAGTGTTTTTCGCGGACAGAGGCCATTTTAATCTCCCATTTTCGCCACACTTTGGCCCCCGGGTTTCCACTGGTGGGATAATTTTTCTGCCATCCCCCCCATTTTTTTTTGTTGGCGCCCCCTAACCTCCGAGGATACGCGTTTGATTTAATCCCCCCAACACCCAATCCCTCCCCCGAACCGATGCCCGTTTATTATCTCTTTTGGGATTTGTTGTACAGCCTCTCTTTGTGTTTTGATTTGGATTGTGTTTACTTTTGGGAGAGGGTTGAAAGGGGGGTGGAGAAGGTATTCATTTAAAGCGGAGCCCATACCGCGGATTTTCTTTTCCCCGTTTTGCGGTGGGTGGGTGGGCCCCCTCCCCCCCCACGAAGCTTCCATTCGAATGATTCGTTTGGCGAGAGATGATAGCATCTCTCGGCTCTTCTGCTTCTTGTTGGAATGGACCCAACCGCGCTCATTAGGCGGCACATATACTTACACGGCCGTGAAGCGTGTCGTGCATATTTTACTATTCAAATTTTTCCGACCAACCAACACACATTTTCCCAATCGTCGTCGTTTGGACTGCGCTTCTCGGTTGCATCGGTTGAACGCATCACACCGACACCGACTCTTCGGACACACACACACATTTGAGGAGAGAACAAAACTCCATTGAAAACTCACCCCCACCCTGGCCCCCGACTCATCATCGGCCATCTTCTTTTTGTTTCTCACATCGGGAAATTGTTGCTACTTTGCATACTTCAAGCTGCGTCGGTTGCTTTTGCACACTATCGCATGTAATGCTGCTTACATGAACTTTGTTTAGCCGATGCCAGCTTGAAACGTACTTTAGCTTCATTTCAACACCCATTACCACCGCCCAGTAGTTGTTTTTCCCCGCTTCCTTTTTTTCCACATCATGTTTCATCAATTGGAAAAAAGGTACCGTTTGTGAAAAATCGCTGGCAGCAGTCCAACTCCGAGTTTTCATGTGTGGCTTTACCCGTGGCTCATTAACCGCACGCCAACCCGTTTGGTGACATGCACCCACTCCCATTTCTAGCCGCTAATCTCGTGGGACGACACATGGGACAGCGCGTGTCTAGTCTATGGGAGAAATGCGACGGGAACATCTGTAACTGCGGTTTAGTTATATTAGAATCACGTTGTTGTTTTTGATTTTTTTTCACAATTAATCGAATTATAGAACTGAAAACTTCCATGAACAACATATGGCAGATAAGTGAGCTTCTAAGTTGGGCTTCTATTGTTAAGTTCTTCAACTACTGACTTTCTACTTATTGTAGAACACACTATTCATCATCAATTTTTTGTTGCAGAGCTATTGTCGTTTATTAAACATTATTTGTTCGTCAAATACAAAACTTTTTCCTGCAAAAAAACCCTGAATGGAACTTTCCATGGCTTTTCCCATCGTAGCTGTTCGATCACTTTGGATCGCGTTTACCGATAAGGCGTTATCAGATCCCGAGGTAACAAGCCCCTCAAATGTTTTCCTTGACGCCTAACTTTCCCCTGACGTAGGCAGCTTTGGTTGATGACGTACGATTGTCTCAAGTTCCTGTGGGTTACTAGTAACCGAGGGAGATCCTTCTGTCTAAACCAAGGCTTCAATTGGCTTCTTTTGAAAGTGGGATGAAAGAGATGTAAGAAAAGTATTTAAACAATGACGAAAATCGAGGCGGACATCCGGGAAGGTGGTACATGTAGTTTACTACAGGTTAGGATGTGAGGGAAGCACTTGTTCCGGGGGCCACCTTACACAGGACCTACGTCATCAGTGCGACGTGTTTACGTGTGTGGGAAGGGCCAACCTCTGGTGTAACGAAATTTTGCTCAATAACCCTCTCAGCTGAGGAATGTTTTCCCGCGTCCATTTAACAAATGAACAAGTGTGGGCGGCCCAGGTGTTTCCCCCCTATACGTCGATGACGTACACACCAACCCCCGGGAAACGGATGTTTGCGCTGACCCCCTCGGCTGCAGTGTGTGCTGCAAGTAATGTTGCCTTCTTTCTTGTAGTCGACTGTGTGCCAACAGCTGGTCTTGGCGTGTTTCTTAGTGTGTCATCAGACTTAAAGCTGTAGACAAAAAACCCCATTATCGACGTCGGGAGAGTTAATACAGCCAACACCAGTCCGTGTCTGTGGCCAGAGTTTATTCCAGTTGTTTGGTGCAAAGTTCTCCGGGCGCCAGCGGTTCGAGCGTCGTTAGGCAATCTCGTTTGATCCAGTTGCCCCCGGGGACGCCTAAGGCGGTGCACGCGTTCGCCAACGTGACGTAACCAACGAAGCCAATCCAAGGTGCTCAAGCTGTGAACTTCCTGGAATCACCCTCGAAAAGTTAGATTAAATTAATCTGACTTAGAGGGACTTGTGCGGTACTGGATCATAGAACTTGTAAGTCATGTATAAAATTCCTGGTAGCTCAGAACGCGTCATCAACTTGGCGTCATTAAGAGAGTGTGAAGCCGTTCCACTCAACATTCCACCCACCAACTGCGTGTGCGATCAGTGTCTTCCGTGTTGTAAATCATCCACGGATCGTCTTGGAGGACATGCTCATTGTTTTGCTTCCTCATTGCACAGCCTACAGCCCCGGCATCGGTTCTGCATGTACACAAATCAGCAGACACAAATCCGGTTGGGTTGATTGTGCTGCGAACGACATTGACGTGCTGGGTAGCAAGCAGCTGGGTCTACGTGTACTCGATGAGTAACGATAGAGAGCTGTTGTAGTAGAGCTTCCAAGGCTTCTACGAATCACGTTTATTCCGTTCCAATTCCTCCCCTCCCCCGCAACCGATGTTCCCCATACTTTAGACTGCCCTTTTGCGATATCAGTGTAAGTGAAGTGCATCGCGCGCAGTGCGTTCTTCCCACACCGGTCGTACGGTGCTCGTCTGCTCGGAAGCTTCTCTAATTGCCTTATTGATGACGTCAATAACGAACACAGGTGAACAGCGAAAGATACGTTACAGTGGCAGTGAGTGAAAGGGAAAAAGGACATTCATGTTCGTTAGACATCCCTTTAGGAGATTCGAGGAAAGGAACTGGTAATAAAGTCTGTTATTAATTAAAACCCACATTGATCCTTGGAAGAGGATTCATTATAGATAGGAGTAGAATGGTGTCCCTGCTTTTCCTGACGAGGTACACAATTAAAACGAAGCAAAATGCTCGTATTTCTCTTCACTTAATTGTTAGTTATTAACTCCCAAAATAAAGTAAAAAACAAACTCCCGAGGTAAATGTCGAGTTCTTCCAGAACGTGCACGCCATAACCGGTTTAGCCAGTTATTTCAGTTTACTTCTCGTTACCTCAGCAACGAGGAGGAGAAAAGGTTGGCGTGGAGATGGTGGTGGTGCGGATTTTGTAGAGCGTGTACATCAAGCGGGGCAGCATCATCACCGTTGCTTCTCCCAAGCACCGGTACCGAGGCCGAGATACAGCTTTAATGATCGTTATTGATCTCAATTTGCAATTAGTTGCACCTCTCGAGCTCTCCGAAGCCACCGGATTGTTCACGCCGAAACGCGCGGCCTGCTCTGATGGTGTTTTCGAAGGTAAATCGGCCAAAATCGGAACACCAACGGACGTTCAGAGGCGGGTGATAATCTACAGCGAAGGGCGTTGGAATAAGGTTTGTGTTATTTTATTGGCAAAACAGTGGATTACCCCGAATTTCGTTAGGAACAGAATATTGCGTTTATTTATTCAAACGAGTTCTTTTATTTCGTTCAATAGTCCAGTGAGTTAGTAGATTGCTTTTCATGAAGTTGGCCTACTGCTATGTTACACTCCACCAGTGTGTGGCGCCTTTACTCGTTTGTTCTGGTTGGTTTGCTGGAAATCGCACCGGATTCGGCTCCGGCCCCCAAATGCTCGATGGCCAATGCCGATCCGGTTGAGGATCCACGGTGTGTCCGAACCGGGGGGGCGTGGGCGAGAAGTAATTGAATTATGGTGAGCTAAAGCCGAAATCGGATCGAATTTCCCCGCCGTAGCGGCAACAAAAATTAGACATGGATACGCACAACCTGCTCTCTAGTACATGTCTATCCACCTTGGGAACAGCACCCTTTGGTTCAGGGAGAGAAAGAGCGACGAGTTACATCGTTGATGTAAAGAACAAAGACTGAAGGACGAAACCAGCGCTTCAGTAGCGAAGGTGGTGGAGAGGTCCGGTCCATGTTTATCGCGATTATCACAATTATGCTCCGTGCGATCATCATCGGTTCGGACTCGATCTGTGCCTTTGGTTGGACTACATTTTCGAAGGCCGGAGCCATTACTTCGTGCAGGGGCCATTTTGTTCTCGTTCCAATCTTGCTCATCGTGCGCTTCATGGACGCATGGTGCCGAGAGCGCCATCTTCTGCACTTGGTGTTGCGATTAATGATTAAACACCGTTAATTGTGCCATTTGACCTGGATAGAGGGGGCAAGAAATTAAAAGCACGTATGAAACGACGACAAGCCAGTCGTTTGAATATCTGTGAAGAACTGACGATAAAGACGAATGTTCTTGAAGGTGTCATCAATCACCGTTGAATGTGTCAAGGCATGTATAGTGACCTAGAAGTTATCAGATTTGAGCAGGTTTGGTTCTCAACATCAAAACGTTGTATCTATTACACACAAAATTTGGGGTATTTTAAATAATTTCCTCGATGTGTTCTCCTCCACATTTATTAATGTTCCAGTACCGACACTTCGTTCATGAGACATGCCAAGCTGGGTGGAACTCCGGTAGTAACCTCAACGATCACTCGCCATTCGCCAACCAGTTCCGCTAGGATGTCATCGAACCCAAAGGTACCCAACGGAACCATATTGAACGATTCCACGTGCTGGAAGGAATGTTTTGGATGTTAAATTGGGGCTTTCCTCCGGTCGAAACATTCAATTCCCATTGCTTATACTCACTCCAGCATACAGCGGGCAACGCGTGTTGTTCATATGCTTCGTGACGGAGTACCAAATCTCGTGCTTGGCGAGCATAGCGCCACAGAGATTCAACACCCGCTTTCCGTACGGCGTCGGGATCCACTCTCCCTTTTCTTGTTTCTGCCCGAAGATGTTGAGCTGCGGAAAATTTGTTCATTTGTAGTCTAATTCACTAGCTTCAGTGCTGACGCCATACCAACTCCTTCACTTACCCCGATCGGAGAATGAATATCTTTCACGACGACTAGTTTTCCGTTCAGGAACAGCTCGTCGTCGTCCGAAAGAAAGATCTTCAGATCCGAAACGTCCCATGGAAACGGTTTGCTAATGGAGGGACATTCCTTAAATAACTTGTTCACCTCTATCACAAATTTAGCCTGTGAAGTACGTCAACGAAAATTACTCTTATCCAGTGGAAACATGAACAGTTAAAATCACAACTTACAGTGGAAAAGTTCACCAATAACGTAAGCCACAAAATTATGTTCCACATGATCCCACCGCCTGAGAGTTCGATTCTAATGCCGAGCGATGGTGGACCACCTGTCAAAAGTTAACTCGCACCAGGCGAGCTTTGCATGCACGTAATTAGCCATTCGATACGATCAATAATGTGTTGTGGTTGTTATCCCTTTCCGTGGGTGACAAGTTTTCACTTTTATCTAAACTTCCGACAGCTGCGCAACACAGTAGTCATAGCCATTGCCGATGGGAAAACATCGCATTGAAACATTGTTGACAGAAACGATAGTTTTTATTGGATACATTTTAATATGCCTATGTTTATCTTGTTTGCTTGATCAAAGCAGTCGGTTATGACTGCCATTAGTAATTGGATCGCTGGAAGTGATTGAAACACCCCGTGTCTATAGGTTTAGTATTGGCACTTTACTTCTTTTTCTATTACTATTATTTTATGTAAGGGAATTCCCTCTGTTATTTTTTTGTTAAAATGACTTGTTTTTTTTTGTGACACTATCTTAGAACGATGTGGTGAATTCCCGGTTCCCACCCTGAAATCGTACCGCTTATATGGTCACAATCTTTATGGATGTTCAATGTTTTCATGTTTGCATTTTACTCCTCCGCTTAAGATAAGAAAACTTGTCGTTCGATGTGGTTGCGATTACAAGCACCAACCTTTTTGGACGGGGGGGGAGGGTGTCTCTTGAGTTTGCCCTCAGCTAATTGGGTTTCCACTATCAGTAGGCTGTGCGCGCAATGCAATACACGCACAAATGTTTATCGCTAGCCAATTGCATTGAGGTTTATGACATTTAACTACAAAAAAATACCGATTATTTCGGTTAGTCATTCACACCTCGACGCGTAAGAGGTGCGCTGCCTAACGCCTAACACCCCATTTGTTGGTGGAGTCATAACACCCTTTCGGGAAGTGGAAATTCAGATGTTTTAAGAGAGCAGGTGATTCAGCGATACCGACCTGGTTTGGTGGTTGTGTTTGTGGTAGCGGCACCGTATGGTATTCGGCCCCGTTGGGAGTGGGTTGGCATATTATCAGACGTTTATATATTTCTGTACACCCCCATTACACACCCGACTCACACCGAGCTCTTCCATTTCTATTGCCATTACAGATAGCACCCGGCGCGAACCCAAACCCAGCGTCGCTGGCGCGCAACTCGTTGCATCGTATCCGTACCGGCGCTGTTCCATCCATTTGAGGTGAGGTGAATAAAACATGAGTCTCTTCAGTGGCCCCGGTGCCGTCGGTGTAACAACGGTTGGCACAATCGCACAATTGGACTCCATCGAGCGCTGCTACCCCAGCTGACTGGGTGCTGGAACGATCGAAGCAATACGCTGCGAGCGTGTTAAGTGTTAAGTGAGGACTTAGGAAACGAAGGATTATACATTGGACGTAAGAATATTGGACCACCGCATCAGCATCACCATGGGCAAGATAAACGCCAGTCACAGTAACTACTGTTACGATAGTATGCTGAAGCGTTCGGATGATAAGTATCTGAGAAGCTGCAGCGCCACGGCGGAAGAAGCAATCGACGAGGTTGAACGGAATCACTCGAACGTGTCCCAGACCGGAGAAGGTGAGACGTGCGAACGGATGAAACGTAAATCCGAGTGGTACAAGGACTCGCAGAACGAGGACGACGACGATGACAACAGTGAGGATGACGAGCGCGTCGAAGATCAACATCAACATTACCGCCAGGATGGTGGCGACGGTGTCGAGCGGATTGACGAACACCGGCTGGTGTACCGCGCGGAAGGGAACGCCAACATTGTCCTCTCCCTGTCCGACAACAAGCACGTCCTCCGGATGCGCAAATCCACCATCGTGACGCGGGAAGGCAAGGGTAGGCAATCGATTTTCCATCGAAAATTATGTGTTTGACCAATGAGATAACCTAATCTTTCGGTTCTCCTATTCCAGTCGAAACCAACGTCGACCTTCGGCGGTTCGTGAAGTACTCGCTGGCAATTTCGCATCAGTTCTCGGCCTGCTACGTACCGACGCCCAAGCTGGCTCACCTCAACACGTACAACCTGCAGGCCTTCAATGAGCAACTGAGACGCTTTCGGCCCGGTAAGAAGTTGTTCATGTTGTTCTCCGCTGCGCATCCGCTGCGAAATGTCAGTTGTTTACATTGTCCCGACCGATTCCCTCACCAAGGCTACGAATCCTTGCGATGAAGATATCTTTTCTTCGAGCCACATCGAGTTCGCGGCAAAAAATTAATCCAGTTTTTATTCTACACCTTCACTCTCCAGCGACCCGGCTTGGGAAGGAAATCCGCGAACTCGATGGCATTCTTTATCCCGACGTAGCTTTCCTACCGAAGTGGTTGTCTCCGGCACCGGATCGCGATTTCAATCAGGTAAGTGCAACTGGTTTGATTGTAATGAAATACATTTATAAGTTGGTTTAATTAATACCTCTGTAGAAAGGGCATTGTGTCTGCGAATATTGTTTCTCTAATGAAGATATCGTTTGCGTGCAATCTGCAAATACATATTCTATTTTCGAACGTCATTATTTTATAACTCTAGTTTAATGTCTTTTATTTCATGATGTACGACACAAGGACAACATTTACCTGGTAATCATGCTTAGTGTTCGTTATCGTGATAGAAACGAACATCAAACATATTTCTTTTCAAACGTTTTCCCAGAAGCGTGGCATAACGGCACGGGTTTATCCGATTCCGAAGTAGTAAACAACTGTGTACACGTGCGCCATGTAATGGTTTGAGATTCCTTTTCTAGGAAAATCTCTTTGGAGATTTGCATCGATCCGTATTTCCTTCACTGAGATACGCTTTTGTAAAGAGGATCGAATGTGAATGTACTTTCGGAACATACATTACTTAACATCAAAATTCACTACGTCAAAGGACAATCTGGAGGACCTTTTGACAGGTTCATCATCCCCCGATTTATAGTAGCGCGTGTTTGGCAAAAGTCTAATTATAATTGCATTCGTTCGGGTGCAAACATCAATCAAGCTCGCTAACACCCTTCTTACCCCGCTTTTCTCTGTCCTATTTTCATTACAGGAATGTAAAATTTCCACCACAAACATCACCCCGACCCACTTTCAGACGTACTGTGTCGAGATCAAGCCGAAGCAGGGATGGTTCTCGTACGAATTCTGTGATAACATTCCCATTCCGGAGCTAGCCAGTGGCGACCTTCGGAAGTGCCGTTACTGTTTACATCAATATTTAAAGGTAGGTACGAAGTGGCGCGTGGTAGACATGTTAATTCCCGCGCGGGAAGGACGCACCAAATGAAGTGTGATCAAAAACAAAATCAATTTACTCAACTGTTTTTTTTTTTCTTTCTGTTGTTTACAGCTCCAAAAGAAATCGATAGCCAAAATTAGTAAATACTGTCCCTTGGATCTCTACTCTGGGTAAGTAGAACGACTGGCCGTTTGGGGCTGTTATTATAAATGCTGCTCGGACGATTTGTTATTACGGCTCGAAATTACTACGAACTACAAACCGTGGTCACCCTATCTCTCAAGGCTCAGCCCGGCCGATGGTTACCGGCGTAATCAGGTTCTTCGTTGTGTTTTATTTACGCCTTGTGCCGTTCGTAAAGCGTCACCCGTTTTCGGTTGCCCTTTGTGGCCACAGCAACTAACCGATCCGATGCTCTGCCTCGGGGGTTGTTTTTGGTGACCAAAAATAGCGATCAATAGCGCGGACGAAACCGCCACAACCCGTCGTGTGTAAGTTTGTTGTTTTCGGTTTTGGTTTTGGTGTGGCGATTGTCTTGTCAAACCGACCTCGCTGCCGGATAGTGGCGAACGTAGCTGTTGTCCTGTGTCGACGGATGTGCCGAATGTCACCCGGCTGAAAAAAAACGGGGTGCACGTTTCATATCGACATTTTTCCGAAGCCGAAAGCCGCCGAAAAACAAACCTTTTACTGCCGGCCAAACCCGCTATCCGGGTGGGTCGGGTATCCATTTACAAAGTATGACCAGTCCCGAATGGACCTCAAGGAGAACGAACCAGTTAGCATTGCGATGAATCGAACCGAGGGTGTTGTACACAAATATATTTTTACATCAGAAAAATTGGACGGAAAAATCGATTTTCGAAGTTGACCATGCATGAGTAGCCTTTTGCTCCTGCTGTCCTTAAGTGTACGGTGTCATATGGATGTGTTTGCTTTGTGTCCGCAGGTGGCGTTAGTCACAGCGAGCCGCATGAGTAACGTTGCTATTATTACGCATGATTGCGTACTTTTGGGGAAAATGCCAAATAATGATCACCTCCCTCTAATGATCGCGTCCATCAGAGACATGGGAAACCACTTCAACTACGACCATTTCCAGTGTACGCCATCCCCAATGGATTTCAACACGTACCGGTATGATAGGGCATGCATTTTTGATGGCACAAGCCAGTTGAACGCTTGTTTACGCTATTATTAAGTATTTATTTTTATATTACTCCCGCGGAGGTATTTGTGAAAAATCGGAATTTTATTTTAGTGATCATACCGAACTTAGAGTCCACTCGTTTTAGCTAGTTTTCTTTCGGTACAACTGAAGCGTTCGTTTGAAATCTATTTCTATAATCCATCTGGTTGAGGTTTGCTTCTTCGCTGGGACAGTTTTGGCATCTTTTTCTAGCGAACAGTTACAGAATAAGTCGTGCTGCTTGTGAAATCTTTTCTTCTGCTTACAAGAGACACTTGCTTTGGCCGAATGGTTTAGCTTTTACTTAAAATATTTCGCATTGAATCTTTAGTTATCTTTGCAAATTGAGTCCCTCGTTGGTTGGTTGGATACAGTGAATCGATGACATGTTTGGGTAAAAAAAAACCGGTGACTGACCTTTAAGCGTTAATTATGACGGACTTGTTATTTAATGGCATATCATCGTCTTCTTCAGTTGCAGCAGCTTGTTTGCTTGTGGACGGCTGGCTTACCTGGAGGGTGGCGAGGACTCGTGAGGATTCGCGTCACGATGCGTTGGTTGCACCGTGCGTGGTCCCAAGCCATGCACGAACGCACGCACGGATGAACGTTCCTACTCCGTGGGTCCGTGGGACGGATGGGGACAGGGTTATAAATAAATTTCAATTATTACTTCGCCTTTGGCCCGATCCCAAAAATATAAACACATCCTCGAGTAAATTTCTCTCCCCCCGCAGCCGGTCAGCATTCCCACCTCTCCGTCGCTTTCCAACGACCAACGGTTGGCCAACGCTACCGGATCGCCTCGATCCCGATCTCGTTTGCGAACCATACGAATATGCACCGTACCGATCCGTTGCGTTCCTAGCCTGCTGCGTTTACGTGATCCATGCACTTTCGAATCGTCGTGTTGCGGCATTCAATATTTTCACCATTACCCCTCCACTCGGGGTTGGTTTCTTCTCCCACCCGAGTGTTTAAAAAAGGACAAAGACGGTATAGGATAGTGCGGCAGCAACCAACGCGTGTTGTGCGAATCTTTGCTAAGAAATGTCGAAGCAATGCAACACACGACGCCATCGGGGTGCAACCGGACGAGATCGCGTTCGGAGATTTTACATCTACGTGCGATCTTTTCGGGGGATATTTTTAGGCCTCCTTCTTGTTGCGGTTGGCGTTGGGATGGCCTGGTGTGTGTAGTTGTGTACACCTTATGATCAGAGTGGGTGTAATCGAGGAAAAAGAAGGGAAAGGTTGAAATGGGGTCCGCGAGGAAGAGAAGAAGGGCGAACAAACTCGTGTGTCCACCTCAGCTGGCCATACATCACAATGGTGCCATTGCACTTCTTGCGCGTTATATGACATACGGGGGGAAGGATAATTTCACCTACGTGAATAAGCGACTGAACAACTGAGGTTCAAGAAGTACTTTATAGCCCGTTGAGAAAAATATCCTTTTTATCTCTTAGGTTACGGTTTTATTTCATCCACATGTTCAACAGGCTACTATTTTCTTCCTTAAGCCACATTCTATTTTCCTGCCATTACTTACCACATCGTTTTACGTTCAACTTTCTCCACAACCTTGCAATCATCTTTGCATCGTCGGGTGATGCTGTGTGCAGTGTGCATTCCACACGCACTCTCCGAGACGTTGAATAGGTCAAGGGGCACGGGAAAGTTGGAATGCTTCCTTTTCTGATAGCCTTCACGTGCGTTTTCTTCGTTTGGAAAGTAACCTTCCCTTCGGGTTTAATGGTTAGAAATGAAATGAGGCTAGAAAAGGGAAAAATAAGATCAAGTGTTTGTTTTTCTTAACCATATTTTTGTTTTCTTTTACTATTGCAGTAAACCCATACGTGTTCTCCATGCCGTGAAAGGCCTTATCGGTGCCCCGCAGAACAATTTCAAGATACTGAAAAATGGCAAGGTCGTGTACGATGATAAGTGCGAGAAGTCGGTGTTCAATCGAATCCTGAAGGAGATGTTTCCCCGCGATGGTCGCACAAAAGAAGAGTAAGTATAGCAATGATTGTGTTTGATTATGAATTATTATTTAACCTATTAATTATTGTGTTTTTTTATCCTTTTTCCGTGTAGAAGGAAAACAATCTTCATGAATCTGATTAAAGAAATCTTGCTGAAGGACTTTTCCACAAACGACGAAAATAGCGATCGAAAGTTGCTAACGATTAGGAAAGATCGCAAGAAGGTTTGTAG
The DNA here is from genome assembly GCF_943734705.1 of Anopheles coustani. Classification (NCBI taxonomy): domain Eukaryota; kingdom Metazoa; phylum Arthropoda; class Insecta; order Diptera; family Culicidae; genus Anopheles; species Anopheles coustani. Next base: position 4,579,609 of record NC_071289.1, read on the forward strand.
TTTATGTTGCTCCTACGATCGGAAGTGATCATGAAAATATCGTTCTTTTTTATTTGAATTTGCAGAAAGACAAAAATCAGCTTCACGAACGAGCTTGCAATGCCGTCAGTCAACCGTTTCTCACCGAAAGCTGTGCCCTACGCCAAATCCTCGACGTTCAGCTGCTCGTGAAGGTACACTCGTTTCGTTTTTGTCAACCGGAGGCCCTTTTGTTTAACTATTCTCTTTTTCCAGTCAAGCATTGATCACCTTGGCGCGTCTAAATTCGGCAAATCATCATTAGTATCCACGACGTCGTCGTCATCGTCGCCATCGTCGACGGATCCGTATGGTTATATTGATGAAATGTATGAAAAGTATTTAGACTACAAAGAGGACACAGCGTACGGTAGTCGGAGGAGCGACGGCAGCAGTAACATCAGCAACGGCTCCGATTCCGATGCAAACACCTGGCCATCCCAAGGCGCGGGCGAACAGTCGAAACTGTTCTGCACCGAATACCTGTCCGAGAAGGAACAGTATCAACTCGGGGCAACTGCCCTGGACTGCTCGATCATGATCACGTTCCGTCGGCTGGTAGGAGACCGTGCCGAAGAGGACAGGTATGTGCGCACTGGGAAAAAGGAATCCCTCCGAGGGTGTAGGGAACACTATGCATGTCTGTCCTTTCTGTCCGGGTGGTGCTGGTTGGGGGAGTATATTTTTAAGCAGGATTGAACCTGCTTGACTACCTGCCTGAGGCTAGAATACGAAGAAAAGGAAATGAGATTACCTCAAAGGATAAAGATTTCGAGGCTGAGAAACACTGACAGACCTATTTATTATCCCGACCAAGAACCGATGCACAGGTCTGTGTCTGGCCTCCGCCGAAGCAATGTACGGGTCTGGCAGATTAAAAAAAAAACAATTAAAGTTTCTCCTACCAAGGTCCTTGTAAACAACTCCCCATGTGTTCGATGGAAAAGGAATCCCGACGCACTTTAATGTCGTATTGGGTTTCTAGGGACGATTTCCTGAGAATTTTCCTTTTTTCGGCGAACGCTTCTGTGTGTTCTTTTTCATCGCTGTGTATGGGTTTTAACGTTCGATGGTGGAAGCATTGAGACAGTGGCTTGTGTACAGGAAATGACCCGGCGGGTGAGAATTTGTTTTTTAACGGAAAAAGGGACTTTTGGACCGCTGAGATTGTGTCGCCGCTTGTATGGATTCGTCACGATCGGGATCCTTTTGCTTTCGTCCGGTTCATGAATTGTTTGTGTTTTTTGTAAATGAGTTTTCGACCAACCATGCTTTAGCTACCAATTTTGGTTGAAGGTTTTATGTTTCAACGTTGGTATGGCTTTCTTTGCTTCAATGGACAGATTTTTACAGCTAGGAGGTACAGGAAGTTTCATAAAATTGGACACTTCTCTTCCGATGTTTGTCACTTCTATAATTAGTTCGTTTATTTCTATTCCTTTTTAATGTTATTTTACATTTTGCATAGCGTTATGCCTATATCTAGTCAATTTTAAAACACGATTCTTTGTTTTCTTTCCTCTCCCCAGCTTGTCCGCCACAGCTCGGAATCACATCGTCACCATCGAGGGCATGAAGTTTATGGTGAACGTGACAATAACCGATCTGGACCCAAAATCGCACAAACATTACACCAAGTACGTCGAACAGCTCGCGACATCCGTGGTCGCTTACCGAGACTTTATGAGCAAACTGAGGCGCTAGAACGGGCGCCCAGGACAAACTACTCCATCCGGTTAATGGTTCTAAAACTTATATACGCAGTCAGTCGCTCAGAATTCTGTGCAACATGAACCGAACCTCAGATGAAAAGCAATAACACGCATATGTATTTCCTGATCAATGTAACTAGGGCCGGCGTGGCTCATCTGTTTCTTTTTTAAAGCAAAACTCTCTACTAGTGGTGTAAGAATATTTATGAACACTTACTAACACAGAATTCCCTATACGCGCCACAGCAATAGACAAACGGTTTTACGTGGCATATGAACATACTTTAGCGGATAAGTTATGAGTGAGTGTGCTTGTTTCTTTTCATAGGCGGATGTTTAAGCATTTACAAACTTCTCCTGACAAAAGCACAAGCGACAAGGAAAGATTAAATACAGGAAAAGACGTGCAAACACGTGACTGTTAGTTAGGAATAGGTCACGATGCTCGAGGATAGCGTTAAAATTCATTCAAAAATAAGTATGAACAATGGCTACAAAGCAGCAAGTAAGTACGGAAAAGAAAAGCACGAACTGTTAACTGTTGTTGGAAGATTATATTTACGTTTCCTTGTTAGGGATTAACTGATTGCAAAGCACTCGCACAGATGACTCGATAAAGTATTTGGACACTTGTATTTTTACTAGGGAAAAAGATGATGGAAAACTTAGCGAAACTTCGCCTACTTCGACTTTATATACAAACAACCTACAGAAGAGACATGCTATTGCCAAACGAAACCAACAATTTCCTTACTAACTGGGTGCTCATCTTTAATGTGCCGTACCGTTTCGATTGCTTTATTTATGAACTTATTTATTTCCACTGACGCATTATAGGGCGTCGTATAATTTAAGTATTTATGACTTCCGATTCATCGTAAAAGTGTAATGTTTAGTTTAAAGATAGTGCTGATAAGTGCAACCGATTTACTTTTATCTCCCACTGTTTGTCTTATAACCCGTTTTAAGATTCAATTTCACACTTTACCTTTAGCGGGGATTATACAGAGCGTTTTTCGAACCAATTTTATGTGCAGTAAGCGAAACCCTGGTGGTCATATTTATAGCGTAGACACGCATCTTTGTGCGCATTGGAACAAAAGTCTGGATTGTAAAACGTTTCCTTACTCAACACGATGTAGAAGAAAGTGTGTTTAGCTAATTATTTTATTGAAAAAAAAGTTTCTTCATCAATCGTATCGAGGGTAAAGAGGGAAGATGGGAGGACGCATAATCTGTTAAGGTGCATTTGTACTATCGAAACTGACACATTTCTCTACTGTATTCAGTAAGTTTCACTCGGTATGGCATGCGTTTAAGACAAAGGAACAATTTCAGAAGTATTTATATTTAACATGATTCGATATTCATGATTACTTGTTCTCAAGTGTACTAAACTATAAAATAAATTAGGTAAGAAAAGTAATAAGAATACGAAAAAACAGCCATCCGAAACACACATAAACATACATTTAGTTTTACGCCTTTTGTTTGGTTCGTTCCATTTTCGTTCGATGGTCATAAAATGGGCCATAAACTGATATTTGTTAATAGAAGCAATTATTGGTAGATGTGGAGCTTCAGGATGGAATGTGGAATGTCGAAAAGAACGTCGATCAATTATTTGGGGATGCTTCGCGTCGTCCTTTCCAGTTATCCGCGTGTCGTTCATTGTGTTGGTATCCTTTCAGTTGAGCGCATGGGATGCCCTTTGCGTGACGATAAATTCCTTCCGAGGCAACTGGGCGCTGTAGGAAAAGGACACACCCAACCCGTTACCGTAAAGACACGCGCCAGACGATGGTGCACGAAACGATGCCTGATGGCAACAAGTCATTAGGCGTATAACAATGGGGAGGGGATTGGCAATTCTTTGCCTGTATCCTGTTGCTTCGCCGGAAAAAGGTGTGGAGCGAGCGTTTTCGTGGGCGCGTCGATAAGCGCTCGTTGGAACGTTGCGGGACGAATACTCAGTCATTTTCGCGCTACCGACCGAAACGGGACCGACGGACACGGGACCTGATGGGGAACAAAATCGTCACTTTTACCGACCAGCAGCTGGAAGACTACCAGGATTGTACGTTTTTCACGCGCAAGGAAATCCTGCGGGTGCACCAGCGTTTCCACGAGGCAAGTCCGGATCTGGTGCCTTTGGTCATGGCCGAAGGGCAGGCGTCCACGTTGCAGGTGCCCCGGGAACGCATCGAGAAGCTGCCTGAGCTGGTCGAGAATCCCTTCAAGGGAAGGATGTGCGAGGCGTTTTCGCGCGATGGTGACGGCAATCTTACGTTCGAGGACTTTCTCGATCTGCTGTCGGTATTTAGCGAGCAAGCTCCAAGGGACATTAAGGTGTACTACGCGTTTAAAATCTATGGTACGGGACTGTTTTTAACGTGTGCTATAACCTCTTTTAAAATTTATTTCTTTTTTGTTACATTTTTCAGACTACGATCGTGACGGGTTCATTGGACAATCGGATCTGCTGAACGTCATAACGGCGCTAACTCGCAACGAGCTAACGGCAGAGGAACATCAGCAGATTGCGGAGAAAGTGATCGAGGAAGCGGACGTGGATGGGGATGGTAAGCTTTCCTATCTGGAGTTTGAACACGTGATTACGCGGGCACCAGATTTCCTCTCCACGTTCCATATTCGAATCTAAGATGTGTGCTGCAAATCAACCTTCCAAGCAAGTAAACTTTTACTGAAACGCTGAATCTTATTTATGGAAGCCCTTTCAATAATTTATCAATAAAGAGTTCGTTTCTAGTTTACTCTAAACAATTCTAAAACTTGATTTTCTGTTTAAAATAGTTTACAATGAACATCACGCGAACGAATTAATCTACAATTATCAGTTGTGAGATGCAATTGAAAATTTTCTGCTTGAAATGTGTAGCGAGATGTTGTTATTTCAAATACACTATCTTACTGAACTGCTGCGCTTACTATTTTATACTCTAACACGATTGTGCCGGATGTCTGTGGATATCATGCTACCGGAATTACATTTGGTTTTTAATTAAAAACCCGTAAAATAACGATGATTAAAAAATTCGAAATTGATTTGTTGCGTGCGAGTCCGCTAACTTGTGTGCAAGCAAAAACATGACATACCTTGGTACAGCTTTGTTTTAGGTGCCTTGTGTTTAAGGCTTTCCATCTAAACCCTGGTCAACTAGCACAGCTTTTTTCAGCAGCCTTGGTCGATGGTCTTGACGAAAGAACCGTTAAACTGAACGAACAATTTAAGGATAATAAAATAATGTAACTTTACAATCGTACATAGCATAAATAAATTGTGATAATCAGTTGATCAATCTCAATGAATTGTTCCATACTATTTTTCGTGAAAGATAACTGGATGGATTAAATGGAAAATTGTTGAACCCATGCTCAATTTAGCAGCTACCGAACTTGAACCTTCTCTTCTCCGTACCTAATCTCATCTCTTGGAAGGATTAATACCCATCTATATAGCAATAGATGCACTTTAACTCTTCCAGCAAACGCAATGCAATTCAACACGCATCCACCATCAAACGCATAGGGGTTGGCAGCATATGCTAATGTACATTCCAGAAAAGTGAATTCTCCGAACTGGGAATACTATTTCAATTTCAATTCCATCGTGCTTTAATGGAAGGATGTGCTGGTTCGGTTTGGGAGCGGAGGGCGCTGATCGTAAAATTTCATCTTAGAGTTTCTTGCGCCTCAAGTGTATTGCCGGTTGCTGCTAGAGGAAACATCCTTGGCATCTTTAAGCTGATGAACTGCAGCAGAAGGCGAACAAACTTCTGTGAAACAATCTCCATAAATGCCATCTGCAGATCCTGACTGACTTGGTTTGATCCATTGACTGCTTTCATGTGCAATGATTCGCCGGAATTTCAAAGCACATGCCCAAAGATCTTAAAATCTCAAATGCCACTAAAATGGTCGTTAAAAGAGCATTTAAAGCAGATAAATGGTATGTATAATGCCGGTTCCAAAAGACTTTAAAAAGGCACCACATTATTTGTAATGTTGAGCTGCAAAACCCCTAGAACCATAACTCATACTGGGTTCAGTCGTGAAACAGTTAATTATAATCCGTATCTCACCGAGTGATTGTGGAGGAACGTGTCGTTTATAATCCTCTTTTCGATTCGCACATTTTCCAAGCGACTGGTTTTTATTTCTTCAACCCTTTCTTTCTTTCATGTTGACTTTTGTGAAGCCTGTAAAGGCCGTGCAGGATCAAGTGCCGCATGTTTACTTTTCAAAACAAGATTTGTCCCAATCTCAGCATTCACTTGAGACACGTAAAGTAAGCTGTCTGCTTTTTTTATCACCCAATTTTGGTTAAAGCCTCAACCAGTCAAGTTTGGCTGAAGAAGCTTTTCGCACATTGATGCTAATGGGCAAAATGTTGGTCACAATTCGTTGGTTTGGCCATAAACCACCTGCTTCAGTTCACATTTGAGAACCGAATCGAGCTAAGACACACAACGCAGATTTTTTCTCAAGTTTGCTTCTGTTTGGAGTCACTTTCAACCTTCGTGGCGGTTGCCGGTCATGGCCAACTCCCAGGCTGAACAGTCCGGACTGCACTGAATTACGTCAAATCCCAGGCACGTCGCTTCGGGTGACCCACGCACGTCTACTTCGAGGACTTTCTCTCCCTTTAGTGCGTTCGACAGTTCATCATGCAGTTCCATCGATATGGGACTGATTATGAAGCTCATAACGCGAGTGTTGGTCATAAATCACGGCAATCAATTTGAAATTTAATCAGGGCATGATGGAATGGTCAATGTGTTACTCCCCTGTGGGCCTTTGGTATGTTTATTATCCTCGCAATTATGGGTTTCATATCAGTTTTGATAGGGATGGTTCGCAAATTACTGTTTATCTTACGTTTATTTCTCTTTTTACGATCATTTGTGAGGGTATAATGCCAAACTAATGTGAATTGTTATATTGCAAAACCTATCTACTATCTACTATTGTAAAAATGAGATAACCATCATCTTCTGCTTCCGCAAGGAACATCGGCACCTTAAGTGCTTTCATAATTGACGCATTCTTGAAACAAAATTAATGTCAAAATCCCTCACTCCAGGCGCTTCACCTCGTTGTCTGAGGTTGCGAACGCGTCCCTTCGAATTATCCTTCCATCCGTTGGGACGTGCTCGAGTTCAAACATATTTCCGTTACAACCAGTTTCCCGAGCCTCCCGAACCCGAACCGAGTGTTTGCCCTCTTCCGGGGCGTAAACGTCTTCACGGAACGATACTCGGATCTATCTTTAATATGACAGATCACCTTTCAGACACCACACTCCGCTTGGTGCCACTGACACACGACCAAACCCTTCCCCACGTACGACCCCATCCCTTCTCCGCCGGAGGTTATGCTGCGCACGTTTTTATTATGCTTTATGCTCCCTTATGCCAGCGCGATTCCAAAACCCGTCGTGTGGTTTATCACCTTCCCGTGGGCCTCCCCGAGAGTGAGTGTGTGTGCCTTATTGGCAACAAACAACTATTTTCCTAGGGGGGGGAACAAAGGACTGAACACGGAGGGCGTCAACTTATGTTATTTCCTACTTTTTGTGTGTGTGTGCTTTTTTTCAATTCGCCCCATTTGGCATCCCTCGGTCTGATGAATGCGGGCCATAACTTCCACTTCCAGATGGTCGAACGCCGGTCCGGAGCTTCCAGGGACGCGTATGCTTTCTTATCTCTCCTCGAACCTTCCCGGTGTGCCTTTTCGATCGAGACACGCTTCGAGGACCCGCTCTTACCTTTTCCGGCCATCCCAACACATATGTGTGTGTGTGTTTGTCGTAAATTCTGACACGTGCCACGATCGTCGATCGAAGTCTCCGAGATCGTAGCATGCGTGGGCTTTTTTTTATTTGCAGTAGTAGGGATTGCGTAAATATTTGCACTTCGCTTCGTTTGAACATTCTTTACGGTTCGTTTAGGAACGATTTTCCAGCCTTCCCCCCACCCGGGGAGCCTATCGAGCAAATGGAGGATGGATGGGACCGAAGGCTGGAACAAGCCATAAAGTAAATCGAATTGGAGAACGAAACACGATAGAGGACACGGGCAGACCGAAACAATAAACGTCATGAAACAAGATGATCTCTCGTGCAAGTCGGAGCCAATTTAGGAAAAACACTGATGTTGCTAATTAAAGTGGCACACCGATATGTGAAACGAGTTCTAGGTGAGTCCTTTTGAGTATTTTCTGATTGTTGGACGATTAAGGAAGCCGAGGTTTAATGTCCGACACCTTTCGCAAGAGGCTAAAGGATGTTGGTTGTGTCATTGAAAGACAAAGTATAGAATAAAAGTATGATTAATCCTGGATTAAATTAAATTGTTGAATTATTATAAATAAGAACTCATAAATCATATAATTATTAGGTTATTCTTTAAAAATACTAGGTATAAAGGTCGAGATTGAAAACTCATCGGAACATGTAAAAATAGTTTGAAAAGTAAAACAGTTTTGGTACGTCAAAATCGAAGAAAGCAATATTTCCACGTGCAAAATTTGTTCACAAAAAGTAATTTTTAGTAATCACGTTAACTTGAGCGTTCGTATTGAAATAAAATATAATAGTTTCTTTTGAGCCTTTTAAACAATATTTTTGATCAAAATCCGGCTTAACGGTAGTGCATTAAATCTCGTTTTCAACTCATGATTCAGAGATACAAACAGTAAATCAAAATTGTTAAATCCTTCAAATCAAATTATGAAAACTTTCATCATTTTGTTTGATCGAAAATTATATTATAGAAGACTTGCATCCATCCAAACTCGAACAAAACCGCAAAGTAAAGTAAATCGCTTCGACTCCACTCGAATGTAAGCTACTTCAAGTGTTGCAGTTTGCTGCATCGAGCCGTTTAAATTTATTACATAGAGTTACGCGTCCGATTCCTGCCGCAAAACGATTTTCCCGAGCCGCATGCCAAAAGCGAACGCTCGCGCCAGGTTATGATGATTTCGATGGCAACATGTTCATTATTGTGATTGCAACTTTCCAGCGTTCCAGGTGGTTTGTGTAGTGCAGAGGTAGGTGATTGTGGCCCAACGAACGCATCCATCGGATATTACTGCTGCAGGATGCATCATTGACGCATTGGCCTCGTTCGTTTGGGGGAAGGGTTTCCTTTTTTGTCCGATTTTTTTCCCTCCCACCAGGGCCAAACGTGTGGGAATGCGTCGATGGATGGGCGTTACTTGTGGGGGAGGGTGGGTTTAACGCATGCATAAATGCAATCAATCATAAGCACCCGGAGCGTCTGCGATGAGTGCAGTTTTGCAGTAAGCGCAACATCGCTCACGGTGCATCCAGAATAAATGGAGCTTCCAAAATGTTCGATAGTCGTTGAGCTTGGTTTGAAGTGTTGGAAAATGTACATCTAGATTAAATGGGAAGTTAAGAAGGTACTTCAACAAATTCATCTATTTAACAATGGGAATTTAAGAGCATTTTATTTGAGGTGTATACAGCGACACGATATCGATGTCTATTCTTTTGGAACCGTTAGTTTTAAACATAGTGAGTTCAAATTAAATCACCCTCGAAAGAACAATGAATAAATTTAGTCGAGCGATGTTTGAATTATCTTCCCAACTGTTTTGCCACGAAGAAAGAAACATATCTTTGGCTTGTTTCTCAACTTTACAATGCGGTAAAGATATTACCGACGATGAATTACACTCGCGCCAACGTGGTAAGTGTTTCAAATGGCTTCACATAATTCGTCCCCGTTTGGTAATGCTTGTTAATCGGGATACTTTCGGGCGGCCGCAGAAAGAAAGCCGTTAAACATTCGGGTGAGAAAAGAATATAATTTCGCGAGCGCTTTGCTTTGGGCGGCCCTTTATCATCTTTCCAGTGTTCGCATGCAAGGGATTAATCCCTCGCGAACGGTGGAACAATTACTTTTTGTAACACTTACTAACTGCTGTTTACTGTTTCGTTTCGGCGGGGACCCACCGAAAAACCACCGTCGGACACAATGATGAACCCGCGGGGTCATGGTGGTTTTCTTGTTTTGTGGTTTTCACGTCGTTCTGTCGGTTCGCCACAAAACGTTCGGTGCGCCTCTAAAGACATGTTTTATGTACGCCGGGCCGGCGTGAAATTGCTTTCGCCCGACACGATCGTCTTCGTCTCGATCTACCCCATTTCTGTTTTTCCTTCTTTCGGATTTAAATATGTAACAACAAACGCAAGAATAAAAAGGTCCAAAAGGGATTACACCAATGAACGAATTCAGTTGCGCAAAACACAAGAAAAGGGCATCCGAATGGAGGCAACATGAAAAATACATAAAAAGGTCAAGCGTACCAACGCCAACGCCCACCGCCGTATGCAAGGAGTTTGACCTTGATGTTTTTCCCCACCGGCCGTTGGCCGACCAGAATTCATTAGCCATGTTTCTTTCCTTTCCGGGCGGTTGTTGCAGTTCGGAATGGGTGGCATTAATTGCCTCAAATCCGGCTAAGCATGCCTTCCGGTTGGGAGAATGTTGTGAAAAACGGCCCATCCCAAACGGCGCTTTCCTTCGGGCGGGAAGAAAACAGAAATTTTGTCGATTCGTGAGGGTGCTATTTCTTAAAAAAATATTTCTTTGTTTTTCTTCCTTCCCACTTCGAAGACCTCAGGGAGTTTTTTAATCGGCTTGCGGGACAACATAACGGCTACATTTCCTTAAGGTGATCTCGAAGTCTAACACAGTCACAGTGGTTTTTGTCTGGCATCAACGTTTTCTATTTTAAAGTACTAGTCGGACTTTAACTGCCCAAAACAAATGTCATTCAATCGTATTTTAACTTTGTGGAATGGTTTTGAAGGCAGAACGATTTGTTTCTATAGACAAATTTCTTTGTTCATCAGATTGACAGATTTTCATTTGAAAACTATCTATAAATCAACCGGTTCATCCACAAAAAAAAACCATGAAGCAGATCATGAAAAAAAGGGAACGAAAACAAATTTCCTCTTTCCGCATAAAAAACTGATCGAGAAGTGAAGTTTTTCCTTTTATTTCCTTCACACCGAGAACAGGGAAAATGGTTTTCTCCCAAAAGATCCTTTAACCGCAAAGCGTGTGCCGGGGTTTCGTGTTCCGCCCGGTGGAACGCGTAACTTCTGGGCCCCAAACTGATAATTAATTATCATTCCTATCCGTCTCACTTGCCGCCTTCCTCGGCGCCTCCAACTCTCTTCATTATTATCAGCTGTTTTGGGTATACTTTTCAGCAAAACCCCCGCGGTGGATGTCTGGTCATTCCAGTTTTTTGGAGTTTTTACCACCGTGATGCCGGTCCGTGTTCCGGTTTGGCACGCGGTTGTGGAAACCCGTTGATCCACCAGACATATCCTTTCCGTTTCGCGTGGAATAATTACTTTTTGGCAGCTCAACGCGAAGGACGGAGTGGGAACGAATTGAAATCGCTAAATCATACCGAAGAAGAGGATGGAAGGATGGAAAGAATGGCACAGCGCATCCTTGCGGAATACGAACAAACATCTTGAAAAATACAAATACAAAACACAAGACAACGAAATGCCAGCGGGTTTTGGGTTGGGGAATTTGCAAGCCGAAGAAGATTCATTCCACGAACCGGTCGCTAATCCATGGAAAATAAACATAAATTCGAGCGAGCGCTTGGCAATGATTTACAACTGATTTATTTTAGCAACGTCAGGAATGGTTTGCTTGGATGAAATGTGGATAGCGTTGAAGTGTTTTGAAGTAACTGAAGTTTTTAATTTTTATTTTTGAATACTAAAGTTGTAACTGTTTGGAAGATGTGGAGGATAAATGATATTTCGTTAAGTTTAATTCCAGTTTTTAACTCGCTTTTACTTACCACATCGAGTGTAAATCTCAATGAACAATAGTGAAGTTGGAAAAACTTTTCTCATCGCCAAAGTCTGTTGCGAGAACGAAAATATCGGTCGTCGCAGTTGGCGCGAATGAGAATCGGGACCAATTTGTTCAAGGTTTTATCATTCTTTTCCTGTCCATCGAAGCACTTTAATAACTCGACCGAAATAATAATAAACAATCCGCTTCGTGAAGGTCAACGAAAGCGGTCTTACTTTGTGCAAAAGATAGAAAAAGATGTTTGTCAGACAACATTTGTTGTCGAAGCTTAAAATTCCGCTTGATCTGCCGTTAGCCTCGCTTTGGGGCTGCGCGAAAAACATCTGCGAAAAGCGAACCACAGACAGGACCAACTTTTCACCAAAAGTCCAACCAGTTCGACATCGGTAATCGCATTTTACAACCGGGATCGGAAATATCGAAACTTTTAGGAGAAAAAACTTTGGCGAGAAAAACGGTCTCGTTGTTGGATGATTACAAGTGGTTTCAGATGAATTTTTATTGTTACTGCACCTATCGTCGTTCCGGCGTGAAGTGAATGAAAACATACAGCGTTTTACAGCTCACCTAGCAACCGGGGCAGTGTATGTAGAACATCAAGAATGATAGCCTACTGCAGAGTATTTGATGTAGAATAGCAAAACCCACAAGTGGCAACACAAACCAGTAAGTAGAATATCCAACACTTTCTAGGATCTACCAGAATGAAAGTTGTCGATTTCCCCTACTTTTACCTGCACCCCTCGACTGGTCGTGCCTACTTCGAACATCCACGCGACAACTTTCATTCTGGTAGATCCTAGAAAGTGTTGGATATTCTACTTACTGGTTTGTGTTGCCACTTGTGGGTTTTACTATTCTACATCAAATACTCTGCAGTAGGCTATCATTCTTGATGTTCTACATACACTGCCCCGGTTGCTAGGTGAGATGTAAAACGCTGTAACAACCATGAAAAGCGGGAAATTTCCGTCATAAAACGCAACACTTTCCGAGGGCGAGGGTGTTTTATTCAATTGGATTTACTGATAGATCTGCGTACATCCTTTGATCCTATTTGTTGCAACTGAAACAATGTCTAAATTTGTCCCGCATCATTTACCGCAACCGATTGAATCTAATAATTGCAAATCAATTGGATTTGACGGCGATGATAAATACTAATCATCTGATCCAGAGGATTCAAATCAGATAATCGGATCACATGAAAATGTTGTAACGGAAATCAACTCTGTAAATTACTTACTTTCACCAATTTATTCGTTTGCGTGATTATACGACAATGTTTAAATTTAAAGCAGACAGAGCAAGACTATAATTTAATTCTTTTCATACATGTTTATGGTTTTTGAAACCCATATGTGAAAAAAACATACGTTCCTTATCCTTTTGTCGAAAGCAATCCAACGTTCAGTGACTGCTAAAGTCTAAAACCATCTCCGAGAGCATCCATTTTTCGTAGCATTATAATAATTCACCCCGTCCGTGAAATTGATGTTATTGCAGTTCTCGACATTCACATCGCACAGCTGATTGGAAAATGTTTTGAATGAAAAAAAAAAGAAAAGGATGGATTTTCATGCACTCCAGCACATGTGTGGCGTAAGGTTTCCCCGTTTTGCTTTTCAACGCCAAATGTGTGCACCGGCACCCGATAACGATCGTGGCCATTTTCTTTTTCTGCAGCTTATCGATATTCCGGGCTGCATTTTCCACGACGGGAAACTGGATGGTGTAAACTTTTCCCACACAAACCCCGCATCGCCTTTGGGAGAAGACGCAACGCATGGGATCGACGAATCCCTTTCGGTTATCACATTCCATTTTTCATAACGCACATCGAACGCGAAGAAGTATCATCTCCTCCCTTTTTTGGGAAGGAACAATCCCAATTTTCACATGTCCAACACTTTTCGTTCGTCGACAAAACCTTCCCGAATGTTATCATACACCTTTAAAGGGACATACCGACAAAGAAGACATCCTGTGGGTGTTAGCCTTTTTCTTCCCTTCCAATGGAGGATAAGCCACAACCGGCAACATCTTCACGCAAAGCGGATGAAGGAAATTTGTTTCTTCGGTCGGAAAGGGAAGGGAAGCTGTCATTAACCGGATTGCGTGCAGCTTTAATCCGTTGATCGTTTTTTTGTTTTCCATGCTGCTTCCACGGGGCAAAGGGACATGACAACGGGACGGGGGATCCGATCGGGATGATACATACAAATTGAAATTATTCAAATCTCCTCTTCTACGACGAGCAGATTATCGTGCGTCGAGGAAGGTGGACGAGGTTTGAGTTTTGAACTGTTCGGATCGTGAAAGGAGCTGCCAAGGAGGCTTCATTAATCCTTTTTCTTTCATTTCGGGGTGGTTTTTCTCTTTTTTTCCTCAAGGAAGCAGCGTGAAGAGGAATGTCCGTTTCCTTCTGTAACGCTGTTAAAAATGGCTTGCGCGTGGCAACGAATGAAGAGGAGCCGATTGGAGTAGCTAAGGGATAGGATAAGAGTAATCCCGAGACCGAGAGCCCGATGCTGCCAAGGATGTTGAGCCAGGAGAATTAGCTGTCAGTAAGGTTGGGAATTTAGTTTTCCGAGAATCCACCTCTTGAAGGCAGACGAGGGCTCAAAAATCAGAATCAGCCCGAAACGGCGTTGAACCGGGAAGCGAGCAAGAGTTCCTTCGGAAGGATCCGCTCCGTTTGAAACCTCCGGTGGAGTCGTGTTTTTTTTTTGTTTCCTTGCGTTGGTAAACTCGTGAAGGTTAAAATTTCCCCGAACGATTGTGTTTCGAACGCGCGGGTAAGTGTTGTACTTGAGGCTCAAGTTTGGCAACAATCGTTCGTGTTCTCCAATTCCCGGAAAGCCAACCCGGGGACGACGGGGGATTTGAAGGATAAATAAATGAAATTCGTTTCCGCGTTCAATTGCACAAAAGTTCAAACAGTTCGTTCGGGAGCAAATGGAGCCGAAATGAATCGGAGGGAATAAATGAAACAGGCACAAGGAGCCGGGAAAAACTTCCCCCCGTGCGGGAGTGTCATCGAATGCGTCTTATTAAAGCGAATCCATTTCAGCGATCCGATCGATCGAATAAATAAGCAACCCAAGAGAGAGCGCAACTTGAGAATGGTTTCGTCCCCGGCGAGAATAGGCTCGAGAAGCGAGAGATAATGAACTTGGCGGGACATTTCTTCCGAATCATAATCCAATGAGAGTTTGTTGGAAGTAAAAAGAAGAAAAAACAAGGCCAAATGGAAGAGAAATTGTTACAAAGTCGTAATCGAATGAAGAATTTCCAAGAGAAAGGACAAAAACAAGTGGATCAATGTGGGGAGGGTGGAAAGGAGGGATGGAGGCTTTCCGGTTGAGAAATGTGGTTTGAAAATCTTGCACGACCCGAAACATTCACTGGAAATCATTAGGAATTCTCTTGGCGGCGATATCCATTCTACTCCCCCGAGGGAAAAGTTGACATCGAAGGAATCTTGACCGGATTGACCTTTAAGATGCAAAATAAAAGAATCCAATATTGACTTGGTGATGAATCAAAAAATGTAATTCAATGATTTTTGTGTATCGTAGAAATGAATAATAATTTTCATGATTATTGTTCTGCATCGGCAAACAGTTGATGTCCCCTACGTTAACTTTCAATGTTTTAATCTATTTGTTTTATTAGGTGAATATCAAGTATGCACATAAAGTTCTTCTTTAGTCTTTTCATTATGAAGCTCAACAAGTTTTGTGATGTTGTGGGAAGTTTTCTTGTCAAGTTTTTCGTACTATTTCAACATGCTTTGTTTCGAAAAGGTAGCTTCGTTTTATTTCGTTAGCAAATATCGACTCCTACCTTTTTCTTGTACCTTTCCAATTTATTCGGAAACCGTACCCTTCTTAACTTCATCGATATGTCTCAAGCGGACATGCCTTTTTACTGGTCCTAACCCTTCCCAGCACCCCAAAAACACGTGTTGACCGTTAGTTGGTAAGCTGGACAAATACGCGCATTTTTGCGAATTTAAAAGCCCCGACCGAAAAGGGTGCAGCTTACCAAATATTGATTCTGGAAGCACATCGGAACGTACCGTGGTTGGGTGGTACACCCTTCCGAGTCGTTCCACACCTCTTAACCGGTGGGCAAATATTGTCGCAATACATTACCCGACCCCGACCGGTTGTTCCGATTATGGTGACGATGTACCGAAGACATTCGCTCTCTGTGGAGCTGGATGGAAGGCACGGATCGGTTTATCTTATCTCGGGCCTGTTGACACCTCGCTATCGAGACGGACAACGATGTGGCTGCTATTTATGTTGCGGATGTGGAATGATGACAGTAGACACTATGAAACCATAGGACACAACTCCGTCGTTCCCTCGCCCTTTCCCGAAATCGAATTTGCGATGGGTATGATAAACTGATCCTCGAAGTGGGTTTGCTAATTGAAGCCACCGTTTGACACGCTTGTTGCTTGGGTTTGGGATATTGCTTGCCATTTGGAAGCCATTTATGATATGCTGATTGATGCAAAGGGCGGGATACGCGTGCCCTAATTGTATGCATGTCAATGCCGATGGAAAGGCGTTAAATCAGGACGAAACCGAATGTGTTCCGGGTGGAATATGGTTTGTCCGAAGCAGAAGGGAGAAGTCGTTTCGATGGGGGATTTATGTTATGTCGTTTGGAACAACAGGGACATGTTACGGCGAGCACCAAACCGGACAAAACATGAGATTGGTTTCATACGTATTGCTAAAGCCACAATCAATGGTTTATGGTATCGCTTTTACGATAAGGTAATATCAAAGGATCGCTAACTTATGGTTGGATGATGGCATGGTTTGGTGTTTCTGTTATAACTCGTTCAATTTAAGTCCAAAGAAACTTATTTCCATTTGGAGTTTTGGTGAATATAGAGATTTCTGAATTGACTTCATGGAGATTAGGTCTTTAATGTGCTCAGATTTAGAGATCTTTAAAAGAACCTTAAGACTTAAAGTTATCCGTACAAGTCTATCGATTCATGTTAAACCACTTCTATGCAATTAACCTGCGGTTTGTCCGCAAAATTAGCGACACTCCACCACTGGTTATTGATACTCCCAACCACCGCTGCATCAACATCCCATGCCGAACCCACAAAGTCGTCATGTCTTCCGGCCTACCGCAACATTGGAAAACCACCAAGTGGCTACCGGCTACAGACACAACAAACACGAAAACCGGCTCTTCCGAGAATAGCGAATGGGCGAGATGACGAACCTTTAAAACCCCACTCGCGCCAGCTTTGTCCACCCCACCTCCCTCCCCTTGGAGGGATGCTGGTGGCTTCCGCGAATACCGCAGAATTCGTAATGATTCACGGAGCGGACGGGGTGGAAAAATACGTGAGTCCCGTCCCATCTGTGCCTTTAAGTCGGCGTTTGTTGTTGATAGATCTTGCACGCATACAAACGTACCCTTTGTAAGCAGATGAAATCATCAACTCATCGCCGGGACCCCCAAAGGAAGGCATTTGTCCGCCGCTTCCGGGCCTTTCAGCGATGTCATGTTAGAAAGGAAGGCAGCAGCAAGGTCAACCGTGTACTCCCGGACACCGCGAGTCTCCCGATAGAATCCCGACCACACAGGGGGGGGAGCTATTTTTCTATCTGAAACAAGCCGGAAAACGTCTATCACAATTCCAACCCCGTCTCCCTCCACAAGGGGGAAAGGAAGGTTGCAAAACCTTGCAAGGAGATAATTAAGCCGAGATTAATTAAGTTGCGAAGAGTTTCCTTGGCCTTCCGCGGGCAAAACAGCCGGGAGCGAGTGCAGATAGTTGACATTATCACTTGTGCGGGACTCACTTGACAAAGCAAGGGTAGGTGAAAGCGAAGAAGCAGTTGGAATGTTGTGTTGTGTCCGCCATCGGCAAGGTCGCATTATGCGATGTGAATACTGGCAGAGCGAGCCGACCGGTCACTTTCTTAAGCTTATTTATTAGCTCCTTTTCCTTGTTTTCGCTGTGGTCAAGCAATTGTGAGTCTTTGGGGGGAAAAGGTGTATGTTTTCAGAGAAAGAGTTTGCATCAGCATATTTTATTAATTTCCGCCAAGCAACGCTGCACATTAGTTAATTTCTCAAGTTGGAAACTCTTGAGGTGGTAAATCTGCTATTATTTTTATAACATGCTTTTAGATTTGCACTTTCTCCATAATAAACACAAACGAAAAGCAGAAAACGTTACTTGAACATAGAAAATATTGTTATGAAGTTGTTTCAAAATTTAAAGTGTTAAATTATTTTATGAAACAGTAAACAAAATTTAAAAATCAACGATTTACTTCGTGTAAAGTAAGTTGTAGAAAATATCTTATCTTATAAATGACTAACATTTTCCAGGTCATTTTAATCTATGTGGGGATAGTTCTGAGTTGTCTAAAGTCGTGTTAAAAAGGAACATATGACGTGCACGTCTCCAAGATTATTAAACTGCGAAATCTCTTGGGGTAACGTTGAGAAACATTAATGTGCAACATATGTCTAAAACCAAGCTTGTACACAACACAGCTAGATTAAAATTGCTAGTTATGTGTTAGATAAGAGTCCTAGACGAGAGACACGTCGTAGACAATCATCTTTAGCGTCCACGTAATCATACGTACGCCCTCGAAAGGGGATGGAAAGCGCCCCCGATCGTGACCCTTTTCCTCGGCAACAAGTGCACGAACTAATTAGCCCCCCCTCCCTGTTCCCCGAAAAACCCGGCCCCATCTGGCGAGGGAGGAAAGTTATCCAATTGTGTGCGGGCCGGAAAAGCCAGCTGACCTTACCGGCCACGATCTTTTGGGCCATTGGTGAGGGCGGTTTGGAAAGTTCGGACCTAAACGACAACGATGGTGGAAACTGTGGAAGATTAATTAAAATCTGCCGTGCACCGTTGGACGGGCCAAACCAAAGGAATCCTTACAACAGACGACGATGGCAGCGACGTCGAAAAGGTCCTGCGGATAAGGTCCGGTTGCAGTTTCGTCCGGTTGCAGCGGTCGGATTGTGCGAATAATTACGCACTAATGCCATTTTAATGCCGCCTCGTGTCGTTGTCATTTCGGGCATTCTAGGCATGGAGGTGCAAGCACAACGCTCAAGTGGCAAGTGACACTACATCCGCAGTATTATACGTCAACGTGTGGCACGTGAGCACACTGAAGCGGATTTCACGGTCCTTTGGCGAGAACCTGAACCAGGGCAGAGTTCTGAACTGGAACGAAATACCCCGTGGACAAATGGCTAAATGGACAAATGAAATTAGTTCATGGAGAGGAGAACCAGATGAATCGATGAATATGTCCGCATGATAGATAAAAGCTTTTGGTTTTAGGAACTTGGGTATTCTCTTTCATCAAAATTGTATAAACCTATTTTTCCACGGAATTTCTGTTAATTCATCGAACCAAATGAGCTTGTTTGGTGAAAAGACCGTGCAGCGTTGATTAAAATCGACGTTCCTGGTACTCTTCTTTTTTTTTTTTGCACAAATCATTAAAAATGAACCCGAACCAATTTACATCCTCTCGCTCGGCGAAACGTTGCTCCAACCGGGTACGTCGATGGAAAAAAAAATACGCAAAGCCTCATGGGACCAGAAAGTAGTTGGCTGAAGGTATTTTAATTAGCATACCACCACCAACAAGGGCACGTGGTGTTGGACCAAACGAGGTGACATGCGACCACGCGGCCCAACCAGGCAGGGATTTGCAACCGACTCCCGCCGGGTCGGACGGGCGGAATGGCACCCGGTGAGCGGACAAGCCACCACCAACAACACCAACGGGATGAAGCATGGGGTCAGCATGTTTTGCGGGATCCACAACTCGTTCTGATTTCCTTTCTTCCGTGTGCTTTTCCTCCTTTTTTCCGACCGTCGTCCTATGCTGAATGCGAACGTGCGACCGCGTAACAAAGTATCAGGTAATCCTATTTGCATGGCGCACCCGCCATGGGAGGCGGAATTAAAGTGGAATTAAGCACGTGGTGTGGTGTGTTGGTTGTGGCCGCCCCGGTCGGGTCGGATGGGAGACAGGGGAAGCGGAACCTGCGGAAACTCGAGGGACATATTTGAGCTTGTGATGATGGACACGGGCAACCATCGGTGCATTAATCGGTTCCCTGCCGGACGGTAAGTTTAACCAAAGGATTAAATGGAGCTGCAAAGCATTTCCATTCCCCCCCGGCGGGATGTGGGCGAACGGGGGAAAGTTAAAGCAAAAGTGCAGATCCTTTGTTGAAACTGATTTTAACAAGCAACAGAGGATTTGACAAAAAAAAAGTAACTTTCACATGTGTTAATCTGTTGAAAAAGTGGATTTCTAATTAAAATCAATGAAAATAAAAAAATAAATAACAAATTACCCTAAACACAGTTCTTCTTAACTCCCCAAGGCGTTGAGCTTCGATGTTAAAACATGCGTACAACGACCCTGAATACAAAAAACATTTCAATGCGTGTGTTTTTGTAATCCCTCCCTGTCCAAACATTAACTTTGGCTACTTGGAACAAACAAAACATCGCACAAAAAAGGACCTGCTCGAATTGCCTCAAGATCTGACGGGCAGGCAAATGAAGAACGTTGAAAAAACCTAACACTTTGAGAGGATAATAATAAAAAAAAAACACAAAAGAAAACAAAACTCGAGTACAAATGCGTGAAATGGTTTCCAGTTGGCAAGAAAAAGCTTACTCATCGCGAAAACCACGACGGAAGCATCGTATTCTCGAGCCCAATGGGGACGATGTTCCAAAGAAAAGGGAAGCTCATGTTGCTGTTTTCCGTGTCGGATTGGGGGCTGAGTAGGCGAAGGGATAGTGTTACCAGTTTTTGTTTACACTCGCCACGTGTTTCCATCCGGCGAACGGTCCAGCATCCGGCCGGCAGTGGTGGGGGCGGCGGGTTGCCCCAAACCCGATGTGGAGGTTCTGTTTTAGTTTTCTTAGTTTTACGATGAGGCTGTAAAGTTTATTGCCGGCTCGGTTGCGGTTAATGATGGTTTGCGTTGGCAAAGTTTTCCCCGCCGCCCCGCATAAAACCGGGCAGAATATATAGGCACGCTTTTGTGCGTTCCGAGATCCCGAGGCCCGGCGAGAACATTACAGAACAAAGCCCTTCCGTTTACATCAACAACGCTCACGCATCACATTCAAACGGACCCGCTTAGAACTGCTTTACGGCCTCCGTTGGAGATGAAATTGTCGATTGAAGCACTGAAACTGGGTCATATAAACACGGAAGGCGATTAGAGACGTCGATCGCGTCGGGTCCGACACCCGGGGCAAAGGCAATCGGACATTATTATCACCGCAAAATAAACATTCCCCGGGTGCATCGATGCACATTAGCCTGTTGCAGTTGCACCGATGCGAAGGTCCGACCGTCATGGGCGTCAAGTGTTGGTCGGGTTGAATTAAAAATAAAACCTGCCAATAACCTTCCCCCCTGCTCGTTATTTATTCAACCGTTCATCTCCTTCGGAGTCTGTTAGTGGAGTGTTGGCGGGGCTGGGACTTGAGTTGCGGGGATGATTGGATGGACTGATCATTAAACTCAACCCGGGGTAGCTAATTTAGTAAACATTTGTGGCGACGCTGGGACAAAGCTTTCCAATTGATGGTCTAGACACGTGGCGTTTGTTTGAAATTAAAACATGTGCTGGAAGATTTACTAGATGTTTGGGAAAGTAAGTTCCATGTGCGTGATTAAGTTTTAATGTTGTGATAATATGTAAGGAGTACCCGTTAAAATAAATTGCACTAAAAAGTCATCTTTGAACTTCAATCTAACACGCAAAATGATAAGACCATAACCCTATCGGCCTATTGACTGACTGCAAAGAGTAGCAACATTGTATTTTCCTGGACTATTTTAGGTAAAACAATTCCATCATTTTTATTTTATGTTATCTTAACAACGTCTCCTGTTTCGAAATAATTTTGTCGAATTCATGGAGGTCTCTTTGCCATTTGTCAGCATAATTTCTTCCCATGGTGGAGCACGATATGCATGTGAATATAAAACAGTTTACTAAAGCAGGAACGAAAGTAAAAACATTGCATTCCCGACACGTCGGACCAGCCACCCACCAACGGGTGGCTTGGAAAAATGGAGCGAAAAATGGGGAGCATAAGAAAATCAGGACACGTCGAGCACAAAAGGTGGATCGATTTCCTTTAGCCCAGTTTGCAGCATTCCACTGTGTCAGTGCGACACCGTGTGGCCCGATTTGTAATGCAAGCGCCGAATGCACCACCGAATGCACCTTATGCAAGGGGACCGAGCGGGGAGGGGAGGTAAGATGTGGAGACGGTAATAGGCCAGAGATGAGAGCCGGATGGTCGGCGTGCAGATTGCGGTTGCGGCCGAGTCGCGTGTAATTTAGCGGTTAAGCACCCGCCATTACTGGCAGCGTAATAATTAAATCTCTCCCCCTTTTTCCTTCGGCCCTTGGGCTTTTCCCCCCTCCCCAAGTCCTGGTTGCATTCTGGTGAGGTTGCCATAATACGAAAGCGAAAGCACGGCCATACTTTACGGGATTTCAGGCTGCTGATCCAGCTTAGCGGTTGGCGTGAAATGAGCCAGTGATGAGTCCCCATTTTTGCCCGCCATATTGCGGCACCTCGGAAAAGCGCCATACGCTTTAATTGGGTGATACTGTTTAATGAGGCTCATTGCATTGCAGATGGCGCCCATTGGCCGGTTCGATACATACAAATAGAGTAGAGTTTCAATTGTGTGGTGAGGCTTAGTGGACCCTGCTTAAGCGGTTCGGAATCCTTTCCAAGGCCGTCGTTATTGTGGATATTTAAATGCTATGGCCTTGGGTGGAACAGCTCTTGAATGAAGAGAATCCTACAGATCGAATCCATTAAACGAATGCAAAATCGATAAAAGGAAGGATTTCCCACACCTCCATCGTTTAGCCGGGTTTCCAAGTAAACCAGTCACTCCGAAAATGTGATTTAATCCACCATCCCGACTACCCTGCCGGCTCACGGATAACCTGAACACAAATCTCCAAGAATCGGCTTTCGCAACATCCGATCCGAATCTCGGACTTGGCTCTCCGCCTTGGCCTAATGCAATCCGAAATTCCGCTTCGGACGAAAGAAATCAACCCAACCAAGGATGATGTCATAATCAATTTGTTTGTCGGTCGCTTTATCGGGGTTTGCCTATTGGCAACCACCAACTTCTGTAGACGTATTTATGCGAGGCCCGTGTTTACAGGCGTCCTTCGGCAAAGGAGGTGGCACTTCCAAGAAGTACCCAAAACCGACCCGCGGACTAATCGGAAATCGGCCGGGGCGACCTTTGCGAGATTGGGTAGATCGACGGGCCACGATACGATGAAGGAGAAGCCCAGCTAGACGCAGGCCGGAATTGGTCCGAACGTCTGCTCGATGTTTGAAAACTTTTCAGAACGCATCGGATGGAGTGGTTTATTTTTAGCGGCCAGTTTTTGCGTATATGTTTCGCGTCGTTTTGCAAAAGATTTAGGGACGGTCTGTGGTATCTTTTGCCGGGTGTTTTGTTTCGTGTCCAGTCCGATTGGGGCGTAAGTATGCCACCGAACACCCCCCGGAAAGGCACCTTTGGGGTGCCCGGTATGATCCGATTTCTGGTTTCCGTCGGTCGCAGAAGGCATAAGCCGATGTCCGACGATTGCGAAGCCGTCCGTAATAGGATCACGATCATTCGAACGATGGCCTTCGAGAGCCAACCCGGGGGGGGGGCTCGATTTCAGACGACATTCGATCGGAGATTTGAGAAGTTGT
Source organism: Anopheles coustani (assembly GCF_943734705.1). Taxonomy (NCBI): domain Eukaryota; kingdom Metazoa; phylum Arthropoda; class Insecta; order Diptera; family Culicidae; genus Anopheles; species Anopheles coustani. Next base: position 4,603,056 of record NC_071289.1, read on the forward strand.
GTTTTCCTGCGTTTGTGTTGCTTTTTTGCTTGCCCCACACCAGTTCTCTTACGAAGGTATTGATTATTTCAAACGTAGTAATTTGTTTATCTCTACAAAAAAAGGGAAACCCCTTAACCACCTCGAGCATTCGTTAATTTTCCTTTAATTTATTTCCCCTCGAAATGAACTTCCAATCGAACGGTTGATTAGGCACAGTTGGTCACATAACGAGATGGGGTTTTGATGGTCGCTGAAGACAGCTTGAAAAAGGGCCGCCTTTGTCGGACATCGGTTGCTCCAAAAAGGCGCTTTGAAGAAATGGAATAAATCAAGCACCAACAAGCAAATCGACCGCGTGGTGTTTGTTTTAAATTTTCGTTCCGTCGAACCGCTTCGAATTCCACATTCCAACCGGACCTGCCCGCCTAAAGCTTCCGAAAACGCTAATTGGATTACGCATGACGCGGCCGCACGCCGGATGATGGCGCGGAAAAGGGCACGTTGGGGGGTTGAAAATCGTAACGTAAAGTGAAACCGAGGGAAATAAAACTGCATGACACCCGCCGTTGACAGGTAGGGCGGTGCGGCACGGTGGGAAGAACGTTGTCCGTAGCGATGGGCATGGAGATTGTGACTGCCGGATGGTGAAGAAGTGTTAGAATTGGATACCGATCAGATCCAAGACACGCTAACGTTTATTTTTAGGTTTAATTAAATCAAGTCATAGTTTCCGCCTCATTCGCTGAGGTTGTATTTGAACCCGCCCGTGTCCTTCAGCAGTCCCATAGTGCGCTAGCCGGTCTCCTTCCGTCCATGACAATGGCACTGACTCATTGGTAACTTGATGCCGCGATTCCGCGGATTCCTAAGCTGCTCCTAATCCCGACTGATCTATCGAATGTTCACGAAACTGAACGAAAAAAGGCACAAACACTCCCAAAAATAAAAAAAAAACCCAGAGCAAGAAGTTTTTACGGTTCGATGCCTGCGCGTTTGATCGTATCACGTTTGCTCGGACGTCGATGAAGAACGGTACTGGAGTAGGGGAGCATTGTGCCGGGGTGGGAGGACTGGTGGGCATGTCGAAAAGGTAGGAATTATTTCCCGAGCCGGGTTCAATCACTTGGCGTCAGAAGCAACGCGGCGTAAAAGGGCTGGAAAGGGGAACGGGGGAAGGTAATATATCCAACATTCCACGCCAAATTGTTGCTTTCGTCCGGTGGGAGGGGAGAAAATGCTTGGTGAAACTCCCTTTTTTCCGAAGGCAAAGCGAGCCGATCAATCGTATGCTGCAGGGCGTTATGCTATTATGCTGCATTCCAAGCCCTTAGCATCCATGCACACGCATGTCGTTCGATGGCCCCAGAAGTAGGCGGTGAGTTTGGTTTGGTGCGTTCTGGGAGGCAGCGAAAGTTTGTCGGTGTTGTATTTTGAATATTAAACGGCACTTTCGGCATCCGCAATAATCGTGTCCAACAAATCCAGACACAAAACAGTTAAAATAAATTAATTCTACTTGGTATGAGTACGCGAAGTAATCACCTCTAGCTTTAAACGAATTTCAGCCGGGTTGCCATGGTCACGTTCAGTTTTAAAAGTAATTACGCCACAAACTCATTCGTACAATCTACCTTCCATTTTTCCATCGAATAAAAATGCGTCATCTATGCGAAAGTCTGTTGCTCCCTTCAACACATTTCGGACGATCGGATTCGCAACGTTAGCGGCGCCATGACGTCATCGAAAAGGATCGCCGCCATGAAGTCACGATCCTTCATTCAAGCAAGAAGCGGTAGAAGAAAGTCCTCCGGGTTGGTGGAGGAAGGTAGGAAAGGTTTCGGTTTTCAACAAAAGGTTCCTTTTGTTATTGCCCGAATCAAAGCTCAAGACCAGCTGTCGCTTTCGGCTCAGCTGTCACGCAGCCTTGTTGCATGTGTTGGTGTGGCTTGGGCGCGTACGCAGATCGCGATCCGGTATGGGCTTTTGTGTTGAACCCCGGACGCGTGTTCCACGAACCACCGAGAAGCCGCGCGTCGCGGTTATCTCACCGCGTTGTTCAGCGTCGGCTAGCGTGTGTGTGTGCGTGTGCGGTGCCTTCCTGCGCCGGGTTCCGGCTGTCGCTTTCTGTTTACCTCCGTTCATTCGCGGCCGGAGCCCAAACGAGAACGGACGTACGTGCGTGAGACGACGCGAGCACATTGTGAGCTGAAAACGATCGCGCGGATACGTGAGGATCATCGTAAAGCAGCGCAGATCAAGCAAATTAAAGTGTTCCTTCCGGGAAAAACCTCTCACCTTGGTAGGTTGAGTCAGCACAAGGCAGCATCGTGGTGGTTTTTGTCCAAGTGTGAGGATAATCGACGCTGTGTCATACGATCACGATCGCATTCCTGCGTCTCGGTAGCATTAAACGACGGTGTGGTGATTACTAATTTGCCAATCAAATTGCAATCACCGCCTTGCACCCGAGTGAGAAGTGGTGATCGTGCAAAGTGAGACGTGCAAGCAACAGCCTCGTGACCTGTTCGTGATTGCCAGCAAAGGTGGAAAAAAATTAAAATTTACCCAACGGTGCTGATTTTACAATGTTATGCTTTTCCCCTGTCGCGTGTATGAGTGTGTGTTTATATGCCAGCATGTGAAAAGTGAATAACATTGCCCGGTTGTGTTTTTCAAAGCCTTTCCCCCCAAAAGGCAGGAAATTGGCAGCGAAGGAGAGCCGCCGTTTGACAGCAATTTGCGAATTTTGGCGCAGGTCACGTTTTTTAATTGTTATTGGGTGATCGTGTGTGCTACTTTCGGGTGGTTTTGTTTACCCGTTTCGCGGTGGTTGTCTGTGAGGTTGTTTTATATTCCACATTCGCTTCCCCGTCTGTGACCCTTTATGACATAACGAAAATGGTAGCCGGCGGCCACGAGGAACCGCGTTCGAACGTCCGCTAGGTAAACCATTCCAGTAGCAGAATTGGCAGAATTTGGTGAAAAACGAAGAGAAATACGAATACAACGACAAACGAAACATTCTTTCCGAAAAAATACAAGGAAACAACGGGAAGATCTAACCAGTGTGTGGAAAGGAAGCAATCCATCCAAAGCGTTGGAAGGTAACGTTACTTTTCGCTACCTGGACCCTTTCCCAGGACGGCGATCTCGGCAAGGCGAGCCCATCTTCACCGGGAGGATCATCCGTTCCGGCTTGTACGAATATAATCTCGAATCGAATTGCAAGGCAGGCAGGAGGCTGACAAACGCACGGAAAGGTAAGAAAACGGGACTTGCGACGGTTCGTCGCTTCCGTCGACAAGATCGCTTATCTCGGGCAGGAAACACGGTTATGATAGGGAAGATCTTGCTCGGTTCTAATTATATCTGTCCATCGGCGATGAGCGATGTGTGTGTGGTGTGGTGGTTTGGTGAGATTTCATATCTTGACTTACAAAACACAAAAATATTATTTACATCTCTCTTATCGGTCACAACGACGCAACGGGCCTCAATCGACAAGAATCTACGAAAACCCCTTCTCAGGTGCTAGGTAGCGTTGGAACCATTTAAGGGTTTGTGTGATTTATCGATCGTGTGAGATGCTGCAGCGGAATCTAACCCTAATAGGCACGCGGTAACTTGTTTTGGCGTTTGTCAAGCCAACAGACTGCCCTTGACCGGTGTGTCTCTGGGGTGCAGTTTCGAGGACAGCACCGGTTGTGAGGGGAAGGGGTGGGGTTTTAAAATATGCATAAATTCATTACCAACGTTAGACCGATTTGCCGCACTCTACCGAACGTTGTTCAAGCAATTCGCAAGCAATTAGTAATGCAAACGCGAACGAACCTTGCGTCGATAAGATGTTTGTTGGAAGGCGCAGTTGTGTTTTTTACTGCTTGAATTGGTGTTTTTGAGCAATGTTCTCCGTCGACGAAACTCCCCAGTCCCATTACCGACCTGTTGTGATTCATGCGGTGTTTTTTCTTACTCCAAGTGGATGTTCACTATACAACACACCTCTATCTGTTCGGTTAGTTAGCCCTTGGAAGGCATTAACTGAACCCAAAGGTGCTGCTACAAGTGTTTCGATGATTCATCACAAATGCCGGTGTTGTTAATTTGGTGTGATACGACTCGAGTCATTCTTTGCAAAGTGAGTTATGTCGTACCGGGAATTGGGAACTTCCTGAGTCTTGTAAACAGTGTTGAGCCAACAGCTACCGAACGAGGAAGACATCTTCGACACCTTGTAGACTCTACTTCATCGTTTTTCAACTATTTATTTATTTTCGTTTACGTTCAATTATTCCTATCGAAGGCTATTTTGGTGGAATTGTATTCCTATAATCGTTCTGCATTGCATAAAGGTATTAACCCATCATAGCAACATTATCATTTCATCACATGCACACTTCCCTCATCATCGCACCACGGGTGAGGTTATGCAAAACCAACACCGGTACCGAATTGTTCAATTTCTCTCGCCAGCCGAATTGATAAAATTGCCCCTCGAAGCGGCAAATTTTCACCGCAATAACTTTTCCCCCAAACATGGGGCAACTCCACGATTCGTTGTTGGCTTTGAGTGGCGGGCAGCAAGTCATATTTTCCGAGGCCCAGGTGGATCGCGAAATCAAACCCCATCGAACGACCCCAGTGTCAGCGTAAATCATTTTATTTCCAACGAGGAAACATATCGTTTGCATGCCTCAACGCTTGCTCTTCCACCTCTCTCCACGAGATGGACAGGTGTCGGTTCCCACATCGTGAATGGTAGAAAGGGTCAGTACGAAATGTGCAACCGCCAACGCCATCGAGTTTGAGCGAATTTATTTTCGTTAAATCAGCATAATGCCACGACCCGGGGGATAATTGGGCCTATTGGGTGGAATAATTTTCACCCCCGTGATCGTTTACTGTCGATGCCCTGCCCCGTTCCCGGGGGGTGGCCAGGTTCTCCCACCTTTCGAGTGACACGAGAGGGGAAAGGTGTTATCAATGCTGGCGTTATCGCTGCACTGATGTGATTGAAGCGTACATAAGTTTTGCGAATTCGGAATCGGTTTGCAGCTGAAGCTTCGATGGCTTATCAAACGCTGCACCGGGCTTGTTGGAAGTCGAACTTCGATTTCTCTAACACGCTGTCGAGTGTTCGAAGATGACAACCGGTGGGGAGATAGAGAGCGACAACCTTCCACCCCAAAGTGCTGTTGGGTTGTAAGGCGATAAGATACGAGTACGAGCGAAGCGTGCGTGAAATCCATGTCAGGGTGAGAGACCGCAAAAGAAGGGCTGAGGCTCTGGAGGTCGAGCAGGCGAAGTCACACCTTTGGCAACCAAACCGAATTGTACAGTGTTGACGCCACATCGATGTCTCGGTAGGGGTCGCCGTCCGCAAGGGAAGTCATTGGAGCCTCGTGCATCCTTCACATTCCACGCGATCGCAAACGGCGTTCCGTTGATAATAACCATTATCCGACACACATCACACTACGGTGGCTTCGCGAGAATGGGAAGTTGAAAAAGCACCTCACCTCGACCACGATCGGCCATAAAAAGGTCTGCCCGGTCTGCGAGCAATTGCGGCAAGAAGAACCCAGCTCCGACCGTGAAGGTTGCAGCCGATCAACAACATCTCTTTTTCTCGCTGTCAGCACCGAAAACAGTAATCACGCCGGGGACAGATTGGATCGGGCCGGGTCCTCCTACTTGGTGATGATCGCATGGACTCCTCGAGGTCATCCTCACTCTAGAGTTCCAGAGGAGAGGTCTATGTACGGTAGCTTTAGGACGCGGTGCGTGCGGTAATGCATAATTCAGTGGCCTAAACGCTCTCGGATATGGCGTTCTGCACGCCAAAGGGAACGATGACTATCTTTAGTTCGCGGTTGCTATTTATTCCGCGACGCTCTTCGATGTATGGTGATCGCGCATTGGGATGGCCTCCGCCGTCACGCCCAGAATCCGAAAGTCTTTAGAGCCATTCTAGAGCTTTAGAGGCCGGGGACGGGGAAAACAGATTTCATTGCACTTAAAACAAGCTGTCGACGTACTCAATAATTAAATTGTTTTGCTTGCGCAGAGTGCCAGTACCCCGGTTGCTAGGACAACAACGAAAACATATGAGTAACGGCCTACCAAGGTATCAGTGTACCCAGCAGGGTCTGCCTTCTCCCTCTTCTGGCACATCTGTTCATGTTGTTGCACCTTTCGGAGCTGAAAACATTGAGGTTCCCTCCCTAGAGGTCCAGGCGAGGGTGCTGAAAATTGTAACAACTGCCACGATCGAACCGGTGAGGGGTCCTCACACATAGTTTTCGAACCCTCGTCGCCTCAACAGGGATGCGCGCCTGCGCGTGCCATACGCGCTATCCGTTTCCGGTCGGTTGGGAACGGGCGATGTATCGTGCGCCATATGTGTCCTTTCGGCTTGCGGTAACGGCCTTAATGGATGGCCCGGCGTACCTTACCAGTTTATGGGGTTTGATGTGCGACTCAATCATGCTGGAGCCATCGGAGGATATTTTTAGATCGTAGAATTGTGATGAGGGCGCACTTTTTGTCAGTTACAGAAAGATGGCTTGGGTTACTTCGATCGGTTTCCTGGAACAAGCTGTTGGGGGATGCTACCAGCTCGTGCGTAGGACTTTATGCTTCATGCTTTACCGATGCATGCGGGACATTCCTCTCGATCGAATGCAGCTGTTACACACCGATCCTCAAACCCCCCGCGAAGATAGTGGAACATCTTTCCTTTGTTCGCGTCTTACCTTCTTTTTCGTTGTTTGTATTTTAATGAGTTTACATTTCGCGTCGTCGTTACTTCACTGCATCTTGCAGCAAGCGGGAGTCGGTTGCTCATTTGTCACGATTATTGGCCCATTATCGGGGCCCTCTGTTTAAGTGTGTGTCGTTGCACCGAACCTGGCCGGCGTACGATAAGAAACCCGACGTTACATATTCGGGAAGAACTTATGAAATGTGGCATGGTCGTTGTTTACCACGCGATGCTGATGCCTCCCTTCGGGTTTAACTGTGTCAAGGTGGTGATTGTTTTGCCTTTATCAAGCGCTAAGGGGCCGCTGGCTCGTGTGATAAATAACCGTGAAATATTGTACAACCATTTTGAGTGGGTTGGTACAAAAAAATGTTTACTTGCCCAATGATGCGTTGACATCCGTTGTCGATGGAGAATGTTCGTCGAACACGATTCATGGAAGATTGTGATTTGCATATCGCCGAAGTTGTTTTAATCAATAATCGATCGATGTTTTTAATGGGATGGCCTTTTCGGAGCAACGAACGATCGATCGTTTATCAAATAATCGGGGTCGTTAATTTTTATGAAACTGCATCTTAATAATATTTTTAACTTATTGATAAAAAAAGGTGCACTGTTAATTGACTCCTTTCGGTTGCTCGGTTAAGGAAAAGAAGATGTCTATGATAACTGAAAGAACTTCACTTTATAAAAGTAAATTAAATTTCCCTCGCTTTAGGATAAATGCTCGCAAAGTACAGTTCATCGATTCTGCGCTTTAATTTCATTCCGAAAATGACGTTCTACTAAAATCTCTTTGATCTCGATCGTCCGATAAAAGCATCCGACCAGATGCGGATCATCTCCTCCTCTTTTTTTAACTGTCCATTAGAATTATCTCTAGCGATGTGCCTTAATTAATTAGTGCTGCGATTATGATGCCCGAGCTCTAACGGTGTGATAAAATTTGTAGAATGTTACTTTTTTCTCCCTGCTTTCCAGCTCTTTTCCACCCCGAAAAAAGCTAACGAGCCCTTTCTCCAGCCAATGAACTTCCGATTAGCGGTGCTTTTCGAATCGGTACCTTTTCGGTTTCTCGTTTCTTTCCCGGAGCGCGAGGAAAATGTGCCCGCCCCGGAGTCTCGGGCAGGCGTTGTTGAAGTTGGTTGAAAAAGTAAATTTTTAATTCATTATGTGCTATTAGTATGTAAATTGTGTCGAGCTTTTGAATGGTGTGTGTGGTTTGCTTTCATCTTGCGATGAAGTCGCCGGTTTGTGGGATGTCTTCGAGTTGGAGTTTGATATGGTGGACCAAACATACATGAAACAGGCTTACGACGATGCTTTCCCAAATGAGCGTGACAGCATTAAACGGCGAGCTGCAATTTTCGTAGTCGAAGGAAAAAGCGTAGAGATCGTTGTTGCATAACTTAAGGTTCCGAGTCGCCGAACCCATTCCGGTGGCGCATTCGGACGTATTCATTAAACCCGTCGTCGTCATCGTCGTCGTCGACCATTCCGGTGGCCATTGTCGCCCGGTTTTGGGCTGGTTGACACACACGGGCCGATAACGGAACCTGCGCCCCGAACGTTATTAGAATGTGGAAGAAGCGGACGAATGTGGAAGAATATTAATTGAATTTGTGGTGCAGCCTCGTGGTCGGTGACAACGGGACTCTAAAACGGAACCAAGGGCCCAACAACGGCTCGCGGGTGACATAAACATGCTCCCTCAGGGGTGAGTCGGCCGGTGGGTGGTAGCATAACGCTTTGTTGAAGGTTACCCATTAGTGGTTTGCTCATCGATGAGGCCGATATATCGATAGCGTACCCGCGGGAACCTAAAACCAGTTCACGAACGCCCCGCGACAATCCGGGTTAAGCATACAGAGACACCTGTGGTGATAGTTGGCATACAGTCAAGTTCTTCAAAGACATCTTGGTGACAACTTTACAACCCAGAGGCAGTTCAAGGTTTTACGATTTGATTGGTGCCATAATAACTGTATTTTGATAATTTCAATATTTTGTATAGAATTCCGCGCCCTAAACATTTCCGTCAGCCATTATGTCTTTGCGTCTCTGTTGTGGACAACTATGGTCGTTAAAAGCGTCTGTGTCTCTCAATCGACGTCGATGATAAGCTTCGTAGCGCCTTCAAGGGTCATGTCCTTCCTGCGCGACTGAACACAATAAAGTGCTGACGGTTTTATTGTTTTCTCTACGCTGGCTCTTTTTTACTCCGCGGGTTTCTTTTCTTCAGGCTTTCAGGCTATTGTGGCTTGCAGTTATTGCTATCTTAACTTCGTACGGGCACAACAAAACACCCACAGGAAACAATTAGTTCCTGTGCTTCTCACCGAAACCTGGTGTGCCTAAAATCACGTCCTCCACCCCAACTCCGCACGCTTGACATTGCTTGAGAGATCAATGTCACTTAAAGTGTATGATGCTGTTGAACTCGGAGCGTATTCCTTTTAAAGTTTAGCACAGTGGATGAAGGCCTGAATGCGCTGGCAACGTAGGACTTGATTGTTTGAAGCTCCTCCATCCCTTGGATTCGTAGTTTACGTTGCTCCACAACCTCCATTCCAAGTCCTGCCACGACTTGCGTGTACTAAATTTGAATAATCTGTCAGCCAAGAATTAGAATTAGCCGTTCATTTGCTCTGTGCTCTCTCCATCGCCTCCTCCTCCTCATTCTCCGCCCTCTGTTCCATTGTCCTCAGAGATTTGTCGTGTACCTCCCTAGGGCCACACCCATTCTCGTCACGACATCCAGGCCACAATCAAAAAAGGTATACCAAAAACTCGTTCCCCGCAGTTCATGTGCCTTCCGCTCCCACGCGGACCTGTTCTAGGACTCCGGGGCTCCGACACACTCCAACAATCCGATCACGTACCGGTCCTCGGGCCTTGCGGGGGACTGGCAGCGTGAAGCAATTTCATCTATAACTATGTTTAGAATTTTAAATATTCCGAGTTTGCGGCGTGTTTCTCCGTGCACGACCGGCGTTAATAATCCCGAGTTCGTCGTAATTCTCCTCGGGAGTGGTGCGGACTCCTGAAGTACTCCTGGAGGGAGGAACTGGCGACCCGCGGGTGATGATAAATTCGTGCGTTTATTACGGTGTTTTGATTTTTGTTTTGCATACTTGCCTCGTCCACTGGGACGATCTGACTGGAGTCAATTTGTTGATTTGTTAAACGCTCGCGTGGAACGTTGATGAAACGTGGTGTTATGGACGTGCGAGTCGTTGTACCAGTGATTTGTTTGGGTTCCATTCCACAGCATTAATACCAGTGTTAGCTTTTTTTGCGAAGCGTAGAAAATAAATCTATTTATTTTTGTAAACCATTTGAATATACCTTTTTTCCACATGGATGAGCGCTGGTTGACGAGATGAATACCGTTGATCTTGAGTGAAATCTGACATTTCCCAAAAAGCTGATTTACAATTCTAACGAATGGAAAAGCTCTGAAAGCTCCTCCCGTATTCTTATTCCAGCGATTACTTTGATTAAACGTCAGACAGCAACTGTACCTGATCTGTTTACTTCGCGCTTACACACTTGACATCTTTATTGCCCGCTCACCCCCTTGTTTTTCGCCGGGAATTTTCCTATTTCAGCCATTCTTCAGCCGACGGAAAGCGAGCGAAAAAGAAGAATGCAAATTTATCTAATCCGGCGAATCGTTCGGTTGCATTCTTTACGCGCTCCGTCCGGGGCACTGATTGACGTGTAAAGGTGTTTATGCTCCTCTGTTGTACTGCACACGGGGAGGAAAAAGCGCTCGCGTGTAACGGTGATTGGCCGGAGCCGGCGCGAATAGACCATGCCGGGCACGTCGTTGTTTCGTCCGCGTGCATTTTGCAGCCACTTTTCACCGAGAACGAGAACAAGACTCCATCGGAGGATCACGAGGGAATGGAGCGGTGCTTTCGCTCCACATTTCGGAGCATTAAGCACAATGTCGGATGATCGTCCCTCCGGCAAGCAATTGGCCGGAGTGTCTAAACAATTATCCGCCGGAGAAACGTGCGGGCAACACACCGCTCGCTAATGGAAGGAATGCAGACCGTTTTTGAAAGCACCAGCACCTTCCTTTCTTTCGCCCCCACCCCCCAAGGAAGAACTCGCAGCCGGCGGTCCGACGGCTTTTGTGGCCCAGGTCGTGGCGAATGCAGGGCATCACCCCGAAGGAAGAAGGAACCTTCGATTTGCTTTGTGCGCCTGTTGCTTTTATTGTACCGTTTAGGGCCAGGCCTCTCCTCGTGCACAATCGTGCCCTCCCACGTCTTGCGTACCGTCTTACGAGATAAAGAGCGCCGAAGACGTGGTAGGGATGGAACCGTTTCGATGATGGATAACTGTTTCAAACTGTGAACGGTGATGAATATTTTTCAGACTTCCCCCCCCCAGCCAGGATCGAAGTTTCCATTGTGGAGTGAAGTACCCCCGGAGCGGACATAGAGGAGAGGCCGTTCTTCAGCAGCGGAAGAGCGGGCAAAACATTTGGAGACGGCTGGTAAGAACATTGGCCAAAGGGCTTGAACAAAACCGATCGAAGCAAGCATGTTTTCAGTCAAAGCCCGAATGTGCCGAATATGCTTGCAAGGCAAGCCGTCGTCCACAAGTTAGTCCCCGGGCTTCGGGTAAGACATTTCGCGGAACAAAAGGGAACCACTTCACCACATGGCGAAGAAGCTCGTGAAGGAGAGTCTCGTCGGTGGCCTATGGTGATGGCCGTGGTGTGGATCCGTGCTGGATGTTGTGCCGGGAAAATTACGGTGCCACACTCGATGAGCTCGATGTCTGAAGTGCCGCCAGCGGAATGTACCCGAGTACCAACCCTAGGGATGGCGGATGGAACCGGAGGAGGCTCGTCAAGATGAAGTGGCATGTTTGGCTGCGCGAAATTTCTTAACGGCACTTGGGTACGCTGGAAATCTCCCTCTCTTAAATCATTTCAAGCGAGTGAGAATTAAAAGTGGTTTAGTCGCTTGATTCGTTCCTTCCCGAGATAGGAAAGGGTTAGGCTGGGTCCGTTTAGCCACCGCGCGAGGTTCCCCGATGAGTGATAGCGCTTAATGATATAACACCGCGCCGCATAGACCGGCTCCTATGAGGGAACAGGCCTATTATCGTGCCGAGGACTTCTACGCTTCATGTGGAGAACGTTCGAGTGGCGCACGATTTCTGGATACCGATACTCTCGGGTGGAGGTACCGGCGAGTTCCATTCCTTCACCGAGGCGGCAACTTTCCACACAGAACCCTCGGTGCTTTCGTCGATTGTTTGGCATTCCGTGTGCCTGCGGTCCTCCAGCGGTCAATGTTCCGGTCGGTTCCCCGACGGAACATCTGGAGTAATTCTGCTCGGTAAAAGTCTTCCCTCCGTGAGCGTGCCATGTCAAGTTGTTACCGGAATGTCGGTGGGGGTACCCATAAAAGAGTAATTTTTGTCGAACAAATCGTGAGCTCTAAATTCATCCGGATCGTGTCGTTCGGTTGTCCAATAGCTGGTCCAGTTTGTGTAAAAAAGAAGTAAGAGCTAAAAGCTCTGCTAGAAAAGGCACATTCAGTAAATTCGAATCGAAAGCCGGAGAGAAGTCAAATCAGAAACGCGACAGTGTCGTCGAGGGACGCCAGTGATGTTCTTAGTAATTAATCTCTAGATCAAAGTCGTACCCGGGACCACCGGACATCGTACCTCGGTTAAACGAATTCCGACCACCCGCACCTGAATGTTGCTCTGGAAAAAAATAGGGAAACCCTGTAGCAGAGTCCCGCGGACAACGGCGCCAATGTTTGTCGACGGAAGCAATTTGCAAGATTGGCAGCAAACGGGGCAGTTAGGTAATTGGTGCCCGGGTTCCCTTAAAAACTGTTCCTGTCCGGTGGAACCGATGGTTGGCGCTGTTCTTGGAAAGGAAATACATGCCTCCTGTTTACGCTGTTGTGCTGATGTTGTTTAGTTTCCCGACGACAACACACACGCTACGTGCCGTTTGGGGGGAAAAAGACTCCTACATGCGCTCACGTTAACTCCTCACGACTAATGACGCATTCCGGCGAATGGTATCAATGGATGTTGTGTACTCCGAAATACTTCGGTTCGTCTAAATCGAATTCAGCGCTGAAACGGCAGCTAATGATGTGCATAACAAGTCACAGGAATCTGTTTTTAGATCTGTGAGTCCGAGGTAAAAGTTTTTATTCATACCATTATTTTCCCAATACCAGGATTCAAAACACTGTACATGTGTGTTTTGAACCGCTTCAATGAAGGCGGAGAAAATAAAACATCCTATCACTCTGCACTGTTTCACTTTCTATCCACAAGTTGGTCGGGTTTTTATGACTTTCACCGATTAGCGACAATAAAATCCGTTCCGATCGTCCAGAAGAAAACAGATCATCAATGTCTGGCGATGGAGCCGGCACGATAACCAACCATCAGATGGCCACTGGGTCGGCGATAAATATGCACCAGCGTCGGACACGTGTTGCCACATCGGATGGACGATAAAAAATGATTGGTTGCGAATCGCGATTGCCGCTACCAATTGGGTCCGGTACCACGGCTCTCGAGCGACCGCACTTTCACCGGGAAGTAGCAGCCCACCTCGAACGGGGGGCGGGCGTAACGAATGCATGCGCCACACCCATCCCGGAAAAGCATGCATGCACCGGGGCATCATCACCATCGACATCGGTGGATCGATTGCGGGGCAGAAAACAAGGGGAGCCCTTTTTTATTGACCTGGAAACTTGGGAAGAAGCGGTCTCACATGAAACAACTCTGGCCGTGGTGGTCCTATCCGAAGGCCGCCTTCCCGGAGGTAAAGGTAAATTAGCTGCACCGAGGCACTCACTCTCGGGAGTGATTAGATGCAAACAGTGCACCGAGTGTCGGGTCGGACGCCGTTGATTGCAGCTGTAATCGTTCCCAAATGGCACCTCCAATGTAGCCGGACGTCGAAAATCAAAGTGTCATCGGTGGTTCAATGATTTTTGGCTGCAGTTCGGAGTAATTTTGGGGAACCTAAGCCTCTAGCTAGGAAATCTCGACTCGCAGCCCCGCCGAGTTGCTAGGTGGGTTTTTTACTGCCAGTCATTTATTCTCCATCAAAACGGTGCGGTTTCTGGTGCACCTCCTTGTCTATGTTGGCCTTTTGGCCAAGCAATACGATGGTTCTGCTTTCGGGCTTCAAATTAGTATGCCGAACTACCGGAGCGAACGACCAGAATGAATATTTATTTTATTCATATTCGGGCCGGGAGGGGGAGCATGTGCATTCCCATTCTAGGTTCCATTTTTAGCCGGAATGTTTCGACGTTTCGACGTTTCGACGAACCACAATGGCGGACGCCTGGGTCGCATCGTAAATGGGATGGTAATTCATATTCGGGTATGATGCGAATTACACTCGACTTCATTCATGCGCTGCTGCTCCAATCGCTGTCGTCGATCATCGTCGGCGTTATCGGTCGTTCGGCCGTAAAGGGCCTTCTTCCTCGCATGAGGCCAGCCAGTGGGACATTATGATGCACGACACGTCGCCATTCGATCCCGTGGTGCGAAAACGGCCGAGCCGCCGGGGCATTGATGGGATATTTATGGCAGAATTTGCGCCTCAGCAACGTCCGTCGATGATGAGTCATGCGACCAGCAAGGGAGCTGGAATTGTGGGTTCAATTAATTGGTGCTTTCCTCTGGGGTGATGATTAAGCCGGTCTCATGCCAACCAGACCGATCGTTTGAAATCATCGAAAATGCTTAAGAAGTCACGAAGCGTATTACTCGCATGGTAAAGACATTTCTAATTACAACACTGGGGAGGGCGTATGCACTCAATTCTGGGTGAGAAGTTACTAAGAATTTCACCGCCTTTCAGCACGGGCAAGGTGTAAAGATAAAGTTTTGCGAACCAAACCCGTCGATGAGCTTGATACCTTTCGCGGAACGTGCCCGGACCACTTCGTCTCGTTTCGGTGGGGCGCGGGGAAGGAGAGCCGTAATTGGTGGGAAATTGAAAATGAAATTTATATCTCAAGCCGAACATAATCTGAAGATCGCGCACCTCGGGGGGGAGGTGGCGGGATAGGAGCCGCTCGATTCGAGAAAGTTTGCAAGAAGCCATAACCACTCGCCTTCCGTAATGGTGAAGTATAAATTGGCTATTCTGGGAGAGTCTTACCGGAACGTTCTAGGAGTGCAGACATGAATATGCATCGAAGACCGGAGGAGGTGCTTTCGCGCGAATCGGTAGCAGCTTTATGGTTTAATTAAAATTGGAAATTCTCGCACTTTAATTCAATTGAGAGGAGTTTAATTCTATGCCCAGAAGTTGAGTAAGATTTAAAAAGGTATTTCAGAATTCGCACATTAATTTGAAATTATGTTTCTCACGTTATATATTTTTGAGAAACTATATTCTCTTTGGAAAGTACCTCATATTTTTGCATGCGACCAGGTTTTCTTTTGGCCTTCCATGTAGAGCTTCATAACGAAACTAAATATCTACACTTGTTTAAAAGGTCCATTACTCTCTCGAGTCAACAGTGCAAGTATTCCCATAAAATGAAACTAATTTCAAAAACCTTTCCAACATTCCATCCTTAACAGTTTATGGCAGATGCAATTCAATATTCAGAATTATTCTCCCATCCTGCACACACACACACAGTGTGCCATGATGGTTTCGACAGTTAGTGGAAAACTTTGATCCCGCGCTCGGAATTGAGAGAGTGAAAATTCTGACTTTTCCGAAACACGTTTCACTTTCGGTCGTGGTCAGTGGTTGCCAGCAAAAACTTTCCGTGTCGAGCTGTGGCTTTCGTTTGACCATGGGCATCCGAAGCGTCGGCGAGCGAAAGCCGGAGTTTTGCAAGTTTGTTAACAATTGTCAACGCCATGTTCTCGATAGGGTTTGATATGAAAGGTTTTTCCCTTTTTTTGTTTCTTACCAGTGTACGTTCTATTGGTGTGTGCCCACGCCGTGTACGTGTCCCCGGGAACGGTGGAATGTTTCCGCAAATGGTGAAAAGTAAAAAAAGAACCAACTCTACACATGCGTCCAACGCAATAAGCCACGTGCCGTATGAGTTGTGCAACTGGTTTGACTAACAATCGAATATATTTGTAGAAACATTTAAACGACTTCCGTAAACGGATAGCTGTGGCGAGGGAGAGAAAAAACGTGTTGATTGCTCAACTAATAGCATCCAGAACGTTGGAGATAAAGACAAGCTGGGTATAAAAAGCCACCGGAGGGCCACCTGGGAAGGAGATTGCCAAGTCAGCGAAGCCACTTTCCGAGGCGACTCGAGTAGATCAAGTGTGACTCGACGCTTCGCTCGAGGACGGTAGCGCTGCAGGAAACATTAAAAGGGTCTCAATTCGATTGCCGTCGGTCTGCCCTTTGGCGGACAATCATGGTATGAGTCATGCATGCAAGCAGCCAGCGTCGACGACAGAGTTACAAACTCCCTCCGGTGCAGTTATGGAATTGTTTCCTCTCGATGCTCGAGTCGTTGTTTGATCGTTAGAAAACAAAATATACGCATTCCGATAGCTTACGTGCTGTGTCTCCCCGTTTGTTGTGCCGTACATTTCGTTAACTCCAGCAGAACTTTCCACTTCCATGTCGTTACTGGCTGGCTGGCAACATTTACCCTTTGTTTCCCGACTCTCGGCTCGAACGGGGTATGTCATCACGTAAGGGTTTCAATGCCATCAGCCGCTTGTCGTCAGCCCTTTTTTCCTCTCGGCGGAAGTTCTTTTCCCTTTCGCTCGCATCTCGAGCCGCACTTTCCCATCGACTGGGGAATCTCACGCCCGAACGCCTCGGTGGAAATGTGCTGGAAATTGGCAGACGATTCGCTCCATCTGAGTGGTGGAGCCTTTCGGAAGGAATAGGCCAGACTGAAGGCATGATACATGATGTCGTTTATCGAAACCATTGAATCGAACTCCTGCTCTCTAGCTTCCAGCATTGGCGGTATGGCTTTCATGAAAGGATTGCTGAGGCAAACTTTAGTTGAAGGTAGGCACGTCGAGAAAGTTCCACCGAGACATGCATATTTGTGACGGAAGATTTACGCAAACTGGAAGTTTCCATTCCCTTCATTATTCAACGATTTATTGACGGGTGACTAAACCCGACACGACGTCCTGAGGGAATGTCTAGGAGAAGTTGTTGATTTTCAAATTATGCATAAAAGTATCGGAAATGCTTTAAAACATACGTGCAAGTATAAACTATTAAGGTATGGATCTGATGATTTGAATCATCACTCGAAGTAATTGTGACAACATAGTTAATAATCGTTAAACGAACAAGAATTATTTATTCCCCAGAAAAAAACTATTGCAAAAAAATCGAAAAGAAAAGGTTTGATTTGGGAAAACTGAAAAACCCAAAACAAATCAGCTGCTTCCGAAACCGTTTGCTCCTTGCGAGCTGACTTGCTGGCTTCATTTCCGTTCAGGGTCCCTCGTGGTCGTTCCGACGCCTCGATTCTATCACCTGGCGCTTTTGAATTGAAAGTCGTTAGCTAGAGTACCTCCCCTAGGTTTGTGGGAAAAACCCCTCTACAAGCAGAGGACGATGGAAGGAGAGGGTGAAAAATAATAGATGAAGAAAAATATGCCAACACATACCGGTTACCGAGATTAGCAACGAGATTTCACCAAACCCCTAACCTATATTCGGAAGAACAAGAACGCAGACATATTCTCGTATGAAGAGAAAAACCTTCATGCAACCATTTGCTGGCGACGAGTGAAAAGCGGACGGCCGTCCCCCTATGCTTAATTAAATCGCGGCAGTTTTTCCATATAATGAACGTAAACGGGAAGGGACCCTGAATCGTTCGTTTGTTCATTCGTTGCTTGTGCAAGGACCTCTGCGTCGACACGCTTCAAATCAGTACCGAACGATCACGATCAGATGCAAGCGCACACAAACACAAACACATCCTAACGAGCGCACATACAGTCGCCTGCAAATTCCACGCTAAGGATATGCTGCAGCCAACCTTCGAACGTCCTTTCCCCCTTCCTTTTTCCTTCGCTAACATTGTCCCGGTATTGCCCCTGCCCTTGTCGAGAATCACTTCTCCAGGGCGAAACGGACGAAACATCTGCTCCGACACTCCGAACTATCCGCGCCCCGAGAACCGTTACGACACGCCGGGGGAAAAAGGGACGTTTTTCGGTAGCGTCACAATTTTTCCAAAGTCCATCGCTACGAACACGCAATGCAAGCGTTCGGAGATCCCGGAGGACGCGCGGAGTTGGTTGCAGTGTTGCTACTGTTGTTGCAGGCGACGGTTGTAAAATGTCCTCTCGTGGTTTCCACGAAACCAAAAAGTGTTTAAAAGAGTGCCTTGAAAGTTTCTCTTCATTAGAGCCGTGCGCTCGTGCGGAGTTTTAAATTGTAATTCAAAAGGTACGCCATTTAACTTAAATGAATTTTCACAGTGTGAGGTGTTAGTTCCGAGAAAAGCAAGATAAACTTTCGTACAGTGTTGCTGTAAGTTACATAATTAATTTTAATACATCTCCAAACGGGACCGCATTATAATTCAATTCCAGCGCTAACGAAAGCTCGCTCCGTTTAATCCTTGCTGATTTATGGAAAGCTAAAATCACTATCAAAATGCGCGAGAAAAAGGATCTCATTTGCAGCGAAGTACGAATGGCAGAAGGAAAGCAAGTAAACCGACCACAAGTTACTTTACAAACGCTTCCCCGGGGGTTCTCTCGGGTTTGTAACTTGCGACGCGAGGATACAAATGCAACTAACATTTGACCGATCGTGGAATTTATTGGATAAATACTAAAAACCATCCGCCCGGTTTGTGTTCGGCACCGTGCCTCGTTCGTGGTTGGCGGCGTTGTGCCGGATAAATTATTCCTAAGACCGAAACGGCACTGTGCAGACCGGCATCGGTTTGTTGGCCATGAGGTGCGATTACGAATTTACATTCCACTAAAGTCGATGCGGAGCCGAGGATTCAGTCTTGCGCGTTTTGGAAGGAAGGATTTCGCGAAGTGGAAGACAAACAGCATCATCTGCTTCCATGTTTCCAAGTCCGGAAAGGATGGTTGAGAGGGAAGCAGTTAAACTTACTCCACTGATGAAGCGTAGGTTCGGTTACAAGAAATCGTTCTCCACGAACGAACGGAACGTCTTACGTTGGTCGGTAGATGGCGAGGGCGAGTGCAATTAAATTAATTTCATCCGATACCGAAGCTTCCCGAGAATGAGTTTACTCTGGAAATCTTGCGAAACTGCAATGTGCATTTAGTTGCGATTGTAAATAAACCTCCCTTGGTTGGTTGTGGTCGATGTTGCAGATGGCATTTTAATGCGTCTTAACGTTTGTTCAATCAGGAACTTATAATCGATCGCAGGAGGCTGCAATAAGGTTTATCTAAATCATTGGGATTTATCCGCAACGCACCGGTTTGCGAAGTGGTTTTCATATTGCTCTTATTGTACACAGAATTTTCTCCCTTTAGGCAAAAGGAACGTGAAAGCAACGTTAACTTTCATTAACCATCTTTCTTGTCCATTCTTGTTTCGTTCGCAGATGTCACGCTCAAACTTTCAGCGCTCGCAAAGCAAAGTTTGGTTCGGTAACGAGCCCGACGGTGGAGGTGGTTCCTTCGGTGGCATTATTGGTGGCGCATTTGCTGGCTTTCGACCGTACGGGGCGGCGACAGGATCGTACCAATACCACCACCATGGGTTCGGTGGTGCGCCACTGCTTTCCTCGCGGACGGGCTACCCTTCCTTTCACGATCTCGAAGAGGAGGACGAGCTGATCGAGGAGGAGCAGCAACAGGAGGAGAAGCAGAAGAAACAGCAGCCGGCCCGGAACAACGACTGGGCCGAAGCGAACCGACAGGGAAGTCCAGCTAGTCACAAAAGTCAGGTTAGTGGCCGTCGTCGAGCGATGGAGAAAGTTTTTCCCTACCGAGACTAACATGTGTTCTCGTTTTTTTTTCTTCGCTTGCAGGACTCTGGGTTTTCGGACACCGAAACCTCACCGAATGCGGTCGGTGGCCACTCGAAGGGCAACGTCAGTAGTAATTTAAGTATCAACGAAAGTCAAAATGCGTCCGGGGAGAAGCTTACACCAAAGAGAAGCGTCGACGAGGAGCTGCTGTTTCAGAGGTCACCTTCGTTGAACAGTGGCGCGCCGACACCTCCGACCGTCATCCGGCGACCACTCCCCAAGCAGGAGACAGTGAACGCACCCCAGCAGACGGCGACCGGACGCCGGTTATCGTTCACCGAACCAACGAGCCTAACGTCGTCCATTGATTCGCAGGGGACGAAAGGAGAGTCTAGTCATCGGGATGGCGAGGGAAGTGTCCGGAGTGGTGGAAGTACATCGCTGAAGCGTGGCCGTGTCATCACGAAAAATAGCCGCGTGAAGCGGAACCTCAACGAACAGCTGAGCCACTCGAGCGAGGAGATGATCTCATTGGACGGAAGCGAACTGTCGGAGATGCTGAACCAAACGAATTGTTCGCCGGGACCGCAGGTTTCACTGGATGGAAGCTGTACCTCGGTCCCTGGGACACCGAAAGGGATCTTAAAGTCGATGGCAGGAACAAGTGGGTCCGATGCGAATAATAACCTCCATCAGAATGAAGCATTTAAAAGGGAAGGACGAGAACTTCCGACGTATGCCCAGCTCTATCCAGCTGGAACTTCAACACCGATCAAGCATCAGTCGAAGCTATACCGATCGCTCCCCCTTTCTCCATCACATCGAACAGCTAGCCCTCGAGAACTGCAACACATTAAACCCGCCAGTAGTCCTTCCGGATCAACAACGACCGTGGTGGAAAACTTCTACGACGAACTGGATCATCTAAGGGACTCCACTACGGCCAGTGAGCATGGCTTCAGCTACACCATCTACGACAATCCCTTACTAAACGGTCACACACCGGCCGTGCAGAGTTGGCTCGATGGGCTGAGGTTCGCGTGTCAAAGCGAGGTTATGTCGATCCTGCAGACAAAGTCTATCGCGGCGGAAGCGGGACGAACGACACGGATGACTTCGGCCGTTGCGGTGAAGATCATTCGCCACCTCCAGACGAAGGTGACCACGTTGCAGGGAGCGTTCGAGCGGGTGGAAAAACTCTTCGCCGCCATCAAACGTTATCAGTCCCAACAGGACAACGACGAGGATGACGAGGAGGATGAGAAGGAGATCTATCAGAAGGTGGCCCCGTTCGTGCACGGGCTGGCAAGCGATATCTACGAGTTTGTGCTGAAACAGAAGGGAAACGATTACTTCGGGCGCGAGCAGGTTGAGAAGGACGACCGACGGAAGTTCCTCGAGAACGCACAGTCGCTCGTGGACATGACGTCGGACTTGAGGGCAGCCGCAGCGAATGCGGAAGACTTCGATTACCGCTCGGTGGAGGAGGAGGTTCAGATCGTGAAGCGGTACTTCCTCATCACCGTGCGGTTGATCTTCAAGAACCTCGTGAAGGTGATCGTGGACACCGTCGAGACGGCCAAGTGTGATTTGATCCTGCGCTCGAACCTGAGCTACGTGGCGATGCTCTCGAACCTGGACTACAACGGGTTGGCCTCGTTGAACGATGCGTTCATCGCGAACTACACCGTCCGGGCGTTGCTGCTCGTGTGCGTCGAGTCGAAGTTTTCCTCCATTCGAGCGCTCGCGTTACGAGCCTTGGCCACCGTCTGCTCGACGACGGAAACGATCCGGCAGCTCGAACGTGCCGACGGGTTGGAAGTCCTCCGGGACATTCTGGTGGTCGATCAGAAGCAGCAGACAAATGGTGGAATCAATGAGCGGACGGAACCGGAACTGAGGGAAACCGTTTCGGTGTTGACGCAAATTACGGCACCCTGGCATGGGGAGGACCACCGGCTGGAGGGTTTGAAGCAGCACGTACACTCCATCGTTGAGGCGATAACCGGTAAGGAAGCTGATTATGTTGCGTACGAAGAACCTCGATTCGATTCCACTATGTTATTATTGAGGAGGAAGAATCCCTCTCCAAAGATTCCGTAGTTCTTTCGTGGTCAAACATATTGGATCTTTTTCTGGAGAAAGGATATCAAAGAGAAGCTCGATTTCTTGGAAGAAAGAATCAATCTCTCTGCTATGGGAATTCCTATCGAATCCCTACTGGAGAC
This sequence comes from Anopheles coustani, assembly GCF_943734705.1. NCBI lineage: Eukaryota > Metazoa > Arthropoda > Insecta > Diptera > Culicidae > Anopheles > Anopheles coustani. The sequence goes on from NC_071289.1 coordinate 4,624,988, forward strand.
TTCTGCCTTTCGTGCAATCATGTGCGGAATAGCTTCATTGACCTTTTCAAGGCCATTTCGTAGTGCTTATTTGACGCTAGTTTTCGAGGAAATGTGGCTGCTCGTTTCGAATGCTGCATATTTTCCGGGAAAAAAGAAACCGTGTTAGGCGCGTTAGCCTCATCCGGGCATGGCCTTGGTGGAATGCGTGGAATCAGAGACGAATCCTGATGGCTAGTTTGGCGAAATGGGTGGGATAAATAAATTCATTCTTCATGCGGCATCGCGAGCAATTTATGTAATAAGTTTCATAAATTCTCATCTTAAAATTCCAGTTCCCCCATTCCATCGCTTCTTATATGGCTTTCCATAGGGCTTTGGGGAAGGACGTTGGATTGCTGGAAGAAAAGTAATTGGATGGTACGATGATGGCAAAGATGATGCTTCCTTACACTCTCTTTCACACGCACTCACTTACATAACTTTAACGACCAATGATCCGCATTCTGCAGTTTATACGCGTCGTGCTGATCCAGCTTTTGAGCGCACGAAAATTACACTTCAGCGCCAGGATAAGGCTGTAAATTCTTAATTAGAGGAATTAACGGTTGTTGCCGGCTTAAAAGGAGCAAAAGAAACGGTCCATTTTACGACTTTCCCTTAGGCGTCTTCGGACACGCGCGAACTTGGTCAACAGAGTGTAGTTACGAAGCCCTTTCTCCCTCATTCCATACGTACGTAGATGTATTAATTTCAATTTTATTTCAATTTAATCTTTCGTTTCATTTCTTCTGCGCCGTGGCCTTGCGTCCTTTCCTCCGGTGGAATCATCATTATAAAATTCTGCAGAGATCATCGAGCGGACGACCTGCTGTCAAACGCTGCTCCTGTGCTCGGCCTGCCTGAACAACATGACGCGCATCGAACCGACGGCGGTCTACTCGCTGATGGCGCAGGATACGGTTGCCAAGCTGAAGACGGCCACCGAACAGCGTGGTCCCGGCACGTCCATCTTTCTCTACGTAAGTGTGCAACGTTAATCGCGCGGGTGGGAAACAGGCGAAAAAAATGGAAGCATTGGAAAGTGTCCATCCCGGTCCGGGTGTAATAAATGCCTTCGACGTTGCCCCGGAACGATGGATGTGTGTCCGCATGATTGGATGTCCTCCCCACCCTAATGGGGGTTTTTCCTCCTCTGTTTAGGAGCTGGTTTGAAACGCGGTTCTTTTTTCCTTGCTTGGACATGATGTGACTAAATAGAGATGAACGGTCGGTCAACTTTTCTCCACTCGGACAATGTGCTGCTCCACATGCAACGATGCGTCACGGATGATGATGCACTCGGTTGATTGTGACTGCACTGCGGAACCGAAGCCTCCGTTGTGGTGGAGGCACAATAAAGAGATACAGGAAGCCCAACCTAAACCTTGACGGGTTTTCCCCCTGGGGGTTGATTGATGTAATCAATTGAAGATGGTGCAGTTTTATGTTGAAGGGTTTTTTTTTGTTGTTGTCCTCCACCACCGGCACCAGATACTATCAGTCAATGCTAGTTTGTTTCGATGGTGCGATGAAAAATGGTCTTCCCACCATTGGCCGATGGGTGGTGGGAGTGAATTGATCGATTGCCTCGCCACCGTATGGACCATTCTGATCCCGGAACCGTGTGCGTTTTCCTTTTTCGCCTCATCCCCCTGATTGTTGAGTCGTCGATGAATTCATGCCTTGACGTGGAAGGATATATTGGCGTGAATTGATTCGTGTTTGATGGGAGGACATTAATCCGATCTGCAGGGCCAACCAACAAATTGGTTTGGCTCCCGGGGAACCGTTTTGGGGAAAAAAAGTTTTCAGAACCATGCCGCCTACGCTTTATTCCGGTACTAAAACGATTGCTTTCTATTTTCGTGCCCACAGGAACAATTCACCTCGATGCTGTACAACATGTCGGCCAACTGGAAGTGCCACCATCATCTCGCCAGCCGGCCGCTGGTCGCCTTCCTGGTGGCGCTCTTCAGCCAGAAGTTCTACGAGAAGCTCGCGAGCCGCACCGAGTCCGAGGCGCAGCGGAAAACGATCAAGAACATCCTGCACGTGCTGTCGCGGCTGATGAGCGGCGGCTGTCTGGTGGCCAGCTCGCCCGCCACGCTCGAGCTGCTCGAGACGACGCTGGTGCCGGTGTTCGCCCGGATCGAGCGCACGCTGGACGGTACCAGCGAACACTATCGCGACATCTCGTCCATCAATCGGTGGTTCAATGAAAGTGTCACCTCGCGCCACGGTTCGTCGCCCACGGTAGTGGTTCCGGTTGGCGAGCTGGCGAAGGACAACCGACAGCCGGTCGCTCCCCACATTACCCGGCTCACGGTGCGGCGCGATCCGGTGAACGGGGCGGTCATTACGCTGGATAAGAACCGGCACGAAAGTTACGTCTAACAGCAACGCCGGGCCAGAATCCTTTCTTCCAAATCCATGCGGCCCATGGGAAGGTGTCTGACAGACGACCAGAACCGGATTGAATTATTATCTTGCAAGCCCCCGAAATGAACAAGTTACGTGACGACGACCGTAGACGACGTCCAAAGGGCTTCGGAATCGTACGGGACAGTGAAACCGACGGGAAGAATCCCATGTGCCATAAGGTTCGTCGTTCGAACGCACGTACCGACGAACTAACGAACGAACGAACGGAACAATAGGGGAAAGTTTACGTGGCATGCCATGTATCCTTAGAGCGTTTGAGAAGGGAAAGGTACTGTGAAGACATACGACGGAGGAACCAATTCGTAGCCATAGAAATCAAGATCTGTTCATCTTTCGCAGGACACTTTCGTCCTAGAAGGCTTTGGAAAGAAGATTTGTGAGAATAGGATGTGCGTGTATTGTGTTGACGCACATGGTGTATGTATGTATGCTCTTGCGTTAGTCACCAGAGGATCTAATATATTCGTAGCTTATGGTTGTAATTTATTTCCAAAAAGAAGCTGTTGTACGTGAAAAGGGCACATGTTTATTGTAATATAAATGCGAACTGAATAGAAAAGGAAAATCGAATGACAAAATTGAACACTAATGAGGTTGCGTTGTTGTCATGAAGTGAAGTATGAAAGAAAAACTGAAACAAGATTATTATTGTAGACTTTTTTTTTTTGTTGGGTATGACCTTTCCAGAAACGAGCCACACAATGTTTCCTCCATTAATGCAAATAGGATTTCGTTTCTCATTTCCATATTTTGACGTTGATTTGCATATCATATCAATCGAGCGATATTTGATCATGGCATTGATTATGGGGGGGTTTGATTTTATCATGAAATCAAATATCATCTATATGGCAATTGATGTTTATTTTGATTTGCAAAAATTGTGTGCACACGAACCGGTGACAAAGGGAAGTTCCAAAGTCCCGTGAGGTTATTCCGTTTGAAATAGATCCATCCCAATTGGGCTCTGATTATTAATGTGTAAACGAACGAACTGGTCGACGATTTTCCTTTCAACAAGATAGCGGAAAATACTTTCACATATGTCCTGGTACTAAATAATAGAACAGAAGAATATGTTTTAGTTGGTTTCATTGGTTCGTTACTTTTATACAGATGATCTGCGACTTCGTATGCGGAAAAGCTTTTCATCACACTGGAATGGCCACCTTGGAGACTTCGTAACGGATATTTTAATGGAGAAAAGCGTGCGCGCATTGAAGGGGAAAGTTAATTCATAAATCAAATACTTTGCCGGTCGAAAAGTGCATCGGACGTTAATAGAAAAACTTCTCCTGAAAAGGTTTCTTTTGCTTTTGCGGATGCCCGGAGAAAAGTTGGAATTAAAAATGTTATAATTCATAGAGCAGTGGAACGAGAATAGTGTTTGTGTAAGCCATCATTTATTTTCAAAAGCTAGGAACAACTGTACGTTTTTCAATTACATGGGAAATTTTGTCGAGGTAACATATCGAATGGAAAATAGCAATGCTTCTTTCTCACAGGAAATTCATGTGTATGCATTTGATTTATTTCTGTGGGTTGATCGTATTGTTCAATTCCAGGCTTGCAGAAAAGAGGCTTTCGTCCTTTTCACCTTTCTCAGAAGAAACCCCGAACGTAAAATCCCACTTTTCCGAGGGACCGATTTTCATTTACGCTAGCGTAAAAGTAGTAACAAAGTGAAAGCCACCGTTGCAGCAAGTGGCTTTTCGTGTAATGGGCAATGAAATGAACAAACTTTCCTATTAAAACCCTCCCCCGCAACTACCTCCACTTTGTTGAGCGTTTGTGTGAAGGCGTTTTTTTTATCGGCGTCCGGTGGAAAAAGGGAAACCCACTATGCAGGGTTCGCAGGAATTGAGGTGAGTAATTGAGAGATTAAGAACACTCTGGGACAGCTTCCAACTCCGGTTTTCCAGTTTACCACCCCACTACCCATTGACACGGGGGCGTGGGAGTACAGGTGTAGATAGTAGGAAAAGTTTCCAAAGTGGAAAATATTGTGGCGTGGAGCAGAAAACGAAAACAGAATTCATTTAAAACTAGCGTCAACCTTTCCGCTGAGCGGTTGTTGCCTCACTGGGAGACATTTGGTAATGCAGACCTATCGTGCAGAAATGTTTATCAATCCGAAGTAATTGAAGTTCATTTATCCATATTGAACAAGGATGATTGGAGTAAAATAGTTAAAAATTGTTTCAAATTTTGATGCAAGATGAAATAACATGATAAATTGAGTTATTGCTGTGACTGGAAGTTTCTTTATTGATCACTTAGAAGCTGGAAACAACAGGGGTAAAATGGTCTTCTTCGAAAAGTTTTTGAACAGCTCCAAGTTTCTTTCAAGAAGTTCATAGAACAAATACTACCCGAACAGTTTAATTACTGTAATAAATTTATTGATCTTTTTCATTGGCTGACCTTTCTTCCTTGCTTTACTTGCTCTCCGTTTCCCGCAGTCTCGGCAACCTTTTCCAGTCTTTTCCCCGCGAGGACCTCACTCTTGTGTCGCTTTGTGGTAGGAATTTCAAAATAAATCTAGCCATTCCATTAATACTAGCGTCCGTCGATTCGTCCCACAATATTTAGCTCTTTTTTGTTCTCGTTACTGTCCTAAAGGTTCATTCCACACTTTTTTCGATCCTTTTTCGGTTAACAAGACGTAGGAAAATATTCAAATACTGTGCTGGCCCTTCCAATGTTCTAGTAAACGCACGAGGTCATATAAACCGGACGCACCTATCTCTACTAACCGATCGAGAGTCGAGTAATGGTATTTGAAAAATATATCTTTATATAATCTCATCTTACACGCTTAGCTATTAGTTAGTTTATCATTCAACAATCTCTTTGGCTTGTCCAAAACTCTGCCGCTAGTAGTTTCTCATGACAGTGGATCTATATTTTCTTGTTTCTTTCTCTCTCTCTATAGTTAAGTACGTATAACGTGAACTAATTCAATCGATTCTATTTGCATCTTCTTTTTAAAATGTTTCTGTAAATAAACGATTCTATTTTTCTTCTCGAACATTTCCCCGCTTTCGCGACCTCTTCGTAATCAGAGTTTGGTATTTAAAACTATAATTGATTCCATGTGAGTTTAGATGTTTAAAACGCTGTTCAAATCCGTTATGTAATCCTTATTTAACTCAAACTGCAATACTTCTGGTGGCATAATTCGATTCCAATATATTTTCTCTACCCCTCTTAACTTCACGTTGAATTCTTATCCCTGGTTGTTTCCCAACACGTGTATTTCCTCTTATTTTATCACAGTATCGTTTTAATGTTTACTTTCAAGTGAAGATTGTTTTAAATTCGAATTCTTGTTGCAATTAAAAAAAAAGGGTTGTTTTGTAAAACACTAAACGCATGCCTTAGAACTCTTTTCCGAAACTTAACGATTGTTACTTGATTGTGTATGGATTTGGTTATATTTCTTCTTGAGCTAAACTAAATTTGCTACTCGTTGATATTGGTTACATTCGGTGCGAAAGTTTATTGTTTGATTCGATGATTCGTTTGGATTACAGTAAGCAATCTCTCTGTGGTACTTGAACCCTTTAACTCTCTTTATGATACACCGTACATTCCCCTTCATGTGATGTGAATTATCGAAAGTCGTACGGCCTTCGATTGTGCGCTTTGGTAAACAAGAAAATAAACTCGCAATGTGGTGGAAAAAAGGGGAAAAATTCTTGCTGACAGTAAAACCAAAGTGCGTGTCGGAAGCACAACAATACTCTCCGGTTCCGGGAATGTGCGACAGCTGACGACAGTGCCAATAAAGCTCCCAATTAGGCCACATTAGCCGCAGCTTCGAAAGGGTGATTGCTTTCCATCAGCGCCAAACGACATGCGCTAATGGCGATTCCGAAGCGGAACACGATCACCCAACTGCAGTCTAGGTAAAGTGGACCGAATCGAATCGATAAGAAGTTTTCCGTTCCCTCCCTCCCACTTTCCGGGGGGGATCCAGGAAGTAGTTTATCGAAGTTATGCGTTCGAAGTTGGTGGGAAACTTCCGCTCATCCAAGCCCGAGCCTCACGTTCGCAAGGAACCGTGTAAGTGCTGTGGAAAAGAAAATAAAAGTCCCCGCGGGGAATGCGGATGTGAAGTTGTTCTTTGCCGTTTTTTGGCAGAAGAAAGCAAAAAGAAACTAAATTGATGCGATCGGACTAATTAAGCCGAAGCTTGGCCCACGAGCACGATCCGGGCTTTGGGCTAAAACTTTTGCATTAAAATGAAGATGCTTTCCCGAATGAAGATGAGGAAAACCGGGGCCCACACCGAGGGCCCTGTGTGTAGGTGTGTGTGTTCGTGTGCAGTTTGTTTTATGCTGCTGACCCGTGAAAGTTGGGCTGAATAATAAAAAATGGAACCTATGCACGCACGATTCGCTTTCGGTAGGAGTTTTCCTCGATGAAACAAAAAGTATTATCCTCTTCTTATGGTCTCTAGTCTGTGCGCGTGTTTGCGTGTGTATCTATTAGTGAAGTTGTTTTTTTCCAGTTTGTTTTTCGTTGTACGCATCATTTAGCACCAAAACGTTGAACAACCAAATACTGTTTTCCCCTCCACGTACTGCTTTTCCTTCAGTCCGGCGGACGATAGCCGGAGGTCTCGATGACGCTGACCGTGAGGGGCGGCATGGTGGCGGTGGCGGTGGACAGCGTGGTGGCCGGCTCGTTCCCATCGTCCTCGTCGTCGTCATCGATGTCGCTCGTGTGCCGGAAAAGCGGCAGATCGGTGCGTCGGAAAAGCGGCGGTCGGCGAAGGTGCGGCACGCGGGAACGGGGCACGGGGCAGGAGCAGCAACCGAGTGCGGTACTAATGGTGGCCCCTCCGGCGCCGGCGCCCCCCGCCACACCACCCGCAGTCGATCAGGTCGTGGCATCATTGGGGAAATCCTACATGGGTCGAATCGGTCGGTAAGGAATGGTTCTGAAAAAGGTGATCGTTTTGCCATTCGCCGGTGCATCGCGCATACATGATGGTGGTGGTGTGGAACACCCACACACACACACACGCGAACCCCATTTGTATTCAAGGGGGTCGAAACGGAATACACACAGAGCGGAAGGCAGCGGGCGGGCAGGCGGTTTATCGGCAGCATATAACGCAACATACGCCGAACAACGATAAACGCAACGAGAGCAACGAGAGAAAAGGGAAAATGGTAGGAAAAGAAGAGGAAAAACAAGAACAAGAGAAAAGAAAAAAAGAAACGCAACGATCATTGCAAATTTTGTCTGCTCGAAATTTGGTCACCAACACGGCGAAACGGCGACTAGCTACGGGCGCGACAACACAACAACACAAGACAACAACGGCATCCATATTTATGCGCTACGCTTCGCGGCCAATGGTTTTCACGCTTTTCCACGTGAGCTAGATGATTGTATCTATTACCAGGAGGAGATTGGAATGGGAGGAAAAAGGACCAAAAGCTACCAATTTCCATGAGTATGATTACTGTTGAAATTAAACTTTTCCAACGTTATGATGAAATGTAGTAAAAATTTGCAAAATGATTACCCCGGTTTGTTAGGAACATGTAAGTGCCAGGAGTAAAAGAATGAAGTAAAGAGGATAACAAGTACTGTTTTACTTACAATAATTTGGTTGAAGAAAATTAAAAAGTGGATATAAAAGTGTATAATGAAAATCTGTTTGAAGTTTCCAAATCAATACAATTGAATTTGAAAAAAGTAAGTATAGGAATTTATTAATTTGACAAATTCTAAAAAATTTACTGCTAATTATCGGTAGTGGTACTTTTTGTATTCTATTTTATGGTTTGAAAGTAATATTATAAAGAAACATTGTTTGCACACTCCAAAGTTAAGGTTTCACGATCAAAATCTGTTAAATATTATTTGGGAAATATTTGTACGGTTCTCAAATATAATTTGAGGTTAGAATTTCGGAGGAAAGGGTTTGAAGGAATTATGATGAGATGAAACGACATCTAGTGACAAAAAAGCATGCTCGCAAAAACCCGGAACTCACATTCACCTTCAACCCGTCCTCCCGGAGCGTGGCTTCCTCCGGCCGGACTCCGAACCGGCTCCCTGACCACAACCCTGACTACCGTCCCCTCTCGAAGGGGCCAAGCCTGCAGTCTTCGATTTCGCTCACCTCCGTGAGCTCACAGCATCCGCTCGTCGACGCCATCGTCGAGGGAGCGGGTCGTCGGCGAGGGGCAGTGCGTCGCCAGGGAGACGGTCGGTTTGTCCGCCGCGGCCCAGCAGAGCATGGCGTGCCGGAGCAGGGCCATGACGGAGCGCGGTCGCTGCGCAGGGCGGTCGTCGTCGCAGGTCGCAGGCGGCGTGGAAAAAAGTCGGAAAAGAAGCAACACATGCAGAGAAAAACACATGGAGCGAAAAGCGCTAATAGGAACGTTGGCCAAACATACACATACACACACGGAAGCGAAACAAGCGACTCGCGCGAGGTGGTGGGGAGGGTGGGGGTGGGGAGGGGGCTACTTACGTGCAGCGGGATGCGCTGGTTGAGGGACTTGTTCTTGTTCTTCTTGAAGGAGCAAAGGAGCAGCTCGCGCATGCCCTTCCGGAAGTTGCGGCTCAGGAAGGCGTACAGGAGCGGGTTCACGCCGGAGTTGAAGTACGTCACCAGGAAGGTTAGTGGCGTGAAGAGCGCATTAAAATTGGAGTCCCCTTTGTAGTCGGTGGACCTGAGAAGAAGGAAGACGAAAAACATGACCGAGTCCGTAAGAGCTCAATCAAATTGGAGAAAGTAAACAAAGCTCCACCAACATTGGAGGATAAGAAAACAAAGCGAAGTTCCAATGAGCAGGAAAAGTAAGTTGAGTGCTTTCAAGATCTTTATGCTCGCCATTAACTCACAAATAGAAAAGCACATTAAACCACTCTCCAAGTATCAGATCGTCATGAAAAACTAATTTATTACCGCTGGGAAAGTGTGTGCTTGTGGTTTAGTGCGTGTTCTTGGGGAAATTTTTCCACCACTAAGCCACCACGCGAGGTCTGACACTAAGTACTAAGCAATTGACAACAAGCGGTCCATATTTATCGAGCATTTTGAAGCCACTTTACTCACACATATATGTGTGTGTTTGTGAATGTTTTCGTTTAGAAAAGCTCTCGGTGATTAATATGCAAATAACTTTCGCGCACCATGCCCTTTCCCCGGGGGAAAACCCGCCTTCCGCAACTAATTGGAGGAATGTAAAGGGTGGGAAATTCTATGCGCTATGTTGCAATTGAGCGCATAAATTAGTGAATGCGCCCGAGCCGCAATGTTGGGCGGGTTTTAATTTAATCCTCATTATACCAAGCGAATAGATTGAAGTGATTTTTCAATTGAATTTCCCTCCCCCGATTTGAGGTTGGGCGAAGGGGGGTTTGTTATCATCCTATTATTGTTCGTGCCAGCTCGCTCACTCGCACCGGGAGTTGGTGACAGAAGGCCACTTAGTAACCACTAGGCCGGCTGCCGGTTTATGGCGAACGATTTAGATCGTTATCCTTCCCGGTCACTCCCGGTCCGCGGATGGAGCCGGGCCTGGGCCGGGCGTCGGCCCACCGGGTGGAGTGGGCCATAAAAATGAAATATGGATTCACTTTTGCGAGCAGCCATTAAGCCGTCACGCCGAGACGCCACTCACCAGTACTGCCACATCTTCCGCGCGTGGAACGGCAGGTTGCAGAGGGCGAACGTCAGCACGACCACCATCAGCATGCGGATGACGCCCCGCCGCGCCCGGAGCACGTTGTTGGACGAATGGGACACCTGCGTCAGCTGCGTTCCGTGCCGCTGGTGGAAGCTGTTCTGGGCCGGCCAGGTCGTCACCACCACCTTGTCCGATTCCACCGACACCTGTGTGAGAGGAGAGAGGGGAAGAAGAAGAAATGAAAATTCGCTCAGTTTCCCTGTCGGGAATGGGAAAGTTCTTTTTCTTATCTCACGTGGCACTGTCAGGCTGCTAAAACAATCGTAACGATTCCACACACGATTTTCCTATAACAAAGATAGGTCACCTAAACCTGGCATGATTTATGGAACGGGACTTTTGGAAGTGGAACTTTAACTTTAGCGTTAAAGTTTTAAATTCTAGTTTAGAGAATAAAAATATATCACTTGAAATTTAAATATGAAAAGTTTCCAGGCCATAGTTTGGAGACCCCTGCTCTAGATGAATAGAATAATAATCTGAATCCGTTCTTTAGACATAGTAAAAACAACGGATAAAAAGTATATTCCAGTACTCAGAACTCAAATAACAAACGTTCTTCAAGTGCATTACAGAGGATAGGAATCAGAACGACATAAAACATAGTCCACAAAGTAAAGAAATATTAAAATAAATAGTCGGAAAACAGCATACAGGGTTTTTTGCGAAAAAATTCAAGTTCCTCGCAAACTTTCTCCGATAAATTGGAGAACCTACGAAGGTTCCCTAAATGAATAGAAAAAAAATCTAAATCCTTTCGTTAGACATAGTAATAACAACAGATAAATAGTATATTCAAGCTCTCAGAACTCAAATAACAAAAGTTTTTCAAGCGCATTACAGAGCATAGGACTCACAACGACACAAAACATAGTCAACAAAGTAAAGAAATATGTAAACGAATTGCCGGAAAAGAGCATAAAGGTTTTTTTGTGAAAAAAATCAAGCAGTTCACGTTCCTCGCAAAACTTTCTCCGATAAATTGGAGAACCTACGAAGGTTCCCGAAGGGGTTTACGGTGGCCATCCCAGACACGTACCTGGCTCTCGGTGACTGCGGCATTCCGCTTGTCATATTTACTGCTCGGCTTCCGGTGGAAGTTGCTCGAGTAGCTCGACGAGGTCGTATTTTGCAGCGCGATGTGCCTTTCGAGACCTCGCGAGCTTTTCCACAGTGCGATCGCTATCCGGCTGTACAGGACCTTTTGGGGGGAGATGAAAAAACACACATGAAAACACCCGTTCCCGGAAATGGAAGCACGCCCGGGGAAAAGCCCACCGTCATGACCAGCAGCGGCAGCAGGTACAGCAACGCAAAGTTGATGATGTCGAACAGCTCCGAGTTGAACGCCTTCCGGTTGACGATGCAAATCGTCTCGAGCTGGTCGTCGCCGAGGTTGTTCGTGATGGTGCGCACGAAGATGAACTTCGGGATGGAGTAGACCGCGGACGTGATCCAAACGGCGACGATTACGAGCTGCAGAAGGGGGTTGAGAAGGAAAATGATTCTCGGGAACGTCGTAGGGGATGTCGTTGCCTCATGTGTCCAACAGCGAAAAGATTAGATTGCATTAGAATTTCAATAAAGCAGACATTTTGAAAGATTACTCCACAATGAACCGACGTAATGTGGATTGAAGTTTGTAAATCGTTAGTTCCAACCTCGTGAACATTGGATGTAAAAGGCAACAGCTTGTGTTGAGCCACCTTGGGGTTTATCTTTGTCATTGGCCCAGTGGAAACTCGTGTCATCAAACACATTCAACACTGATGCCGTAAAGTGTAGTAAAAATAAAAATAAACCAAGGAGAAAACGTGTTGCATTCGGAGGGAAAAGTAAGGAATCCTTCCTTCAAACACCACCAAGGCGAAACTTGCATCTTCGTGCCGGGCACAAATGCACCTACAAAAGGGAGCAACTAAGCTGATTACACTCCCCCCCTCCCCCTCCCAGTAACACACAAAGCCTTAGCGACCCTGCAGCGGGTGGAACATGCAAAAGCTCGCTGTGTTTGTGCCCGAGATTAGGCTCCGAATGGGAGCCAATGTGGATGCATTGGTGCATGCAACGGTACCAGTGTTTGGCTGGAAAAGACTGGGTTGGAGTTGTTTGCTTCGCCGCTTATCGATCTCGCCCGAAGACGTCGTCAAACGTCGCCGGGGAGGCCAATTGTGTGGTTGCGAGCGAACAAAGGCGCTCCGGTTCGAGGATCCCTACCCGACCGAAGGGGGGCCTAAAGGGTCACGTCCTTGGACGGAGGAGGGGGAGGCTTATCGATTGATTCGAGTCTGAATTGTGAGCAGCGATATACGGAACATTGGTTCCGTATCGGAATTGAACCTGACAAGAGTGGCTTGAGTGGCTGTTGAAAGGTAATTAATAGACTGAAGCCTTCCGGTGGGATTAAATCGGGTTTATCGAGATGTTTTGGTGGTTTATTTGTGGTTTATAATGCAATCTTGTTTAGTTTTTCAAGCAATCATTTGATTTACCTATTTATTTTGAGTATAGTTTAATTTTTTAAATAAAGTAATCATTTTTAACCAAAGACAATTAACAGACAGGTCGGGTCAAAGCTGTTTTTTGCTCCGCCATTGTTGTGACAGTTGGTTAAAAAAGTGTTTTCAAAAATTTCCAGCTTACTTGTGGGAGATCTCCGCCAAAATCTTCGCGAAATAGGTAGTTGGTAATTCTAGATCACAGTATCCATGGTCTTGTGGATAGAAACTGCTCTTCTGTGTGAAATCATGTGATATAGATCCTTTTGCTCGCTGTGATTGCCGAAATTAGGTGTGTTGGTCTGCCTTATACCCAGTCTTCCTCCAGAACATATTTTGAACGCCTCAACTCTTTGTTCTGTTGATGAAACATACCAAATTTGCAGTTTTACCCCACTTTCTTCGCTGTTCGTGAGAAGTAAACAACATTTCAACCAACTGTCAAAATTTTCCCCACGGTTTTCGGCTCGTTACATGGTATGCTGCGACCTGTCTTTTGATTGATCTTGTTTTTAATATCCTTTTTAGTTATTGCAGACAGTTGCACAAAATAAACAAGATAAAAGATTTAGGAAAAGAGAGAAGTAAATGCAATCATCACGATCATTCCGATTCTCGTGAAATAAATGCAACTTCCATCATGTTGATTCAAGAATGTATCGATAACCTTTTACACGGAAACCAACACCGACATTGACTTATTTCCGGTCGGTTCGGAAACTTGTAACGCATCTTCCAGCTTGGCACACTAGCAAAACATCGATTTCCCATTTCCGGGAAGACAGTTCCCCGCCGGTTTGCCGATATCTTGATTAATGTTGGACACCGACGCTCCAAACGTCTCTAACGTGGGTTGGGAGAGGGTGATCAATACTGCTCTCTTTTACTTTTCGATCAGCTTTCACCCGAATCGTGACACATGTCTTCCCTTCTGGGGCCGGGTTTGAGTAATGAACCGGTCTGCCGGAAGTATGCACCGGGGCTTTTTTTTTCCTTCCTTTCGTGGACTTACCCTTAGGCGGCGCGACGTCAGGATCTGCTTGCACGTGATCGGGTGGATGATGGCGAAGTACCGCTCCATGCAGATGACGACCAGGATGAATATCGAGGCCGTGTAGCTGAGCGAGTGCACGAATTGATACATCTTGCAGAGGAAGTCCCCAAACACCCAGCTGGGGAAGAAGAAAGGGTGGGAAGGAAGAGAGAGAGAGAGAAAGACACAGATAAGACGATGTCACTGACGTGCCGTCAATCGAGCTGAAACGAAGGCGAAACTCGCAAAGGATCGGAAGGAAGATGCTGACACATGACACATATTCCCGAGACCGGGAGTGGAGGTTTTCATATCATCATCATGATGTAACATCATCAGCACGCTCATCTTCAAACCGACTGGCACATTCCACATCTCGTTGCATGGTCGGTCATTGGGTGTAAAATTGAAATGGCGACGAAGTTGTGTGTGCCTCTGTTGTCTGCCTTATGTCTTCCAGCACCGACCACCAATAATGCTCGCTTATTTATGTAATTCCCCACACCCGGGGGGTGGAGAAGAATTTTATCACCTGACTACGAACACGCCGTTTGTGTTCAAACGAAGGTCGGGGTAGGTTTTTGCGCCCTGCGATTGTTTACAAGTTGGAGCATACTTCCGGCCGGACTGTGTTTACGCAGGCCGGCGTCTACGTTTGCCTTCGCTCCAAAGCGCTCCTTTACGAGCGATATTACGGCGAGAAAATTCATTGAGGGAAAGGAAATGAAAAAAAACCCACCCAGTGCCCGTTGGCAAACAAACAAAGTTAAAGGGAAAAGAAAATATACGCCTTTCCCCGTGGTGGGTGGAAAAACCATTTGCACCAAAGCCAAGGGCGATTTATTGATTGTGTGAAGTTTGAAACTCGAAGTCTGCTTCTTTTCCAACAAATCATATTTTGCCAATCTTGAAGGTAAACAGAAACAAACGAAAATGAATTGATTTACGCTTATCGACACTTTAAGTTCAAAGAAATTTGTGAACAAATTAAACATAGATAATGTTTTACTATGTATACTCAAACCGTATAGCGATTTTCTAATCCTTCTTAATTGCTTTCAAAAATCGAAGCTACACTAAATGCATGTAAAAACAAAGATAGACCCTCATTATGACAACGTTTCAACGGTAGATATGATTTATTTGATAAAGAAAAGAAATAAAAGCAAATCATTCCAGGTGAAACAATACACAAAACCGCGAAGCATGACTATAGCATGACTGCCACGTATCACAATGTTTATGTTACGGTTTTGCATATCACCTTCATCGGAATTTCCACCCTTTCCCCCCTTTTTCCGGGAAGAACAAAACGACTCACGACACGCCACAATCCCACCGTGAAACGAAAACCATAATGAAACGCTAAGCAGAGAACTGTATTATTTAGAAAGCGTATGAAAACAACCGCCACTACGCGTTACTCAAGAACGTTGGACTCATTTCCTTTCGCCCACCGACGACGCTTGTCACCGTTGTGCGCGATTTTCCCGGGCTAGAGAAACTGTATGGTGGAGACTGTGTTATCTTTACCTTTCCACACACTGCTATCTCTTTTTCCATGCTGGAGGGGCTACCGAAAACAACCTTATCAGGCCCACACTCCGAGTGGTGTCTTTGTGGCGTCATTATTTTCTACCGTGCGTTGCTGCAAAGTTTATTTTTCCGAGCGTGGAAACAGCGCGCAATTCGTGACATATGATGAAGTCCCTGGGGGAGGGAAGGCATTAAGGTTTTGGACTAAGATCTTCCTGGGATTTTTGGGAAGCTGGGAGGAACGGTTCGAGTAGGAAAGGATCGTAGAAGAGATCGTATTGTGGCGTAGTTTGAAGCACGTGCACTCGTATGAAGAGTGCCACTTCTCCACCATCTTCCCCACTTTGGGAAACAGTTGTGCCGGAAATTGGATACCGTCAATCTGGCGCTGCCGTAGCGTATTTCGCCTGACTTTAATTATGTTCGCTAATTAGATAGTAGGATTATGTTTTCCAGTAAAACGATCGCCCGAGCAGAAGGACTTGACTGTTGTATGTTGCTTGAAGCATTTGATGTGGCGTTTAAATCCCACTTCTGCAGGTCGACGGCTTCCGGAAGTTTTGGGAATCTGCAGCACGAGGCACACAACACGTGCCATAATTAATAACTTTTCCGACCTTGGCGTCTTTCGCCCCCCTCTTTCGATTCCTTCGCAATCACGAGCGTCATTAAGCATTAATAATTGAAGTAATTGTAACTTCTGCCCCGAAAGCCAGCCATCCTTGCCCCCCGAGTACGTCTCGCTTCGAAAGGAAAACCCGAGCGAAACTGACGCACCTTTCGAGAGCTTTCCCGTCGAAGTCGGGAAAATCTCTTCACATTCCGCTGCCAGCGATTTCGGTGACTGTTTTCCTCCGAAGTGGCCGCACGGGAAACGTAATTATTCCGCTACACCCTCGTCGCCAGAGTCGTCACGATTTGATTTTATTTCCACTCCATAAAACATTATCGATCGACTAAGGTTTCGACGAGACGTGCGAATTGGCGCCGTTTGTTCGTCCTCCGTGGCTTTCGTGGGGGAGCGAGGCAAGCGAGGCGGAAAATCAATTATTTCACCAAATTAAATGTCATCGGTGGAGTTCGGCGACAGCTGAAATCCCGACAAACTGCTGGCTGGGAATGAAATGTAATCTTATGGTGGATTTATTTCTGCGATATCAGCTTTCGGTGCCTTACGGAAAAGTTTACCCACATATAAATGATGCTTTAATAATTTTGCTTACGTATGGAAATATTTTTTGGATCAACCTGAAAACATCAAGAAGGCCGGGGAGGTGTTGTAGACCACTTACCTTTCTATCAGGTAAATTGTCAAATTTTGCATCACACAAAACACCCCGACGCAGAGGTCCGCCACGGCGAGGTTGGCGAGGAAGAAGTTGGTGATCGAGCGCAGCCTCCTGGAGAGCGTCACGACCAGGATGACGAGCAGGTTCCCTGAAAGAGTAACCAGAGGCACAGGGGAATGTTAGGCCGGGGGGGTTCATGAGATGGATCAACTGCTCGGGACAGACGTCCAGGAAAGGACGGCGCTTTGGGAAGCGGATGAAATTCGATGGAAATCCGCGTCGACTGGATCTGACACCTTATCGAAAATTCCGTTTTCAAGCGGAAGGACTGAACCTGAAAGGGAGGAACTGTCGCTGGGGCCTGAAAAGGGTTTAACGGGATGTTTCACGAGCCCGGGAAGAGTTGACTTCTAGCTTAAGAAAAGGAAAGTTTTCCCAGACCCAAAATCGGAGCACGCATGGAAGGAGCGAGATTGTTATTAGTTGGATTATTCTTTCCTCCTTGTTGCACATCGATGGACATTTTCACAAAGAAAGTCCCACCAGCAGCTCAACCTATCGGTCGATCGGTTCAGGTCATCAATGGTGCAACAAACCGAATAGAAAGGAAAGTTACCCACACTGAAATCCAAACAGAACGTTGGTTGGATGCTTTCGAACTCCCTTATCAGACCATCGTACACGTGTTAACATGTGCTAAGACATTGGAAAGGATGCCCCTATCACCTGGAAGAAACATCAAACACCACCGTATAACCCTCATATTTCTTCGCTAATGAAAAGTTTCCAGCTTAATCTGATCGCCAGAAAGAAAGTAAACCCTCGTCATTCGTCATTTATTGACAACAAAGTGTGGCTTTCGATTCGATGCAGAGAAATGATGGTCACTTTTGATTTGAATGAAGTTGTGATACATTTCACTTTCCTCTAAAACAATTGAACTAAAATCATTCGTTTGAAAGCTTCGTTTGTAACACAAATGAGAAAGTGGTAAATAGCCATCCGTTATCAGAAAACCGCTTGCTGGTGGTGTGTTTTTATTTTGAAACCGATAATAACAAAACCGTGGCCCAAGCTGGAGGTGATTGATAGGTTAATGAATTATAAACACACATGCTTGCAGGGGAGGGAAAACAAATCCGAATGAAACCTGCCCATAAAGCGCGTAAAGTGTAATTTAATTTAACCGCTCACATCTTCTTCAACACGCAAATAGTTCCGACTCGTTCCGGCTCGGTCGGGGTTTGGAAATAAAACAAACATCCATAAATCATGGCTCGCTTCAGTGGTGAGCTGTAATTGTTTTACCATACGCACAGAGAGAGAGATAGAGAGAGGTCGCGGGTTTTCCCTCCATTCGCATTCGCATTCCGGGAAGCGTTAAGTAGGGAGTAGGGATCCTTCCATAAATCATATCCGGCCAACATATTTGGCCACCGTGAAATGGCTGTTTATTCAAAGTTCATCGAACTGGGCGCGAGGACGCTGAGTGGCGTGGCACGGATTCATTTCCGTACCTATGCAATTTGCCTGTGTGTGTGTGGTAGGACATAATTGGCCTCGGGCTTAATGGAGGCCGCAATCGGCTAACCATAAATCAGCCTATCATCTCGCGGTCACCCGGTCGATAATGGCCACGCATTTTCCCGGGTCATTTTCCGACCACAATGAAGTGCTCATATCTTATACATAGCGCGAGCCATCCGTTGGCAAATCAATCGCTCATCAAAGTGTGCGTTGGCCGATCCGATGTTTGTCTTTGGGAAAACTTCAATGGGAAAAGTTTTTTCCGAGCAGCGAAACTCTATCGGTTATTTTCAATAAGGAATTTCTTGCGAACGAGACCTCAATCATACCTCGTGCGGGCTTTCCGGGTAATCGTGATTGCGCCGCGTTTCGATGGAAACGCATTTCGAGGCGATTGAATTTCCTTTCTTCGCGCCACTCGTGGAGGGAAATGAACTGAAGCATGACATAAATATGGCAATTGACGAGCCACACTTCGAGGAAGGGAAAAAGTTTACATGGAAAACACACAGACACACACACACAAAACCCGAAACCAAATCTCAAGCGATCGAGAAACAAAAACTAATAAATAATTCAGGCGGCAAGTTTTTCTTATTGATTAGTGTGGAAACGATTCCCTTCAATGCCAACGGTGTTTGGTGCGATTTGTGTTGTGTCCGCGTGCTTGGGCCGGCTTCGGCGGACGGCCATACATCAAAAAAGTACCGCCTCGATTGGTTTTCTGGGCTGGAGGGAAGAAAAATGGCTTCCGGTTTGCTGGTAAATTGGATTTATTCTCCCAAACATCGATCGAAGTTTGATAAGGATAATTGGATAGCGAAAGTCGTGAGGTAAATAAACAATGTGTACTGGATGAAGGAAGGAGAGTGGAAAAGTTTCTTAAGCGCCCGGGAGCAACGAGGGATCACATTCCAGAAAGATATTTGCTGTACTGTTCAGGTTCGTAATGGAGCTCTCGACAAGTTTGAACACATCCACTGATAAGTTGACAGAAAAGGCACTTATCTAGTGCATCTTTTGTTGATTTGTAGAATTAGGCTTTCAATTATGTTCATCTAGGCTAGTTTTAAGTTTTTCATCTTATTTCAGATAGTTTTTAGAAGAGTCTTTCTATTTTATTTTGTTCTGAAGATTTAAAGTTCTTCTAAGTCTTGAGTGGTCTGAAATGAAATCAAAAAACTTATATTTAATTAAACAAGCTTTTGTTGGCTTCACTTACCGAAAAAGCAACAGCAGAACACTAGCGAGTAGAGCGTGATGAAAATGACCCTCACGTCGGTCCGATCGAAGATGAACTCCTTGTGCACGAAGTTCGGAAACGGAAGCGTCGAGTTGGCGGACGTCGCTGGCCCGGCTCCCCCGAGCCCAAACTCCAGCGATCCGTTCACCCCCAACAGGGTGGTGGTGGTGAGCAGCGGGACGCCCGATCCGTTCACGAGTCCGAGCGAAACGTTGGCGGTGGACAGATTTCCCGGCGCAAACGATATGGCGGAAGCATTTTCCGCACCGTGGGTGGCATTTCCCGACAGCAGCAGCCCACCACCCCCCACCGAGGAGCCCAGCTCACCGAGCAGGAGCTGCCCGCTGGAGCTGAGGAAATTCATCACCGAGAGCGTCCCCTGGGTGGCGCTGGCCGATCCGTTCACCGGAAAAGTCCCGTTGGGAAAGTCTATCATTTCGTAATTCGCGTCGTGACTTTTTTTTTGTCTCGGCGCGCTTTTTTTTTGTGTGTGCTTTTCTGCTGGTAAGGAACACTTTTCCACTTCACACCACACCGTGCCGGTGGAAAACGGTGATTGACGATGGGCTGAACGGCTGCATTTCCTCGCCACCGGGTGGGAAAAGACCACCGGCACGTTGCACGACCTGGCTTCACTGGTCTGGTAACCACTTGTTTGCGTTTTCCTGCTAATGGAGGGTTTTAATCAGCCCCACACACACACCGTTTATGAAGCCAAGCTGAGTAATTGAGTGAAATGATTTTCCATTCCAGCAAAACGCAGCTGTCATAATGGCAGCCGTCGGGTTTTTATAGGCGGTTCCCCTTCCTGATGGTTGTCCTCCAAACACTGGATTACCGGTAATTGAATGGATTATCTGTAGAGAGAAAGGGAGAAGAAGAAGAAGGGAAATAGAGAAAACGGAAATGAGCGAGAAAGAAGTCTAGTGAAACCACCCTGCTGTAAGCTTTTCGGGTGGAAAATATTAAAGCATTCGCGCCACTCGTCGATGGAGGCGCCTGGTTGTTCTCGAAAAGAAAGCGAAACAAAAAGACACACACGTGGGAAACTTCACCAACGACGATGACGATAACGATGATAACGAACGCCCGGGGTAGGGTAATGAAAATTTAATTTCATTATTTCACTTCCTCCCATGACGACGGCCCATGCGGTGTGTTGTTTTTCACCAGCAGCGAAATGAAAACGAATCGATGGATTCCTTCCACTGGGGGGCAGGGAAAAAGGGAAAAGGAGGAAATGTTTTCATACGCACATGCAGTGGGTCAGTGGAACGCGAATGGAGGGGAGAGAGACGGAGTAACAATGTCAGCCATGTGCGGCCAATCGGAATGTTTGTGAAAGTTTGTTTTCTTTTCTTCCCCGTACATTTATTTCCCGGATGTTGAACGTTCCGGGAAAGGAAATGAGGCTCCTGTGGGAGGAGCAGGAGCGGGGGCGATATATCATTTTGGGGAAAATAAACGATATGGAAGAAGGGAGCAACATAAACTTCAGCTCGAAATTTTTCATATGCCCTTCAATATTTCATGGTGTGCATAAATGTGTTGAAAAAACGCGTATGTTTTTCTGACACGTTAAAAACATACATCTTTGACTGATATGTTTCTCATCGTAATAATTTAATGATCGAAATACTTGATTCATATCTTTACAAATTCTTTTATGTGTGCTCCATCTTGATAGTTGAGAATCGTAAACATCACAATGGAAAAAGTGTGTCACATCCGCTGAAGGGCTGAACTTTTCCATCCCAGTTTTATGTGGAGGGTCGATACTGCTAGCGTTATTTTTATTGCTGTCTATTTCCTGTTTGGGGCCTCGTGCTATTTTTTTTCTTTTGCCCCATACACCAGCCTATAAAACATAATACCATTGCTTCCGTTCGAAATGTTGGACGAAGTTCGCCTCAATTCGGCTCACTAGGCAGGCATAATAATTTACTCGCTGTTCCGTACGACACTGTTTTCTTATGGCTTACTTTTCCGCCCCGCGGGACGGAGAGAATGGAAATACGAGAATGATTTATATTTAGGCGTGTAGAGAACTCGTCTTCGGCTGGTTTTGATACGTGAAGGAGCTACAAGGTTATTGCGTTGGAAAAGGAGGCGGAGATAGTATGCCGTTGCTCCATCTTCACAACTCCAGCGTCTTCCAAGAGTATGTGCTCATGGTTGGTGGTTTTCCTTCCGGACGATCCTTTTCTTACCACATAACTCATCGTCCCGCTTGGCATTCGACCCACGATGCTCTCGAGCATCAGAGCAACGATCCAGCGGGCTACGATGACATCACCACCGCAAGACGTCTTCGCCCTTTGGATAATGATTTGTGACAGGTTTTTCGCATGGGAAGAAGCTTTTTGCGACGTTTGGCCTCAACGAGTTCCATGGCCTCTTGGTAGTTTTCGTTGGCGATTCACCCATGCGGTTAAGGGTTACCAGCGTACGTGGTTTTCCTTCGCATTTTCCACCCCAAAAAGT
The DNA here is from genome assembly GCF_943734705.1 of Anopheles coustani. Classification (NCBI taxonomy): domain Eukaryota; kingdom Metazoa; phylum Arthropoda; class Insecta; order Diptera; family Culicidae; genus Anopheles; species Anopheles coustani. The sequence continues at coordinate 4,646,782 of NC_071289.1, forward strand.
GGATGGTAGATCACGGGATGAAGCGGGAATGAATTACCCTGATCTCATCTTCACGTCACGATCCATTCCGAGAGACACTAACTGGAAGATTACAACCATCAAGGAGATGTACCACGACAAGGGACATATTCTTGGGTAGAAACCCGAAAAGAACATGAATTGTTGAGGCTGTAAATGTAAGGCTAAATAAAGTTATATTAAACACAGTTAACCTTATGTTTGCGCTAAGTTGAAAACCAAAACTCCTCCGGAAAATTTTAATCAAAAACAAACCCGAAAAGTGAACGACTCCCGAAAGCACTCAAACACAATCACTAAGTCAATCATAAGTCAACGGCGTCAGCAAACCTGCCATCGACGGAAAATGATGAACAACTTTGCCAACTTTCGCCGTCCGGACTTCCAACTGGGCCTCATTAATATCGTCAGGAAAATTTATCGAACCGTTCTCCACCAAAGCTGTCTATTATGGCCTTTTAGAATGGTTTCCTTTTTCCTTTTATTCCGGCACGTCATGTTTGCTTAGGTGTCTGGAGCTCGTGTTCTATCTTTTATTCATGCTCTCGGTGTGATGGTCATTAGGTGGAAAGTAGAATTTTCAATGTCTTTTCCGCTTCTTTCCATTCTAGAATGTTAAGCGATTTTAATTTAATTTTTAAAATAGTGAAAGAGAAACCCAAGTTTAGTTACTGACTAAAGAAATCCATCTTTAAACTCGTCCCGTTTGGGATCGGGAAAATAATCGCTCCTCTCGACCGAAAGTCATTGCAAATGCGGGTTTTTTCGTCCCCTCGTTTACGCTTCATTTGAGCATCAAATTGCATCCTTTCGGTGGGAGAAAACGGCATTCTCCCGGGATCTCGGTCGGTCGAAGACAGTGAAATTGATCGTTAAATTCCTGCACGATAATACATCTTCGGTTGACAGAGAGAGAAAGAGCGAGAGAACAAAAAGACAGATGGGTTGTCTTAAAGGGGCTAAAGCTAAAGTCCTGAGGAAACCCGTTCGTTTGAAACCACATCAACATCGATTGAACGAACGCTCCGGTTGGATTGACAGAACGGATCAACCTTCTACAGCTTGATGGTAATTGTTTTGGTGCCATTTAAAAACCAAAATCCCCAAAGGAAAGCAATTGATGGGTCGTTTGTTTCGTCAAGTTTCGTTGAAGAAAACGCTTCGGGGTAACCTTTAGCCTTCAATTAAGCTGCCACGAGTTGAGAAACATTATCTAAGGGTTTGGTTTTCCACTTGACGTCATTCAGTTCATCCTTCTTTTATGTCGTAGTTAAGAATATTTTCGTAGGACAAAGAATTATAAAAACATCCAGGAAAAGGCTACAACAGTTGTAAATCAATTTAACTGAATCTGCAACAAAATTATAGTTAAATTACAAACAAATGTAATGTCATTAGGGTAGTAGAGGCTTAAAATTAAACATAACATTAAAGGAAGACATGTGTGTATTTAATTTCTTTGAGAACATCAACAAATGTTTCCACCGGATTGAACTTTCAAACAAACTCTCACGTTAAAGCTGGTTGTTTATTTAACTTAACGCTTGCAGCCGAGCCCGATGTTAAAGTGCCGATACATTCGCAAATGGCACTTTTTACGATTGCCCCCCGGGCAGATGCAGCGGTCGAGTGCGAGCACTCTGCGGGAAAACCCTCGCTAATTTCCACACCGGCGGTTGCGTTGATCATAAACGACTTCTGGGTTCGACCATTCGGAACGCAAAAAATGTTAAGAAAACCAGGCCAATAAACCTCCAACATCGTACGCCGCTGGCGATTTTAACGTCTGTTCCAGACAAGAAAGGGTCCAGCCTAAGGAAAACGCACCCGAACGGGGCAAGGAATGGCCGGTTCGGTTGGGATCGTAAACACCACGTCTGGACCGAACCCTGGCCCGTGCGGAAAAAAGGTAGGCAAAAATGATCTGTTTACTGGTTCACATCGAGTACCGCATCGTGGACCGATCTTCACGACGGCCGATGAATGAAATGTGGAACGCGGGTGGGGAAAACGCTGCGTGGGTCGTTTTCCATACTTCTCTTTTTCAGTTTGCGGTTTTCAAACGAAAAAGAAATATCCACTGTGGCAAGATGGATGAAAAGTGGAGCCAAAAGAAAGTTACCTACGTCTAAATATACATCTATCAGAGGCCTGGGGGATTTTCCCGGCCACTCGAGGCGGCCCATTTTCACCGCGTCCGATCAATTGATCGATGGTTTGTTGGCTTCGTGTTTCATCCGAGCCGTCCCAAAGCCGAAGGTGAACGTTATCCCACATTAAGATGTCCTATAAATCCCGTCCAATCGCTACAAGAAAGTCTAAACCGATCGTTTACCGCGAAAGTTTCTCCAATATAGTTCGAAAACAAATATATGGACTAATCAATTTGCTTCACTCTCTGACTCATTCCCCGCGAAAAGCAGCGCCAAGAAAAATCGTAAATCCGACCCCGAAAAATTTATCTGTGCTCAGTGGGAATGCAATACGTATTGCATCGGAAAACCGTAACCCCTTACCATCCCTCCTGGCAGACGTCCAAAGAAAATCGTTTGTCTTTCACCAACGAGACCAGAAGGCACAAAACCGCCCGCCATCTGAAGAGGTCATTTATTTTCATCTGTTCAGTGCAGTCAATCATTGTTTAAAAGGAAAGTGCAACGGTTGGTGTATTTGATAGCATCGCATGTGCACGTGTGTGAGTGGGCGTCACTCTTCCATCATGGAGAGAAGATAAACTTGTCTTGAAGCTATAAAATGCAGACGGGCGGATTGAGATGTTGAGCACGTTCTGTTAAATAAATTGAATCGAGTAAAAGTCATCCCAAACTCCCGAGTAAATAAGGAGTGGCGACATGTTTAGAATCAAACAAGTTACTTTATTTAATATTTACCAACTGAATGAATGAAATATGAGTTCAAGCAAGGTACCTTTCTTAAGTTAAATGATCTGGAAAACAACACACGATCTTCGCTTCATCGAATCCTACATTTGAAAATAATACAGAAACAAGACAAGAGGAAAGGAATGTTGACTCATTGGAACGTTAAACTAATTCAAAACCCGGTAAAAATAGATCACTTTCATGCTATCGAGTTACGTGCGGTATGGCGTCACGAAACCTGGCATGCACTTGAGGCGTACCGATCTCCCCCCATCTATCCCCTTCACCCGCGATGGCCATGAGTTGAACATTAGTGAATCCTTGGCGAACATTCCTTCACCCTTTTCGAGTACGATTTGCGACTTTAAGCGGTATCCTAATAAAAGTTAATCTCTGCTCTGCTCGGTGTGGATTAAATTACATTCCTCTAATGTAAGGGTTTGTTCGAGTCTTGGGGAAAACTAGGGGGCTCACAAGTGATTGCATATTTACTGCACTTTTGCCATGGAAGGGAAAGAGATTGTAAATTGCATCAAAGCTTTTAAGGGGGCCTATGAATTAAAATATTACCGCTAGAAATGTGAATTACGTCAGTGAAAATTCCTTTCGCTTTGAAACGTCCACCCTAAATCATGATCGCATCCACATGCTGACCCAAACCATCGTTCTTCGTTTGATGCCAGATGCTTTTGAGAAGGCCAGAATTTTCAACTTTGCAACTTTGTTGTGATTGATAAGCAGCAGCTTGGTTGTCGAGAGGAAATCCCATCCCGGGTCTTTGAAAAGTCGGCGAACAATGGATCGAAACCAGCTGCCGACGTGTCATAGGCTGGGAAGGCCGTCTGAAAAATCGCTCCCAACTTCGGTCGGGAAATGGGAAAAGAAAATGAATTCATCTTCGACCCATGCTGATTGACGGATCGTGTGACGCCGACCGACAGCGGGCGGGCTCGGAAAAATTGCACAGGGACATTTTTGTTTTGTTTTGCCGATCGAAATTCCCATCCCCGAAAAAGGCATTGACGGACGGATGGACGTTGGACTCTTCACGCCCGACTGACGCCGTGGAAGCGTGACAGTTTTGCATAATGCCGAAATTACTTCCAGCATGAACGAAGCGACGAGGGGGGATTTTGTTTACCGATGTTTTGCATGTTGATGTGGAGCCAGTGTGGAGGGAAGTGCCGTAATTTTAAATGAAGTGTCTTGTTAGTGAAAGGATTGGGACATCCATCTTTTACCATTCGTTCCCCGACACGCGTTTTTCATCGGCACGTCAACGTGTTAGCTTGTTTATAGCCGAACGTCAGACTTTCATTTTCCTGGAAACGAATGAATTGAATCAGCTCTATCAAAATTATGACATACATGACGTCTCGCAATAATTTCCCTCACATTTTCATCTACACGACCGAGGAAACCGGCTGGCATGTATCTGGCTGGTTCGGACTGGCATGTGGCTTTGTTGACTATGCATTGCTAAAAGACCGTCTCCAGTGAAGGCAATTTCCACGAAAGGGTGAAGAATGTCTTGGCACGTGTACTCCTTGAAGATCCATGCTTTTCCAACTTGGATAGATTTATTTCACCTTAGTTACTCGTCCATTTTCTTTAGTTGGCCGGCAAATCGTGTACGAACACAACACCACGCACCGAACATATCGATTTTGATTTGAAACTTCAACGTTCCGCCGGCAATAAACCGCGCTGGTATGAATTTTACGAGCGAGTGAATTTGCTGTAAGCGTAAATATTGTGAATTTGTTTTATGATTTATTTTTGTTAAGTCTATTCGGGCCGGGTTGATGGAAAAGATCAACTCTGGAAGACAAGCTGCCATAACCTTGCTGGAGTCATAAATCATCAGAGAGTGAAGCCGACCCGCAAACATAAACGTCAAAGCGATATAGTGTTTAGGTTAGTAATAACTCCGTAAATCAATCGTTAAAATGAATATTTCAAAGTCGGCATCGGGTGTTGTAATGTATGTCGAGAGCATCGAATGGCGTGAGAAAATATATAAACAGTTACTTACATTGTTGGAAAAGTTTACATCCAAATGTTAACCGGTTTGCCTGATCATCTTTTAGTGTTTCAAAGTGATCTAATCATTAATGAATGGCAACATTTATTACCCTCCCTCGGTAAGAAGTGGCTTAAACTAATCCCTTGCAAATGGATTATTCTCCTCGTGTAAACTTGTCGTGCGTTTAGAATTTCCTCCGAGCGCTCGATTTTCCACCGTACGGCATGAGACTTGTGGACGAAACATGTTGCATGTATATTATAAGCATGTTTAGTGTGCTTGTCTTGAGCGAAAGTGCACTTATGATGCTCCGGGGAAATTTGGGAAATTGTTTTGGCGAACAACGAACCAACAGCAATGGTAGCATTGTAGCAAATCGGTTCGCTTCAGCGATACGTTGTGGAAGTCCCGTGGGTCATAATAATCTAAAACGTGTTTGCGAAGGATGGGGTTTTGTTTGAGTTTATGAAGCATCGAAATATGGCTAAATCCCAAGGGTTTATTATAGTTCTTGGCAGCGACGTATCTCAGCTTGAAGGGTTGTCGGGATTTTATTTGAAAATAAACTCATCTAAGTTTAATTGAGAATAACAGTGTGTCAGAAAGTTGAGCAACTTATTTCACACGTGATTGTTAATTTCTACGAACGAAAATTGTCACTTTACATTCTTCTTACACTTTTCTGTCTCAAATTATCTCCAACCAATTGCTTGCACGATAGGAATTTCCCGACGGAAAACGGAAGTTGAATGCGAATTTAATTAATTCTGCTTAATGGAGCTCGCTCACTCACAAGTGGTCTCTTCTAGAATCCCCCTGTTCTAACCGGTGCATGTGTGATATTTAATGCCCGCCTTCCAGCTCGTCACATCTTTCCACTAATTTCCCACTCGTTCCACGAAAGGCGACAACGTGGAACCGATGAGATAATTAGATTGAGCTCGACAAACCCTCCCCAAGGAGACACCCTACGGAAACACATGTTGGGCGAGATTATAATCAATCCATGCAACGACGAGTACGTCAAACGCTCTCGCTTCTTCGAATCGGCCTTCCCCCAGACCCCGAGCCCGACCTTCCGCCTCTTCCATATGATTAGATGAAGTCGCGAAAATTATACTAATCGACGCCGATGTACGATGAGCGTTCTCGATCGAGCGTTAATCGATGATCTTTTGATAATCCCTTCTCGCAGCCGGGTCGGGGCCGGTCGGGTTCGACTGATGATAGTGAAGACGTCGTCAATTTGCTTCCCACGGGCCCCAAGCAAGATGGCTGGGAGGCGATTGGAGAAAGGGTCGGTGATGAAACGATGGCGATGTTTTGCTTCGACTTGTCGTGCAAATTGAAACGCGATCCGTGTCGGGTGATATGGAAATTTTACTTCCGCACTACGAATCGTAAACAGTGTCATTTCCATTTTTAGCACCACGAGAGACCGTCGTTGACGTGTGCATCCGCATTCAATTCTGCAACAATTCGTATGCACCCGGCTGCAGTTGGCTGTTGCCCTCAATTGCAACGATGCTCTGGCAGCTCTATTACATCCGATTGGAGTCGATTGCCATGTCCTTTGCCGGCGTTTTAATTGTTTCGCCGAGGAAAAACAGTGTCGTGATGTGCCTCCAACGTGCATCATCATTCACTCAATCAAGCACCTCGATGCGGACGGGGAAAACACGAGTGGGGGGGGAGTAAAAGCAACATCGGTCGATAAATTATTCATCCCGACATCGACAGCTAGAAAACAAACCACTTGAATCTCGGGAACCGCTCGGCTTGATGGTATGCAAAACAGTTTAATTTAGTCATTACTGCTACCAAGTGACCCGAAAAATGGCGGGCCGTCGGAGTGACAGAAGGAAAACATTCAATATGGCGCTATAATGCGACCTTCGGGGGCAAATGGAAGCAATTAATTAGTGGTCCATTGTTCGCAGGGGAAAATTTAAGTACGTTTTAATATCATTAAATCGAAATTGGTTGAGCTTTTCCCTTCATCAAAGAGGGGAGGTGTTAATAAATACAATTTCCAAGTCAATAAATATCCTAACTGGATATCAGATTAATCATCTTAGTAGGCAGTAATTGCAAGCTTATTAATCATAACAACATCAGCCTATGATAATCTCACCCATCGTCTCAACTCAATATAAGATCGAATCTCGCTCCAGCAACTTTAAGGAATCTTATATTAACGACTCATCAGCCGAGAGAACGAACTGGCACGGTTCGTTGACCAATTCGCGCAATTTTCCCGGCTGCCCAAATTGGCGTAATAAATCAATCGAAAAGCAGTCGGCAAGAAAATCAAAGGCCAACAACGATATTAATCGCGGCGAAAATTTGGGTCCACGCAGATTGTGGGGAAACAATTTGCCGGGAAACCGAGGCCCGACCGATGTTTCCGCAGAGACCGCCATTTAGTTCCCAATCGAGCACGTGGCGTCTCGATGGCAACGGCGGGCTTCAAACGAAAGCTTTCAAACGGCTTCGGATTCAAATTTGAATCAGTTTTTCAGAATATGGGTTGGAAAGTTGATATCATCGATGTAGGATCTGATGAAGGTCGATGTAGGAAAATCTGATCATACTCATCACTTTTCACGCCAGAAAAATCATGTCCTTTGTAAATATATTTATCGGTGAATTGCCACTGTACAAAACAAACACCGATGTAGCGATTGAGCAAGGAAAACTGCTGTCCAAGCATCAACAAATATTCCTCGTTATAATCACACTCCGATGGAAAAGGATCGCTCGAACATGTGTCTGAAATTGCTCGTATGTAATGACGGTTGTCGGAAAACTACGGCTGTTTCCCACATGCTGCATAAAATAACCGTTAAAACAATAATCGCTGCTTATTTGTTCTGCCTGACACTGAACCGAACCCGAAACGGGAAAGAACTTTTCCGCCCGCCCGAGGGTTGTCCAGTCGGGGTCTGCCCCAACGAGGCCATTGTTAGCTTCGAACATTAATTTTCATGACCATACCCAAAGCACACACACCATAATGCACCATACTGCAGCATCACATACATACATACGTCCAGTGATTTTTCCCGCCCGGCGAAACGACAAAGTTTTTCCGCGCCCTGTCCACTTTCTGGGAGGAGGAGGAGAATGTTGATCTTTACAACCGAGTGTGGGGAGCCGTTTCGTGGACGTGGCACGGTTCGGGAGTTCTATGCACCGGAAAAAGTTTGGTGGGAAAGCGAAATATTTATCGTTGTAGTTTTCCGACGCGCGTCTGCTAACTGTCAACGGAGCATGTTGGTGGTGCATTTATTTTCCATCGTTTTCCCTTCGCACTGGTAGGATTTCGCCCGTAAACGTTCGCTCACCTTCAGTTGATTACACATGAGTAACAATTCTAAATAAAAGTCAATCTAGATGTGGTAAATTGAAGATGAAATTCCAAAAAAAGTTTAATCGTAAGATAAGTTTCGAAAGAGTGTTTAAATTTATCTGGAACACTTCAAATTTTAGTATTGATAATTGCAGCAAATGTTTTACTACGGATAAGCGTTGTGTATTGTTCGTATGTTTTGTTGACAAAACGAAACAAAATAACAAACAGCTCACCAAAATCCACCATTCCTAACTTGAGGAATTATTTCTTGAAACCATCGGAACTTCCAGAAAATCTTTCGCATTTCCCCCACTCAAAGAAAGGATCCCGCAATAAAAGCTGGAGAGGATTTGTAGCGGATGAAGTGAACTCAATAAGATCCGTTATCGGGAAAAGGTTGTTGATATTTATGGGTGAAAAGTTGGTCGCCTTGGTGCGTGTTAAAGCTAAGCGTTCCAAAACACCCCAGCGTCGGAATGTTTACGAAGCTCGCTGGCGTTTTGTTCATCGTCGGATTTGGCACCGACTCCCGGGGGGAAGCACGCCGATGGATGGTAAAGATTGTGATTTTCATGAACCATCTGCCAGTCGTACGCCAGGGGGGAATGGGGAAAATTATTATTGATACAATTTATGGTTTTTCGCATCCGGTTTGGGTCGCGGAATCAGTTTTGGGGCGGTCGATAAATTGCTCAAAATCGGACGCCACTCGGAAGCTCTTATGGAACCATCAAGAAACGTTGGCTCAAGGCAACGTGCTTCCGGCTTTCAACAGTTTGTTTCAAAGTGTTTTGAAGGATATAAATATAAATGAGAATAAATGGTCAACACTCCTGTGGAATTTAAACTCTCGCAAAAAAAAATGGCTGCCGGGAAAACAATTCACTTTTTCCAGCCCGTTATGGCGTAGGTAACTTGTTCGAAATTTTACCCTTTTGCCCTTGCACTTTCCCCTGGTGGTAATTATTCATCGCATAAGTTGGTCGTACGTTTCAACGTTCTAGGAATAACTCATAACGGTCCCTCGGTTACATCGTAAAATAAAAAGGCATCACAAGAGCGCGTTTATAACCTCTTCTGCCGCAAAGTCATTCGCTTGAAGTTGAGCTATTTTTAGCAGCAAACATATATCCTGTGGCGCGTAATTGTATAACCTTTTTGCTATCGTAACGTCGAACGTACCGATTACATTTTCCATTACATTTACCGGCATCGATTAAACATGCTCGTGGAGCAGCGGGAGTTCCGGAGAAAAGTGAGCTCTTACCAACACGGTGTAATAATAAAATCTGACAAAAAGGCCCAAATTGCCAAGTACCCTTCAACCTACGTCGAAAGCGGAAGGTAAAGTTACTGACGTTGTTTCAAGAAGGAAACGGGATAAAAAATCCTCATTACAAAATGGATTCAGCGAGGAAAAGCGGATCCATTTGCTTTGAGGTCTCTTTCTTCAAATATCCACCATAAGCAAATGCTCCTAAGCACGGGTGTATCGTCCGTGGATCCCCGCGAACCAGTTGTCTAAAAAGGGTTAGAAAGTTTTCCATGCAATAATCCTTTTAAGTATCCTTACCAGTGGCGAAAAAAATAAATAAACAGTTCTCGGTTAAAAGCAACTTTAGGGTCGTTATTTTTATTATCAGCCCTAATTACACATCCCCTCTTATCGCATAACATAATCGCGCTTGGAAAATCTAAACCATTCCCGAGCAACGGACTACTGATTCAAGCGAAATGGCATTAAAATATTTATCTTCACGCCGGACAGCTTGGTTTCCAACGCAATCTGCAAACCGGTTGCGGTTAGTAGGTTAAAGGATTAAGAAGAGAGGATGCCTTTTTCCCAAATTTCCCGAAGTGAAGTATGTGTTACGTTGCGCAATATTTGCTCAAAGGTATACATGTAAAGTTACAAAGGCAGAATGGTTGATCTTTAGAGATTGTGCATCTATGGTAAATCTTATGATGATTTTGTCTGATTGGGGGTTTTCTACAATAACTCCTAATGTTTCTATTTATACTAATCTTATATCACTTATATCTTGTTTTGTTTACATCACATTAATATAATAAATATTTCGCACATATTTTGTTTTTTTTCCTCTTTACAAGTTTTCTAGAAGTGACTTATGTTATGCAACATTCCTTATACCCAGGAGCTGCGAATACAATTTTCTGAGAAACCGAAAGATTCTGACCATGCCATTTGATCCTTGTTGCCCAACAATCAACGTTACGTGATATCCGCAAGTCACAATCACAGGCTGAAATGCAATCTGATTCATTTCAGAAGCCATTTCTTAGAAACTTAGGTTGATAACGGGATTTTGGAAGAAATGAAATGATTATGTAAAATAAATGAACTTCTTCTTTGCTTCCTCTACTCATTACCAAAATTACGTTTCCATTCATTCCCCATCCGATGCGGACGTCTTGCAAAATGCTGTCCTATGTAATAGGCTTAATCATGGGGGATGCTTCCCTTAGTATTTTTGGCCACTCATCATCCGCTTAGCGACCTCTTCGGTGCTAAAAATAGCCCAAAACAAGGAGAATAAATCCCCAGAGGGCCAATCGTCAGCCCATCTTCGGCCCGTCTTTCATTCATGCGCTAATCAATGGAAACGAGGATATCGTTCCGGGAGACGGGGAAGGAGGAAACGTAACGCGATTGTGTCTTGGGCGGACCCTCATCAAACGGCGCCTTGAGTGGGCATCTTTTCAAACTGTCCACTTACCAACAAATCGGGACCGTAGAACAAAAAAGATGCTTTACTCCCTATCTGAGTTACTTAAGACAACGCAAGACGTCAGATAAAGACGTTGAGGAAGACTATGATGATGATAATGAAGGTGAAAGAACTCGGGAAAGAAATGGCTGTCACCGACAGAGAAATGTTTTGGGGCCACCTAATCCGTCAATTCAAGCAGCTTATGGATCCCGACGTTCGTCAATGGGACAATTCCTAGGCATCCAAATGCGATTCGGTGTGTCCTTGTATGTGTGTGTGTACTCCAAAAATCAAAATATATATGCTTACTCTCCCACTTTCCCTTTTTCCTTCCAAGCCCCCGGAGAAAAAAAAACTAAGATCCAACAGCTCCTTAATCCAATCAATTGAAACGTCGTCGCAGGCAATTTAACGGACACCGAAAGACGAAGTGCTTCTCTTGACAGACGGAAATAAAGACGAAACCGAACGACGAGTGACAAAACACACTTTGCTTCGCGCGAAGCTGTTGATTTATGAAATGCCCGCTCACCTTGCCCCTCCCACCTTCAGCACCCAGGGTGTCTTCACCTATCCGTGCGTTGCCTCAACATTTTGCCATTATTCACCTTCCGACGTCATGTTTCGGTGAAAAATCTTTCCTTTTAAAGGGAGTGTGGGTCTTGGGCGTGCACTTGTGGAAAACCGTTAGGGAAACTTTGCCCAACACACACACACACAGACCCTCGCGCACCTAGGAACACTTTAATTCACTTCCCGTGTCGACAGGTCGAGGTCAGCTCCGTTACAAAGTAGTGAACATCACATTCCCATCCACCGGCAGCATTGATTTCGGATCCGGATGACGGTGAAGGGTTGGGGATGGGGTTTAGGTCCACCTCAACACCCTGGGACTCGCGGTTATTGATTTAATGTAATTGGCACTTGAGCAAAGTGAGCTCGCAAAACATCGGACACCGGTCCTTTATTGAACTCCTCCTTCCTTCCTTTGCTTCGAGGTGGTTTCTTATCACATCACATCACATCATTGCTCAACTTGCAGCTTGGGGTGTTATTTTCACACACACGTGCGGCACAAACAACTGATTTAAATGCACACGTAGACTTGCTAGCACTGATCCCAGATTTCTGAGCTCTTTTGCGGACGAACCACACTCGGTATTTTTATTTTGCTTTTTAGTTTCCTAACGAGGGTTAGCTCGAACAGAAGAGCCACACTTACTCAAATTTCCACAAATTTCCACTATGTAAAATCTAAAACGGCCGACACTGAGATTTTACTACAACTGACGTTAAAGAATCGTTTGTCACCATAATTTATTCTCACTCGCTGCAGGAACAGAACACTTTATCCACCCGTAGTTCGCCTGTTTTGGTAAAGAAAACACTTTCCTCGCCGCACCATACCACCACGCCGTGTGGTGCGCGTATTTTTCCCGCGGGCGGCAACGTTTTCCTCAACAAATCCGCGTGTCCTTCGCGAGCAATCTTTTCGACACCGCGTGCAAATAGAAACTGAACTTGAAAACCGAGAAACCGTCCGCGAGGCGAAATCTTTCATCCCGACGATCACGACGACACGTTGCACGACGCTGGCGCGCGTGTCACGACGATTGTGCCGATGTTGCATGAACGCCCCGGTCGGATGAACAATATTGTTCGCAAAGTTCATCCCTTTGCCGGGGTTTGCCGTTTGGGGTACGGACCGACGCGAACGATAAGCTTTTTTTTGGGGTTAAGAAAGAGGCCCGTTTATCTCCCCGTGGTTGTCCATTATTTGCATTGAAATGCCACTGAAAATCTTGTGTCCCCCCCTTTTGGAATTGTTGCATAAAAGCACCCATCAGATAAAAGGGAGGGCAAACACCGGAAGAAATAATCGTGACTGTTTGATGCAAAGCAGCCAAACGTTTTCACACAAAGCGGTGAGGGGAAAGGTTCATCCAACTGCAACAAAGTCAAGGCTACACGCAGGACACCGCCGGCTTAAAATAGTACCGCCCGACGACGGATGGGCGAATTTTCATGAATGAGTCTTGACGGTTTTCCCCCGGAATGGGACGGAGCCAAAAGGAGCCCGAGATGAATGAAAAACACGGGGGAATCCGTAGGGAACACCCGGTCACGGCCAACACGATCTTGCGGAAGCCCTTTCAAGTGGACGACCAGGGCTATAGTTAGATTTGATGCGTCGTTACTGGCGAAAAGGTCTTTTTATGTCGAGACAAATGCTGCCGCCTGACAAATCCGTAGCAACGTGGGAAAAGATCTGGCTAAAGAAAAGATGCCGTAAGAGGTTTATGCCATAATTACGGCGGAATTGAGTGTCTCAGTGTCGTCAAGCTGGGTATCCAGATTGCGCCTCGAGAGGCTAACCGCAAAGAACCGAAAAATCGGACAAAATACGATACGATAAGATCAAATTTTGATGGTAAGTAATTATTTTTATCTCGTTTCATCGTTTCCAGCGGTTGGAAAAAAAAATGTATACGCTTTTGGAACGACAATAAAAAGCTCGAAAAAGATGGTAAATGGCTTCTAAGAATCAAGAAGAGGATTGAAGGGATATATTGTTCCTGAAAATGTCAATATACCAGTTATTTGGAGCTATGGTTTCTTGAGAAAACATAATCGCACTTTTATTCTAATCTTTAACATTACCAGTAACTTTTTAAACTTTTTTTTGCAAGTAAGAATACGTTCTACAAATCTACCACTAAGGTCCGCTAATGTAGTAGAGAGTCACCAGAAATCACTCCTTCGCACATCATTCCCTTCGTGACGAGGGTTCCTTCCGTTCCCATTCCATCCAGCTGTTTCCCACCGATAGGCATCAAGCTTCCTTCCTTCGCCAAAACTTTGACAGATTTAACACTCACCGAGAAGGGTTATTTGTAAGTAAGTCAAGATACTGTCAGCACAACCGAACCGAATGAATGTAAAACCCGTCTCTTCGTCGGTCGATTTGCATAAGATAATGGTATGAATGGAAAAATGGCCCCTCGTTCCCTTTTTCTCCCTCTAGGGTCGAGTACATTATCAAGCGAGGGAAAGCGTGCCTTTCACGAGGAAAACTTTCCCACAGCTCGGGGTGTCCTTGTGGAGAAGGAGTACAATAATGACTGACATAAGTAGCTGCCCGCGTTAGTTTGCTGCTTTGTCGAAAGCATAGTTCGATCGATGGTTTGCTGGAATTTGTAACAATTATATTTACATTGCCTACCCAAACATGTCGTCTACTCGTTCCGAAACGAGGCCACGGTGGCGCGACGGTGGTTTTCCATGCCAGCGTTTATTGTTACTGTTTGCTATTCAGAGGATTTCGAAATGGGTTTTTGGCCTTCCGACAGTAACGTCTATATTGATTTACTAGGAAAACCGATTATTACCGATTTCGATATGCACTAATGGCTGAGAACATTTATCAACCAACAAGAACCGATCAACGCTTTGTTAGGAAATTCACGTTTGAAGGATTTATGTCGTAAATTATAACCATTTTGAGTCCTTTGTTTGAATAAAACATGCAATAGCAATGAGTAAACTTTACATAAAGCGAATAAAATAACCTTATTGTACTGTTTTTCGACATTTCCATAAGAAAAACACGTGAAAAGAACGACGGCTAACGTGTTCCGAGCTCAGAACAAAGACAACCATAACCATCGTACAAAAACGGACCGACTTGTTTATGCTAATCATATTACTTTAAGCGGAAAAGATCCACCCACGAGGTGACTTATGGCTGAATCATCGCTGCATTTCCCAAAATTCACGGGTTAATTACGAAAAAGGGTTTTAACAACGGAGATTAGGCTAATCCTTTCCGATTAACCTTGTTGGAAAGTCACGTTGTTTTTTACGCACTCTCAGCAAGATTTATGATGATGTCAGGACGGTTGAACTACACAAAGTTGCTTCGTAATCATCGGCGGTATGAATCCTTTTGTAACATAAGCTTACTGACCTGTTGTCATCATCATATATCAAGCGATTGGCTATTTTATTCGAAAATCGTTTGGTCAAAGAACCGCCGCATCCTTTTCGAGTCGGCTTGGAGGTGGCAATCAAAGTGTCAATGATGAACCTCGGCGTGTCTGTAAGCGAGACGGTTTTCCTAAAGTCATGATTTTTCCTGGATCGGTGCCAAGACCGAACCTACAACGATCGGGGGAAAAAACATCATAGCCAAAAAATGAAAAGGATGCTCATACCCAGCCGGGGTCGGCTTGGGAACCATATTACATTTAAATTCTCGCGCTTTCATCCAAAAAGAAGACTCTAAGATCTTATTGCCCTTCAAAAGCTTCGAGTTTTCGAACGGTAGGTGCGATAGGAGAAAAGGGATGGATAAAATTATCATATAAATTGTTGTACGTAACGTTCACATTGTTCACGGGTTCTTGCCTCCTTCGAGAGGCTTGTTCGCGCACAAAGTTCGCCCAAAAGGGAGGATATTTGGATGGCTTCGAGGACTTCTTATTGGCTTGCCGTTTTTGCCGACTCTTGACGCCTTGGAATGTTCAACAATCTTATAAGCGACGAAGGCGGTAGAAAAAGGAAAAGCCAACCTTCGAAAAATGATAAACTCCGGCAACTATTTTTGCTTCCCATTCCTAAGACATTGCCGCGGGAACTCTTTGATAGGCTAATGCCGTGCTTTCGCGCAAGGACACGTGCAGGCAACATCCCGTTTGCAATAATATGTAGTAAAGGATGAAGAAAACGACCCTCTCCAATGGGCCGAGGCTCATAAGTATGTTTCCGCTCCCATCCCTGCCTTTGTAGGTACTCGGAAAAACTTTCCCAATTGCATGAATGCGTCCGGGGGAACTTGGAAACCCGGCTTGGATCTTGGTGAGCATCTGAAACTGTTACAATACTCTGTTGGTGGAATTTCAAATCGAGAAAAGCTTCACACGAATGGTTCGGAGGCCTTCTGACCTTCTGCCTCGGGAGGACAAGGCACTGCTCCACCTTCCCCTAGCCCCAAAACGGAAGTTCCTACGAAACGAAGAAACATGCAAATGGAATGCACACCCGAGAACCCGGCAGGTCGACTTTATTGGAAAGTGAACTTGTGTGAAGTATTTGATCTTGCCCCGGGAAAGGGTACTCGTACCCCCCGTCCAGGATCACGTTTCCTTACCACGCCACGATCGACTTCGACACGGACTTGGTGCAGTTTTGTGCAGCCAACCTGCCGTCGGGCGTTGGGCGAATTTGCATCGAGATGATCCGTGAAATG
This sequence comes from Anopheles coustani, assembly GCF_943734705.1. Lineage (NCBI taxonomy): Eukaryota > Metazoa > Arthropoda > Insecta > Diptera > Culicidae > Anopheles > Anopheles coustani. Next base: position 4,663,043 of record NC_071289.1, read on the forward strand.
GTTTGCCCATATTTGCACACATCCTTAAGGGGTTTCGGAGTAAAAAGAAACTGCACCATTTGAAGCGTCGAACTGATGTTACGAGAGGTGTCAACAGTTGGAACGAGTGGAAGAAATGGGAACGATTGCATAAAATGATACGAGGAATGAACGATAAAAAGTAACGTGGCAGCCTCTGCCTTTTTGTAAAGAAACCCAATTCGGTTTACTTTTATATCCGTACAGCTAAATGATGATTCTCAAGTATTTTAATATTGACCTTCGTTTATTAGGCATAACATTAAACGAGGATAAATTGTTTGAAGTCAAATACTATTAACACAAAATACATCTTCACATCCGGTCAAAGTTAATTAGCAAAAGTTTCTCTGAAAAGAACCCGGCCTACATGGCTTAACAAGATTCGACACTGGTAGGTTGCAGATATCTTTGGAGACTTCCCCTTTTCGCCTTTCCATCAAACGATTAAACCTTTTCCACGTACGCTTAGCCAACCAGGACAAAGCACCGTCCGTGGTAAGTCCATGTCAAACGGATGAATGGTTTAATCTATCAAAATCTACCGGCTCTAGGCTCAGGACTCACGAGAAGATGGAGGATGTTGACCGATCAACCCCGAACACCGGTTCGGAACATGGTCGTCCGTACTGCGCCGTAGCGTTCGGACCATAATAAATGGGAAACTCACCGTGGCGGAAAATTAATAACGGCTCATCTGCACCTCCAATCGTGATGCTTGGCAGAGCCATCGGCGTCTGGCGTCTAGACGTATGGTTTTCGGCCCCAATTGGGGGTTGGGAAAACAGAAAAGCTATTCCATACTAACCACAGATGGTTCCAAGAACGGAACCGTAGGTGAACTTTATATCATTCGGAAAACAAAAAGAAAAACGCTCCTTAGTTACTAGCAGATAAATCAAATTATCGACCAATGAACAAAATAAATCTGTTTATTTCTCCGCTCCATCATAAAAGTTACAGTTTGTTTTTAATGTGAAACTTATCCATCGCTTCTCCAGTTATCATCGTCCAAAATCAAGTAATCCTTATAGCTTTGTTTCTACTTTGTTTGTGGTGGAAGAAAAAAGCAGCTTGTTCCGTAGCCAGAAATAGCTGATGGAAACTTTCCCCGTTTTTCCTTTCGCCATTTCATGGATCAATTGATTCACTCTTGAGTTAACTTTTTTCATAAGTTATCAAATTTCGCCCCCCCTCCCAGAATCCCATTCGCCGCAAGCAACTCAACGCTCATTGATAAATTCCTTCCTGTTACATGCACAGTGATATTTCTGTACCAAAAATCCTCCCACGAAAACGGGTTTGCCTCCGGAAATTTTCACCAGAATGAAGGATGTTTGTGTTGTTTCCACTTTGTAACTCCCGATCTCCCGCTCGGCGTTTCCACCAAATAATTTTAGCGGAACGTGGAATCGTGGAAAGCTGTTTGAGTAACTCCCTTCTCGAGTCCTTCGCTTGTTGCTCTCTTGTAACCAGGGGAAAAAGTTGGCGGGCTGGAAAAGCCACCGGTTCGGTGATTTCGCTGTCTTTCTAAAAATAATCAAACTTCTGCTCGATTTAACTTGCGTCCTGGTTCATCGCTCGTTCGACGACCGCACGATTGCGCCATTCGGAACAGCGTCACGTAAAAAAGCCGTACCGAAAAGCACACAAAATTGTTACATTATTTCGATCCCAATACGCGTGTTCGTCCCTTCGGCTGCGGTATCCTTAAGCATGTTCGTTGTTTTTCCGTCGCTGGTGTCACATTTTTCTTGGTCTTTAATTTTGTCAACGCCCGCAGACTAATCGAGTTTGGCAGTTTTGATACCTGCAGTCGTTAACGATGACACAACGTGCGATGATGTATTTGTTGTCTGTTTTCCTCTCCATTCCTTTCAGCTTATGCTATTATTAGAATGAAGTTGAGTCATTCTACGTTGTGACTGTGTTTTAGTTGGGAAAAATAAATACTTTGAAAATCATGTTGGTGGAAAACAAATACATCATACGGGGCATGTTTCTTTTTGCTCTCCTTGTACGAAGACTTTGTTGTGTAGCTGTTTGTTTTCGAGCACATTGTTTACAGCTCGAATATGTTATAGCCCCTCAAGGTAGGCAAACCGCGGCGCATGCAGCTGTTTTTCAAAAATACCAAATAAATACAGTATTTAACTAGTCAATTCGGGATTGCCTGCAAAAATTTAAACAAATTTTTAAAAACATATTTTCCTATAATCAGCAAAGCAGAATTGAATCATACGTAACTGCTAAAGATGGCTTTTCCTTCTGCGTTAACATAACGTCTAATTTATTCTTGTACAATTCGAAGAAATCAATCGAATATGAATATAATATGATCACATTTGATTAGATTGGGACTACTTTCATACCGATTCATGTGCTGGAAAATCCCTTATTGTACCCGCCTTGACCATGAATGTCATTATCATAATCATACCGCCCTTTCTATTGATTTTGAATCGAACCAGCCGGAAACGTGATTTCAAACCTTAAAGTATCCATATACCGGACGGACGGACTAAAGGATTCACATTTAACTCTTGCTTGTTGGAGGTTTCTACGGTTCCAACGGGTTGTTTTTTAGTGGCTTCCGGTAGGAATTCTCTGGACAAAAATAGCCCGACGTCGGGCCTGATTTTCCATTACACTTGTCAGGAATCGAATCACCATGCGATGACCTGAAAAGGGACCCAAGACAGACAAGGCTCGACCGAGGCTGGAAACCGGTAGCGGGTTTTGATTTGAACTCGGTTTCCTTTGCCATCCTTCCTTGGACGGCTGAAACCCTACCACGTATTACTGAAGAAGGATGCAAAGGAAGCGTTCCTGTTGGTCGTTTCTTCGAAGGAAGACCATCACCTAACATGTGCCGGTGGATTATTCATTCAATCGAAAAACTAAAATCTGGTTCCGTAACCGAAACGAGCGCGGAGGAGGCAGAGGGAGACGGCATAGTTCCTAGATAATGCCGCTTCGGAACTATGCAAGAAACTGTCCTCCCTCAAGCACGTGCTGCTAGAAAACAACAGCCCGCGGGAGACGAGGTCAGAAAGGCGAAAGGGCAAGAAACATCACGCACCGAGCGTCTGGAGCGCCTTAAGGAATCTGTTCCAAGAATCCTTCGAAGTGTGTTAAAGCAACCTTTTTTTTTCTTCGTGTGCAATGTTGTTGTTTGAAGAAGAAAATACAGCGAGAACGAAACGAAGTCTTAAACTGGGTCCCGACACTTAATCGACGATCCCGAGCAAGCGAAGAATCCGTAAAAAAAAGGTTTAACTTAATCTGCATATTTGCGTTGCATCCCTTTCGGTAAAAGCGCCTCCGGTAGCGAACAAGAAAATGAACTCACATCAAAGCAACCAAGTGCACCGGCCTGCTCCGCTTGTTACAAACAATTCCGTAAGAAAAACTAATGCCACATGGCACGAAACGGCGAGCCAACGGGAAGGAACAAACTGGAAAGCGTGTACATCCTCCATTTGGATGCAAATGGAGAAAAAATGTAGCTGTTAAAAACGCCGTGAAATGTATCCATTCTGTGCAACAATAAATCTCCGTTTGCAACCGGAATTCGAAGGGCCAGCGGTGGGGGAGTCTAGGATATTTATGGCCAAAACGTACCAACCCCGTTTCGTTATCTTATGGCAGCGCAAAGATCTAAGTAACCTACTTTAAAATATCTGTTTAAACCAGTTGGTTGAGGATGGTTTAATTCACCTCTGGTACTTCTTCAAGGAAGCAGGTCGTTTACTTATGCAACGTTCCCTCCTTCCGTTCAAAACACTGCCCGCAATCCAGCAGCAAAAACGTCACGAGCGGAAGTCACCACTTTACACCATCGACCACCAAACACCGGGCCGGTGCGCTGGGAGTTTGCCACCAATTTGCTGCTTAATCGTCCGTTCGGTTCGACACACTCCTCGATGGTATCCTTCGGTGGCGGATCGGATCGGATATCACAAGCCAATGCCCGACCCTCTCGGCAAAGACGGGACGCATCAGGGTAAGATTTCGCTCCCGTTTTGAATAACTTATGAATGCCGGAAGCTGCTACAGCAACAGTAGCCTTAGGAGCATCGTCCGCAAGCCTTGTGCTTCGTCGGTTTGTCCTGTTTCTGTATAGAAATGGACTTTAAGCAGGCAGAATGTTAAGTGGGGTAAACGGCAACGTAACCATTTAATTAATAGAGTTTCACAAGCTAAAAGCCATCTGCATTAAGGAAGTAGTAGGAAAATGCAACATCCGGGAGATGGACACTACGCTGAAGTAAGTACGAGTATTAATTTCACCAAGTTCTCGATGGTAGAAATCCATATGGTCCACTTTTTCGTAAAGTTATCATCTCAGAAACAATCCAATTTTCGCCGAACGAATCATTATCTGCTGACACTATGAACAACGGCATACCTAGTGCGATATAAGAGCCAATAAATCAAGCGCCCACCCGGCCAGCTGTCGATTCCCGCCATGTCATCATACCCGTTCACGCCTTCAACAAACGTCCATTCGCGTCGACAACGTGTATATCTTATCTAATTGTGTTGTATTTATAGCCTCATTCTAGTGCATTAGGCTCGGTCTCGTTGTGTCTTCTCCACCCGCCACACACGGGGTTGATTCGGACGAGCCTTGGCTGGCTCCCGGACCATTTGTGCCCGATTTGAGTGGCCAGAGGCGGGGCAGATTAATGATATTCCCACGATCCGATCGGATGGGAGCGTCAACGGAACGTCGACACGGTGGCTCGTATTGGTATCCCGCGTTTACTCCCGGGATCGCGGGAACGGGGCGTGGAGCTAACTCCCCAACAGGTCCCGGTATGGCTTCATGAGACGCAGCAGGGTGGTGAGCGGGAACTGACGCGACGCGTCCCCACCGAGCTTGGCCAGGAAGTCGGCCAGGGCGGCATGGTAGTGGTGCAGCATGCTGTCCATGTGCTCCCGCCGGAACTGCTCCCCGGCGGAGATAAAGAAGAAGTAGCACAGGTCGAGAACGGGCGACGCGTACCGTGAGGATTGCCAATCGGTAAGAATCACTCCCGTGGCCACATTATTCTGTCAAGATGAAAGAAATCGAGCGGTTAGGGAACTGGCATTCTGGACGGTTTTGGTACCTCGAACATACCTGGTTGTGAGAGTAGATGAGATTGTTGATCCAACAGTCCCCGTGCGTGATGACATAGTATGGTTCTGCCCGGGCCGGATCGAAGTAACCCTTGAGAGCCTCGAATACGGCATCCTTGACGGCGACGATCTTGTCCCGCTCGTCTTCGAAGCGCGTCTTCATGGTGGTGAGGGCGCGATCGAACGACTCCTTCATCAACGTCACCAGCCCATCCTGGGTCGCCAGCACGTCCGTCATCTGCTTGTACTGCTCGAACGCTTCCGGCCGCTGCTCCTTCAGCGCAAACGAGAGCGCATGCAACCGACCGAGCTGCTGCATCAACAGCTTCGTGTGCTCAACATTGATCGGTTCCAGCTTGTCCCAGTCCCACTTCTCGTACGCCTCGTTGTACTCGAGCATGATCAGGGCCTCCGGTTCCGGCTTCTCGGTATCGCAGTGCGCCAGGTAACACCGGGGCGTTGCGTAGAACCCTTCGCCCGACTCCTCCGACACACCCTTCTCCGACTGGAACTCGTAGAACCCGTTCAGAATTTCCCGATAGAACAGACACTCGCGCTTGAACAGCTCCAGCGAGCGCGGGTCGTCGTTCGGCGGCACCTTGCACCACACGGTAAACTCCCGGTCGTCCCCATTGATGATGGCCTTGAACACGAAGCTCACGTACCCGTCGCACTCCATGCGCGTCTCCTCGTCGAAGTCCACCGAGAACAGATCCGGCGTAAAGCCCTGCTCGACCGCAATCCGCCGCATCGCCTCGTACACGTAGTCGTTGAACATCGGCGTGATCTTCTTGGTCGCCATTGTTGCGCTGTTGGGGAACGAGAACTGACGATTGTTCTAATCTTTTTCTAAACACACACACACCGTGGCTGTCCGTCTGCTTTGGCTGGAGAGTTATGCTCTGGTCGGCACGAATACCGCGGGCACACTGACGACGATGACGATGAACTTGCAGAGATGAGTTCGCTTAGAGTGGTCCACACGGAACCGGCTTAAATACATCCCCAGTTGGTGTAGGTTTTGCCGCGGAATGCGTAAGTTTGCGTGAACGCGAATGGCTCCACATTGCTCCCCATTTTTTTTTCCTTCAGCCGGCGAGTGTGTTCGCGAATCACGCTGTTTATCTTATCTCAGCTGCGTGCGATGGGGGGGCAAACTCAATTGAACATGCTTGGGTTGATGGAAAAGTGAAGGGCCGGTTTGTTTGGAAATTTAAATGGAATTTTTTCCCATCGATTAGAATTTGCTTTGATGAAGGAATATACTTTATTTGATCTCAACTAATAATTTAAAAAAAAGTTCAACGGGCAACGAAGCTTTGGGAAAGTCACCAATCTCATCATATTTATTCAAATAAAAATGTCAAAGCCCATTTTTACACCAACCCATAGTATCACACAAATCAATATTGACTCGACACCACGCCAATACTCTCTTGGACGCAGCCTCACTTATGAGAAAGTATGGTTTGTAACATTGCGCAATTGGATTCAACCATTTCCTGACCATGTGCAATTGGCGCCTAACTGCCCAAAAAAGGCAATTTTGGAGAGCGGTTGATTCATCGATCGCAGCTTGCCCTGGAGGCAAGATAAGCATCTTCTTTGTCACTTGAGAGTAAATTGTTTTCCACACCCAATCCCGGATGGAAATGAAGTTCGCGGGTGAAAAATCTCATTTGGAGGATTTTTTTTTTGGTGTTTCATCCAAAAGATGATGAATAGAAAAAACCAAACCCAAAACGAACCCAAACGAGTCCTGCGGATAATCCGGAAATATACCACGGGCAACAGCATTTTCACCGCATTTTCCCCGAGACAATTGTACGGGGCCAACATAGAGAAAACAAAGTAAAAGGCAATGATATTTGTTTTTATGGTACGATTTACATAATTCCTCATTTGTTTGTAAACATTCGGTTGCGATACCCAATGTTGGGTGGGAGAAAAAAATAATAAAAAAACACGTGGGCTCGCCGGGTGAGGGAAGTGTGGTGCATTTTTAATCCTTATTGCCACATTTCCGGTTCCTTTCCGTGATTGTTTTGTTTTTTTCCCCGCTGGTGGGCCGCCCTCGCTGGTTTAATCTTTATATCCTCTCCATCTCCTCCTCCCTACTCCTCTGTTTCAAGCCATTCCCTTTGTCATTCACGGCCAACATAACATAACACCCCCGGCACTGAGGCGGATTTAAATGTTTTGTTATTAAATTATCGTGTTTATGAAGCTTGCCTCGGTTTGAGCACGAAACTCCAGACTTCCAGGGGCTTGGGAAAACGAAAGGGGGGGTAGGAGCCCCAGAGCCTGTGAGGACGGAAGTGCAGTAAATATCCTCACACCCCGTCGATGGCGGTGGTCCACGTCTGTTCCCGCCAAAGGAGAGGGCCATTTATTGTTTACGAATACCGCGGGACGGAATTTGTTTTCCGACTGCAGTGTTATAGCCTTGAAACTTTCAGGCTTCCGTTCGTCCTGGGTCGAGTTTTGTTTTTTTTTGTGGCAAGGAAGGGGAATGAAAATAAAACAAACAAACATCTCTCAACGTCAAACTGACCGAAACTGGTGCTGTTCTTTTGAATCCCTGCAGGATTTTCTGCTAAAGTCCAATCCATGGGATGGTTGCAAAACGATTTGAAACAGAATATCTTGTGACTTGCACAATCCGTTAAAGAATTAATATGATGGAATTGTTTTTACTATAATATTGTATATTTTAACAAAAAATTATATCAAAAATTTTCAAAATTCTATTCTATTCTCATAATATTGTAAAAATTGTGAAACAAAAAGTAGTTAAAATATTCTTTAAGAACTAAGAAGCACATCAGCAAACCCAAATAAACATTTAATAGAAACGCGATGCTGAAATAAAATATTCTATTTTCAATTCCTTGCAATAAACAAACTCAATCCGAAACCATAACCATCGGTTAAATAACTTCTGTGGGAAACTGTTTTCATCCACCACTTCAACCAAAGGGCAAGTGGATGCATTTCACTGCAAACGGTGCATTTGATATTTACCTTCACACCATTTACCATCCGAGCCGTGATCCGTAGCAGTCCAAACATGTTGGCCGGGGTCGGGGAAATTGTTTTTCTTCTAGTGCTGCCTTTTCGAGAGCCAAACATTCCGAGCGCATTTCCACGAGGAAACGGGTAAATCGAGGATATTTCTACTTCAGCAAAGAAAAATCCCCGCGATAAGAACGTCGTGGTGCCATGGTTTGAGCTGGTGTCGCGTTTGGTTGAAGATTAACGGTGGGAAGCGTAAGGAGTTGGGAAAACTTTTCCCGGGCGGATTTTGTCTATGAAGCCTCGGTGTGGCAGAAAACTTTTCTCCAAAGAAACCAGTCTCTCGCCAGCTGTTGGTGTTGGAAATGCAAATTCCTCTCATCGGATCGCAAACGTGGGTCTGAAGGTGCACTGCATTAGCCTTCCTATTGCCTTCCGAACGGCGCCAACTTGCAGTGGCACAATCCGATCCGATGCCGAGTGGAAAGGATTGAAGATTGACGCGCCGGAAACCAGCTTAAAGCAGCGAAGTCCAAAGTCATCTGGAAACCCACCAACGGGGCTTCAGCTGGCTTCTGCTGTCGCGAGTCTGTTACCAGAATTGTCGCTGCACGACTTGAAACTGACGTTAATCACCAAAGGATGATGTGCGGTCGCGAAGAGCACCGTTCCCTGCTTCGGTACCGGTTTCGAAGGGGCTTGAAGTTATTTTCCAAACACCCACGTGACCCGAGCGGATGGTGTAAATTTGAATATAATTATTCCAGGCTCAACCGGGAAACCCCGACAAGTGCAGCCAGGTCCAACCGAACCCAACCAAGCAGTTGGGAAAATAGTTCAACGATGGAGTGGAAAACTAGCGCTAAGCCGAGGGAAAGCTTCTGGTGGCTTACAGGATTGTGGTGCACAAATACAAAGCACACACACATAAAACCACGAACTAATTACCCAAAGAGTCCCCGAGTGTCAAGGGGTTGATTCCGGTGGTTTGCTGGTAGGCACTTGAGTCGCAAGGATTGTTTTTCTCCTTTTCTAGTTCGTCCCACACAAGACACTTGACAGGACGAACCGGTTGGTACGCCATATGAGAAATCGCTCGTGTGTGTGTGTGTGAAGCACAAGTGGCTCAAGGACCTCGGGAAACCCTTTTTCCCTTTATGGACAGTGGCACATGGCGTCGCATGTCGCAGCGTTGATGGATGGCGCACAAGACCGATCGGTATTGGCCCAAAAGATGGCAGAACGTAACGGAGGTAAGGCGGACATAATGAGGGATTTTTTTAGGGACAACGAATGTCATTTGGCTGGATAAAGAATAACGGTTTCATAACGTTTTTCCACAAGGAAGTCATCATTTATAATCCCCACAAAATCGAACCGTACAAGAGCTACTTTTAAGGGTTTCATATGTTTTAGTTTATATTTGTTTCATAACTTACTTAAAACATAATTTTTAAAAATCATACACATCTACATAGAGAATAATTGTTGACGGGGAGATTGGTTTAAACACAACGTACGTAAAGGGTGCAGAAAGTAACGAGTAAAATTCGGAGATATTTGATATAAATTTCGATACGTGTATGCCATAAGATGTAAGCTAAATGTTTCCAATATTCATGTGCAGGATGATGTTGCGAGTAGACAATAAAATAGACAAATAGCCATCTAAGGTGCGACTCGTAGGTAAAGGTGGAGGAGGGTTTACGTTAAATAGAAAAGTGCGACGCATAATTCGTCTGGAATTGGCTTCCTTCGATTAAACGCTTTTAAAACATGCTTCATTTGGTATTTCTGTAGTTTCGCGGAGCCTTTGCGTTTCTTTACGCATCGCAACAGGCTCGCCTGTTTCTTGCTCTGGACATCAAGGGTGGCTTTGGCTAATAGTGCTGTTTCATTTTTCTTCTTCGATAAACGTCCTGCAAACTTACTTTTTATCTTTCTCTCTCGTGCCTTATAACTATTCCATAGCATCTACTTTAAAACTCTTTGGCATTCAGCGCACATTGTCGATACAGTTCATTTCTTGCTTCTCGCGTCTTCTTCTGTTTAAAAAATAATCGTAAAAAGGTCCACTCCTCTTCTCTTCTTCCTCCGTTCGAATGTCCTCTTCCTCCGTACGGTGTCCATCTCGATTTGGTGTTTCCCTATTAATCTCTCTTCGGTTTAACTGGTAATCTGTGCCTCTATGTACCTCGTTGTGTGGTCCGGTTTCCACTTCAGCGGCTTCCCTCCGCTTGGGTGGAATCGATTCAAAGGATCCACTGCGGGGTTTCATCTTCCCCCGCCGGACCGAACGATTGTTGTGTTTCTTACTACTACGATGCGACTAGGATGATAACAAAAACACACACGCACACACGTGGGGGACATGCTAGGGAGTAGGGGAGAGTAGAGTTAGATGTACACAAAGTTACCGACACCCTTGGCCGGGTCGGTGTTGACCATCTCGTTGACGGGCGGTGCGCTGCCGTTGGTGGAGGATGCCTTACGCAACGTCCCAGGGGTCGCTTCCGGTCCGAGTGACGCACGAATGTCCACCAGCTTCTTGTCGATGCCGAGCGAAGAGAACGAGTGGCTCACGGTGCGGATCTCGCGAATGTTGTACACCGGATTGTAGGACGGTGAGGCGAGGGCCGAGGCAGGGAGGGTCGCTCTGTTGGTCAACGCTGCCACCAACTGCACGCTGGAGGATTTAGCTGGCCGCGGTGGAGGTTGCTGGTGTTGTGCGCTGTTTTTACTTTTTATTTCCGGTGGTGCGCCACTTCCCCCGTGGAGCAGTTCCGTAGGTTCCGAATGTCTCCACGTCGTGGTGGTGCCTTGGGGTTGGGAAGGACACTGGTGGCAGGGACTCGTGACGTCGTTGTTGTTGTTGGTTACCGATTTCTGAGGTGTGTTTCTTCGTGCTTCCACCTCGGGTTCACTCGACGACGATGACGAAGAGGATGTATCGGACGAAAGGGAGGAAAACGACGAGCACGATGAGGAGGAGGACGCCGACGAAGTGGACGATTCAGCCGAATCGGCGGAATCGGTCGACGCGGTCGAATCGTCCAACGAAACCTCCGGGTAGGAGCCGACGAATGAACTCTCCTTCAAGCAAAGACTCTTCGTCTCCGCCGGAAGATCGTTCAGCGAGGACAACCCGTCGACAATGTCCGAGATGAAGGTGTTGGTCGGGGTGCCGGCCGGTCCGAGCGAGAAGCTGGTCGAGTGCAGCGACAACCGATGGTGGGCAAACTGCGCCGGATGTAGATGGTTGTTGTGGTGCGCGAGGGACGCGGGTTGCTGCAGTGAACCTCCGTTGGTGCAGGAGTCGAGCGAGGTGTTTAGAATGAAGTGTTTCGTTTCGGCGATCGTTGCCAACAGCTGGCCACTGCGGCGGCGTGGATAGTTGGGATTGCGGCGCACGAGAAAATGCATAATTTCACCCTTCTGCTGACGCTGCAGCTGCGTCTTCAGGGGAAGATCGTCCGGGTGGAGCTTGCGCTGGTACTCCTGCCCGGGACACACCTCGTACAGCGAGAACTGCTCGACCGGTTCGATGGAGTTGTAGCAGGAAAGCAGCAGCGACAGCAGCTCGTCCGAGGTCGTCTCCTCCGAGATGAGCAGCGATTTGTACTGAGAGTTTGGCTGCAAGGCCGAGGTGTGAACCCGTATAAGACCTCCCGGTCTCTGTTGGAGACAAAATCTGTAAGGGAAACCAAAGGAAGGGAGCGTTTAGTAGGAAGCCTTTATGTGGTTCGGAAACATTAAAAAAAAAAGGTTTCAATTAAAGAAACCTACCGTGAGTCTCCCTTCGGGTGGCACGCTTGCAGCAACGCCGGACGTGCTTCGTCGTCGAGTTCTAGGACCGATTTCACACCCGGACGGCGTACGGTTACCTCCATCGTGAGATAGAACAGCCTCGGATCCCGGTGGCGCATCTTACACCTGAGAGAAGAGAAGAATGAAAAGCGGTGGATAAGAAAAGTGAACATAAAAACCAACCGGAAGGTTCGGTTTGACCGAAACACGTACCTTCGGAGAAGCTGCTGGACGACTCCTTTGCTGGTGGCGTCGTACGAGATGCCCAACGTTTTGTACTCGATGTCCTGGCGCAGGCACGCGGTGTAGATTTTAATTGTGGTCTGTTTGGGAAAAAAACGAGCAGAGAAAAAACGAGAAACCGATAAGTAATCGAAGGAAATAAATCGGAAGGAACATAGATATTCTTCGGTTTGCGAAACATCTGGACGTAGGAAATCATTACATTTACGGTTCCATTTGGTAAAGGGGTTTTCCTTTTCTTTGTTTCCTACAGATAAAAACCCTTAGGTGCAACAATGTTGCAACCGTCCCTCGACCCAGTTAGAGATTAATCCGATGTTTTTCGTGCGTTTCCCGAAACCCCACCGGACAAAAGCCCAACCTGGTCGTCGAAATGGTCCACCGACCGAAAAAAAAGGACAAATCCCTGTGTTAGCGCGAAAGGATTTGTCCGCGGTGCCTTTGGGATTTTTTCGGCTTTAGGTGAGCAAAATAAGAGGCCTCCTCCCGGTTTCCCGGTCGGGAAACTTCAAAGGAAGAGCATCCAGGATACCCGGAAGTAAAATTCGGGTTTGGGCGGCTTTGGTGACGCAAATTGGGACGTTGGTTCTTTTCAACCGTCCCTTCGTTAGTGCGTAGTTGTTGAACGTAGGATTTCGGCCGAAAAGCTCCCGGTTGGAGTCTTTTTTTAACCGAACGTCGAAGAATTCAAAAAATCCGTTTGGTAAATCCATTAAAGCAGGCGTTGGTTAACAAAAATAAGTTCAAACACCTTTCGCTTTTCGTAGCGGAATGTGTTAAGGCCGGAGAAAGCTTTAATAATTTAAATGATACCATTTCTAAGCAAATCGAAAAACCCGCTACCGTTTTTTTTTATTTTCGTGCCGCTAAGATAAGGCAGCATTTCCGCGGCGAAAATAGAGAGTTTGCGCATTGTGCGCATTCGGCCTCCATTGATAAAGGTGCCATAAATCGTTCGGGCGTTAGTTTGTTTGTTTGTCTCACCTCGAACGACGCACGATGGAACGTGTGCGCGGGAAAACTCGTCCATCTTGAGATCGCGCATGCGCCGTTGGGTTTGTTTTGGTTTTCCTTCCAGCATCGGAGAGAAAGCGCGGGAAAATCACCCTCCCATTTCCCCTTCCGAATGGCTCAATCCCCTCCGTGTTCCGTCGAGGTGTGCGGTGCGTGACTCAAATGTGATTTTAATGCATAAAACAACCACCCAGTAGTAGAAGCCACCCGCGCTGGTGAGGGAATTTTCTTTTGCGCTGTTGTGTGCTTCTTTGTTTTGTTGGAGGAGGCAACCTTTGTGTTCGACCTGCGACTGGAAGCCCGAGACAACCCGGTGTGAGTCGAAGGCTCGTGCCACCGGCATTAGAAGGTGCAGTTTTCACGGTTTTTCCAACCCCTCCCCGTGGGAACTTTCCGTTCGTGCGCCTTCGCCCAACTGTGCGCAATTCAGTAATTTATTGTCGCAACGAGCTTTACTCCTCCCAACCCCTGGAGGTCTTTTCTTTCTCCCAACGAAGAAGGTTGGCACTAACTCCAAGACGGTCCCCGGAGAGACGTGATCCGATGCAGAAACAATGGACCTTTCGAACCCCCTTTTATATTTCCAGCTCCCGAAGAGGAGTGTTGGCCCCGGCGGGAGTAGAAGGGGAAACTATTTTAATTAGACAAATTTCCAACCGGAGGGCGCGGTGAAAACCCGATGGAACGCTAGCTAACGGCGGGGACAAGGGGCCATTGGAGATAATCGTCGCGTGCACTCATCACATGACGCACATCTTCTCTTTTCTCCCGTGATTGACTCCTCTGTCCGCTGTGACAAAACATAGGGAACCCGACGCTCTCGATGGAGTCGATAAATCGGTGGAATATTCACTCACTCAACCACTTTCACCGATCGCGGTGGGAAAAACCGACGGGAAACAAGGTGAAAGAACGCTCCCTTGTTTAGGGAAAGAGTAACACAAAGTTGCAATAATTCGCACCCATCGTCACTTAGACATTATTGGACGTAGAGGTTATGCCTTTCGGTCTGGATTGGACCCCAAAAGGTCTGGCAACGCAAAAGCAAAAGGACAATCCGAGGAAAACGATGTGCCTTGGTTAACCAGCGATACGTGTTTCCGTGAAACAGCGTTCCGCACAGCAAAAATAAGGCTTTTCCGATGCCAGCGGGTGGAAATAATATGCTCACGGTGTCGCTCACGGGAATTCTTGCACGCCCGTTTGCGGTGGCTGTGATCGTTGTAATGGAAGAACGAGCTCATATTACCCCGACGCGGCTTGACATTGGGTGGTTGAAGAAAATCTTCGCGGGAACTTAAAGCCATTGAAAAGGGGATCCTGTTTTTGAACTTTGGCTTTAAGGGAACATTTGTGTGAACCGCCCGAGACAATGTGCGGGTGTGAATACTGGATTCGCGCATGTGACAAGATAAAGCATTAAAGGAAATTACCAAAGATCATGCTCACGGGGTTATGGAAAACAGTTAGAGGATTTATTAAAGCACGTGCGTGATGCGGTGGATTTGAGAAAAAATATATTAATCTATAAAGTACAATACTATCGAGCCAAAAACCAGCTACCGAAGAACGTGTTTCTCGGGAAAGTCTAACCGGGAAAGTCAGTCCACGACGAGAGATGACAGCGAAATAGGCTTTTCACCACCGGGCGCACGTGAGCTGACGCCAAAAATTGGCACCGGCTGGTTTTCCCCCCATACACACATATGTACAACGCAACAACATCGCTAGACAAATGAGCATATTTTCCATTTAGCGCCATTTTATTTTTTTGGCACGCTGGGAAATCCATTTTTCGTGCGGTTTCTTCGCTCGTGGAACGAACCAACAAGGACGTGCCTTCAACGTGAGAAACCACAACAAAAGGAACGTTGGAAAAATACACACAGACGCTCGCTCACCAACCGGTTGTTGTTGGTGTGGTGTGGTACCCTGACAACCTCTCCCTCTCCGCGTTTTCCACGAGATCATTCGGGAATCGAGGTTCGCGGTCGCGTTTACGCGCTTCCTTTTTTCCGATTTAATTTCCATTTTCCGAGCCACTGCGCCGCATTTTATCTGCTTCGGCATCCGGCAGGTTGAAGGAGCAGGATGGTTCGGTGCGGGGATAGGGTACAATTCGGGGAAATCAAGTCGACCGGGTATGGTTTTCCACACGTTGAGGAATAACATTTTTATGCCCTCTCCTCGAGTTAAGGACGAAACTGCGCGATAGGGGAGGGGGGTGGGAGGGGGAACTAGGAAAGCAGTTTTTCATCGTTTGTCACCTCTTCCAACCATCCACCCACATTCGTTATCGTCGTTCACCCTTTTTCCAGTGGGATGGAAATGGTGAAGCAAAAGTTATTGAATCACACAACAGGCCTCCTCCTTTTGCTCAAAACGATCGGTTTGGAACCTCGTAACACACACACACACACAACACCGCATGTCATGGCCTTCGACAAACGTGAGCTCAAAGAGGCTCGGGAAAGATAAGAAACCTCAAGCACACACACTTTACGCGTCATAATAGTAAATTTTCTCCTCACGTCCTTTCCCGAGCGGAGAACTAGCGGTTGGAAAACTTCCTTCCTTTCCTCCCACGGTTTTCACAACCCGAAACTGGAATGTACCGCCCCTTCGGGGTGACGGTTTGTGCCGACCGTAAAATTTAACTTTGTGTCACCGGTTCCATCGGCGTCTAGCAAATTGCAGGCGTAAAACGGCTTTCCCGCGCGTGGTGCTTTTCCGAACACGGCCGCTTTTCAAATTAACCCACAATGGCGTCGGAGGGACCGCCCTTGTTTGGTGGGTGGAGGCGTAGATCGGGGTGTGAGACCGTTTTTAGGACATAAAACATTCCTTTTTATCCTCACCAGCGTTCGACAAATGGCTGCCGATTTTCAGAAGTAGTTTATAGTGGAATTGATTTTGGAAAATCAGTTAGAAATATTTCATCGGTTCCATTGGGTTATTTATTATTTTATGTAACCGGGTAGCATGAATTGAAATAAATAAAATCTAGCCTACCTAGCTTTAAATTTAATCAACGAATAAAAAAGCGGAAAAAAGGGATTCGCATCAATCGTGAAATGTAAACTTTTCCGGGCGGGGGAATCGACCGCAGGGGCTCACTTTCAATTTTCACGACCAATCCATGGGATTGAAAGAAAATTAAATTGATCGCTATGGCGCACATGGACGATGACCCTTCACTCAGCTTGGGGGTTTAGTTTGGAACCCCGTTTTATTTACGACTTATTTGCTTGTGTCTTGTGTCCCCTTTTTTCAGAACTTTAGAACTGGACCTTGAATTGATTCGAATTCGCGAAGACGCTGGTGATAATAAAATTTGAAAAGTCACCAACGGTTCCGGACGACCATTTTTTAAAAACCCTGTGTCGTAAAACAATCGGAATGGATACTCTTGTCAAACGGAACGCAATTCTCCCGATGCCGATTGATGGCCTAATAATTTCTACCTCCATTCGATCGTGCCGATAGACGTTTCGCATTTATTTTTACTTCTCAACTTTACACTCTCGAGGGTGGCATGTGCAAGTTTTAATCGGTTCGATACATTCGTTAGCAACTTTTATTAGTTTTGAAAAAGGTTCGGCATTTGTCTCAATGTCACGCAATAAAAACATGTTTGAAGTAAACAACTGACAAACACATGTTTCCCAAAGGATCGATTAATGAAAACAAGGAACCGAAACTATCGTTTTTCCATCGTGGCGACACTTTTTCCCGATGAAATGGTTCCAAACCCCCGATGTTCCACCAAGTGGACAAAATCAGAGGCCGAAACTTTTTTCGCCCCTTTACACTTTTTGTTTTGAACTTTTACTTCCGTTTTTCATAGCGTGTGTTCTGAAGCGCAACCTATAAAAAGACCCAGAGAGGGCCCCCTCGCAACAGTAACGACATTTGTTATCAAACAGTGATTTAGTCTTTTTTAATCATTCGGCACGAAAAACTGCTGCCCGGTGTCCCATTGTCCAGCGAGTATTTGCGAGTTCATTTGTGCCACTCTGAGTTGTTGGTTGTTTTATTTACTTTGATGCTGTTTTTCTTTGCATCTGTTCCATTTTTTTTTCTCTGATTTGGATACCGGATGGACCGGTCAACGGGTGTAACGGGAAAGGGCGAATATTTTTAATCTCTCCGTGCCGTGGCCGAGAGAAGGCGCGCTTTAATCGGACGCACGTCATTATCGGGGCGGAATATAACCAAACTTATGGAGGGTTTTTTTCCTCCTTTTTTCCCGCTCCAACGATAGGGCGTTCGTGAAATGACAAAACGGGAGACCGGGCGGGGAAAGCGCGAAACCTCACCCCACCAACCCCAACCCCAGGGCCAGTGGTGGAAATGAAAATAATCCAAATATTTTCACCCCAAGGGGTGGATGCGGATTGGATACCGGTGCCACAATCTGGTGGTGATTTTCGTTTCGAGTTTTGTTTCCATTTCTTTTCGTCTTCCCTCTAGCGTTTTGGCCCGCTGGCCATCGTTCGCAAAGGCAAGTGATGAGGCAGTGAGAGTGGGGTGGTGGCGGTCCAGCAGTTTCCGGTAGGCACACGTCAGACTTACTTTAAAAGCCGAAAAAGCGAAATTAATGAGCTCCCCGGTGGAACCACATTCTCGATTCCCAAAACACCCAACAACCGGCCCGGGTGGATTCTGCGTTTGGTGGGGAAAGGGCGGAAAAAGTATGTTACGAAATTTCACAAACTGTATCCAAAAAACAAACCCTTTCTTTTGACCGCATGCAAAATGAGCAGCACCGGTTGTTTTTTCTCTCCCCCTGAAGCAAATTAATTTAAACACACCCGATAGTGCAGAGCCTCCGGCATTGGAACTAGGAGGTCCCTTCCGGCCAAGGAGAAAACCCGATTTTGATCCTCTCAATCAACACCCTCTCATTAGGCGGAGAAGGTCGAGATCAAGGTACAAGGCCGACTCCCGGAAAGGGCCACATCTCTCCTTCACCGATAGGAGTTTCGCTGAGGATCTTCTTCCGAAAACCGAAACGGTCCGTTAAATTCATCAACTAACATATATCCCACAAGCGGGTTTCCCAAATACTATTTATCTACGAACACACACACAAACAAACCTTGGCAAATTGAATCCGATTCCGAGCAGTTTAAGCCAAGCTTAGGCCCGAGACGAGAACCCAAAACCGGCGGCGGATTGCTAAACGAGTTTAACCATTTTTACTACCGCTTACGTTACAAATAAGGGTTTTTTCCAACCTCGTTGTCCTTTTTGCCTTTGATGAAGGAAAGAAAGGACCTCCTTTTAGTGTAGATCTATTTTAAGTTAGCCTTCCGACAAGTGCGTTTCTATTTTCCGCCGTAAGAGACAAATAAATTCCCCAGAAATTAGGGTCTTGTTGAGGTGAAATAAATTGAGCAGCAAACACGCAAAGAACGGTCTTAATGAACGCGCGCGCACACTCCAAAGGTAGCCCAAACATAGCCTTCATCTAGGACAGGGATCTTCCATCCAACTAGCAAATGGAATCAAAGTAAAACGTAACCGTCCTAACAGAAGGATGTAATAATCCAACACTATCTTAGTTCAAGTAAGAAAATGGGCACAAAAGAAAACCCAAAGATGGTCAAATAATGAACCGCAAATAATACTTCCCGAATTGGTGAACCCGGAGATGCTTCGCTGGGTCCAGGAAGTAGGTAAAAGGTCGTGTAGGTCCTTTCATTTCCTTTTCTCAGCAAAAGAAATAAAAAGGATCCTTGGGGTTCACGCAACCGAACCCCAAAAATAGCATAACATCTTTCAACAGACCGCGGGCCATTCGGTCCTTCTTATGCCCCGGGAGGAGCCAGAAAGCAGCAACAGTTGTACTAAGGAAACCGGATAGGAGCCTCTGTTTAGCAAACACAAGACCGAGCCTGCGTACCATTTGCGGCAACTTTCCTTCGTTCTTGGATTTCGGGATTCGGTCACGAAAGAAGGAAAGGTAAGCGAACGGTACATACGCCGTGCAAACAACGACGAGCTGCTGAACACCTTCACAAGAATTCGTCCAGATTTAGCCATCTTGAACAATTTCACTACTTCCTGAGAATGAATTTTTCCACCCTGCTCGGTTTTCCAAACGGTTTAATCCGACAACGGCGCAATGATTCAGCTTGCAATTTGTCGACACTTGCGAAAATCCAACTGCAGCACCAGAACGTACACGAACGTCCTACAATGCCACACCTGTCGCTCCCATGTAAGGCTTCTGCCTCCTGACGCTTCCGGTGAATCATAAATCGGGCTTAAGGTCGGACCGGTTCTTTCCTTTTTCCGGTGCTTGGTGCGGGTGGTCATATGTTCCGGTTTAGTGTTTCAAGCGTCGAGCTGAGCGTTCCCTTTCGAGGGTCTTCAGGAAGGAAAAGAGCAGGTGTTGCTAACGTTGGTTTGCCAAACGGACACACTCCAACTTTTACCTCTCATGTGGGGAATCTGAGTCATAAATCGGTTAGCGTTGGGCAGTCTTTCACCTTTTTTGGTGTGGTTTTCGCTCCACAAACACCGGAAGGGGCCAGTTTTCTTCTATCTAAACAATATTTTCCTAGCCACCATTTCTCTTCCCATTCCAAAACAAAATGCCGCCCCTTGATATCAGCAGCTTCCGTTCCGATCGTTCGTTCAAAGAGTACAAACAGACCGCATCGAAAAGTTCCGATGGAGCTTTTCCTCTGCGAAAGCGAAACCATCTGCTCGCTCGCTGGTGCTAAAACCAATTTCCTGCCCGCCCCGATGAGGCCCTTTTCTAATTCCCTTCTGAAGCCTCCCCCCTCCCCCCGGATGAGCAAAACATGCTAAACGAAATCCAATCTTACTAGGGAGAGAGGTAGGGAGAAAAGGCAGCCATTTACAATCCATCGATCGCGATGATCGTTGCGATGCCTTTCCGCGAATAAAAATAAGCCGCTTTTCCTCCTTCGTGCGTGACTCAATCGTATGTGTGTGTGCCTGTGTGTGCATCTTCGTGATCTTTGCCTTGCCGATCGGACGATGTATGCTGAACTTTCGATTTCTAGCGAAAAATTTCACCACAAAACTGGGGCAACTGACTGACCAGGGAAAGACACGCCGCTAGGGTGAAGAAAAACCACCCTCCACCGACAAAAGGGTTGACATATGTGGCAAACGGATGGAAAGCGCACGACGGGAGGAACTGAAACGTCACTTTGTGACAGTTTGAAGCAATCATTCTTGTGTTTCTTTGAAAACCGAACCGAAAACAGTTCGGTTTGATCTTTTCCCGCGCAAAACGAAAGCAAAGTGAACCTCATTTATTAAGTGAGCTGTTAGCCTTCGCAAAATACTTTCTCAAGTCAATTTCGATGCAGTAGTAAACTTGCGCGCACCCGGAGGCCAGAAAAGGGCAACCCTCGTACCGAATGCACCACCGGGTTCGGTTCGCCACCGGGCAGCTGTTGCAGATTTAATTAGTTGCATACATGCACCAGCTGGTCCGGTTGCATCCGATGTCGATTCCATCACCAGATTGCGCGCACACCAGAACTCTCTCGCGAGATTCTTCATTGCCCGTTTCGGTTTGCTTGGGGTCTTCCTGCCCGTTTTCGTAGCCAGCAGCATGTGTGTTTGCTGTGGGAAGCCAGAATCCAATTAAACACTGAAGGGCGAACATGGCAACCTCCGGAGTGGTGTTCTTGTGGTTTGAGAATTGCTTAAAGGAACCTGCTGTAACGGATTGGAAAATGGCAAACTGTGGCCCAGCAACGTTGGTTTTGTGTGATTCATATTTTCTCTCCGAGGGGAATCTATTCCATTTTTAATCCCAACCATCCCTTAGACGTCGGTTCTGCAGATGAAAACAACACAACACAACACCGTTATGAGCACGATCATATTCGCGCATAATTCTCCCTGGCGAAGTGAAGTGAAGAGTAAGTGTGTGTGTTCCGCGATCCATATGCACAATTAAAACCACGCAACGCACCAAGAATGGCGATGAACGATAGCAAAGGTCTCTCCGGAGGAGGTGGGTGGGAACGGGGGCAAATATTCGCCCCGCCGGCACGAGCGAAGGAAAACCAAATTGCTTTCCTAACCTCGACGGCACGCCATGTTTTTTTCGACGCGAACAATACTTCATTAAAATGGGGATGATTTGCTAACCACATGCATCCACCATTTGTCGGAAGAGATTCAAACTCATGCAGGCCAGCGGATGACTTCTTTCGCACACTCAGCACTACACATTTTTCACGCCAACCCAAAACATCAGTGGGGAGGGAAAAAAGATGTATGTCGTCGTGGAAAATAATTTTACTTTCCTCACCCGGTGGTAGAGTAACAACCGAGCGTAATGACAATAATTAACGTTACGCCGATCTAACCGTTTGCGTTTGGTACCTTCTTCCGGCTTCCCTCACCCAACCCTCGGAAAACTCTCGTACGGAAACGTTACGTTTTGGCCAACAACCAGCGCGCGCGAATGGTCCAAAAATTGGGTGTCGAACCACTTCACCGTAATGAGCACCTCGTCAACATCTTCATCGCCGCATCATCATCATCATCATCAGGTTCATTGAAAGATTGGCAATGGCCAGTTGAAACGGGAGGGAAAATGGGGGACAAGGCGGTGTGGGTAGATAATAAAATTTAAATCCCCCCGCCGAAAAACTAGTTGTCGGTGGGGTTTTAACTTTTTGCCTTGAAAGTCAAAATCAGAGCGACCATTGTTTGGCCGAGAGTGATGGTGTTTTTCCGTCCCTTTTCCCCCGAAGAACGTTTTGGGGAAAATAATTGCGTTATGTTGCAATTAGAGTACGATTTTTTACGACTCTTTACTGGGGGGAAAAAGGCAAGATCAAATATAAGACCGTGCAAAACGTTCAACTCACAAGCCACTTGGAGAAGTGAACTTGACTCCCTTGTGGAGTCCCGGATTGCGAGCCGAGGATTGCAGAATAATTAAATCGTAAACTTTGCATAACGCTCACTCGTGGCTTCTTGCTCCGGCGGTTTCTCTTGGGTGCCACCTACCTGGGGAATGGTCTCGTTGAGGCTGGAGTAGCTGGATGCCCTCGAGTGACTTCGCAGCTGGTCGTTCGGAGGTTCCGGGCTGCCGCACAGCGACGAGGCGCAGGATGTGGACGAACGCATCGACAGCGAGTCGGACCGGCTGCGCATCGGCGATATCTGCACGTGTTTCAGCATCTGCAAAAGAAGGAGGATCTCCGATTAGACACACACACGAGCATACGAGTAGACGAGTGGGACACACGTTTGGTTTGTCGGGAGGTAATGACAGATAATTTCTGCGATATTCCGATGAGCCACAAACCGGACACAGCTGTCACAGGCATCGGGTTTGACACCGGCATCGATCGAGTCGTCGAGCTAATTGATCAATTATGGACGTCACCGGGGCACGTTCCAGTTCCGCACTTGGAGCGAACCGTTCATTCACCGTTTGGCCCGGTTGTTGCATACTTCCAAGATCTGACCGTGGAAGATAAGTCCATCCCGTTGGTGCTAAAGTCTTCTCCCCTGAGATTCCGTTAGCGACTACTGATACTATGTTGTAAGCTAGAGTTATGCAACCGAGGAGGAATAAACACACCAAACGAACTACCCAGGGGGATCGATCTCCAATCCATCCAATGGTTTGAGGATTGATCGATCATTGGAAGTCGCGCGGAAGTTGAAGGCTATTAAAAGCCGAGAAACACCTCCTCGCGCTCGAGACGAATCGATCGAGAATTCCACTCCATTTGTCACAACACATTCGAAGTCCCGGTACATTGTCCCCATTGTCTGGATCATCAGCGTCGTCACTTACGACACCGCGGTAGGTCCTCAGCACAATGACTTCCCAGAAGGAAGCCGCCGGTGGAGTCTCTAGCGCTGTATCGGGAATGTTTGGGGAAGAGTTTCGGTTTAGGTCCCGCGACTTCCTATTTCTGGCGATCCATTGGAGCCCGCATGAAGTTGCGCAACTGCCGCCCATTACGTGACGATTTACGTTAATTAAAATGCTTCGTTTTCATTCGAATTTTGAGTTCCCGCGCGGGAGAAGGACAGCGATCCATCCAAATTAGATTCGTGTCCCGCAAGATGCTTCGGACCGATGGTCAACCGTACACAGCTCGGGCTGGTTTATGCGGCGATCGGCGAAAGAACCGAGAAAGGAAGGAAAAGAAATAAAACGGACGGCAGGGTCTTCCAAAAGCGCACCGGATGAGAAGGCACGGCGAACCCGCAAAAGCGGGCGATAATATAACATGAACTTTTGAAGATTCACGATCAACAACACAAATCGTCTCGGGACCAAGCGCCTTTGGAGGAGATGATCCAACCGTCCATCCCCCCAAAACCGCCCGGATGGCGTTTCGAAACGACCTTAGAAAGAATGCTGGTCCCAGGCATATTGAGGCAGAAGCGGTTACTCTGGAATCCCCATTAAGGGCTACACCCCGGAGGAGGTGGAACTAGAGCCCCGCGAGAATGGGTGAGAGCTCTAGAAAATCTGGCGACCGCGGGAAACGATCCCGTTCGCTGCAGGTTCGTTGCGTCTACCGCACGGGGAGGAACACACGACATGATTACGACACATTCTTGGGAGTCTCCCTCTCTTCCCGGGCTCAATGCCGTGTTCTCTACGCATTCCGAACGTTCGTTCGTTTCTAATTTCATTTCACCGGATTGTTTCGTCCAGATTTTACATTCACCGCATAGTTCTTTCCCTTCCCAAATATCATGTCATCACATTCGATTGCAGACGTTCTCATACGCACGCAGGGAAACCGAGAAGGTATGTCCGACATCCGGGGATCACTGATCTCGTTAGTGGCGTATCGGCGGGAAACTGAGGATGGGTTTTTATGATATTTTTTCTTTAAAGAACAATTTCATCAGTTTTGCAAAGTGATGCCAGGCAAACCGGAGCATATTCGGGGGTGAAAATTTGTTTATCGTGGAAAGTGCTTTAGAACATAGTCCAACCTTTCGTTCCAGCGATTGGATGACCTAGTTTTAAAGAGCATCCTAATGGTCTGTTTGACCTTCGGCCTCCGACTTCTGGTAAGTCTGGACACAAAATCCCTCAGGGTGTTAGAATACCGAGAAACAGCTGCCATGACTTTCAATTACTTTAATGTTTCGAAACTCAGCCAATCCTCTGGTTTCCAAAATCCCTGAGAATCGCCGGATAACGTCCGGCGATCCCGGGAACGACCCAGGTCAACTTAGTTTCCGGGAGACTGACCACTCTCTTCCCACATCCGTTGGTTCACCCCTAGAGCGTCACTCTTCACCTGATCCCTTTGTTCCAAAATTTCCAAATATGTAAATATGCCTTCCTCTCTCCCTATCATTGGACCTCATCCGACCCCAAAGCCAACCGCAACACGGTGCGGTTTTTCGGGGGTCCCATCGCTCCAGGCTGGGCAAGCCTGGATTTGCGAGTTGCACAAAGGGTTCGGAATTTTGTGCCTCACTATCACACCGTCGTCTTCCTCAGCAAACCACAGCCCAGATCCGGGACAGGACAGGTTTCTGGGCGGAAAATCATGAAATTAAACCCTTCCCAGTAGAACACCGGATGCGTTATCGGTTGATTAACCGTCCGCCGGGGGTTTGCCGAATGGCGCAAAGTTATTGTTGATCCGACCGGTTCGGGTCGGGGATGGCAGGAATCCGGAACGAAAACAACAGGAAGCTCCCTTTTTATTCCGAAAGCGCGGGCGCATGGATCATGGGAAAAAACAAAACTCGCCAGAACGCGGACGGAATGGAGAATCGATTTTGGGAGAAATTTCACCCACGGGAAGGGGAAGAAACATGGTCCAGAAGTAGGAGCGCAAGAATGCGGACAGAACGAAACGATCTTTACGACCCAGGAGAAACATCTCACTTAATTAAATTAATTTACGGTCATTCTCCAAAAATCTTCACGCCAGTGTGTGTGTGTATTTTCGGGAAGAACGTTTGAAATGTGCATGCAGATTCTTCCCGCCGATGGCTCCCGGTCATTTCGACCATTCGGTTAAGTTGTAGCCCGTGTTCAAGAGAACTTGTTAAGCAGGCAATAATTATTCATTCAACGTGCACCCGACAGCAGCCCATCGTGTTGCCCCGGAGTGCCCTCAGCTCAAGGCTCCAATCGTGTGAAGAAGCTCCACAGTCGGAACACCCGGTTAAGAGCTTATCTTCAGCGCCAAAGAGTCAACCCAACGGTGGCGTTCTCTCTTTGCACTGGGGAATATTCTTGGTGCTTCCCGTCGTGTCCACGTCGTTGGCTTAAGAACGTGCTCGAGAGCCACAAGTATCATCAAAGGCCCATCTTCTACTTGGGGAGTGAAACAACGACCACCTACAACCGTAACTATGATTTTTAATTTGCTTTTCAATGAGTTTTTTAATAGCAAATAAAAACAACAGAAATGATGCTTTTAAAATATAGAGTCTACCGATTATACGCGAATCCAATCGAAAGCGCTTAGCACGCGAAATCCATTCGAAACGGCCCGAAATGCAACAAATTCTGCAAACGAGCGTCACTCTTACGCCACTTGACAGCTGTCACAAAGCCTACTGAGAACGGGTATTAAATCCGACTGTCAAATCTCTCCATGCTTTATCTTTTTTTTTATTCTGCTCCTAAAGCATTCTCACGTTGGACAAATCGTGTGGAAATGGGTCTCGACATCACAGCAACCATGGTTTCCATGGTGAGGAAAACCTGCCCGTTCGTTACAATGGACCGAGAGGAGTGATTGTTACTGCAGAGGGAGTTTCCCGGAGGGGAACATGTCGACAGCACAGCTGGCCACAGTACCGATTAGCGCCAGGCCAGTTAGTGAAGCTCCAAAATCACGCAAAAAATCCTCACACCATGGTGAAACTCTGTACGTCAAGAACAATAGTACCCTGGGGTACACGCACACAAAACCGCCTGTTTTTTAGACGAAAGAATATTTGGCTATTTATTTCTGCCGTCATTCTAAGCTGACTACCAGGGTTCTCTTTTTGTGGCTGTCATTTTCTGAAATTGTGACAACTTCAAATCAAAAACCCATTTTCACAACCGAATGGAAAGGCTAGAAAACACAGCGTTAAACACTCACACACACAGCCACTAAAACACAATAGCTAGACAACGCCTGGGAAAGTCTAGCAATCGCCTGTGTCTCGGTTTTGTTTAGCTTTATAGTTATTTTCATTTATTAGTTAAGCTCAAATTCAACGGCGGGTGATTGTTCGCCTCTCCAGGGGGTGGGGATGGTGTGCACCCTTAATCTTTGCGCTGACCTCCCTTGCAAAGACGAATTGCAGAAGTGGAAGCAGGCGACTTGGAGGCCCTGGGAAATATCTGGGTTCTCCCAGCAAGATTTCAGTTTCTGTTGTTTTGTCTGCACAAAGGCACGCAACTCTTGTACGATTACAATACCCGGGAGGGAGGGCGTGGTGCCGGGGTTGAAGGTGCGGTCGCGTGCCGTGGAAGGTCCAGCAACAACACGAACGAAAGACATTACCGGGGCGAACGAGCGTCGTGCGCTTCGATGTCTTCTGAGCGCAATCCCGGCCCGTGCAAAGTGTCACCGGGAGATTCATCTACAAACACACCCACCCACACACGAAACAATGGCGGATGACCCTGTCACGAAACGAACGGGAAGTCTAGAAGCAACACCATGGACCATGGAACAAAAACGCAACAACTACTGTCCGCCCCAAAAGCGCGCGAAACGCGAGAGATCTCCCAGAAGAAAAAAAGCGAGGTTAGGAAGCGGACGCAATCGGCCATTGTTCTGCGACGCTCCGACGGGGGGGAGTTGATTGCACCCGTTTGACAGCTCCCTGAGAAGCAAAATGGCCATTGGCGGGCAAAATGGCGACGAAGTTAGCAGTAGTAGTAGTCGTAGTAGTAGTAGTAGACGATGTTTTTCGGCGTCGTTGGCCTTCGGAACCACAACGCGAACGCAGCTGGAACATGATGCAAGCAGGTAAATCACATTGTTTCCCATTGCAACTCCAAGCGGGGGTGTCTTTGACGTTGATTTAGGCATTGACGGTTGCCTGCTTTTTCCCACCCACCCCCTGTACCATTCCCTCCGACCTTCCTTCCTTGACAGCACAAGATAACTTTATTCCGAAGTCGGCGCCGAAGTCGTATTCTCACGCGAGAGGGTTGCACATTGTGCGCCAATGAATTGAAATTAGTGTCCAATTTCCGTGGCATGCCCAGGTGGGCCGCGGGGCCCCAAAACTTCCGCGGAAACGGCACGGTTCCTCATTAGAGTCGGAAAACGGAAAACCTCGGCGGGCATCAATTTCGAGCACGTACTTATCCATCCACCCCCGGCGACGATCCAGAAGGGGGGCGGGGGTGGGGAAAGATTGGGAGAAAGTGAAAACAGAATAATTTCTCTCTAATTGCCGCTCTTGGGCTGGTGCTTTCTTGAGCCACAAAACTTTCCCGCCGTTAGCCGAAAGGAAAAGGTGGTTGGTTCGATCCAAGTCCAAGACATAAGAGTAACGTACGTGAAGATAGGATAATAATTCTCGCTCGGAAGCATCTTTCTTCGAAGACAGATGATACTCTTGCCTCATTTTTGCTCATTTTTCAATTCCGGAGCTCGCTAAGTAATTGTTTAACGTGTTACATCCCGAACCCAAGGATGACCTTTCCTGCTCCCTGTGCTTCCAACCTGGGTAAATTTGTACCAAACATCGTGTCCAACACCCAACACGAGGGATGATGTTGTTTGGCCGTTGTTTCCGTGCACACTCCGAGCCAGCTCGAGCTGGGGATTTTAAACACTTGCCAACCAAAGATAAACCCTGGCACAAAAGGTGGCTTCCAGGGCGCTATCGCGTACCTTCATCCGCACACGTTTTTCCTTTCTCACGCCACAAAAAGACGAAAAGGTGAAAAATAAAACTACGAAACAGAAAATGCAGGCGATGTGCCGTCTGCGCGCTTTTGTGTTCCATCTCAGGCACATAACTCATCAACGGCTAATTAAACAATGCTCCTCCGTGCACCGCAACCCTCCCCGCGCGCACGCCAACGTTTGAACGAAAGAAAAGAAAAGTGACCACCAGTCACCAACCAGAGCTTTTCCATTGTGCGCCCCCCCGAACCCCGGGAAAAGATCGGAAAGGGAAGAAAGTTTGCGCAAGGGGATGATGTTTCCACCCTCACTCCAGAGATCGTCCGGGACGACATTCGATGCTAATGATCTGGTTCCTCTTTCCGTATTGATGCAATCGAACCAATCGGGGAAAAACCATCGTTAGAGAGCGAACCGTATCCGATTGCGGAAACTGCACCGTTTTCCCTCAAACGCCCGGTCCGTTCCTTGCACTTTCCACTCGAGGTTGTGCAAACACCATTTGCAAATACGAACAGTGTAAGTTTTTAAAAGGGAAGGAACAAGATCTCCAGGAAAAAATCTGCTGACGGCAGCACGAGGACGTAATTTTTTCCGGGAAAATATTTGCCATCGATTGCGCTGGTCAGCTGGATGGCTGTGTTTTGCTGCGCTTTCCCCGGTAGCTTTTTATGACCCACAAATCTTTTTCCTCCCCACCCCCCCACATCCCGCCACCATTTGACAATGCGACACCGGTAGGGCATTATGGAAAAGGCAATATTAAATCCAAACATTATCCACCACCAGAAGCAGCTTCTTTTCCGTTTGTCGAAACCGAATTGGAACGAAATGAAAATGAGCTGGTCACACTAGGGATGATACCCGCCGTGTGGAAAACCCTCATAGGAAACGGAGCTTCTGCAGCTTGCAGCTTTTTCCTATTGTCCGGCAATCCCTTAGTCCCAGGTCAGTGTCGGAGAACATCCGGTCCCCGGGTGAATTGTCCTTTGAAATGATTTCTGATTTTATTTTTGTCCCCTTTCGGCGCACGAAGCGATCGGAAAAAGGAAGGAAGAAAGGATTTCGAACACAATTGAATGCACTTTTTTCCTTTTCGAAGTTTTTTTTTGGGATGACGCTTGGGAGAAAGGAAAAAAATCCCCGATGAGTTACACACCATGAACGGGCATAATTGTCCTTGTATTTGACAGGATTTGTCGTTTCGGGAAAATCGTCGCAAAGTAATTGCCATTAAGAAACTATTTGTGAACAGCAACCCAAAAAACGTAAATAGGCCAAAGCTCATTTGTTCCGCCGAATTGGACCGGTTTTGTGGACCTGCTTTTTTGCGGCCTTTGTATATTCTTTCCATACCGGGCAGATGCGCACCGAAAAATGAAAAGATGATCGAGGTTTGAAAATGGGGCCCCGAAGGAAAAATAAGCTTCTTCACACATCATCGCGAGAAGGGGAAAAGAAACCCAACGTTTGATAAATCTTTTCCTAATGAACAGAGACTTGTGGCTACCCCCCGAAGGCACGTTAGACACCTCCTTTTTCCGCCTGGGACTGAGGGGGATGGCAGAGGATACATAAGTCATGTGCAGGAGGCTAATCACGCTGCATGCGTCTTCCATCCTTCCGCGCGGCGACGGAAGCAGTTTAACCTACTTTCCACCGGAGAACTGATCGTACACTTTTCAATGTGTGCCTTCTCTTCTGGACCGTGTTCTCCCTCTCGGAGCTTGGAGCAGGTGGTGGGACAACTTCTTGCCCTCGGGCCCATACGGGCGGAATGAAGATCTCAAACCATCGGGAGAATGCGTATGCGTGCGAAGGTAACGTAACTGTCCTTTGGCGATCGAGCGCGCGATTATGCATTCTCGCCCCACGCGGCTTCCGTTCGCGGAGTAGTTCCCCTGCTGGGAAATGTTGGAGCGCCGCAGCGTGGAGGAAAGTATAAATTTTTCCGAAAACCCGTTCTCCACCTTGCGTCGATTGATCGGATGAGACCAACCGTGCACTAACGAACTCAGTTTTTCCACGCTGATGTGAGGATGGTGTGGTTCCAAAAGTGCTGGAGGACATTCCACGAACCAACCTTGAGGGTCACCATGATCTTCCAAAGTACCAGACTGAAGGGGGGGGGGGGGGGGGGGGGGGGCACAATAATCCGCCAGTTAATAATCGGCGCGTTTCGAAAGTGCTTCCCCTCGGATGGGTTAAGCGATGGGCATCTCTCAGGTCGAAACGGATGAAACCGATCTTCGGCTTCCGTTCCGAAAGCGGTGGTAGAGTCTTAACAGCCCGCTCGCGGGAGAATCTCTGCCCCCCGGTTGGACAATTGTAACCAGTAGAGAGGCAGAAAAAAAAACCTCCATTCACTGTTAACGAGGCATTCCCCACAAGTGCACTCGAAGACCTTGTCGGGCTCGCAGACAATTGTCCTCCACATAATCGCACGCAATCGAGACCTCGACGCTGCAGCACACGCGCATCCTGTCCGTCAAAGTGGACCATGGAACGAGCATAACGCCGCACTTGGTTTGTCAAATCAAAGAGCTCCAGCCAGAGGAGAGGAAGAAAAACAGATCCGCTGCGAGCAGAAATGAAAGAACGGTACCGTCACCGCAAGAACCCCCGGACCGGAAGGATGGCGTCAATAAAACTGCCAACCGCACACTAAAGTTACGCCGCTCTTACCGGGCTCCTTCCTGCTACTTCCTGCGCCAGAAAGGCCGACGGACCCTGCCCAGTTCCCCCCCGGCGTTTAATGTGAGGCTGGATCTCGTCAGCTTTTAAATTAGTTCAAGCATGTCATCTGCACCTCGAGGGTGAGGCAGTGGATCTCTCTCGGGCGGGTGCGTGGAGAGAACGGATCGATTTCCTTCAATTAAACCCCCTTTGGCGGCGGTTCATACTGCATTATGAAATTTATGAAACTCGTTGCCGGGACGGTCCGACATTAAAATGGAACTTGGTGCACAGGAAAACCTCTGAACTGACACGTTGGCGACGAGCGTCACCCAACCCATTAACGGGAGCGATACAGAACATCGTGTGACAATGTTAGAGAGAGCTCGCTTTCCGGTCCAAGGGACTTGATCCGAAAACCCCCTCCGGACGCTGGCCCAACCCAGCGCCGCGGAATATGAGGATTGATCCCTTTACCGACTCAGAACAAAACACCGGAACTCGCCTTCCAACGCTCCTCTCCCGAAGCCGGACGGGAAATTATGATTTCCTCACCGTAATTCTCGTTCTTCCTCCCGGTGCACGTACGCAAAGAGGTTTGAATTCAAAACAACACAACTCCCCCTTTTAACCCTGCAGAACCCGGCTTCCGGAACCCGGTTCCAATCCCGATCTGTGCGGCGGAATGCCAGTGGGCTCACCCTCCGTTTAATTTTTTTTCCCTTTTCGTTAGTTACTTGTTGCTGCCTCGTGAAACACTGCCGGAACGCGATTGTTTACAATTAAATTAACATAAAAATGTAATGTTCCGTTCCGTGGCACCGGAAACATTACACAGCCCGTTAACCCGTTGCCGACGTTGCACGACGATGATATGTTCATCTGTTTCACTCACAGTTCTTGTTTTTGTCACTCACTCACATTCAGCCTGTGTCCTATATTGTTGTGCCCGGATGTGGTTAGAACTTTCATCGTGCACGCAATGCAGAAAACCTTCTACCGAGGAGGAGGAGGAGGATTTCCATAAAGGGACTGATTGAAATTATGAAAATGTATACACCCAAATATAGCTTGATGAAGTCTGCAGGGGCATACGAGAATAAAAAAGCAGAAATGTGTCCCTCCGATATTCCCCGAGGGGGAGGAGAGGTCGACGTTCAGAACGAAGGAAAACAGCGCCGGCACTCAAGCTTACCGAAAATCTCAAAGCAGTACCAGGGCGGATATAAAACACAGTCGGAGGAAGAGGAGGAGATAGAGGCCATTGTTTATGTTGGCGGACCGCGTACATGCTGGAGTGGAATCGAAGACTCCATAATGTACCTATGCCGATCCGATCGGAGAGGAAGTTACCCAAAACAACGGAAGTAGCGTGTTCGAGACGGTGCGGGTCCATTGTGCTGTAAGAGCGCGCCGAGATTTGGGTGACGCCGTTACGGTTGAGCTGAGGATGAGAGGATTTGCGCTTGGCTGGAACTCGAGGTGCAGAGTTGAGCTGAGGTACTTCTCCCCCAGAGGGGTATGCGACGACGATCGGTTATGCTTCGGCGTGCCAGCGAACGTCAAGAACGCTTCCGAATTTGGAAATCGATTCGTAGGTTCAATGATCCAGGAGTTGGAACCAGGAACTCGAGAAGGACTTGGATTGGTATGATGAAATTAACATGCAATCAATATACAAACACACACACACACACATATTTTTAGAGGATGATATCCCCACGAGCCTATAAAAACAACAACAAAAGTCCTCCAACGCCATGCCCACGTCAAGAGGCTCTTAGGAACATCCAGCTCAACTCCACTCCACCTGTGCATATTTAGTCCTCTAACAGAATTCGTGCAATTTCGGAACTGTCAGTGACAAAACATGGACACACTTGAGGATTATTGTTTTTTCACCCTATCCAATGACGCTCAACAAGGTTGGAAGGGAAGCTGTTTTAAATTACATTCCACATTCCTACCGGCAGGACGCCGTAGGTGATTCAACTCGTTTCGTTTCTCAAACAGACAGAGATCGGGCTTTTGCTGCCACGGGGAGAACGAACTCTAAAGAAGGCAAACTCGTCGAAAGGAAGGAACACTTCCGTTCCTATGGCTGTTTTTCCGTTCCGTCAGTTGGCGGAATCGAATGTAAAGTATGAGAGTGTGTTGATGTGGCTGTGTGTTCTGCTTCAGGTCCTCGGATCAGGGAGGGAGAGAAACCTTCCTTCACCGAAAAAGAAATAAACAAACACACCGAAACAGACCTGCGCCACAAGGAAATTCCCATGCCTTGCCACCGGAGGACGTCAGACGGCGGGATAAACAGTCCCGAGGAACATGTGCAAAAGGGTGTTATTTCAGGTTCGGTTGCTCGAAACCCCCCCCCACCGACACCTGGCGGAGGAAACGACACCTGAGGAATGCGACCGATTCGTGTAGATTCGTGGCTCTTTGGTCACGGTTGGCCCGGTTGTTGATATTTGTGTAGAAGGTGAAAATTGCAGCACTTCAACTTTGCACTCCCTTTGGCCAGTCAGGTGGTGAGTTGCAGTTTAGGCAAGGAATGTAAATTAATGCAGGTGAGCGCGTTTGTCGGCACAGCTTGCTTTGGTGCACTTGGATTCAGTCCAAAATTTTGGGGTGCACTCCAAAAAATACCGTGAAACCAGAAGTGTCCTTCAATGTTGTTTTATGTGAGCCGTTCTTTCTGTTGGTTATTTTGGATAAGTACTAGCAATTTGGTACGGACCTCACTAAAAGATGAAAGTTTGGGGATCTAAGCCTTTTTTGCCTAAGTAAAATCTTCTTTTAAGCGATTTTGGGAAAGAATTGTACTTCAAAGAGATTCACAAAACAAACAAATTTGAGTCGCTTAAGTGAACATAAACTTAAATCTTTATCACTCGATTTATCCACCTGTTCTTCTCTACGACGACGAAAAGCTTAAGCAAAAGACTTACCTCGAAAACAAAGGATACTTTTAGTTCACACTTCGGTGAGTTTCGTTGCTGGCCGAGGGTAAAGACATCACAAATCCTACCGGTTGCAGTTTTGCGAGTCTGTTCCGTTTGTTTTCAAAAGTTTCGCCGCGGGAGCCTAATTGCCTGGTCGAGCAAAAACAAAACGAATCCCGTGAACATGATCAAGCACAAGGATTGGAAAGGAATACCGGAGACCTCTCGAAGACATAAACATTCGGCGGCCGGGTCTCGTTTGGAAGAACTCCGGTGGATGTTGTGTAAGCCGGCTATTTCTCCACCCTCGTTGAAGCCAGATCGATACCGAAGTTCCAGGAACTTGTGTCGAAATGTGTCTTATGGGGGAAGTTTTTCGCAACAACGGGAGCCTTCGATTTCTTCTGCTCGCGGAATAAATGAAGCGTGTCTAAAGGTCGGTGAAGGCGGTTTGGAAGATCGGGACGGGGCGGGGGATTGAGTTCGAGAACTTCGAACATGAAGTAGTTCGGAGCGATTTCCCTCCGCTCGAAGGGGATCGAAACATGAACCCCCGGGGTTGAAGGAAGGTTATTTTTTCCGAATTTTGTTGCCTTTCTGCTTGATCGTGCGAAATACTCGCCGTATTTTTGTTCACGTATTGAAAAATGATACTCTTTCGCAACTTAAACCTTCGCCGTCCGTTTGCAACCGGAGTCCCAACGCAAAAGGTTGGTGGCAACTTCTTCGTCTAAAACAGGCGAGCAACTCTATCCCTTCCGATGGAAAGTGAACAACCCGGTACAAACAAAAAAAAAACAGGGAACTGTTCCAGTGGCGGAACGTTCTTAGAACGCGATCTTGCAACCCGCGACCGCATTTCCTTTTCAAACTCCGCTCGGGTGCAAACAATGTCCACTTGCGGCCCGAGGAACTCCGCCGTCCATAAAACCGCGACGTTGGTTCGGAATGCAAACATCGTAAAAACCGCAACCGCGGTGTTTTCCCCACCTTCCGGCCGGGTTGTGATGGCGTTTCCTCTCGGTTTTTTTTTTTATTTTTTTCCCTTCCAAGGAAGCCGCGTCGCGTGCGAAGCCACTGGTCATTCGAAGAGCCCTCGCGAAATGCGCCAACCTTTTTTTTTACCCGAACGGGTCGATCGTTTGTGCAAGAAACATTTTTCTTTGCTTTCTTACGCTTCAACGGCGATACCTTCCTAGAGAGTTCCACAAACCGATGTGGTCTGTGGACGATGTTTTATGCGGATTGGTTTGATTTACGACGACTGTCGTTTGTGATACACCCACCACCCACACGGGGTTCCCGCATCTGCTTCCAAAGTTGAACTCCGATCTCGGCTCGTCTCTAGTTTTGCGAATTCTCAATCACCATTTCGCAAGTTTGCTGGATGGAAAACAAAGAGCCCTCAACAAGCAGGAGAACAAACGTTTTATAGCTTTACTACCCAAAGGAAGCTAATCCTCACCATACACACACACAGCTAGTGCTTATGACGATGATCATACATGCCGAGAACTGTGAGTTCTCCAAACTGCAACGCTGGAGTAAAGTTCCGCGCCCGAACCAATGCTCGGATGCTATGCAAATTCATGCTAAACATATGCACACACCGTCGCTGTTATTTTACGTGCCGTGTATGTATGTTTGTCTCTTCCACCCTCTCCCTAGCCCCCCCTTCACATATTGACATCAGACCCCAACATCCCTCGACGTCGAGATGGATTGAATTGTTTCTTAAGTAATTTCTACGCTCCGTTGCGTTCGCCGGGTTCCATCGTCGGTTTCCTTCTTATGTGCGGCGGGATGGGACGAGCGTTTTCCATGCGTATCGGGACGAAAAGGGAGGATTATGGGGTGGGGGTTCGCTGGAGGTAGTTGGAATTGCATGCAACATGCAAAAACAGCCCCGCGATACGTTGACATCATAAGCGTAAAGGGGCTTTTGGTAGAGGAGGAGAGAAAAACAAAACAAAAACCGAGACACACGAAACGAAAACATCCAACATTAAACACACAACAAGAAGGGAAAAAATAAGAAAAGGTAAACCCATACACGCACCGGGAGTCAAGACAAACCGGCGACCCTCGAGAAACGTTTGAAATCTTGTTTTGTTTCAAGCGAGAATCACAAGAAAAAGCCGGCGAAAAAGTGTGCTTCCAAGGGCCGGGCTTTTTGATAAGGCCTGTGAAAAGATGAATATGAATTAGATTTCCTTGTTATGATTAATATGCATTGAGGGGGGTTTGTCATGGCAAAACAAAAAGCAGAGATTTATACTTGGCTGTGATTTAGAATTTTCTCGTGATGAAATGGCCACTTACGAGGACGTTAAGTTTTGGTTTTCTTCACTTTGATCACTTGCCGCAGCCATCGTAAACATGTCAAATAAATTGTTTTGATTCCACGCAATTCGCACAAGCATCTCGTTTTGACGTTTCGAATCAATCTTTTGCAATTGGCATGCCGCTAATCAAATAGGCCACCTGTTTGCCCACTTTTGTGTGCGGCCTGAGAAAACATACGACTCCCTGCTGATTGCAGCTTTTCACTTTCGGGCCAACGAAAGGGGAACCTATTTTCCACCAATTTTCCCGCACACCCCCCCGGTTGCGTGTCCACATCTCGATTCACCGATTCTCCAATTTCGATAAAAGCTTCGACCTTTCTAACGGCCGAATTGCTCCCACAGTCAAGTGTGGCGAATTCCATGCAAATTGCTTCCTCCCCCTTCCTCCCTCCCCACACCTTCTTGGCTGGCCCAATTTTTACCATAGGGCGTTTCACGTGCGTGAAAATGTGCGGAAAATGACATCGATCAACATCAAGACGCAGGAAGTGGTGGAAGAGCTCGTTAGAGGCGAGTCAGCCGAACCAAAGCGGTTTTTTGACGAGCTTTTTTCGGCACACACACACACACACACACACACACATGCCTGTTTTTCTTTGTCTCGTTGCCCGGGTATTTTCGATGTTATGCCGAATCGCCCCTTTTCGTTTTCGGCAAATGCTTGGAGACGGCTTTTCATCACTTTGTCTCGCCATTTGTCCCCGTTTTTCCACTCGACGCGCTCCCACACACGCGGCGCGCGCCTTTCCAAAAACCAAAACAAATCCCCCGGCCGAAAACGGCTTCGGGTGTGAAATGTGTCCACCGCGATCTCACGTTCGTTTGGCAAGGCAAGTCCAAGGCCGACTCCAATAACACTTGACGCCTTTTACCGGTTTTTTTTTTTGGGGAGGGGGGTGGGCGAAAATGTTACAAAATGCGAAAGCGGCATGGAAAGGTGAAAAGCGCACACCAACTTTGGCGACAGTGAACATGCGTCGTTACTTTTCCGGCACGTTTTCTGGCGTCACTCGTTATCAGTCGTTACATCGGAATTAATGTCGCTTGAACAAGGTGGAAACCGGCCGGGAAAACCCGGCCCATGAAGTGAACGACGTAAAACCAAACCGTAATCAGCTGTCAATCAAAGTGGGTGGTTTAATGTGGCCATGTTAAACTGTCTCCTACTCTCTCTCTCGCTCTCTTTACCTCTTCAAAATCGTTCACGAAACGGAAACGAGTTGCAAATTTGTTAACGCTTCCTTTGAGAGCTTCCTCTTCCTGCGGTGATGCGGGTGGTTAAAACAATTTTTTCTCCCAAAACTAAAATCTCAGCTCCTTTCAAATTATACAGGTACATTAAGGCTAAAAAAAGGACACACACACATACCATCAGATACAGTTCCCGGTGGTCTCTCGAAAGCAGAGCTTTATGCTGCGGGTATCGTCGTCGTTGCAATTCCGGCGTCCAAATTCTAGGCCCCGAATGGAAAGCGGAAAATTACAGGCGAGAAAAGGGACCGAAGCATCCGCTGGAGGTCCGGATGCGAATGCTGCTGCCGCTTCTGGTTCGTCGCGGCGACGATGATGATGATGATGATCATTATGGTGGCGATCGTCGAGAAACGGGCGAAGGTGTCACGTTCGGTTATACGATAATGGTTCTAATATGCCCACACAGGACGCACTACCTTTCGTCGGGCCGAGAACCGGGGGTTGAAGGAGGGTGGGGTATCATCTCAAATTCCATTCCGGTACCCCCCAAAACCCCTCCGGTACGCCATTGCGCGACGAATGTGTCCGGGATTAAACCATTAAACTTCCGGTTGAGTTCGTTCGGTCGATCGGGCGTTTTGAATACCTTTTGGGTGGATGAAAGTTAACCGTAGGAAACATGGGTGCCTCCATCGGTGTTTCAACCATTCATTCCTCTTCTTTTGCTCCCCGCTTTCCGTTGGCCCACTTCCGGTCAACATAATCATTCCAAAGAATGTGTTAGGTGTCCCTTCCCGACTGGAAATCTCGTTTGTAGCTATGCATCTCTGCTTTTGTATAACCCATCTGATTATCTTTTATTATATGTGCTACAGTTTGTTTTTTATCTCCTAGTTGTGTGTGTTTCAAGCACGTGAGGTGAATTTTTCTCTGTGGGAAAATACTGTTCAGTTATTTTTTATTTCGTTTACTTTTCGTTCAGCGCAGTGAAAATTAAATGAAAACCGTCATTCGTACAATATCGTGCAAAAACCACCAACCGGTGAGAGAAACGAGACCACACACACACACATAAATGACGTCGAGCAACGACGGCCAAGAAGGAACCACGAGCACTGCACTTTATCATGGCTGTCGGTTCCAATCTTTCTTCTGCGCTTCGTGTGATTAATGACAGCATTAATGAGGCACACATTCTTCCACGGCGTGTTTTTGAAACTAGTGGCGTTTTTTTCTTATGAGGGATTTCCTCCAAATACACGACACATGTACAAGACGCGAGAGATGGCAGGAGGAAAGCGAATGGAAAACCTCCCGGTTAATTTCCTCCCGCAACAAACGCCAGTCAAACGCCGGGAAAGCGCTGACGAGTGGTTGGAAAATTGCACCATTTGTGTGCGCTGTTGCACCGGCCGGGGAGTGGGTGAGGGAAAATTCGTCCAGCATTTTCGCTTTTATTGTTTTTCGTCTCACAACGACGCAGCGCCTCGGACCATTGTGGCTGGAGGAAATGGTTGTTCCATAAATCTTCCCTGGCTCCGGTGCAGATTAGCAAACCAAAGCCAGTGGAAAAGAGAGAAAGCTCCGGTGCCGTTTGAGTCGCGACAATCTCGGGGACAAAACGGTACGCCATCGTTTTTCTTCCAAAATGTCATTTCTGTGTCCGTGGAAAATCGCTAGGAATTTTTTTTCGAAGCCACCAAGTTTACTTTCCACTCGAGAGAAAAATGATGTTCCACACAAAGAACGGCCATTTTTCGGCCGATTGTTGATCGCGAGATGATTTAGTTGCCAAATTTGCCGGAACGGGATTTCTTGCGGAGGTGCCCCCAGGGGGGTTCTTGACCCCTGGCCGGAGGTTGCTTATGTGCTGATGTTTTCGTGGAGTGGTGGTGGTGGTGGTGGTGGGTGCGATTCGGTTTCCCTCATTCACGCTAAAATACGTTCATTAGAATAATTCCGGCAGCCATCGCGGGCGATGGGCAGGGTTGTTGGAAAAATGCCCATCAAATAGTGCTCTAATAATCCCCACCCCCCCTTTCTCGCGGGTTTTCCATTCCCCTCCCGCTTCGCGCCAGATGATGATCGCGATCGCGCGAGTGTGCGAGCAAAGGGCAATCATTATTATCGTCCTCTCCATCAGTTTCCACCGTTTTCTTCGGCCGCGATCATAATCAACGTTGGAATTGTCCGCTTCCTCTTTTCTAGCCTCCTTTTCGGCGCGTTCTTGAAGCCCAAAAATTCCATCGCGCTTTTCCCTGTGTGTGCACGCGTGTTTACCTTTCGCTCGCCCTGGTGTTGGTGACTTCCGCTGAGCCGACGAACTCCCCGACGAAACCCCGAATCGTATGATCGTAAAAATGTTTAATATCAAAATTCTTTCCCTCCTCTACGATTCGTTCCACCACCCGGGCGTCCCACTCTGCTTACATAAGCGCCCTTTTCCTGGCAGCCGAAGTTGATTGTTTTTCCTTCTTGAAGCCCCGTCGCTTTAAGGCGTTAGTTTTTCAATTCGAAAGAGAAATCGATCGATCGATAAATTTTTATCGTTCGACTCCAAGGGCGAAAGTCTTCCGAGAAACGCAACCGATTTGGGGAATGGGTTTGTTGCTTCCCTTTTTTTCTTGTTTTCATTCGATACAAGAGTAGGAAACTCAAGTGTCACACACGATAGCGTGTGTGTGTGTGTGTGTGTATGGAAATTCTTTAAACCAACGTCCCACCGGATGTGAGAAGTGTCCCTCGGTCATTCCCCAGCGGTGAGACCATTGGACTCCCTCCAGCGA
The DNA here is from genome assembly GCF_943734705.1 of Anopheles coustani. Classification (NCBI taxonomy): domain Eukaryota; kingdom Metazoa; phylum Arthropoda; class Insecta; order Diptera; family Culicidae; genus Anopheles; species Anopheles coustani. Next base: position 4,703,083 of record NC_071289.1, read on the forward strand.
TTCAACGATAGAATGAAGACGAACAGTCCATCCGTATAATAAACGGATCTAGTTCACTTCGCATGTCGCCCGGGTGACAGGAAGTTCCAATTTATAATTTACATTTCTACACTTTTGCGCCCGGACTTTACCTACTTCCGAGCACGAAACCCGAAGGGGGAACCCAAACGCAAGTCGCGACATTTTCTGCTTCTTCCAATCGCGTGTTGCCTCTTTTTTTGCCGGATGTGCCCGAGAAATGGCACACGCGGCCAATGGAGTGGAAATTTACGCGACACTATTTCGCGAGGTGGCACCTGCGACATTGTTTTGGATCCGAGCAGGGAGTGCCTTTGCATCGATGGTGGTGCAAAAAGGAAATGGAAACTCGCATCCAAAGTCCTCTTAAAACCAATGATCTCTATGAGGGTGAAGTTATTGGTTACGCTTCGTAAACGTTAATCGATGAATTCTTGAACCAAAACTTCCGACCAAACGAGAAACTCGCAACCAATTTCGTCTTTTCCGAAAAGTAATTGACCAAAAATAGAGCCATTTGGCTCGGTTGAATGATAATGCCCTCTTAAGGCCTATCGCCCGAGCACTCGCTTGACATTGAGGAAAGGCCTAAGGCGCCTATTCGTTAAGAATGTTTCGCTCCTTTGAGCCATACCGATCTGTCTGTCATTAGAGGCTAATCGTGGCTGTTTTACTCTCGAGAGCGGTACCTCAGAATACCACTCCACTTTCACATCGAAATGCGTCGTTTCCGCCAAGGTGAAGCCACTCGACGGGACGGAGCAGAAGGTAGAGGAGACTTAGAACAACAGTCTTCCGCTGAGGAAGAAAAAGTCATGCCACTTAGAGGAAAGGAATTTTTTAATAATTACCTTCGATTTTCTCCCACTGTGAGTGTCGGAGAAATCAGAGGCCGGAGCGAAGCGCACCGAAATGTTCTTAGCGAGATGGAGGCTCGGGGGAAGGACCCGGAATTGGAATGGATAATTGAACCTCCGAGGCAGGCCGAATAATGTGCTATGCTGACCCGTGGGCTCATCGGTGTCGGGTGGAAGCGATCGGCTCCGAAAAACCAATATATCAAACTAGCCCCGAACATTCCTTCTTTGTCCATTTTGACCCATCATCATCATCATCAGCATCAGCAGCATCACCATCTTCGGAGGAGAAGGAGGCGAAGAAGCGCCAGGTCAGAAAAGTTGAAACAAATGACCGGAAAGCGGGTCCAGCAGCGAGTGTGCCTGGGTTTCGGGTCCAGAGCCGGAGCGCCAGGCCAATGGACGTTCGATTGAATTCGTCGAGAGATTCGGCTCGAAATTTCAGGCTATAAAGCACGAGATGTAAATTAGAAGAAACCAGCGGTGGAATCGTTTAGCTTCACCATTAAAGGCTCGACTGCGTGCGTCTCGATCGCATATGTGAGCTCAGTGCAGCATGCGGAAGAGATCGAGAATCTTCCCCGTTGGTCGCGGTCAGCCATCGATAATTGCAGCGGGTCGGCCGCTCGAGCGAAGTTGCAGCAATTTCGGGCATTCCTGAGCGGTCTTTTTAACGACCGACACACACGGCTGGGATCCCCATTTGTGGCCACAAAGTGTGATTTGCTGATGGTGGAAAACCTTGCGGATACGCTGGCCCGGGGCGCTTAACGATCGCCACGGCGCATCGTCCACTCAAGGTTGACCTTCGTCGGGCGAGTGCGCGATGCGCCCATGGGGTCAATTTGCATTCTCCATCTAAGGCGTTCGAGGTTCGGATCGGAAAAGGGTCGAGATCGCGATTGCCGAATGCTCTGTTTTCGGAATCGGACGGACGCCGAAGGTCGGTAGGGTCAACCTTCGCCGCGCGTTGGTCGCATTTGCGTAACCACAAACTTTGGATGGACGGGAGGGACTGGTAATTCTGATCGAACTCTTCCACCGAATCGGTTCCTCGCTTCCCTCGGGAGCTCGAGAAGGGTTCCGTTCGTGCGTTACCAACCGCGGGTGAACAAACACCCGTCAAAGCGGACGCAGAACACCTGGTGTCGAAGTGCTGAACCCCTCAATCAACCCGTTCGATCCGCAGGCCATCGTCGGTTGGTTCGGGGATCAAAGGGTTCTTGGGAAGATTCTCGAGACCCAATGCTGCTGCCACTCAACACCCGCTCGGGCGAGTATCAATTAAAGAGACCATGGCTTTATTTACCGAAATAACGCATACCGTCAAGAGCATGTGATTAAGCGGGCCGGTCGAAATTGTGCCGCATTTTCCACGCTACCGATCCCACGATGGCTCGATCGGATCCACAACCGGGCCTGATTGGTGATCCGTTGTAGCCGTGAAAAATCGAAACGAAAACTGTGGGTGTCCGAACCTAGAAGAACACACACCGACTCCGACAATGGCGGGCGACGTTGAAATATGAGTCGGACCGGACGAAATCGTGTAGCTGTAAAATGTTGTTTACAGTAAGTGATTGTTTCCCAGGAGTTTCCCGAGGACCTGCGATGGCCGGAAAGTGTATGTTTATTTTGTTATAAAATAATCTTAAATATGAATATTCTTTTGTAGGAGAGATATTGTCTCCCAGGCCAAGAAATTCCTTACAAGGAGAAAAATGACTCGTGGTAATTTATTCCATCAGCGAAGTCGTTTTTTATCACACGCGCCTTTCCAACACCTTCGTACAACCTTCGGCGTGCTCTAGTAAAAACCGAAGGCCTGTAAGGAATTTCTAGGATGGAAGACAAAACAAAAAAAAAAAAGCTAGAAGATATTCTCGATGGAGATTTTTGTTTTGTTTTATGATCATTTTCATCACCGAAACTCGGGGAAGCACAAAATTCGGAGGAGCTAGACGATCGAATCGCGGGGCCTCGCGCACTGATGAGTTAGAGAGCGTTACATCCGGTGCTGGTGGAAGAACCCAAAAAAAAAAAGGAAATGAAAAAGAAACCCTCCACCCGCGGGGTGCTTTACCCTATCGCCGCACGGTTGAGACGTTTCTCTACGGATTTTCTAACGACGGCTAGAACCACTTCACCGCTTGTGGTTTACGGCGCGCGCGTCAGGTGAACGTAGTGACCACCATTACCACCACCACCACCGTAGACCCCCGGGGGGGGGGAAGACCGGAGGGTCGTGTTCTAACTCACCGACAAGTGCCGGTGGAATGCTGAACCGCCCGGACCCGGGGCTGGCGATCGCGACCCGCATAAATTACCCATAAATTACGCGTCCATACTCGGACACATTCCTGCCAGCGTTCGAGGGGGCTGATTTTCACTTGAGGTGGAGGGTTATACCATTTTTTTTTCGCCTTGTTTTCCCTCACTCGCGGGCCAAAGTTTTTGTTTCGCTGTTCTTGATTCCATTGTTTCAATCCGTGAAGTGAAAAGTTTCCCCCGTGCGCGTCGAACGATATTTTGTTTGGCAAAAGAAAAACAAGATCATCCAAAAATGGCTCAAAAACTCGCAAGACGTCGGTCGGGGGGCCTCGTTAAAGAAAATTTAAAACACCCAACCACGAGCCCCTTCGGGCGGCAAAAGGTAAGCAAGTGTTATTTCGTAACCTCGCGGGTTTCCCCTTGGTTTGATCGTATCATATTTTTTCTAGCTCTCTTTCTCTCCGAGACGTCTTTTGCAATCGGGTGTCTTCGCCTCATGGATGGCACGCTCCGTTCCGAACAGTGTATCTCGTCATCGGCTCGATAAACACTCGAGTGATTCAGCTTCCACGCTTTAATAGCAAGGCGAGCGTGAAATGACAGCCGTCGATTCTGGCGAAAAAACACCTCATCGCCACACGCTAACTATAAGCTACTTAGAACCTCACGAGTAATCAAGGAAGTGCCGTGACTCACCTTTGCTGCCTTGTTGAAGACTTCTGATCCGTTCGGCTGATAGCTAACAGCTTAATTTTTACGATCGTCACTCGGTCTTTCGGCCAAGACGTTGAGGAAGATCGATCGGCTCTGTGAATGTGGCTCCTGATGGCCGGCGTGTGCGAACGTTCAAAATTTTGATAGACGCACATCAAACACAATCGGCACACGCGCTAATCGGTCACAATTTTGCCGCAATTTGTTTTCGTTCCCTAATTAAACGGGTCTGGTTGCGGGAAGATTAGGATTCCTTTTTTTTATTGCTTCACTCTATCAGCATCGGAATTTTGTGCAGATAGATTTATTCCTTCGTTTTTTCTTTCCCTCAATGCACGCTCTCATAAATTTCACGTTTTTGTTATTGACGTCAAATTGTTCGCCCCGATAGGACGTTTTGCGAGACAATCTATTAATTTTCGTTTCCACTTCCTTAGCAGCCACGTTGTTTTGCAAACGCTCAATTTGCGGGGTGTTATTTTTGTTGTTGATTTGCCTTTGGTTCGCAACGATTTATGTTTCTTTTCTCGCCAACAATCACAACCCGGTTTTTCGCGATTGCACAAAGAGCTGATTCGTTTTTACTTATTTTTTTTTTTGTTAATATACGTTGTTGCACATTTGCTACCTTTCGGTCACCGGCACTTTGGTACACACTTTTCGTTTTTCTTCCGTTGCTCGATTACTCCACACACCAGCACCACCTACTCTGATTATGTTTCACTTGTTTTCGCAACAGACGGCAAAAAAGCACAACATCATCACTCCTCTCGCGAGCTTTTACTTGATGTAAGAGCGCACATACACACACACACACTGACACCCCGATGGGTGAAGGATTCACTTTTTGATTAATGAAAGCGACCACCGATATTGGCGTGGCAAATTTTTCGGACCCCAAACTGCCCTCGTTCACCGCACCAAGCTCCTTCCTGTGGACTGTTTGCTTTTCCCGATGCTGCCGGGTTTTTCCAACGGTTCGGTTCGGTTTGTTTTAGCTATTTATCTGGTTGCTTTCTTTTTGGATTGTTTCCCTGATCGCGTCTGTTTTTGTTTCACTTTTGACGATTGGGTAAACACGGCGTACGGGCGAATGCTCCGGATTCGCCAGAGACACGTCGCTTATCACCGACAGACCGGAATGCCACTTCGGATGGGTCACTATCGGGTAGAAAATTTTTATATTTTCCTTTCCCCGGGACTACACAACAGGCACAAACGCGCAGGACACGGTGCCCTGCATTGCGAACCTATATCGGAATGGGCCCCCTGTTCGTTTGCGATTGAAAGCAAACACCAAAGACAACCTCCGGGTACTGATAAGCCAGCGACGATGCACTTGTTGCAAGCTGCAACATGGGACGACGTTGTTTTACACTTGTTTCCGATGGAGTGCACTATCAGGACGGATGGCGCCGCCTTAGGTTCTTCCAATTATAGCAACATCACTCGAGCACCAAACCGTTCCGGTCGTGTACACTTATGATGCTGCTGATGTCCGGAAAGGCAACAAACAACAAACATAGGATGCACAATGGTTTTCACTTAGCGATGGATAGGTGGACGTAACGGACGTGCGGGTTTTTGGTCTCCGTTCACGCGTACGGCTTAAGCTGAACTGACTTAGCGTACATCCGCTTAGCCGGCGCCTCCTCTCGATCGCCGAATGCAACGGGAAGTTCTCCGAGAAGCATTTTTCTCCGAATCGCGACGCACTCTCTTTCGCTCTCCGGACTTTATGCTGCAGCTTCGCGATCGCTAGCATAACGCTCTCTGCCTCACGAGATTCTCTCTCCGTCGATGTTTCTCTATGCTCTTGCACGGGCTTGGTGGAGGGTTTTCATCCCTCCTCGGCAAGCATAAGCATAAAACCCTCTCACCCCTCCCGAAGGGTGCGAGAGAGCATGACTGCCTGTCATGTTCTGCTCCGCGTGTCAGTCAATGTCTGTCCGGCTTCTGCGCGGAACGTCCGCAGGAAAGGAGGGCAACCATGCATCGGGAAGCAACTGCACTGCTCCCTCAATAAACATCACTGTCCATGCACACACCGGCAATGTTTGCCCACCGACCCTCCACGCGTTGGTGTGCGTTGCCCTTCGAGGGGACACACGACATTCCGGTGGGCTTTGGAATCGCGTGACAACAGCTCCCAAGTGCATGACGGTGACCAACATCGGCTCCTGTCTCCGGAGTCGTTTGTTGGACAAGGGGGTTCAGGTTCGTTCCCTTTGGTTTCGCCTGATCGTCAGGAAACGGTGTCACCGACAGCAAAAGATGGGCCAGCGATGGAGGAAAGCCGGCGAGAGAAAAATAAGCCACAGGAAAAAATTGCATGCTTTTGACATAATGTTCCAATTTAGAATTGACGCTGGATTAATGGCGCATGACAGCCGCAAATAATTTAGCTGCACCGCTAGCGATCGCAATCCTCTTTTTGCGTCTGCTTTTGTCGGGTTCTTCAACTTCTTAGGATTGTTGAAAATATGGGGGAATGATGAAAAAGGTATCGTGGGAGGTTTATAAAATATTCCTAAATGAAAACAAAATTGTTTCAAGAATCAAAATCGTAATATAAGAAAGTTAAAGTATATAAAGAACGAAAAATAATGCCAAAAAACAATATTGGAATGATTAATTTCTACACTAAAACTAAAACATGAACAATATGTCTCAAGAAGAGAAGCAAAACTAAAGTATTATCTCCCTTGTTGAAAGCATATGTTATGAAATCATTCAAAAGCTTACCTAACCACCCCGTTTTCCCTTTGCATAACTATAGATTTGTTGAAATATTTTAAAAACCCATTAAAATTTAACTCCTCCCTCTTGAAGGAATTGTCAAACGATTGCCAAATGGGAATGGTCAGACGATTTGGCGTGTATCGCTCAAAGCTCATGTTCAGCTGCGCCAAAGAGGCACTCAAAGTATCGAGAGCGCAGCGACAATCAAAATCGGATAATCTTAACGAAAACGTTTATAAAATTTTAATAATGTACCACCCGGTGGAAGAAGAGATTTCCAAAATCGGATAATCTTAACGAAAACGTTTATAAAATTTTAATAATGTACCACCCGGTGGAAGAAGAAGGTTGAATAAAAAGAAACCTCAAGCCACAATGGGCAACCATAAATCGAGATTTATCAAGAAAACTTCCACTCATCTCAGGCTTCAGCAGTGTTCGTTATTTTTTGAAGGCTTGTCCGTGTTGCTCAGTGAAAAGCGAAGAGGCGTTATTAAATGTTGTTTGCTTCTTCGTTTCTTCCCCTCTCGGTTCGGTTCGGGTTTCCGATTTTTCATCCCCTCACCGGGAGGGGTGTGGTGTAGTAATACAATTAGGCAAATTGAAAACAATATACACCAAGCCCAAACACCCAAAAAAAAATAAAACCAACCAAGCCCATCGTGCGTTTTTGTTTGTGGAATACTCCATAAAAAAACATGGAGTCAGCTCCCCAGCGGGTGTTGGTTTGTTTTTCCCTCCGATGATGGTTTTGTTATTCGCTTATCCTGCGAGAATAGGATTTTGGGGAGGCTTTTCCTACACCCAAACACACAATTCCCGGCCGCTCCCGTTAGATTTTCCATATCTGCCTGGGTGCAGCAGTCATTTCCGTGCTGATTCGGAACGCTCCCGGAACTCCCAGTAGCGCCCGTTTAGAGGATTTTCCGACATTAAATTTCATACGCCACAATGTGCTGTACGGGACCGGACTGGGACGGAGGACGGAGGAACACCCTTGGGGGTTGGGGCAATAACGGACGGTCTTTGTTTGTCTAGCTTCCACTCCCAGCTCCCCCCGACCCTCAGTTTCCTTGATGGGTTTTTCGTTCTCCATTAGCAAAACCTAAAAAGAAACACACGAAGCAAAAAGCGAACGAATCAGCAGGGCTCCGAAAAACAATTCTGATCTTCTTCCACACGCACACACACTCGGAAGAAGCTCCTCTTCTTCGGCCGTTCCGATATCGGTGCATCAACCGTTTGTTCTTCGCTCCGGTTTTTGGAAAATTGGCTACTAAACGAAGTCAGAGACCCGCTTACGGTCGGCTGCCGCCCCGAAAGATCAATGAAGATAACGTCCGGGGAAGTAAGTGTTTTTCTTCGGACCGAGTCGAGGTCCGAATTTTCCGCCCGCGAACGTGGGATGCGCCCAGACGCCCGGGCGACCTACGCCAGCGGGCGGATGAAGTAATTAAGCCCACGCCGCGGAGGTACAGCGAAGGGCGAACGCAACAATAAACCAGCGGAATGGACCATGTCCACGTTGGAAACCCGAACGGAAGGCGCAACGTGCGTGGATCTATCTGTTTTTCTTCATCTTCACGCCAACGCGCGCGCGCGTATACTGACCGCCTTCATGTCATGTAATGTACGTAGGCTCCATTGGCTCAAGGTCGAACGGAAACTCCTCCACACACTCGGCTTGTGGGTGTCAAGGGTCGAACCCGAAAGCTTCAAAGCTTTGGAGTCGGCGGATTACGAAACACTTAGTCGCGGCCTACGCCACGGGGTGCCTTACATTATTTGCATGGCGCAGGAGTAGAACCTGCTTAGCGGCGATAAACACAGAATAGACCGGATGTAAGTGAAGGATAATCCGCCTCCATGGGGAAAATAAAGCCGAACGGAACCGTGGCTTATCACCCGAAAATCCGCCGGATCTGTATTAAAGAAGGAAGTAAAAACATTCCCCCAGCTATCGTAACCGTTTCGTTTGATTCTTGTCAAGATTCTTAAGGGCCATAAATAATATCTAAATCAATTTCGGAATCTCATCCTCTTAAATTTCGATTGGGACACAAATCATGCGAACGGAATCTCCCCGTTCGAACAAATGGCTTCGGCACGAACCGGCCGGCGACACGAAAAGGCGAATAAATAACGATCATTTTTTGGGAAACTGTTACGACAATAATTTATGACATTGGTAATAGAATTTCCCCAGGGTGCGTGATAAAATGATCACCCACCCACCGGCAGAAGGGTGCAGACCAGCGCACCCGGTGGATAGATAAACAGAAAACCCCGACGCAACGACGCATTCCGAGCAAAGTGATTCCACCCACACGAGCAGGCTCCCACAGCATATCGAAAAAAGATGAAAATGATGGTGTCCATAAAGTCACTTCACCAAACAAGCGAGTGAGAACCCCGGCATCGTCCGGCATCAAGTCCTACGTCCCATTCGAATGTAATCTACTTCGAAAATACCTCATAATCGTCACCGTTTTGGTTTCATCGTCAATCCCATCCCAATTCCTCGCTCCAGGCGCGGCCCAACTTGTTGCTCTTGTGAGGTTCGCCCCGTTCCGTCCGTTTAATACCGATCGTAGGTGTCGCTAAGACCCGCAAAGCTCATCAGGCTTTAGGCAGCCGAGCGGTAAAAAACGGTAACGACTCAACCGGAGCCTTGGGAGAACGAAAGGCGGAAGCGTCCTCTGGATTTCGCGTTCGAACTAATGGACTTTTATGAGACCCATCAGTTATGCTAATCCAACGAGCCCGCAAGCCGGGAGGTCACCGGGTTGATCCCGGGTTGAAAGCCCCCGCGAAAGTAGAGGAAAACATCCGAAAAATGGATGATTTGCCATCCGTTGTGGAGTTCCGGAGTTGGTGAACGCCTGGAATCGAATCGTGTCGAATGTGCTGACTTGTCAAACCAAACCGATGATCGGTCTCGATTTGCTGATGTTTCGAAAATGGTTGCATTATGTCGTGCCTCTTTAGCGGAGAAGGGTTGGTACCGATGAGTGACATATGGGGCATTAGGGAGCCTGTGGTTGCCTCGATCATCAGTTTTTTTTACGAACCAAGTTCTTTTCTTTGTGCAGGCGTTTAATGTCTTCAGCGCGTTGGCGTTTTCGTTGCGTGCAGAAGGGTCACAGCGGACGAAAGGAAACGGGTTTCCCACGTACTTTTTCAAAGGCGCCAACTGCCTTAAAGACGTGCAGTTTGCGCCACGCACCAAACTAATAATTATGTTGTTGTGTCTTCGACCGGGCTACACTGGCCTGGTGTGTCGCCAATCGCCAATTCCTAATTTATGTTTCACTTTACGTCGGACCACCAAACCATTGCCGATCGTCGCAAGGCGCCAAAAATGGTCGCGTCAACACAGACCGCACGCCGAGGGGTTTGTTTATGTTTATGTTTCTGTTGCTTTTTTCAGTTTCCGTCCCGACGCGAGAGATTGTTTGCGTCTGTTCGAACGTGGGCCCGCCGGAGTTGAGGAGTGTCCCGGAGTAAATCAACTCCACGTCACGGTAGGTGTGACGGTGGGTGTTTTGAGAATATAATATACGGTATCACCTTCTCGCCGGGCGCCGAAGGACTCCCGTCTCTTGTTAGCGAAGGAGTTTGAGGAGTCGGCCCACGCTCCGGACCGTGAATGCCGGAAGCTGAATGCCAATGCTTCGTCCATCCTAAACCGCAGCCGTGGGTTCGAGTTTCACTGAGTCGATCGATACGCAATCTAACACTTGATGGGTCCGCTGTCGGAAGTTATGTGCCACCTTCTAGACCGGCGACTCTCAAACGGGTTCTTAGTGTCCTCCTTGTGCATGGCCTACAAATAAAGTGTAGAAAAACAACTTCTTTAGGATTTGTTATTTCTCATGGTTCATAAAATGTAAATAAAAACTTAAAACTAGGTAAAACTTTAACGGTGGCTTAATTTAACTGTACCGTTTATCAACGATTCATTTACGAACGGAAATAAATTCGAAGTAATAGTATTTGAGTTAAGTAGAACTCCATTCGTCGTCAGCAAAATGGTCCGTTCTATGCCAACGGTTTCGGTTTCCCAAAAGACATGTTACCACCACTACCATCCTGCTGTTTTTACAACGCACTAGAGACCACCGGCAAAGCAAAAACCGAAACCCCGAATCGTAGCAAACCCTGGCACACCGAAAGAATCAGCATAAATTTTTCAAAACCAACTTTAAAACCATAACCCAATTCTCCCAAAACACGACCCCCGGCCAACGCTGGGGCGGGGTGGCGGGAATAAATGTGCAATGCGGTGCAGAAAAACCCGAAACACCGCTTTGCGTTTCAAAATTCCCCGTTGCACTCCAGCTCCTTTTTACCGTTTTTCCAGGGGGTTGATGCGCACCCATTTTTATGCAACCCTTGCCACGATAAAATGTATTTGTAGCCCTCGCGTCGAATGGGTTGGATTTTGCGAAGGACCTGAAGGGGTCGATATACGCCGGGAACACGAGAAGCCTCCACTCTCGCCCTCTCGGAAAAACAAACTATCGAAGTCGAAAATGTATGACTAGGCAATAAACTGGACGGTATCGAACGACCATCGTGTGTGTGTATGGGTTTGTTTGTGCGGTTTTTGGTCGGTAGGTCTAATACGGGCCAAAGCCAAAAATTTACGTCGATCACGCCCCCTTCCCTGGGTCGTCCGGAATAAAACAAGCTCATCGGAAAACGTCCGGTTGTTAGCCCTTTAAAAAGGAACCGCCACCTGAAAGGGACGAGGGTTGGGTTGGGAAAAGGATTCAGGAAAGTGTGTAAAAGATGGAGAGAGAAAAACATTGCGGGCGGCCGATCGCAAACGTTGCATCAGGCCTGAATCGTTCAAAGTTGGGGCGGCAGATCCTCTCCGTTCGGAAAACCGGTTCCCAACGATATCTCAATTTCGTCACTTCGGTTTCACTCGTTCTCGCAAGCTCCCTCGGTGGAGTGTGTGTGTTCGTTCGTCTCACCTGAAGCACGGCCATCGGGTAGCTGGCACCTGATTTCCCACCACCGACCTGGAGCTCCTGTGCACCGGAAGATTGCTGTGGCTAGCCGCAGAATGCCGAAAACCACTATCGTACACCAAGGCCAAACGAAGGCACTTTCGTCCATTCGCTCCGTTCCATTCGGCCAGCGAGTGGTTCCCAGTCTCATGGGGGTACCAGGATGCCCTTGCGCCCCAACACCATGTCCATTTGTCTCGGTCGCCGGGAAAAATGTCCTTCATACTCTCCTGTCCGCTTTTGAGCTGCCGTCTGAGAAGCGTTCCTGCAACCGAGAACCAACGGGAGCAATATATTGAAAAGGAAGGCATCAAAGCGATAACGGATCGGAACGAGACGACCGAGCATCCTTCCGCCACACCTTGCACCTGATTTAGTGCGGTCATTGTGAAGGATAATTCGATCCACCTGGAATTTTCCCGGCGTCATCGTCGTCGTGGTTTTGCGAACGGTAGCATGGCTTTTGCTGTCGTTTCGATGCAATATCACTGAGATTGTTGTTTTGGTCTTCTCTTTTCTTCAACCCGCGTTGTAGAGCGTGAGACACAATGTCGTATGAAAGGTTCTGTATCGTATCTTTAGAGCCACTCTTCCGTTAACCTAGTTTGGTTAGAGGAAAACTCGAAAACTCGATCAGGACAATCTCCACCAAATTAACACCACCCCAGGCGAGCACTATTTCCGTCAGTTAATAAAAATGATATCCAATGCCAGAAGACACTTTCCATTAAGGAAAAACCGTCCGTTCAATTTGGTGATCCACGAGATTGAGTGCAATATGTTTGATAAAGTGTTAGCTAACCGGAACTGATCGAGACACGCACAACACTTTCCCCTCGAAACGCTGCACCGTGATTGATGGGGGAGGGAAAAAGAATTTCCCTACAGCACACGATATCGATGGGATCGAAAATGGGCCAAATTACATAAGAGAAATATTTTCCATCAAACAAGCAAAGTAAAAAACATGCACATCGTGTCGGCTTCTCTCACTCGGTCTTCCACTTGTTCATCCCCTGTTCAGAGAGATTTCGTCACTCTGAAACTCGTTCACTTCCACTTTCGGGGCAAGGAATCTGAAAAAAGTGTATATTCTCAGCCCATACCAGGCCGTTACGACCGGCTTGGGTTCGAGAGCAGACATCGAAAGCGAGGAAAAGACAACGAGACTCCATCTCCAAGCGACGCTTCACACTCATAAGTAGTCTCAACCCTTTTTGGGATCACTTTTTTTCCTTCAACCCCGGACTCCAACATTCCTCTCCCCATCGTTTGCTCCGGCGACGAAAAAGCCGTCAAAACCGAAAAAAACTCATTCCATTCTGCGCCATTAAGTTGGCCGCATTTTTTCGAACCGATCGTTCCTTGAGAGAGATCGTGTTCCCTCCGCCCGCTCGGGCCGTCGATTACGGCATCTCCAAAAAGACATATTTTTCCGTATTTTGACGAGTTCTCTGCCACAACTGGGGCCCTTCCTCGTCGTCCCAGGATCTCGTGGAATGCAGTTCGGTACGTTGGTGTTAAACGAACGGAGGACAGAAAAACGAAACCATCGTCAACGCGCGTTGGAAGATGAACAATTTCTCCACCATCTTTTGAAGATTCTCTGCAGTGTCGCCCCATCCTTGGATGTAGAGGCCTATGCAGATAATGTAGAACGGACGGTTCTGGTCCCACGTTGACCACCGTCTGCGTCTCGGCGGCATTACCGTGCAGATCTTGAAGTAAACGCAAGACACCGAGACACCATTCCATTGGCCGGCGGAAAGCGAAATAAACGCAAAGGTGAAGATGAAAAGCGAGCGTACAGAAAACCGTCTTTCTTCGGTGAAAATTTTGCGTGACGATTTTGAGAACAAGTTTCGCTTCGCTAGCAACATTGTAACGGTGGGTTTTGTCTGAAAGTGTCTTCGTGGTTGGTTCAAGGAAGGCGACAAAACCGCAGTGGGAAAATAATTTCCAGGGTACAGATCAAATAAATGATGGCATGCCTCCGGTTTGCAGTAGCACAGAATGTTGATTAAAAATTGATCTTATCCATTTCCAAGATAAAAAATGTATTACTTAGTCTACAATCAAATCTGTTTTATCTAAAATTGGATAAGGACAAAACAGTACTTTGTTAAATTAATAACAAATATCGGAATCCGTGAAATGAAACTAAAAATACACGCACAGTAAATGTAGGTAACATTGCACGTTTCATTGGGAAATGTTAAAATTTGATAAGAACAAAACAGTATTTTGTTAAATTAATAACAAATATCGGAATCCGTGAAATGAACCTAAAAATGCACACACATTAAATGTAGGTAACCTTGCACGTTTCATCGGAAAAATGTTTCTTGCTTTGGTCTTCTCAAAGACGTTATCGAGACAAGACGAAACGAAACTGCCTCAACATATAACGCATTCAAGATCATTCAATAAGATGGTCACGAATGAGAAAATTGTGTGGTATTCTTCCATGGAAAAAGACGTCCCAAACGTTACTTCATTTCCTTCCGTTGCCACCCGGAATACACTCCATGTGCAGCAATGACTTTCTCCGTGCCGGAAAGTGACGTGAAATCTTGTTACGTCCAGTATACATCGAGACAAGATTCAGCCAATCTTTCCATCGTCCTCCAGTACCGAGGAAAATGATTTCACGCAAACCGAATGCCGGTATGGTCCCGCATGTAGTTCTCTATACAATGATAAGGAGGAATGTATGCTGCCAGTATTGTGAAGTAACGAGATGATTTATTTATAGCGCTCTACGGGCTGATGTTTGCAGGCCGGCATATGGTGGGCTATCTATAAGCAAATCAAAAGCCCGACAAAAGTTATTACTTGCAATGAACGATACACGATGATGTTTCACGAAGCATTTCCCATTCAGATGCTTACACTGATTGGACGACATATTCGAGTGCATAATATTTCTAATTGAAAATCATTCATATGAAATATGAAAAAGTGAGTCCCTGAGGCTAATAAAACGGTATAGGAATGCTCCACCTTTGATGGCCTAATATTTGCTTTAATGACACTTTAATGCCGGCTCATTTTCCGAGACGGAAAGCGAAACGTTATTGGCCTTGAAAAGAACGTTTGCACATACCAAATCTGGTGGATCCATCTTCGTTTCACGCCTCAACGGACTGCCATTGTGTGCCAGACTGCGGTCTTCAACACCGCAGATAGTGTGCCGTTTGTGCAAATACGAAAATAGCAAACCACTCTCTGCCGAGCTGAACTGGAGTTCAGTTATGCTTCCTCCATCGCTCGCAACGGACAAACTGTGGGGTTTTTTAAAATACATATTCTTAGCTCCTTCTTTCCATTCGCAAAGCGTCAAGAAAAGGCGGTCGCAAAAAGACTCACAGGCACTCGCAGGCCGCACCCGGGGCCGCGTGT
This sequence comes from Anopheles coustani, assembly GCF_943734705.1. Classification (NCBI taxonomy): domain Eukaryota; kingdom Metazoa; phylum Arthropoda; class Insecta; order Diptera; family Culicidae; genus Anopheles; species Anopheles coustani. The sequence goes on from NC_071289.1 coordinate 4,718,105, forward strand.
TCTGATCGCAGACATAAACATTACCCAGACGCCATCGAAACGTATGACATCATCTTAATCATAGATTCATCTGGTGGCGCAAAGTGCCCTTTTTTTTCTTCCTCTCTCTCTCCCTCCCCCACCCCTCTTCTTTATTTAGTTTGCATGTTATACTGTTTGTTCGGTTTCCTTACTTTTTGCTCTACTCCTGCGAACTGCAAAACCCTGCGAGGCCCTTTAACGACTATGCGGTGGTGAACGTTAACTGGCGACAAATGCTGCGACATCGGCGATGTAAAGCTGAACCGCGGGGCGTGTTGAGCCGTCCGTGTTTCGGTGTTGGATGGATGGTTTGTGTGAGGTTATTATTTTTTCTCTCCTACACTCGCGCCCCACCACTGATAGAGCTACGATAACACTTCATCATCCCGCGTTTACTGCAACACATGAAATTGTCGTTTTACTCTCCGGTTTTTTACCATTCGCCGGCAACCCTGCGGAAGAAATAAGAAGTTACTACAAGCCATCAGAAGCTACAACTGGTGTGTGTGGAGTGTGTTTTTTACCTCCCATTCCAGACGACTCCCGCCCGTCGAGGTGGGTAAAGTCGATGAATCGCTGTCGCAGCGTTCAAGTGTATCTTCCTGGCGCGCTCGTGCAAGTTATGGCTGTCTGTAGCGTTTGTTGATTTTTTACCGTCCTTTATATTCTGTTGTCACTAAAATACTCTACTCCTCTTCAATCACAACCTATCGCATTTTCTGCTGGGTTCCTCCAAAGTCCTGGACAACACGGGAAGTGAAGGGGGAAACATTACTTTTCCGCGTGGAAGTTACTGGTACTTTATCACTGGACGTCGTTGCTGGGACTACGTTTCCAACCGGAACCGCAACAGGTGGCCAGCAAATGTTTAATCTGGGTAATGAGCCAACCGAAGCTGCGTGTCCGCGAGATTCTGCGGTCAAACCCAGCGAGAACCCACGCTTTTACGAAAACCCATCAGCAAACCAACACCAGATTACGCCAAAGGGACCGGGAGCTCCAAGCGGGGTTGAGAAATTATGCAAAATCCCTCATGGGGTCGTCGCCGCAGTGGATTAAACACGCCGGAAACCGTCCCTAAACCAACATTCTGTGTGCGCTAAATATGTTAGACACAAAGTTTTCCTGCGCCAAACACCGAAGAACAGCGCTTCTAAATTGCCGCAAGTGCTGCATGATGGAATGTTGGCTTCTTTCTACTTTTTTTGAGTTGTATTTCTCCCTCTGTTGACGTTTGCTGGACAGAGGAGTTTGGTTCTTTTTTGTTCCTAGATACTTCAGAACACTCGCCAGCACTTTGTGGACATCAAACAAACAACAAGTACCTCTGGACTACTCTCTGGTTGGCTAACAAGCACCGGAAGGATGGTGTTTCAAGTGCGCAATGGATGGAATTATGTTGGGATTATGTTCTAGAAGAAGGAGAACAAAGTAGAGCAAAGCAATTGCGAAAAGAGAGTAAAATTATAAAAGTAATTGTTACAGGCATAATCTTTGGGGTTTCAAGAAAGAACAACATTGAAGAAATGAACACAAGACATTTTAAAAGGAGAAAACAAATTTAAAACTTTAGAGAAAATTCTATACTAGAGCATCCTTGAGAAATCTTAGCTTCGCAAATGAAGCATGCAACCAAACCTAACGAGCGACCCAATCACGAATCCACAAAAGAAGGCCTCTTGGAGGTAATACGAGATTTTGTACCGAAAACCACACAAGAAACCCCCGTTCTCGATGGGTCAGCTTCAAATCGGATGCCACGGGTCCTTGGAAACAAGTGATCGTCGGAAAGTACCGCCGGTCCATGTGACACACCGGGTCCATTTTACGCTGCGAAGACGCATGGCGAAGCAGAAAAAGCGATCCGGTCAAGAAGGCGTCTGGGAGCATAAAAATCATCATCATTTTTCCTACGTTCTTCCACGCACGCACGCACGCACGCACGGATGCCGACGACAAGGAAGTACTTCCATTAAGGAGGCGAAAAAAGGAACAAACAAACGGGGAAGTAAAACTATCTCGTCTAGCCCGGTCGCATCTTTTGACGACCTTTTCCTTAACTCATATTTCTGCCGACGGAGAAGCTGTGAAACACATGGTCGTTTACAAGGATTTTCTCAAGTTCGGATGCGTTTTATTTTTTGCTCCTTCTTTCCCGATTCTTTTCTGACAGCAGCAGCAGGTTCGGGCTGGTGCCATCCGTTCTATCGTAAAAATGGTTTTTTTAAAACATTTTATGCTCCTTGGGCGCTGCCTTCTGCTATTTAGATTGGATCGATGCTATTTCCTGCAGGATGTTGGAACACTTGCACTTCCTAGGCTTTTTTTCAAAACAATATTTCCGTTAAAAACATTTATCATTAGTTCCTTTATAGTTTCCTGTTCTTGTGTAGGCAATATTTTGCTTTTTAGACGGTAATATTTTTCATCTTCGACGCCCTACACTTGCTTTCGCCTTATCGGAAACTTCAAACATAAATGTTTAAAAATGTTACAAGTGTATTATCTCATCTGCTTGAGTATCAAGCCCTCTTCAACCTGCTGTTCATCGACAAAAATTCCCATGCCGCCATGATTCCTCGCCATGGCAACCGTATCCGTGTTGGCGTGGAGTGTAAAAATTGTATCATCGCTAAATTTTCCCAACCCAACGGTACGCTCCATATGGCCAAACCTGATGCAGCTGGGGTCTGTGGCTCTGGACCGCGAGACTTTTTTTCCCATCACGGCCACCAGAAGCTATGTGAAGGGTTTTTAACTTTTCGTCATCGTTATTAGTTTGGTGTGGATTTTTTTCCCAGCCTCCTTGCTTGCCTTCCGATCCGGGCGCGAGATGCATTCTGTGGTTCCCGCGAGCGGCCGTGGGAAGCAGCAGCAAAGAACGCAGGCAGATTTTTCTCCCAAGACACCAACACCACCACCACTGAAGAGAAGGATATACGATCGAGCAACCCGAAAAAAAGGAAAACGAAAATACACAACGGAAAGGAAGAACGAAAAAAAAAGCAAATCCTGATGGGAACACACCACGAGCCACTGGTGATGGCGTCCTGCCGGGGTCGATTCGAGTGCATCGAGGCAGCGGCCAAATGGAAGGTGCTAAAAAGGATCCACAGAGACCGAGAAACAGAGGAGAGGTGGGTGAGAAAAAAATCCAAAATCCTGGTTAGCATCTGGTGCCATGGGATTTATGATTAACGAGAATGTATGCTGCTGCGCAACCAATTTCCATCCAAGCCGGCAAAAACACGACCGTCGGTAAAAGCGGATGTTTCGGAAATGAATTGATAAAAGTGCTCCGATAACCTCGCGGAAGTAAGGGCATCCTATTATGGAACATTTCCTGCTTCCTTTTTTTTTGCTCCACAAGCTCTTTACTTGAGTTACGAGCCAAGGGTTTTCTGTCTTAGCTTTCTAAGTCAATGCATTTCATGTTACACTCTACACTACTATAGTATTGATGTACCATATTATGTAAATTATAATATTGAATCTTTAAGTTGAACTCAACTCCCAGTCATAAGGAGTTGAAACGGAACAAAAGTCACGTGAAAGTTTGATGAAAGTTTTGATTGGATAGGATCTTTAATTAAAGAACCATCTCCAAAGTGAAGATGCCACAGAACTGTCTGGTAATGTTTATGCGATCAACCCGGCGACATCACAAGCTAAAGATTTAACAATAGCGTTGCTCTCAAGCCCACCAAAGTTTTCTGTCCAGCCTTACATCAGGAGTTAGAATTGGAAAGCAACAAAGCCACAAAGGTATCGTTTCAGTCGGGTAAGTCCTCGATCGGTCTCGTTTTTTCCGGCGGCATTCCAAAAAGGAAAACGAGAAAAGGTTCACCCAAAGAAAACGGCTCGAGTGTGGCCTACCGCTAAACGTTTAACTTTGTCCCGGTCAAGCGAAGAACGAAACACCTACCCACGTTCTCAGGATTTATGACTCGAAGAAACCGACCGGGCCTGTGCAAGCGAGAAATAGTTTCGAAGTTGAAGAAGTTTTCTTAACGAAGGGAAAGGTTTTTTTTATCACACGAACGTTACAGATCCGATCTAGGATGCGGTGCAGTTGCATCAAATGGACTAGTTCACGGAATGTGGACACCGTTACTCTCGAATGGAGGCGGTAAATCGTAAAGCAAGGACTTGTAACAATGTGTGCGGTTGGCACACGATGTCACCCGAACGATCATAAAACATACCTTAATTCCAAACATTTAAAGTAACATTTTCAATTTGGTTCCACTAATGTTTCGTTCAGTTTCGGAAACAATTTCAACCGTTCACTCGAGGGTGTTTCTAATTGAATCACGAGCTTTTGCACGATCAGCAATGCCACCTTAAAGAACCACGGCGCCATTTTCTTATCAACCCAAATCTTGGGGGAAAAATGTGCAAGTAGAAAACCACAAACAAACACAACCTCCTAGAAGCGGTCTGCGTTTCGTCGTCGCCCAAAAGCAATAATCGTTCCTAACGCTCCGCGTTCTATAACAGTAAACACTGGGAAATAGAAAAGATCTAAACCAATCTGCTCTAGCTCACGCTTTCCTCCACGGAACAGTTATCATGATATCCACCCACACAAATATCAATATCGAAACAATCTGACTCATCTTAACGGCAAACCGTGAGATCGTTTCCGGAAAACGAGCGCAACTTTCCCCAGGAGCACCTTTTCGCAGTGCGAATCCAAGGACAAACACACACAGCTGGCCTTGGATGGCGTTGGCCAATGAAAATGGTCCAAAGGAACCGTATGGGAAAGTTGAGGAAAATCTTAATCAGACTTTTTTCGCCAAGGAATCTAACATGATTCCTACTTTCCTTATAACTAACTGTGACTTAAACAAATGCGTCTTTTTTTTTAGAAGAAGACAAGATGGCGTGAAGATAGTAAACAAGACATTACGAAACGTCGTGATTTACTGAATGTGTGACCCGTAATCAACCGAAGATCAAATATATGCGCTAACGGTGTGGTGAAATTCATTCATTTTCACGCTTTCCTTATCATCCAGAAGGAGTGAAAAATCTCCTTCAACGAACGTGTCCTTGGGCAAGGACGAGCAACACGTGCTCAAACGATCACTCGTCCAAGATTGTTGTTTTCTTAGCACGTTCTGCTTTGTCTCTCGCAAAATGTTTCATCAGTCACGTCATCTTCAAAAGGAGCAGCTCCACGGCTTTGCTTTCTAATTTTCACTCCTTCAAAGTGTCCTCCGAACGGTGTCCGCCATCTTGTGTGTGTGATGCTGGGCGTTGTTTGTTGGCGTGTTCTGTTTGTTTTCCACTCATCTCGAGGTGGCACAGACCTCTCCGCTTGGACCAGATTTCCCTTCCACTGGTGGGAAACTTTACGTACTCCACGATGATGTTTTGAGCAACTTCAAAGAGATGCCTGCCAGCAACATTCTGTGCCGTAATCATTCATCACACTCGCCTCTCGCATGCCCACCAATGACCCCACCGTGCAGCCCTTTTCGGTGTGTAGGCGTTTGCCTTCGTTTAATTAATATGAAACATGTCCCCTTTGTAACACCTTCGGGCCACTCCTTCGTTCACACCTATGTGTGTGTGTCGGTGCGTGCCATAATCTATCCTTCTTCCTGTCCTGCATTTCCTTTCTTTCGAGTCACTGAAGCGAAGTTCTAGTGCCCCGGTCGGATCCGGTCCTTTCGATGCGTCTTTTCTCCCTGGCTGACGCAGTTCATCTTCATCACCTAGCTAGCAGTCGCACAGTCCGGACACCTGTCTATTTCCGGGCATCAATCATACCATGCTGTGGCCTTGATTTTTGTCCGTGTCCCTGAAGGGATTTGCTCACCACACACACCGTTGTGGCCGGATGCAGGAAATCATCAACATTATAGACACTCTATTCTCTGCAACGAAAAACAACAAGAGAACTAGATCTGCTGATAGTACATTTGTCCATGTGGCGTCACTTGTTTCCCTTTGCCCAGTTCTTTATGCTATGCATTGTTGTATTTTTTATACATGGATGGATGCACCATACCAGCTATGAACTGCAAAAGACTCAGCGCTGTAACTTGAAACGTGAATTATTTACAAAATAAGTTCTATCCTTTCCAAAGTCTTCCATTCGCCTAAAACCAAACTCTCTTGGCTTTGAATTAAAACCCGAAAATAAAACGTAACTTTACACCCGTTCAATCCTAACTTGAAAAGTTTTCCCAAACAACTTCCAGCCCCCCACGATACACTCTCTGCTGGAAATGGATTGAAGGTGCTCCAAGACTCCCAAAAATCCTCACCTATTCCATCCAAAGTTTTATCGCCTTCGGGTTCTCCCCTCGCCTTTCGAAGTCGGAGCCCGTTTTCTAGACCACAACTTGACCACCAAAGTTTCCCGGGTACTCAAGCACGAGAAGGTGCACCACGCGAACATGGCTTCAAGTTACCTTTCGTACACGTGCCATCTTCACGACGTACAGGGAGGGATTTTCCCTGCGAGTAAGTCACGGTGGCAGGAACACTACTTTACGACTTTCGGACTGGATCTGTCGAGTCCGCGTCCTCGCCCGAAAGCGGCGACTGCAAGTGCAAACAACTTTGCAAAAGGAGGATACACACTTCTAAAATATGAGAGCCCAGCATCGGAGTGGAAGAACTTGCAGCCTTGTTTTGTCGAAGTGTCAGTCCCACACGGATGATGTGGGGTTTTGCTTTTGCTGACGCATAAAAAGACTCTTGCCGGCTCGATGATGCTATTGGCAGAGGAATTGGTTGGTAAACTTTCATTCGCATTGTTTTAGATTGCACTCGTGCGTGAGAGAAATGCAAGTGAGCGATTCTGAAGTCGATGATCCAATCGCCCGACAAGAAGTCGGTAGCTGCGAGTGAAGTTGCCGAAACTCATAAATAAAGTTCACGAGTATTACACTTGAGCTGGAATTAAAATAGGAAGATATGAGCTGCAGATGTATGGAGAGATTTATTCAAATGTGAACCCAGTTTCACAGCAGAAAAGTTTTCCTCCACTCCAGCTCTAAAAGAGCTTAGATTACATGTATTCAACGCAGGAAAAGCTAAGGCACTCAACCGCGAAGGGATTCGTTTTATTGCAAAAGTTTAGGACTCCATTTTTATTTTCAAGCAGATTATCCTTATATGATTCCATATGTTCCAAGATTTACTGCTAATTAAAAACACGTAAAAGAAATCGCACTTAAAGAGTTTCCCTCAAACCCACGTCAACATAGTCTTTGGTAGGAGTCTCTCGCAGTCGAGGGCTTAGAACGGTACGACTCATGATCCATTTAATGCACTTCACGAGAGTGGCTTCTTTCTCCGGGCGGGATGATGCACTCCCGCGTCCACTCTCTTGTGTCTTGTGTGAAGCAAGCAAGATGTTCGATTCGCCCCGGAACCACCCTTTGGTCGCTCCTCCTCCCACGCCTTCCCGTGTCCGTGTGTAGCAAAAAAAGTGGCTGCGGTCTGGAACTTATCCGATGAATCCGTAATTTGCCGCAGCAAACTTTTTCCTTCCGTGCAATACTCATAATGTTTTCCTCGCCCTACCGACAACCCTGCCAGGGCTTGGCCCGATTTACTTCGTTCGCTTGACGTTGTTCGGTTGCGCTTCAGTTTGTCTGACCTTCCTTCCCGGAACGACCGGCGCTAATATGCTGCGATATGCGGCGAGGAGTTCGTGTCCCCCACGGGACGGGTGGATGGATGATCGTCGGAATAAATCCAACTCTTCCTGAGGTGCGCTCTTGTTCTTGCCCATCACGCCAAGTCACCGTCGTTCTGGCCAGACATGGTGACGGAGAGTTTTATTTCCAAACTCCACGCATCGGTGCGTCCGTATCGCCAATGTGCGATGATAAAGTTGTGCGAGTTTTCTTACCGATCTTTCCTATAACGCTCATGAACCGCAGGCATGATTCAACGTTTTATAACTCTTGGCAAAGGGTGATGGAGGGCATCGAAAACCTCTACGTGGAATTATTAATCTTTCGAAATGTTTTTAAACTGGATGAACTATTTTTGAACACCTCAAAAGAAAAACTGTTACGTATATCAATTCAAATTTTAAAAAGAATTATAAAATATGGATCATTCCAATCTCTAGGAAAAGAACTACCCTATAAAGTAGGCTATAATTTCCATTTCCTCCGTAAACTATATCCCATATTTCAGACAAGAACTATTACCGTTGCATGGCATTTGAACTGAACAAGAATAAGAGCACTAGTTGCTTTCACTCCCACGCTTAACTGCCCGATGCGTTCGTCTTCGAGAACGCTCGCTTTACTCTTCGAAGGCCAAGGATAAACCACTTGAACGGTCGGCGAAAAAAAGGGGGTGAACGAGCCATAAAAGACACACTCAGACAAAGCCAGGCAAGCTACTGGCCGCCCAACTTCTATCGACTGCGGTGAACTAATTGGCTGCTGTTTACGGCATTAATCGCCCCAACCAGCCAATCCTCAACCCCTTAAGTACCACCCAGGCTCGATGAGGTTTTGCCACGAAGTGTTATTTTATCTTCCACCCCAGAGAGGGAGAGGGAGCCCTTTCTTTGTACCATGGATCTTGCATGACCAAAGCGTTTTTTTCACGGTTGTTTCACAACATTTCCACGAACGGAACTCAGGCCGTCGGAAAGAATATGTAGGCAAGTGTCACTGCGGGCCAAAGTTCAGCGTCTTTTCTTTCTTATTGCCAACAACCTAACCACCAAAAGTTTCATCTTGCGTGGTTCCAGGAAAGACCCCTTGTGAATGGATTATTATGTGTGCGTGTTCACGTTTCGCTTCAGCCGAATTATGTCTCCAAAACTTGACATGTTGACACCCGGTCGCCTAATGACCGACCATAAAGATACCTTGGAAATCCATACGGAATGGGAAAAGTTGTCTAATTTCATTAGCGTTTTTATTGCGATCGGTGAAGGACGTTTTCCACCAAAATAAATAATGTTTGTAGCAAATTGTTACATTGTTGATGAGTTTGATTTCTTGTAAAGCCATTAAAAGAAGAAAACAGAATGCAGAAATGCTACAATAGTGTGTATGGAGTGAAGAATTATTCTGTTAATATTAACAAAAATAAATACACAATAAAAGAATCAAGAAACAAAAAATAAATGAAGGAAAACGAACTCCTAGAAGGAAAACTTCATACTGCATGTGAAACCAATAAAATCTACAGGAAAATCTATCACTAGACGGGAGACTCGTCTAACGGATTTAGTTTCGTTCCCTCCCACATTAAATTTCCCCTCCCTGGCGACATCGCGACCCAGGATGTAACGCGGTGACACTCGCCTCAACCGGTTACTAACGACGTTACCAATTTCCGGCCTTTCGCCGTCGGAGGAAAGCGCACTCTATTGTGTGTTTGGCAGCGGACCGATCGTAATGATCTACGGCCTGCGACTGCGGGAGCCAAAGATTCCCATTTAATTTTCCTCATAATTGTTATTCCCTACACCACACTTTCACTGTCAAAACATTTGGTGGAAAAACCGGAAACCGGCACCGGCGACCGGCGATCGCTGGGAAAAATGGGACCGGCGGGTTTGGGTTCGGCGGGTTCGAAACCGGGGCTCGCAAACGGGTGATCTATGGCTCGACGGTTAATGATGACAACCACACGCAGGGAGAGAGAGAGAGAAGGACGGCAGCACGTTGATCGATTTTTCCGCCTGTAATCGTAATCGAACATGTGTTTTCCGTTTCATGGTTCACGTGACGGCCTGGTGACACCACTTCCGAAAACGAACTCCCCGCTTGCGTTCGTGGTTCCTTTTTTTGTTTTTTTTTCGTGGCCGTATGAAGTCAACCGCCGGAAAAATGGGTGGCATCACAAAACATACTCCCACACACTCCCTGCCCTTTTGCCCCCGTTTGGCCTCGTGTGTTAGCATAACTGAACCGAGAGAAAGTGTTCGAGGAGGAGGATCGAGGAAGTTAGAGCGCCCGAATGGGTTCAACTGTCCGTGTTTAATGGCGTCACCGAAAACCGTAAACATGAAACCGAGTGTTTCGTGTAGGTCTTCCACCGAATGGCTGCTGTAACATGTCCACCAAAGGTGAAGCATATCCACACACGGTGACACCTTTTACCACCCACGATTCGATGAAAAGAAGGGGTTTTATTTGTACTCCCCAAACCCGCACTTTAAAACCACCCATGGAAGTGTATTAAATGTTTGACATTTTTTGAGGATGACTTTTAAAAACCAAAACAAAACCACTCCGAACAACATTTTCGTATGAGCAACTCTCGCCGTCGTCGGAGGAAGTAAAATCGTTGGCAATCGTTTGCTTCGTCTGGGAAGTTGCGAATCGTTATGAAATATGAAATAAGGAAATGAGACTCAATCAGACTAACTTTTTCCAACTGCTGCTGGCACCGTATTCGCTTTCGGAACGGAACGGTCCACCGCCGTTTTCCATGGCGCTTCGTCCAATGAAGGCGCCAACTGGCTCGAGTCTGGGGAAATGGAAAGAGAAAAAGGGCAGGATATTAACATTAACACTAATTCCGACCAGTTTACTCGTTTGATGATGACAGCGGAAATATGGTATGGCCCAAGGAACGGCGCACTCGACTCGAGTACAACGGTTCGGGGTCTGGAGTGAGGGAAAATGTAAATAAAATTAAAAACTGGGCAAGCGGAGATCGTAGCGATGGCAACTCGTGTGCTTCTTACGACAGTTTATCAAGCTGAGAAGAAAGACACACATTAAAGTAGGAAGTGGAAATTAAACGCAATCGCACGCTGTGGACCATTTCAATCGGCAAGCTCCCGCCGGGAGGCAGCATGAAATTTTCGAGAAAGGAAAAATTCCCTTACACAACTGCGAACTGTCCTTTTTATGAATGACACTCCGGAAGGATGTGCATCCCCCGAGGAGTGCATCCACTCCACGCAGGGCACACTTTCTCGAGAGAACACTTCCGGATTGGCTTGCGAATGCGGATCGCATCTCGCCCAAGGCTTCTCTTAAGGGTTGGCCGCAGGGTGCATCTTTTCCCACTTCCCCCGCGCTGCATGAACCGGGCCAGCATCATTCATCCCACCACCTCCGGTTGCATCCGAGCGTTCTTGCCACGAGAAACACGCCACACATCCGGTTCCTCCGCCGTTGGGTGCACCCCGCCTCGACACCGGGTTCCGCACCTTCCTTTCCTAGCTCGGTTGATCCTTCCGGGATCATATCCCACCGGAGCGCAGCGCGATCGTCAGCACGGGCCCTTCCTCGAAACCCATGCGGGAGATTTCTTTTTCTTAAGAAAAGGTCATTTCCGTTCCTTTTGTAACAGCATGTTTCTGTTCGTCGTTTGTGGAACATCGGAAAACTGTACGAAAAAGATTAACCTGGAATACAATGGTAGTTTGAAGTTCTTTTGATGGTTCATCATTCGCCCAAGTCCAGAACCCGATCGGAAACGAGAAATGTTGATCATTTATTATGAGATCTTCCTATACGGGGGATCAGAATAAATCAGTATCAAACGCTGGAGGATGCAGCAAATACAAGAATAAAAGATGTAGTTAATTTCTCAGAAGAGTTGGGAATAATCTCAACATTGAACCTTTGACCTGAATATTTGAAAGTAAATAATAAATTTAAATTTTACGGAGGTTCCGAAATAAATGGTCAAACAAATCAAGTCTTTAAACCTACAATTAACTTGTGCAATTTGAGTTCAATTCCTACAAGAGTAAAAACTTTACTGGCTTGAAAACTTGACAACTTAAAATTGAATATAAATAATTAAAATCAAACTAAAATTTGACGGTGATTAGCCACCTTCACACACTTCCCACAAGCCGGTACTTAATTTTTCCCGCGTGCTTTCGTTCATTATCATTACGGCTCATTGTCACCTCCGGTATTTTGTGTCGTTAAGGGCGTCCGAAGGCGTCAACGGTGCCGCGTTCGCACATCAATTAAACAATCATAAAGTGTTAAGGCGAGGCGGCTCGCTGGAAAGTGCACCCAATTTCCCATTTCCACAATTTCACTCGAAGGGAAGCGAAGCATTGGCACCTTTTTCCATCGCCGTCTATCGACGCCTAACGAGGCCAGATGGGGCCGGCAGGTTTGCGATCGGCACGCACCCCGTCTTTTCGAGCACTTTCGATTTTGCATTCATTCATTCATTCGTTCGCCACTCCATTCACACCTACATAATAGACTTACAGTTTCACCCCCAGGGGGTTGTATTAACTCTGCACTCCGTTTTTCGTGGGCTGAACTGGGTTTTCTTTGTAAGGAAATTGTGTATCGCAACGCTGTGAACTTGTCGCCCTGAAGAAGAAGACACCCCCCAATGAAGGGTTGCAGTCGGACGAAATGTAAGTGAAAACATGCACCCCGTACGCCGGGTTGCGCGCCAATTTCTTGCACCCAAACCGAAGGCTGAAGCTTGCTTTCCTACCCTACCAGATGGTTAACCTGATCTTCCACAATCTGGTTAAACATAACCTGCTTCCCAGACGCAAATGGGCGCCACCGGATGTACAAACGCCGCTCTTGCACTGCATTTTATTCTATTTCTATTTGCATTGCTGTCGCGAAAGTGAACCAACGTTTTCGTTTTCGATGCTGCCGGAGAAAGTGCGTGCGAAAATGGAAAACTGTGCAGCCATCTGGCAAAGAATTGCCTACGGAAGGGTAGAGGAAAACACAAAATCGCTAGACATCGAATTTAATCTGCAACCGCCATAAAGGTCACAAACGATTATCACTGAAGACGTTTCGTTCGTCGCTGGAAAAACAATACGTCCTCCTGCGTTTGTTCACCGAACCAGCGAACAGCGAGTTCCCAGAACGTCCCAAGAAAATGACGCGAAAATATATTGAATATCAATGATTTCGCTCGATTTCGAGATGCTTCTCTCCCTCGGTTGGAATAACATTTTCCTTTCATCCGGCAAAAACAGTATGTTCAACAAGATTATTTTTCCTGAGCGATTATCATTCGGTGGAGGAATTTGTTTGGCAAAGTTTTTGTTTTCTTGCGGCTAAATTCGAGGAAAACTCTCGAATTCGCATTCAATAATGTTGATGTCGGAATGCCGTCGGAATATGCATCACTTGGAACATCATGGTTCGGGAAGCGGCAGTTTTGGGAAAGCCATGACAAAAAATTCCTACCGAGAAAGCATTTGATTTGCGTTTTGTGATGAAAATAAAATTACCTACTTTCCATTGAATTCGTTACATAAAAGCTACTGCGTGCGCTCGAGAAGAATCATGAAGATGGAATTGACTTATTTTGCTGGAGCAACATACATCTTGGGACTTAAAAATAAAATAAGGATTATTTTCTTCTTCTCAAAACACATTTCAATTCTCATCCAAACGTGACTTTTTTCCGTTAGCGCTGCAACATTAATAAAATTATCTTCACTACAAGAAAACCTCAGCATGGTTAATGTTTTGCGCGCATATATTCAATCTGTGCCGCTGCTTTCCTCCTCTTTTTCCCTTCAAACCCTCTCACATGATAGCATTAGGCAATCAGTTTGGGGCGAATACCACGCAATCGCTCGGTATTAATCACGAAAACGGCTTCGGTTCGCGTGCACAAAATGCCATAAAAACGTAGCATTGCTGCATCTGGGGGGAACGTTATGCGAGCTGGGTAAAATACATACGTATAACACCCCACGTAATGTGGGCTGATAAAACTAATCAAACCACTTGCGGCAAAACCCCGCGATGAGGCTGCGTGCCACAAGCGCGTTCTTTTCCTTTCCAAACCAAAGCCAGAAATTTATTTTTCCGGTGTCTCGACGAAACGAAAACGAGCGGCAAATGACTATGCCCTAACTAGCCAACATGCTAACCGGGGTGCGATGCCAATGCCCTCTCGAGATGGAGGCGGTGCAACGAAACGAACGGATTGGCCATGTTCTGAAGGCGCACACGCCATCCGCCGGTTCGCTGCCCTACTTTCCATTCCGCACATACACCACAGCCTACGCGAGAAAAAGGTGTCCCAGACGTAGGTGCGACCCAAGAAGGGGCCGCTCAACGCCTTCTTGCAATTTTAAATTGCATCCAAGTTGGCTCAGAAGCGCAAAAGGCTAGAGGAAACCTGCTCGATGGTAAGAAGTTCTCCGAGTGTCTCATTTTCCATTCGTTGCCCTCCGGCAATAACCTGCAATCGAAACCCTGGCCCTCGGCCGGAAGTTGGCAAGTGTTGCACAGCTTCCATTCCCAAACCACCCACAATATACCTGCCTTCCTTCCTGGACAAAAGACACACATTGGACAACACGGTCAAGGCATCCGACTTTGATTCGTTCGACGCGCCGAGGATGTGCCCGAAACTAAAGGACACTAAACAAAAGTGACCGAAAATCGAAAGCAGAAACATCGTTAAAATTTACTCCGATTGTGTCCACTTCCGACGCTTTGTAAAGATGCCGGAAAGGGAAAATAAAAAAAAGGCCGCTCGGGAAAATAGGAGAAGTCGATAGGAAACGGCTTCGATTGGACACGGCCGGAGCGCGCGGCTGGTTGTTGAGAGAATACCCGAGATCCGGTGGACATTAGCGTTAACTGCTGGTCCTTTTCCGATCCATTCCACATCCCTCGGGTGTCAGGTATGCGTGCGTGTTCTGAATTGTGCGTGGTTCCTGCCATCCGGCCGTGTTTTTCTACGTGACGGCTCCGAAAACTGCTGAGCGATGGATAGCGAAAGAAAATGTGTGTCCATCGGACGATAAAGGATACTGCCCGTCAAGGCTCCCGTTTAATAGCGTCGATGACGCACATCAGATAGGCTCACCTCGTTGGCCATCCTTTTTCATTTTCGCCGCCAATCGGAAGGATACCGCTTCATGTCGTTATCTGTACCGCGAGATAACCAGAGGAAGGACATTTAACTGCTTCGGGGCAGGAAAAGCCGATGGATAGCGGGGAATGGCGGACGGCCTGCCGAACCGAAATAATCGTTTCCTTCCAGTTTCTTTTTACCCGCGCTCATTTTCATTTCCGTGCTATTCTACTTCAATTGCACCGGCTCGATAAAATGTACCATTTTCGGAGCCACTTTTAATCAGATCGGAAGAAAAGGCACAGCTAACTAGATTGCAGATGTACGGACAATTGACTCCGAGGCTTTTGGCAACTCCGAGTAAATTGAGCATTGCGTGTTACTATCCCCTTGTGGCTTCTTAATTCATTTAACCATATCTGATTAACATTAAAAGTATTAACACTGTTCAGAAAACTGAAATTCTGTCTTCTATTCTCTTCCTTTATATTGCGAAAAACCAAATACATTTAGAAGAAAAGTTGAAGCAGACAACATGTTAGTAATCCGGTCGTTGATCTACGTTTTTCTCATTGGAAAAAGAGTATCTTCTCCGCATGACCATGGACAGCAAATTGTGGGTTGATAAACTTTAAGGCTTTCCCACTGCCTTCAAGCAAAGGTTGGTCAACTATGCGGGTCTCAATTGATCGCTAATCAATCTCCCATGATCGAGTTTGTCAGCGCAGGGTCGCAGAAAATAATTCGTACATGTTCGAGAAGCTTCAATTACCCAATCAAGCATTCGATCGGCGACCCTTGCATTTCAAGTTTCATCTCATCTTTTTTAAACTAAACCATCAGCTCGTAGGTTTGAACTCCTTGAGACTTTCCGCTGCACCGCAAGGCTATCGAACGACAATCTCATATGTGACGAAAAGTACCACAAAAGCATGTACTTTTTTACATTAAAGGTCGCACCAAAATTACCACCACAAATAGGCATATACGCAACTGGAGGACAACTTGGTGAACACATTTTCCCATCTTAAAAAACGTTGGCTTGCAAAAGCCGAGCGTCGCATCGTGAGAAAATCGATACATAATCATTGTCAAAACAGATGCTCCCTGGGCGCCGGGCACGATGTCCACGCATCCATGGCCTCCACGAAAGCCGCCTGCCCAGTCTGCCAAGATCAGCTGATGAGAAAATGAAAGTGATCCGCTTTATAACAAGCAACCAGCCGGGAATGTGCATGGCGATGGGGCAGCAAAATCGAAAACTAATTACTTGGGAAATGCCAAACGAGACCAAACGGTGGAACTATTTTCGAGGAGGGTTTTTCGATACCATGGCTAGGTTTTTGGTTGTTTGAGAGCGTGACAACAACATTCATCATCGTCTTGGACAAATGATCTACTTCGCACCTGACAGTGGCGAGCTTCCATGGGACACGAAATCATTAACCGATGCCAGGGTTTTGTTATGCCACCGTGGGACATCAGTTCGTGATGGGGATCCCCATCGGCGTAGGATAGGCCTGTGGTAATACTTATTATTTAATAATTTAAAAGTAATCTGCAGCTACACATGCTCGATAACGAACGCAGTAACGAACTTGATGTTCAACTTCAAGGTTTTATATAACCTTGGCCTGAAACTGCCAATTGAAGCGACTTTGTAATAGTTCATATTAGAAGCACGGTCAAGCGTTAGCATTTCATTTCAATTACCGAGTACCCTTTGTACATTTTAATCTACGAAACAATTTCATTTGAGCACCTAAAGTCTTCTACTAAAAATAAACATTTGTTATAAGCAGGTTCCACTCCATAAAATCTGACAATTTGTCCATCACACTCGCTAGGACCATTTATCCAAATCATCCCAAAAATAGTACATCAGCCGGGTTCACCATCGTAAGGGATGAAAAACTCTCATCATCAATCATACGCGCACATCACCGACATTCCGAGGAAACTAAAGGAAAAAAGAACGCTCGGCTGAAGAGAAAAGCGACAGATCTCTCTGATATCTTCACGACTCCTCATAAGAAACCCCAGAGCACAACCCAAAGCGCACGGGTTTTTGTTCCCTCGCGGGAAGTTCGCTTCCCCTTTTTTTCTGCTACACTAAACACGCAGAAGATGTGAACCATTTCAATTCATTAAAACCGTTCCCATCGCGGCCCGCAGAGCCACCCGGGCGCGTTCCAGCCGGGCTGTCGGCAGGAATTTCGCCAGCAAATAGTTGCGCAATTTCGCCGAGCCACGAATGCACCCGGGCCGCCACCATCGACCGCCACAGGTAACTGAATTATGAGTATGAAATTAATATTGAGCAAGATTTACTCGAATTACATGAAAACAGTCCATCTGTACACCGGCACCGGAGAGGTTGCTGCGCCATTGTGCCACCGAACATTGTGCTGGGAAGATGATGGGATGGTTTGGTGTCTCTTCGGCCGCTCAGAGGCCGCTTGTGGCTTCGGGCTAATCTTTCCCTTTTTTTTCCCATCGCCCCCACCCCTGGAGGCCCTTTTGTAGTTTGTTTATTTCTTTTTCCCTGCACCATAACTTTCCTCTTCGGGCGCGGGGGTGTATGCGAAATGGCTTCACGTTCGCGAAACCTCCGTGTGACAATGGGCAGCATAAGAGTGTGCATCTAAACCAGCATACAGGCACACATACACACACGTTGGGAGAACGACATCCAATCCATTGTTTCGCATCTCGAATGTCTCGGCACCGAAGAGTCCTGTCTCCCGGCCAGGTATGCGCGCACACACACGCAGGTGTTATTGGCCTGCCCTACGGTTGGGCTTTGGTTCCCGGTATCCGGTGCGTGTGTTTCCGCTGGCGAAATTTCCCATGAGCGATGAAAACGAGCTGCAATGAGACCTGTAACTGTCACATATCGTTGTTAATAGTGATTTTCTAGTATTTCATGCATCATTTGGAAATGGAACGGTGGGGGGAGGGTGGTTCATCAGTGTAATGTGAGACCCGTTTCCCTACGGGAAGGAAATCCGAAGCGAGCGGCCCGGAACGAGCGAACGGGTTAAGCAGGGAAGGCCAACAGAAGCCCGAAGCGGGGTGAAGTTCAACAGCCCTTCCGGTCGGGAATGTCGTGTGGTTTGCGTACGAACGGGAACGTGTGACCGAATGATCGATTTTGTAGGGTGACATTGACACCTTCAGCTTGGAGGAATATCCGGTTGGTGCATTGATTGGTTGGAGCTGTAATAAATGGGAACAAAACAATTCAATATAATAGAACATAATTTAAACAACGTTCAGTAAAACTTACCACAAACAAATGCACTCTAATATCACGAAAAACTCGCACCACAAAAACCATTCCGTCGTGCAAATATTCAGATGAAAAATACAGCTGCATCCGCAATGTTTTCGTCCGATCTTAGGACGCACACAAATAGATACGGAAACTCCGCCAGTTTATAGCGCACCAAATGTAACCGAATTTAAATAAATCATACACCACAGTCGGAGCCGTTTGCACCATTTACAGTTTCACTTGACACCTCTTCTATTCTTTATCCTTAGGCCAACACATCTCGAGGCCTTTTTGGCCGAGCTCTTGTTGCAGTTTTATGTGGCGAAAGATAACCAAAACCCTCCAAAGCAACGTTGGCCATGGTTTAATGGGTCTCTCTTGTAAAAAGTGCTCGATGTTTTGAACGGTGTCATCCGGAATGGATGCCCCGAAAAACCACGATCGTCGGGAACGTTGTTTGCACACAGCGCAGCCGATGTTGGACTTTCATTTTCTGCTCGAGATGATTTTCCCGATGGCCTGTCCATGCGAGCCAGCTTTTTGGCCAACCAAACACACACACACCCGGACCGGATACATTTCCTGTGGTGGCCACGAACATGGCACGCATATTTTGCGTACCTCCCGGACACTCCCGGAGGTGGTTCATATTTTATCAACCGCAAACGCCACAAAACACTGTTACTCGGTCTGGCCAGCTCTCTCTCCCTCTCCCCGACGTCCTCAGTGCCATCAGTTGGGCGCATAATTGATGGCCGAAAGAACGCAACAAGAACCGACGGTTTACGGTACTGCGCCGAAGTTTCGGGGACTTCCGGAAGGGGCCGTTTGTTGCAAAAGGGGTCACGGAAGGGCGGGGGCCGTTTAGGCTTCGGTTGGACAGATTACTTCCACTGCTTGACGGCACCATCCGAGCCATGGCGAGCCCATGTCGGGCGCGATGTGACGCTCCAATTATGCTTCGTCACTTGACGTAGATCGACTACGACCTCAGGGGGAGGTTTCTGCGCACGGTTCACTAACCCCCGGAGCCTCGGAAGAGATATCTGTACCGACGGTGTTCGCGTCTGGACATGGACATTCCCGGTGGTTTCGGGGAACCACCAACACAAACAGGCGGGTGATTCGAAAGCCAATGGAGGCATTGTTACGACGCGCCGAAGACAACAGGCAGGTTATTTGTGTGTGCGTGCGAAACTACGCAGGCAGGACGATGGCAAAGGCAGCATCCTGTTCCTCGAGGCAAGGAACCGTGTTATCTTTACGACGGAGTCAGCGAGTCGCTTGCAAAACCTGGCAGGATCTCGGAGCGTTGAAAGGAAGCAAACGAAGCGACGTGGCCTCGTTGTTCATTGACACGAATGCTCGTTTGCTTGGGAGGGTAGTTTCCAAAGCAAAATTCACTGCATTCCAAAGATCTTAAAGTAGAACATCATTTCCTTTAAATTCCAGTAGAACTAGTTTTCAATAGAACTAGAAATAAAGAAGAGAACTTTCGTTATTTAAATTTCATTTAGTCAAGAAAATATATTTACCATAAATGTTTTATCAACAAGCAGAAAATCAGACTAGTCCCGGAAAACTCCTTGCCTTACGCGTTCCTGGAAAAATCAAACACAATCTAAACATTGTTCGAAAAAGGGCTTCCCATCATAATGTTGTTGTTATTCAAGAGCTACCCTAACCCAACGCACAACAATTTTCCTAGCGGAAAGAGGATTTTCCACGTACTTGTTTTCGTCGTCGGTCGTATTCGTAAACACGGCCACAAACATATTGATCTCTTCAGAGCTCCTTTCCCGACGCGCCGATACACAACACATTTCCGAAAGGGATGCGGCACCAGTTCCCGAAAAGTCATAGTCCTCCGTCGGCCGTTTGATGTGGTTTGAAGTTTCCTTCCTCCATGTCTTTCCCTTTTCCCGGCTTCTTTTAACACTTCCGAATTTGGTTGAAAATGTGAGATTTCCCGAGGCGAGGCACGGACGTAACATGACCCGTCGAAGGAGAATAACACCAGCGGTCAACGGCCAACAGCTGGGAAACGGAAGACAGATCAAAAACTTTTGACCCTTCGGGTTAATTGAGAACGAAACCGGTCGTGCAGCAGCACTTACAGCTTACCTTCCCGATGGCCACCAGCCAGAAGCGTTAGAGCAATTCTCACCTCACGCCCAGCATTTGCGCCCCCCTCCACCCCATCTCACCCACCCACTCACGGTCAAGGGCAGCGTTGATTTCGGTCGTCACTTGGCAAATGCAATTACCCAGAGGTTATTTGATTACGAGGACGAAGCTCGGGCTTTCACCATCATCGTCGTCGTCCTCGTCGATGCTATCGATGTCACCTGAGAAAAGTTTGGTCAAACGTTAGCCGAAAGGCGGGGCAAAAGTTGAGTCGAAAATTGAATTACCCCAAAATATATTCATAACCCTTGGGCGTCGAGAATCGGGCAAATTGGAATGGAGCGGGTGATTCAATCAAACGTCGGCCACGGCCAGTTGCTTAAGAACCCGCTGCCGGATGATTGTGTGGCGAATTTGTGGGGATTTGTTAAGATTAAATTCCCTTTCAACAGTAGAAAATGATCCACAGAAAGTCCATCCGAACAAAAAACGGTAAAACAAATAGAGATCGTTTCAATCATGAAATGTTATGTTTTCCATAATGAAGGCATCATGCTGACATACCCGAGCCGAAAGGTCGTCGGCCTTCCACCCCCAGTCTCGAGGGTTCTACTTAATAAATTTTACAACCTGTGAATCCATGCCAGTGAGAAGATATGAATAATTTATCTTCCGGCTTGTCCTCCACAACTCGACCCAAGTTAAACGAGAGCCAAAAGGACACAGTTTAAGATTTAAGGATCCATAAAAGAAAACTGCATCGCCTGTCGAATTTCTACCGCAAACGGGCATTTTCCCACGCCTTTCTAAGGTTGGCAAAAGTTTTAGATCGCACTTTTCTTTCCGGTTTACTGTAAAGAAGAAGTAATAAATGGTGGTGTATTAAAATTTGCATATAGCCTGAAGTATAGGCAGCAGGGTAGCAGGAAGTTTATGGTGGCTTACTACGGACAGTGGCACCAATAATCGACCAGGGACGTGTCAAAATGAGGCGATACATCGTCAGACTCGATTCTCACACCGTTTAGTAGCGGATCGGTGAGTTTCTCACGTCCTCGAGGGACGAGTTTATTGACTGTTGTGATAAATTTTTAACACATACACTGGGTATGTCCTTTTTCCCTTCAATGGCACAGTGGTTTACAAAAATATAGCAGAGCATAATTCTGATACTAAATCCTTTTCCAATCTTCTATTGAGAAACGAAAACTTATGATGATCATATTAAAACATAAGTAAAAATTGCATGTGCATTCTTCATAAGTTTTATCAGCAATGCGAATGCACTGTACAACACTGTTCACAAATCCTAACAAGAGCCCGGGAAGGAGTGGCACGCATTTGGCCGTAACGGTTTACAACGTTCTGGAATTTCGGCTATTTCTATTTATTTCTCACCTTTTCCTCGATTCCCAAGCATCGTTCGGCCCGGCTCTCCCTGCGGAGACCTATGGTTTCTTGTCATCCGAGCACTAAATGGTTTATAGGTTCTTACGAACGCACATCCGTGTGAGAACCAGTTTTGCTGCTTCTCGTACCTCCTTCCGAGGAAGGACTATATGATGCCTTGTTTACCTGTTGCAGGAAGGTTACGAACGCGGCATTTAGGTTGCATCCTTTATCCACACCATATATTGCTTGAGAAAGCATTTTCCCCGGCGAAGGCGAACGCGTCAGGTGCATAAAGTGGTATTATTGTCCTTCAAACCTGCGCTCGAAATATGTACCACAACGCACGTTTATTCCCTTCCCAGCGAAGTACAACATGGGACGGGAATCAAGGAAGGATCAAGTTGAAAATTTATGCTGCGAGGAGCTTGGGTTCGAGTTTGTGTGTTATTCAACGACACCGAAACAATGGAGACGGTACCGTAAGGTGGAGGCAAAAGGGCAACCATCTGATAAGTTTTGAATTATAACTGTCGAATATTTCGTGGAAGTAGCTTGTCGAGTCGGGAAGAAAAGAAATCACAATGAAAGAAAGAAACTTATCTCGAGATACACCTTAAACTTTCTTTGGAAAAAGACACACAAATCTCCGAAAACAGGACGAGCTAATAAAAACATATGTTTGATATAACAAGGGAACTTGTCGGAACAGTCGACTTTGATGGCATTTTAGAACAACCATATCATTGTACAGTTATGAGTGTATTAAGAAAAGTTGAGGGATAATATTGTATCCTTTAAAACGAACAATCAAACCTTTCTCGTTGTGTCTAATGTGCTCTACATGATTTCATTGTACAACATATTAGTCATCGTTCTGCACTTTTGATTAAAGTTGTGGATTCTAATGATGTAGAATGCACAAATAACATTGTTAAACAGCAAAGTGTTCGCCTAATTGTTGCAACAAAACATCACGCGCCAATTAAAACCAAAGCTAATGAGAAAGGTAGAGTGGATCTCAAAATCTGCATTAATTAAACCCATCCTAGCGAATCTAAGAACCACACGAAAGCTTCTGCTTTGGCATTGCTCCCAAAGCAGGGAACCGTGTCCGTTGCTGTGATTCATCACTCCCTCTTCTTGTGGCTGCCAAGAATTCATCGTAATGAAAATTACTTACCATAATCATGACGCCCATAAAACAAACGGCTCCAGCAAATGAGTCAATCTGGCGCAATCAACAGATTACATCGCGATGACCAGTCACATTTGTTCGGGGCGTTCGGTCGATTTCGGGCAGCCGCAAAAACCACCGATTCCACTATCATTAATTTTCCCTCCTTGGGAGGGAGACTAGTTATCGTCTATTGGGAAATCGAAAAATAGAACTATTACACGTCATGCCATTTTTTGGTTTAACATCAACCAAGCGGCACTGACCCATTCGACCGGAAGTCATGCTCGAGCGCGGCATAAACCGGCCAACGGAAGTCTTCAGCTGTTCAATCAAAGCTCCTCCCGAAATGGGTTTCCATCGAAGCGCCAAGTGTTGCGTGTGTTGCCTGGGGATGAATACCGGTGGAAAGAAAAACAGTGATGTACTAATGATTTTCCTATCGGTTCTCCGCTTCACGAAGAACGGGTGAATGAGTTATCAAGCCATCAAAATCTGGCGCCATTTACATAATCGAATGTTGCGCTTTTAAGAATGAGGTGTGGGTCCTTCTCCTCTGAAAGGGGCCGTCGTGATGGATAGAAGGATTTGGCGAAAAAAAACGAAAAAAAAGAAAAACCTATCCACCCTCATCGAATTCCGTCGGCGCGTTCCTCAACCTCAACGCTAGCTTTCAGAAGTCGGTGATGAAGAACCGAGCGCAACGCTTCTTTAGCTGCGGTTTGAATAATTCATCTTCATCGCGACGAGACGCGGCCGACTACAGAGGCGAACTAGCCGGGGACTGTTGATTATCATAACTGTCGGAAGAACGGTCATAAGCTTTCATCCGGTGGTTCCGAGCGAGCAAACAAAAACTAACCCGCAAAAGGAGTGGCTCAAAAACAAACAAATTACTCCTTCGCCACCGATCCCAAACCCCCCCGAACGGCTTATCATAATACGTGAAACTGATTCGAAAAGAAAAAAAATACATCCAGCACCGGAAGAATGGAAACTTGTTTTCTCCTCGGATCATTTGCGGTCGGAAGAAAAGAAAAACCTCCGGCAAACAATCAACCCCTAACGTGTTGACTGGGGGGAGGAAGAAACTGAAAGAACTTTCTGTAGAATCATTCCGTTTATTCGCCACCTCTTGGTAGAAGTGAAGTGATCAAGAAAAGTGCTTTGAATAATCAGCTTTAAATAGTTTACGAAACACTTGAAACATTTTCTTGCTTCATTTGACCCGTTCTTTGTTAGTTTGCAAAACAAATAATAAGGCTAAATCACACCTTGACTGTGAAAGAATAGTTTCGAGATTCAAGAGCAGAGGAAGACTTCAAGTAGAAACAATTGTCTTCAAATTTATGTCATCCGGTAAAGCTTTTCTCCCGCTTTACTATTTCATTAGGACTACAATTCCTCCAAATGAACTCAATCACTCACTTGTTTCGGTCCACTAGCAAACACAAAACAGTCCCGCAACAGTCTCAAATTGCCTATTTTATCG
The DNA here is from genome assembly GCF_943734705.1 of Anopheles coustani. NCBI lineage: Eukaryota > Metazoa > Arthropoda > Insecta > Diptera > Culicidae > Anopheles > Anopheles coustani. The sequence goes on from NC_071289.1 coordinate 4,742,366, forward strand.
AATCATCCACCACATTAAGCCCCCGGGGGACTTTACGCTCCAAAAGTAAGTTTCTGTCACATTTTCGCCATAATGCATCAACTTCACTTGTTCGATTTACCTTTCCCCAAAACGTAAAAAAACAAACGGTACCGAGGTTCGGTGGCCCAGTTCTTGTTCCACCCGCGAGAGCATTATTCATCACGCCGAAGTGATGATAATTCATTTTCAACAGCATCTCTCCACCGGTCCACCGTCACGGGCTAAACTTTTGCGCAATTAATCAGACGAGAGTCCGACGCCGAGACGCGAACGCCGCCGTCCATCCGGAACGGAGTCAGTGGGTTTTGCGCTAAAAACCGGCAATGGTCATTAATTAGCTGAATAATTTAGCATCATTGACGCCACACCCCACCTTCCCCACAGACTCCTCTTCGTCACAACAGAGGCACAACAGAAAACGAAAAGGAAGATGAAATGAATATCCGGCACCGGTTATAAGGCTAAACTTTCCTTTTCCATCATTTACCAACACTGTTGTTTTCTCTTCCTAATGGGTCTGAGAACAGTCGATCGAAGTAGTTTTCCGGCGAGGTCCGTTCGCATTGGAAAGCAGACGGTTTTCCATCGCATTCGACTGCAGCTCAGGTCCAATCGGACACCCGAGCCGGAAAGGTATCTTTGCAAGTGTTTTAATGTGCCCATCGGGAAGCGGGCCTTCGTGTTCAATTAAACACCTAATGCATCTCAAATAACGGGTTGGGAAATGTTTCCAGCGTCCGCTCTTTACATCGATATACTCAATCAATGTTCGTACCAAGGAAGTGACGCTCGCAAATTAATAGATAACCGAAAACGAATCGCTTTAAGAAATGCAAATGATCGAATACCAATCTTCCACTCGTTCACGATTTTCATCCGGGAAGGTGTTTAAAGGTGCGTCGATCAATCTGTCCCTTGGCATAGGCAACCAATAAATGTCAAAACATTGGGAAATTAAGGTACGGAAAAGGGTTCATCCAGCCGTGTCAGCAACAAGTGCGACCGGCCTTTGAGGCACCGTAAATAGATTGGATCGATTTTTCCTAGATCGAACCGAAAGGACTCGAAGGCCGACTGAAAAAGATCTCCTGATTGACATCGAGTTCCTTGTCCGGTTCCATGCTGTTGATGAAGGTTTCCTAGGAGAAATGCCAAATATAGCCAAAAAAAGATCTTCTAAGAATCGTGCTTATTAAGTTTACAATTAAATTGGAGGCAAAAAGACCAGCAGATTAGGAAGCGAAACCCCGAAAACGATATACATGATGATGAAAATGGTTAAATATTTATGACTGCACTAATTTTGAAATCCGCTTGGAAGTGGATTGCATGCACGTGCGTTCGAGATTAGATGGATTCCCAAAGTAGATGTATAATTTCGAGCAACACCCCACACTCAGAGGAAAGCTTTCGCATACATTCTACATCTTTGATGAGCCACTGGCTTGGTGTACGGCGCTCGAAAATCGTAGTGGTTCCATTTCGGTCCGTCGCTAACGTAAGCAGATAGAAGATGGAATTTATTTCGGTCCAAATATGTATGTTCGGTTTTTTTCCCCGTCATGTCGGATAAAAACTTGTCATGCTGGTTCCACAAGCAACAGGGATCCGAGTAATGGCGTCTGTTCGTTGCTCAACACACGAACACTGGCGGTGACAATTGCAGCTCGAGTGATTACCATGCTCAGCTTTATATTACGTGAGCAAACCTGACAAAGGAGAGATTAAGATCGAAAGCAAGCCAACATCTTGACATAACCGTACGTCACTTTACACACAAATGTAATTCACTTATGGTGCGGTTTGGGAAGTCTTTGAATTGCATTCAAATAGTTTGAATTTCTGATCCTGAATGATATCTTTTTGCTAACCTTTTTGCAACATTCCAGGAGTTGATGAACAGTTTGGGAGGAGACTTTGGTGAAACGAGTTCCTGAAACGTTGCGGGAAGCCTTCTCTGATCCCCTGAACTACTGACAGTCAATACTTTGAACCCAATGGTTTTGCCATCACAGTCGGAGCAACTTAATAAAACTCATATTTGCATTGCATCAGACCGAATGGCATGTCAGCTCCGAAAGGTGCATTGGTATGAACACGAAAGCATGCAGTAAATCTCCTGCCAATCCCGGTGCCAACCCACAAACGCCAACGACCGGCACCGTTCCCCCCGTAGGAAAACAGGATCTCTGTAGATGTGTGTCCGTTGCACCTGCCATCGTCAGCCGTCGAGCGGGAACGGTTTCACTCCACCATCAGGCCACACCACACTCCGGACCTAACCTCACAGGCTCACTGTGCTTCCGGGAGTTTATTCTCCCTTCCAACACGGCCAATTTCAACTTCTGTTCAGTTCAAGCTTCGACGGATAGCAGTGAGAGAAAGAAAGCAACGAAGCAACGTCAACATTAAAGATTTACGCAAACCATCTGCTTAAAGGTGCAGCTTCTTTCCGGCGGGCGAGAAGTTTGTCGTGACGTACGTACCGGGGTATGAGGAGGGTAGCAGATTCGATTAACTTCTGATGACCACCACATGGCACCGCCGCACACACTCGGAAGTGGTTGGTTTAACTTCCCCGAGAGGAGTCACGAAAGCCGGGCCCAGGTAACGACATGAACTAAAGCCGAAGTGCTGTGCTTTCGTCCTCCGTGTCTTTCCTGCCGTTCCATCATCATTCTCGGGCGACCATTTATGACAGCAAATGTGGCAGGACTTAACGAGACATGTGTGATTTCAATCAGAACGGATCCCGTCCGGCTGAACCCCGAGTGAGTGGCTTTGTGGACCGTGTCCGTATTGCGTTTCACAAGCTCCCGGACTTAATAATCGCTCCATATGGGATTCGAGGAGACAATGGGCACGTCAAAGATTGTTTCTGTCATTCTTTATGAACTTCATCATTTTGTGCTTCGCAAAATAAATCCACCGCCTTGAAGTAAACCGCAACCAGAAGGAAGTTCATCCGCACCCCGAGGCCGAACACGTGGACAATCGCAGGGAAACGATGCAAAACAAGTTAACCTCTCCTTGATGCTCTTCCGAAGCAAAGGGCCAGCTGCAAATGAGAATGTTCTTTTTTGAGTGTGTGCTTTATTTTGGTTTTGACATAATTTACGGGCTCCATACCAACCTATTATCCTTATTGTCTTACGTCCTCCCTGTTCGGGGTGTTGCTTAACAGCTGGACGAAGAAAACATGAAGATCCACGGCGGAACGACACGGTAACATCAAGCCGAAATTTGTGGCAACACTTGTGCCACCGCTCGGATCCGCGACCCTCGTCGCTTTTATTTTCCGGAAGGCTAATCGGTGGAAAATCGAGACCGCAGGTGAGCCCACCGAAAAATCCCATCCAGCGGGAGGACAACAGCTTGGCGAGCTTCCTAGACGGGATAAATTATAGCCGAACCCAAATAAAACCCACGGCGGGTTGGCCGGAGACGATTACGAGGAGGGAGGAAGATTCTGAAACAAAAGGACAACTAGGATTGAGGCACGTAGATGGTAACGAGGAGCTGCTGTGTAACGTTTGTTTTAATGGAGAATTAATCGTAGGAGGATGGAGGGTGAATCGATGTAAGGATCAGGTGTTTTTCTGCCTCTTTCTCATTCCCGCGTCGTGATCCATCGAGCGGCGGAAGAGGAAATTGATTCGGACAGGTTGTACCCGGCGGGATTCGTCGGGCAGGAAGTGGGATGCGCACGTGCTTGGAACACGCGCTCCGACGCACAACTACAACATGTGCTCGGAAGCAGGCCGGCTGCCAAAAAACCCCTTGGAGTTGGCCAACCTGTGGCAGCCAGATTCGGTCAGGTGTTTAACACTCCAGCGGCCACCATTACGTTTCCGTTTTGTTTGTGTTCCTCAAACCTCATGTTCTCGGTGGTGGATTAGCGCGAAGAAGGTTTATAGAAAGTAAACCCACCGAAACGGTCCCGAAAACACCGGCAATAAGCACGTCATACTCGAGCCTGCTTATGCCGGCGCGGATCGAAGAAAGTATTCACAAACTCCTGCGGCAGGATGTGCCAGCCGTTCGGAAGTGTCGGACCATTGTGTTCACCCCGAAAGCAGCGACGCCGGGCCGGGTGGCTTTTCCGGCGCACCGCACAACCGGCAGCTGCTGTTTTGGGTTCTTAATGAGCCGGAAAGTTGGAGCGACGTTGGGGAGAGGAGGGGAGCGCAACGGCGAAACCAATCCGCACTCCACGGGCTTAACGTTTAAGTTCGGTTCTGTTGGTTTAAGTTGGAATTGTCCCGAATGGAGCCGAAGCGAGAAATCAAATATGGTTGCCAGTGAGACACAAATCTCAACCCGCTTCATATCACAATTAAAACCCGAATCCCATTGTGTCGGGGGGGAAAACAAGCGGACAGCAATCCTTTTTCAAGAACTACAAAGAACAGGACAAGCTGTTATTTCCTCGAACACGTGTTCCGAGATGAATGAAACCGGGATATGCTGGGATGAAGTCTCGTACCATTGTCGGAAGCTTGATTGTTCCGCGAATGATAGACCACAAACTGGCTGACATTTGGTAGGTTCCTTCTTCCATCTTGTAAACAAGTTTATTTTTTATTGTGAAGTAGGATTTATGTTTTCAAAGCAATAAATGCACAAAAAATGGTACACATATAGATTAATTCACAAGAAAAGAATTGAATATCATCATGCCTAATTGAGCTTAGAAAATAGTGAACAATGGTTACATAACATTGTTGGACGTTCTGCAAAAAATCTCATATAATTATGAAGCTGCTTTCTGCTATTAACAAGTTGAGCCATATAAAATTATTCCTACGGTGAGTTGCAAAATATTATTCCATTAAATTCCATCTAACTCTAATCACACCATCTACTAGAATAAAACAAAACCAACATAATAAATTGGTCAAAAATAAAGAGACCTTACCAACAGGAATAATTCAGCAAGTATTGTCATGGGAAAACTTATCGATCAAAACCCGAGTCGTGCGAACTTCATAAACACAAAAAACATAAGACATCCTTCCACCTTAAAGTAGTCACCACGCTCTACCAATCTTCCTTGAACACCGTTTGAAGGAAACATCCTTTAATAACCCCTCTGCGTTCTCACCATAAATATATTGTGCGAACCGTTTTTCCTCGTTATTTTCGGTCGACTCCCTCCCATTTGCTTTAACGATCATCCCCCGAAATTACACCGATCAGGGTGAACCGAGTGTTCGGCCCGTTATCAGCGGACACATATCCGAGAGTCCGAAACGGCACATGAGGGTACTTAACGTACCCGGCACCTGTAATTAACACGGCCACTAGAAAGCGCTCGCCGTGACACAATCTCCCATCGGAACCGGATGACGGATGACCATAAAAACCGTAGGTACGGTGGGCGTAATGGCGTTGTCGATCGTCCTTGAACCCGTCAGGTGTGTCCTTTCGCAGGCCGCTCGCAGGAGTTCGTTGTTTCCCGGACGATAATTCTAGGTTGGCAAGAAAGAAACACAATATTAGAAACCTAAGAATATTTTGCCTTCCGAAGACGACTTTCTTTACCAACAGACGTGTTATTATCTTCTCCCATAAAACATTTGGTTAACTGCCTGTCTACTAATCTCCCCTTACCATTGGGCGCCCATTTTTCTATCCCGCGCGATTTTCCACTTTCGATACCAATTTTCAACCGGCAGCGCTCAGTCTGTCGTGGTTTCCGCCTTAAAAAAAATGGGTGAATTTCACTCGTCTCCTTTTCGTCGAACTGGTTTGCCATCGGCGCTGAAATGTGCTGCGTCCGGTACTTTTCCTGCTCCCCAAACCCCCACCCACCCGGGGCCAATAATCATATGCCCCAAACCGATGCACCGCCGATGCGCCTTCTTCAAATCGACCGAACGTGCCTATTTCCGCATGGAAGCGAGCGATTTTTCCCACTTCCACGGTACACCCGGTTCATCTCGGCACACCACGTAATCCAATTAATACAAATGGAAATCTATCGCCCGGTTCGATCGATCCGAGGGGGAAAAAAAACTCTTTCGGTAAAACTGGCGTCAACTGAACTGCTTTTTTCAAGAAGAAGAAAATAAAATCCAATACACGTGCAAAACATGCTCGTGCCGATGGGTTTCAGAGCACAACCAATAAAATGAATTGCAAATGGATGTAACCACAATGTAAGAGGTGATATGGACAGCGGATTTGTTATATTTATTCCAAGAAACCACTTTCTTAAAATATACTTCTCTATTGCATGTGAATTCAATCACGCACAATGCTCCAACTTTATGCTCACTTCCCCAAGCATTTATGTAAATGATTTATGGCTCCGGAAATACTTCTCGCTGCCTATCCGCAATGAACATGAAAACCCCGGCGATAAGGTCGATGCTCCTGGCACCAAACACCGCCCGAGAGTTCTGTGTGCCGTCAACAGACTTCAGCGCAAACATCAAGCCCCAAAATTCCGTCCGTTATCAAAAACCGTATGTTTCCACAGCCTCATCGGTGTGTCCCCAACTCGGTCAGTTTACCTTCCGGCTTGGAGTTGAACACATAGTTCGTCGGAAGTGGATGGGTCGAATGTGAAAGATCAATAGACATTTAAAACGACGACAAGGTCCGCCTTTTGCCACATGGTCAAACTTATTGAGCCTTATGTCAATAAAAACATGATAATCTTGTCGCGGTTCAAGCTGTTGCTAATTGGAGATGTGTTCGACCACACGCTTTGCTTACATTTGGTCGGTCGTAAAGCAAAGGCTCGTTATGCATTTTTTACATTTTTGGGATTTTTTAACACTGATTTAATATGCTTAATATGGTTTAATCGTAAAAAATGAACATGTTGTTGATAAGAATATTATTTTATACAACATCGCAACGAACTGTGGTTACCATCTGTGAGTTCTATGTTTTAATCTTCTTTTTGTCTCTGTCTCTTTGTGAGATTAATCAGTCGCATTTTAATTTCGTTCCCATATGTCATAGTAGGCACAGCTATATGACATGAATGTCACCTGCAACCCAATGCCTCTCAGGTTTTCTCATTCTTAAGCCTTTTGGAAGCCTAATTTACTCGCAGGCGTTGGGAAAAGAATCTTATGACACCCTGATTGCTCATAAATCCCACGCCAATGTGCGCATTCAAACTGCAACTGCATGCGGCTCCGATATGCAACCGTGGGGTTAAGAAGGCGACAAACCTGCTGAGGCCGCGGTTCGAAATCGCTTTTAGATTTTTCATCCATTCATTCATTCATTCGTCCTCTGTTCGCGAGTTCGCGTGGGCTTCAAAGGAACTCCTCCGTCTACGGGAACGCCTTCGACGACGGATTGCGACTACCGGCACTGTCACGGAGGGTTTGAGGCACGATGTCTACCCTCCATTATCACCCACCTTTCCGACCTTACTAACCTACTTCGGCACCCGCCCACCAGCTTGTTGTAAACGTGATCGCGCGTCAGAAGGTGGAACCTCAACTGGACGCCAGAAAAACAACAAAAAACATTCCCCGCCATAAAATTGAACTAACGAGAAGTAAATTACTATGTGTTGGGCTGAGTTTGGGACAAATGATAGTCCCCAAGGCGGTTGACTATTCGCCACGGTTTCGGAGAAGGTTCTTTTCTTTTCTCGTAACTGTAGCAAACAGTCAGCCAGCCAGCCATCTATCGGTTTGATTGCATGTTGTTACATGGCTCATCACATTTTGACGATGCTATAAATAAAGTACCGTTCTTTGGATGCGGTTTTTTCTCTTCCACCACTCGATTCTTAGTCTTACTGAACCTGCACATCTGAACATGTGCTCCGAAGCTGTCATTCGAATGTGTGCAACATATTTTTCGAGCAAATTATAGACGATCTGCTTTTCTTCTCTTGCCGTTCACCTTCATCATTGGCGTTTTTACTATCGTTGCTGACACAAATGGGACGAAGGTTTCGTCCCCTCGTGATTTTGATATCATCGTTAGATGGACAAATTAGTGTGCAATTTCCGAAGGTTGATACGCTTCGGTTAGCTAAGTACGGTACTCACCAGAAAGTGCGATTTAAAAATTGTAAATGACTTTTTAAATTGCGAAAATTAAGTTATTTCCTTGAAAAGATACAATCATAAAACGAACCAAACACAGAATTTTCACACAGATATATTCTATCGCTCCATACACCAGGAAAACAAACAGATAAGCTCTAAATCGTAGAACAACCACAATCTTCCAACGATCTGTTTCGACATTGCATTGCTGCATTAATTCCGTGGATGAGCCCCACCTACGGCAGCATCATTCATGAAGCCATTTTCATCTTGTAACGTTGATTTAAGGAAGAAAAACTAACGCTACAACACAACACTTTACCTCCCATCCCCGTTCGCCCGCTTTATCCATCATCCGGGTAGTGGCAAAGAAAACAAACACGGTTGCATTACGTAGGCGGCTTCGAGCCACACTGCTACAGCTAACCGGTGGAGAAAGATTTAACACATTTTTATTCTCGCATCAAACATCTGTCATGTGGGCGAACGTGAGGCGGGAAAATGTTTCCCCGTATGCTGTTGCTGCTGTCTGCAAATGGTAAAAATGCGATTGTCGGTCGTTTGCTCGTGCTGCAGCTCGCGTTTGCACCTCGGGTGTTGCGTTGCACTTATGCAGTTGTGTGCTGGAAATGTGCAAACGATGATGCAGAAAGCGCACACTGCACGAACACCTTCTCCATCATGCACGCTGTTCACAACGAACAAAAGGAACTTTAGCAAAAAATATGATACAGTTAGTGCTCGTACACAACACCACCGGTCTAATTTCGCAAACAGTACTTTTGAGAGTGAAAAACAACCCGATGATGTTATTTGAACACCTTCCGATGAGCATTGTTTTATATCCTTTTCAGCAAATATTTACAGTCCACCACATTGATTACTGCCGAGCATAACAATATGCTGCGCAATCTGATCGGACTACTCTGATCATTGCCATTATGTGTTCATCAAATCATTTGGAATGCTTTCCTACACACATGCCCCGGAAGTTTAATATGATTCGAATCAATCACTTGTACACAGACAACTACAACCACACAAATAAATGCTGGACAAACATCGAAATTAAACGTTCCGTTCGATTGCATGCACTTGTTTCAGCTTCCAACCGGTGGAGCCGAAGTTGGGACGTGCTTATCGCCGTTCAAACACCGGCGGGGGATGATGAACATCACCCACCACCCACCCACCGCCAATGGATGCGCCATTGTTTCGAAATAACCTCACCGGAAATGGAAAAGCGTGGCAGCAGAGAGCAGCAGTTCGACGTGCATTCGCTTTTCGGAGACGCGCATTTCTAGGAAATGCAAACAATTCAATGTTCCACCGGTGGGGGATATTTTCTTCCGGGCACGGGGAAGGTCAATCGATCATGATGATGGCGTTGATTGAATCGATGGGTTGTGATGGGGGAGGGTTTGGAAATGCACTTGGCAACCACCGGAACATGTGTTTCACTTCAGCTTATCGTGTAAATCGTGCACTCGAGAGACAATAGAAGTGTTTGCGGGCGTTAGAACAACGCATGTTTTCGTATGTTGAAGCCATCTTTGAACATGTTACTAGAAGAGCGTATCGATTCATCCATTAAACATACTCTTTCCCTTGTGATCTAAAAGAAAAAAACAGAACTTAATAGAAACCATTGGAATGCCAACAGTACAACTTTCTCTAGTCTTACTCACCCAAAGTTGGTTTACATTTCTTCCAATGGCATTTCAGCACGCGTGTCCACCCAAATAGCACTTCTCTCCCGTTCACTTGTGAATGAGATAATACCATCATTGTGCAGCTTCGCCTTCGTGTTACCAAACATGTACATGCTGTGAAACGAATTCCAGGTCATGGCGGTATTTATTCGGTGAGAATAGCCAGATTAATATTAATGAGAGCTGCTTCACATGCAGCAGCTCCTCTTTCCACCATGGACGGTACGAATTTTTTAATTCACTTTCACTTCATACGTGTGTGTATGTGTGTCTTTGTTGGGAGATGGGGCAAACCATACTCTTCCTTTCGCGGATTTCGAACGGGCTTGATTTGCTTAATGTCAAGGCGAGCGGCGTCAGGAAATAGATATAAATATCAGAGCATCGGGCCCATTGTACGTTCGGTAAATCTATCAATCAGATTCAATATTTGATCGACGCCGACGGCGACGACTATGACGGTCCGAGGCGTCAGTCCTCTTCACAGGCGCCGACTGTCGGGAGGGCGCTTACGAAGGCCAACCTCGGACGGTGATGGACAGATGGTTTCCAACCATTTATGTTTGCACACATGCCGTCGCATTGTCCATCGGAGAAGCACACTTCCAGCTTGGGGCGTTTTTTCCACTTCGCTAACCAAACTTAGTAGCCATCAGCACACGCATGTATCGCCACGCGTAGAAGAAGAACAAGAAAAGGCTGCTCATAAACGGGAGCCCACCTTCTTCCACCCCGAACGCGCAGCATAATCGCCGTATTCAATTATCGGCATCATTCACGAGGCGCTGTTAATTGTGGCCGATCATCACCAGCCTCCGATGGGTTGATCCTTCCCGATCGAGGGTGGCTGACGTGGAGACGCAAACGTCTGGGTCTTGTGTCTTGCCTCTTGTCGACGGTTATGGGTTTTATTCGACGCTGAAGGCTGGGGCGGCCATAAAAGGACCGACACCGCTGGTTGAGTGGTGCGGGGATGACAGAGCTTCACCGGCGGGCGGAAGCTGGCCGCCGAAAAGTGGTGGCTCGTAGAAGCCTCGTTGCACCAAAAGCTGCCTTGGTCACGCTCGAAGGGCCAACCTATCGTAAATAAATATATATGGTGATCAAACAACGGCCCATAGGAAGCGTGTATATGAGAACATGTGTCCGTGCACGAAAACCCATGGGAAACCACCCGCTACCGGTGGCTCCCCGAAACCGTAAGCTTACTTAACCAACGTTGGGTGGTATATGAGACCTTTTTTTAGGAAGTTCTCCCACCATTATCTTACGATGGAGACGCAACACCGGGAGCAATCTCGTTACTTCGAAGACCATCAGTGATTTATGGGAAGCAAAATCGTACCATCGCACCAAATTATCAAATATTTACAATGAAAAAATATGATAAGTTTTTCAAATAATTAAAGGCAGGTTTTGAAGATGCTAATAATGATTAACAGAAAGTAAATAATAAGAAATAGAATAGGCAATCGAATGATTTAAATATTATTTTTAAATTAAAAAAGCCTTCTTACATTCGAATGTATTGAAACCGATTTTAGAAACACTATGAAAAATATATTTTAAATTGTTTGAAATCTATTTAAGATATTTTTCTATCGCAAACATCTTGACTTCCTTAAGTCAACCTAAACCAACTCCCACGCAATTCATAAGCAATGGATCTTGTGGCAAAATACCAACGTCGTAACAGTCGATGTGTTTGTGTTTGTGCTCGCAGACCAGACCACCGCAGAATCGCAAATGATAGACCCGCAAGTACGCCGGAGTTTCGCGGTTGGCGAATTCAATTGCGCTCGCCTCCCATCATGCGTCCCCGGGGGGCGGGCGGGCGGATCGTCACGGATCGACGCCGGTGACCTTGAGATTCGCGACGATGAAACAAACTGCACTTGGTGTCGGCTGGTGTTTGGCAACATCATGCTCCGACCGTCACGCAGCAGCATCGGATTTTTTTCCCCTCTCCATCCGTTCCCGTTGATTGCACTCCAAAGAGATTTGTGATTAATGCCGCACCGTCGTCTTGTGCTTCGTCTCAAACAACCCACCGTATCCCGCTCTTATCTGCAACGGTTGCCCCCGAACCATTCAATGTAGGATTATGCACCACGACCTCGCACAGTTCATTGTGAGGAAGGTGCAAAACAAATCCACAATCGGTGAAATAAAAAGTAAACGAACACAAAATGCAACAGGTTCGATGAATCGACAATGGCTACCAATCAATAATAACCGTAAAATTGTTAACTGAGCAGGATTCAAGCGATGCTCATCGGCGGTCTGCAAAAAGTGTTAAAAGTGGGTTTAAGTGGCAGAAAGACAGGAAAAAGTGTTCCCAACCAACACCATACCTCTTTATGGTTCATTAGATCTCTTACACAATCATTTTCAGAAGAGGCTTATTCGACTTGGTTTCCTCTGTCTTACAATATTTTGATATGAAATGAGTACATATTTATCGTTTCTTAAGATTGTGTTTAGTTAGATATCTTAACAACCTAACATCTTTATTTTATTTTTGGCAAAATCCACTCATGTCAGACAATATTATTAACAGTAGTCTTTAAAATTGACGACCATCAACATACGTCCAGATAACGTTCTGCAGTAAAACTTCCTTTTGAATAATACAATAACTCATTCCACAATCATAAACTTAATTATATCACGCTTAGTATTGCTCCACCAAATCAGATGCTGATAAAACCCAAATCGATCGAAAGAAATTCGGTAGTTCCGAACCGAAACACGATTATGAGTGGCCATAAACTCATCGGTCCATCGGCACACACAAACATATTCCCCCGAAACTCCTCCCGTCCCGAAATCGAAGGGCCGGAAGAAAATTCCCAAATTGATCATAAATAATCAACACCCCGGTCATAAACCTTCCGCGGTCCGGTTGTTGCTGATCAATAATTTCCACCTCCCCCACACTCATTCCACCCCGGTGGGAGAGCTTAAGGGGCTCGAAAATTAGTCAAAAATCTCCATCAATTAATTACACCCCAGTCGATTCCGTTCCGTCTTTTGGACATCATTGCGATCCGCGATGGGAACGGGGACGCGCCAAACGAAAGTGTCCTCCCAGGGGACCCCGAGAGCTCGCCGTGTGTGGTCGACATTTCCTTCGCGTGGACAAATTCCATCCGTCCGTTTTCCAAACAATGCGGTTCTACCAGGAGTCGACCAGGTTCGGGCCGGTGAAATTATGCAACCTTGTTACATCTCGGGGAGAAAAGGTTTTGGACATTCTTTCACGTCACTTTTCCCAACCCCTCGGGGAGACCCACAGTCCCTTGGGGGGAGGGAGTGGAAAATCACCCTCGGGGCGATTCCGGGCGAAAGTTCAACGCCGGCTTGCTGTCGGCTTCGATAAGTTTCGAATGTCCACCCCGAAAGCTCACCATCTTTTGTCGAGCGAAGAAAATGGGGATTAAAAACCCATAAAAACTGCGTTTCGAAATTAGCCCACTTTCGGTAACGACCCTTTGGGAGTTCGGCCCCCTTGGTCCCAATAAACATTGCCCGACGGAGGGGAGCGGATCATGTAAATCAAACGTCATCGTTTCCGGGGCGCCCTTTCCCAGCGGCTTCGGGGCTACGCCGGTTCGCCCGCTTTCCCTTTCGCTCGAATGGACGATCTAATGAAGGATGCAGCCCCAACAAAAAAATGGGCCCATTTAATTACGCGTTGTCCTTTCCACCAGTGCCGAAACTTCCAGATCCAAGCATTCCAGGAAAGGTAACTAATGTTTCTTTGACATTATTTGTCGACATGCTATCAAATGTTTGAGGACTCTTTATTGCATTTAAAAAAGCAGGATTTCTGGAATACTTTGATGAAAAATTTCTCCTTAGGAACCGTCGATAAATATAGTTGTAAGTAATTTATTTCTGATTCGCCGAGTTATGATATTCGAGCGACTTTGTACGATACGAAATTGTTATGAAAATGGTTATTCCAACCAACAAGCTAGACTATTTGAAATCAGAAAGAAATAACGTAACGCTTACCGGGCCCTCTCGGGAGAATGTAAATCTTTCACCGCTCGATCGAACCGCACCGAGCGGACATTCCCAACTGTCAATAACTTACATTTCCCACGAAGCAGGCAGAAGGAAATCAATACCACTCGCCGGTGCCCAGCTGGGTAGCCCTGATTGAGATATTCATCGTGCCCGGGAGCGAAATACATTTCCCCAGAAATCCCAACAGCCCTGTCCGCTTCTGCCAACGCAGGTCCCAAGGTAGCGTAATCGGTGGTTCGTTATCAAAACGATGCTCCACCACCGAGGGACGCCGATCGGCGAAGAAAGAGTCCCTTTTTGGGGCGAGTTCCCATCCCCGTGCCGTGGCATCTTCACCCTTATCGGTTATGATAATCTTCTTCGCGGTTATTTGCCCCACCGTGTTTGGGGAGGATCATTTCTCGGAGTTGAAGTTATTTCCTTTTGCTCTTTCTCTACGTAGCTCCCTATTTTCGAACAACGCACCGACCGCTTCCCAACCTCCAGCGACTGCCCGAAGGTGAACACACAGGAAACGCGAGTATTTAAAATCCACCAAAGCAAAGCAAACGAATCACGGACGTGAACCAACTTCGTAGCTTGGCACAATAAAATTCCTTGTTCCACCCGACAGGATAGCGGACGCGTAGACTTCACTCCACTCCGCTGCGTGGTCAGCGAAATATTAGAAGCACAAACGATGGAGAGAAAACAGAAAGAGATCGCAACGGACAGTCGGGTAGCTGTTTATCAGATTTCCAAATTAACATGTTAGTTCACACTTTGTCGCTTCTTTTCTTCCACCGAGAGTGTCGGAGTGCGAACCAACGTTCCAGTTAGCAATTATGTTCAATTATGCGCCACCGGTAGCCCCGGGCACTCTTTTAGGTTAGGGTGGTTTTGTGTGCCAAAGTGTCAGATTACGAGGAATTTCTGTTACGCAAGCAAATTCTCGTTCGCGTTGAACTACATTTGGGTGGGTTTATGAGTAGCTTACAACCTATGTTACGAAAAATCCTAACACTTTTTAAACAAGAAACTCTAAGTACAATTTACATTAAAGTATTCATGTAATCTACAGTTTACTTTTCATAAACCAAACAGAACAAGACACGGCTTCCCGAAGAAAGGAAATGTAAATGGGTACAACATCGAAATGTACTCTCCGATTTGTCGATGCCTGGAAATTAAATAATCTCCTGACTTTTTGTCGTTTGTCCAGCATAAGCAATCGCCTTCGGCAGGGAGAAATGCTCACTTATCAACTCCAGCTCCACGAATCGACAGCCGCCGGAGGCAACACATGACACGCAACCGCCGCCGAACCGCTGACCGGAAGTGGATGAATAAACTGCGCCGAGCCCAAAGTGGCATCGTGTGCGCGGCTGGCGGTCGTTGACGAGGCAGGCAAACATTAAACGCGAGACACCCGGTGGCAATTGCATAAGTCTCCATGTGCACAGAGAGAGATCGCGGCCGGACGGTCAGATAGACAGACAGACAGACGCACTTACTGTATCATCAGACTCCCGGCGTTCGATTCCCGGTGCGCCGGTTTCCGGTGGGCGAATGATCGCACCGCAATCAAGGCACGCATGCCCCCGGTAGGTCGCTGTGCAGGCACCTGTGTGTTTGGAAGGGTTTTCGGGGGATGAAGCTATCGCTTGTGACCCTTTTTTCTCTCCCTGCATTAGAAACGGTTCGATCGCATTAGCAGTAATCGCTTAATAGCCGTTAAATGGTGCCTAATTATGTAGATTAGAGGCGGCGTTTGGTCGTTTCGGGGATCATCGAAGGGTAAGCATTCGCTGCTCAGGCTGGCATCCCTTAGAAGCACCTCAGAATGATGGCCAATAGCTGGGCCGAGCAAAGGGTAAGGTGCCAACCACAAATTAGGCAACAGTTTAGGAGAAGTCCGAGGGGTCTTGCATTCGAAACAGAACGATGATCAAGTGTGTGGAACCTTAAAAGAGATGAAGATGTTTCATTTAGTAGAGTCTGGACATTGTTAATTGTTCTTGTTTTTAACTTCGCTTTTCCCAGATAGTTATAACAGCATAATTTTATACTTACCACGTCGAAGCAAACTAATGAAAACAAATTGTAAACAAACTCCACGTAACTAACTGTTTGCGAAGTTAACTCTATGGTTTTATGGTAGAAAAATTAATTTAGTAATAGCATCTGCTTCTCGTGCCATAAACTACATTTGGTTTATTACAAAACAAATGCATTAAAGCGCATAAATAAATAGGTAAACATCTTTGTACAAATAAGCAAGCAAAGCAAACTCATCTCAATACAATGCGTCGTGTCAGAAATAATAAAAAAAACCTTTGCCTCTGAATGAGATAATGGCAAAACTTTTGGAAAAACAATGTACGTCTCAACCCCTTACACATCATTATGCAACCGAGAGGACAGTGGTTGGATGTGGCATTTGACTCCAAAAAAAAAGGGAAAGAAAATGGACCACGTGATGCAGCAAAATATTCAAACTCTTTTTGAGCGGGGCATTTCCAACTGCTTCAACGGAATAAATAAAAACCACCCGATTGTCTTTAAATCACCGCAGAGCATTGCACTTGTTTGCTTTCCACTTTTCCCTTTATCTAACGCTGCAATTTTTGTTGATGCGCAAAACTTTCACATGCCATGGGAGCCACGAAAAAGACAATTATTATCATGCACCGTTTATCATTCGAACCATTTTCCAAACACCCTCTCTCTCTCGCGGGGTTGGCAAGGGGTGAGTGATGAAAAGCACCGGTCACATACTCATGGTTTTTCCATACATTATCACCAATTGCCGTTGGCGGAAGTGAACGTCGGATCGGGCCCGGGAGCGAGATAACGTAACCCCAACCGTAACTGGCGGTCTGGGAAAAGTGTTTTTCATGCTCGACGGCTTTCCTCAGTCGCCCTCTCTTATTGAATTTCCAATTCGACACCTCCCAACCCCTCAATCCGCATCCGAAACGTGCCATCGAAGCTGTTTCGGAAAATTTCTTCTCCTACATGACTTTACGAGCAGAAAGTGACAGTAAAAATGAAACAAACAAAAACCAAACAAACTGCACCGTACACCAGAAAATACAAAAAAAAAATTGCTTTTTTATTATTTTCGGGGTGTCGATGCTCTCTCGCGAGATGATCTCGCGTTGGGTAACGAACATAAGGTTCATGTTGGGTTTCTTTTTCGTCGTGTGTCGGGGTCTTTCTTCGCGCTGAACCATATTCGGAATTTAGGGCGCATCCAAACCGATCCATAACACACACGCGGAGAGCATTGTTGCGCAATGGCGGACGGATTCGGTTTTCCGCCCAGGGGTCCGCCGAAAACCATCGCGCAGCAGATGTAAACTGGACCCAATTAACCCATTATGCTGATTGGTTCGGTAAACAGTGTGGACATCCGAGTCCGATCGAGTGGGGCTCCGGGGGTTGCGACGCAAGTGTCAAATTAAACTTATTTTACACCAAAAAAATCTCTATTTCGAATACAAAAAAAGAGCTCGTTCGTCTAGACTCCAAGTCGTTTCCCCTCGGGTGTAACATAACTCAAACTTTAATCAGCCTCTTCAAGTCTCCAGACTGCCCCGCTGGCAACCTTCCCTTATGCTCTCTGAACAGATAACCCTTCACCAGTGTGTGCGTGTGTGCCCTCGGGGGTCAATTAGAAAACTAAATATGTTTACACTGATAACACACACGGTATTGATTCTCACTCACTCCGTCCTTCGGTTCTCGCCACAAACGAACCCTTTGTTGTCCCGGGAAACCGGGTTCGAGTTGTTTGTGGCACCAGGATGCGGCTCCATCTCAGGGTTCTACCGGAGTTCTACCGCCATGGTCATATTATCACCTCCAAAACGGCTTCTCCTGAGTATCAGCGTTTGAAGGTCCAATGGGCTAGAAGGAAGAAAAACCAACCAAGCAAAGATGGATGAGTTTGTGACTCCCTTTTTGGGGTATTTTTAAACATAATTCATTGAATACAATCAAAATATTCATAACCTTAACCAACGTAACTAAATGCCAAGAGTAGCTCCATGAGGACGCTGTGAATATTCCACCCATCGACAGCTTTATCAAATGTTTATGCTGCTCACCGAAACGAGAGGAGAAAAGAAAAATAAATACACATTGGCAAATGATAAAAAAAAAGCCGGCAGCCGGGAGGTTGGACGTCGCCAACCGGACTTCCCATGGCGTCAAACGAGAACGGCATCGTGACGTGCAGGAGCCAAGAGGCCGATAGCAATTTGTAGAACAAATTTATCAAGACCGAGCAGCAAACCGGTTGCCAGGCGGCCGTTGACGGAATCCCAAGCATTCGACGCCACCGAAACGTGTCGTCGTCGGGTGGCAAACAATCTTGATGACTTTATTTCACTTTTGCGTCATTTCAATCGACGGATTTTCGTTTGGACATATTCCTAGAAGCAAAAGATTTTGGTATTTTCTGACGTGTACTACCTTTTTGAGAATACACCATTTTTTAAGGAATTCGTTTCGTTAATTGATAACACGTTTTCGTTTTAATATCCTTCTGTTCATGAACCTGTTTGAAATTCATCAAGAAGGCTTAAAATTGCTGAACATTTAAGCTCGTTTGTTTAATTCAAAGATTAATTTATTAAACTGTTTACTGCGATTAGCAACAATCACGATAAGGTAACGAACGAAAAAGCCACTCGATTATGCTGAATAAATCACACTTTGCACAAACACCTTCCCCGGCTTGCCAGCATCTGTGGCCAATCAAGCCAGAACACAGGAGGTACGCACAACACCTTCAGGCTTAATTTGGCAGCCGATTACGAATTAATTTAATTTTTTCAACACTCCCTTCCCGACGGTGGCCAGGAGCAACCATAAACCTCATTAGTGATCCAATTTGTCAGCTCCCGCGGTTCGATGGAGCAGCATTCGGGGGGGCCCGGAAGGCCAAGAAACTTGGTCGGAAGACTTTGACATAATTTCAATATCGCCGCGGGATGACATCAATGAATTCCTACCTCCTGTGGGGGTGGAGAGGGTAAGTGTCTACGAAGACGACCGCCATCGGCAGGTTCAACATTCCTTGGGAAATACTCACCCTCCCCCCACGCAAACACAAGCGGAATTTCGCCCTTCGGAAAACCGCGACGAACATCAAGGCGCCGCCTCGTAACTCTTCGATGCGACGACAACCGTCGAATATTGATTTCAGTAAATTGTTTCGCCTTTTTTTCCTGCTAAGCCCCCCTCGGATGTGGGGATTATTTTGAAATCGTTGCCATACTTTTCAGCCTCACCGGGTCGCGGGTTGCTTCGATCGGAGCGCGTGAAATCTCTCCTCCCCAACGCTCGGGGTTTGGTACGAAATTTCATCCACGTGCCGGCGGCGAAACTTTTGCGGTTGATAAAAACCACGACCTTGTCAAACGGATATGCATATCGTCGGCCTCATTACCATTTTGCTTCGCAGACCGGAGACGAATGGAATCGAGTCGAATGCTGTGACGGGAAGGGAGGCGAACGCTTGCAGACCGTGTTTTACAATCACTGTAAACAACACCCGTGTTCTTCCCCGGAATGCTGAAAGTTTCCTCGTACAAGGGACGGGGAAAATTGTCCCAACTTACGAACAACTTCGCCACTAACAACATCGAACCAAGTTTTCCAATTTAATTTGCCCGTGATTGTACAACGCATTTGGCAACAAGATATTTGTTTTAATGTGTGTTTTATCGTAACTGAATTGAATAAAATGATCTCGATGAACGTTTTGTCCCGTTCTTTGACCGAGTTTCATCCCCCCCGTCCGATGCCGTACCGGGAAAACTTGTCTGGAGCGCGTCTATGATCTACATGTTTCACGCATTGTCGATTAATTGCGCATGAGCCGATAGTTCTGTGAGTTTTTTCTCTCCCCCAGAAGCGTGAAGAGCAAAAGCTTCCAATCGAATTAGTACCCAAAAATTACACCCTTAAAACGGTACAACACACCGGGCGTAGATAAAGGCACCCATAACCTAGAAAAATCGTTCGTGAGTTCAGTCGGGCAAGAGTCAGGTGCCGAACCGGTCGATTACCAATTTTTCCATCGAACCAATTTGGGGGGGGGGGGGTCGATGTTGAGGTTGTGAACTTTTGCACCGAACGGTTTTCACCATCAATCGTTTTCATCTTCCGATACGGTGAATCAAAATGGGCAGCCGTCAATGCCGGGTTTGCTGAACGAACAGCGGTTTCTCCTCCTTCCGATACGGACAGGCATGAAGATCTTTCACTCGATCACAATTTGAAAAGCATTTGATTCAAATCACTTCGGATTTCACTGCCGAAAAACATTATTCGACAAAGAAGGTGGAATTGATTTCGTAAAAAAAACGATAGAATAGAATTTACATCCGGGGATTTGTTTATTTAACTCTATTACAGTCAATATCATAATCGAAACTGGAGCAAAGCGAATTAATTCAGATTCAATTTACGATCTTTTCCAACATTGATATTTTCCCGGTATAGAAATGTTTGAAAATTTACATAGGAAATGTAATAATCGACTGCATTTGGTTTCCGTGACTATTCCAAGAGGAAACTCGAATAAATATCACAAATCAATAAATATCACAAATCAAATCCAAGAAAGGATTTGTTAAAACAAATTCCAATAAAATTTGTGATAGCGGATGAATCTTTTAACACACAGGACATAACACTAACATTCGACAATCAGCATTTCCGAGCAGCATTTCAAGTTAAAACAATTATTTTAAAATCCTGTAGCAAAACCCTGAAACGAACCAAAACAGACATAAATAAAAGGCATTATACAAAACGTTCATTCACAAACAAAACAATGAGACGTTTCCTCAACGAAATGGAAGAAGCAAAAAAATTCTATGAAAAGGTGCAACACTTGATGCAGCGACTATTTGCATGCAAATTTAATTGACTCTCGCGATTGCAACGCTGTCTGGCTCGCGCGGACGGACGACGCAAAATCAATTGGAATCAATTTGAAAATGCACCCGAATGGGGAAACACCGATTTCGGGGGGATAGTAAAATAATCATCAACAAGCAAATCGAAATATGCAGGGAGGAAAAAACAACAGCACCCTTTACACCAACTCCAGAGGGAATAGAGCAGTAGAGGGTAGTGGAAGGAATGCTGGATGCAAAAGTGCACCGAAGCGTCGAATTGGGCGAGAGCTATTAATCTAAAAATACAATTTTCCGCAATGCAATAGTGAATTCGGCCGAAACTCTCGAGCTTTGGATTGAGCCCACCCAGGAATGGGAAGGTCAATCGGCCAATTTGGGGAGTTCTTTTATGGGAGTATCCTTTTTTTTGCCTTTACCAATTTTTTTCAACCCAAATGGACAGGTGACGGAGGACATGGAGCTCCGGAAAATCGGACAGTTCGGCAATAGCCTAGCGCTTTATCAAATATCACCAACATGAGTGCATTCTTCGGAATCATCATGGAGTGGAATGGAAAACTGGAAATGATTGGTTCCAGGACGATTCCACCAGGGAACGGCGTATTTTAATGCAACCTTTACCCACTCTGCAACAGCATTCCATACCGAGGACTCTGGAGACTGACTCTGGAGTGACTTCACGATCGATGAGTGAACCAACAGCACGCTTTACTATTTGTCACTCGATTGGTATTTCACTCAATTCCCAGATCGCTCTCCAGGTTTGGCACGATGTAGCGAATAATCACGCTGTCGGGTTACGTTTTTGCACAACTTCCGCCCGCATGCCCGGCGGTTAAGACCCGTTTTCCACACGGGCGAACGAAAAACACCTGTAGAACGGGTACTGGTTCCGTCCGGATGTAGGTACTTGAGGGCGAAACGTGATGGGAAGCATGGCTTGCATCATTCCACCATTCTGCAACATTCAATCTTTAGTGGTTAGTTTGTGGCTTTGTCCGACCGTTCGCCGTTAAGCTGTACAATCACCGCAAAACAATTCGTCACCGAACACAAACCGTACCAGGCAAGATGAAAAAAGGCGTAAGTCATCGAGAAAAATAGTAAAGGCAAAAAGAACTATCCTAGAACAGGCGAGAAAGAATGCACCGGATATCGTCTAGCGAGTTAATAGTTGCTGACAGAAATCGGAAATGCCCGATGCGCCCCAGACTGATACTGGGTTGGTTTCGACTGAACGACGTGCACAAACAAAAAAAAAGCGACTCAATGATAATCATCATGCAGCCTGCCGGACGGACGGGCATTCCAAGCGGAACTAGAATAAACGCGCACGTGACGAATGGAACCTCCCCGTTGTCGGCGCCACCAGCAACAACGACGACGACGACGACGATGATGTAACGGACATCGAAACCGCTCGTTTAGCAAAACCAATAATTACAGTACGTTGCGTTTTTACTTTGAGCCCTTGTTTTTTTGTCCAACTCCAGTCCGATAACATGGCAGATGACCAACGAGGATGGACAAACATCGTCACGCTCTGATTCGGAACGGTGTACAACCGGTCCATGGGCACTGGAAGGTTTACTACTGGGCAAGAGACCAATTTTATCGCGTAAACATTTCCCTAGAATTGTTCGTCATTTATGTGGCATGTACCTTTTTCTATTCGAAATTACTTTTTCAGTTGGAGCAAGGATAAATTCATCTCGACACGGTATCTTAAATAAAATCTGGCCACGTGCTCTAAGTTAATAGAATTCGTTACCTCTTGTTGGAGTCGACACACATTTCTCTAAGTGCTCTTATAAAGTACAAACAAGATCCCTCAAAAGCAATCTGCAACACAAATACCACCGGAAGGAATTCGATGGCCCAGTTTTGAACTTGCCTCCCGATCGATCGATGGCCATAAACTGCCATTCCTACCATTCAGCACCTTGTCTCTTTGCTCCAATTGTTTGTCCATGTCCGAGAGGGTGGAAGAAAAGTCCCCAATAAAAAGGTGATTGGCACAAGGGAGCATAGCACCACAGCATGGAAGCGCACAATGGAAGGGGCAGTGCGTACATAAAACGCCAGCCTGAAACAGGGAACGGAAAACATATTACGGTTCGGGCTGGAAGGGGAAGCAACAAACAAACGGACAAGAAGGAAACACTTACCCCCGGTTGGAAGGGAAAAACAAATCAACAACAACACCAACCAAACCGAACCCAAATCGAAAGATGTAACGAAGGTGGAAATGCCGGTAATGGGCACGTGCTGCTGTTGGCCCCCGCAAAAGGGGCGCTTCTGACTTTCGGAACCGGAGCGCTTACGCTTTGCTGACATAATAATTTGTCCAAAGTCATGCACGTAATTGGGTCACAGACCGAATGGCGTACGACGTCATCGACCGGAAATCAATACCGGGCATCAAGATGGGGAGGGATGGGGATGGGTGGGGACCATTCCTATTATGGGCTAATAAGCGAGAAAAGCACAAATTAATTTCACGACGTTTAACGGTAATGAACCATTAGTGGCGCAGTGGAAGAGAGTTTGTTAGTAGAAAATTATGAAACATAAATGAAGAACGACCTTTTCTCTGCTTAAAACGATCAACAGAGAACTTAGAAACGATAAAAGAAAAGACAACATTCAAATTACTCACCAATAAATATGGCCTTGAAAATAAGAAAGAAAAAGGAAAACAAAACAAAACATGAAACTCCCATCAAAGAATGTAAATGTAAAATGAAATACTATAAAAAATCGTTGAAAATAAGTGTTTGAAAGTAAACTAAAAGAACGTCAAAATTCAGTTGCAAGCGAACAACCAAATGAAAAATTAAAATTTCAGACAACACGTTGGATAAAACAAAACCCATAAACCACCGTAAATGAACCAAACTTTGCGCGACGCAAAAGAAACCGCGCTCGATCCGCACATAATGTTTACGGTGAGCTCTAAAAAGCCGCTTCTAGTCGTTTACGTCCAATGGACAGATGCGTTTTTGTCCAGTTTTACTACTGTTTGTGCTTCGAGAGAGCACCGTTCTCTCGACAAAACACTGGAAAAACGCCGAATTCGTCAACCTTACCCACGAAAGCTTCCATCCAGTACGCAATTGGACGAAATTGAAAGCAAACAGGAGCAACCACGTGCTCGCGGGGCGAGAGGTACTTGGGCACTTTAATTGGATTTGAAAAATTAATCACCCCCACAACACGTGGGGGTGGAAATCTTCAAGCTGGTCTGGAGCTGGACAGCAAACAACGCGGGCGAAGAAAGTGAATGTTTTCGGTGCGTTTTAACGAATCATTTCGGTGTCTGAATCTCCGAACGAAAGCCCTCACACCACAGGACCCAGAATAAAGTAAGATGGTGAAAGGGATCAATTTTCATGTCACAAAGCTTGTGGTGCTCCAGATTTATCCGAAGGAGAACCTTGTTTCGTAATGACGTATTTCGTATCATCATTGACGTAAATCTCGTTTGTGACCAAATTATTGCTGTACGTGTAATTTAAGTATTCAACTATTCGACCGTCGAATTGAATATGGTGGCAAGGTTGTTATTTATTTTCACCATCGAATCAAAAGCAAATTGTAACCAAATTATTGAAGGAGATCGTTTGAAAGGAAAGAAACAGATACGGCGGAGACAAAGCGGTATTTTAAAATCTCCCCGGCTTCAAAATGTGTCATGCGACACCCGACCGTTTCCCTCGCAGCCAACGGAACCACCGGAAGCAAATATCGATGATTTTTTAATTAATTGTCATCCGACGATGCCACGGAAAGAAATGGCAAACAACGCACGGCTCGCGAGATAATGCGAGACATCGACACGGAGCGTTTGATGCAGCGTCTTATCCCTCGTCTTCTCGCGCGCCATGTCGCCGGTGGCATTCCGGTTTCAGCGCCAAATTCCAACGCCACCCCCCTCCCCGGCCAGGCACAAGCGGGTCATAACTTCCTGTCCTCAAGAAGCTCATCTTTTTCGCTCACCTTTCTTCTGTCTCTTGCTTTGTTTTGTTGGTCTTTGTCGGCCCATCCGGGGCCAGGCTGGTGAGGCTGGTCGTTCCCGTTCGTTCTTGGCTTCGACCAAGGGCGACCCAAATATTTGCACGGGCATGCGTGCGTGCGATCGCTCGCCAATCGAATGCCCTCCGCGAGCCCGAAATCTCGGTCTTCGGCCGAGGTCAGAGCTGGTGCCCATTTCCTCCGATGACCGGCGGCTCCCGTCCCCTTGGAGGAAATTTAATGAAGGCCACTTCGGTAGAGTTCCGGTCGGTCGACGAAAGCTTTCCCAAACTGAACGGTGGACGGATGCAGAGAGGGGGTAAGTGGGGAAGGTACCATGGGAAGATGGGTCGATATCCGCCGGTGATAAAAATTCGAATGGCCGATCGATGCCGGTTTGGGTCGCGATCGCGATCGAATGCGTGCTCGAGGCGGCCACAGGAAGTAGGGCGAAGCGTGAGATTTTTCTGCACTCGCGCGACGCATTCCCGAATCTTTCTTTTCTTCTCCGTTGAAAGAAGAAGTCAAACATGCACAGACGAAAATTCAACAACATCGACACTACCAGCCTCAAGTTGAAGTGACTACCGGTTTTGAACCTTGAGTCATTTCACAACGGCCTTTCTTTACTACGAAGTGTTAACATTCAAAGCTTTTGCTTAGGTAGACCAACCAAACATTGTTTTTAGTAACTTGTGTCTCAACTCCGGAAGGAATCGAGACGAACAAAAATTTCTTATAGACTCATTAGAGTATCCCTCTCCACGGAAATCTTTAGTAAAAGGCGAAAGATTTATTCGACATACTGAAGAGAGATCAGAGTAACCCAAGAAAGCTCGAACCCGACGACTGCCTCGCCGGTCGACATGTCTCGCTAGCGATGGATAACAGTTCATATCCTTGAAACCATATCCTTCTTTTTCACACCCATTCAGAGGGAAAGAAATGAACCGGTGTAGGTAAAAACAGGATATTCCCGTGTGAATAATTTTATAGTTTACCCCGCGTGTATCGATTCTGAAATTTCTTTTCGTTTATTCAAACTTTAGACACACTGCAGTTTTCTACCAGACCAAGCTGCAAAAGAGATTGGACTAAATTTAAATGCCCAGAGATATGCGTGAGTCTCTACATCTTAGGTAAAAAACGAAAGATTTATTCGACATTCTGAAGAGATATCAAAGTACAATCCTAGAGGAGTCCATTGGATGGTCTGACTGCAAACTGTCTTAGCGATTCACAAAACTGCATACCGTTATGCCTATTATCTCTCCCTTATCCGAATAGAAATTACGTTGCACTCTGCAAGAAAAGAAAAAAGGAAAAACAATTTATTTAGCAATATCGACATAGGAAAACTGTATCTGAACAAACATCGGGAAAACAATAGTTACATTTGTAACATACAATTACGCCGAAACATTACGATAACCGGGTGTAATCTCGCTTCTATAAATGGTTAGAGAGAGTTTAAGTTTTCCTAAATTTACCATTTTCATATGAAAACTTTTATTGTTGCTTAGGGCTCGACTCCGGAAGGAATCGAGACGAACAAAAATTCTTATAGACTCATTAGAGTATCCCTCTCCACGGAAATCTTTAGTAAAAGGCGAAAGATTTATTCGACATACTGAAGAGAGATCTGAGTAACCTAAGAACGTTCGGACCGGCCAAGCACCTCCTCGGTCAAGATGCTCCGGTAGCGATGTCTAATTTTGCACGACTCGTAAAAGCGAAAAACCTAACCAACCGCAACACCATAAGCTGCTATGAAGAGAAAAAGGGAAAGAAGGACATCCTACAGACTATGCTGTGAGGATAAATAAAGGGAACGATTTATCCGGCAAAGGCACACATAAAAACACATGCGGGAAGCGAGGCGACGCCGAGCAAATACCGAGACAAACCATGGGTAAACGAAAGAAAGGTAAAGAGAAGAGAGCGAAGGGGGCAAGTGCACAGCGTCCTGTTCAAGAAGAGAGCTGGAAGATCAAGACGAAGGAAGAAGCACAGAATCCTGTTTGGTAGAGCAATAACAATCATCATGAGAAGGATAAACGGGAATCAGTCGGGTTTTTGGGTCGTTTGTTGAAAACATAGTCGATGCCAACATCCTGCCAGAAGACGACATTGGAAGGGACATTCAAATCAACGTTGATTATCCTTCTCTATCCTCATAAACTTATTTACATAAAATAATATTGTACACATTTTAAGAGCACAAATTTACCATCCGTACAGTTCATATACCACTATTCTGGTTCTGAAACTGAAACGATTGCCCTCTCCAGAAGATAGACATCAAAGCCACACGAACAAACAACACTCGGTTTATCCTCCACCGTGACTACATTAACACCCGGGAGCTAGCTGACTACCGGGCCAGCCTCATTAAACGCTTGGCAACGACGAACCCTTCTGGCGCGAATTACACCCGAAAAGATAAAGTATTTTAATGCCTTGCCGTAAAACATCTTCCGTTACCGAAGAGAAAGGCTAGGGAAGTGAAGAAAATTGCATAAGTACACCGGGAGAGAAGAGCCTTAAACAAATGCCGCACCGTCACACCGAACCGTGGCGGATATTTATTTCTTCCCCGGCACGATTCAGCGGAACCGTGTATCGATCACCTTCCCAAGGCCACTATCGCGGCCCGGCGCATCTTGGCGTTCGGGGAGCTGGAGAAAGCGCACCGGGTGTCCGGTAGTTTGTTAGTGAGTTAGGGGCAGCTAGTTAGCTAGGTGATTGTCAACGACATTGATTCCGATTACGGAGGAAGCTGGAAAGAGAGAAGGAGATGAGACGTTCAACGACCGAACCACTGCTGGCGGCCAAACAGAACGGATCGGAATGGAAGTGGACCATAAAATCGGGTGACGGTGCCATTTCCATCGTTGGAAATCAGATGGAGCGAACACACACAAATATACGTACGAAGGGACAAAAAAAGTCGCCAAATATCGGTCAAGTTTGTTGAACGACAGAGTCAACGAGAGGAAGTGGGCCGTATCAGACTTTTCCGTACAATTTCCCGGGTGGGGGAAATTGGTGTTTGTTAGTAAAGGGACCAGGAAAAGCAATCGTGGTCGGGGATCGTGTCCGATCGATTAATATCCGATCGTTTGGAAATATTGGAGCGGATTTAAATTTATTTGTCACCGTCAGCGAAACGAAGTGGGCCAGTTTTTAATTTTTTTTACACCAAGGCATACTTAGGGAGGTTCAAAATCGTTGCCATTGCGCAGAAAGGCGCCGACAAATTATTCCAATCCCAATTTTTTACGGTTCACTTTGTCCAAACCGAAAGCAAATGTCACCAATCTTTGTAGACAAAACAAATGACCAGTTCTCCGAGCTACAGTTTTACATTTTAAATGCATAGCCTAGACGAGAATCATGTTAAATATTCAATTCTGGGTAAATCCAATATGACATTATTGGAAAGGAATTCCATTTTTAAAACTTAGCTTGTAACTTGCAGGAAAATCCCAGACATGATTGACTCGTAATTAACAGCATCAACAAATGTGCCTTTCCCCTCTGGCACAGTGAGACGCACGATTCATCCAATGGACAAAGTTCCATCAGAAATTGCTTGGTGCACAAAGATAAATAAAAAAGAACCACTTTGGAATAAAAACTCTTCTACAAGTTCCACAATGTTCTATTTAGTAACACAAAAGTAATGATGTTGTAATCTTTTTGTCCTGCACTAAGTATTAACAATTTAATACACCTCTCTTGTGACATTGTGACCATTTTTGATCGAGTTTTTGTTGCATAAAAAGACAATGACTGTCGATAGCGGCATGTGGGGCATCGTCCGATTTCTGCAAAGGCCAACGGCTCTGAAGTATGCACCCAATATTCATATTATTCCATTTTTTTTGCAAACTCACCCAACGCACATAAACGGAGGACATTGGAAGGTGACGCGTGCGCGACCGACTATCGTTTGCGTTATCGTTCTGCGAATACTTAAAGCGTGCGGCAAGGCATTAAAAACAGGTTGGGCTTCGCTGTTCGTAGGTAGTTCAGGGGCTACTACATTCCACCCGGCGAGTGTGGGTTTTACCCGACCTCCTCCTTGGAGGAGCCCCGGTTAGCCTCAGGACAAACCGAACGCTACGTGCCATCGGACGCGGAAACCACACGCTGCTCCCCGAAGAGACGATGCTACTCCACCCCCCAGGGGGGATGCAACCGAGTGCTGGCCAACGACGAATCGATGGTAGTGACACATGCCAGTGGCACGCTTTGGCTGTATTTTTTTTCCTTTTTTGAGTCCAACGTCACCGCGAAGTTTTCGGAATAATTAACATCGATCCATCGGCAGGCGCTCGATAATCACGGTGGCGCACCTGGCACGGCCACGATGGTGTGGTCCACCACGCGGGAGCGAAAATGAGAAAGCAAACATGTACGCCCCAGAGAGTGCCGTGATCGTTTATATTGGTGATCCGGGTGTCCCACAATGACGCCACAAACCGGATCACACTCAATCGTACACCTGCTGCTGCTGGCGCTGCTCCATACATGATTTTATGAATGAAACGTTGCCCGTGCCACATCCGCCGTCCGCCATCCCACCTGATCGCCCCGAGGAGATTGTATCCCCTTTTGCGCAATGCCATGCGCAACGACCACGCACGTTTGTCCACTCACGCGTGTTGCGGCGTGTAATTTGAATATACGCCCGCTAAAACGCGCCCCGGTGCACAGCTGTGGTGCAAACCGATGCTTTCCTGCCGAAAAGATAATGGAGGGCATTCTTCGACACTGCTGCTGCTGCTGCTGCACGATAATTGCAGTGTATTGTGCCGCGTTTCCACACTGCAGCCAACGGATGCTTCCGGTCCGGTGTTACTTTACTTTCCGGCGATATCCTGCTTGTTCTCGACAACTTGCACCTCGGCACTGTAACGAGAGCTTTCGTGTAATTGCAACCAAATGCAATTGCCGTGCATGGCCTTGATGTTTTCAAGCAACATTCGGGTGAAAGTCCGCTGAAAGGAGCAGTTTAGCAGTAAATTAACGATGCCATATGGTAACCCAGGGGTCGGCAAACTTTGTTTCAACCAGACAAACTTTTGGCATTGCGCACCAAATAAAACCAGATAGCCACCAAATTTTTGCGTTGTTATACAAAAAATATCTCGTTACCAAGTAGAAGCCATTGGTTGCTATGCATTAACCCTTATTGTCATAGCACCTTTGATCATTTGCTTTGAAATGTCTTTACTTGCCATGCAACTGACTTTCGTTTAGACGAATTTGTTGGTTAATTGGTCGGATCTATCCTCTGTAGATTCGCCCCTGCTTCGGTTATGGCAACAGAACCTTAAGTTGCTTTGAAATAAGACAAGGGTAAATCATTATCACATAGTGAGGCACTGGAACAATGTCGAACGGCTATTTCGGAAGCTTTCATCTTTCTTAAAACCTAGGCTAAAAACACAAAACACAAAAATGAGTTAACAAAAAATTAAGTTCTCTAAAGTTTGAAATGGTATTTAGAACGATATAGAACTTGTGTAAAGAAAAGATTGTCTACTTTCGGAAACATAAGAAGTAAAATTGCCTTTACGGATTATAAAAACCTTAATGTAATGTATATTGAAGAACCACGGTCGCTTCCGCAACCAACCTCGACACCAACCCACAAACACACAGAACATGGAAAATGTTATCTAAATACGTTTCTATAGCCGTTCTATTTTGTCGTACTCGTAGCACCAGTATTTGTTCCTCTTGCCAGGAACCTCATCCTCCTCCTGCCTGGACTCCGGAAAGAAACAGTCCGGTAGGATCGGCTGGGCGTACTGTAGGAAAACCGTTTCCACCTTCTGCAGCATGTTGCTCGAGGACATCGAGACGCGCCGCCCATACGGTACCTGCTTCTTGACCAGTTCTATCAGCTGAAACTCATTGACGTCGAGCTCGAGCAAATCGGTGTCACGGTTGTACACCTCACTATAACTAAGCGGCCGCTGGGCCAGATAGACCTCGCACACACGCCCATAAATCGACGGGATGTTCACGGTATCGGCGAGCGACAGAAGGTGCTCCAGCAGCAGGTGAACTTGCGCCAAACGGTTCAACTTGGTCTTTGCTTCCTCCTCGTCGAAGTTGCTCAGAAGGATGGACTTTTCGGGACGCGTTACTTCCAGCGGTTGGAACAACGAGCTCTTGCTGGTGATCGATTCCTTCCCACCCCGGGAATTTGGGGCAGCGGCCGTCGACGCGTAGCGCGACTTTCGGGTGTTGGTTGGCTGCGATTGGAAGAGCTTGTCAAATTCCAGCTCGTAGATGCCACATTCGGCGAATATCGTGCGGTAATCGTTCATCAGCTTAGCGAACCCGCACTCCAACAGCAGCTCGTACGGCTCCGACGGGGTCAACGAAGGAATGGCCAGTCGGTCCTGGATCATGGCTAGAATCAGCTGCGCGAAACGTGTGCCCGTTGTTGGTACGTTCTGAGAGAAGTGATCATAGTATGAGAGATTCTGCATAAAGGACAACATTAGAACAACATGTTGAAGATGCTTACCACAATATTCGAATGTGTGGACAGATGAAAAATGTAATCGATGGCTGCCTTCAAATCATCGTAATTCGAACATACTAAAAGAAAAACAAGTGTTTCTCATGGATATCATTTTCAAGAAGAGAGTAAATTTTACGTACGTGTTAAGGCATCGTAGAGCCGTTCCATCACGTCGGTCAAACTGCGAAGCCGGACCTGGTCAATCATCCCGGCGATGTTATGGAAGTCGAAATTCTTCGGTTCCACCGTGATAAAGGTCGACAGGATGTTGTTCACCTTCTGCTTCACGTAGTCCAGATTGACTTCGTTTAACCTAAAGATTTGGGAAACAAAAATGTCAGCCACACTATCGTTACACGCCTCTGTTTCTTTTACGCGTTTTACCCTTCATTGCTGATGTCATGGCTCACATATCCGGATGTACGATTGGCACGAATGTCCAAAATTTTATCTTTCATCATCGCCAAACGCTGCAACTGCTGCCAGAAGTACTCGGCCCGCGAGTTGCGGCTGAATGCGCCACCGTCCACCGGGAACCGTTGGCTCAGCCGGACGTGGGCGTTCCGCTCTAAGGCAAAGCTGGCGTTTTCACCAATCGTGTGCCAACTCAAACGGACGGTAATATACGGCTGAAGGTTGTACCATTGGCGGATGTAAATTTTATTATTAAACTTCATCCCTTCGGCACGCTGCCGGTGAATGTCTATCAGGTGCGCCATCGTGACACTGTTGCACTCCTCCACACCGGTTGATCGTACCACACCACGAACGAACTGCCTATGATCGTTCGCATCCGAGTTGACCGCAAGCTGCAGTAGCACCGTCCCGTCGCCATCGGTGCCAGAGCAAAGCGTCCAAATGTCTCCCCGGCCAACCTTGCAGTCGAGATTGATAAAGTTCTGCAGGATTGAACGGGCCTCGGCGGTGTCTAGGGGCCCGTAGGTTTCCTCATCCGACGTCCAGCTCTTTCGTACAAACACATCGGGATCTTTCACCTGCAGGTCATCAACGTTGCCGACATCATCCTTCAATGGCGATCCGGTTAAGTTGAGACTGTCCGATATGCTACCATTATGAGGAGATGTTTTTATTTGATTGAGGTAGTTGTTACCGTTGCTGACATGTTTCTACGATGAAAGAAATAACAAAATCAATGCAAAAACACAGACTTATGGCCATTACAACAGGGTGGTGGTGTACGTACCTCTTTGAAGGTAAAAATAATCTTATCATTGCTTTCGGTGAGCATACGGATGTACGTTGGAGGATAGTAATACTGGAAGTCATAATTTTCAAACTTACTCCGAAACAACTGGTAAACATTCGCTAAATCACTCATTTTAACCAATTACGGTAGCTTCAATGTTTTACCCGCGAACCGAACAAACAACTGAAATGAAAACAAATTTTAAACACTAACCGCCCTTTTTGTACGTCAGTTTGACATTCAAGATGTCGAAGCATTTTTTCGTTGATCGAAGCGTTTTACCCAGCTTCAGATACGTTTACACAACGCGTAAATTTACACATTTAGTTATTTTCTGGAATCACGACAAGTTTACAACTCTTCGCATTTTTTTCCACTTAAAAAAATTGTTTTTAACCTTTCCTGTTGGTTTTTACAATAGGATGTGTATAAGCGGTCGTACTGAAATTAATATTTTATTTGCGCTCGTATTTGCCAGTTTATACCAGTTTTGCAAGCATCACACGTGCATCAGCTGCCAATTTTGTTTACGAAATGAAGGATTGTTGATAAGCGCTAAAACAACCAATATTAGAATCCAGAGTGTGAAACACGGTGTAATATAAGAAAAAAAGGCAAATAAGTCAAAATGTTGAGACCAATTCTTCATCAAATCGGAACGAAACGGGTTGTCCTTGCTAGTGGCTCGCCACGACGGCAGGAGTTAATACAAAACTTGGTAAGCACGCCGGGAACAGCATGCACGTGCTTAAGTTAAGCACCATTTTTTATAAATAATATCTTCAATTTTAGGGTATAGAAAATGTGTTGCTCTGTCCATCAAAGTTTGAAGAAAACCTCGATCCAGCAAAATATTCCTTCGAGGATTACGTAGCCATGACCGCGTACGGTAAAGTGCAAGAAGTTTACGAGCGCCTCTCGAAGGATGACGCAACGAAACCGGACGTTGTGATCGGCGCCGACACGATGGTGACGATGGACGGGCAAATGTACGGGAAGCCAAAAACTCCCGAACATGCCTTTGAGGTGTTGCAAAAGTAAGACTATTTCCATATGGTGTCCAAACGGTGAAGATCTAACGCTTCCATGTCTCTACTGCACAGGTTGATGGGCAGAACACACGTGGTCTACACGGGTGTGGTGATTAAGTATGGCGAGAAGGAGGTCAAGTTTACAGAGTCCTGTAAAGTACAGTTCGGCAAGGCTACACCGGCCCAGATTCAAGCATACGTTGATACGGGCGAACCACTGTAAGTGTCCTTTGGTATTTTTGCCCACAAGTGAACGATTATCCAACCATTGCAATTCTCCTTCCGTTTTACAGAGACAAAGCCGGAGGATATGGAATACAAGGCCTGGGTGGAAACTTTGTAGAGAGCATAGAGGGAGACTATTTCACCGTCGTTGGTCTTCCGATGTACCGGCTCTCCGTAGCGCTTTGCAATCTTTTCGATTACCATGTGGAATGAACACCAAAATTAAACTAAAATAAATTCTACACGATGCCTAACGATAACAAAAGCAAATCAAGTCCGATAAATATCTTGTCATCATAGAGAAAGTTCGCACAGTTCTTCCAAAGCATGATCGTTGGTACAAATCATTCCATAAAATTACAATATCTATTTCAGTATAATATTGTTGCTTGTTGATTGGTTAAACTTCTCGCCCTCCCGGGGTTTCGGTTGATTAGATGGATGTTCATTGTTGAGTTATGTTTCCTCCTGTCCCGTGTTTCACAGTTTCCAGATAGTGTTTACTCCATCCCACGAGGGAAGATAAGACCATACGCTCTCCGCGGCCGTTCATGGCCCTATTTCTGCAACGGCCGGAGCCCGGAACGCGCACCGGAAGTTCGCGGTTGTGTGTTGGCCACATACATTGCCGGTAACGGTTTTGCATTGATATTTGCGTGCGCCTGTGACGTGCCCTGCCAGTGTGGAGGACGTCATATACATATTTAGCTAGTTTTTCATCAGTGCTAGGTTCATCACTAACGTGCGTCCAAATGGCGCAAACATACATACACACACACATATCCAAATAGAACCCGCAACAGTTAAAGTGAACATTATCCTTGGACTTTATTTGCCTGCCCTTTACTTTCCGGTTCCGGTCTGCCATCGGTGGACACCGTGGCTGTTAAGTGTCTTTTCCTTTTTTTTCTTCTGCTTTCGGCCACCGTTTTTCTCGAACACTCCGATCCATTTCTTTCACAATCGCTCACTGAACTCCATTTCAAGAACCACATTTTGCCTTCTGTTTTCTCCCTGCAACCTGAGCGAATACCGTCCAAAATCGCGCGACTCTTTACCCTTTTCGTTTGTATAAAATATGAATATGTTGTTCTTGTCGTCCATCATCATCATCATCATCATCGCCGAAATGCTGTACGAATATGTACGCCGTATGAACGTCGGGTGTTGTTTTGTTTACTTCCTTTTTATTTAGTGCTTTTCGATAATTTTGTTTTATATGTTTTTGTGTTTTTAGATTCCTCGGTTGGTCACCTCTGCTTTTCTTTAAATGGTTTTTTTTTCGGGTCGCCAGTTACTTACAGCTGTATAATATAATATATATAATATATCTCGTAGGTTCCATCCTCCAATCAAATCTCGCCACAATGCGCTGTGGCGGTACGAGTCCCGCAAACACCCGCTCCCACTTCCACTACTAGAGGCTTGTCTTCGCGCCCATTTAGCTAGTTTTAGAGTGTGTAATGTAGTCGGCTGCTGCTGCCGCAGCGGTATTAGAATGATTGCGGTGCAACCCGTTGTTATGCTTAATGTATGCTTGTTGCTTTTTATGTAGTTTATGTTTGCCGCGAGTATCAGTCGCGATAGTAAGTGTTTCAAATTGTTTGAGTCATCTTACGAACGTAATAAACAACGTCAATCCATTTACTTCCGTTAGGACATACTGACTGACTGATTGTTTGTTTTTAGGGATACGTTTGCTCCTTCTCGCGGATTACTTAAGTTCGTCCAGAGTTCGTTCCTTATTGCCTAAGGCGTGCATGTGCCCGTCCATTTGTTCCAAGGCGACAATATTTTAAACAGTTTATCAGGCACAGAAAATAAAACGTATGAAAACTTCAAACTCTTCCATGGAAAATGCCGCTACAACCTTCCTTCCTTCTTTTTGCCATCGCCGTTCGGTACAACTTAAAAATATAAAGCTCAATATCCGATGAGTTGTAGTAAGCTGGGTGGTGTATCTAGTAGCTGTTCGTAGCTTGTCTCATTTTTTATTATCACAGAAAATGTGGTCACTAACGCCTTTTGACTCAGTTGAGTTAAGTGTTGAATTACGTGTTAAGTTAGTTTCTCAGTTACGTGCGTGCGGGATGGACAAATGAATCGTATCGCACACCCAAAAAGAATGACTTATGAATATGAACGAATTTGTACGAAATCAACGAAAAGTACGTGTTACATAGCGTACACATAAGGTCAGGCACATGCACGCCAGATACAAGTGCAAGCGTCGCTTCTCATTGTAATAGTTCATTGGCTAGAATAATTTGTCGTGTACTGGGCCTAGTTTCGTGGTCTCCAGGACCCACGGTCCTCCTCGATCTCTGCATATGAATAAGCGTTGATGAGGGCATCTTCTATTTGCATACAGCGGATGATGATATCGATCACGGTCCGAGCTTCAAAACCCGGAAGATTCGGTGGTTGAGGAAAATAAAAAAAATGATTTACAATAAAATCTACGCTTTCTCATCAAGTCCTTGGTAAATCATAAAAGCAGCAATGGTTCAACACGAGAGCATATTTCAAAGCCAGGATCTCCTTTTTCTCGCCTACTAAAGTGGCTACTCTTCGAAACTGAGAAGAACTATGAGTAGCTGCTGTAGGGATATTGTTTCTTCTATGGGAACGATTAAATAAAATATATATAAAAATATGTGCACGAGTAAGGTTCAGTTGATTTAAAGTTGGGTGGCCGTTGGGAGGCTTCTATGGAATGTAGCACACGATGGAGCTCGGGGTTCTAGAGAAAGGTTTGATTGATACTAAAAATCTTGGCTAGATTAAATCGAACTAAACTAGTGCTAGATATCGGATCATATTTCTACGATCACAGATTGATGAGTTCTTTGCCATTTTACTCAGATATGTGTAGGTTAGGTATTTTAACTACCCAAGCGCGGACTGTGGATTAATCTGGTACGGTAATATGCATCAAATTATCGGTTACCTATGTATCGGTTCTATCATGCTTTATCGCGGTGAAACTAAAAAACATATTGCACAACTTTTGTTTCGATATGAATCCTAAATAATTATTAACATAAAGTTTGCGTTAACTGTTCGATCGCTGAACCAATCGAGCCAATCTTTAAAAGCGGGAATCATTTGGAATAATATAGGCAAAATCCGCATGTGCTTGATGGGTGTGATAAATAATGCTACAAATATACAGCAAAAGAATGCGGTACCTATTTTCTTCTCAGAATCAAAAGTGAGATCTAGCAAAAAGCGGGAGGGAAGAAACGAATCCGAAGCTCTCGTGATGAACCACTGCAGTTGTAAACAAAAAATAAAGGTTACCGTTTTGGCCATTCGTTTTGCTAAAACCTTTGGGTCATTGTTTGTCCCGTTATAGTTTGCTTGTTGTTCGAAGGACCTCAAACAAAAAGCAGCAAAGTATGATTGAATGATTGAACTAATGGGGTGAAATGAGACACCTACAACAGCAGGCACAGTAGATGCCCTCTTCTCCCTTCATCTTCGGCATTCTAGGAGTGTACATACAAATTATTAGCTACTTAAACACAGGCGTTTCGCTAAGACCTGCGCCTCCATGCCAGGAAGATCCTGCCTCCAATTTCTTATTAATGGACTTGATATTAAAGCCTTTCCATATATTTTTATTTTAGGCTCGCATACCCTGTCCTAATTGGAGTTCTCGGTACTAAGCTTTCCCTACTGAATATTTCAATTATTACATAACATATACTCATGGATGATGGTGATCTACGACGCATTCCGCAATCGGACTGGCGACCTCTGCCGCGTCGTTTTCGGTGCGATGGAGGTGTGAAACATTGCGTTATATTACGGGCACCCAACCCAGGAGGGGGGATTCGAAATGAATGTTAATTAGTTTAAAACAAATACACAAGCTGTACACATACAATTGGTTGTTTCTCCTCTCCTGTGCGGTAGTGGAGCTCAGTGGTGACCTTTCTTAAGGGGGCAGAATGACCGAACACGAGCACAGAACAGCACATTAACCGCTTATGGCGTCAAGGGCGCGTCGGGCACAAAATAAATCACGCTTGAAAATTAAGTTTAAATAATTGTAACTCACAAAAAGATATCTTGCTTAAAACTCGTTTCCAGAGCTGCCGATGTACTGCTAATTTTCTCAACTCTCTTTCGTTTCTATCGTGCCACGCGTTTCTTTCCGTTCTATTCTACTTACAGCCGGTCTGTCGGAACATTTCGCCATCCTATCACCTGTTTTTGTTGATTTGTTTTTGCACTCACTAGTGGCCCGGTTATGCGTGTTCTGTCGCTCCCGTTCGATCATTCGCTGCCAGCTACCATCGCCTATGACCGTGTCCACTTGCGTGGTTTTGTCTGTACTGATGGTGGTGGTGGTGGTGGTGGTTGTGTCGTAACTTAATCCATGTTTGATTCTACCAATCTAGTAGTTTGTTGTGTTTCGTTAATTTGCGTTACTTCTTTGTTTTGCTGTTGCTTTCGCCGCTCGGTATCTGGTTTTTTGTCTCTTGCTTAAAATGAACACTTTAACTGGTGGGAATTTTGATAGTTTTATTGCACGCAGCACGAGTTCTTGTGACCATTTTTGTGCTTTAATCGTGACTTGGGCTTATACTTTTCTAGGTATGATAGTTGTTTGGCATTAATAGCACCCCTTCGTTTACTGCAAGAGAGAGACAACAGAGAAAGCATAACATTAGATCAATCGGAAGCATTCGTTTACTCCCTATATACTTACTCTCTAATCAATTCTACAGCTGCCTCGTACTTAAGTCCTAGTTCAATCAAAGCTAGTGCCACCAGAACCGGTGCCCGGCCAAGGCCTGCCACGCAGTGCACCGCCACGCACGCCTCCGGGTCCTCCTGGAATCTGTACAGAAAGCTTCGATTTATTGGAGGGATCACATTATTCGACGTCTTTTTGGGGCGTCCTTCTTAACGAGATTATCTGGAGGAGCCGAGCACACTTACTTTTGTTTTAAAATTTCAAACCATTCCATCACTATCTCGTTCGGCGGGAAGGTGCCATCCTCGAACGCGAGATCACGCACGATGATATCGTTCTTGGCCAGCTCGTCGGTCTTATAGCTTGGCTCGCATACGCGAACCACTATCGAGACGTTATGTTTCTTCAGTTCCTGCAAAGAAGAGGCAATAAAACGTGATTTATTGTCACTCGCACATGACGAAGAGAAACTTAGCAAAACTTATATTCACTTTACTCACCGAAATGTATCCGGGAATGGTGGCGTCCGATGGTCGGTCGGTTATCAGGAATTTCATTCCCTTAAACTCGATCCGAGCCGGAGCAGGTCTGATATCCTTCTGACGCATGATGAGGGTTGTCATAAAAATCTCTTTCACGGTTCTTCGAAAACGAATCTTTTTCTATTGTATCGTAGTTACGTGGCTTCAATGTAGAATTCTTCTTTGAGTCCGCCTTGGTTTGTTTACTATTTAATTTCTCCTTTTTAGGCTATTACAGATGCTCACAATTCTTTTTTTTCTCTCCTTTGTGTATCTCCTTACCGTCCTTACAACAAAATAACGAAAACTTGAATCGATTCTTTATGCCTCAGAGTGTGTGGTCTCTAGTAGCGTGATCCTCCGATCAAGCGTGTTGAACTCTTCTTCGAACAAACTAACAGTACTAATATTCTGAATGAACTTACAATATTCGTGTCACAGAACGAAACGCTTAAAATGGACAGTATCCAAACAAAAATCTATATAAATCTTTAAAAATCCGATGCGCAACCGCAAATAATGGTCCTGGTAGTTGTCCCCAACCGGGAGTGGCGACCGCTGCACGTTGCTTTATCTTGTAGCTCCACGAAGGAAAAAAAAATAACGGGCAAACAGTGGCGAAGGAACGTGCGGTTTTATCCCACTATTGAAGATTCCAAAACCCAACGTCGGCACGAGGCACGCGGGGTGACGCGTACTGCAGCGAATGGTAGAGCTAGCACTAATGTTTTATCTTATCTTCACACACCAGTCCGTCCGCGGTCGTTCAGTTTTCTCCAGGAGAAGTTACAGGTATTCGATCTTTAGAATTCGTGAAACTCATAAAAGACACGAGTAGATCAGGGTACGGAATAGAGTTGTTCTAAATGTTGCAACGTATGGCGAAATTAATTCAAAATTCTATCAGTTCCAGCGCCTATACTTTTCATGCGTATGGAAAACTGCAGGTGAACGCTGATGCTGACACTCTGGCAACAGACGCGGTTGACTATAGAGAACTCACTCGATCTGGCACGTATCACCTTCGGGCCGAACCAGGCAATTTATCTTATTTTCTCGCACAGCGCTTATCTTTTATCGCATCGGCGAGTTCTCCCCGGCCAGTGGGTTCCAAAAACAGAACAAGATTGTTCCTTCTGTTCCTGTGCTTCACGCAAAGCAGTAGAATTGTTGTTTCAGCCTATTCAAAGAGCTGCGCGCTTTGACCAAAAAAACGCTTTCGTCGCAGCGATACACACACTCTGCATATATTGTTTATTTTCCGCCCCCGTTCCGATGCTCCACGGTCAGAAGCGATGGTTGCAAAAGGGATGAGACAACCACGGGATATAGATATGCTTCCGGCGTACAATACGTAGTTAGTTTAAAAAATCCGCTATTCCCTTCTAGACAGCGAAGGATGCGCAACACGTATCTAAAAGTTTATCTTTACACTTGAAGCGTTTGAAATCTGTAAGGGAAAAATATGAGAAAAGAATTATTAAAATTCAATACGAAAACATTAATAAAGCCTCTTTAGATACAAAAAAAAATTAAGAAAATGGATAACTTAAACTATCAACATTATTTTGTTTTTCAAATCTATTTTGAACTTTTAACGACGTTTTATCCCATGTTCTATTTTTTTGTTGTTCTCATTCTGTAGTAATGCTAAATAAAATGCGTATAAGTTAAGTTTGTTAGTTCAGCTGTCAATGCCAGGAAGTTATCGGCACGGAAGACAAATAATCGTGGCGTGCACGGTGGTGTGGAATGCTGGAATTTTCTATCGGAACCACCTTGAAACTGGTTAGACAACGCGCTAGCCAACAAAGTGGTTTGTACAAACGTAAACATATAGATAAGCATGGGCTACAACGGTCTTTGTGGTGTTAGTCTCTCAAAACGATGAGTATAAATCCAATGGTGAGTGGGTTTTACTTCCGCATTAACTGCTAGAACATAAGGACCGGACCTTCCTCCCTTTTTCTTAGCAGTTTTTTTTTTAGAAAAGGTAATCTATACCATCTACGAAGATTAAAGCGAAACAAAAAAAACAACAAAGATCTTCATACACTCCATGAAACTTACTATGCACTTGTTTGCATTCCACCGCCGCCTAGGATTCCTCCTGCACGTAAATATGCTGCTACTCTTCAGTTACAAGATTCACTACTCGTTCTCGCTGACTAAACGTCGGCCAAAAGTCGGTGGAACAATGGTTTCTGCTGCTTCCTGCATCAAACTCGGACAAAGCTTTTGGGGGAGGGAGGCGGTTGTTCTTGATAGCCGCAGCAGGACGAATGGAGGTGTGTATTGCTGTGTGCCGTTCGGTTCGATTTTCACTTGGTCGGTTGGTTGGGTTACAAAATCAATCGTCGTCGTTGTTTGCCCAAGGAAAACGTTCTGTTCTTCCTCCTCGCTGCTCTTTCCGTTGACGAGTCACTTTTAAATTTCTTGTGGTTTATTTAGACGATGGTTCGTTTTTTTTACTATTTTTAATAGATCTATTTTACAATCAGTCTCAATCTGCAAGGAGAGAAAAGTGGAATCATGATCATTAGGTTCAGGGAAACCGAAAGGAAGTTAAGTGGGACGTGGGGGTTGGGGGAAAATACTTACTTATTTTTACGCCACCGAGTTTTGCCTGCAGTTGTCGAAGATACGCTTGAAGCACACACTTATGGTAGCGGGTTGGCCGCTGTTGCAGAAAGCAATTGGGGGCCGCACACATCAAACTCATAAGCGCGGCGACGAAACGATGGGATTATTAAAGCTCAGTTGGTACCGTGTTGTGATACGCGCGGTCAGTAGTAGGCTGGATAGTTCCTTTTCGCGACGAAACTGAAGTAGTGTAGCAGTCTAGTAACAGCAAAGCAAGCAATGATCTGATCGGTGTGTGTTGCGATGGCAAATACTGAATGCAATGTGCTTCCTACGATCCGCTAGGTGAGTACGTCCGCGCTTCCGATTCGGTGAGAATGGCTAATCCCAGGGCTTCCGGAACACACCACGAATCAGGACGACGACGACGGCACGACGATGACGGTAAGTCGACACAAAACGGCAACGACGATGCCTGCTTTTTGGTTCTGTTTTCCGACGGTTCGCCTACTACGGCAAAAACAATCTCATGTGCTCGGACGCGACGACGTCGGGAAGCACTTTCTTCTCCAATGTATGCGCCAGCTCGGGGCTTCTCATTCAAGCTCTCTCAACCTCTTGATCTGCACCGCGATCTTAAGCTATCTTCGCGCGCTACTTCACATTCGCTTTCTCCGGCGCTGCCTCCTCTGCTGCTGCTTGCTCACGCACTCCTCCCTTTGCACGGCTTGCACTCAATCTCGCTCCCTTTCGCTCCGGTGACTTTCTCCTTACTCCGTATCCTTCTCGTTCCAGTTGGAATCTCACACTCGCAACAGGGTGGTGAGGGAGGTGTGGCAGAAAAAAGCGCACCTTTCGCTTATTTGTGTTGTGCCTGGCAGTATTCCGCGCTGTCTAGCTGAAACTCCATAGAGGTTGGAACGAGCCGCACCAGCTGGAAAAACCGAAAAGAAAACATATTAGTTCAAAGATGTTTAGCAAGAAATCACGTAGGAGATGAAATAAAAAACAGAATAAAAATCTAAACCCACGGCGAAAATCCGACCATATTGAGATGGGTTATTAGCCACGACTAACGTTGCCACAGCAAACCTTCCCTCTATCGATCCTTTGCGACTCGCACTCCGCAATGGGGCCATACTACAGGGGGGAACGGGGCGGGATAGCACTTTGACCGACTTTTTTCGGCAGCAACTCTGACATAATTTATCATTCCATAATGCTGGCAAAATTCCCAATTTCCCATGTTGCTGCCAACCAACATTCGGCCGAGTGTTGCATCAGTCAGGTTAAAAAATAGGTCAAGAACAATAATGGAAGTGTCTCCGCTCTCTTCAACAAAATGAAAAACCACGATACAACGGAAAGTCAAAGACAGCATCATGCTTGTCTTGTCCGCTAAAGGAATATATTTTTTCAAACCCACTAATTGCTTTAGATTATTTTTGAGGCGAAAATACACTGTAGCACTAGAAGATGTATTAAGAAGATATCAGCTATAATCTTCCAAATATCAAATAGAATTGTTTTAAGAGCCATATTGAGAAGATGATAAACAATTCTTTTTATTCAGTACTAGATGATTATTAGGTATTACGTTAGAAACAAGAACAGATCAGACGAATCTAACCGCATTCGTGCTCTTGGGAAAATCTGAAATATAATATGGAACATGAGATTCAATAGGATATGAAGGACAATCAAGGCCTAACCTCTCTCAAGCATCACAATGTGTTCAAAGCAAAATTCCAAACGAATTTCGCAAATGATGCAACTTCTGCTTCTCCATCCACAGTCACTTCACCAACCCGTGACGACGATGGAAGCACGTAACGATCGCAAAAGCGTTGAGCAATCGACGTGTTCAAGGGGAAAACGAGGGGAGGGAGGGAGGGGGTAGGAAAGCATTTTCAATGTAACAACAGTCTCTTATCAGGCCCGTTGCAATCAAACGGTGGTCCGCTTTTCGCCGGTCGAAAGAGAAATGAGCAGAAAACTGATGACGTCCATCGCCGTCCGACGTTCTACAAACACAATTACCATGAGTGT
The DNA here is from genome assembly GCF_943734705.1 of Anopheles coustani. Classification (NCBI taxonomy): domain Eukaryota; kingdom Metazoa; phylum Arthropoda; class Insecta; order Diptera; family Culicidae; genus Anopheles; species Anopheles coustani. The sequence goes on from NC_071289.1 coordinate 4,785,963, forward strand.
CAACTGCAGTGCCCTCCTCCACACACTCCTGCATATTCCCCCCTCTCGTACATGGTTCAAGTGCATTCCGTTGCATCCGTCGGTCGATCGATGCGCTTATGTTTTCCAGTTCCCTTTTCATCCTCCATCCAACTTACCTTCTTCTTCTCTAACACAAAATCAATTTCATTGTGCCATCGTTACATCGGTCTTTTTCGAACGTTTTAAATGTTATCTTTCGACGGCTCCAAAAATTCGGGACAGACATTGTCGCTTGTCTCGTCCCCCTCTCTCCCATCAACCTGGCTCCTATAGACGTACATCTGTGAAGTTTACGTCAGCCAGGCTCGATCTGGCCCGCACTCGAATCATGTGGGTACGCGTCACTTGAATGGCAGGTTCGCGATTTTTTCTTTCGATTGTTTTTATTTACTTTGTGAGAACGTGTGCGTTCATACGAACGCTCAAAAGCGACCCGATCCATCCCGCTCCATCCCCCGTTTGCCAAAAACAAACTCATTCGAACCATTTGATTGGAAGCTGCTGTTGCCGCGGTGCGCCATTTAATTATCGAACCGTATGCAAAACATGTGTTGGAGTGGAAAAGGGGGGTTCCCGAGTGGGGGGCGATTGACGTTCGAGTTTCACAGGTTACATCTAATCATTCTGACACGACCACATCACGGACGGTTCCAGAACAGTTTTGACGCACGACTATTTTTCACAACCATGCACTCTGAACGCGAATAATGTAGCACAAAGCGAGCGAGCTAGGACTGGGAGTCATTGCTGGAGGATGACTAAGCACCACCGGGAGAACTTCGAGGAAGTTGTTAACTAAGGTTACAATCACATGACAAACTACGCCCCATTTGCATTCCAGCGCGAAGCCTTAAAGCTCATCGTTAGTTATTTTTCTCTCGTCCATATAGTCTTTGGGCGACATTAGGCATGGGATGATTTCTATGAATTGCTCAACCCAATGCACCCCAACCAACCACCCACCATCATCATCACCGATGGGCGAGGGAGGCGGCTTGTAATAAATGCTTTGATGGTTTCGTATGACGCAAGTGAAGCTCCCGCGCACGCACGCACCTTTTTTTTAAGTAACACCCAAGGGTACATCAATCGATAAGGATTGTTGTCAGCTGTTTGGTAGCAGACGCTTGGCGGCCCAAGAGGAACCACTTTCAAGAAAATATTATTATTCAAACATCGAATGTCTCTACGACGCCCTGGATCCACAATCGGAAGCTAGAAGTCCCTTGTTATATTTTTTTCAACTCATAATTGGGCGTTGCTCAAAAAATAAATTAAAGGGTAGGATTACATTCTGGAGCGAATAAAATAAGAACGATATCATGCCAGAATGATACCCTCCGACATCACATGGTATGTTATTAAACCCTCCGTATGTATTAAGGATGACTTAAAGAGGAGATATCGGTAGAGTGGTTCAATAAAAAACAATAAATTTATTTACAACCCCACACAGATCCTCCACCTACACAAAAACTAAACGAAAAGGGCGAAACCTTCCCAGGTCGATCGATATAATTTATCGGTTGAAAAAAAAAGTGCAACATAGTTTTCCGCTCGTCCTCGTGACGTCATGAAGGAAAATATTCCAACCATCCACACACGGCAATGGTTTACAACAGTGTACCGGGGTTTAGTTGCATTGCATTTTGCGGGCGTAATGTAAACACCGTGCGGGTGGGAAAACCGAAACGGATAGAAAGTTCCATTTCCAATCGCAGCTCAACCACCAGGACCACCCACCCACACTGAGGCCGACCTCAGGGCGTGGGTGAATGGAAAATGCGGAGGAAAACCGCGTCCGAGATAATACTGCTCTTTCTCGCTTTCAACGTGTGTTGGCGTCAACAAAGTGGGAATCCCTTTGGGTCACGCGCACCACCACCTCTGTGTGGCTTCGCAATGTTGGCACTGAATATGTATGCATGATCATAAAACTGGCGAGCATTTGCCGCCGGGTCCCTCTCCCACCCCTCCTCGACTCCTTCGGCCGGTTTATTTTCAATGTGCGAAATCATGACCAGATTTGCCTTTGCTCAGCTTACAAAGTGCGAACGCCGAGCGCGCAAGTGAATGTAATAAAAAGCCAAATGATTCATAGTTCTAGGGGTAAGCCACGTGTTGTAGACGGCGTATCGTTGGTCGTTAGATAAAGAAATTGTTAAACGAAAACGAGCGACGATTAAAGCGTTTGTTCTTAGTCACATTCCACCAATCCACATCTCACATTCCACCGAAAGGCAGTAAGGGTTATCAGCAAAAATATCTAATCGGTTGATTTTTTCAGTTAAATAGCTCCTTCGTTGTGTTATCAGAACCAAATCGAATAGACGAAAAATACATATTACACATCAACGGTAAATTAGGAGAAATAATAAATACCACATAAGAAAATAAATTTGCTAAGAGCTGTTAAACGGATCCTGAGTTAAAATCCCAAATGGGCCAATAATCTCCTACAATTGTGAATCACAATCAGGCCTAATTTAATTTTACTTGCAGAGATAACTATAGTACAAACTGTATTCGATCCCAGATCCACTGATTTACGCATCAAACGGGAACCTTCAAACGGCAATTATTATTATTGCGCATCTCTGAACTCGACCCGCCGACAAGACAAACGGGTCTGACCGACAATCCTCCACCGTCCCTCCTTCTCCTTGCGGTTTGGTTGTTGTACGGTTTCGCTGTAAATATAGCTCTCAGCTGTGTGTCCCACACGCGCTCCCCCCTCGGAGTCGAGACTTGGTACGCACGCGCCCACACGAGTGGGAGTACTGTGGTGCAGGCAGCTCCCTAAGCTTCGGCAACAGTGTCAATGTACTGCAAACTGCGCCGCCTGATACACCACGACTACAACACAGACCATCAACACACAGCATCCACGGATCGAGAGGCTACAACGCCGCATCAGAATGGATAATCACGGGGCACCGGATGATCGTTTCGCTTCGATCGTTCAGAATCGCACAAGATCTATCAACCGATCTACGACGGGACGCGACGGAATTGCGCACAACGCCGACAGCAACCCCCGCTTCTCCTGACTCCCGACGGGTCGATTTCCGACGTTGTCAAACCGGGAACAGCATCCGGCGGAGGATGGGATCAGGATCGCGTGTACGGGAGGGTTGTTTCGCGCGTTGGTGTGTCGCTGTAGCCATCCACTCTGTGCTAGGTCACCTCTGCGAAAATGAACCGATCACGTCGTCCGCCTCCATCACGGCAGCACACGATCACTCTTCGTTTCCCTCGATCCATCTCCAGAGATCGCGTCGTTGTGTTGTAATACGATCTGCTATATGACGCTCGTCGCGTTGGTGCGCGATTCGCGCTACTAGCCGCCAGGGAGCGCTACGTGCGTTGTGTTATTTGCTAAATTGCGAACATGAAAATAGATCGCATCTTCACAATCCGCCACAATACGCCAACGCAGAGAGCGACTGAAGAAAAAAGTAGAACGACTAAAATGCTCCCCCCACCGGTAAAACTCGAGCAAAAACCAGCAACAGCCGGAAAATGGACGATATTTTTACGATCAGACCCCGTCGTCCCGAAAACAAAAACAAACAATCCAACATTTAGCCAAAGTGCACCCACAAACCTAGCGTGTGTTTCTCGTTTAAACTCTGTTTTTTTTCGCTTTACCTCATTATCGCGGCCATTTCGAGGCTGGAAAATTCACAGAGAACGTACGTTTGTGCATTGATGCACAAACTCCGAGATGAGATGTACCAATTGTACAACAACAGAACTCATGATCTCCTCCTTCCTGCTCTCCAAGATAGACACTCTAAGGGGGTAAGATAAGTATGGTAGACATTTCCCTTTATTGTACTCTTATCGTGTCTTGATAGTACGATAGCAATGGAGTAGGCAACATTTACTATACTATCACTCGAATGACTAATGTTTATAATACCAACAGAAAACCGCCTTTCCTTTGGGGGAGATAAAAAAAACCTTCGGGTGTTAAATCAACCGCAATATGACAAAACCCTTTTGCGGCAGAGAACACAACAAACACACACAAAAACCAAGACAAAACTAGACGGGGCTACAAACAAATCCCCGCTGAGGGACCCGGGGTTGGAAATGGTTCCCCGGTGTTGTTTGAGGTAGTAGCGATTGTGTAAATTTTCTGCATTGCGCAGGTGCCAGTAGATAAACAGAAATGAGGCCACCACAAGAAGACGAACACTACACACTCGATGGCAAGGTCTTCTTGTCTATAAGCTAGCGGAAATATGATGGGGGAAGGAAAATTCAAGGAAAATAGGTGAACATCCCGGCGATATACAAAGCTGGCCTCTCTTGAGTGTGTTTGGTTGGTGGTTACTGATTCATCGTAGAACTGTAGATACTTACATCAGAGTTTGCCTTCCCAGAACCAGAAAGAACTCCGCAGCAAACGATGGACGTTTGTCGACGAAGGCGTATCTTAAAATCCTTTCAAGTGCCCTTCAAACGGAGGACGGATGTCTATACAACGCAGATCCTCCTATCAAACACGATCAAGGATCTCTCGTATCACAAAAGGATCACACTTTTTCACACTTTTGGGTCTTGTGCATCAAGAGTCACTACTTTCCCATATGGAACACCACCGCTTAACTCCTCATGTAACGCTCTCCTTGAAGAAAGCCTGCGGTCGTCTCCTGGTCACAACAGACTGGATTCGGGTAATGTCTTCAAAATCTCGCACACTGGTGCGCAGGTGGATCAACAGATCGTTTGGACAGCAGCACCCGCTTCTTCTTCGGCTCCGGTGCGATCGAGCAACAACGGCAGAGTGATGCTGCAGCTGCTGCGGCTGAGGATGATGTTGTGACGGTGGAACAATTTTGGGACACTGCCCCTTACTGTCAATCATGTAAGAAAGGACGGTTCGCGCGCCGGCTCGGTGTTTGTCTTTGGCTTCGGCGAATTTGCGTTGTACTAGAGTAGTTCGCGCGTCGCTGTCGCTGATTTCAAATCTGATCTTCTTGCTGTTTATAGGAAGAGTTCCCTTTCGTTCTGAACGAGCTTTCTTTTCAAAACAAAACGCCTAACGCGATCCTTTGCGCACTCTCTTCTTGTTCCTCGCGCACTTGTTTCTATATCAGTAATCAGCCTAGTTCTAGTTCACAGAATCTGCTGATAACAAGGAATTTCCTTTGCGTTTGAGGTTTGTTTCATGCAAAGAAGGAATTCACTTTGAACGTTTTTTTTTAAATAAAATTATTCAACACACATAATGGATTTCTGTTTTCGATGGGCTATTAACCAAATTCTTCACACACAGGCACATCGATCGTAACATCATATGATGTGAAACAAGTTTGAAAAAACCGCGGATTTCCCATGAAAGGCTCTCCCAGTTTTAATCTCTAATGCTGCCGGATGTGGTGAAATAAAATAAGACACCCGATGCTTTTGAGTCACCGATGAAGACTGTACTGTGCGAACTCCTCATCAGCCTACCTTAACAACTTAACTGGGTGGTGGGAAGATGGTTTAATGCCAGACGAGACACTGATCCCGCACACCCACAGTGCAACTTAACCATGGCGGTTGTTCACGTCATCCGTAGAAGGTGGAGTAGAGGACAGGGTGGTTGGGGAGCCGGAGCCAGGGCACGAGTTCGCGACTGTGGATGTGCGACTTACGACCAATGGCGCAATGGGGGAAAGGGGAGGACGTGGTGGAGACTGTGTACACATTACCAGCCAACCACAATCACAAGATTCGTGACCGGATCTTCCCTTCCCTCCCTGGTTCCATCCCCCTCTCTGTAGTGGCATCTAAGGGGACAACAACAGTGACAACTCACATTCACTAACGTTTTAGGCGAACGCGCGAGGAATTCCGCCTCAGATCCTCAGCTCGTTTGATTGGTGACGGTGGCGGCGGCGCCGGCCAACATACAAACACAAACCTACAGACCGTGGATGAGCGTTAGAAATATTCCTCAAGCGTAACAAACGAAACACATCCCTAGACGTCTTATGTGAACGTGAAGGCGAAGCTGTTGGGATTCTCATAGAGTCCGATCGTAAGGCCGGTTTGTGAAGTGTGCTCACACTCTGCTCTGCTACTCGAACGTGGTTGAGTGGCCACCCTCCGGCCTATCGGACACATCTATAAAAAAGCCGGTTCGAGCGATCCGAGCTGCCAGTTGACGCTGGGCGCTCCACGAAACCGGAAGCGTTTCGTCAAGAAATGTCTAGAAATCGTTTTATGTTACAATGTGGCAATGAAATATGATGCCATATTGTGAATACCCGACAATGCTTGAATCTTCTCTCCAATGCTCTCGCTTACTTAAATTAGTTGTAGCTTGTGTAAAATACCACAAATACTACTCTTACAACCTAAATCTTGCATGAACTCTAGGCATTAAGAGCTGGTCTCAAAGTCTGGTGTCTTCTTTTCTTACTCGGTCCGGAAATTCTTTTCCATAAACATTCCGTTAGGCATATCAAGTGCACTTTTCAACGCCGGGACGCGACCACCGACCAACAATCTTGCATCGTCTATCGATAACTGGCGCCGGAGAATGCGACATCTTATCAGTTAGCAACCGACCGAACTGATTTGGAGCCTACATCGTAGTCCGGCTACAAGAGAGGGAGAACAAGACTATACACCGAGTGGCATAAGGTTTTTTTTCCTCCGCACATGTTTCTAAGGCCAAATTTTGTTAAAGTCTAGAAAGCTCTAGAGTTGCGAGCGTGACTCACTATCTCTACAGGGCTGTGGATTTTCTACTGTTCTCCACTACATGACCGATATGAAAATTAGCTCAAATTGAACGCGTACCTCCCTGATTCCCACCACCTCCTCCACAACAGCGTTATTTCTTTATCAAACGAGGCGTGTGTGACCAGTGCCTCGAACGATCGAGAACGACTAACGTCACCGATCAACGGCCCCACATTCCCGAATTGATTGGCATGTATTGCGCTACGGGGACGATGGTGGCGTAAGACTATCCCTCCTTTTCTCGATGATCAGAAGCGCTCAGACGTAAACAACGTGCAAACACAGATGGACAGCAGCTTCGCTTTCTTCAGGTCGGGGATGTCAGCAATCTTCTGGTGTAGCAGAGGTCGCCCGGCGGTCGCAACGCTTTGCGCATTCGATGCAGGTGCAATCCCTCAGGCACGGGGCTGTTGGCCACGATCCGCGCTCGTGTGACACTCGTCAGATGACAGGACGGGTGGAAAGGATGCAATTTTTAGAACGGCTCCACGCTGATTGATTTGAAGATCACCGTCAGAGTACGGACGTCGTGCGCGGGAGTGGCGCTTCCGTTTGGGAAAACAGTACCAGCAATTAATAATAATACGATCCCCGCCGGTGAGAAAGTGGAAAGTACCGAGAACATAAAACAAAACCATCTCACCGGATGATGTATTGGCAGAAGTTTACGTGGCGATACTAATCTACATCCCACAGTACTTTGATGCCAAAAACCAACCCCATCGTCATATTCTAGTGGCAAACATTTATGGCCCTTCATGTCCTACGTGAGGTTTCCCACGAGAAGATTGTACAGAATTTTGCCATCGTGCACATTTATTACCGCATTAATTTAGCCACACAGCTGACGACAGAAATACAACCATGGCGCACCAAACACCACCAGTTGTGTTTGCTAAATTGTAGCAATCCTACAAGTGACTCAAGCAATTATTGCACACCCTTACAAAATACGACTTACGAAGAGAATTATATTATTATGCAATCCGCTCAGCCACAGCGAGCGTGTATGTACGAATCAGCGAAAATGTCTTACTTCACTCCAACCGCCTCCAGTTGCAAAAGTATTTACAATTATTCGACGAATTCGAAACAGTTTAGCCAAGTTCGATCAAGCGGAAACTAACTCAAATTACTCGCCATAAGCAAAAGGCGGCAGCGAAAACCACACGTCGGCCACAAATGGCAGCGAATAATTGCACCCAAAGCGTGTGTCATTTAAAACGGGTTCTAGGGGTAGTAGAGGCTGTGACCGTGGATGTTGGTGGCAGGGTGGAAGGAACACAACGCCATCCGCGCCACTTTTAATTGCTTGCAGGTCCCCCGACTGGCGGGCACCGCCGCATTTACTCGGGTAATTTCAGCGAGCTGACATCTGAAATGGGGCAGCCACAAGCGGGATTGATGCGATTCTACAGTTTCCGCAAACGTCCGAAAGTGTAAACAACGCGCAGTGGACAGACAAAACATAAACACCGCGCGATGCCTTTATGATGATGGAGAAGCCCGCCGCTGTTGGTGAGAAGTCTCTGTCACTGTCATGAATCATGCGAGGATAAAGGCGAGAAGACCGAACAAGGAACAATTGCATTGAAAGATTAACCTATTAAAAACAAATACCAAACTCCTACACACCCGCTAACTAAACTGAACACGGTTTGTTCCATCGGTCGGTCTTAAAATAAAATCCGCTGATGTCATCAACTTCAGAAATCAATCAAGCGAATTAAGTTACAGAAACATTTGACGCCCGCTCATCATCCAGCGAATCCGGCTGCGGAATACTTGCTGCTGCCAACACAACATTTCTCCTTTCTCCGACGCGCAATTGCGAAATTTGCCAGCGCAAAACTGCAGCTGCTTCAATCAAAAACCGGGAAATTGAACGAGCGGAGGGAGAAACCCCCGAAAGGGCAGAGAAGTGGTAACTCCGGCGCGGTTCGGAAATCGTAAAGGTCGTAACACGAGCGACCATTTTCGAGTGGGCATGTCAATTTGGCCTGAGTAGTACAGGATCCTTCCGACCGTAAGAGGTCGGAAATGTGAGGAACGTGAAGATGGACTCACTGTTGAGGATGGTGGCAGGAAGCACTTTCGCGGCATTACCGGCTCGTGTCTTGTCTCGTTACCGACGACAACGAAGACGACGACATCATTTAACGATCGATTTGGTTGCATAATTGCATCAACTCGTTACAGAAGATGGAAGGGAGAAAGTGGCAAGCAGGGTTGGTAGGATATGCAGATTTTTGTTTCCGTTAGCATTCGGACAAGTTTCCCATTAAATTAGCTTTGGCCGAGAAAGATCTTGGATTTCTGTCGTACAGAAACGTTGAAAACAGATGAGGTCAACATGCCACACACTGCTAATGGTATGGATGACGACCCACGATTATGGTTTTGGCAATAGAGTGCTAATAACAATCCTGACACGAAACAGCACAACCGAACTAGTGATGAGAAAATACGATCTACGGTAGGACTGCATCCGGCCAAACCAGATCTGACTTGGAATCGATCCTCCCGATCCGATATAAATCCCTGATGTCCGATGTATAAATCCAGATACAAGATCTCCACTCAGCTTCTGGATTCTAGAGAATCTAAATCTGCATTCTATATCAGGGTATTAGGAATATCTAAATTCTATAACTAAATTTGGACTCTAACCCTCGATCACTCTCGATCTGTATTCAGAGAATCGGAGTTCTCAGGAGATCTAAATCCGGATTCTGAATCTGGATGGATCCAAAGCGATCCAACAAGGGCACAAAATACCAGAATCCTATCCAAATCCCGCTCCCGAACCCTAAACCGGACGATGATTTATAATACGATTCTAGCCTTTTCCTAACACGCCATTTAGCTTGTCAACTGTACCTTGGTTCTTTTCTTAGGTAGAATGCGACACACGCGAAATGTACCTTCGAACTTTACCCCTTCGACATTGAACGTGTGGACGTACGGAATAATTCTTTTCTATTTTCTAACCTCCGGTACCTCCTTTAGTGGTAGCAATCCACCCGCCACAAGCAAAACCCCAGGACCAGGAACTAGGATCATTTTTAGCCTCGCGTGACACTAGGGCTTTTGCCTGAAGTTGCTTAAAATAAATCCACTCGCGAGTCGGATGTCCGGCTCGTGCCTGGCATGGCTTTACGAAGGGATCAGCATCGGGTTCAGGTCGCGACTTCGTGCTATGATGAATCCGATCCTTTTTTACCGTCGCAGCCGTAAGTTAGCCACGCGCAAACTAACTGCATTTGCCACGTTCGAGGTCAAAGCATTTCGTTTCAGATACGACCAATTGATTGTTCTTCAAACGTATTCCCTGGTGAATATAAACTTGATAATATTTTCGATTATGTGAACGTGTGGTAGACGTAAACAAAAAGTGAAACCGTATACCGGTGTCTATGCGCTAACGTTTCTGGTCGTTCTCATCAGAACAACTTCTTACACTCGGTGGCTTTATGAAAAAATGCTGACCACTGACTTTTCTTTTTTAAACCCAAACAACGACGGATCGTATCCGTTGAAGGTCTATATTCCCGGTATCGTTTAGAGGCAACAGTTTCTTGACACGTGTGACCAAAGCATAGACGTCATCTGTTTATCGACGCTGTTACTAGGCTGGAAAAGTACTGCCCATTTAGCGCCAACACGACGTAAATATATCGGACCCAGACGCATCGTTTGCAACAATGCTCCATCGAGAAAATATTGATTGAAAAAATGAAAAACACCTTACAAGCGGCAACAATTACGTGTATTCACCGAACAATTTTGCCACTCGGCTGGCTGTTGGTGAAGTGAAGGTGTTTACTTTCTGGGTTTGGGTGGAAACATTTTGCCACACATTTTACGACAATCCCACCGACATTGGCGCAATACATTTTATGATTGTTGCACAATCCGAACGAACATTTCGCAGCCACGGGGGCAGAGAGATGTAAACATTGCACAAGGCCAAAAGAACACCGACAGCGGATGTGTGCGATTCTTTTTTATCCATTTTATATCTGAAACACACAGAACGTGTTCAGATAACCGTGCAAAATGTAGTGTTCAAGTCGGAACGCGAGACAACAACAAAAAAAGCAACAGAACTATACGCGATCTACTAAAAACAAATGACTTCAGACCAAGTTCGAGATAAGCGGCTTTACGGCACACAACAATGGCCACTGCACCGTTCACGCACCGTCGGCTAAGAAAAAAGGCGTATCGAAGACGTTTACGAGTGAGTGCAAAAATGACCCATCCTTCCGATTGAAGAATTTTTACGTTGATATTGTGGATCGTTTGCATCCACGTTCACAACCAACAATGTTGCTTGATTATTTTCTCCTTCTTGTTTAAATTTATCTCCCACTACACCCAAGGACAATTGAGGAACCTTGTGAACGCGGTCGAAAAAGAATTGAAACAGAATGAAATCCACCATTAGAGGTTGATTCGTAAAATCACATTATGCAAAATGGGGACGGAAACGGAAACATCGATTAGCGGTTGGAAATGGAGCATTGGTGGGAAGGAAAATTAGGTTAGCGGCATAAGAAATGGGTTTTTCTTTTCGATTCTTCCGCTTTGCTCACATTCAAGATGATGCCGAGGGGGCAAGCAGCGCAATTCTAAAATTATATCTAACCCAAGCAAATGTGGGTTAAAATTAATGTTTTCTTCTCTCAACAATATTAGATAAACAGATGATCTTCTAACGAAAGTCGGGTGCTAATTTATCCCTTCCAGGTTAAGCAAAACACTCTCAGACACCAACGAAAGGAATTACGCGTTGGTCGATTAGTCAGAAACCAGTTCGGGCCCCGTAGACCCTGGCCGTAGACTTACATTTCTTCACACGTTGGCACGTCCTTAACTGAAACCTCTTGCTTAGCGCACAACAATGTCGTTTAGAGGCCCCCCCGAGGGCACGTTTTCCGGGAGGCCATCGTGGTCGCCTGGAAACAATCGTCTAATACACAACCGCCGTTGGTTGCGCACACGAGGCCGGCCACAACGAGCTGACGAGAGCATAACGGAAGAAAATTGTCACCAGCCGCTGCTGCCACGTGCAATCATCATCAACGGCCGGAAAGGAAACTGCTGCTCCAGAGCCCGTCACGCCAACCCCTACACACAGGCCGGCAAATGAAACAACGTTCATCGCCACGCCACGTCCTTTTTTCCTGTTTGGTGCAAAAATTCACGTTGCACGCGCACTATAAAAAGGTCAATCCATGAAACCATGGATGATTGCAGAAAGTATATAAACGTGACCCTAGACGTTCTTCTTCAAAGGCATGACTTAGCATGATATAAAATACTTCTCGTAAGTTATTCGATTCTAAAACTCCTTCGAGAATCAACAAACACGCTGCACGAATGCCGCCGCCGTGGGCTAATTATTGTTTCCGTTAGTAATTATATCATCCTCCGTTAATCAAAACGATCAGAAAGTATTGTCCATATTGTCACGAATAAACAAACCAAAAGCCCGCAGGACACGAAGGCATTCCAGTGCCGTGGCACGTGATGCAACAAACTAAACTTATCCTCTTCGCCAGAGCCGAACAAACACGAAAAGTTGTTGCCAGTGTAACAAAATATCAAATGGCACGCGAAATCGTTTCGACAGAAAATGAGCCCTCCTGGCTTATCCCCTTTTCCTTCCCCGCTCTCTGGTTCGATACAGAACGCAATACCAATCCCCCGCGCGACGGGACGGACACGGCAAGGACATCCGGTGTTATCGATTTTCTGTATGTCCGGTTATTTTTATCAAACTCCGCCGAGTCCCCGAGTAGCACGCCGTCGTAGAATGTAACATTTGACCTTTGTTGATCCTTCCATCCGCCGATTGGCATCGAGTAGAAACGCTTCTTATCCTCCAATTTCCTCCAGAGAAACATTTTATCCATTTTAATACCGACGGAGGAGACGCGCATCGGTCTCGATACGACGAAGCCACTTAGGAAAGGCGGCAACCAGACGGGGCTGGTCGGAAGATACACCCTGGGCCCCGGGTGCGTGATGGGTTCAATTAATGGTTTGATGGATGTTTTTCGTCAGTCAGGGGCACTTACCTAAAAAGAGATAAAAGCAAAGGAAAGGGGGAATTATTACGAGTTTTCTTGACGTGCCGTTGAGGCTATCGTTGCTATCTGGAAGAGAATGAGTTGTTCTTATTTGCTGATGAAGGAATTTCCAAAGAATTGTTCATCAACACTGAATGATGACCATCGATTAGGATTTAACTGTGTTTACCTTTGACATATTAAAAAAAAGATAAACGTCTTCAACTCAAGAGGAAATTCAAAAACTCGAGAGGAAAACCCCTATTTTCACTGCCATGCCATGCAAACCCAAGCTCAACTGCCTTATGGTTCTAGAAACATGACTTGAAATGAAACTCAACACAAAGTGTATTGACTTCACGTCAAAGTTCAACGTTCTCCCTTTTCCTTGAAGGTAGGAAAATGAGGAGGCACGAACAAGAAATACGTCGTCTGCGTTGCAGGCATTCAGGTCCCACCCCGCGATCGGCATCGGCCACGTTTCCCACGATCCCACGACGCCCGATCGCCCGAGCAGGATCATTCAACTTTGCGAAATATCGAACAAAAAACAGGATCCCCGAGACGCGCGCTTCTTTAGAAGAGTATCATACCAGAACAAGAGAAAGGCGGGAACAAAATTACACGGAGCATAGGAGCCCAAAAACAAAGCGAAAATTGCAAACTACCACACACAGTCAAGCCCAAGTGCATCGTCGCCGTCGTGTGCATGCACCAATGCATCTTGGGGCCAAAAGAGAACCAGCACAAGTCTGTTGCATTTCGTATGCTTCACCCTTTCGGGTTCAAGGTACCCCAGAGGATCGCGCCGCGAAAGAGTATGGGTGAACAGCTTAGGGGTTTGAATGATTGAAACCTGTGGCATTTCAAAGTTTTGTGAATGCATGCGTCAATTAGAACGCATTGTTTCGTTTTAAGGATCACGTATCGAGATCGTGAAGCTGAACAAGATGAAACACTATCTGATTCTTTCAAGATATTCAAGATCTTGAACAGACAATGTTCCGGAAATTGATATGCTCGAAGTTTTTTTTTTAATATCAAAATCATGCACATTAATTAAGTCTGAATTTATTAGCGAAATCAATGTTAGAAATTAAAGCAATCGTAAAACAACCTCCAACAATCTCTCAAAGCAACTCTCCCTCAAGATCACGATCATAGAGGCCTCTTGAAATGCTTGAAATATGAATGCTCCAGAATTTTTGGCAATCAACCAAACAACCAGATCGTTGCTCCGACAAATCACAAGATCGTTGCTCCAACGTTCCTTGCGTTTTTCGAACCCCTGCCCATGTCCGTGCGGTCCGTGAGTGATGTGATCTTCGTTTTCCACAAACCATTGCTTTATTCTTTTCCACTTTAATGCAAAGGAGAACACAGCGCACCACAGGAAGAGGGAAGCTCGCTCGATGGAACATGTTGCAAAAATAAAGAACAAGAAAAACAACGCAGGACAATGACCTGGCTCAAGGTTACCCCCCTCTCCCGGGACGGCATTTGTGTTTGAATTTTCTTCCCTTACCATTGCACGCATCGGGAAGGGTTCATTCGCATGCTTTTTCCATCCCGGTTTGGGTCGACGATCGCGCAAAATTGCACCAACATGGAGGGGGAGGAGTTGAGGGCCGGGCGGAACATATGAGAATGCTTTGTATTCCAGCAGCGGCACGGCGAACCTCTGGGCAAGGAATGTAATGCTAGCTAGTCGCCGTACAAAGACACTTCCGGTAGCATCTCGCGTTTGCGTATGAACGTTAATACCGCCGACAAACCAACCGCACGCACCATGTGGAAGGAGGGGGAAGGGGCAGACACGGGTTCAACGGTCTTCTGCCAGGTTTTTTGGAAAGACCTTTTTCCATCAAAGGCCTGAAATTGAGTTTAATTTGGGGCTGGGAAGTAGAGAGGCAGACAGCAGAGATCGCAATCGTCTGGGCCAGTTTTTGGTTGAAATTTAATCTGTACAGTGCGTTTCAAATAATGCTCACTACCTCAAAACGTGGATCATTCGAATGTTTCTGAAAAAATGAGCATGAATGTTATATTAGATGCCGAAAATGAAATTATTTTGAAACCATACAATTTACTCACGAAATATTTTATTCAACAGACAAACCCACAATTCAGCTAGAGACTGGCTCTTTTTTGAGACACACTGTTCCGATCTTTTCGTAAAAAGGGGAATCAATTTTGCAACGATTTTGCCCGTCGCTATTCGCGCGCCGCTGAAATTTAGAAGGGGTCGCGACGGAACGCATTCGTCCGGGGTTTTTCAAACGAAACAGAAAGGTTGGTCGGTCCAGCCTTTCGACAGGGGAACAGGAGGCCTGTGTCCTCTGTCTAGACGTATAAAAAATGCTGTAACGTTAACCGGAGGGGAACGCATGGAAAGCTGAGAACGCTGGACCGAAAGTGTGCAAAATAAAATAGGGGGAAAAGGCGACAAAATCGTGGCCGGGGTTCATCATTATTCCAGATGCAGATCCGGGAAGCTACGAGTGCAACGGAGGGGTTAGTGTATACAGGACGCACCATGTGGCTCTTTTTCTATGGTGGATTGAATCCTAATGAGAAATTACATCAGGGGACGGTAAATGTCATACACATATGAACCGAACCATTCCGATCGATACGATCATAAATTGATTAAATTTCACCCGATGTTCTTCTATTTGAACCACCTTATTTGATTTGACAAATTTTAAAAAGGTTTGAGTACAAAATTAAAAATCTTCCGATTAAATATAAACGTTTTAATAACGCCAAGGGATTTGTTTATGTAGAAATAGTCGATGTGATGATCGAATGTACCATTGGAAGTGCATATAAATCATTTCAAACTGGTCCCACATTGCCTAACAAACATCTACCCACGAATTGAACTTCTGGATGACGCAATTTGGGTTGTTTAGTTTTCACCATGATATTCTTCCCATCTCCCCGCACAAAAGCATGCATTAATGGTATGACATTGGTACAGCAAAACCGAACACGATCTTTGGTGACACATGCAACGTTCGCGAACGAAACAATTTATCACACATGCCATCCTATCCTATTCTTGGAACTGGTAAATCACAAAACTCCCTCCTCCCTTGCCGGCGCCATTTAACATGTTTGGACCGGAATATTGCGAAGGAATTGCATCAGCCGATTGGGCCGAATGTTTATCGAAAGTAAACAACATAACTGGAGAGTATGGTTCCAGAGAAGAACATATTATTGTGCACTGTGAAATTCTTCTACAGACTTTCCGATGGTGTTTTATTCAATAAACACTATAACATGTTGATATACAGTCCGACGAGTCGTGCGAGGCTTTGCCTATGGGCAATTTCATATGGCTCAGAATTCAGAAGAGAATAACTTAACAACTGAACAAATGCGTTTCCAAACGCTTGAGCATGATTATAGCACCGAGCCACCTTCAGCGGGAAGGACCTGTTTGAATCGATATCAATTCCAACGCCCTTCATTCACTCCCACACATCACCAAACAAGGCCCTATTCTGTCCCGTCCTGCCCATAAACTCTGCTCCTCCACCACCAGTCGGTAGATGGATATTGTTGCGTTCAACAACTGGAAACCTCCGCGCTCTGGGGTCCGCTCCGGGGGCGCAGCCCAAGAAGTGTAGGGTCCGGATTTGGAGCAAATTGCAAAATAGAAAGCTGGAAGGACGACCCAACACACAACCAACCAACCAGCAAAGCAAGCGCGGTTGAGGTTCTGCACAAATGTAGGACACGGTACGATAGTTTTCCCTCCTCTGGAACTGATACACGATCGCCAGGTGGAGTTTAGAGTTGGCTCGCTCGCTCGCGGAAAATGTTAGCAAACACCGGCCGTTCTTTGTTCTCCCTTCGCTCGCGGATCAGTAGGCGGTGGTGGAAAACTCGCCTCGCGGAGAAGCGGGTACAGACATTCCATTTCAATTTTCTGCTGTTCTCATTTTTCCCTTCAGAGTCCACACCGCCGACTCGCGTTCATAAACTATTCCGATGCTTAACCGGAAAAGCGTGGGGCAGGGAGGTAGGTAGGAAGGTTCATTGCCTTCAGCTGGTCTAAATATAACGTACAGCCGTGCATCGAAAATGGGTTTACGTGAGGTCCAAAGAAATATCATTCCAAGCGGTCTTCGGGGCGTTCAAACCAGTTGGAGTCTTGAAGGAAACTATGCCTCCTAGGATCGATAATACACTAAACAAATAGAAGAAAACCAACGATGGGAAATTTTACCCTCAATATCTTACGGTGGGGGACTGGAACCTTTTTTCCCCAAAAAGGTTTTACAACCTTAGAATACTGCCCTGAGGAGGTTCGGTGGAACGACCAAGAAATATGCTCCACCGGTTTTGTGACGCGCTCCAGACGGGCGAGACACACCCACAAGTGCATAATAAATTTATTCCATCGTCCGCACGGTGCTGTTTCGCGATTGTGTTCGTGTTTGTGCGAATTGTGGGGTGTAACACGCGGCACAACTCGTGACCAAATTGCTCACAACCACACGGAGCTAAACCAATAGACCGTGCACATAACGAAGGGCAAGGAACGTGCACGAGTTTTTTTTTCTCTACTGTGCATTTTCCATCGCAAATAATTGGTTTCAATTGCGTCGAGTGTCAAAGGGACAGTGTCAAGAGCAAACTATTTTTTTCATTTCGATGAAACTGTAGCAAGTACGCGTTGGTTTTAACGGTGCAAAACATTTGAAGGATTCTGTTATCAACTGGGGATTGAAATTACGCCACCTGAACGAGTGTGAAATCCTCCCTCCCAAAGAGGGTGTGCAACGTGACCGACGGTTCCAACAAACCTAACCTTCATACGTACCACCATAAATACGATGGTCATGAGGGCCAGGGCACGTTGTGGCAATGCAATGTCTGGTGCCCATTTGAGTGCGCTATCGTTTTTTTTCCATTCGAACGAATTATATAGAATTCGTTCGGGTGGCGCCAACGCGAATGGAGAAGAATGGGGGGGGGGGGGTAGCGATTTCCAACACATGTGACGCCAACTATTCCCACGGTTTGCAGCAGCAAAGGCACAGGTGGAAAGGCCACACACGTACTATTCGTAGAATCTTCTCGCCATGTCGGGTGATTTTTGAAGGAAAATAAGGTTTCATTTCTAGGGCATCTACGGGAAAGATTTAAGAACGACATGGTTATGAATGTGATACTTACCACTAAAGCCATACACATTGAATTAGCGATTATAACGGATTGGAACCGCGTTAACTGCCGCTGAAGAAGACACGAGCGTCGCCGCCGAAGACAGCAACGCCACAAAGGTACGGGACGAAACAGGATGCGTGTGAAGAAGTGGATCAGGCTTCTTCCCTGATGGTATTTAACTTCGGTTTTTAATCTACTCCTCTTAGCAAATCCTTCGCTTCACGTTCACGTACACGTTCTCACACACTTAGTTAAAAGAAGCGATAGTCAACACGAAACTGACGTGACTACCAACCCTGCTTGTATTTCGCAATGCTGCCACTTTCATGCACTTTCACCAGGACCCTGTGATTGCACTTTGGCTGCCACGGCGCGAGAAAAGAAAGCCGAACACTTCTGTTGTCGACGACGGTGCACTGCTGGTTTGGTAGCCTTTACAACTTTAAGACTTTTTGCTGCTTTTCAAAGTAAGCTGCTGGTAGGTTAATTCCAAAGTTGGCCTCAACTTTCTTTGCTTTCTCCAACGGAGGATTCTACTGCCGAGTCGCGGAGGAAAACACACGCCCCGACGAAGGAGGTGGTGAAGATGAAGACTGACAACGTTGACAAAGGGTGATGCTTACGCACACACACATCCAGACACAGGCGCACGCAAAACTCGCACTACTGAACGCACACGACCGCGACGCGTCAGTCTACGATGCAAAGCTCTTTCTCTTATTCTTCTTCTTCCACTACGCGACACAGCACTTTTTTGGTAGCTGCTGCTTTTTTTTTGGCAGCTCCGCAGCAGATGATGATAAAGAGCACACACCACACACACGGCAGACTATTTTTCGACAATGGCGGCAAGCACTCCTCTTTTTGGAAATGTGCTCTGCTTCACACTGCGTTGATTTCCACAGGATTCTTGCGATTCCCGTCGGAAACTGCTCACGAAATCACACACGCCTCCAACTTTGGACCA
The DNA here is from genome assembly GCF_943734705.1 of Anopheles coustani. Taxonomy (NCBI): domain Eukaryota; kingdom Metazoa; phylum Arthropoda; class Insecta; order Diptera; family Culicidae; genus Anopheles; species Anopheles coustani. Next base: position 4,804,959 of record NC_071289.1, read on the forward strand.
CGGGACTCGTAATTCCTGCCTGTGGGTCGTCGGTACACTTTCCCCGCCGTAGGATGGTGAATTGGATATTTTTCCTTCTTTTTTGAACGCCCAAAAAAGAACACGTCGATGATGCGAGAACCACCAATTCAACGTCGCTTTAAGGATGCAGATATTCGGAGCGAAATTCCTTTTTTTAAGATCATACGGACACACGCTTCTCTGCCTTCCACATTAACCATCCACTTGGGCTTTCAAAAGATTACTGAACTTGATGGACTATAAATCGGGATTCGGAAGATTCGAAGATTCGAAGACTTGATTCGACTACTTGATTGACTTTTCAAACCTGAATCCCCCGTCGGTTGCGTTTGCTATCTACACTGTAGTGCTATCGAAGGGTTGGACGTGTTAAATGCAAAGGAAAATTAGCTTGAGGTTGGTTTGAAAGGAATCTTTTCAAACATGTTTCATGTGAAACCATACAGCACTATATGCCCATCTCACTCTCTCTCACCTGAGATACACAATTTCAAACAAAAAAAATGGGTTTCCGTTTGAATAACTGATAATTTGTAATTTTTAGTTGTTCAAAAGTGTTTCGGCATTCAATGAGTTTGAAGATTATCGCAAACTTGTTAACGTTACGTATTTGTGATATTTTACGGTGAAAGAATCACAATTAAATGGCATTTTCAAACCAACGTTACCAAGGAGATGTAGTTTCAGGTTGGTGCGGTTTTCCAGTTTTCCACAATATTGCGTGTTTGGTTTTAAACCGGCTTACAATATTGAGACATAATACGCAATAGTTGGACAGTTAAATCTAATACTGTCGAGTGAAAAATCCCAAAGCCATAAGTTTTCTAGTGCAAAAGGAGATGAATATTTTTTCTATGATACCTCCTGCTTACATCCGCTTTACATCTGCTTGGTTAAAATTGCATGTCATCATATGATGGAACTGGAATTCCATTTAATCGGATAAATCCTCATAATGTTTCTTCTAATAATTTGCTGGGGTGTTTATCAGTAAATCGATATTTCGGAATGCTAAACAAAATTGCCATACCAAATTACGTCATAGATTCATTCTGCTCGCGTAGTTCCGAGTGGAGATAAAAAGTTAGCGCATTCGTCATCGAAAAAAAACTTGTGAATTGATTGCGTAGCAATGTGGCAGCATGAACACGTGCTAGAAAAACATAACCGATGTCAACTACGTGACAGGAAGTAGAACGCAGTCGCTCGACTTCAATTTTGCGTAATAACATTTTTCCTTATGACGTAGCAAGCAGCATGTGATTAGTCATCACGTGGCTAGTGAGGTTTTCCACCAGTTTTTCATCTGAGTCATCAAGCCTGTTTGGTATGAGTATTTCGTACGGATTGCACCAACAGGTGGCAGCCTAAAGTATAACAAAATTTGTATAATCATGGACAACAAATGGTCAAAGTCATCAAGAATATGCATGCACAAGAAAATAACGAACAAATTTATCATCAAAACAAACCACTTTTACGCAAATTTGCTTTTCTGTATTTAATGTTCACGTTTGTTAAAAATAAGAGTAACTAAGTATTCTCAGCGCCGGTTGCTTGCAATAATCGTTCCTCCCGACGTCCGGATGTGGATGAAGCGGATGGAGCTCGTCTATTTGTTGGTTAGAGAACATGCCCTTTTTTGAATTTCATTTAAGTGTCTTCCTAAGTAGCGCAAATACCAAATGCTGCGGGTTGATAGCGCTCTTCCTGTAGCTTGCCAAACGAAAGCTCGATTGATAATTGACAATATTTCAAAAATTCGTTATTACGAATGGAGCAACCGATCATAGTTGGCGCTCCCACGTCGTTCCGAAGCTTCCGGCAAGATGTCCTTTTTTTGTTTTATGTGTTTTGTTGAAGGAATTTTCTTTTTCTTTTTTTGAACTGCTAAAAGACACATTTGCTATGTGATTTCACATTGGGAACATTCGAATTGTAATGCACATGAGATTTCTTATTATATTTACCTTATACCCACGGAATACGGGCACTGAGTTGAGTAAGGTTAACATCGATTAGATCAAAATGCAAATGACTATTTCTTCAGGACAGGAGGCAACTTTTGGAGAGCAGTTCATAGAAACAAATAGTTTGCATGTTTCTATTACACTTTTATACATTTTACTCTTATTTTCACTGCACGATATGTATGTCTTTGATGAGCGTTTGCGTGAGGATCCATTTTGTAGGTTTTACGATGAATTTTGTTTTACGGTGAAAGTATTAAGAATTCGACCCATACAAGGGATGTAAAGTGGATTTCGAAACTCCTTCTAGTTTTACTGGGCTCGAAGAATTTGAACAATGTAACTGTTGTACAATTGAAACCATTTTCAATCATTTCTTGAAAATGAAAGCAAATTTACCGTTGCGTAACACTTCCTATCGAATTGGTAAAACATTTTCCAACTCTACTAGATGGAGCAAAATGTGGAAAAAATCTAATGACCACCGTCGGGCGGTCTGGTTCTACAGCCAAAATTTCTAACAATCTTGCGGGATTTGTTTTATTTAAACTCACCAAAACAGACCGTGAGATAAATGTTTGCCGAAGGGATGTAACTCCATGTAAATGCTAACGCATCAAGAAAAAATGCACGTCCTAACGAATGGTGAGATAAAACTATACTATTTTAGCGATGTTGTTAGCCGAACCGGGTAAAAGGAACCTAGCAATGAAACTATTTGGTTTCAAAGAGCAACATGATTTTCGAAACACTGATACTAACTCTCTACTGTGTTTTTGATTTAAACAATCTACCAAAATGTATCGGGCATCAGCAATTATTCACAAGATATAAATTTGTATGTTCTAGATAACGAACGGCTATTGCATACCGTTCCAAATCCTGCGCCTCAAAACATCCTTGAATACGATTTTAATTTCGAAACGTGAAGTTAGGGTAGTTAATTTAAATGTAAAACTGCAAAATTACTATAAATTTGATGCTGCATACGTCACGGCTAGTGCAATACATTCAACTAAATAAAAAGCCTGAAATTCTATTCCTGATTTGACACGTCCAAGATAAACTGTCTCCGCCCATTCTCATACCAAACCGTTCCATCCAAACACGAATCCAACACTACAAAATCTCTTCCCTTTTTCGCTTCTTCTGCCTTTCTTCGCCATCTTTTGCTCTCCATTTCACTAACAAGTAATTGCCTTAGTCCTTAGTATTCTACCCCACGCACTGCAATGGACTATGTTTAAATTCTCACAGCTCCAGAGGTTTCCCACATCGTACCACATGAAAGGCCAACGTACAGTAATGCACCACATGACGGTGCATTCATTTCTTCGTTTAAAATCGACACCACCTTCGGAAGCCTTGGAACGTCCCTCCCTCCTCTCACTTCCGGAAGAGTTAAGCAAGTTAAGTTCCAACAACTGGGCCAACTGTGAATGCCTTCGGGGTTTCACTCGGAATGGGATTGATTCGATTATCTACGTCTACATACGCTGTATCAGTTTCTAAATGAAAGCCAATACCTATTATGGTGATTCGAAGTATAAGTGCCTGGGAGAGGGTACATATAACGGACATGAGGAGGATGGACAGTGGTAATAGGCACGCAGACGTGCACGGAAGGTAGCTTTTGTAAAGGGGGTTTGTATTTATTTATGGGTTTGGTGGCGTCTGTGTTTGCTTTCTATAAATGTTCTACATTAAAATATAGCATTTTAAACAACATACTTTTAAACGATCACTACTGTAGTGTCACTAGAAACGGTCGTCCCCAACATTTGGGTCGGGAAGGCCCGCCGGTACTTGTACGAACTGCTCGCACAGTTTCTGGGCTCGATTGGAACCCTTGGATTAGTTCGTTTTTAGCATTTTATTTTTCTTTTTTTTAGCAAATTCGACCTAATCTAAATAATTCTGCCCTACCTTACGCACGCTCGCGGATATCTTCTTTTCACCTCCTCCACACATTACACTCCATTCCCTCCCCCGTTGTACATCATTTTACTAAAATTGCTTTCTTATCACCCTTCCCACCCTGCATGCTTCTATCACTCGTGCCTACCTTTCGAATCCACGACAAGCTGGCTAAACATTCCACACCTTCTCACAGTCCGACACGCCGTTTTGCTAATAGTTTTATATAAAAATATTGTTTTATGTTACTTTATCGTTAGACTTTTATACACTTGTTTCATCCGCAGGACAATCTTATGGTGACCAGACGACGAGTGACATTGCCGTCGTTTTCTTCGCACATATGCCTTGCCACTTTTCCCCCCACATTTACCTCAAACGGATCTCCGTATTAGTATTGCTATTACTTGTGTTTAACTATACATCTTCAGTTCAGTCCATCGGTTTGTATTGGGTTTTGTCTCCTGAAAGCCTTTTTATATTTTTGTTGTGTTTTCCTTTGACACGCGCTACTTTTGCTGTTCCTCGAATGAGAATATCTTAACTTTCCGGAGTGGAAGGACATTATCGTATCGGCGAAGGTAGACTGGAGAGGTTCCGAAGAATATAAAATTGGGCAATTAAAAAATGCAGAACCAATCTATGGTAGCTCAAAGTAAAATCTGCACCCATATTCATGCTGAAAGTGGGTATGAGCAGGCGGCCATCCGTCATTATTGAGTGCTTGTAACTGTAACAAAACTCCAGCTCCATACATTTTTAACAAGAAACCAACTGCCAAGTGGAAGATCACTCGGCTAGGAATAGTTTTATTTTCCAACCTATAAACCCTTTGTGACACAAACATGAAAAACCCTCCAAACAAATCGGAACCTTTCCTTCTCGAGAAGAACAGATCTTCTTTTGCTGAGCTTTTCTGCACCGTCCCATAAGCTTATTGCAATAAGTATGGCAGATTACTCAATACCTGCCGCCGTTAGCCGCAAACAGTATACACACCCGCGCTACCCCTCTTACGTACCATCTGGGAAGATCGGGCCACCGAATGGCCGAATAAATGCATCATCACCCGCGGGGCTCTCATGTTGGAAGCCGCCCGGTTCGACACGGCTAAACGTTGCCCGACGAAGACGAGGAAGGAGACGAGTGTGACGACGATGCGGACGAGGGGGACGACGGAGAGGAACAAGCCGGTTCCTCCGGCAGAACGGCATTCTTGTCGAGTAGCAGCTGAAGCGATTCCGGCTGGCCACTCATTACATCGGACGAGGACGCTAGACACGATCCTACTACCGCAGCACCAGAGGGAATCGATCCCCGGCCTACGAGAGACTCGTGCCCATCGACTTGGGCGGCCGATGAAAGTTTCCGCACGAGAGCACCCCCGCCGGTCACTCCGATCGGTTCGACCCCACCGCCGCAAGGTTGATAGCCACCGTACTTCAGATCCTTCGAGTTGGTACGCCGATGGCGCAGGATGCTATTCGAATCTTCAATCAACGATTTGATGCCACCCAGGATGCCACCCGAGCCTACTAAAGGACGGTCGCAAGACTGCTCGAGGTTGGACACGTTACTCGCCCCTCCAACGACCGTGGTAGACAAGTTCGCCGGTGCGAGGTTGAGCAGATTCAGATCACGCGAGTTGTTCCGCGAATGGCCCTTGCCGTACTTGGACTCCAGTTCCTCCGTGAGGTCACTGCTGTGCTGATTAAGCTTCATATTGTTCAATTTCGCAGCACCACTCACACCGCCAGCTCCACCAACGACGCTCGCATTGTTTTTCAGCACCACTGCCGCCACATCGTGCGAGAAGGAACTTTTCCGTGAGGAACCTCCGACACCACCCAGTGGTACACCACCCCCTCCGGTGGAGCTGAGGAACTTGTTGGCAATGTCGTTATCCAGCCGGATGATGACGTTGTTCGGTAGGAATGAAAACTCCTGCCCGTACGAATAATTGCGTGTGTGACGCTTCTTTTTCTGTCCCCCAACACCGCTTCCAGCACAGCTACTGCTGTAACCCAGCTTCACATGCTCCGGACCGGTGCCGGAGCCGGGTTTGAGGTGATTCAAAATGTACCGAATGTTACTCGCCCCACCGCCAGACGGAAGTGCTGGATGCTGCTGCTGCTGCTGGTCATTGTTGTGGTGCTGTAGTGCAATCCACCGACCGAGATGGCCACCGGAGGCCGACGATGTTCCACCGTGCTGCCGATGGTGTTGATCATTGTTATAGTCATGGGAGTTGTTGCGCGTGTGGTGGCGCATGAAGCGCTTCAGCTTCCAATCGTGCCCATCGACCTCCCGATTGGTGGCCGAGTTGCTGCGTTGAATTTTGATATCACAGGAATTGCTGCGGTAGTGCTTGCGTGCCGCCGCTGCCGGGGGTGGCAACCGGTAGGGTTGATGTGCGCCACCGTCGTCGTACCTACAAGAGAAAAGCATTTAATATTTTCAACAAAGTTTCTTCTTGATTTTTGTCTTTCATTCGATTGCACTTCGAACAGCCTTCTGGTTCAGATTCGATTCTTTGTATTCACATAAATATTCATTTGCTTGATTTCGAGGCTTTCGAGATACGATCTTGGCACAAATGACGCATGAGTTCACCGAAATGTATACGAGTTTACCTATACTCTAGCTGGATCGTTTTGGAATCGTTTCGCTGATGTCGGCTAGCAATGAGGATGCGTTTGTTGTTCTCTGCCAGCGTGTCGCCAGAAATGCATTCACCGTTGAACGGAATGGCTGCATTATCATCCAGTGCAGCTTTTTCTTCGAACACTACAAGACAAGACGATAAAAGAAGTGACGAAAAGCTTGCTTGACCACCGCGGCCCCGAGGAACATCTACTCACATTTATCTAGACTTATTATTGACCCAACGAGCTCGTTCGTCGAGAGTGGGTTCAACTTGTCCAGATTTTTCCGCCGTCTAACCAACCACCAGTCGATGATGAAGATAATCAAGGCAATGATTTTAATTGACGCACACAAGCCAACGTATCTGGAACAACAGGTAAGGTTGGAAAGGAAGGGTCATTTTATGTAACATCACCCCAATACAGTCCATTTCCCACCCTCTGGCATAAGTTAGCACTTACTTGTAACGGAATTTTTCTATGTCGTAAATCAAGCATCGGCCACCCTTCTCGCCGCACGTTGACTTCCACAGCAAGCAGGACGAATCGATCAGATTGCCGAACACGATCGGGGCCGGGATGTACCCGAACAGCCGGAAGATGACAAACTGCATACCGAGCGCAAAGGAACGTTCCTCCTCCGAGACGGATCTGAGTGAAGCGGGGAATACGGACCGTCATCAGTGCGTCGCTTTTGCGTGAGTAGTGGCAATTTTGCGCCACTACATTGTGATTACATATTTTCCAATACTGTGCACCCATCGTGATTGCAGCAGCAGCAGGAAATATGGAAATGTGAATCAAAATAAATACACGCTTACCTCAGCACAATCATAAGCAGCGGCATTTGCGTCGAGGCCACGACGAACGTCATGAAGAAGAGTAGTATCAGGAACGGGTAGATCGTGCGGCAGGGCGTATTGCAGACACCCGCTGTTGCCACCGGGATTACGGTGACTTCGGCAAAGTTTTCGTGCGCGTTCAGGGCCTGCGCCTGGGCACCTTCGGCTCCCTTGTACACACTGTTGGTGACGTTCGCTTGAACACCTGGTTGGGAACGATAGAGGTAGGAAGATGATTAAGGTCCCGATTGTTGATTTTCTTGTGTCGCACTAAGTGTGTGTCCCATACTCACAAGCACAGTTCGTGTAGTTCGAGCTGGACGAGAAAGCCGTGCACCCGGCATGGCAGGGGCTAAAATAAGTCAACCCATTATTGCCGCAAACCGGCTCGACGTCGTACATGTGACACTCGCAGCCAAAGTTGCAGGCGGCCGTCAGGTTCACCTGGAACGGTTCCACATTATGCACCGATCCGCTGCTGTTGTAGTACGGTATCGTCGTTCCAGCCATCTTGAGATTCTCACAGCCGAGGAAAAACAGCAGCCCATAGCAGGACAGGCAGACAAGGTTCGAAATGAGCACAAACTGGACCGCGCCCTTAGGTTTCAGCTGAAAGCGCTTCAGAATGCAGCCACCGACGAAGATGCCAATGCAGGCGCCCGGCACTGCAATCGAACCGGTAAACACGCTCGCTTGGCTCTTGCCCAAGCTGAACTGCGTCTCGAGGTACTTGGGCAGGAACACGACGAAACCGGACACAATCATCAGCTCCATGCACGCGCCAAGGCAGGTGACAATGTACACCGGGTTCGTCACCAGGCGCCACATCGACTGGGGAATGTCTGCAAACAAATATAAATACCACACAATTCGGAAATAGTTTTGATGGGCTTTGCCAGCATAAAACCTAACACCGTCATCCATTTTATTGCGTCCTTCAAAACGTACCTTTTATGTCCTGTCCATATCCGGTATCCTCGCCGGATTTAGCTTTTTGTGGACCAGTATTGGATTGACCACCGCTTTGTTGTTGCTGTTGCTGCTGCTGTTGTTGTTGGTGCTGACTCGGAAGGCTTCCTGTGTTGTGCTGGGGCGGCTGCTGCTGCTGCTGTTGCGAAAGATTTGGCTGCGAACGTGGTAAACTGCTCGAGTTGTTGGACGTTAATTGCTGCAGTTGAGGTAGCCGCTGTTCGGCAATGCGGATTTTCTTCTTCTCCCGCGTCAGCACCTATGTGGATGATGGGCGAAAAGTACGTCGGTCATAAGCCGGTGAATAATTGGACGGACGGGTGGTCCGCAATAATGCCGATTGGCTGATTGTTCACGCAGCAATACGCCACTCGTGCAATCCAGGATGGAGGGCCTGATTAACTTACCTTCGGGAAGGAGAAAAATGGTATCGCCACTATGATGAGCAGGATGCCGCACACCAGAAAGCCTCCCCACCACATGCCAACCCATCGGCGGTCGTCCGGATCTGCGAAAAGGACAGCAGGGAAGCAAGGGGTAATTTATTATGTTTACCGTAAAGAACAACGACCCGGGGGTGCGCGCCGCGTTGATCGTCAATTTCATTTATTGCGCTCAACCTGTTTGTCGTTCGGTCGCGCTGTCACATTTAGCCTCATTCACAAACGGCACTTACCGATATTGATGTCACTGCCGGAAAAGGAATCCATATGGAAGGACAACAGGTAGGCACCGAGAAGAAAGCCGAGCACTGGACCGAACGCCGCCATACTGTACATTGCACCTGTGGGAAAGATTGACGATGGAATCAAAATCCATTTCCGGTTGTACTAAATGTTGTACTAAAAGATTGATTGCTTACCAATATACATCGACGAACTCTCCTTGCGGACGTGATCGTCAACGTAGGTAGTTCCGAGGGTAAACAGCGGGCTTCCACCACCACCGAGCAGTATTTGTGCGATCACAAACAATATCACAGGCCCGAAGGTGGACGATTTGCTCTTGAGACAGTTGTCTCCCCTGGAGGAACAGCAGGAAACCAAAATTGTTAATTTCGTTTAGGACGAACGATCGATGATTCGAATGAACTATTACCTCAGATTGTGCGACGTCAGTGGTGGGTTCGAGAGGCTGTTCGAAAGCCGACCGAGTCCCATATCCTGCTCGCGCACCGACACCAACCGGCAGATGTTGTCGGACGTTTTATTGTCGATCATGATGCCCGGGTTCGCTTCACCGGTAAAGTGTGGCACCATGAACACGAGCGAACCGATGCCCATGATGACGGCACCTGACAAAAAGGAGGGGGAAAACCCATCGAATAAACCGTGACACACTGTGAGGGCTTTTCTGGTCTTTCATGGACGATTTCTTACCGATTCCGATCCAAACCGGAATGTGCCGTCGGCTACCGAGGTAGCTCACGAAGATGACCGTAATAACGTTGCCAATCTCGTAGCTTGACGCTATCAGCCCGGATAGGCTGGATGGTATCTCGAAGCGTTTCTCTATTGTCGTAATCACCGAGTTTATGTAGCCTGAGCTAAGGGCCTGCTGTAGTGTAACGAGGATGGACAGCAGGAGCACGAACACCTGAGTAAACAGAGAGAAAGGGTTTAGTGAAGGCACAGGTTGCTTGGATGGCCGGTGGATTCGCCTACCTTGATTCGCGCAAACTGCTGGACCGCCGATGGTCGACAGTTGAGGATGCCGCAGTCGCGCATATAGTCGTCGTTGATCAGCAGCACGTTCGGCAGTGGCTTCTCCCGGTCCATCATCACGCTGGCCGACGGTTGCCGACTGTGGCACTTGATGACGGTGTCCGCCGTGGCCGTCGCCGTTCCGCAGGTGGCCGTGGTCGTCGTGGTCGTGGCAGTGTTTACCGACATCGGCAGCGATTCCGACTCGGTGTCCTGGGGGATATCCGCACTGCTATCGTCGGTCTGCGCCTCCGAGTACAGTCCGGTCATGGCATACATTGATTCATTCCGTCTGCAAGCAAAGGTAAAAGTGTCAAACCAAATTGCATCTCCTTCTAAAAGTGGATTTTTGGAAACTAAAATAGCACCCACACACACACACACACCTTGGTATGGCAAAATGCTTGCGAGGAATAAGTTTCTCACCTGTGCCCTTTACGCTGTTGAGTGTCGGCCGTGCTGCTCGAGGTTGTCATTTTCGCGCTTGCCCAAAAATAACCAAACGCCAGCGCTTATCTGTGGCCCGTGCAGCGAAACTGATTGTGCCACCCCGGAAGCGGAAGTGTGCAAACGGAAAGACGACACACTACCGGCGGTCCGGTTTCGGGGCAGGAGGTTTGGGGACGATCAATTTTTTGTGAGACCGTTCGATAGAGCCAGCCAGTGGCGACGGTGACGGTGTCGGTGTTGGTTGTGGTGTCCAGTTAGGTGCTCCGGTACCATGTCTTCTCCGTCGGTGCTATCCTGCCTGGCATGGTTCGCGTTTCCTTCACGCAGCGAATTGTTCAAAGTTGACAACATAAAGAACTACATGTAGTTTATTATTTCCTGTCGAAAAGAGAGCGAGAGAGAGACGAAGAAGAAAATAATTAAAAAACTAAAAAGGGAAAAAAGAAGCAGTTTCTGCTTTCCTCAACATTATAGAAACATCACGGCAAAAGTGTTATAAAGAAAGGAAAACGGACGGGGGCAAGGAAAATGACACTTTTACTAATCGATTTTCCCATCGCAGCACCTGGGGCTTGCACAACACTCACACCCACACGCCATTACAACGGGCTGGTGGTGGCCAGGTGAATTGATTGGAAATAGAAAATGCAAACAGATCCAAATTAAACCACCATCAACAAGGGGCAGGAGGTCGCGCTGGTGCATAATTTACCCCGAGAAAGAGGTGATCGAAAGGAAAAACAGAAGGCAAGAGGATATTATCTCGCTGGGTGGCGCTTTGTGTGCCTGACCTGAAGACTTGACCATGCTTCCAGAGTTCCAGGCAGCTCGGAGAGAATTCACGGTGTCGGTCTCCGAGGAATTTGTTACAATCTAGGTACTGGGTTAAACCATTTCTAGGTTAACGAGAATTTAATATGTACTGTAATCCAACGGTCGGAATTCAATTTACATAAAGTACAGAATTTCAGTAAGTACTCTTGAAAGAAAAAAGCTTGTATCTAACATCGGACCAATCTCGGTTGATTGAAACTTTCTGATTTTTTTTTTCGGTTGATTGAAACTTTTTGATTTATTCAAGTTTTAACATAAAATTTAACTCATTTTAAACACCTTTAACCATCATTTATATCCTCATAGTTATGGCATTTTGTTTGTAAAATTATTAAAACATCATTAAAATGTCATTACAACCCAGGCTGTCCGTTTGATATTCATTCGCGGCCTCCAAATAAAGTGCATAGGTTGAGCGCTTGTCAACCGATGAAAAGTGACTTCCCAAGTGTGCTCGCCCGGTGCTCAATGCACCCACGAAAAACCAATCGATTGCCAAAAAGGTGTTGATGCTAATGAGCACTGGCAACAACTGGGTTGACCTGATTGCAAACCGATGAGCCTGGTGTGCTGGAACGGTGGAGGACGAAGGTCCCTAATCCCCGGCACCTAAAATTGCTCAACCTTTGGCAAACCGAAAAGAACCCTCCCCGGTGGCAAGTTGTGGCTACTGAGTGTCGGTGTTATATCGGCACCGGGATTGTCCCTACACCTTTTGACACCATTTAAATGCCACTCGTAACGTCATCCCACCCCGGCCTCGATGTCATCGTTGTCTGTAATTTTCCACCAACATGCACTCACTACTTCGATGCCGACCATCACCGGATGTGGACCATGTCCAAGCGAATCCACTGGATGGACGAATTGATGAGGGGGGGCTTGATGGTTGCGGTCAGTGCATTGCGAAAATGCCAAACCATTTCCCAGCCCCGGAGATCCCATCACCGACGGCTAGCATCCGGTGAGGTTTTTCGCGCCATAGGGGAGTATTGGGAGAGTGGGGCAAGGGTGGTGGAAAGCATGTCTGGCCAATGCCAACGAGATGGACTTCTGGCTGATTCTATCGTGATGCAGTTGTCGTTACCCGACGATGGCGGATTGGTGGCAGGTGTGGGAACAAAGTTTCGCAATTAATTATCGTTCCGACACACTTCGTCATATCGTAACGAGTGTCATTTTTTATCTGACAGTGCCAAATCGGTTCCATGATTAATTGGTGGGAGGGGGTGGGGGCTTATGAAAAGTTTACCGGCGGCATGGAAATGGACCCCGAGGCTGGTTGCGTGTAAAGAACGTTTGCTAACAAGCGTCTGGGCTTTTAGACCAGTGCATAAAAAGGTAAATGATGTATTTAAAAATCTAACACGATATTCTAGCACGATATTCTATCTTTGATAAACGAATCGACACATTTCGATTACTAAAATTTTAGTTTAATTGAAGAGTTTAATAATTTCATCGAATCGCTTCCAAACCCTTCATTGCTTCCAGGAAAATTTGTACTAAAACATAAGTTTGAAATGGGAAAATCATTGCGGTCTTTCATTTGATTTAAACCATCTATCAATCTACATCCTAATGAGTTTCAAGGCAACGGTAAAGACGTCATTTTCCAACCGGCAAAACACCGACAGCTCGTACGTGCCAACCCCGCAACAAAAGTTCTCCGGTGAAGGGGGCATGTTAATGAATCTCTTGAGTGAAAAACACAACAAACCACCCAGCAGAAACATGCACAACCCTCACAAACTCCTTGGAGTACCATCAGTATCAGCTTCCATTCTCCCGCGGGGGAAAGGATGATGTGGATGTGTGTGTGCGCGAAAACATTGGCCGCCTTCACCACTGAGGCAAAGTTCAGGGCGCGAGTTCAGAGGATGAGCTCTGTTTGCTCGTTGACGACCGTCGTTCTTCAGCCTCTCTCCTCCCTCCTGGGGACTCGCGGAGGTCAACGACCTGGGGGCGAGCCTAACACTTTTCCGGGCTCGGGAAAATGAACCAATATCCGCCCGAGACACACGCCGAACTGGTGACGACGACGATGACGATGCCTGATGATGATTCTTTTCGATTTCAATTTCGTTTCGGTTGCAGAGTGTGTTGAGCTTCATACCAAATGGTATCCAATTTTCCCCCTTTTGATTTTTTATTTACCAATGCTTTCGTTTTTCACACCCCCCAGAGAAGGGTCATTCCCACTCGGACTCATGCGGTTGTTCGTCCGGTTTAATCTTTTTCCTTTTCCGTAGGAAGCCTCCCAAAAACGACCGAAATAAAACGAGGAATATATTCTCAATGCACTCTTTGTGTCCTCGGAGGAAATGTTTTGAAAAACTTCCCGACTCTGGCTATATGCCGTCTCGTCGACTTTTTTATTTCCATTATTTTATTTGCTTCGTCCAATGCGCTTACTGGCACCGCTCTCCGGTGGAAAATGTATTCGCTACAAACTACTGCATCGAAAGAGAATTATTTTCCAACGACCGGAAGGACCTCATCATTCGTGTCCCGTCTTTCGAATGATGCACCGTCGTAAAGTCGCTTCTACGATCCGGCGGGGCATAAAAGCTTTCGAAAGAGCCAGACGACGCTACCCTTCCACGCTGCGACGAGTGTGGGTTTTTGTTGGTTTGGCAAATGTTGATTTTACGATACGATAGTCCATCGGCTTTATGCGACACACAACCTACAGCTGCTACTACTCGATTACTATCCCTGTAAATATCTCCCGGTACAAGCGTCGTGTTCCGGGAAAACAGACTGCACGAAAACACAAAACCAAACCAAATTAACTTCGAATGCAAACACACACACACACCATTTTCTCAGAGCTTTCCACCGGAGTTTTCGATATTGGGGGCAGCACAGCAGAGCCGGTGTACACATTGACGCGAGAAATGATTTGACGAAAAGCGTGTCCTATCGCGCCCATCTCTCTCGGACGGGGGGAAGCGCCCGGCCGTAAAACGTGGCGTTGTTGGGCAAGTTAATTAAAATACCTCATGTTCACGAATTTGTTTTTCCTCAACCAGCTCAACCAGGCCGGAAAAGGAGTTTGTTTAGAGGGAATCAATTGTGAAGCTTTCGTCAGAGAAACCTCTGCCGTGCGCTGTCGTGGAAAACGCTAAACATGAGCATCACTTGCTCAGGAAAGATATTGTATTTGCATCACATAAACTTATAAGTATAAGTATCTTGACAGGTGCAGTGAGTCCAGGATAAAGTGTAAATTAAATCAGTATAATTGATACATGTTTTTACCGCATTTTCATACAATGTTCTGATCAACAAATCAGAAAATGCCTTTACTTTTTATTTCCCACGAAAGAAAAGATAAGCCATAAACAACCGATGAAAGAAAGAGCAAATTAAAAAAAGGAATGATTAATGAACAGCTTCATTAATTTTATCTATGTCACCTATGAAAAATAGATCTAAATCTAAATCGTTCGTTACAATCACGACAACCATCAAAATGAACGAATGTTGAGATATTTGCCATCATCACGGATCGCGTGCTGGTAGCAGCAAATAGAAATAAACAAAAAAAAACTATCTCCTGAGGGCAAACAATAAAGTAAAGGAAAGTTATTTACTCTACGGGTAGGGTCGTATGCGCCAATTCGCACCTCGCTGTGTTTGTTGTCCCACTGCACCGGTGAACTATTTATTTCTCTTCATTTTGTTTTATGCCACGGGAAGCATAACCTGCTACTTCCGACCTACCCTAAATAACAGTTCACATACACACACACACATCAGAAGGACGGTCCTTGGATGTTCGCATACTTGGGATGCTAACTGTATTGTTCTTAGCAGCAAGAAGTCTCGTGGGGAGAAAAATTATCATCACTTTCGAAAAGCGTTTCCCGGCTCGGGAGAAAGAAACACTGAAAGCCGACCGGCGATCTTTTCGCCAGTTTTATCGTACCCTGACCTGGATGTGTTACGGGTTTTCCCTTTGCTTTTCCGGAGTTTTTTTTTCTGCAGTGCAATTGCTGCTCAAACAGGAAGAGAAGGGCAAAATATGCAAAATTGTAAATGATTCTAAAACAACTTTAAATACTGGGGCAATATTTTCTGTAACATCCAGCCTCAATAAGATACGTTTTCGAATGTTTCTTTGCTTTTTGTATTTTTAAATAAAAAAAAGAAACAAAATCTGGAATTGCTCTAAGAACTTCTAATGGAACATTATTGCTTATAAAGAACATTGGAATAAACACAATAAAATGGAATTTCCCTCAACAAACGCAAAAACACATCGCTTGGGTATGTTCGCACAATACACCATATCACGACGGACAAAGCGATGAACGAGATCAAATAAATCGATCACAACCAATTACTTCGTTCAGCAAAACACAATCGCGAAGACAAGCTCACAACATTTCCCACCCCATGGATGCTTTTGATCGGACCAATAAGAGAAAAAAACGGTGGGGAAAATCAAGAACCTCAAACATTTCACCCATCGCGACCAAGAGATTGAGCAGGGCACGCTTTTTTTTACTCCGGACCAAATCCCCGGTACATCTGTTCTGGACAGCAGCCTTTCCACGCATCGGAGGAGCATCGGGCGGCGGGGATTAATCACGGGCGCGGGTTGCGGGAATTGTTGTTTATGGGAAAACGATGGGAAAATTGCGCAGTTCGCGTAAAAGGATGGTTTGTTTTAAAACCTGCCGCTCATTTATTTCCGATCCGATCGATGCTCTCTCGGTGTGGCTGAAAATGCGTTTTGGGTTTTTGTTTGAAATTTTGTGTTTATTTGTTCAGCATACAATATTCCATCCATTTGGCTTTTCGAGCTCCTTGGTTAATGAAGCGAATCTGATGAGGGAAGTCTATCTAAGAATTGAAGATCCATGTACAAACGGGAGTAGAAAATGAGTCACCATTAAAGATGTACATTTCTGTTTAAATTTATCTATTTCCTTTCATACCTCCATTATGTTTGAAACTTTCATATTTTGATATTCCAAAAATCTTAAAACATTCAGTTTAATACACTTTTTACTGACTAAAAGCTTGACCTACTCTACAATGAGCAACTCCCAAAGGGTGGTAACTACGGTCATTATTTATGCATTCGGTAACGAACGGTGTGAAACTGCAATCGATTCACGTGCGGCGCCGTTCATCCAGTTTATTATTCTTCCCCGTTCGCCATTTAATCGGACACCCTTATTTGCGGCCATTGACCCGAAAGTTAAGGGGTGTAGGTAATTTGTGTCGATTGCGAAAACGATTGCAAATTTGTTCAACACTTTGTGTCCTTCGACTTTATCTTTCAATCGATAATGACATTTTTATTCCTTCCAGTACTCCCCGAATTATTTTCCGTGATTGATTGACTGCTTTCGGTGAAGAATTGTATAAAAGTACATGCAGTTTCATGTCAACCTCCATTGACATCAATTCCATTCCACTTAAGCCATGATTGGAACGGGCTGCTTGGGTATTTTCCATTTAGTAGAGTACACACTTTCTTCCGCTGACTTTCATCTCCGTGCAAGTCCTGACCTTCATCAACCGCAACAAACTGACCATCCCTCAACGAACGCGGACATCGGGGGTAATTGTCGCCGGAACCAGTGACAACCGGAAGATGCCGGTTCCCTGACCAGCGACAACACACGAAGGTGGGAAACTGAACCGTCACGCTCGACTTGTCGGTCCATTCCACCCAGGAGGAGCGAGATATCCCAGAACTTGGGTGGAGAAATAAAAATTAATTGACCATTCACGACCCATCGCTGGACCTGAATTGCCCACCCCCCAGGGGGGGAAGGTTGTGTGCGGATTGCGTTACGACGTTGCACTGCACACAACACCACTCTGTGACGCACCGGCCTTTAGCAGTCCACCGGGACATTACCGCACTCTGGGTGCATGCGACCGTTTAAGTAACGGTAGTTAATTAAATTTGCATAGCAACGGAAATGGAATAAACAGATGGTCCGTGATTGCGCGCGGATGGTAAGAGCCAGGGCCAGGGTAGGGAAAAGAAAATCCATCATTCAAACACACAGCATCCCGAACCAAACATTCCCATGAGTGTCGTGCACGAACTTTTCTGCAAACATTTCCTTTCCGAAACGGAACCGAAAGGCATCCGTGGTGGTGATGGTGGCCTGCACGGACGTTGCGGAGAACGGCTTATCCACACACACACGGGCCAGCCCTCAGCCCGGAGGCCATTCCACCACTGCAGCAGCCAGCGCCAGGGTGCAGTAATTGGAGCAAAAATAATGCGGAAACACTGTGAGGCGAAATAACGATCGCGCCACCAGTCACGAGAACGAATCAACGAACCAACGACTCGAAGACGGAAAAGGCGAACCGATGGGGGGGGGGGGGGATGAGAAAAGGGTTTGGGCAGATGCCCTTGAAACAGTATTACTCCATAAGACACCAAGTGGTGAGCGAGAAAGGTCAATTTTACATGACATTTGCCTCGGGAACGGGCAACCAGGACCAGACAAAGTCTCAGCACTTGAGACTTGGAGGGCGGGGGTTCACGAGTGCGCTCTACAAAAACCCGCGGCCAGAATTTCCCAGGAAGGAAGAGGAAGAAAAGGAAAAAAAGGGAAATCGAATCAATCTTACTTCACTTTTTCACCTTCCATACCGCTTCCAATCAATCACTTCCTGCCAGTCGAACTTGAACTCTCTTCTGTGGCTTCGGTGACACTAAAAAAGAACTCGATCGATCCGGAGAGTGACAGAAAAGGAACGGGAAAAAAAGGAAAAGCCCCCACCCAACCCGAGGAAATCATGTACTGGTGTGCCATTTTTCCCGACGAGACCCGATATTGATTGAATGCGGTAGTATATGCACTTTTCTTCGGGCGTTGCTGCGAGGCGAAAAAAGCGGTGATTTCCACTGCCGTAGACCGATGAAGCCCCTACTGAAACTCATTGTGTGTGTGTGTGAGTCTATGGCACACTCTCTGCAACACACGTGGAGCACATGGAAGGGAGTTTCCGGACGGATGAGTTGCGTTTTGGGACTTCAGGCTTACCGGCCGCAGCCACGTTCAGGCTTGGCGTTGCATCGGACGATTGATGCATTTTTAATGCCGCACAGGAAAGTAGTTCAACCGGGCGCCGCAGCTGTGCAGTTAGGTGCAATGGTTCCTGTTTACTGTTACCTCATTCCATTACCAGTGCTAGGAGTAGGAAGATGATGATCGAGATCAAGTAGCAAAGCGGTGCTAGTACCACAATCGGGGTGCCTTAGTTCTTGGACTCAGTCGAAGTCCGATGTCGTTCTCATGGGAGTACTCTATTCGAATGTGTTTGGTAGAAAAAGAACTCTGCGAAATTGAAGCCTTCAAGGCGGTCAGATGTATTTCTAATGAAGGTGTGGGTTGTTCCAAATTGTCTGTTAGTTCACGTTTGTTTTCCTCCAAACTCCCAATCTGGCACACTGTTACAGAAGATGAGACATGCTTCCAAGAATTTGCTCCGAATCAAATAGAGGTTCTTTTCTTGGAAAGAAGATTAATTTGCAACTTTGTAAATTGTAACTTACTACCAATTCTTCCATATTCCAAGAAATTAATGATAACAATACTAAGATAAATGCGTAACATACAGCATAAATCTGACAGCCGAAAACCGAATTGGCATCGAGAAGCAATAATAACTTCATAAGCTGTCATATTTCAAGCGATCCCCCAAAGAGAGCATACCTTTCGTACAACCAGCACATGGCAACAGTTTATGCGAAATTGCGTGAATAACACCCCGAAGCGAAGCGAAAAAGGCGAATCCTTTCGATAACTTTTCTTGGAACGGACCGACAAAACCGGGCAAGCATCTCGTCCACCTTCAGCAAGAAAACGTAACCGTCGTCCACCGATTTCCAATTATTGAGCGCGACATGATGTCTGAGGCGTTGCATGCCAAAAATAAAATCGAACATTCCTGGCTTCTCCTGCTGTGAGAGGTGGAGTCCTCGTCCTTTCATTTACACCTTCTTCCCTCCCCCGGGCGAGAGATTAGGAATGGATTCTTTTTCTCGCTTCAATAACATTTACCTCTTGGTAGTTAAATTATCTTTTTAAGCAAATATTCCTCCTTTTGGCCGTTTGGGGAAACGTCCGAAAGAAAATGTGGTAGAAAACCCTTTCCACTGGCAGGCCATAATTCACTCCCGCCGCCGGTTGTGAGAAATGACACAGGTCCTTTTTTTTGCTGCCTTCTTGCTTGCGGGCAAGGATTTGAGACGCAGGATTTAATCCTAATGCAGGTTGCGGTGGAATTAAGGCCCACGAAAACGGAAAGCACTCCCCGGGGGGCTCGTATTAATTAAAACTTTTAATCGTTACACCACTTCATTACGGATAACACCAACCGGAGAGGTTTAAGGACCCGCGTGGCAGTGCGGGTTTTGTTAATATTTTATTTTATTACAACCGACTGCCGGGGGAATATTTTTTTCACGCTCGATTTGGTACAGTTTAATGATGAATTATTTTTAAAATTAAAGAAATTCGTTTAGATTGAATGTGTTTCAATCGTCGACTCAAATAAAAAGGTTCTCACGTTTGTTTCCGACTGCCATGACGCCAAACGGCCCATCGCAACCAGTTGCATTCCCGAGTCGAGTGCATCGACATCGACCTAACGTCGTCGTGTGCGCGAGAGTGTGGTGCTGCATTCATTATCATCACTCACAAGACGCTTTTGTTTACATCTGGCAGAGAGAGAGGGAAGGAAGGAATTGAAGTAGAAGAAGAACATGGCCCCCGGGCCGTCGGGGCGGACAAACGTCTTTCCAGGCTCCGGCAAAAACACATGCAACAGCGAGTAATGCACACGAATGCACACGAACACTCCACACATTAACCACGTCATCGGGTGCGCGAGTACAAAGAAAAGAAAATCGGCTAGGCTGGGCCGGAGGGTGGCAAAGACTGACGGTTTTTCTGATTAACATATACGTCGCGGTCGTCGTCGTCGTCGTCGACGCCGGGAGGTTTGGCCCAAGGCTAATCAGATTACGAACGGAAAGGCGCGAGGCGGCCCGAGAGGACAAAGCACTTTGTGCATTGATTCGAAAGCGTTTCGCGGGGTCTGGGAAGTGGGCAATTAAAGAACTCCGGAAAAGGTCATCAATGCAGAGGGACCCCGTGCGTGCGTTAGAAGAATGGAGAGTTGTTAGACGGATTGATTGGAAGCTTGAGAGCGTTCAAAGACATCTGGTTATGCTGTTACGATGCAGCGGAAATCCAATTCTTTATCGTCTGGCAAATACGACATAAACGAGCGGAATAGAAGCACACCCGATGCTTCTTTTAACACATCGCTGTAACTAGCAATAAATTAGCTTTAACTTTTTTCTCTTTGCAAAGTCGCTTTGTCACACCATTTTTGGCAACCAGATCGACTGCACCGATCAATTTCGACATGGGGTTGAAAAATATAATTTCTTAATTTTCGCTCCACCGTGAGCGTTAATTAAATGACGCCGGGTCGTGACGCCGGGCTTCGAGCCGTGTGCAAACGGTTAAGATTTCCCTTCCACACCAAGGTAATTGGCAGCCGAACTCCGCCCGAAAGGTGTAGCAACATAAATAGATAAATCTCAAATGGCATCGTGGCATGCACATCATCATTATTTAAAGTTGGCAGTGTGTTGTTGCACAAGTGGGTCTCAAGTAGATTTGGCATTTTTACACCACACAAATCGCATGCAACTGAAGAAAAAAGACACACCGACTTCATGAAGTGTGACCGGTTGATGAAAGCCGGTGCAAAAATAAAACAAGACGAGCGCAAAAGTGCGTAGTGCAAACGATTCTAAGATGATCTGCACGCCATCATCATCCGGACGACGATATGGGTGTCACGTTTTTTTATTTATTTATTTGTTTTTTAGCAAAACTCATCAAAAAGTGGAACATTCAAGCACCGTTTTCCTCCTCTTCCCTCCCAATCTTCTTGTCGTTATTGTGTATTTTACCAAAAACTTCAGGAAACCACCCCATGGGAAACAGGTGGAGGCATTCTTGGGGAGGATTTATGACCGCACTTTGGTTGCACTCTTTCGTTTTTTTCTGCTTTTCTTAACATTCCCTAATGCTTCTTCGCAGCCTGTCACAACCAAATGGGGGCTGCTTCGTGGTGGTGTGGCCAATGCGGAAAGCAACGAGATTTGATAAGTGTGTCATTTACATTCTTCATCGCCAGGACATAAAACAAAACTGAAGCTCTTTAAAGAAAAGTGAGGTATAAAATTAGCGCCATGAAGCGACTTTAAACTGTTGGAGAAAATAAAACACACAAAAGTGATACAACAGTTGGAAAAGTTTTTCAGTAAAATCATTTTGTGGATGAAACAGTCAAAAAGGTGAGCTGTATTTACAATTAAAACTTATCATCATGCTCATGTCGAGCTGAACCGGGTTCTTTATAAAACAATTCTTTACACACTGAGCAAACCATTTGTCAACAGTTCACCATCAGATAAAGGAAATCATACGGATCTCGCTAGTAACTGTGACTCACTTCGCTGCGGTTACTTGTGCATTGCGTTTGCACTTATCGCCGGGACGGCGTCACACGATGGCCACAAAACCGGCGAGGAAAAACATAAACCAGAGGGCCTATGGCGTGCTGCGGAAAACCTACCGGCGGCGCCAAACCACGGTACCCAACCGCCTGGTTCATTGTAACACCGAACGTCGTAACCTTCCGAATTGCATGATGACTCACCCGGAAAGGAAAAGGTTTACGCTCCCGGTACGACATGGAAGAAAATAAATGTAGGCTAATAGCACAAAATAGCAAAATTAAAAAGGCTCCACTTAGGGCAGGGAAAATATTATCAAAAACATGCAAAGTATTTAACTTCGTTGGGGGGAAAAACTGTGAAACCACCTGTGAAATCTTTTCTCCAGGCGTTTCGTTGCCGCTTCGCTTTGCCACAACCTTGCCAACAGGGAATTTAATTTGTCCGCCATGATTAGCATGATCTACATTCCACCAACCTTCCCCATGCACCCAATAATTGGTTTGAGCGCCAATTTACTTGTGAACCGTGTCGTGATTCCTTCTCGTGTGTGTTTGCGAACCTAACGGAAGCAGCATGGCGGGCGCGCACCGGCGATCACGATAATTTCGGTGAGGACCCCGCTTCTTTCGTCAGTTACCTCGGCATCCAAGGTTGTAGAACCGGGAAACCTGTTCAACCATCTCCCCCTTCTTTCGCGGACCAAACAACACGAAACTCACGATGCGAAGGTGTGATTTTGTTCGCTCGTCACCTATTCCAATTGAAAGACGACGAAGAATCCGAATGGAGGAGATTGGGAATTGGGTTCTCCAACGCATTTATGGCGCTGCCCCTTGAGACTTGAGACGAACCATGGGCACGATGTGTTGGTGTTGATTGAGCCGCTGGGTGTGGGTGGTTTTCTTAAGGAAAGTGACACCACCAAGTTCAAGCACTTACCTGTGCTTCGAGGTTTCGAAAGGCCGCTCAAGGTTGAAAAGCTGTCGTTCCCGCTGTCGGTGTTCCGTCGCTATTTCTGCAATTAGACATTGAAAAGATAGACAAACTTTAGAGTTGAGTTCCCATTACAAGAGTGACAAAAAAAAGGCATCTAATTTCCAAACAGCGGTACATTAGACCGATTCCAAGTCAAGCTTTCATAAGCTTGAAGAGTTATTTGATGGGGACACACATTTTCATTTTTATCTCGCGTGGAGAGAGAAAAATCTGCTACACATAGTTTTAACGACCCAACGGAAGCCACCATTCCACGGCACAAGAAAACAATTGTTTCAACGTAAGTGTCTCAATGGAAAAAAAAATCC
The DNA here is from genome assembly GCF_943734705.1 of Anopheles coustani. NCBI lineage: Eukaryota > Metazoa > Arthropoda > Insecta > Diptera > Culicidae > Anopheles > Anopheles coustani. The sequence goes on from NC_071289.1 coordinate 4,828,145, forward strand.
CCACGTTCCGCTTACCCCATTTTTATCGACGGGCGGTGCTTTGCTTTTGATGACTTTTTATTGTCTGGAAACTTTCCGCAAAAAGGAAAACAACACCTTACCGCGAGTGAGTAATGACACATTTCTGTGCGTGTCGTGAGAAATGGGTCTTTGCGAGAGGTTTTCAAGATGCTGTTGAACCACGTCAAATTAGAGATGAAATTTATCTGATTAAAATGAAGTAGAAATTTATCTTACGGTGTAAACATACAAAATATGATTTGCTATTACTTAAAGTACTTGCTCTATAATTATTTCAACAACTACTAGCCTTGAAACCCCAATTCGATGTTGGAAACATGGACATGGAACCGACGATGAAAAATCAACCATGGCGAAGACTAATGTGCGTCTTTGAATAATAAATGGATTCATTCCGAATCGACGATAAGAACACCTCGTTTAAGGTCCTTTGCGTTCCCATGCGAGACTTTGAAAGAAAGTGAAACAATTGAATGCACCGGAGTGCATCGATTTTTGTACACCTGATCAAAGGGAGCACACCTTTGGGTTCCCAAGCAGTAGGGTAGGTCCTTTATTTTTCCCTCAGTAAACCGCCACCAAGTGACCTTGGCCCATGGTAAAACGGTGATTGGACATTCCAAACTACCGTCATTCTGTGGCGCTTTCGACCGAGCTTCGAAACGAGGACAGAGCGATGATCGACACGATAATTCCAAATCGAATCGTTCCCAATTTCCCCAATTCGCCAAATGTGAAATGACACTTGGACAGCGAGGGAGAAAGTACGCGACTATATTGTAATGGGCACCCCGTCACAGCGTTTCCATATCCCGGAGGGAGGAAATAAATTCCAATTTGTACAATGTGACTAACTGACGGCTGGTTGTTTGCCCAATTTGGATGTTCGAAAGTCGACGAAGTTGCAATATGCAATCAGGAGGTTTGCAGTAAAGAGAGAGATATTTTTTATATTATTCCAAAAATATTTCACTAACTCTACTTTGTTTTCATCATAAGAATTAGCACCGAGGACGAGGTTCCGTGATCGAGCAACTCATTTGTGGAGCACACACTTTGTGGAGCATAACCTACATCAATTAAACATACGTACATTATGATTTAATGGGCAACCCGGTGGATCGTGATAAGTATCCAAGCCATTTGTTACAACCGCAACGAGGAGCCAACCGACACAATAGCTGACACTCAGCCAGTCCCTCGCAAGGTAAACTGTGTTACATTCAAGCTAACAAGCTTAACGAACGGCACTCCACTTGTCCTACAACATATGGTACTGCGACGAGAAACAACACTGGCCAGGGGTGCTTATGTATGTATATCAACAGTATGTCCACGACTGCTCTTCCGAATATCAGCTGTTCGGTGGTGACAACTCGATCCATAGTGCACCCCCACCCCCGGGAGATTCATTACATATTCATGAATCGTCTGTTAGTGTTTCGAAGAAGAAAAAAACCAGAAGCGTGCCAATACAGAATGACTTTGGCGCATCACGTCCTTCAATATTCAAATGTAATGTCTACCGAAACGTTCTCGATAAAGCCCGGCGTGCTACCGTTTATGAAGTTCTACGCAGGGTCATTACTTTGGTCCGTGTAGAGGAGTAGCCCGAATGAAGAGTGATGATATGGGGCCAACCATTTGCGTTTTCCGAAACATCAGTTCCGATTATGGCCGATGTGTGTTTGTGTGTTGTGTTTTACGTGCTGCTGATGCCGTTTGCCCGCCGTTGATTGACAAGGAAGTGGGGTTCAGTACTACGCATAAAGCGTTGCGGTGGATTGATAACAGTAATGTTGTTCGAGGAAGTGTATATGTTTTTTTGTTGTTGTGAGAAGAAATGGTTCCGAGAAATAAAACCGCGTATCAATATAAAGCGTTTGTTTAATGAGCTCTCGTTGTTCTAGCAGGCATGTGGTGATCGAATGTTCTGACATGTACGTCAGAACTCACCTACATTATCTCAAAAACCAATGTCTGGTAGAGATCAAGTACCAAAATTGTTCTACTGTTTCTAGACAAACCTGTGTACTTGTCTTGTCGCTTACAAATCATGAGTTGGTGGTACAAATTATCCAACCAAATAATTTGTACGACTAATACCAAAAAACATTTATCTGATTTCACCCGGAAAACCTCTGCAGTAGAAACTCTGCGCATAACTAAATATTTACCAATCAACATCAGGTGCGAAAAGTTTTCCACAGTCGTTTAACTGCATACACCGCTCGATGTATTACATTTCTCAAGTATGGTGAGGTAATCCACGGTGATCTCTTGGCAATCGCAAGTGTAGAAGCTTATCAATCAGCCTCAGCGGCTTTTAGGTAATCCGCAATCACGATCGCAATGTGCGCATCATAATTGTCCATACGCACCAGAGCAGCTCAACCTCACGCCGACACCGTGTATTGAGGCCGCCCCCCAAAAATACCGAAGGCAGACGGCTTTTTTTTCAACAACCTGAAGGAGGTGGAGGAGGTTCACGTAACGACGACGATGGCCCCTCAAGTCCACCGTGGTCCACACCAGGCACCATGTGCGTGATATTCGCGTGAAACTGGTTGACTTTTTCCGACGTCTGTTGGTTTCCTTTTTCAAGCTCGCACCGAATGGAATGAAAATAGACACAAGACGTACGACGTTTGTCAATCAATCAATTTACTGTCATTTGGACGCAAAAAAGAGCACGACCCCCAGAAACGTGTAGGTCCACGACGAGATATTAATGTTTCGGGAAAAACGGGGGAAAAACCTGTGAGAAAATATTAACCATCTGCTATAGAGAATGTGTTGCCTAAAAGGCAAACATATCTCTCCATTGGAATCCAAGATGGTGTCGTATATTTTAAATGGAAACGTGAACCTTCGACTATTTATAAAATCATTATCGACAGCGGAGGCGCGCAAGATTCGATTGGCATTCATGGAGAAGAAAGAGGGAAGCAGACGCCAACCACTTAGCATCGTTAACTTCGACAAATGCACTCTGGGCACACCAGTGTGGCTATTTTCAGTCGTCCTTCGGAAGTCCTTTCCCCATGGGCGCTCTGACGATGAGGGTACGATGGCTTGTATCCCCCACAGCGGGGTTGTGCTCGGCCGGGTCAAAAGCGTCATAAAATGGCGCATTCTCGACCACCTTCACCACCACTAGGACATCCCGGGAACATGACGCCGTCGCGTGGAAAACTACTCGAACGCCGGCAAATGTGAAAACAAAACCACCGGCTCTCTCGGCACGGGTTGGTAAACAAAGAGGACAAGTTGTGCAAACAAGTAGCGACCCACCACCATAACAAAACAGACCGGACCAACCCCGGGGCAGGACGATCGGAAGAAAGGGAACAGAAGAAAGGTGTGTCTCGATTGGGGCAAACAAATATTGACTCACTCTATCTGGCGAATGCTAAAACCCGCGAGAGATAATTTACGTACGTGGGGAGATATGTAATTTTTCATGCATTTTCCACCCAAGAAAACATTGCGATGTAGGGCGGCCGCAGCACAATGTGTGTCGCATTTGTCGCCCCCCAGCTTCGGGATGGGGCCCTCCTTGACCCAGTTCCCAGTTGGAAGTAACTATCGGAGCCACTTGGGACACGTTAAGATGGATCCTTGCGTTTGCTCGACCTCTATTCGCCGGCGATTACGGGCGAACACCAGATGTGGCAACGATGTACTGGCAATTAGTTTTAATTAAAGCTTGTGCCCGGCAAGCATGTAATGCCCTCACCCTTGGGTTTCCTCACCACGTTTTGTCCCACGCTTGGAAAGCCGAGCGCACGCTGCCTCTTAGGCTCTCCGACATGTTCTGGATTAATGTGACCTATTGCAGCAGCAAGCATTGTGCCATCGGATGTAGGGTTGGTTCTCTAACTAAACTCTAAACGTCAAGTTTCGGGTTAACTCGAGTCAACCGTAAAACGTCTTGAAGTGAACAAACATCCGAAGTTGAAGTGATGTAACGAGCGAAAATTAGATCACATTTCAACGACCGGATAAATAAACTCTCTGTAACAAGTACCATGAAGTGTTCCACGTGCAAACACCAGAAAAAAAGCACTCGGTACACCTTTTTTAAACTCCCTGCCAATCATCCGTTTTATTTGTGTGCCATTTTATTTCGCGAGCGGCACAAGACAAATTGAATCACGTGCATCAATTAATTGGAACGCACTGGAACCAGAGGCCAGGGGTTTGCAATTAACTATTACGGTTTTACGACAAGAGGCCCTCCTCTTTTTCTCTCTTTTTTTGAACGTTTGTAGCCTCGCGAAGGCTCACGTAACCCGACGGTACTACGGATGCGCATCGATAGCTTTGGCAAACGGCGAACAAATAAACGATACTTTGAAGCAGAAGCGTTTTGAACCATCGAATGAAAAACAGGCGACCCATTCCTCCTCCCGCCAATGCCAAGGTAGGCCGCCAGTTAGATAACGAGCGAAGAAGTAAGGTTTACATAGGCGGAACTAGGGTTTCCTTTCCGGCAAAGTTAGCAAAATTGATTGGCTTCGGGGCGGTGAAATTGGAGTAAACACAGATGATTTATATTTTGCCGACATTCACGGTCACAAGAACATCAGCTGATGGATTCAAAGATGATACTTTTAAAGGTTGCATTCCAAAATTATCAAACCCACTCCAACGCTATTTCATACACCTCTTCAAGCTGTCACCGACCAGATCGTTGGATTATCCAAAACCTCCAACGGTATCGGTTTGACTTCTTAGAGAATAGATCGTCACGAATGAAGAAAATAGAGGTTAGTGCTGTGAAAGGAAAACCCCCTCCCGAGTAACCTAACCTCGATTCAAATGCTTTCCCAACTCCTTCATTACTCTGGGATATATTTATCGGTTAGTTTATTTTCGAATGGAAAATTGAGCTATTTCCGATACTGGACGTTCACCACGATCAAGCCTGCGGGCAAATGAAAGACCGATCGGTAGAATCTCTGGCAATTGCTACATTGTTGGCTTCCCTAGTCGGAATCCAAGTCGTGACGGTCGTGCGCACGAATAACTATAAACGGGTCTAAAGGTGATCAATCTCCGATCGCCCGTTGGAACTTCTGCACGTTGGAGAAGATATATCAAGAGAACTTGAAATCATTTATTAGGATCTTTTGGGTACTTTTGATACCTAGCGTGTAAAGCGTGTGATACGAGGTGAAAGTAGCGTCCTTATCTTTAAGAGTCGTAACACCATTTCCTAAGCCGTACGACGCAATCAAACATCCTGTTCGAGTGAGCTTGTCTATCATCGTCGACACTTACAAAGGCAGGGGGAGGCAGTAGTTACCCAAAAAAATCCGGAACTCGTACAACGCCCGGAGTGGCACATGCCAAGCGGCCATGTGGAGCTTGGATTTCAAATGGGAGACTCGTGATGATTTCGTCATTCGAGAAAGCAATCGTGCGGGACACACAGCCGCGCACCGGGACTGTCGGTTTGCGACTTAAAACCACGGCGGAATGGAAGACACAGGCCGGTGGTCTTTGCTTTGGTAGTAACGTTCAGCTACATTGCGCGCCAAACACTCCGAGTCTTCAGGCCTCTGAGTTACAACGCGAAAATCCAACGAATCGTCCCGGGGAGGGTGGGTGGGAGAACTGAAGAAAACGCAATCTTTTCTTTACATAATGGGGAAATTAAAATTCAACCGGCAGCCGGGTGTGGAGAAAGGCGCCCGCATCACGACCACTCCACTCCGCTCGGGCGTATATCGACGACGGTGTCTGATCGCAATGTCGATCGATAGTCGGGCTGGAAGGCCGAATTCGACACAATTTCATGGCAACCATAAAAGAAGTATGGCTGGAATCAATTCCGCATCATCGACTCAATGGAACCTACTTTTTATCGCGCAAACTTTTTTTGTTGGGAAGGCTAATAAAGGGCCGCCCGTAATGTCGATCGACAACTTTTTCGCCTAATCATTCGCTATTCTCGATACAAATTGCTAACATGTGTCGAAATGTTCTCCACTTCAATCCCTAGCAACAGTTTCACACCGAGTGGCGCACGTTCCACTGAACCATGGAAGCCCCTGCCATCGCCTTCGTCTCGAAGTAATTCATTTGTAAAATCATCCAAAAATAACACTTTGCCTCGTCTGCCGAATAAAATTATCATCAAAGATTTCAAGCATCGTAACTCGTTCCATCAAACGGATTGAGACTACCACCGTCGGGTCTTGCTTCTTGGGCGGACTAACGCACCTCGAAACGTGATTCATAAATATGTGAGTAGTTGTAGGAAAAATGCACATTTAAACAACCCGACGATCGACTGGAGAAAGTCTGTTGCAGCGGGCTTGTAATCAATTGTAAACGGGCTGCACGGGTGAGGTGACGAAACTAAATATTCGTTATTTTTTGGAAAATGGTGGTCTATTTGGATTTTAAAGATAAAATTGCCACCTCCTGGTCTAATCTTATGTTACCTTTTTTCCCCTGACCAAATGTTGATTACATTTTAAATTATGAAGTGTTAAGACGCAGCATTTGTTTATCGTCTTTCTACGTCGTCCGCTCCTCTATCAAACATTCAACCGACGGAACATGGAACGTGTTGCACGGAAACCTCACTTCCAGTGTTGACCGCATGTTTACAATATAATTAACATGGTTGCTCATTTTACCTGCGATTCAAAATCCGACTCGTGGAGCTCGGTACCGTTCGCGCAATGACTCACGCTAAATCGCGTAAGTCGGTAAACAACGAGTCCACACCTTAGACCCAAATAGAAAGGCCTGTGCCTTGAGGCGCTGAAGTATGTACTCCCGCCAACGCGGTTCTTGACCACCTTGCCTACCTAAACGTTTGTCTGTCAAAGCGACAAAAACTCAAACGCAAATGACGATCGTTGTGCGCGACGCGGTTTTTGACGATGTCATGAAATATTTGAAAATCGGATTTCACGTCGTTTCGCAGCACACTTCTTGGGGGTCGTTCAACTCGTTTCGGAAGTTGGTTTTTGGTTATTCAAATAAAATATTTGACGAAACCGCTTTAAAGATGGGTATAGACAAAGGTGTCTATTTATTTAACCACAGAAACGTCTAACTAAAGAACGATGAAAACCAAGCACAAAGAATAAGCATATTGCTAAACAAATTATAACTCCTTTGAAACAATAAACATCAACAATAATAGACACCAAAAATAGATGAGTAGAAAAAGCTCCTCTCCTAAACGAAACATTTTCCCACGAAAGAAAAAAAAACCAAGCTTACTTTTCCATTTTCTTTGTCCATTCAAAGGAACTCCAACGTAGGGCGGACAAAGTTGGTGAGGAAAATTTCGCTCATAAACATAAAAAGCACACTTTTCACTAACGCAAAACAACATGAATCTTCGTGGGAGGCTCGCGTTGGCCCGCCCATTCATGAAGCTATTGGCTGGTTTTGGCCAACGGCACACGAAGGAAAACTCACTTGCCAAACGAAGACAAACGCGCAGCAGATGAAGACGCCGGCGGCTACGACAAGTTGGATGTTGGCCGTTGGTAGTGTAGTAAGTAAGTAAACGAAAGTAGGTGGGTGCGTTTCCATTCACAGGCAGGCGTTGCTCGCACAAGAAGCTCGCGAAAGTAGCAAAAAAAACCTCTAAAAAGCAAGAAATTGTTCTTTTTCCCACACACAAAACCCGAAGCGACAGCCACTTCTCTTATGCGGTACGCCACATGTTCTTCTACTTCTGTCATTTCGAGCAGTGATTGAGCGAATTCTTGCTTCCAAAAACCATCTCCCGCTTTGGTGCAGAATGGGCCAGTGCTGCTGCCAAAGTGGCGTTCTGTGTTGCTTAGAGTGCACACTAAATACATCTTCAGAATCTTTTTCATCTGTGTTATGCAAACAAAATGAATAAAGCGAATGCGCGTGTCGTAAAAGCACGGCGAAATATTCTTCTCCATAAACCAAAAATAGCATTAACGGAGAATGAAGACCGAACGACGTTGAAAATAAGTGAAACATAATTATAGAATTCTGATGTATTGGATTCAATAAAACATTCCACTCAAATCAACCCAAAAGCTTCGGGGTCGTTAGCGAGAGAGCGATTTAGAATTCAAATGAAATTAGGTTGCTCCTTCACCTTCACCGCAAACCACTGATGGACATCCAGGGACGAGCGAGTATTTAATGTCCTTTTTGGATAAATAACAATCGTTTTTTGGCAGCATCATTCTTATGCAAGATTCTTCCGAGAGGGCTTTCTTTTCGAAGATTTCGATTCGATTGCACGGTGCCGGAAGTTCGTGCGTCACCTACGGGTTTCCAAACCAACGACCATCACGATGGCGTCCGATGATGCTGATGGTGACGCACACGGGCACGGGGGTTGTGCCTTGCGGATCAATCAGAGCGGCCAAAAAGGGAAATATTTACCGTGTGCCCATCGGGGTGTAATTGTGGTGTCTTACGTACAGTTGGAGTGCTGGCCGTTGTCCTCATCAGTCATCCCGGCCGTCGAGATGGTGAGTGCTTTCGGTAGGGCACTCGAGAAAACACGACCGGTCGTGGTCGTGGTCGTGTTCGTTAGTTCGAAAATGTGCTGAATACGGCCAACGAGAAACCAGCTCTCCAGCACAGAACCCATCGAATCCAACAACCCTACGTCATAATTATCGTACCACTCTGACGCAACCCATAACGAGGGTCCGACAGTTGGTTTGCTTTGGAGAGGGGGGGGGGGGGGGCACAGCAACTTTCTTTCGCTGGAAAGATACCAGAGAAGTAAAGCTGGGATTTTTGGAGGCATTCTTCCTCTTGGGTCTCTACCGATCTGCAAACAGATTCTAGATATTAAGGCTCTGTTCCATTTTCGAGCACCATTCGCAGTACACACACCATTTCGGATTCTAAACAGCCGGTGCTCCGGATTCACGACTCATCAATTTTGCATGACGAAGCTAAACCGACAGCAAGCGGCATGCACTGGAGAGACATTGTTGTGTGCGAATTGATAGACGGGAGCTTTCGACGATCGTTCGTGGTAGGTTCAGTGCCATCATTGTCTGTCATTTGATATGGAAAATGACGTGCTGGAAAAGTGATTTGTCATAAGCGAGAGGATGAAGTCTATAGATGAGTTCCTCTGAGTTCGGCAATATCCTTTTATTACTTTTGTAGTACCATCGACAATAGATTGTTGAAATCCAAATTGTTCGTTGCATTCTCCGAAATTGAAATTTCGCAATCATCATGTACCACTTCACTTGCAGTACCCAACCTTGTAATATCCAACTCTGGCACAATCCCAGGGGACATTTAATTAACATAAGAATGCCCTCTTCGACGGAACACATGGAAAACCCGTTCGCTTTACTTTTGATGCCATGTCATTGCGCGATCCTAAAGGACACCTACCGCGACCTATTGCCTATCACAACCCGCTTCGCACAACATTAGGTATCCAAAATTTGTGCCACGACCTATGGGACACCTCAATATTCACCTGAATCACCTTCCGAATACGAATGACGGAGGTTGCGCGACCCAGAATTTCCCAGAAGCATTGGACCTTCTCGAAAAGCCTCCCATGTGAAGACCTATCGAGAACCAAAGTTTCCATCACCGGCGGAAGATAAGCTGCGTGAAAGTGACAAGCAAATTTCGTTTGCGAAACCACAATGGCGGTGCCATTTTCACGCACCAACGCTCGATTACATCAAACTTTACAGACTAGGTCCCTTGGATACCCGGCAAATTTTTACAAAAAGAAATAAATGATCATCATAAATCTCCCGCGGGGATTTCTCCGCTTTGGCATGCAATATTCCCACTTTGGCAATTGCACAGAGGTCTCTTATTCACCGTGCCTGAAAACCGCCAGTCAACACGCTTTCGGTAATTAAACGTCACAAAGAATGATGAGCAATTTTGAGGCTGCAAACCCATTTGGTAGACCTGTAATCATATGATTGTATATCCTACCTGGGAAAGACAATTGGGAGCGATGGTTTATCGTGCTTAGGAGTCAAGGAAACCCCAAAGGATTCCAACCACAAGGCACGCACGCACATGCTAAGGCAACTCGAGCCAACATCAATTGAGCGTCCCGCCTCCAGACATGGGGAGTAATGGTGCTGAAGGATGAAATTACACACTCCCGGAAGGAGCTCGGATGACAGAACGTAAAGTCTTGGCCTGTCACTCATTGAGTCTGCGGTGCGCCCAAGCCGCACCAAACACAAAGCGGTTGCGTTAGGTATCTTTAGATAACCTAACGTCGACATTTCGACGAATTATTTCTTCAAATGCCACCGGTTGAAAATCACTTCCAAAGTGTCTACCCAAGGCAACTTCCATTCACTGGCGATAAGATTTAAGTGGAGCAAACTGTCAACTTTGAAACGAAACTACATTACACGCCCGCATCGTACAAGATCAAGTGAGTCAGCTCAAGACCTCTGCCGCCCAGCTGAGAGCAACAGGAACGGATGGACTTTACTGAACAAGGAAAAAACTCGCACACACACACTCTTTCTTGTGTAAATGAAATGAAAGTACGTGCAGTTTGTCAACGCGCCCGCATCGCAGACAAGCCATAAATCGTATCAAACTACCACCCCACGTTTTCTCTCGGGTTCGCCTTGATAAGATGTCACGGGTGTAAACAAACTGCTTCAAACACATGTACACACAACCGGTATGGCTGGGACCTGGAAACACGAGGCACAATCTGAATGTCCTTGCCAGAGGCAGGGCCACGCGATGCGATTTACGAAAACAAACAACCAAAACCGAGCGGGTTAGCGTGACGATGTCCGCGAGAGTTGTCCGACGACAATGTGAGACTTTTTCCTTAGGAGGAAATCGATTCGTTAGAGTTCGCATACTTGGAAAAGGGTTGGTATTATTATGGAATGGAGTAGTGTCGACTTTAGTGTAGGGTGCAGCTGCATCTGGAGGTAGACAATGTCTTTGCCCATCAATAATTCAAGTAGAACTAAAGCATATAAACAGTTTGAAATCTTGGGGAAAGTATAAACAAATTATTCTTAATGGAAATAATAAAAATTTATAAAGTATTTGTTCTTTGATGTCTAAGATGATGTTATAAGAATCCGATCATCTACTTGGAACTTCTTCAATGAGCTAAAAGTCATGGTCCATATGAGTTATTTCCAATTTGGCTTACGCAACGCTGACTTTACTGCGTGATCCTTCGTTGTCCAACTTTGATGAAATCACCCATGGGGTGTGTAAACGTTGCCTTCCAAATAAACATGGGAGGGTCATTTTCCCGGGAGTAGATCCAAAAAGCCATTGCAACACCCGATACGATAGTTTATCAAAAAGTAAATTCAATTTAGTCTAGATTTTATGAATCCCTGCCTTCATAAACGTAGCGGTCGTAGCTCCCAGACCCTGTGCTCGCAAAGCCAACCCCACCGAAGGGGTTCTAATAAATCAACACAGATCAACCCTACGCCATAGCCGGTAGCGTGCCCTACAGTTTGGTGGCTCAAAAGGACTGGCAAGTGTGGTCACGACGACACCACCAACGTCGCCCCCCCTCTTGTTTGTCTTCCACAAACACCGAACTTGACTCGAGCGGCGACTGTTACGCCAGCAACACACTTTGTTCGATCCAAAAAAATCCGTGGGAGCCATCGACATTATATTGTGTTGTCTCAGCTCATCTCTGGGCCGGCGGGGAGTGAGATATAGGAGGCGCCATTTTACGCCACCATGTTTCGGTGCAGTATAACCATATTCCAGATCCTAGAGCCACGACGAACGGAAGCTCCCAGCAGCTGGTGCACCGACGACATTTATTACACCAGCCCCCTCCAGAGGGGGAGGTTGTTTCCACGGCATGGCTAGTGTTTTTCCTTTTTTCCACTCACACCAACAGCTAGTGGGCTGTTACTGTTGTGTTGCATCGAAACGACACAGAGGTCGATGGCTCGAACCGACGCTAAACGGTTGAACGAGTGAGTGTTTGGTGCCCCGGGATGTGGTATCATATTTTTGTTTTTGTTTCCCTTTAACGACGATAATTGTAATAATCCGCTTTGCAAGCATCTATTAGAGCTCGATCCCGAGAGTGGATCATTAGGAAGGCTAAGCCCCGGCCAGGGCTTCAAACATGGACAGCAGACATTCAACTTCGCAACTCGCGAATGGTAATTTTTTCCAGCGCCGAGGGAAAATGATTGAAAATTGTAAAATAATATGTTTTTCCGGCCAAACCCACACCGACGGTCACAATGGGGATTGTAATTTGTTTCGTTTTTTAATAAAACATGTTTATTAGATTAAAACCACGTGGCGCGACGCAAGTCCGGAAACGTGTACGAACAATACCATTCAAAACTTTGCACATTAAACGAATAAAGCACGCATAAGCATTGGTGGAATTAATAATATCGTTCCACGCAGCTGATAAAGTAATAATCTCGGGTAGAGGGTTCCTCTCTGATAAAAAAAAATTATTCCACCGAATCTCATCAAACACGCGACCGCCTTTTATGCTGAAGTCGTAGGTGTGAGGGAAAACGCAGTTTGGTTTGGAGGTTTTTTCTTTTGGGAAAACGCGCCATTACGCAATCGTCGTCGCAGTAAGCGATGCGAAACGAGGCGGACGGGCATCTCCACGTAGAAAGCAGCGCACACTACGCACAGTGCTGCATCCTCTATGCTGCCAACCAAACAACGTTGGATGTGGAATCAACGAGACGGGGAGACGAGAGTGTTATTTATTCGGAATGCTGCCCCGCAGTAGTGCGTATACGCATAGCCACGTTGCGTTGCGTGTGAGACGCCGTCGCAGATAGACTGGATGTGATAAACAAAACCATCGAGTGCTACACACAACACCCCAAATAACAGAGCCCTCGGCGGAAGGCAGCTTTTTTCAGCCAGTCGGAAGCTGCTGTTGTTGTGTTGTGTGATCCAACAGCTGGGGAGCAGATATGTGGAGGCGAGGTGTTCGTATGCATGGTGGGGGTTGAGCTGACCGGAACCGATGGATAGAAAGTGGTGGATGGAAAGGTTACGCACAAGCTCCAACGGCACGGGCGTTTGTACAACCCGATACCTTCGGCGCACAGCTGGAGCATATTTGACCGCGAAACAACACGTCGCGTCGTCAACAACGCATATGTACTAACTACGGATGGAGGACACAATCTCCGTCACGCAGTTTTTATTATTGTGGCGTCGTACGACTGGTTACAGGGTAAACGTAAGAGTATTTGAACCAGTTTGGGTAAAACGTAAAATACGATATGTTTCTGATTAGAAGGACAACAAAATCGATTGCAAAAACAGACCATAATATTTAGGAGTAATACAGCCTTTCTCATCCAATATTTTTACTTCGAAAAGTTGTGATGATTTGAAACACAAAACTATTTATAAATTAAGTATGTCTCTTGCGTAATTAAGATGAACGCGCTAAAAATCGAAACAGATCCAAAGTGCAACTAGCACAATCATAAGGATAGTAAGAATATATTTTGAAACCAACTAAAAGTGAATAAATTATACTAAAATAAATACTGAAGTTATTCTAAAAGAGTACTGAAGTTATTCTAAAAGAGTACAAATAAGATATTTTTCTCACAAAAGATAATAAACCTGAAGTATAGTTACATAAATTAAAATATAGAATATCCTACTTGTCTGCACAAATAAAGTGCTGCAAGACATTTTCTCGGAGTCATATTTATTAATACACTAGCAAAACTGCTTCCCAATATGAACAAACATTAGAAACGTTCGATCACGTTGACAGAATCTTTATAGTTGAAGCTTTCACCCTTTTTTTTGCTTGGGATTTTATAGCTTTCGATCGATCAAGTTAATTACTGGAGACGTTAAATCGTTTCTCCTATTTGAATTAGCACCTTTCTTTCCCCTTCCAAACCAAACCTTGGAGCTTCCAGTGCGACAGTAAAACTCAGATGTTTTCCAAACTGGTTCTCGGCACTGAGGGGGGACTAGTTTTCTTCTCTCCATCTTGCCCCATTCAAGGCCGCTGGTTTGGTTAGTTTCTCTACAAATCAAAGAAAAAGAAGGTTGATCGCCACAGCTTACGAAGGAAATGCCAATACCGTCCGCGCGACCGTGAAGGTGGGGAGTTGGCCGAGTTGGCGTGTCGGAGTGCTGCGTTCAGCTGACAGACAGCCTCCCTTTCTGCAAGACCCACTTAAGCGGTGGTATTGATGACCTACGCGAAATTGGAGTTAAGCAATAGGTTACAGATAATTTTCAATTTACTTACCTGTATATCTTCTACCACGTTGAAACCAGTGATGAAAAATCTCCTGTTCTTTTGCGGCACTGTTTTCGCACAATGTCACCTCGCTTACGTATTCAAAAATGTGTTAATTTGTTGAAATTTTGCCCATATCCTTGACACTACAATGCACGGGAAGAAATTTAGAAATTGCAAACACACTGCAAGCACAACACTCGGACACAGCACGACCACCGGTCAGATCGATTCACCAACGAGCACGACGACTTCGCGAAAAGATTAAAAATACAGCACCTTCTCGCGCGGCTCGAATGTGCCACGCGGGAGATAGACATGAACAGCCGACGGTCTCAGCGCCTTCTATATGCTTGGAAACAGCGGTTTCTTTTCCATTTTTTTTTTCTTGTCTTTTACATCGCCTCGGTCGTTCGCCTGTTTGCTTTGATGACGACGTTCAATGGCTTCTACCGACGAAGATCACATTTACAAAAGCCAGCGGGAAAGAATCAAACAGCACAAACCCAAGCAAATTGTTAGTTAGGAGAGGAAAAATTCTCGCAAAAGAAAACGATCTTGACCGATACAAGCAGGTTTTTTGTTTGAAAAGAGTTAAGAACCTTTTGCATCCTGAACATTGTGTCACCTAATTATGTGAAAAAAGAGTTTTCTACGCAAAGAAGACCAGAAGCTGAGATGATCAGCTAGAATGCGTGCGGTTTTACTACTATCTTGCAGTCGCTTGTGGTAAACTTCTTATCTTTTGCTTATCTTAATTGTTGTGCTGTTATGTCTTCACATAACATGTTCTCCAAGACAATTACATTTGATTTACGGTCGAATGGTTTTACAATCGGTCTTGGAGTATCATTTCCCAGAACTTTTGTCTGATCTTTTAATGAACAATTTTGTAATCAAACTGCTTTGAGAAAGTTGGTAAAACAGTTGACCAGCTTCAAATCCCAACAACAACATTTCTCGTGATGTTTATTCGAACAAAGTTTGTTGCTATACCTTAGCGTGTGGTAAACAGCTGTGTTTATCTAAAATAGGCAAGAAAAAATGTTACGAAACATGGTCATGGCCATTCTCCTTTCTTGGCTACCACGGGGGGGGCGACGTGTTGGGGACCGAGAGAAAGAGTCGGTTGTCGCAGGTGACATTTCGAAGCACGAAAATCGATCATCGATAGGTAAGCGGAAACCCTTGAACGAAAAAAGGACACCGCACCGCTTTACGTCTTCAGAGGGGGGGAAGAGCCAACTTAGAACGAGGGCAACATAATAGACACACACACACCTTCAACTTTGAACGGGTGGGGGTGGACATGAATGAGAAGGGAAAGGAATCCACCTGAAGCACGAAGGAAAATGGCTTCACCAGCAGAGGGAAGAACATGTTCTTCTCGGTCGGAAAAACTTCACAGAAGCACAATGGCAAAAGGTGTACACACACAAACAGCTCCATTCAATAGGTCGAAGGAAAATTTGCCACGATCCATGTGTTGTGCTTGTCGTTGTTGGGAAAGACGTACGACACGACAGCGAAAATCACAATGGAAACCCACACATATCCGGCACGTTTCTCAACATGATCTCGGGCCCCCACATTGGGGGAGGAGAATGATGATGGAATGGAAGGCTTCGTTGTTCCCGTTGATTCATTTTGCACCTTTCTTAACACACAAACACACATTCACATTCCGACAGGTAAGGACCTGCTGCATGAAGCATGGATTTCTTGTTTACTCGCGTGCGACAAAAGAAAAGATTCCTGGCATGTTGGCGAAAGGAAGAACGAAAGTATCAAAGTGAAGGGGACGGATAAGTCGAGCGAGCATAAATATTACATAAAACTATCACCCCTTTCTACGCGCTATCGCTTTCTTTGTCATGCCTATTGAACGCACACGCTTTTCGTATTTTATTTCTACACATTATGCACCACCAGAGAAGCATAAACGTTCTATGCTTGCGTTGAGAAAACTTCCTGTATTCGCGATGCACTTTCGAACGATTGATTGCACAAACAGTTGAGAAACAATCGACTTATTTATCTCAACTTTTAACACTATCGCTTCTTTCATTGATCGATTGCGACAATCCTACAGCACAACATGCATTTTCAAGCATTTACCAGACGCGATGCGAAGCCACGATGCACACTCTTTCGATTCCTGACGCGAACTGAACGTCACGACAATCGTGTTTTGAGAAAATCATTTGTGTGGAAAAGAGACAGGACTCTGCCGGGAACAAGGTTGATAAACCTCGATTGCAGAAATGCAAAATTTTGCCAATTTGTTAATAACTATTGATTCTTTCAACCGATTTTCACGATTGACCCCTTAAATGAAAGGTCTTTTCAAGACGCGCAACTTTGTTGAATGTTGATTTTACCGTAGTTTCTTCGCAAACTGAACGACACGATTGTCTCGAACTGACAGAAAAGAAAAATATTTATGTTTTGACCAAGGTTAATTGAAACAGCTTCAAGCACTTTGATAAAAAGAAAAAATGTGCAATTAAAATTCAAAAATGTTAAAACTTTTAAGTTCATAGACTATCTTTTATGATTGCACTTTCAACTGAAAGGAGTTTTCAATTAAAACATTTTTGTGTAACTTTAATTTATCCATACTTCATAGTTTCGGAGTAACTAAAGGTAACTGTACTTATAAATTGGTCGGAATAGGTAGATAAAAACACAAATAGGTAACTTTATGCACCGATTTTATTTTTTTTTTGATACAAATAACTTTTATGAAATTGAAAATGAAATTTGAGACGACCTCTCTATTTCAAAAGATCTTGGGACTTTTTCCACTTTACATTCGTTTATATTCTCTAGTTCAATCAGATTGAGATATGTATTTCAAACTAGTTTCAACGAATCAAAAAATCCTAAAATAAGGATATTTTTTAAATTTCAAATTTCAAATTGCGCAGTGGTTATCCAAACGGTTTCCAAAATCAAAAAAGGTCTTGCAGGAATTTTAGTTTATTTCAGTACATCTTACGCTACTAAGAGCCTACACTATTGGCAGTACATACAATTCATACGAACATACAGAATTAATCGTCGCTACGTTAACGAATGTAGGAAAAATACTGAGATTTTGCTTAAATACAACGTAGCACATGGTTCAGTCCATCCTGAGAAACGTCGGTCGGTAAATAGGAAAACTTATGCTAACAAATCTATCTGCGATCTTAAATGCCCTGCAGTGCTAATACTATCTTGTCCGTTAATACATATGGCAGCAAACACAATACAAAATGGGAGATACGACACTTAACAATACGTATGACTTCTGTTATGCTTATTTGGTGAATGACTTTTGAGCAAAACATTTCCGTCGTTATCGTCCTTCAATACTTTTCCACCGCTGCGTTCGGATTGATGTGCCCGTTGGAGGTGAGTTTCTTACGGTCCTTGGTGTCATCGTTAGCGACGGATTTGGGCGGGATGTAGTAGAACCAGGCACCAAAGAAGAACAGTATCGAGCACGCCTTCCCGATAAGAGCCAAAAGAAGCATGTACCTGTAAGCAAAACAGAAAAGAGATACGGTTCGGTTATTTGCACATGGTGATAAGGCATGTGATTTCTGTAACTTACTTGCTCATGAAGGCGTTATCATAAACCAAACATGCACCATGGTCTTCGCAGCCCGACTCCTGCCACAGAATGCACGTTTCGTCGATCAGCCGTCCGAAGATCATTGGCGCCGGAATGGTACCCAGCACCCGCACCTTGATCCATTGGATGCCGAGCGCAAACGAGCGTTGGTCGTCGTGAACGCAGCGAAGCGTCGCTGATAGGGCCGGCATCGTCGCCAGGAAGGTGAAGAACATTACCAGGAAGCAAAGGACGACAAACATCCACAAGTGGCCACACTGCGATTGGCACATGGTGTTGACCGCATCGTAGCTCCCGTAAAGAGCCGATGGAGATTCGCTATGAAATGTTGCATTAATGCACGTACAATCTCGGTACACCTTGGCGTTCTCGAGGTTGATCTCTTCGCCACATCCGGCATGACAAGGCGAGTAGTACATGACCCCGTCCGCCCCACAGATCGGTTCGTAGTTTCGACGGCTACAAGCACACCGATCGTTGCAGGCGTTGTCCAGGTTCTTCGGAAGGTAGTAAAGATCCCGGTATTCTGTCGTATGCGCGTGAGGACCTTCGAGATTTTCATGCGGGAAGTAGGACGCCGTTACTCCGGCGAACGTTAGATTCGGACAGGACAGGAAAAAGCAAACGGTAAAAAGGGCGGCAAAGATGGTTGCAAACAAACAGAATTTGATGATTCCAGAACAGGAAAGGTGTAGTTTCTTCACGAGGTACCCTCCAAGAAACGTTCCTCCACCACCGGCTGGAACTGTTATAATTCCTGTGGGGTAGAAGCAAAGAAAAACATATTAGACAAGCAATTAGTTACTTTTGTGACAACTTACCCATCAAAAGTGCCGACCAAACCGCAGTCACACTGAACTGGTTCTCGATCAGCTTCGGCAGGAACACGGCAAACCCGGAGATAACCAGCCCTTCGGAGGCCCCCGCCAAGTTGAGGAAGAAGAATGTCGGATTCTTCAGCAACGCTACCAGGGCCCGAGGTATCTGTTTGATCTTGGTGAACGCTTCCTGGCGCCGCTCACCGTCGGCATCCTCTTCATCGCCACGATGCGCTTCGGACACTTTCTGCAGCTTCTCCGAACCGGGCAGGGCGGACGGGTACGCCAGTATGGGAATGGCCAGCAGGAGGCAGAATGCTGCCATGAACACGAATCCGATCCACCAAGCTCCAACCCATACCTTGCTGTGCGGCGTTAGTCCCAACCTGTAGGAGGCGACAAGTGAACGGTAATAAATAGAATAATAAAACATGCTATACGTGATTTCGGGAGGGAACAATGTGATGAAGCCCCGCGAGTTTGCTGCTTTTTGTCGCGTTTTATGTGGAAGTTGTTACTTTCTATTTTTCCATCTCCTGTAGCAACGCACTATGGGGTTTCTGGAGGTGGGTACAAAGGTTTACCATTCTTGTGTTGTTATTTGTTGTTATTGCACATTTTACTGGATTCCTTCCAGAAGTTTGAACTGTTTAAAAAGTCATACAGACTTATTTTAATTCTCGAAGAAATATTGAAAATATAATTGTATTAAAGCTAGGCTAGGACATTTGTATAAGAAAACGTTTCAGTACGTGTACAAATCATGATTTGTACAATAGCAAGGAATTTTTTAAAGACGTTCAATAAATTTATAGAGGTTTTTCACGTTGTCCACAATGTTGTAACTGAACAAACTTATTTTAAGAACTCCATTTTTTATACGTTAACTTGGATAGCAAAGCCTACTACGACTTTTAATAAATTTGTAAAGTGAACCTACTGTGTTCACCATAAATTCAAGAAGATCTTTCATCTCCAAAATGTCCACCATTTCATTGATACTGATGCTTGGTTCATGTCGCTATCCTTTGGGTTCATTTAAAACATCTAAACCTTCGGTCGGATTGCCGTGGCAATGGTCACAGTCCCAGGTTACCATTGGCAATTGTTCCCTCGAGTATCATGTGTGTGCCATGCTGGCTGCATAAGACAAAGCGAACACACGGACACAATAGTGCGATTCAAATGGCAATATTGACACCATGCCATGCGTTTGCCCGTTGTTCTGGACCGTTTGGCTTTCCCGCGTTGTGGACGTAACTTTCATAAGCTTAGCTAAGCCTCCCTCTCCCCTAAATATGACATCCATTCGGTCGGAAATGGGCAACAACAACCAGCATCCGATGGGATTTTTCTATGCATCCCTCCCCCCGATCGACCTCCCATGGACCCGTTGCATCTGTCCTCGGTCAGAATGATGCCAGCTATGTGCACGATGGAACGTGGCACTCACAGGAGAGAAGACAATTAAAAAATGATAAATGCATCCGTGGTATCACCATGGGCATCCCGTACCACAATCACTTCCGCAATAGAGCTTCATGCAGGACATGTTGCAACGAGAATCGGACAGAAACGGTTCACCTCCACGCACAAATGAACCCACGGAGAATCGGAAACAAAAACAACTTAAAAATATCGGTCGAAAAAACATTGTGCAACAAACGAAAGCGTCACCCAGACGGAGTTTTCCATTCATTAAAATCAACTTTTCCCATGGATTACAAATGGGATTTTGGGCGGGCCCAGGGTTTTGTCATTTCCACGTTTGTTGCGTTGGCTTTTTATTTTCATTCAAGAGTTTGCGGTTTCGTTGAGGGAAATGGTCCATTATCGATCTATTGTTTCGGTTTGTTGGAACAGGAACAGGAAAATAGAGGAAAAAAGGGGACGACCGTCGACCGAATGCATGTGTGCAATTGCCACCGGAATCGTTGGCGGGTATTTAATGAGCAAAATATGCTCACGTGCTGTTGCCACCACGTGTTTGGGTGTGCGTTTCATCCATTACACCTATTGCTTATTGAGAACGCTGGTGATCAATCATGCAGAAAAATCGAACCCAAGCCCATCCATCTTCTAAACGATCAATTTAAAGTGAGGTCAGTTTATTTTGATAACATAAATTGCTACACTATTGGCACTTTACTTTATCGAAGCATTTAGTACATGAAAACTGAAAGAAATTTTGTCCTTAGTGAGATTTAAATTATCTTTCACGTTCAACTAAACCTTTCAACTAGAGATAAAAAGTTAGAGTAAAACTGTCAGAAGTTCCTCTCATGTTAAAGTTCGAAAAATGGTTTATTTGCGTAGGTTGGCGCAACTCTTCTGTTATGAAACGAATAAATCCTCCAGATATAAAAATCTTCTGGAGCAACTGATTTATTTTCATATCAATAACCATAACCCAATTTACTTGTAAACGAACCGAAAACGAAGCGAAATAGCTTCCCTTCATGATCGCTTGTGTCTCTTGACGAAGCGTGTATAAAAATTCAAGCGAAGGTGAAATACTGTACATTTTTTGCCTCGAGGTGTGTCTCGTTATTTGGCATCCGGACGTAGGCATATTCTGAAAAAAAAATCGTAAAAGAATGCGCTGTGGTACGTTCCTAAAAACGAGTGTTTAAATCATATTTTCTTTCCAATTTAAAAAAAAACTAACATTGAGAAAACATGTTAGTTTCAAAATATCTCCATAATAAATTGAATCATATCCAGGTTATCTACGACTGCATTTTGAGAAAACCAGCATTCCCTGTTTAACACATGATCGCTTCAGTAGACGGGGAATGAGACCGCCAGTCATTTGCGGTCTTAAAGGAAATGAACCATTTCCTCGCACGCTCGCATAATGAGCCAAATGATCCGTTACCGACCACGACCGTAAGACCGTGTCCCCTCCCCCCCCACCGGAACGTCTTCATTAAAGTGGCAGAAAGAAGTACCTTCATCAGTCAGTATTCTGTTTGCATCGCAACAACACGTTGTCATAAGACGCAACTCTGTACGCCTTTCGTCGACAGAATCTCTCTCCCCGGGATGCAATGGGATGAAATCATCCATCAGGTGGCGCAAAAGCAAACCCCTCCCGACGTTGCCAAAGATGCAATGAGCCGTGATATATAGCTAACACCGGTATCTTATTGGGTAAGGTGGTATGCATTCATGGCGTTGGTTTTTCTGCAACATTGACGCCTGCAGCTCGATATGGAGTTTGGCAGAGGGTCGATGAAAAGGGGAGCAACAGTTCTCCCGTTCACCTTCCCCGGTTGAGGCAATTTTATGGCTCAGAGTCCCGACACATCCTACACTGTGCAACCTTTGTGTGTGTGATGGGGGTTTACTATCACCCAGCAAAGTCTACCACCATTCTTTGGTCCCTTGTTCCTGCATGCCGTACGAATTCCTTACGCCCTTTTTCTGCCAACACGTACCACACACCAAAGCGGGAATAATGGGAAAGCCGACGATAAACGTTACGACGACCGTGCAGAAATTGCCACCCAATTTGAATTTATTAATATTAGATGAAACACGTTTCGTTACACGCAGGTGATGCCACGGTGTTTTGTGGTGAAAATAGAAAAACATCACCACCATCGACATCAGTTGCACGGGGGTGCTGCACGGGGAATGATGGATGATAAGGTGTTGGCGTCGAAAGGCCCACCGGATCTGTCCTTCCTCGGGAAGTAGATTAAAAGCAGATCAGTCTTGCAGCAACCTTCGATCTTATGAATATTCTCGCCCTCCAAATGGTTGCCATGGGTGACGGAAGGGGTTTTAAAATGCAATATATTTCCCCGTTCCTAGTAGGCGGGACGGAAAACTTACGTGCTGGCATCGACGACGAACATGTCCGTGTAGAATAGCAGTAACTGGCCACCAATTACGTAGCCGGCAGCTGGTCCTACAACTGCCATCGTGTAGTAGATACCTAGAATGGAAGAAAATCTCATATTAAATTGATGTGCAATAAAAACGAAGACTTGAAATAATTTATTTTGGTAAAATAGTTATCCTTGAAACTATAAACTCCCTACCCAAGTTGACAATCCATTTTAAATCTAAGATCACACAAAACATTTCCAAAACCAGTATCTTGTTTAGCAATTGTTTTCCAATTCGATGTCCTTCCGAGCAAGCGACTTCAAAACTTCAATCAAAAATCAATCAAACTCGTCAATGGAGTACATTTTTCACTTCCGTCCTGATGTTGTGACCGCTTTTGTGTCACTAAACGCAGTCGTTTCCCAGGACACCCTTTATGCAGACAGGAGGTAAATCTAATAAACCGATCAGCCAAGTGCGGTACACAAAATTACCCCCCGTTTTCCATCGGACCACTCCCTTTCCCTCTCTTTAAGCACTTCTGTCGTGGAGGTCTTGTTCACACCACACTTCGGACAAATCATATCATTGCATTCAAATGAAATATTATCCCACAGTTTGTCATCCCACTGTGGACGGAACAAAAGGACGGAACTTGAAAATAGTCTGATTGACACTCTCAATTGTCCAGGTTAGTGACGAACATCGAACGTGAAGCTCGGTCCAAACAGGCATATGGGAAAATGGGAAAATGGAAACGAATTTTCCACTCGAAGGAACAAATGCAGGCATTAGCATCTGGGCTTATGTCGGGAAGCATGAGGGTTCGTATTTTTCAAACTGTTTTTTTTCTGTACGTTCCAAACAAATGTTACTTTCTCCTCAATAAATAAGGGCGTACTTTAAGCTTATCGTAGAATAATATTGCTGCCTTTCCCTGTTTACTTTTCTTCCTAATGATGATGTAACCGTTTTTACGCACAATTCTTAAGGTTAATAAAATGGAGCTAATAAAATTATGATGAAGATATACGTCGTTTTATTGCTGTTGTTCCCTTCTCGGTACTGGCTGCACTTGTTTTGCACTCTGAACCGTCCTTTTTGTCGAGGGGAACGTGTCCTACGTTTACTCCTACTCGGAAGGGGTGTTCAAATAGGTTTCCATCGGGAGAACACAATCATGCCAGGACTCTCTGTCCATACGGAAACGGAAACGGAAATTTTTGTTTCCTTCCTGCAATAAGAAGTAGAAAGATACAAAGGGGCTTGTACGTGTGCTGTTTGGAGAAAGGCCATCGTTCCCAGTTGCCTTCGCTACCCCCGGTAGGAGATCAACGTTTAATTTCACAATCAAATGATTTATTTTGACAGAAGTGATTGCAAAATATTTTTGATCCACCCCCGAGACTGAAGGGTGCGTGTTTGTGGCAACAAAAGCTGAGGCGCTGGGCAAAAGTGTGTCGCCAAGATTATGGTGAGTAATTTATGGTGTTCATTTGTGAATAACTTACGTAGAACACGAAAGGGGGAGGGCTAGTACGAGTCATGAGGATGGGTAAAGTGGGACAACGTACAGAGTGAGTGGTGAGTACGTTTGGTATGGTTCATGGTGTAGCATATTTTAAATTGCAATACAAAATATGGACATGGTTGAGGTGAGGTTAACCATATTTATGGCCTTAGCCACGGCACCTGTGGGCTCTTCAGCAGAGATTCTCAACTGTAAAATTCATATGTAATTGTTATTTGAAAATTATCAAGCTTCAAATTATAATGTTCCAAATTGTTGAAAGTAAATAGTTCTCCCTTAATTAATTTAATATAACTTAAATAAAGAAAAAATTGGGAACCTCTGCTGTACAGGTCAAAATAAACGTTGAAAAATATTATCCAATTCATTATTATGTATCACAATTCATACAGAAGGTCTCACTCTATAGTTGCGAGATTTAAATCCCTCCCATACTCACCGAGATAGACGGAGGACATTTTTTTCGAAACATTCTCATCGATGTACGTTACGCCGAGCGTGTAGAGCGGGGATGCACCGGCACCGAGAAGGAGTTGGGCGGTGAAGAAGAACCAGACGTTCCAGGACAAGTTTTCGCTGTCCGTCGAAGCAGCTTGTCCACCGTTCGCCAACGGCAAGCCCGAGTTATGACATCCCTTGGTGAGTTGGGGGAGAGTAGAGAAATGTTAGTTAAATGAAAGGATGAAAGCGGAGTAAGTGGAGGAAAACGTATCCTTCGGTGTACATGAGCAGATTGTTGCTAATTTTAATTTCATCACTACATTCCTTCCAACGTTTATTACAACTTAATGTTTGACAAAGCCATAGAATTGCGTTGGTTCCTTTGGTAACATTTAGAACAAATTAAAATTATTAGCTTCTTTAGTTGGCAACTTACCTCCACTAGTGCCTCCACCGAGCCAGGGCTCGATCCGTTGGTGGCGAGGGCCACCGCTAGGACGCTGCACACATTCTGGTCCGAATTGGTCGCCCGGTACTGCCCGACGAGGAAGTGGGGCAGGGCGAAGACGAACGCACCGAGGCCCATCACCGCCACACCCCACCCGATCCAGCGTGGTTTGGAGGCTCCGAGGCGACCGCCGAAGTACGACACCGGCACCAGACACAGGAAGGACGCGATGTCGTAGCCGCTCGCCACGAGCCCCGTTTGAGTCGAGCGCAACCCGAACCGTCGCTCGATGGTCGTGATGACGACGTTGATGAAACCGTTGACTACCAGACCTGTTGCAAGGGAGGAAGAACAAGGAGGATGGTCAGAAGAATGGCAAACCCACCTACAGGAGTCGTATCCTTTGTGTCGTGCGTGCGAAAATCTGGAAGCGATTGAAAACAATCTGTCCTAGCGTCGATGTGAAACGCAACAGATCCTTTACAATACGGTTCTCCGGCGATCGGATCCACGGGCTTTCCGGGAACGCTGAATGACGCTGAACGCTTTCCACTGCTTCTCCCGTCGGTTGGCAAGGAATCACCACCCACCCAGAGGAGACCAGAGCCCAATGTGTCCAAGGTGACAACTATTGTTTGCGAGGGAACGTGCGTACTTTCTTTCACCGCGCCATTGTGGAACGTTTTGAAGGGAGCGAGATTAAATGGCGAGATTATTGGGTGACGATAATAAACCTCAAGTTTCTTCGGCCACCGTTTAGAGGTAATGTAGCTCGCACACAATGGTCAATTTGGGAGGTGGTTGGCATCGGAAAATGAAAGGATCAACGTGTTTTGTCTGCCGGATCTATAGAATGCCGTTTTGTTTACCAGGATGGTGAAATTGGGGAAGAAGTATTGTTCGGGAAATATGATCAAATTCTCTTTTTTAGTTGTACATCATGTTGGATACTTCTTATGAAAAACTGTCATCAACTTCCTTTAAGTTCCTTTAATTAAGAGGCAAGCAAATGACTAACTTTATTTCTACAAAATTATTGCATTCTACGCAACATAAAATTAACCAATTGAAATCGAAGCAGGCTATCGTTCCCGTTCGGAAAGAAAAGTCGCATGTCGCATAACTCATTTCGCCCGGAACGGGACGAGAGCGGACGTTCAACAACATTCGGCCCAATACGGGAAGGAAATCGAGCAGCAAAAATTGCCATTTAGTACACACTTCAACTCCAGCACGCACAATGGTTTGCGGTCTGGTCTGGCAACGACCAACGATATGTGACAGCTCAATAGCGATAGCCTGGCCACCCCCTGACCCCCTTTCCCAGACTACCCGCTTTCCAGAGGGAGGGGGGAAACTAGAAAGGCTTCATAGAAATAAGAAGTTAGATCGAACGATAGCAAATTGCTGCTCGGATGTCTCGAGCTGCCTCTGACGATGTGTTGGCTCCGATCGAATATGTTGAAGTCCTTTTGCCTCCGACCACACTTCGGTGCCCGGGGGAAGGGGATAAGAACTATGTATTTTCTATTTGTGCACCTCCCCCCCCTTCATGCCGTAATACATTTATGCCCAATATTTTACGCAGTTTTCTTAAACGAAACCCAAAGGACGACCGATCGGCGTCCCGATTGAATGAGGTTGCCTAAATTGCACAACCATTTCTCCTTATCTGGAATCGTGTGTGCGTGTGTCTGTGAAGTGGGTTGATGGCCACTCTGCCGACAAATATTGTGGTTTAAGATTGAAGTTGGCTTCACTTTCGGTTGCTAATTTCCTCAAACAAACCCAATTCAGATCAAAGAACAAACGGTGCAAGGTTTTTTTTATAAACTTCTCACAAGATTGTTGAACTGAAAAACGATAGAATAATTGAAACCCATTGTTAAAACACTCAACAAGACGAGCAATAATAAACAGGTACTCTTGTTACGCCATCTCTTCCCACTTGGAAGCCCCTCGTTTTCCACGGGAAACGCGAATGGAAATGATATTCCCGCTTAAACACACCTTTCACCGCCACGTGACGCTGTTTGCGCGAATAAATAGGCTTCATATTTCATTCCATTCCGGAGTGATTGAGCGAGCAGGATTGCAATTTTCCCCTCAGCCAACACCCACACACACACACACACACAGGACCCGGGGCCGCGGTAAGCTGGGCGAAAATTTAATTTCCTGTTTTGCACTAAATTGTGGCCATTTGTAAGCGTTGGCCCGATGCACTCGAAACGTATCAACAAAATGTAAATCCATCAACGGCGCCACGTGACTGACCTGAGGGAAGGGAGAGGGAAGGTCAGTAAAGTTGAATGTTGAAGCTGTTTAAAAACAACTACATTTTTGTTTGCCGCGGAAAATGGGTCTATTTTCATCGACAACAGTTTCGTCATAAACGGCTCTTTAAAATGCGATAAAAATAACGCCTCCTCGCTGCCCTGGCAGAGTTCCAAAAGGGCAAAGGAACCACAAGGAGCATGTGAAGTCCATCGGAAGCGATTTGCATCACGAGTCAGTTAGTGTAATTCAATGTTTCACTCGGGCCACTTGCAAAGTGGAAGTGGGTTTTCCGTTGCCATCGGAGATTCCTTCCCTTCAAATGCAACAACAGTAGTTGTTGGCAAAACAGTCGAAGACGAACCTACTCCACCATCGATGGCAACGGCAAACATCTTCCGTTGGTCGCGTGCCACATTTATGCCACCACGGGAAAATTTGAGAAGGGTGCGTCCGGGTTTGTTTGCGATATGATTACTTTATGAAACCGATGAACCCGGGGAGGGTGTTACTGGATTACTCCCGATTTGGCACACGGGATTCGGGAATTTTCTTGTCGTAACCTGAGTAGGCCGCCTTTTGAAGAGGTTTGCTTTGCTTGATAGCATTTTAAATGGGAAAGTTTTATTGGCGTATCGTATCGTCAAGGGTAAATGGGTTGGAAAACATATTTCCTCCTTCGCCAAGGATGTTTTGGACAAGTGTCGTTGAGTGTGAAACAATATGATTGTAAATTAAGAAACATTTAAGGTTGTTCGGAGATGCCAACGGAAATTCTAGTTTACTAAAAATAAAATAGAGCTTAGACCGCTTTGTCTACTCTTTGGTAAACGATAACTGTCAGTTTGAAAATATTAAATGTATGATATTTATTTCACCGTTTAATTCATGTTTTCTACTTACTTCCCACGACTGATCCAGACTAACCTCAAAAACTACTCTCGATGATCGTCGTGTGGTTCTCGGTAAACTGTGTCACCGCCGAAGAAAGCCTCCCTAATTACTTTTTATGTCATCTAAATGGCCATAGGCAACCTCCACGCCTTTGGAGGGCATCCTTTGAGTCGTGTTTGCTACTAAAATGTCAGGAATTAATATCGTGGCCGACCGGAGAAACCGACTCCTCACCGCAGGTAAACAAGTCAAGCACGGGAATTCATTGGCCAGACCGGCGCGACAGTTTCTCATTTTATCCGAACCCGACGCGGGCCCGAACTATTAAAACCACCAACGCAGGTTCAGTAACCGACCTCGATGGTGGAAAATTGTTAACGAACTTCGAGAGCCGTTGTAAAGGAAGAAGGGACGGTGCTTTTCCGCGGAAGGATGGAAGGAAACCCCCGGTTGGAAAGTAGCGCTAGAAAGGCAACGACGAGAGCTTGTCGTGAGACGAATCGACAAACATTTCCGCCCCGAAGCCAAAGGGGTGTTTGGCAAACTGTTGCTTCCATTCAAACCGGTTCCCAACCGGAGGAATGTTTGTCCTGCGGCCATCGGCGCGAGAGTTGGAAACCACCGTCCGAACGGGTGGAAGGAAGGCGAAATTTTCCCCGTCCGCCTCGGACATGAAGCGAACGAAAGGAAAGTCGTCTCCTTTCCGTGCACATGCCAAGGATCAACACGGGGAAAAATGTGTCAACGTCTCTCTCCTCCCCCCCACCTGGCTCCTCTTCCGCCTTCCGGTGGTAATCCCTTTCGACATGACATTAAGCTGCGTTTTCGGAACCTTTGTACACCGACGGGGGTTTTCCTTCATATTTTTTCTTTGCTTTGCGTTCGGTACTGATTTCGCCTATTCGTACGCAAGTGAACGACCATTGAGAAAAATGCTCTACAACGCGCCCTCTGGAAGGAGTTTTCCCTCGACACGAGGACACACGAGGTGAAAAACAAAATGCACGTCAAACGCTTCAATTGCATGGGCTTTGTGGTTGATTTTTCACGCTTTTTAAGGCGCACGGTGGGATTTTCTTTTTTATCGCTCCCTGCAAGCGGTTTTCCTTCGGTGGTTGGAAGGAGCGACAGACGGAATCAAAACCCCGCTCCGTACTGCAACTGTCGGAAACGGTAACGCAACGGATGGTGGCCGGAAATCTCACGTTGTACAATAAGTTTGAGGATTTCATGCAATCTTTTAAATGTACGTACTTTATCGTCGTTACCGTTACCCGGAACACCTTCTGAATCTCAATTACGTTTCGTTTCTTTTCGGAAACCTTCTCTCCTCCGGTGCGGTTCCAATCGCTGTTTCTTGGCAGTAAGGTTGGCCGGAGCACGATCTGTTCACGAACAAACCGCCAACGGAAAATCATTTACTCCTACTTTGCCTGCTCCATTACCAACGAAAGTAAGGTGATGGATAAATTCATAGTGGGTAAATCAGGAAAGGTGTTCAATTGCATGGCATTATGTGTGCAAAAATATCTCAGTTACAAACAATTTGTAGCGAACATAGCAATATCAAAATAAGTAGGCTAAGTAAAACATTATAAGTCAAGCAAGCTGTGCAACAGTATAAAAAGAGCAAACCGCCAGTTTAATCTTGGCTTCCAACTGGGAAGCATTTAAATTAATATAGAACACACTATAAATCTAAGAGATCCTTTAAAGATATTTTTACAAAACATGGAATCAAAACTTAGTAGGCTTTTCATGTTCTAAATAAAACTGTTCGAAGAAATTTGTGATCAGCACAAGAGCATAGATTTAGAAAATAGCAGGGATAGGGATGATAAAATGGGTTTTGAAATAAAAGATTTTAGCAGTACGTACAAATCCTTCGCCCTATTTTAGCAAACTGGCACAAAAAGATACGAGTGTCTTTAAACATGAAAAAAATAAAATAATTCATTTAAAGCTACTGCATGTTGCTTGCAACTACTATGACATATTTTTCAATTGTCCAAATTGCTTCAACGCCGCTACCATAGTCCACTTATCGATACATCGAACCTCGAATCGGGTGCTTTCCTAGGAGGGTCGAGTCATAAGTTAATGGTTTCAAGATTTAAGAAGTAGAAAAAAAAAACTACCACCCGTGCTTGCATGCGGACAGACGCGATAAAGCGAAGCTCATGTTACATTGCGCGACATTAGTTAACATTATGTTACCCACTCACTCGGGGGTGCACTTGAATGTAATGGCCGGGCCGGGCAGGGCCGAGAAGGGAGTAAGAACCACCAGGCACCTCCATCCGGCCGGGATTGAATTTGAAGCATGTATCGACGGCTTTCCTGGCACTTTACAAATGACACAAACGTGACTTGACGCGAAATCGTGGAATCGCGCGTCTGATGGCTTCCCGATTCCCGGGCCCCGTTTTACGATCCCCGAACGGAGAGAACGCCATAGTGGAATCCTTTTCCGGCTTTGGGGACGATTCTTTGGCCTCCATTTCTTCTGCTGCTGGAGTAGGAGAAAGGAGGATGAAGAAAGATGAGGCAAATAAAAAGTAGGTCCGCCGCATATCTTGAGACGAGGAGCTGTGGTCCATTGTTTTTTATAGCCCACTTGCCTCCCCATTCCCTCCACCCCGGGGAAAGTTTGTTCCTTCCCGAGCCCGAAAGCAAGCTCCTGCACCCGGC
This sequence comes from Anopheles coustani, assembly GCF_943734705.1. NCBI lineage: Eukaryota > Metazoa > Arthropoda > Insecta > Diptera > Culicidae > Anopheles > Anopheles coustani. Next base: position 4,858,967 of record NC_071289.1, read on the forward strand.
TAGGAGAAGCTGCTGGCGGGAACCGGGTTAATTTTTACGCCGCAAATAAAACGTCGCACTTTCGCACCCGCCTTCAAGAGGATCCTCCGGATTTGGCAACTACTGCACAAACACACGCCCGGTCCTTGAGGGCGGCACGCGCCCTATCATGCGGTGGCGATCTTTCGTTTTAATAATACACTTTTTTCCGCCCTCCCCGGCAAGTGACCGATATCGAGCGCAAATGCATCTCCCACCGGGTCGGGCCCTTCCTCTTTACTACCATCGCGATAAGCTGGTTCCGCTGAGAACAAACACAACACAGCGGAGTAGCGGAGTGCCATAAATAGAAACTCGTGCCAGAAGAAGCAAGGAAGCAGACGATGACGCACCCGAATTTGCGAAAAACAGCATACGACCCTCCCCCTCCTCGCCCTCAGCATGCTCCAAAGGATCTACGGAGGAAGTCACACACTGGCGGAGATGGTTGCAATCTGGAAGATCTGGAAGTAAATTTGAACCCGGCACGCTCCTACCTTATTCTCCACCAGGGAGTCATAGCCCCCTTCCGGGGCATGACCCAAGGCAGGGGGGTAAGCATGAATCATGGGGACGCGATGTCACTCGATGGCATAAATCAGATACCGAGCAGCCTTCGTTTCGCACAAACCCCCCCTCCCGGGCCACCAAACGGATACGTGATGACAGTCGTAAAAAGTGAGAGAAAATGTGACTGTCCTCCTAAACCAACATCATTTGGCCGGGGCACCAAAATATAAAAAAAACACTACACAAAAGTGCTCGGTGAAGTGGAAGATTTCCTAAAGAGCAACCAAATAAAAGAATCTCTACCCATGTGCATGATATGGGGAAATGTGAAGAATGATTAAATACATCGACAACCGAAAGATGCATCGGATGGAAATGGCCCAAAGTTTTACAACGCCGGCATAGAATTAATTCTAAGTGATGGCCTTTTTGTAGGACCGGGTTCCCTTTCTCGTCATATAAGTAAGAAAAGTGTTTGCAGGGTGCACTGTACCGATTTTACTGCATCTTCGAGTCTTTAAAGAAAGTTTATAGAAAAGCCAATGTCCGTTATTGAACCTACCCTTCTTGTATGAGAAATGGTTATTTTCTTCATATTTCCAAAACAAAAGTTGGAAACAAACATACCTAGTAGGACAAAATAAATTTATAATGTAATATGCACCCAAGAAAAGTTGTAAAAAGAAGCCTATTTAAACCTAGAATATAGGCCTAAAATCAAGCACCATTATCGATTTGCTTTCCCGAAGTCTTTAAACCATAGTTAAATCAATAGTTTAAACTTCTTACATAGTAAAAGAACTAGTATTGATTTTTTGTATATGGCTTTAGTTACTAATATTTGGTAGACATTAATAGTACGGTTTTTTTCGATCAGGAATTTTAAAAATTTGTGTTTTACAAGTTATTATTGCGCTTTGAAACAATCTTTTCATTTAAAAAATGTCGATTTAGAAAAACTTTAAAATTTCATAAATTCTCAGTTTAACTGAATATTAAAAGACACGCAAATAAAGAGGGTGTGCCTGAACATTTTCGATAGAGCATGGTGGTTTAAATACTTTGAGCCGCCTTTGTTCAAGTTACACTTTTATTAACCAACAAAAATAATAATTAAACCATGCTAGTTATGAAATATTTGTCGCGGAGAATTAGAATGACCATCGTCCCTCGTGTTCCTATTAAAGTCTTCAATGCATTTCTGACCGAAACTGCCCATCGGTTGCACTAAAACTGCACTCCACTTCTCCGGGGGTGGTAGCCACACTCTCCAACTGCTACCCATTATTTATGACAGCCCAATTCATTAAATTTGTCATTTTAAATGCAATAACAATCAGTTGACAGCGGCAGCGGCGGCGGTGCAGTTGCACTTGCACTTGGCTTGTTTACAGCCGATGAGCACATGTAACCAAGTGACTCCCGGTCCAGCATCCCGGCCCCCGAACAAGTGTCTGTCAGCCCGGTGGATTGTTTTTCGGTGGATTTTGAATACTCTTTTTCGTCCACTCACATAGTTGGCTTTGTGTTCTGATGACAACTGTCACTTCAGGCACAAGTACGGCACACATGATTCGGCCCAGCGTGAAATGATAAATGGACTCTCGCTTTTTCCCCTCGTTCTAGGGCTTTGGACAGCAGAAGGGGTGGGGGCAGTGGCACTCCCAATCGCCCATGGACCCGGGTTCCGGATGATTGGCCATTGGTTTCAGAAGTAATAGGGTGATAAATAAGCCGATCACAACTGACACCACGCAAAGCACGCACGCACGTACGGCCCTCATTTAAATGGTATACGATGGTCAAACGATGAGTCGAAGGCACAGAGGGGGTCAGGTGGACACCATAAGTGCATTTTGTAAATCGAACCACTCGACCATGGCTCGCTGGACAATCGGGAGGGAATCAACTTCAAAACTTTTCCCAACCAAGGCAAGGGAGGTCGCGTGGATGGGCAACAGAGCGGCGTCATTAAGTGACAAAGTGAACCATTATTGGGAGCAGGTTTTTCACAACGTTCGCCAACCCGAATGGGTGGCTTTAATCCGGCGGGTGCACGATTGAAACATTTTTTTTTTTTCAAATTTCCTCATGCGGTCGTCCAATTTATGGCCATCATTCATCAACCGATTACCAACCCGGTCGGTCGTTTATTCCACGGTCGGAAGCTAATATTGGATCGGTGTTCCTAGCTTCCGAACAATGGACACTTGTTGCACGGATGCGGAGAATTTCCCTAAACCGATTTCCATCCCACCATCGCACAGGCTCATTGATTATTATCTAATGAGCCCGGGAGGCACGCGTTAGACGGTCCGATCCGCCCCCTCCTTCGGTCGGGGCATTGATATGGCGGCATATTGGTCGTAAAATAGTCGTAAAACACACAACGATCGAATCACAGCCGATTCGATGGGCAAGAATTCCCTTGCAGCCGGCAGGGGTACGTGGGGACATGGTAATTGAGATTTATGCGGTTTTAACCAAATTACTCACGTATTGAAACTAATAAAATGCACAATAAAAGCGTCCGAAAGAATGGCCGGCAGGCCGTTGACAAAAACGCCATAAAAATACCAGTTCCATCGCTTGCTCCTGAATCAGCCGGTACAAAGATGAGCTAAACGCCTTCTCACTTTGTGGAACCCAACTCAACCTAATAACATTCGCCAGCTCGAGAACATCCGAAAAACGAGGGCTATAAATCATCTGCCTTCTTTCGGTAGGTTGAAAGTGATTATGTTAATGCTCCAATTGTACAGCTATTCAAGGGTTAATGCTAACAAAACGTGTCTGATCGAGTTCTTAGTGGACCGAGCTAGTGAGTTTTAGGGAGGTTTTATGTGTTCCGAAACTAATGATGAATTTTTAGAATTGTTAGAAAACATTTTAAAATTAAACATGTATAAGTCATGTTTTGTTGGATAAAATCATTTCTCTTCTGGTCTTTTGTCTTGAATTGACCATTTAAGATGTTCTCCCTTTCAATTTTTATCAGCAAAAAAGTTCGTCTCGTCAAAGATTTCATCGAACCCAACAGTCAAACCGAATAACAGACACCCTCATGCTACAAAATGGGGACATAATCGAAACTTTTCCAACAGTGTGTCACTCCCAGTCCACATGCGATTGGCTCCGTTCCGATAAGATAGTGTATATTCAGTCGTCCACGAAAACACACTTTTCCGGTGGTAGCATCTTCGGAAAACCAGCACAAAGGTCGGCCCAACGAACTGAACTGGACTGGAGGGACAAAAACTTTCCCCGACCCCTTGAGGCAAAAGCTTCTGCCGGAGACAGTCTAATTTTTGGGCCACTTTTGTTCGTTCCAAAAAATTTGCCGATCAAACGCCATCCCCCTTACGACAGAGCGGTTTTCTTTATTCATTGAGGGGGGAAATCACTTGGCACAAGTACTATTTTGGGTATTGTAACGCGGCGTAAATTGTAGAACCAACCGCCAGCACATGGCAATCACCATCAAACTCATCGATTTACGGCACACGCCGTGCATTTCTCTAGCCTACTAACCTCCTCCTCTTTGAGGGGGAGGGAAAAACCAGCGCCATTTGCCCTCGGTGTGAACGGAACAGCTGAGTGAAAAGCAGATGCCACTGGGAAAAGGGGGGAGAGGGGGCCCTTTGTGCGGCGTCAAAGTTAACAAAACGTTCAGAATTTAATTTTCCCGCACCCGGGGACAAATTTCCCTCGGCTAGGGCGGCTTGTTTACACGCATAAACAGCATATGATTATCACCTCGTAATGTTTGGGTGTTAATGGCGGGCCATGGGCGGGACACCTCCAGCGGCACGCTTCGGCGGTTTTGAAAGAACCGGAGGTGAGGAGGTATTTTCTCTGGAAAATACCTTCCCCTCGGTGGGAAAAATTCATCCACACTGCAATCTTCCACCGATAAACTCCACGACGAGAGTTGCCGAACATCTTGGACCAGCTCTTTCTAGCCTGGCGGCTGCTGCCAACCAGTTGCTGGAGGATTAAATTCAATTTCGGCCCTTTATTCCTCCCCGCGACGAAGGGGATGCATTAGAACTCACTGTTGAAGTTGTCATTTGCAGATCTAACCCATGATAATGGATTGCGAACGTGTCAGCGATGTATGCTATGATAGACAAACATGTGGAGTACAATGGCAAACACTGCATCCATTACCGTAGACAAGTAAAAAAAAGGTAATGGTTTGAGGAAAACATTCTAGAAGGCAATTATGGAATGAATTAAAAGCGAGTATTATCATAATTAAGAGGTTTATTGTCAAGGCGAAAGATAAAAGATAATTAATTCCCAATATAAACCAACATAAGTGCATCATATAAAACCGCTAAAGAAATTATTTGTTATCAAATTCAGGTAATATTCAAGATGTTAAAATTTGAATCTCATTTGTAAAAAGACATTTAGGAAAACATAAGTAATACTTAGCTTCAAGAAACACCCAAAATATCTCTTTATTTTGATCATGGCAAACAAACACGTTATCATTTCTACGTTCATATGAGTTCATAAAAGGTTATGAGCATAAATTCCATGATTTATCATAGCATCAAACTTTGGCCTAAATTAAATTCAAATCAAAGTGTTTGTGAATGAATTAATATTCAACTTACTCTCATTTTTTTCAGACCTTCAGCATTCGATTTGTTTTAAAACATTTTTCCCAGATAGAAAAAGTTGTGGTCGTAGAAAAATTGCGACATGATTACATTCTTGTTATAAATAAACTTCAATAAAAAAACCTAAAATCCTAGTACTAGTCGTCAACACTTACCTTGCACGGCCCCTGCCCAGCAGAGCCAAAACAGGGCCCACTTTGGAGTCATGAACACTTCCATCCATTTCGGACGCAATCCAAACCAACCGCAGTGGTACGATCGGGAAGCGGGCACCGAAGGATCGTCAGCCTCCTCGTGTCCCACCACCGCACACCGGGCACCATCCTCCAGCACGTCCGAGGAAGGGGACGACGGATCACCGTAACTTCCGCCGCACTTGGTCGACTCTGTCTGCACCGTCCCCGAAGGTGTCGTGACCAGCGACGAATTGTTCGCCTTCATAATATCTTCCAAACTGGTGGTGGACATTTCTTCTTTTTCGAGCACCTTGACCAACGGTTTATGGTTGCACCTTTACGGCTTTACTGGTACCTTCTTTCCTTTGTTGGCGCTCCACGATCAACAGGACGGAAATTAATTAGGAACTGGTCGAACCGTTTTTCGTCCGTACCGTCCTTCGTGGTGGAGCATTTAAATTTATCACCAAACACACCGGACACACCTTACAAGCCACCCACCACTCCGTGCAACTATCAAGGTCAATGAAAAGTGAAATTACGGTTTAAATTCGTACCGCACTGGGAACTCCTCTGCACACGTTCCTTCGGCGATGGTTTATGGACGAAAGCCCTCCGGTGCCATCTTCGTTCGAAAGGTGGAACGAATTTACCACCAGTAGCAGAAGCGGGCGAAAAATAACACAAATTGTCATTCAACGACGTTATCACACGGCGCGCACACAAGGACGACTTACGGAGATGGATTGTTTGCGTAAAATTATGCAAAGTCCCGCAAACTATTGGCAAACGATACGAACCGTCGTATCGCAGCAGGCGGGTTCGCCTGGAACCTGTCAAAAGTTGAGGTACGATGGACGATTGAACACGAACCGTTTTATGCGGCAAGCATAACAAACGACTCCCGCCGACCGGCCCTGAAGACGTCCCAGACTGGATATCGGCCGTGGTCAGTCAGTGTGGCTTGCGAAACATAATCTACCTTTCGAAAACCGTGCTACAAAGTGTGCTTGCGAAGGTAAAGGTTTGGGCAGTTGGGTACCAGTTCAAACCTTATCGCACCACGTGCAGTCCACTGGCAACGGTCGGGTTGCTTTTGAAAATATATTTGTTCTCACTGTCCCCGGAGATCTTCACAACTGGTTCCCTAGTCCGATCAACTTCCTTCAAACACTCTCGTTCAGCGTGCTGCCTGCTCGAACGTTCCGTTACAACTGACACCCCGGTAGGACCGTGCTTCGGCCAAGCATACAAGTCACTTGTTTGGCCGCGATGCGCAAACGTAATACGCCGTGAAGGCGAGCGAACGAAACGGAAGAACCACGTGAACCCGCGAGACTTGCGAGAGGCACGCGCTCGTCGTATCGCGCGCGAACGATGCTCACCCGCCGGATGCCGAACGGAAACTGGTCGGAAGTGGTTTGTTTTGCTGTCGCCAGCGGCAAGATGCAGTCGTTGGCACGCGGTTCAAATTTGCCACTGCGCCGTGTGCACTCCAACGGGCACGCCATGCAGCTGGAGTTCCAAAGTGTGCACGGTTTTACGACTGAGTCACACGTGGTGGAGTTCTCTTAACTGTTCTTCTGGATATTTCGGTGGTACAATGTTTTGCAAGATATTTAAATATGGCCAAGTTTTATAGAATTGCTTTAAACATTTATCCTTTCCCATTACATTTCGTTTAAATTAATTTTATTTATTATCCGCCATCATACGTGTCATAGATCCATTAAGTGTTTTGGTGGAGATTTTGAAGGCCTAAATTGAATTTGGGGTATGTTTTAAGGTGGAATTGACGAGCTATGCCTAGTTTATAGTAAATCGTATGCAATATCTCGACCACTATCAGTTGAAACCGTTGCAAAGTGAACCAAGACAAACGGAGCAGCTGTTGTGTCCACCGTTGGTGACATACTGGCATGTCTCCGGTACACTGGTCATCAGTGGTGCACAACCTCGGCTGACAATCAATCGGTTGTTTTCTGGAAAAAGAAATTAGTGTATAGATTCCTAAGATATTCGTTGCAAAGCTCGGTGATCAGCACTCACCTTGGCGTCGCACGGAAAGGCAAGCGTACTGTGAGGGGTTTGGAGGGATGGGAATCGCTAGTCCGAAGGAACCCGGCGCTGGAGTTGAAACTCCCGGCAGTGGAGTTGGATGAGTTGGTGGCGTCAATATTGGAGCACCGGGAGTGGTGGATTGCGGCATCGGCGTGAACGTGGGATGAGTCGGAGGAGTTAGGATCGGTTCACCTGGCGTTGTACTAACGGTGGTGGTGTCTGGCTCAACCGTTGGAGGAGTCGGAGGAGTTATAGTTGTAGTCTCCGCCGGTTCAACCGTTGGAGGTGTCGGAGGAGTTATAGTTGTAGTCTCCGTCGGTTCTACCGTTGGAGGAGTCGGAGGAGTTATAGTTGTAGTCTCCGCCGGTTCAACCGTTGGAGGTGTCGGAGGGGTTATAGTTGTAGTCTCCGTTGGTTCAATAGTAGGAATTGTAGGAGGAACAAGTGTTGTAGTTTCTGGTGGTTCAACCGTTGGAGGTGTCGGAGGGGTTATAGTTGTAGTCTCCGTTGGTTCAACAGTAGGGATTGTAGGAGGTACAATAGTGGAGGTATCTGGCTCAATCGTTGGAATAGTTGGAGGAGTGGTGGTATCTGGCACAACCGTTGGCAGTGTCGGCGGCACTATCGTTGTGATCTCTGGCTCGGGATATGGGAGCAAAGGTTGATTAGGTCCGCACTGCACCACATGCGTCGGCAGATTTTCACAATCCTCGCAATGGAAGCACATCAATTGCGCACCAGCAACTGCAACGAATAAAACCATAAATCACCAGCCATCACAAATGCACCTTTGGTCACACTTACAACTCGAAAGCAATCCAACGGCGTGGATTAATAGTAGTGTCTTATAAAATTCACCCATTTCGGACGTCTCGTCTACCTCTCGATATCACACTTTATCCAGAACTGCTCCTCGAAGCCACTGGACGCAGCAATTTAATCACGTTGCGCTTCTGCAGACACTCCCCACAGACAGTCGCAATAGGCGGTTTTATCTTTTGGGGAGGGATTAGCGAGGTTGAAATCTATAATTATTTTCAACGGATAATCAGTCACAGTCCTGGTGAATCAGAGCCGGTGGTGTACGTGGCGTGGATGTCAAGAAGAGTCCCACACGTAGACAGGGATTAACGTTAAACGATGTGTTGTAAGCGATTGATGGCTCAGACTGAATTCCGCCAAGCTTAAGATTAAAACATAATTTCTAATATGTGGAATACATAACAGTTCCGGTTCGGACTAGATTACATACAAGCGAAGGGCTCGACTTAGGGAATGTTTAAATTTAAACAATAGTTTGTGGTTTTTTGCTTCCACGAACAATAGAAATAAATAAAACCCCCAAAAATAAATGTCATGAAATGAACATGCATGTTTTTTAAATTATTGGAAGCCTGATTCATCCTTTTAATCATGATTAAAATTGAGAAAACACTGTTATCAAGCTTTGAAAAATGTTCATTATCGAAAACGATAAGACAACTTACAATTGCAATAGCGAATCATCTATCATAATGAGCGTATCGTTAGGATATTTTTTTCTGTGACTAATAATCTAAAAATAAAACATTGCAGTAATTTGCGGAATTTTCGCGATCCATCCAACATTTCACAGTATCCTCTTGCTGTTACAGGAGAGCATATTTATGCACCGTATTGCTCAAGATCGTGAGAAAATAAATCCCCAACCGAAAAGAACATACTTCCGACCTTTTCTAGATGCAAGAAGAGTCCGGAGCATACCAAGAAAAAACGCATTGTGGTGCAGGCGGAAGGTTCAAGATCATCACAGTTTATTGCCCGCGTGATAACGCGAGTGGTCGGCACAAATTAACCCGAATCAGAATACAATGACGGTTATTTAGAAACCGTCGGCCTGCGAAGAGGCTGGATCTGAGCATTAAATACACACACATCATCTGAATCCCCGGTTCGTCCCAAGAAGTATCCGGTGAGCAGGGCAAAGAATGCACACTGTTATACAGCTAATTGAAGGGATTTAGGAAATGCATATGCGTCCGTGAGCTTATGCACGTCCCGTGGTGTGCGTTAATATCTTAATTATATGCACAACGGTGTTCCAGAGAACAATTTCCAGGGGGTATTTCTTCAAATCGTTTCATGCCGCACGTATGCAGTGGCTTTTGAATCGTTTGTTCAACGGTGCTTGCTTTAACCACGGTATCGGCTGATTGAGGTATAATGCAAAGGTGTTTTTTAAACGAGCAAACAAGTCATTACGAAATGTTGACGATCTTCGAGGAACATCGTTCGTATGCAACAGGGAGAAGCATTAGCTATGGAAACCGTCGTCTTTCATTCATATTTTCAACGTACACTTCCCGCCTCAGGAAAATCTCTTTTGATTGAGTCGAGAAAAGGATAAACAAATAGACGTTAGCTAAACTATACAAGATTCAATCATGCTACCATATTTATTAAACGCTCACATTAAATTATTTCCCCCTTCCATCTTTTGCCGTTGTTCTTTCGTTTGCTCCATTTGAAATATATAATCTGCGATCGCTTCAGCTTGCTCCCGTTCCCTACGTACCACAAACGGCCTGTACACCTTCCGGTAGGTGAAAAGTAACGATCCGGTCACCAGAATTGTGCCTCCAACAACCGCGACAGGAGATCCTTTAAGCATCTGGAACATTCGGGAAAAGGCTGCTAACGACATACTGAAAAAAAAACACATTTTTATACAATGAAGCGAAAATTATGTACTAAATAAAATACATACCTGAATATATTTGTAGATTACACTTTAGCCGGTTGCTCAGTCTTGGACACTACGTCGGCTGGTGTTCCAGCTTGTTCTTGCGTGTACTGACGAAAGGCTGGTTGGAAAACGTAAAATCCTCCGCCTATGCCAAACACCGTAACAATCAGTATTTCCACAAATCTCGATCGACCGTATCTCATCATAAAACACCTAAAATTAAACTTTCAACATTTGTTCGTAACTCGTTGCAAACTGTGATGTTATTTACCTCGCGAAGTTTTGTTTTGATATCTTGCATAACACAAGAACTAGTGTTGGCAGAATCAGGATTCCGAAGATTCAACGAATCAATCCCTTGACGGATTCTATAGGATTTAATCTCATTTACTGTTTTAATTTAGTGAGAAAATAGAGATTTTCTATGTTGTTCGTATGCAGATTTTCCAACGTAAATCATTCAACTAATTTACAAATGATACAAAAAATCGCAAGTTTGATTTTCCCACCACTCTTCGTGTAGTACAGAAGAATTAATAGTTTCGTTAAAAACATAAACTTTCGTCAAGTTACGTTCAAACGAAACGTTTGTTGAAAACAACAAAAAAAAAGCAGTAAATGAATTATCCATTTTATAATTACGCAAAACAAGGGACCTACGTAGTATGGGCCGCAATTTCTTACTCAATTTTATAACTTACAAGCTTCAAACAGATCATAGTTAGCATTGTTGCTTTTGTATTTAGAGCCAACCACTCCACATAATGTATTTTTGTAAAAGAAACAACGCACAACCGTTTTATTCTAAGTTTTTAAGAGTTCCAATGGTTGGCCTTTGGCAAAATTATATAGTCATCAGAAACAAGCACCTGGATTACGTTAGCCAACCAAAGAGGTTAGATAGTCTTAACTGGCATCATGCCTTCTCATTATTTAAGTTATTCCTAACAGAAACGTTTATCATTTTTTATAGACTTCAAATCACAATCTCAAATATCACGAAAGAAGATCAACAGAAGAGTAGCAGCGAACGCAATGAAACCTGTGGGGAACCATCAATTTCACCATCGACCAAAACCCAACACGTTGAAACTAGCACCGATTGGACTGTTACGGATCAATATCAACCAACAACGATGTTAAGTGATCATCAATATTCTTTCGACTCCCTTGAATCGTCCGAATATGAGAGTGCTGAAAGTGCAGTAACGTTGGATGATATCGTATCGTATACCATGTTGGAAAGTGATGTTGAAGTCGATTTCTTACGCAGTGCAATCGAAAGGAGACGATCGAAAAAAATACTGCCTCTTCCGAAAAAGAAAAAATACGATCATGTTTCATCTAGGGTTAAAAACTACATTCTATCTCAAAACGCAAATTACAAATAGGGTAGCTTTGATTTGGGGAGTTCCAATGCGGATGGTTTATTGTTAAAATATTAAAATTATACATATATAGGTGATGCGAACAATAAAATATGATCTATTCGACAGCATCAAAGTTCAAAACCGCTTTGCATCGTGGAGCACTCGGACCGACACATCATTAGATGCGACGGAGATATCCTTCAAACTATCATCCCCGATCGTACTGTCGTTCATCATCAACCTACGACCAGCCCCACCGCCACCAGATTCTCCTGCATACCTGATTCGTCCTTCGTGACGGATGACCATGGTGGGAGAGTTGTTGATCAGTTTCTGCATCTTTTCACCGCCTGGAATGCGCACCAGATTTCTCTCGTCCAGAACGTGTGCACGATTCGAGCTGATCACTCCTTTACCCGGCAGAGACGGTGTATAACCTTTGGCGACACCGTAATGGTTTTCCTTACTGCTGCGACCTGCGCTCATTACGCTATCGCGATTCTCGCTGTGCAAAACATCGATGAGATTCTTATTCGGGCAGTTGATCTTAGTCTGCAGCATACTTTGGGGTGTTTTCTTGATGTACGCCCCGATTGGAGAAACGATATGATCAAAGTTGCGATACGCTCCCAGTTTTGCCTGCGGCAAGCGACTAACGACTGGTTTCTTGAACGCTCCTCCACTTGCCGAACCGCCGCTCGGAGGACCCGGAAGTTTCTTCGCAGAATTGTTCTTTCCAACACTGGAGAAAAGCGTCTGCTTGCAACCGCTTCCGGTGCCATGAGAAACGTTTAGTTTCGATCTCATCACGCTGGACGGTGTTAGATAAGTGTAATTGGATGTGTCGGCTGTTGCTTTACTTGCACTATTGTTGGCGGGAGTCAGGTGTTCTACATGGCGAGTGTATGTTGCACCGTCTTCGGAGTCCGAAATTGTGCGCGATTTTTGTTGTTGCTGCTGATCGTGTTTCAGACTCTGGCCAAGCTGGTGGTCCTTCTCTTTCTTTTTCATGGCCATCAGTTTCATACCCTGTCGGAGCATGAAATCAGTCTCCTCCATCGTGTCATTGAAACGATCCGGCATTTCTTCCAACTCCGACACATTGTGGTCTTTATAATCGCTTTCATCAAGATCATCCAGCATGGAGGACTGTTCATTTGTAACAATGCTGTCGTTCTGCTCACTGAGAACAGAATCCAACGGATCCATTTGAGCATGCAAATCTTCTTCATGTTCAGATTCACTGGCACTGCTGTCCAGGAGAATAACGTTTTGGACTTCGGTAAGGCCGGCCTCTGCGGTCGAATTTTTACTGTAAGTAGACTCATCCTCGTGCTGCTCGTGACGTCCGAAGGCCGTTTGGTTATCGCTGGATGTGTTGTCATAAACCAAACCTGAATCCATGGCACTGCTTCGTGCATACGAGTCCGTTGTGAACGTGTCTTCCGCCGTACGGTATATTTCACTGCTACTGATCGCAGAGCTACTGTTACCAGCTTCTTGACTTTCCCTTTGCTGCGCAGAAACATACGTATCGATGGAAGAATTCTTCGACTCACCAGCCTCATTGATGGTCGACTCTTCAATAATCGTGGACGGTCGAAGCACGTGCACTCGCTTCATCGGGGACATAATCTGGCCACTGCCAGGTAGAATTGAATTCTCCCAAAACCCTGAAGGCTCATCGACATCATCTAGCTGGGTTATGTCGCCGAAGGTAGTCGGAATCGATGGTAAAGCTTTCTCTACCTGCTCCCCAACCGCCGGTTCAACACCTCCCACGCTCAACCGCTTCACATTGTCCACTACGCCACACAACCTCTCCATCTCTTCGAAACTCATGTCCGATATTTTACAAATCGAATCTTGTTCCAGGAAGGTGGAATCGTTCCCGGAAGTGCCTCTCGGTTGGTATGTAGCTCCCGAGCGCTCTTCCCGGGCTGTAGCTGCTTCTTCACTCGCTAGCATCTTTTCTTCGCTTGTCTGCTTCGCCATCTGTTGTCTCTTGCGGTCCAGCAATTCACGGAAACTTTCGTCCAATTCGAAGGAAGACTCTTCGGAAGATTCTGGCGTCGCCTCCCGTTGTGCCAACGGTGCTTGTCTGCAAAGGTACACGATAAATATCTTCCTCATCGCAATTTGTTTCGCTGGCAAAGATGCAGTTGTGATACTTACTTCATGTTTCGGAAGTAGAGTTTCCAATCATTCAGCGTCGGCATTCCGTAGCTTACTTCGATCGGTTTACTTTGATCCGACATTTTAAGTTACGTAGAAAATAGAACGTACACTTCTTGATATCAATTCCACACTTAAATTGTCCACAGTCACAGGTACGCTTCAGACACGACTGTTGTTATGTTGTTTGTCTGACGGTTATTTTTGAATTGACGGCAAAGCAGTTGACAAGAGAAACTGCAATAAAACGTTGACAGTTCGATGGTGGCGTAAATCTGATGGTGTAATTTGAGAATTAACCAATCGAATTTTAATTCCTTAAATTTCAATCAATATTTAGGTAACGGAATAATTTTAAATTTACACATTAAATTTAATCTTCCTATTTTTGCCACTGACCAACAGAATATACAGAGCTAGGGAAGATAATGTTAAATTATTCAGAACCTGTTTGTTTACCAAAAACATATGACTAGCGGTGTAATCTCCGGTTGACAACTACGATCGAACGATTGTTTTATTTTGTTCTTCAATTCATAACATTCCAAGATTTTAGTGTTATTTTCAACAAAATGCTGCGAACAACAAGAACCCTTCTTAATTTATGCAAAAGTCGTTCGTATACAACGGTAAGTTCAGTGAGTTGAATCATATCAAGTGTTTGTTAAAGTAACAACGTCACTGTCTTATCACCACTTACATCATTGCCACAGAGCATCTCCCAACCTGTAGCGGTGCGAATAGTTGAGGTCGGCCCAAGAGACGGGCTGCAAAATGAACCGACAATCCTTCCGGCCTCGGTCAAGATTGAACTCATCAATCAGCTGTCTGCAACAGGCCTTCGTACCATCGAAGCAACCAGTTTCGTCAGCGCCAAATGGGTACCGCAGATGGGCGACAATGCGGAGGTGCTGAAAGGAATCAACAAACTTCCCGGCATTTCGTATCCCGTGCTAACGCCGAACCTTAAAGGATTTCAGGCAGCGGTTGGTTATCCATCGTTTAATTATTCTAGGCTTTGTATTGAACAAATACATTATGTTTCAGATGGCTGCCGGGGCCGAAGAGGTAGCTGTGTTTGGCGCCGCTTCGGAAAGCTTCTCGCGCAAGAATGTAAACTGTTCGGTGGAAGAGAGTATTGCCCGATTTAAGGATGTGATGGATGCGGCACAAAAAGCGAATGTAAAAGTACGCGGTTACGTTTCAACCGTAGTGGGTAAGCCATAGTTTCACGTTAGACGCTCCATTTGAAGCAGTAAAAATAGTTCTTTAAATTAATTTCAATCTACTTCAGGTTGTCCCTATGAAGGAGAAATAAAACCCTCAGCAGTGGTTCGAGTCGTTGACAAGCTGCTGGAAATGGGATGTTACGAGATTTCTCTCGGCGATACCATCGGCGTTGGTACGCCGGGAAGCTTTTCAAAAATGTTGCGTGAGGTGACGAAGATTGCACCTGTTAATATGCTGGCGGTGCACTGCCATGACACCTATGGACAGGCGCTGCCCAATATCCTAGCATCGTTGGATTTTGGAATTGCGGTCGTAGATTCATCCGTTTCTGGTTTGGGCGGTTGCCCATACGCCCGCGGTGCCTCAGGAAATGCCGCCACGGAGGACGTCGTGTACATGCTTCACGGGCTGGGAATCGAAACGGGCATTGATTTAGGGAAACTCGTGTCAGTAGGAAAGTTTATTTGCGAAAAGCTCCAGCGCCAGTCGGAATCGAAGGTGAACCGAGCGATGAGGAAGCCTAATCCAAACGCATGCTAGTTCTGCAGGGTGTGAAGTGCGGAAAGGATCACCAAGAAGAAACTGTGCATTTATTATTATTAAGGCGAAAAACTGTTTTGTAAGACAATACAGACACAAAACAATATATTTTTGATAGCAGTGTTATTTTACAATCCAAATTGTTAATTCAGATGCAATAAATGGAATTCATTGAAATGAGATACTACATGCTTAAACATTGAAACTTACACCATGACTTCTAAACAAAGTGCAAGCTGCGTTTGCGCAGTCACCTCGCGGGATATGCCACTTGAGCCGAGGTTCGCTTTCGGTGTCTGCCGTACTTAAATTTAGTTGAGTATCGGTACCGTCTCAGGCTAGCCGTACGTCGGTCGAATTAAATCGAGTCCGTGGATTCCTTTTCCTCTCACCCTTGCTGCGACAAAATTTTCCTTCTTGCTCACACCAAGCGGCCTAGTAACGGGGAAATTTGATCGACACGTTAAGACGAAAAAAGAAAAACCCATCTTCGAGATTCACGAGAGTACGAACGAGATTCAAATTGGTGGTGGAAAGCAAGATATTTCTGCGGGACGTGAAAAAAGGATATCCATTCTTCGACGTCGTTTTCCATTTTCCAAGCGATCGCATAAATAAGTGAAAAGTTCAACCGATCACATTGCTACCTGCTTCTCCAACCCCCTTGACCAGTGCGAGAGGAGATTTCGTGTGTAACTAAGCCCTGTGTGCGCGATGCGAGCTTAGTTTATTTTTGCATTCATTGTGACTCGCCCGTCGTTTTATCCCGTGGAAGTGAAGAACCGTCCGAAAGGGGGAGAAAAATTCAACGAGGATTCATTTTTCACTTGCTGCGAGAATGTTCCACTCCGATAAATGACACCCCATGGAGCACCAGTGCAACCGTTTGTGACCGGGTAGTAGTTCTCGTGTGCCTTCGGTGCAGTGTTCCGAAAGTTGCCATGCGTGTCCAAGATCGCAGGAGCCCATCGTCTTCGTCATACGCGACTAAATTGGGCTAACCATTGTAACGTGTTCGTGGTGAATTACTGGTGAGAGTGAGAGAAAAGCTGGAGCTATATTTATAAAGGTGATAAAAATGTCCAAAAAGTATCGGTTACTATTGTCTAGTGTATTGGCACACTTAGTTGCACAGCATCCAAAATGTGTTCGATAGTTGTACGGCCGTACGCGAAAATATGACGTGCACACAATGCCACCCCGATGGCCGACGGAAATGAGCATTTTCTTTGTGCACGCTGGGCATCGACGTCAAATTTTCCGTTGTCGAGAGGATTTTCTTCGGGCTAGTGTGCGCTAACCGCTGATGGTCCAATGACCAACGACCAATACTACTGTCGTGTGGACACAACGTACGAGAAATATTATGTCTTCTTTGTGCTTTTATTTCACGGCCTGCGAAAGGCAAATTATGTGAAAGAAACTAATAGCGATGGCACGACGACATGCTGAAAGAGCGAAAACGAGAAAGTCAGCGGAAGTTATTTTTAAATCATAGCATACCATCATCTTAACGCATGCGGGAGCAAAGCAAGTGAGCAAGGAGAAGAAGGCAGCAAACATCAACAGCAGGAGCAATAGCAGCAGCAGATACAGTAACGCCGCTAGCAACGTTTTGCCTGTCGTATTAAAAGTTACGCAATTTCTCTCCGCCAAGCGTCGTCGTGGCCTCGCGGCCAAAACCAAGACGCACCGGGGGCTTCCACGATCCGAACGATCCCAGTCACGGCGACCTACGCGCGGTTACCACTGAGAAGCTATGTGTATGACGATCATGGTAGTTTCGATGGAAATCTAGTAGCCGCTTTCTCTTCGGTTGCCAAAGTGATTCAAATAAGAGAAGCGGATTGAAACCTGTTCGACTATAGATTACAATAAATCAGAGGACATGTTTTCATTTTCGTGGTCGCGGAAGGGAGGGAACGGTAAAACATCTGCTACTTGCCGTGAGCCAGACTTATTCCGGTAAAATAAGCTATTTATTGCTTACAAACACGTGGGGATTATTTGGAGAATTCAATTTCCTGGTATTTCTTGCCGAAAGCGAAATGATTTATTCTTTTCTCTATCGTTTTCGGTTTTAAGATTAATTGCGAATGTCTTTGGCTCCAGTTAGGCCGCATTACTCTCTCCAACACCCACGCAATTTTCTTTGGCAGTTGAAGAAGAAAACCTAGAAAACATAGACATTGTGCAGACGAACGCTTCATTCAATTTAAATTAATTTCCACTCTGCAATTTCAAGCAAAAACCAAGAATGCCCGCCTAGGATAGACATGTTGGGCAGTAGCCAAACTGAAACAAAAACCGGTTAATTTAAAAAAATAAATACGAATTGTCTACTTGGCTGGTTGGTGGGGTTCGCTAGGAGATGTGGAATGCTACCAAAACGGTTAAACAGCCTTTCCTGCTATTTTTAAAGACCGTTCGTTGAGTGACCGATGTCGAAAAAAATACTTTGACGACAGCGTCACGTGTGACGATCAAATCGCAGTTTTTCGTTGTGCGGAACGCTCCCGACGTGACAGTGCGACAGTGTAACTTACTGAAAAACAACTTTGTATGGCTGTATACTTTTGATATCATTGGTTTGAAACAATTCAAGTTGTGTGTAAAATATAACTATTTTATTTAACACCAAGCGGTATGTCAGAACGTGGTTCGAATCGATGTGTGGTGGAGGCGCATGGTCGTTGACAAAGTTCCTGCCGTACGTCCCGCATGGATTAATCCCAAAGGCTTCCAACGTATAGATTATTGTGCTTCTAGAATTCTAAAGCACACATTTTAAATAATTCAGACAACATTGAAAATATTTAAATTAGTACTACATTTAGAAACCATTATTTTTGCAAGTATTGATTATAGTAAATTAATAATTAGTAAATACTTATTGGGTTGTTGAACGAAGATCTACGATACATAAGGCTTCAAAACCTCACCGATATCAACAATAATCTGCATTTGATCTCATTGCGAACAAGTTTTTGTGCCAACAAAGATGTAGATGAACATGAAAGTTTTTCATAAAACAGAAAAAAGTACACAGAAGAGCCATTACACCCCCCAGTGCATCCTCTGGATAAAACAAGTGAAAATGTGATGTCAACCATGAAGAATAAATAGATTCGTGTTGATATATTACTGTAATTGTCTGCTCAGCTTACAAATGCGATTACCCATTGCGTTAGGCTTAGTTGTGCACGTGATCGGGGAATCCCGTAAACACTGCAAGTGTGATGATTTAAAAAGAAAAAAGAAACGGAGAAGTTCTTTCTGAACCGTCAGCCGATCAGCATAGACACTTGGATGATAAAAATAGTGCAGAATTTAGTACGACGCCGTAACACGTGGGTGTGGCGTCGCGGACTATTTATAACACGCTACGACGGACAAGGTGTTTGTAATCAAACCTGAAGCATCGATACGTCAGGCCAAGGTGCTATCGACTGCAAGGATTTACTTTTTTTTAAATTTGTTTTGCATGCTTCTTAACTTCCTGAACTATTTTTTCCATCAAATCAAGGTACGTTCATTGAATGAGGCGCCATGTCGCACATGTTTCCAAGCGCCAAGGGCGATCAGTTATGTCCGCTCGGATTCCACCCGCAAGTGCGCTGGCCGACGAGATGTAAGCGTTGCTTCCGGGACTATAAAGAGCACGGGAATAAACGGAATGGTGACGATATCACCGCTTCCACGCCGGTCTTGCCAGGCTCAACCCAATCACGGTGAGTACCCTGGAAACGTGGTGAAAATGATCGGTTTAACAACGCTTCCTCCCCACCTCTGTAGTAGTCGTGATGGTGGCAGTAGCACCACGCTCGACAAGCCGGTGCGAAGCTGGACCTCCACACAGAATCTGTTCTCTTCCGGCAGCGGTTCCGGTGCCGGGTCCGGTAACCCGAGCGCCCAAAGCTTTCAACCGCGTCCGGCGTCGTGGGCTTCAAC
This sequence comes from Anopheles coustani, assembly GCF_943734705.1. Taxonomy (NCBI): domain Eukaryota; kingdom Metazoa; phylum Arthropoda; class Insecta; order Diptera; family Culicidae; genus Anopheles; species Anopheles coustani. The sequence goes on from NC_071289.1 coordinate 4,878,354, forward strand.
ACCCGACCTGGATAACTTTCTACCGAACGTGAAGGTCGACCTGACGGTTAACTTGCCCCTTCCGAGACGCCGACATACCACAACATTCGACAATGTTAGTTACACCCCCGCAGTCAAGGGGCGAATTCTCAATTCTGGAGCTGTGATGGATGGTCGTCTAACCTGGTGTGTCTCCTTACTTTGCAGCTAACCGAGGAAGCAACGGTTACAATTAAAAGGCCACCCCTGCCACCGATCTTGAAAGTCGACCCCATCAAGCGGGATGAAAAGGCCGACTCGCTGTTACAGAAGCGAGAAGACACGGTGTCGGACATCGTGATCGAGAAAGGTGACTCGCTTGCGGAACGTGTGCGAAAGTTGAATCTGATCAAACGGCAGGGAAGTGCCGAGCGAGAGACGAGCAAAGAGCGATCCTTGCCTCCAAAGGAAAAGTAAGTAGCTTCGCAGAACGAATTTCTTAAACAGACCATACTTATCGAACAGTTGCTTGATGGGGATCTCCATTATATTGATAGAAATTTAAACATTTAATCGAATGTTTCTATATTGTTTTCGGTTTTGTCAACTATAATTTCCAATTTCCTCCAGAGATGAATCACCCTCAGTGTCTGCTAAAGTTGTGCTTAAGCCAACGAAAACGGACCCCGATCCGCCAACGGTTGAAAAAGTCGAACGTAGAAGACGTAGGCCCATTCCAGACACACCCGATTCCAGTGTCACCCCCTCCCCGTCGGGTTCCGTTGCTTCCTCGAAGACGCTCGTAGGTAGTCTCAAATCGGCAACAGTCCCGGCGACCACCACATCAGCAAGTGCTTCCAGTGGGTCCTCGCATACAAAAGACAGTAGCATCTCCGCAACCGGCGATGGTGGAACCACGAAAACCGTCATTCGGCGTAGGCGAATCGAAGATTTGTCGGCGCCACCAGCGACGACGACGACCCCGACTAGCAAACCAACGCTGTCCATATCGAGCCCCTCGAAAACCTCCATCGCGCCAAAGAGTGACCGTACGATCGATACGCAGCCACCGGTTCCGAGCTCCAGCAGCGACGAAGTAAAGTTCCTCATTTCGATCAAAGACAAAAAGACGAAGGCGGATGATGATCGTTCGATCACGACCGATACGACCGAAACGACTGAGGCCACCATTGTGGATCACATCGATAGCCGGGAGCTCCAGGAGGAGATCGAGAGTCTGCGGCGCGAACTGGAGACGACAAAGGCCCGAGCCGAACGTGCCGAGCGAGACAAGAGTGACATCCTGCTACGGCGCCTCGCGTCGATCGATACGGTCTCAAACAAGACGGCTGCTTCCGAAGCGCTTAAGCTGCAACAGAAGGTGAACGAGCAGAGGCAGCTGATCGACGACCTGCAGGACGAGAAGAAGTTCCTCACCTCCAAGCTCAAGGAGATGTCCGCCGACCTGCACGTCCGCGGGAGCCGAAATGTGGAGGAGCAGCTGCGTCAGAAGCTCGATCAGGCGGAAACGCTTTGCGAGGAGCTGATGGACGAGAATGAGGAGATCAAACGTGAGTTGCGCAACATGGAGACGGAGATCGAGGAAATGCACGATAACTTCCGCGAGGAGCAGGCGGACGAGTACGCGTCGCTTAAGAAGGAACTGGACCAGACCACCAAAAACTGCCGGATACTGTCGTTCAAGCTGAAAAAGTCCGACCGACGCATCGAGCAGCTCGAGTCGGAGAAGGCAGCCCTCGGTACGAGCGGGGATCTGGCGGCAAAGATCAAGCAGCTCGAGGACGAGCTGAAGGTCTCGAACGAGGTTGCCCGCCGGCTACAGGCCGAACTGGAAAGCGCTGGATCTACACCCTCGACACCGACGAAAAAGACCCCATCGTTGGGTAACATCGGCAAGTCCACGTCGGCTGACAGTAAGATTTCGCGAGCTTCTTTAACACGCGGAGGATCGCAGGAGGATCCAGCTCAGCTGCTTCGCGATCTGCAGGACTCTCTCGAGCGGGAGGCGGACCTGCGTGAGCAGCTCAAGTACGCCGAAGAAGAGGCAGAAAACTTGCGCCGCAAGTCGTCGCGTGTGGAAGACGAGAACGATTCGCTAGTGATGCAACTGAAGAAAATGGCTACGAAGGCGAAAAGTAAGTCCTTTTAGACTTTTAGAATTTCAGAGAACTTCATGACCTTTTTTATTTTACCTTACAGCGAAAAGTATATTCTCCAAAACGCGCAAGCTTAGTCCCGCACCGACGTCACGCTCGAGCCCAGATGCGCCAATCGAGAAGGATGAAGGTATCTCCGACGAGGAGGACCCGGCTGAGCTGCGGATACAGCTGGAGCTGAACGATCGAGAGATGTGCGTGTTGCGGCGCAAGGTTGAGGAACTGGAGCACGACAACAAGCACAGCCGGGAGCAGATCAAGGAACTGCAGGAAAACCTTGCTACCAAAACCAAGGAACTGACCCGCAGACTGCCTTCCACTTCGGTGGCCGGCAGGACAGGTGCGAAGGATCCTCTCGAGGAGAAGAAAATCACCGTAATGGAGGAAGAAATCAGCGAGCTACGCAAGAAGCTGATCGAGAAGGATCGCGAGTTTGAACGAGTGCAGGCTGAGATGGCGCTGGCAAAATCCAAGGGTGGCAAATCGCTTTCGAAATCGAAGTAAGCTATGCTGTTTGTGTGTTTGTGGTTAGGAAGATGATAAATAGCGAAATTGCCTTTCCACAGGTCACTTGATGGACTGACCGACCAGCAGGTGTTGGACCTGAAGCGACAGCTACAGGTAATCGAGCAGGAAGCGACGGTACTACGGGCCAAAACGCAGAGTCTCGAGCAGGAGAATGAAAAGCATCAAACGGAAATCAAGAAGTTACAGGCTGTTCGGAAGGCCTCAACCACCACGCCAGCGGTAGATACGAAAAAGCTCACGGACAACATCGAGCAGCTAGAGAAGGACAAACAGGAACTAGAGGGACGATTAAAACGTATAATTCAGGATTCTACTAGTCAGTTACCGTCCCGTCTGCCAAAGAATCCTACCGACATGCATACCAAGCTCCAATTGAAGGTAACACATGAAACCAGTTAACTGTACCCTTTGCTTTTTCACTGAACAAACATTCCTACTACTCTAGAAAATGATCGAAGAGTGTGAGACGGAAATCGATGATCTTCGAGCACTTGTTGGAAAAACGGGTACGATGAGTATCGCGAGTCTTGAAAAGGAAAAGAAACAACTCATAGCCGAACTGGGTGAGACAAAGCTGCAGCGAGAAAAGCTTACAACAGAATTAAGTATGCGATGAAAAATGCAACTTTTCTTAAGTGAGGCAGTTAATTTAAATTTTAATTATTTTTCTTGCTTGTTTAAAGACACCTTAAAGACGGACACTCTTCAACAACAAACCACCAAACTGAACGAAGCTCAACGAACCGTTGAGAAGCTGGAGGAAGAAAATAGGAAGCAAAATGAAAAGATTAAATCTTTGGAGGATAAAATCACTAAAGTCAACAGTACTGTAAGTGGGAGCGCAGGCGAAAATTTTGTTGAAATATTGTTCATATAAAACGCTTTTTCCAACGGCTGTTTTCCTCATAGATGAAGACAGCAGAGTCAAGCAAGTCGTTCCTGGAAGTACAGCTCAAATCCGAGAAAGAGAAGCACACAGCCGCAGAAAAGGATATGGAAAAGCTGCGCAAAGAAAAGAGCAAATTAGACGGCCGTATCGGAGACTTGGAAAAGGAGTTGCAGCTCTCGAAGAAAAATGCCGAGCTGATAAAGGAAAGTTTGGAACGTGAAATATCTACACTGAAGAGTAAATCCACCTCCAGCGCTGACGAGAGCGAATCTTCCAAGATTTTGCAAGATCTCAAGAAGCAAAATGAAGGTAAGAAACGACTCGTTTTCTTTGTGACATTCTCAACAGATTCCAATTTTCCGCCAGATCTTACTGCCGAGATTCACCAGCAGAGTAGAAAGTTTGAGGAGTTGCTGCAGAAGCATGAAAGCATCGAAGAGGAACATCTGGTTCTGCGGGCACAGCTGGCGTCCGAGCGGGAAAAGACACAGGAACTCGACACGTTGAAGAACAAGCTCATCCAGGCCGAAGCCATCGAGACGCGCCTGGTTAAGGAGAACACCAACATCAGCCGACGGTTGGTGGAGGCGCAGAAAAAGTTGAGCGCCGCGGAAACTGGCAACGAGAATCGCTACGCGGCCGTGGAGCTGGAGAAAAATCGCATGAAAACTGCCCTGGAAGACAAGCTGCACGAGTACGAGAAGCTTGTGAAGGAGAACGAAATGAATTTGTATCAAGTAAATCAGCTTAAAAAAGACGTAAGTATAATGCAAACGGATGAAGGGCGAAAAAAGTATTCTCGTATGAAATGCGGTATGTCTCGATCTAGAATGAAGACCTACGTGGAAAACTGGACGACTACGAACGCATCAACAAGGCGCAGCGAACGCTCAGCGAACATAATGCTCATCTAGAGCAGGAATTGAAGAACGTCTATGTGAAGTAAGTAAAAATATATGTTTTTGGGTGTATCTTTTCAACTAAAATATAATCTTTTGCCCCGAATGCAGACTGGAAGCGTCAGAGATGAACGTCAAGTCGGAAGTAGCGGCCACTCGTTTGCGATACGAACAGCAGGTGACCAACTTACACAACGAGCTGACTGCGATGCAACGGCAGTGTGAACGGTTCAAGCGCGACCGGGACACTTTCAAGCAGCTGGTGGAAGCGGCCCAGAAGCAGATCGGCGATATGAAGGCAAACAGGCGAAGTCTTGCGTCGGTAACCAGCAGTAGTGGAGACGACGACGATAAGACCAAGATAGTCGCACTGGAGCAACAGATCGGATGCCTCGAGGATGAGCTGAGTGAGGCCAGGCTGGAGGCGAGCAAGGTGCGCACCGAGCTGGTGTCCGAACTGAGTGCCTCGGAGATCAAAATATCCGAGATGCAGTCGAAGATCAACGAGCTGGAGGAGGAAAAGATTATGGGCAGTGGAAAGTCGAAGGTGCCCGGCACCAAGACACGCCTGGAGCTATCGTGGCAGAAGGAGCGTGAGGAACTTCAAAGGCTGGTACAGGAAACGTCCACCCTGGCGCGTGATCTGCGACAGACGCTCTTTGAGGTGGAGCGCGAGCGTGACAAGGATAAGCTGGAATCCAAGCGGAAGATAGAACAAATCAAAAAGACAACCGAGGAGGAGATAGAGGAGGGCAGACGAAAGGTGACCGAGCTGCAGAGCGACCTGTTGGAGCTGCGTGATGCACATGCGAAGCTGCGCACGGCGAACGAGAAGTTGCGCCGCGACCGTGACCGCTTCGAAAAGGAACGAGAAAGTGCCACGCGCAGAAGGATCGAGGCAGAGGGTGACCGGCGAGTCGGAGCATTGCTTCAGACCGTGGACGAGCTGGTCAAGCTGGCACCGGAACTGCAGAAGGTTGCAACGAAGGACTCCCATACTACAAGCACTGGAAAGGTAACTTGAAACGAAGTTGTCGAATCTTTTACTTTCACTAACCAGCCTATCTAAAACCCCTGTGACAGACCATCACCACAAATGCACCCATTCCAACACCTCCCATGCGTCACAAGAGTCCATCGCCCGGTCCTGGAGGCTCACAGCCGCAGCAGTCGATTTCTACAGTATTAGTTAGACTGGCCGAAGCGTCCGAAGATCTGCGACGATATCAGCGGATGTGCGACGAGGAAAAAGACAGAGAGCGTGTGCGACGCGGAGGAATGCGTCGGTAAGTAGGAACTTGTAAAGATAGCAGTTTTGGTACTAGGTCGATATAACCACTAACTCCACATCTTTCGGTTATCATTTATCAGTGCTGCATCTCAGGAGAACGACGCTATCAATGAAAACACGCCAGGACGACCTGCGATGAGGCTGAACAGGAATGGCGGAAGTCTCTACAGGAAGAGTCTTTCTTTGGACCAATCGATGCAAGCTGAACAGCAAGGGGTAAGGAATGCAGCACAGTGGACATCGTCCACAAACAACCGATGCCAGAGAAATCATGTATGTTTTCCTTCCCCATTCTACAGCTCATCTGGAAGGAAGGCGACGATAGCATGTCATCGTTGCAGTCGATTGACTCCGATTATGGCATGATGCGTCGAGATTCTAGTCTCGATTCACGCCTATCCACCGGATCAACTCAAAGTGATATGCCACGGATGCGTAAGAAGAAGCGCGGTATTATGGGCAAATTGCGCAGCTTAAGCTTAACCCGCAGTAAAGGAGCTGAAAGCGATTATTCGGTGAGTGCGCACGGCTGGCATAAGCATTCAGGCATGCTTCTTACCATCTATACTTTGTCCAACAGCACCAAGGATCCGATTCTGACCTTAGCTTGGCAGGGGACGTCCGTTCGAGTAAAACCAACCTGAAGGGAAAACTATCCGGCATGTTCCGTCGCGGTGGATCATCGTCGCGCACAAACAGCACCGAAGCCATCGACCGAGACATACAACGTCCAGTTGCGATTCAAACACTCGGAAACGGTCCCACAACGGTAGCTACTCCACCAAGGCCAGTTTCTGCCAGCACACCGCATTTAGCTAGAGTAAGTCGATAGTCACCATATTATAGAATGTGCACATTTGAATTTAATCACCATCTGTACCTCTTCTCCGACACAGACTGGAAAACCGCCCACACCTTCGACGATGCCAACGACGCAGAGAAAAAGGCTCAGTGCCAACCTGCCACCAACGGGTTCATCATCCGGCGGGGGACAGTAACGACACCGCAATACGACTAAAACCCCATAACTTTAGGACGAAAAAGTGACACTGTTTTACAGATATCGGCTGTCTTCAAAAGCATTCGATGTCGATCTCTCACATTCATTCAAACAAATAATTCACGGGAAAACACTGACACGCGCCTATTTATGTTGAAAAGAAGTAAACTGCACTTTTTTTAAATTGTTCGTGATAATTTTGATAGTGAATGAAACAGTCAAGATCCATTTGTTAAATAAATATGTTCCATTCATCTCGTTTACCAAGTTTTCGAATGATATGAGCTACTCCGAAAATAATGCATTCAAGTTTCACTATCACTCTGCTTTTGGTCAAAATTATAACTGATCACAGCAGGCCAAAACGAACGAAACCAACGTTTTGACATCTCAGTCATCAGTTGCTATTGGACAGTCGGGGTAGTCAGTTCGCAGATACATTTTGCACGAATCGTTGAAGCTATCGAAATGCCTCTCGAATCCATTTCAAGCCTTCAGGAGACCCTGGCATCTTTGGTAAGTTGAAAAACGTTTTGAAATATTATTTTCACCCAAAAATACTGAAATTATGCTGTTCATAGGATAAAGAAATAGAGGAGCATGAAGAAGTATTGATTAACACGGTGTGGTCGATTGCGGCTGCTAGTGAAAGTGCTTCTGCAAATATTACTTCCAAAATAGATACAATGGGTAAGAGATGTGTATTTTAAAGAAAATGATCATTTTTAATCGTTTGCCTTACTAACTATACGTATAGAATGGAACGCATGGTTGAAGGCGCAAGAATTACGCAATGGTACGGATGAGCAATCTTTTGTTAAACCACACTTGACTACTACTGTACCAGAGCACCTCGTTGCCATGAGCGACCAGACAAAGAAGAATACAGAGGAAATATTCAAGCTGCATCAAAAAGCGGTAAGTTACTTGACCTGATACAGCTGGCCGTTTGGAATGTTCCATTATTCATTTAATATGGGGTCCATTTTGTAACAGCGATCCAACGACAATGAGATAGAGTTGGAAAACATAATTGGCACAAGACAACAGTTGCGGGAACAGAACCTTAATATACATCAGTATAGACAAGAGCAAAAGGAGCTGAATCAAGATCAAAAAAGAAAGTACATCAAAGTGAATGATATGCTAAAAGAACACGTTGGCGAACTAGAGTAAGTTATTGTGTATAATAGTGATAAACTGACAATAATTTACCTCGTTTTCAACTATTTCCAGACTGAACGTTAATCAAGAGGAAGGGGAGCTACGTCTAAAAAACAGTAATGATGTGCACGGCATGACCGACATATTCAATTCATTTTAAGCTAACTGCAATTATTGAACAATGTAATGCTTCCGAAGTGTTGAAAATGCTAAAATGAACAATAAAAATGGTTGATGGAGCCTTATAAAATCATATTGAATTGCTTGTATAGTTTTGTAACCGATCATTAGAAATGCGATTTAAAATCAAGTCATACCTTCTTCTGAAACAACTGCTCAGCTGTCAATGTACATTCTGACAGAATCATAATAAACACAACACCCCCCTGCACTGCCCCTCGGTAATTTAACATTCAATCATTGTCAATTGTGTGCAGAAGAGCAGGGTTATCCGCGGAAGGCAGACGGAAACTTGAGGGTTTTTTTCCCATCGTAGTAGATTTCAGATACACAAAGTGATAACCCTCGGACTAACAGGTGCTCCGCGAGGAGTGAACAAAGTGCAGCACCTCGGTAGTACGTGCCGACGTCGTGGGAGTCGTCATTCCGATCCCGAGACGAATCTAGTGCGTAGAAATGAGCAAGTGGCGGGTAAAGTTGCAGAATCGGCCGCGATATCGGTTCCTTCCCGTGGTGGTGCTGTTGCTGCTAGCCCAATGGTGCCTCCTGGATGCAGTCGTGACAGGCGAATCGACCGACATCGAGCTCGATGCTAAAGCGAACAAGATTCATCAAATAGATTCCCTGAATCTATTACTTTACACCTGCCTGCTAACGCTGACGGTGCTAACAATCTGGTTGTTCAAACATCGTCGAGTTTCCTGGCTGCACGAAACGGGCCTGGCCGTTATTTATGGTAATAGCAACATTTATAATCCTGCATCTATGGTCCTTGTACGGTGAAAATGATAAGATTACGACATCGAATTTTCTCGGAAAAGCATAAGGGAACTAGAAGAAGAAAAAAAGTTAGTCTGTCGTAAACCAAGCGTTCGTTTTTTCTTCATCGGAATTAACCTTCTGTGTAATCAATAGTTGGTTCATCGTTAACGGTCCGTCCCATATGGTGTCGCCGACGGCGGATCAACTTTCAGTGATAGGGACGAAAGGCAGTGGAAAGTTCTGTATGACTAATACCTTTTGCGCAATGGCAGCTGTATTGATGTGTGATTTGTCGTGTGCACAATATAAATACGATGATATATTTATTTTTCTATGAATAAGAAAAAAAATTAGAACATATACAAACCGTGCAACGAAATGCAGTTGGCTTAAAAGAATATCATAAGTGTTTGTATTTTAAACCTTTACTTTGTTCAACTTCATTTTAGGTCTTATTGTTGGTGCCATCATACGGTATGCCGGAACTACTACTCCAATCATACATGTGTCTGTCGAGGCGGAACCGGATGCTAAGTTCAATCAGAGCCTTCCACCGGACACACTATGGTTGAAGTTCCCGGGAAACCTGCCCCATGGCTCCGACCAGCCGGTGAAGGCGAACAAAACCTACACGTACAGTTTCCGCGGCGAACTGGGCAATGTGGAGGAGAACGAAATCGACCTGAAGGCGACTTTCGATCCGGAAGTATTTTTCAACATTATTCTCCCACCGATAATCTTCCACGCCGGGTACAGTTTGAAAAGGGTGAGTAGCCAATGCCTCAAGATGCTCCGAATCAACTAATTAAATGTCGCTTTTCTGTTGTAATTTGTCTAGAAATACTTCTTTCGAAATCTTGGCGCTATCTTGATGTTTGCCATCATTGGTACAACGCTGTCGGCCTTCTTGATCGGAGCACTGATGTACGGGTTCGTGCAGCTGATGCCAAAACTGAAATCGAGCTTCACCTTTCTGGACACGCTGTACTTTGGGGCACTTATTTCTCCCACGGATCCGCTAACGATTCTGGCTATCTTTAGCGACAAGCACGTGGACGTTAATTTATACGCTTTGGTGTTCGGTGAGAGTGTTCTGAACGACGCAGTTGCCATCGTTCTTAGCGGGTAAGTGGCCCATCGTCGGTTTACGAGACTTTGGAAATTATATTGACTCTGTCCGTTGCTGTTTTTCTTGTATCCCCAGCGCAATTCAAAACTACGGTGAACACTACTCAAGCAACGGGGAGTTCGAAGGGCATGCGTTTTTGCGTTCGCTGGGAGACTTTTTCAGCGTATTTGCCTTCTCCCTGCTGATCGGTGCATCGATGGGTTCTGTGACGGCAATGATGACCAAATTCACTCGGATACGAGACTTCCCGCTGCTCGAGTCGGCCCTTTTCGTGCTGATGTCGTACAGTACGTTTTTGATAGCGGAAGCATCGGAATTAACGGGTAATAATCTGATCATAAAATCTTATCAGTCAGCAGCATTTGTTGACCCTAATTTCCTCCCCGCCAACAGGAGTGGTCGCGGTACTGTTTTGCGGTATTTGTCAGGCTCATTACACGTACAACAATCTGTCGGACGATTCGCGGACACGAACGAAGCAAATTTTCGAACTACTCAACTTCCTTGCGGAGAACTTTATCTTTTCGTACATCGGCGTGTCCATGTTTACGTTCCCGAAGCATCACTTCGATCCGCTGTTCATTTTTACCGGATTTGTAAGTTACCCAACTGTACCAAAAACAAAGACGATGGAAATTGTGAAGTACAAAATCATACCATTTTTTTTGTTTACAGATGTGTGCGGCCATCGGACGTGCGGTGAATATTTATCCTCTTTCGGCACTGCTGAACATTGCTAGAAAACCAAAGATATCGTGGAACTTCCAGCATATGCTGTTCTTCGCTGGTAAGTATAGGCAGGAAGTTGTACCGAAAAGTTTGCCAGTTTACATTTATACGGTTTCATGTGCTCGCAGGTCTGAGAGGCGCTATGTCGTTCGCTCTTGCCATTAGAAACACCGTGTCCGATGCGCGACAAGCCATGTTAACGACCACATCGTTAATCGTCATTACTACGGTCATCATTCAGGGTGGTGCATCCAATTTTCTACTCAACTGGCTGCACATTCCGTAAGGCTGCACTCATCCTAGTCGAAATGACTTCTTTTAAAAATCTCCCTCTTTTTATATTCAGCGTTGGAGTTGACGACGAAACAGAAGCCCTGCCCTACCAAGGCGTACGTAGCGTAAGTAGTCATCTGTTATACCAAATTGCACACGTTCAGGCAAGTTAGTATTGCACTAAGAGCCTCAGTTATAAAGGAATGTTTACACAGATCTCAAACACCTTTATCTTTCCGTTAGATTTACGTTGCCTAACATATGAAATTAACTTGCTTGTTGGTTAATTTGAAAAAAAAAAACAAATTTATTGATATTACTTTTATTCTAAATTGTTCTCGGACACACGCGTACACATACTCACACCCACACACACACCTCCCTGCCAATCTATCCTAACAACAAACGGTTTCTTCACAATTGTTCACTCCAAGGTGTACAACTCGATGGAGAACACAGCCGGGGTACGTTGGACAATTTAAAAACTCTAATTATTTTTATTCCGTTGTTGAACTAGTTTCCCTGCGGCATGTTCTCATTCCCATCGTACAGTGTAGTATAATGTAGGTGTCTAATTCATTTGGCGAAGGTTGGACACATGATGCATTTCGTTCTCGCTCTCGATGTTGTATCCCATCCTGTTGGTGTTTCTCCTTTTTAGCGAACAATCATAAACAAGTTTCTTACTCAGATGGATCACACTGACAAACCCTTAGAGAAGAAACAACTAGTCGAATGTTTATTGTTGTCAATGAAAGGTTCTGGAGTAGTGTAGTGTTGTAGTTTATGAGTTAACTAACCTTTCCAAAATCAAACCCATATACAACGACACCCATTCTAACATATGATCATATTTTTCCATCATCTTCGCTGTTCCGACTCTCCACCTGTCCATTGATTGCTTTCGTTTCCCAAAGTCGATCGACGTCGGTTTAAATCTAAGTCAACTGCAAGTGAATAGGCGAAGCTCTTTGGTAAGCTGCGATTAAAATTGTCTCTTTAAAAATTGCACCTCAATCATGATTAGTGAATTGGTATTTAGATCATGTCGTATGCAGTTTCATCGTATGTTTATTAGGTTGAATAATTAGTAGGAAAACTGGTATTGACGGGATTGATTGCCTGTGCGCGGACCAAAAGGGTGTCCGTAAAGTTTTTCTTTATCGTGTTTACACAATTTTTAGTTTGTACAACATCTGCTTCTATCATATGCTTTAGTTAAATATTACGTAATGGTTCCCCTTCTGAATCCTTGCTATAGTTGTCTGTGAAATATTACTGTACATCTCTATTTATCCATCTGGTCTGGTACTTGGGGAAACTAATTTCCTTTTTTACATTTCTCTATGCAAAGGACTTGGATAATCCAGACAGTGAAGGTGCGACTACACCCGGAGGAACCCGCAGAGGCCACGAAAAGGCCGTTCTAGCAAGATTGTGGGGCAATTTTGATTCGAGGTAAAGAATAATATAAACTTCCTTACGGGTGGTTTTTTTTCATCTAAACTGTATACATTTCGTTGTAGATACATGAAACCACTGCTAACGCACTCGCGGCCAACCTTACTCGAGACGCTGCCGGTTTGTTTGAGTCCCTTGGCCCGGCTGCTAACGACCACCGAGCAATTAACTCAGGTTTGTGTAGAACAAAGAAAAACGAACGTTGAAGGATCGCCATAAAAACAACAGACATACATTTTGCTTCTTCCACATGTAGGATGGCCCGACAAGACGGCCCGATTCGGACTCTGATCTGTGCATCGATGATGACGATCGGATTTCACGTGGCGGACCCACCGAGGGCGCCAGCGTACGGAGAAACTCCATCAATCGCGTAAGTATCCGTCTTGTTTCGGATGATCGTAATACGATATTTGCAAGCTATAAGAATCGCGACTAATTCTAATAATAGCATTAGACATTTAATGCACTCTGTAGCGGTCAGGTGTCACGTAGAAGTGGTGGTTCTCTGTAGAATTGTGCAGGAGCTTGCTTTTTTTTAAAACGAGTTTGCAGGAAACACAAACTTTTAGGGAACAACAATGGTAAACATTAGTTCGTTGGTGCCGAAAGGCTCTTGTGGGGGAAAGGGGAAAATGCATGAACTATTAAAAATATTAACACACACAATGTACTCACAACGTCCTTCGGATAGGGTGAGCATATGAGCAGCGCAGTGAACAGATATACTTAATATAATAACTCTTGTGTGCCTCGCTTATGCCGTGCCATAAGCGTGTATATGTGTCCGAGGTGATTTTTTAGCGTAATATAAAGTATCTGCCTGTGTAGGGCGCATATTTGTGTCTAGTCAATGGTTAAATTCAAGTAAAGGTAGACTTAAAAAAAACATTCTAAAACAAAAACCAGACGACCTTTCGTCCGTGCGTAGATCTTAGAAGGACACCGAAACCGACGAAGATAAAAAGAAAGCTACATACGTCCTTCAAGCGAAGACTGTAATCAGTATTTATATTTTTGGTGATAGCAAAACTAATAGTGGTGTAGTACGCATACAAACTTTTCTTTCTTGCTTTGAGATCTTTATCCAGTTGAGGTTGTTTACTACATATACACGTCGATGGAAAATTTACGACAGTTGAATTATTTTTATTGGCAAGCTTAGTTGTAATATTTCCAACATTAAACTGTATATTATATGAGCCGTTAAAATGTATATTGATTAACACTTCTCTCTCGACCAATTGTGATCAATATTTATATCCCTATTCTTTGCATGCATGCGCTCTCTCTCTACCTCGTTTAATGATCCTTCGATATGAAAACTTGTCGCGTTGAATATTACCACGTGGGAATGTAACACTTCTATTAACTCTCTAAACACTGCTCGTAAAAACAAAAAACAAAACCATCAAACCCAAACCCTAACAATCCACAAACAACTTGACTGCGACGGGCATGTCATGCACATACGGACAAACTTAAACTCTGAACCGCTGCAGCAACATTCCTACACTAATGTACGGGAGGCAAACGATGCGATCGATATGTTGGGTAGTTTTGGATCTAACTTTATGTAAAGGTGATTAATGATACTGGGTAAAGCTAACTTTCGTTCACGTCCATTGTAGTTCAAGTAAGTTGCAAACATTGAACTAGACAATTTTCTCCCTCATAATTGCATGCATTGGTTTACTATATCAGTTAAACTATGTTCTCTGTTTCCAAATTTTTAATATTTTGTTTATTTCTTTCTGTTTGTTTCCTTCGTCGAACAAATGTTTTTAGCTGAAACATGGCGTTTAAATTTGCTTGGTCCTGATATATGCCATGCACTTTAACAGGGCCGCTGTTAGTGTAGGACATAAAAAAAACAAGCAAGCAAAAATGTGCCTAACCAAATCAACGCAGCATTACCAGATGGTTTGCCATACCATATACATATTTGCCTTTTAATTTAATTACCGTTTAGTTCATTTAGATTTACGTTATTGTGTTGTTATTTAGTTTTTTTTCTTCTTGTTTTGGGGTCCAATTCCGAATTGTGGGTATGGTTAATTTCTGTTGTAACTTACTTAAGTTTGGTTTTATTTAAGCGTTGTTTTCTGCTCCCAGAAAACTGACAATAAGTTTTTTAAATAAATATAGCATATTAGGCGGATCATTACAGCGCGGCTTATGAAGCGGAACATTGATTTTTCTCTTGAAATTTTGCGTATTAATTAAACAAAATATAAATTGCGTGTGGTTAAAAGTTTGTTGCAGGCTCAAGAAACACAGACAAATAAGAGCATAAAAATTAGCAGATGTTTTTTTTATGAGGTGATGATTAATATATTCATAAACCCATAATTGTTTAGTCAAACAACACCACCACAAATGCCACTCAAATTAAAGTTGCCCCTGTGATGATCGTATAGATATTTTCCCTGTCCAGTGTTCCACCGTAAATGGTGACGGAAAGATTGAATCGCTCTCTGTTTCATTGCTGGACGTTTTCTGCGACATCATCGATAGAATATTTTTTGAATCTATAATTATCTCTCAATTCAAATAAACGACCAATATATACGAAAAATGTAAAAGAATGCAGGAAAAATATGAAAATCGTGCGTAAAAATCCAAGTGGCGCAATGAAGCAAAATAGAAAAAATCTTCTCGTTGTGTACTTATGGCAAAAGGAAAGTATAAGTTTTAAATGCAGAAAACCTCGAACTACGAGATAAAATAAGGAAAATGCGTGATACCCTACCCTATTGTTATTGCGTGTGGATGTGTTAAATGTGTTTAAAACAGGGAAATTGTTTATGTTAAGAAAAAAAAGGCTTCACGATATTGTACAAAACTGGGTTCAACCTTTTCCTATGAGTTCCTTAAGTTGTTTGCTGTGCAGCAATATTAAATTGGAAAAGTATTCCTACATCAGTTTATAGTACCAAATTATGAATAACATCTTAGTTTCTCAAGTTTTCCTAAGAAGCTCGATTGGTAAAATGCTTAGAGGATATGGATGTGAAGAGACAGCCACTAGCTAAAAGATTCACGGTGCTAGAGAGAAGGGATAGGTCCTGTGGTTAGGAAAGATAGTTCATCTCATTGGAAATTGTTTCATAGCCTCGTTTGAAGGATGGAGGGAACCCAGAGAAAAGAGAAACATTTAAATATAGTGATATTGTATGACTAGTGATTTCTTGTTCGTATTATCTTTCATTTTCCACTCTTCGTATTATCACTCTTTCTCTCTCTCTTTCTTCTTCTTCTTCTCGTTTTCTCTGACCGTTTGCCTCGCGCGCTTAAATCCGAACTTCGTTTCTACTTAACACACGTGATTCTTCCATCCATAAAATAGTTAGAAATTATGGACGATAGCAACGTCCACGCTACGTTTCACGCGTCTACCGCAAACATCGCCAACCGGATCATACAGCAGGGACGGAGAGCAAGTGGTAAAATATTCCACTTTTAACCGAATCCAACAAGATCGCGAAGCTCGAAAATCATGCCCCTCGTTCACAACGAAATCAGTGCGGATCGGAGTGAAAACACATAATCTCATCTTCTGCCGTCGTCATCGCTCTCAGTGGAGATTCTCGTTCTAGTTACGCTTGTACTATTTCAATAATTAGTTGTGTGTGCGGCGGCTGTGATATTTCAAAAAATAGTTTTTGTAAGTTAATTTCATTACGGTTCATAGATCATGAATGCAAGCTTTATTCCGAACAAAGCGCACCGGGAAAAGATGGATTGTAATGGAAAATGGAGGATGTAAAATGTTTTCCACATGCTGATGATTCTTTCTCTGTATGACGCTGATGTAAGTTTTAATAAAAAAAAATCTATTCCAAAGATCAAAGTTCTGCCGATGAAGCAATAATTAATTTTACAGTCTGTTGTCCTTCAATACTGGAAGAGGTTTCACTTTCAGGAGCATGATAACGATACAGATGCCTTTTCAATAGTGTATAGTATCCGTAAGCATTTCCACAGTGGGGGCAAACGAACGGTTTTTCCTTGGTATGAGACCGGATGTGAACCTGCAAGCTGGAGTTTTGTCGAAACGACATAGGGCAGTATTCGCACTGGTGAATTCGTTTTTCTTTGTGGGTAAGTAAGTGTCGCTGGATTTTGTTTCTACAAGAAGATAAAGTTACATAGATTATTCAATGTATGAATTCATTTCAATGATTACTACTTACAGATTATTATACGATTTGTGACACAGGTTACACTCGTGGTATGCTCTCCTGTTAGTAATGAATTCATTATTTTTGTCGCAGTAGAGAGAAACCTTGAGGCATTCTGTTTTACTGATTGTAATGTTATCGGCGACACTTGCCTCAGCAGCACGGCTTTGGTGTGCTAGCAAAGTGCTGTTCAATATAACAGGGGGCTCTTCTGGTTTGGGGGCATCCTCATCAACCGTATTTTGGATTGCGATTTCATCTGCGCCATCAACAATCTCGAATGATTTACCTTTTGTCTTTCTTTTTTCACATCGCTCGTTTCCTCCTATCGCGTTGTTTGCAGCTTCAATATTCTCTATGTCCTGCCATAGGAGTTCCTGCATAGAGCGGCAGTTTTCTTTGAACTCGGAAAAGTCCTTTATTTTGTAGTAGCAATCATCACATATTTCTGCCGATAGGAATGGCTCTAAGAATACGAACTGAAATAAGAAAATAGATATTTTTCCCTGGTAGGTGCAATGCAGCCGAATCCTTTCCTTACCGTCATTTGAAGGGATTCTTCAACCATCCGCAGCGTCGTGCTATCCTCCATAGAATGATTTAAGTCGATCGCTTCCATGCATAACCGACACACTTTTGAAATTTCTTCACACATTTTCTACAATGGGGCGTTTTCAGTTGGTTATTTCACATACAAAAATGGTACAATTCAACTCTACTCGTTGTGCTTCGTTTGTGTAGTAAGGATGTAAACAGCACAATGCAACAACGAGCATCAACAATATGACACTTTGTTGATGTGCAGCATTTGTTGATGCAGTTTTGTTCAAGAAGCGACTCCGCTGTAGGTTTTGTAAATGTTTCATTGATTTGATTTATGAAGTAAATCAAAGAATCCTTGCGCTAATATTAGGTGTAGTGATACTAAAATAATATTTTTTAACTAAAAAGAAAAACGGAAAAATTGAACTCTGTTCAAGCTTTATGTCAAAGTTGACATCGAATTGCGCGTCAAAATATTCTTATGCTACCTTTATTTCTCAAATCTTGGTTGGTAGTTTTGGCAGTTTCTAGCACTCTCGACGGCAGCTTTTTCATTCGAGTAAAAACTTTGCAGTCTGCTAGCTCGAAGATTAATCTAAAAGACGCAGAATTCTTGTTTTGGTAAGTTTAGCTTCCTTCCAAAGCTATTGTAAGATGTCCTACGCTTCTATCCGCGAGTGGATATGATTGTTTGTCAAATATTTCCATGTTTAGCACTCAAACGGCAGCTTGACTGTACCTTGTATTTTTGCTCTTTGTGTATTTTTAGAGTGCTTCCTAGGGAATCGATTAGCTCACGAACACAGCATTAACAATGCCCACGATTAAGCTGCAGTCGTCCGATGGCGAAGTTTTCGACACCGATGTACAGATCGCCAAGTGTTCCGGAACGATCAAAACTATGCTGGAAGATCTGGGCATGGACGAGGGTGACGATGAGGTCGTTCCCCTGCCGAATGTGAATTCGGCCATCTTGCGGAAGGTACTGCAGTGGGCTACCTTTCACAAAGACGACCCGATCCCGGTCGAGGACGACGATAGCAAGGAAAAGCGCACGGATGACATCAGCTCGTGGGACGCCGACTTCCTGAAAGTTGATCAAGGTACACTGTTCGAGCTGATTCTGGCTGCCAACTACTTGGACATTAAGGGCTTGCTTGATGTGACCTGCAAAACCGTCGCCAACATGATCAAGGGTAAAACCCCGGAAGAGATCCGCAAGACGTTCAATATCAAGAACGACTTCACGCCCGCGGAGGAGGAGCAGGTCCGCAAGGAAAACGAGTGGTGTGAAGAAAAGTAGGCTGTGGGATGATATTTTATTATTTTTCGATACAAAACATCTAAACTAGATTTTGCAGAACAGTGCACTTCCTAAACCAGATTAACCAGAACAGGGCACTTCCGCTTCATTTATGACATGCTGCCGTTTTGTTTTTTTCCCAATCGTATAGTTTGTCTTAAATATTTGCTAAGTTATGTCACGCTAGACGAGATGGAAGAATAAAATTTTCTACACGAAGTATCAAACTTAAAAATTGGGTTTCAAGTAATTACATTAATTATTGAAAAAATACTTTCAGAATTGCATCCTTGAATAACGTAAGTCGTAGCATCCTATAAATTCTTTCATTGAATAACACACAATATGCAAGCAGCACTTAGAATTGAATCTTGTTTAATCTATAGTCATTTGTCTTTAGTGTTGTGATATTCATTTCCGGGCAGTGGGTTGATCCTGTTTTTCGACTCTAAACTCTAAACATAAGCGCACCGTCATTTCGATCGTTCATAAGCATTCTTGGAAGTTAAGTTGTCGAAAAAACAGTAGAAAAGTTGCACATAGTTTTATGTACCGATGCCTTATCACAGTTCCTTTGAGTAGGTCATTTGTTATGTGTTGTTTTGTTTCGTTGCTTTTTTTTTAGGTTCGTTTTGTTCGATTGCACTTGCACTTTTGTAGCACTAATATTACGTGTCCTGATTTGCCTGGTTTCCTTTGAGTATCGTCGTCATTTCGACTTCACCCTTATCGGAAGCCGTCTTGCCTCGGAAGTGATCCTCGATGTCTTGAAGGGTACGTCCCTTGGTTTCAGGCAGGAAGTAGTATACAAAGGCGATAC
Organism: Anopheles coustani; assembly: GCF_943734705.1. Lineage (NCBI taxonomy): Eukaryota > Metazoa > Arthropoda > Insecta > Diptera > Culicidae > Anopheles > Anopheles coustani. The sequence goes on from NC_071289.1 coordinate 4,897,644, forward strand.
CCAACACTGAAATGCATCCAAACATGATGAATACGTTGGCATTTCCCAGTGAATCGACTAACGAGGGATAAATCTTCAGAATAATAAACGACATAGTGTAGCCGAAGAAGATCGTCAGTCCGGATGCGAAACCCCTTATTTTGGTCGGATAAACCTCTGCGTTCATTGAAAATGGTAGCGTGAGGAAGCCTAGCGTGGCTGTGAAAATAAACGCCACCAGCAGAACGGTCGGCAGGAAGCCGAGAGCGGTTCCCTTGACCGGATGAATAGCGCAAACGGCGAGTCCAAACATGCAACAGGCCATACCGAAGCCGGAAAACAGGGCCGGTGGACGACGACCAAACTTGTCCGATATGAAAGACATCAAGACGGTGGTGACGACACGCGTTAATCCGACGAAAACCGCGCTGAGGAATGGATCGATAGCGACACCGGCCTCGATGGAAAAGCTAGCCGCGTACACGATGATCACGAAGATACCGGTAAACTGCTGGAAGAAGAAGAACGTGCACATGATGCTGAGCGGTTTGTAGACCTCTGGTTTCTTCAGCTGATCGAGCTTGGAATTCTTCGAATTCTGTGACGAGCGGAATCGGGCAATGTTTTGTTCAAGCGCATCCAGCTCAGCACGGATCTCTGGATTGTCGTCCTCTTTGACCGCGCGGACCACCTTAAGGCATCGTTCGGCTTTTTCCATTCGCTTCTTGCTCACCAGCCAACTGGGTGACTCCGGCAGGGGTATCACCGTCAGCAAGGACACGACGGTAAAGACCCCACAAATCATGCACACGAATCGCCAATCGTTCTGCAACGAAGTAAGCTCTGGTAAACAATGTGATCTTCAGAAAGCAACCCGATAGCAACGGGTTCAACCTCTCAATCACCATCCGCCGGCGTCGATAAGATCTTCCTTGGGACTTACCTTGAACACATAACCGAGTGTATAGATACTGAGCATACCGATGGCAGTGCAGAAAGCGGTCAGCAGCGTGAGGCGTCCTCGTAGGTTCGGATGGGCTACCTCCGCTGCGTACACCGATGCTGGAGTACTAGATAAGCCTATCGCAAGACCTATCGAATTGGGTGGCAGTGAGATTGTGCAGACAAAAAACAAAAATGTCACGATGAATTAACCTGTAACTCTCTGAGCCGGGTTTACGGGAGGATAAGTTTACCTATGATTATACGCGCCACGATGAGCTGGATAAATAGCGTATTGGCATCGGTGCGGCTCGCAAACGACATTATTGCCCACGACACGATTGATATCAGATTGATAAAGTACAGGGTCTTCTTGCGGCCGACCTTGTCCAGCAGATAGCCGGAAAGCAGTCCCCCGAACGGACACATGATGGAGGTAATAGCAGCTGTTGGAAGGAGGTAAGTTTTTAAAAACATTTTATTTTTATTTCACCGTTTTCCCGGTATCTCATACCAAACCATGTTGCTTCGGACTCGGACAGTACAACCGAAGACGTAGAGTTTTGTAGCTCAATCAGGGCAATCGACGGAAATCCGATGCCCATGCCGGATGAAATGATGGTGACGTTGGCTACCACGGCCATCACTATTTGGATGATAGCCGCCTGGCGTGTTAGTTCTGTCAGCACCGCATTGTTGCTCGGAGTTTCTTTCGACGGGGACTTTTGGCTCAGGGCGGCCTCAAGCTCGTCCGTATCTTTTCCACTCATCCTGGCCTAGAAAACAAAGAGCAAGAAAATCCATTGCACGTTGAGTACTATTGTGGTTGTATTCAGCAAATCTGTTGTAGTCATAACAAATCTTAAGATTTTTAATTGTTCAACATTGATAAAAATTGATTAATAAGAAACACATGGCAGCAAAAATAGATTGAAAAACCATGACCTCTAAAATGTTCTACAATACGAACGAATCAGGTTTGTTTCGGCAATCACCTGTGCTGATAAATTTCGAAAGTCGAGGGTTAACAAAACATTCTTCTGGCCGTGTGTAGCAGTTGCCGGTGAAATATTATAAATTCGGCTCTTTCCTTCCGGACCACGTTTTGCAACAACGGCTCGCTAAATACTTAATGCAATTCGATGGTCTCGCATATAGGCTTTTTTTGTGAATCCCGTTAAGTTCTTCGCGAGGTGGCTCTGCGAAGGAGATAAGCGAAGGAAGATAACTTTCTCCCAGTGTTTTGTCAAGATAAACCCAAGCCTGCTATGGTCATATATTCGCGTCTTTTAATCTCAACCAAAAATTCATTTAGGAGCCAGCTGGACGGTGCGTGCTGTTTTTTTTTAGATGCTCCGCATGTGGAATCCAGTTAAATCCAGTATTGGAGGCTCGGTTGGTTCGTCTTTGATCCCTTTCTCTATCTTGTGCCACTCGTTCCCGCTCGAGCGTTTGCCATTTGAAGGCTTGTTTGGTTTGCCTTCGAAAATAATTGACCTCAATGAATGTTCGCGGCGGGTTTTGGCGCCGGCAATCCGGATCCGTTTTTAGCACGCAACAACACGCCCGGCCATACGGTTACGGTGCGTACCCAAACCAACACCTACCCACTACTATTACCGCCTCCTAACCACAGCAATATTCTTCGCAGCTACGAATGTAATTTCAAAACCGAACATCCGCCCGGTACCAAACGGTTTCATCAACCAGGACCAGATGCTCCTGACTCGATTCGGACACTTTCGCGGACTGTAAACACTATCACGGCCACGTTCTGGACACTCGCTATAAATTTGCCCGTCGCGACGTTTCGTAGTTCGCTTCTCTTGTAGCAAAAACACACATCCGTCGGCCAGAGCGATAGCGCGGAGAATGCGCCCTTCGCGATCAGCTGTCGAAGCTAAACTCTGTGTCAAATCGTGTCGGACTCATCGGACCACAGCACAACCATCACAACCACCAGCATGGGCCGGGGAGTCACTTCGACTACGTTTGGCTCCTTTCCTGTGGGCGACCGAAAACAACGTTGCGATTTGCGCACGTGGTGCAACATGGTGAGCATAAATGTTTACCAATCTGTTGTGCCCGCACGTTCCCTGGTGGTGGTGATGGTTGTGCGCCGCGTTCCGGAAGATTTCTTTTTCGCTTGTTCGCATCATCGTTGGTGGGGGCTGGTTGGCCGGTGGAGGAAAGGATGCGAAACAGCGTGTGGCGCCAAGCGCGGGAACGAAGCATGCGCACCAAATCCCTAACGGTACCTCTAGACGTTAGTCTTTTGACCGAAGGAGTAAGATTTAGGTGCGAAGAAGGGGACATTTGCAATAAATTAAGGTAGGCAAATTATCTCGAGGACATCTGTTATATCGCGCGGACAACTTGTTGCTCGTGACTATTTATTTAAAATTTTAAAACACGCTTTGAACCAAAAATACCTTCTTTCATGATGGTTTGGTTTAGACGAAAACTACTGGAGGGTCTCATTCGCGTATCGAAAACCTCTTCGCGATCGTTAAATTACTGGAAATAACTGGATGCCAGTATCCTACTTTTTAGAATCCATGAAGGCCATCAAATGCTGTTGACCCACTCGTGGTCGCGGTAAACCTTGCAGGCGTGTTTACACACGGAGTCGGAGGCAAATCGATTACTGGTCAACGTATGGACAAACATTATTATCTTGTTCTCAACCTCCACAATGATGTAGGTCCATTGTAACCTGTCCCATTGAATTATTATGGTGTGTATATTAACGTGTAGTTTACAGGAAGTTTTTTTTTAAACACGACATTTAATTTTATTGTTACATGTTTCATGTATACTGTAAAAAAACCCATGTACGCTTTTCCTCCTCCCTAACCATTATCAACAGAGAAAAAATAGTCCAGTGTTATCGTAAACCGGTTTTACTCTTGCGGGGTTGATAATTGGGTTTGACAAACTCATATAATCCAACTCATTCTCCGCGGCAGGAACAACGAGATATGATTCCCACATTAGTTCGAGACTCACGAGCATTCAAAAGATTACTAAAACTTTCTGATGCGTGATCGCCTTTTTTTGTTCTCTATCGAATAGAGCAGTGGAAGCATTTATGAAATCACTATCAACCGTTTTCTTCAGTATAGGTCTAAGTCAAATTTCTGGAATCCGTGATGACGTCTGTTGAGAAAATCTCAATTACGCCTTCGATGTAACCCGGCTACTATCTGTAAGATTACTATCGAGAGCGTTGAGGAGGTTGTGCTCCAGATTCTTCGGCGAATATTTCGAAAACAGCCTTGTAGCGCGCTTCACTTCGTGGCGCATTATCAAGTTGTCAATAACACCCCGTCGGAAATGGGAAGCCGGTCCGAGTCGTGCTGAAATGTTCCATCATGTACCGTTGATGTATCGTTCGTGGCCGTAAAATCCTCGATCAATAATTTCGTATCCAGTTGGCGGTATTTTTATAAAGAGCGTGGGTTTTCCAATGCCTACTGTTAAACTCCGCTCAGTGAGCACGTTTGAACAAACCCATTTCCGCGTTTGGTTTTCCATCTCGGAAGTCACAAGTGCAGTGGAACGTTTAAAAATCACTTACATCCGTTTTTGTCGCGTTTAAAGCGATTGGCAATTTTAGGCAAAAATGCTTTGCTTTTCGTGACAGCTAGTGCTACCCTTGACCCTACCCAGCTTGGGTGTTTGATGTGACACTGTGATACGATCTTCTATTAATAACCGAACGGTCAAACTTCACTTGCATGTCGCGTTCGCCATTTCCACCGGTAGTGGCATTTTCCGCTCACAAACAACATACACACAATAATGCGTTGAGGCCGTTATTTTGGTGGCCTTCTTTCTTTTTTTGCGGTCCCGCTTCCTACCGGGAGATCATCCCGGGACGGGGATGAATGTGACATTTTTGTATACAATAATTGTGCAAAATCACTATAATCACACGGCACTTAGGCTTAGGTAAACAGTGGCAGCAGACGGAGATAGAATTATTTTACACACGACCAGGGCCCCCCCTTTTTTGCAACTTACGGCAGGAAGAAGTATGGACGGAGCAGCACGGCTCGGCTAGTAAATACTAATCGGATCGAAAGCTGCCTCTCTCGCAACGGCCGCTGCGGCTCTGGGTAGCGTTGCGAGAATACTAAGGTTCGTTCCCTCCGACCGGCTAGACTAAATACGCATCAAACGCGAGCTGCTCGCCCGACACAACTCTACAAAGACTATACGCCGCTTTGTAGGTGGAGGCGCATGTCTGAACCACTACGCACGCGGTGGTTGTCCATCTAGCGTCGTCACTCGCGACCCCGATCGATGACGCCATCCCGATGCTGTCGACGATGGTGACGTTCAGCGTCGCCAGTTGACTGATGATGGGATTGGACACTCATCTTGAAGCTTTCGCTTTTAACGCGGTTAGGTTCATTTCCCTCAAGCGCCTCAAGTTCTTATCAGCACCGTAACGCAACAGGCGTGCTCGCGTAACGCTAGTAAAGTTGGCGCCAAACGGAGGCTTCAATACGCAGCATGGACCACGTGCTTGCTCGACGGGTTCCGGAAAGAGGTACGTTGACCGGCCTTGAACTTGAAAGATTTATGAAACGTCGCTTATGCTTCTTGTTTGTTTTTCTTGAATAAGTCTTCCGATAAAGTTGTGCCCACCGGTCTGGATAGCACGTTTTTTTTACTGTGTCCCTTCACGGACGTTATCTTATTCTGTGCCGGATCTCTTTGATGTGTGTAACACCTTCAGCTAAACCGACCTAGACGGTGTTCAGTGGCACGATCGTGATGAAAATGATACTTGTCCGATAATTACACGCTATCCACCGTCAATTGACTGCGTAAACAGGCAAATTTATAGGGTACTGGGGTGGCTACTCTAACCGGTAGCCCATGAGACCGAGACTGTTTACTTTAGTAATTACAGTAATTGTACGTACCGTGTATATTTCACACAACACGAATGATAAATGAAGACTTTCGGATAAAATTAATGAGCACCGAATTGATCTACATCATAAAAACAATTTGTTACATTTATTCTACACTAAACGGCTCACAAAAGACTTAAGTATGGGTTACTATTGATAAAAGATTCTATAACACTATTCGGTCCACTATATTCAGCGTCTATAAAAATGGCGGCATGACTTTTATTCGTTGGGGATAGTTAAGCTTTCCTGACGGATCACAGATCTATGGCAGATCACAGAAGGGATCTAAATTAATATTAATGCATGGCTAACAACCGAAACCGTTGACTGACAGGAGAAACTACGCCGCGTGTCAGCCGGTACGATCGGTTCGGTAATAATATTAATCACGCGTTTCAATTAACCCTAATCAGCGTTTTGGAGGCATTCCAGTGAGTGTCGCCCGTGGGATGTGAAGCCCAAATGATTGGCATCAATTGAACCAATGTAGGGGATGCCATCCTTTCCCATCGTATGGATTGGGAGTAGTGCGTTAGCGTAACCTTCATGCTAATTTGTTTGTTCAAACGCACTCCGATGAGAGATTGCTCACTTCGTCTTCTTCCACCTCCTGCGAGGGCGTCGAACCGTGGGACATTCCGCGGAAGTAGTCCTCAATCTCCTGCAGCGACTTGCCTTTGGTTTCGGGAACTACGTAGATAACGTACAGCACGCCTAGGAAGGACACAACCCCGAAGATGATGAACACATTCGCACTGCCAACGAGCTCCACCATCGTAGGGTAGAGCTTGATCGTGAAGAACGACATCAGGTAGGTGAAGAACACGGTGATGCCCGACGCAGGACCCCGGACCGACTGTGGGAACAGTTCGGCCAGCATCGAGAAGGGCATGGTGAGAAATCCGAGCGTGCTGGTAAAGATGTACGTTAGAATGAGGGCCGTTGGAATCCAGTGTAACGCTTCGATCGGTGGGAAGTAACTGCAGAGCGCCAGCCCAAACATGCACACCAACATGCCCACGCCGGAGAAGATCGAGGGTGGTTTGCGACCGAGGGTGTCAAGGATGTACGCCACAAGCAGCGTCGCTACGACGCGAGTTATTCCAATCAGTACCGTGCACAGAAACGGATCCATCGACACGCTCGCCTCGGAGGACACCTTGGCGGCGTACACGACGATCACGAAAATACCGGAAAATTGCTGGAAGCCAAAGAATCCGATGATGACACCGAGCGGTTTGTAAACCTGGGGTTGTCTCAGCAACCGAAGAAAGCTCTCCCGGCCGGCTCGGCGTTGCGCTTGGACGTTTTCGCGCAACCGCATCAGCTCCTTGTCCACCTCAGGGATACGCTGGCGGTACGCGCCATATCCTCGGATCCGCTTCAGCGATCGTTCTGCTTCCTCCTCACGCTCCTTCGACATCAACCAGGCGGGCGATTCCGGCATGGCGAACAACAAGAGCAACGACCCGACGCAGATCGCTGCAGCCATTCCCGCCACCAGCCGGAAGTTGTGAGGCACCGCGTAACCCATTGAGTAGATGAGAAGGATGCCGACGGCGATCATCAACGAGGTGAGCACGGTCAGACGACCGCGCATCTTTGGGGTGGCAATTTCCGCCGAGTAGATGGAGGCCGGTGCACTAACCAGGCCAATGACAATACCTGCAAGAAACGTTCTTTGTTAGTGACGATGGCCTGAGGGGTGCATACCCACGCCTTGACTCACCTATGATGACACGGGCAATTAGGATCTGTGTGTACATCTGGTCAAAGTTAGTCATACTGCATACGGCTATCAGCGACCACGACACGATGGAAAGCACGTTGATCAACATCAGTGTTTTCTTACGGCCTATCCGATCCAGCAGGTATCCGGAGATGAGTCCACCCAGCGGGCACGCGATAGAACTGATGGAAGCTGGATAAAAAATAAGAACAAAGCCATAGTTAGCTAGGCATTTCCGGTGCGAAGATAGAGGTGATAGTGATTCAACAATTCGCGTACAGCTTTAAAACATAGTGTGTCAAATAAGTTCCCGCATTGGGGATCTTCAATCTGTCCTCTATTTGTTTAACGAGGCGTCAAAGGTGCTATAAGTCTGGAGTTTGATTCCTAACTGATACCGGATCCTCTCCAGTACGAGAGGACTAACAGGCTAATCACAATTGTCCTTTATCCCTGAGATTCTCGTTAGTCTCGATCAGGAAGCGTTATTAATCATATTAAGCAGGCATGATCTAGTCCAATCCTTATGCCAGAACGAATATTAGGGAACTTCTCAACACTTACCGAACCACGACGCTTGACTTGAGTTCATGCGCAACGGGTTGTCCTCGCTGGTGAGCGCATGCAGCGTGATGGCCGAGTAACCCAGTCCCATACCAGACGAGAGCACGGTCAGGTTCGCCAGAATGCTACTGATCAGCTGCATTCGGGCTCCATTCGAGTGGGCTTTCTGGGCCAAGATCATGGTGGTGTTGTTCGCCGAGTAGACCGCACCGGAGGTTGATGATGATTTTCCATCCCTTACGCTCCACTGCTTCTCGCTGACCAGCGCTAGGGAGGTCGGTTGGATGTACTGAAGGTTCGACTGGGCCACAGTCAGCTGTTCGAGCTCTTCTGCCACCGCCGCCGTCGAGGGATTCTCACGGTCATCATCGTCGGTGCGTCGTTCTTCGTTCGTCATTATCGCTTGGATGTCGTGATGCAAGATTAGCTAACACTGGGAAATAGGAAGAGTACAAAGCGTTAAGGACATCGCATCTTGCAGCTATTACATCAGCTAGCACGCACAATGTGACCCCATTGACCGAGTGCCGGAGTTCGAGATGGTCTTTGTTATCATGACTTGCCACACAACGGACATATTTCCCATCGATAGGAATTGCCTCTTTGATAACCGATCCTTATGTGATTAAACTTTTTTTTTAATGCCAGTATAATAGCACGATGTTGGGCTATGATGTTCCAAAGAGCATTCAGCGGCGTGAACAAAACATCGATCGATCAACAACTGATAGTGGAACCCAATGGTTCGATGATCTTCACACTGATAACGATGCCTCGTTCAAATTGCGGAAAATATTGGCAAAGCAGGTCGATTTGTGGTTGATGCTGATAGCACGCGTTAAACTCAATCCAAGTGACGCTCCAACGCGGAGTCAGGACTCATCTTAAGGAGCTTCTATCAGGGAACGGGAGGAAAAAAGCAGGGAAAACAGGCGGACCCCCAAGAAAGGCGATAACGGATGGTTACCGTGGGCCGCTGCCAATCGTCGATGGACCGTAATCAATTTCAATCAGCACTAATGAGAAAGAGCACCCAAGGGGTGAGGGGTGTGGATTAATCCCCAGTCAGTGCCGAGGGGGTGAGGGATTCCGTCACGTTTGCATGTTGTTGTGCACATTGCACAGGATGCGTGCAGCTGCATTGATTGGATGCAAATCAGCTATTCGCAAAACGTTGCTGAGGAGACAAAGTAAAATGCCACGACGATGAGGCAATTTTTAATTGGCTATTTGAAATAGTGCATGGAATTTTTTTACTCATTTGCTGTTATTTTTCTGCAATTGATAGTAACAATGTAGAAAAAATCTTCTTTCATCTACCTACACCAAGCATAAAATAATCATCAAACAAAACGACGAAAAAGTTCGAAACGGTACCGACCAAAAACAACGGAATGTATCAGCTTACGCCAGCCCCTTGGTAACAAATCTCGTTTAATGAGCAGAAAATTGAGAGCAAATTTTCGAACTATACTGACCCCAACCCGAGAAATGGGTCCGAGCGAACCAGAAAACTGAAGCAATTCATCCCGATGATTTTTGTCAGATAACAAAAGGCGAACAGAGAGCATAAAAAAACATTACCATGGAAAGTAACCACTGTTCCAGAATGTAAAACATCTGATTGGAGCGCATGGCAGAATTTTTTTTAATGCTATTTTTCCGCAGAACGGAGTATTATTCTTCCTGCTGACCTATAGACAGCGCTGGTTTGTGGATCGCCGATAACCATCCGCAAAGCAACCGAGCATGATTCAACGGGCGCTTCCTACGAGTGCTGATAGAGCTCGGACCGATCGGTACTATCAGGCTGAATATGCGAAATGGACAACACTTTGCTGGGTGAATTAATAATCTTTCGTCTGAAACTTTTCCATGCAGATAATCCTGAGGTGGTCCGTGCGGGTGAAAGATCTTGACAACAGCCATAAAGGGGCTTGTAATCGGCGTAACGGTCCACAGAAGCATTCCCAGGATAATTTTAAATTTTGTTTTGTATGCCCCTCAAAAGAATCTTGTACAAAAACGGATCAAAATCTTCACTTCTCACCAACATCTCAGTCAGTCAAATCATTGTTGCATTGATCCTGGAAATTTATTCTAAAAAATTCTACCTTCAACAAAAAAACGCGCGTCCTTCGTTGATAGCATAATCTCCCGTTCCACGTGGCCCAAGAACGGGGCATTATCTTGCGCAAGTGATTCACGTGCACATCGCCAAGCAGCGACTTATTCTGGTTAGTTGTGCTTCGCTTCGTCGCGTTCTGAAGCATCGGAGTCAAAGGTCTGCGCATTTGTTTTTGGCATGGACCATCTTGGAACCTTCTAGAAGAACAGTGTGTTTAGCGCGATGTAAACAAACATTAAGGAGTTTTTTTTTCCTTTGAGGCTTAATAAAAGAGGCCAACGACTGAAGTGTGAAGAATAATTTGCCGGAAAAGTATCACTAAGAAGCCATTATCAAGCTTAGGGAACATTCTGTTTCGTTCGTTAATGTTATGAAATAATGCTTATCTACTGTCGGAGGCGGGGAGTTTGAAAATTATGCAACATATGTAATTATGCAACATATCTGAAGTATGACAGAAAAGCATGTTTTCCAAGCAATTTGCCAGGAGGAAAAGTAAATAAACAAAATCTCGGTTGAAGAAGTGTCATAAAAATCTGGATATGCAGGATAATTTATTGCGTCTCACTAGCTAAGCCTACTTAGCACGAGGCTCATTGAATTAAATTTGCAACGTAACCGCGAGCACCAACCTGGTGCATGCTGAACTCATGGCCAAGAGGTGATTAAATTGTTCTCAGTAAACAAGGATAATAAACCTTCTTCTGGTGGGAAAAAAGCTGGATAAAAAATGAGTTCCAGCTTATCCGTGAATCGCTAGCGGCTCTGTTATGTTTGCTTATGACAGAACCTGAGTTGAACCGGGTCTGAGTCTTATCTAGACGAGACGACAAGTAGATAAACGACAGTGATAATTGTATGCCCCGGAAAAGGGCTCATTTAGATACGTTCGATTTTTGTGATGTGTTTATTTTCAAGTTCCACCGTTTTTCCACCAAAAACCACGGACCACATTCCTATGAAACACGTTGTCCGCGCGTTGCACGGCACATTGCAGTCTGTTTCTTATAATTAACCATCTTGATTGAACGTGTTGGAATTCAATAGATGCTGCCAAACCCGTTAATGGGACGTCTGCCAACGGTAAACATGTGACACATATCCAGAAATTTAGGAACTATTTTTTTAGTGCCCTGCTTCCCAATAGGGCAAAGGCTTAGACAACACCCGCTACGACACAGCCCTGGAGGTCACATTGAGGATGTTTTTCTCCCCCCGGGGGGGTAAGTTTCGATCCACCCGAATGATCAGCAGTCCCCCCGGGGGGTGTTTGCTGCTAGACGGCATTTTTGTTATATTTTTTTTTTTTTTGAGCCAAGACCACGCTTGGGAACAGGTTTTTTGCTTCACTGGGGCGCTTGTTGCCGTTGAAGGGCTCAGAACTAAACTTACCTTGAACGGTTCGATTGCTTCACTCACAACCAATGTCAAAGGCAATCGTGTTTAATATATTTTAATTTGTTTACAGTTCAATTTGTATGGTATTTAAATTACTCAAGTCTTTGCAAGTGACTTGATTCACTTTGATAAATTTCTTCCAACACTTCAAACAATCCCAGGCACTGAACTTGCCAGCTATGTAAGGTAACGAACTGCTGCGAGAGCGGACACCTCCGTTAAGGTTCCTGTCTGAGCAACGACTGTGCGGTCCGGTTGCGCGCCTCGCTCGGTAGTAGTCGATTGCTCGTGACCAAGCCCTCACCGCGCCAAATCTTAGTAGTAGATGTACCACGTCGGACGGCTGCGGTATCAGCTGGAAGGTGCACTCCTTACATGTGTCACTCGGCCAACAGGCGGTAGAGCGTCAAATCAGTACCGGATGATCTCGGCCGTTTGATGATGTGGTGTTTGGTTTTCTTCTTTTCGCGATTCATCTGCGATTTGTTGTGTCAACAGGGTGTGTGCTTTATCGATAGCTTTACTTCGCGGGAGAGGCGCGTGGTGCATAATGCGTCACGACGCGCAAGACGCTTGCATACCTCTTGACCAGCTCGGTGCAATATACAATTAAAAGAGAAAAAAACAAGTAAACAAGCGATTAAGCTCGGAGTAAACAGTGTTCGATTCCTTCCGCCGCCAGCACTCCTGTGATGATACTGGGGCGAATGCTATCGTGGAGGATTTTTTCCCTAGTTCCATTGTCGTTTCACTGGGAGACATTGTTCAAGTGGGCCTTATCGGGGTTTAGTGAATCTGGTATCAATGCTCCAGTTTACAGCACTTACCTTAATTGGATGGAAAAAGATAGTTTTATTGTAACAACGAACAGAACCAATTCTGTTGTTGTCAAGTAATTCATTTTGATTTTCACAATTTTAGTGTTTCTCGTACAACTTTCCTTATTGTTTTTTAAAGCATACCATGCTTAAGGCCTTGTATCGGTAATTTTCTCGTATTATCAAAATCGATTGGTGTCCCATTGTCGTGCACTGCTTGTAACAATACTAAATGATAAGAACGATCGCTTCCTGAAACCAATGTTCATAGTTTTTTCAGTCAACATACAACGTCCACACACAGCCCCACACTTGTTAGCTGACCCTTTGGTGTCGCTCTATGAATGATGCTCTTCTTTCCTTGTTTTTTGGCGACCACCATGCGCTTCAATTGCACATGGCGATTGCGTGTTCGATAGAGTCGAAAATAACCTCAATTGTTATCAGTAAATCATGCAATGTCGGCTGGGGGAAAAATATAACGGTCCTTATCCCAAAAAACATGTTGTTTCCCTGTTTCGGGCATAACCGTTTGAAAGAATCCTTATACGTTGTTGATCTACGTAGAGGAAAAGTCAATCAAATATTAGAACTATCACCACGTTTTCAAACTAACCACGTGTTTGCAAAATCTGCGTTGAATTCGAAAAAGGGAACTTCCCATACGTTGGATTTCCCTTTTACAAGTTTGCATATGAACGCAGAGATTACTTTCACATATCCCCACTCAGGCGGGACGAGGTTGCGCCATGCTATTGAATAAACCCAACGTGAGGGATTTTTACCTTTTACTGTTAATAAACATAACAAACATAATAACCCAACATGTGGCTTGGTAGCTGACTTTGAGCTTAGGGCAACATGTGTCGTGATCGGAAAAATGATAGATAGATCGATCCAGCACGTGTGGTTTGAACAAGCGAAATAAGCGACCAATAATTAATTACTAATATTATAAACAAATAATTAATTACTAATAGGAACACTTGGGGGTGCCCATGGCGCAGCGGTAGCGCGAGGAAACACCACACCACAGGTGTGGGATCGAATCTCGAGTCTGGCACCCTCCGGTATTACGAACGGCTGACCACCGATCTATAATATACCGTCTTTCGGTCACACAAACTCTCTTCGGAGAGAGGCCTTGTCCCACTAGGGGATGTCGTGCCACATAAAAAAAAAAAAAATAGGAACACTTCGCAAAGGCAAATCGTTCGATATAAACGGAAATAATGAATTAAAAATTCAAAATTTGAAAATCAATCCATGTTCTCAGTGTTGCATACTTTTAGGCGCAAATGAGAAATTGAAGATTTAAAAAGGTACGTTATCCAACTGGACAAATATTTTGTACTTTTTAAAGGATAATCTCGCTTTTCGCGAATGTAGCACTAGTTTGCATTCAGTGTATATGTTATTCTGCAGAAAATGGGGATAAGTTAAGGCAGCACATGTTATTAGTATCAGTAGTTGCATCACAAGCATCCGTGGTGGATGGTGTGGTAATGGTACAACCATCATGTAGAAATAGAAATCAAAATTTTGTCTTTTGCAAATGACCATCACCCGTGCCGTGGAGGTTACGGAGTCGGTCAAGGTTTACCATGTTATAGCTAGAGTGAGAATTATAAGTTAATTAACGCCCTGTGGGCGTTGAAAACTTCCCGGTGGGTTAATCTAACGGATTAACTTCGTTGGTGGTAGTCTATTTCTCGATTCCTAAACACAAGTGTCACAAAGATGCAAAAATTATGATGTCTATGTGGTATTTTTCCTTTTAACCCAAGCATGGCGCAAAAACATGTTCGTCTTTTTGGAAAAACGTGTTTTTAATTAACTACCAGACAGAAGTCTGGGGCCACTGAAATGAATCACCTTATGATTTCGCTGGCGCTTTGATTTAAAGGACACGATTAACATATTAGCGAGCATGTTACCAACATAGTCTACGTTGCTACCGTTGGTAAACAAATTATTGTGCCAGAATCGTTTCAGAGGATGTTTTTTTAAAAAAACAAGTTAATGGCCTTGACGAATAGATAACTAGATGTCATCTTAGTTATTTCTTAATTAAATAGTACCAGTCTTTTTGTCATCACGCACACCATTTACCCATAGTTATGATGAGAATGTTTGCATTTTTGAATATTTTCATTTATTTTAACACTGAATAAATGTTGAGATTTCAAACTGCCTACAGTTAAAAAATGTCAATTGGTAAAACTTCAACGTGGTATCGTACGCTAAACCCACTCTATCACAGAATCGTAGCTTACGCTTACCCAATACACGACCGTCCTTATGGTCACGCTTTGGTATCCTGCTTGGTCGCGTCTGTACATTTGTCTCCCCGGAAGTATTCCTCAATGTCCTGCAGAGTGCGGCCCTTCGTTTCGGGCAGAAAGAAGTACACAAAAAGGATACCGATCAACGAAACGACGCCGAAGAACAGGAACACATTTTCACTTCCAAGCATGCTGACCATCGTGGGGTAAACCTTCAGTATGATAAAGGACATCGTGTAGCCGAAGAAGATGGTCAGTCCGGAGGCGAATCCGCGCACCTTCGTGGGGTAAACTTCGGCGTTCATCGAAAACGGTAGCGTGAGGAAGCCGAGTGTGGCGGTGAAGATGAACGTCACCAGCAGCGCGGTCGGTATCCAGTTCAGTTCCGTATCGGCCACCGGGAAGATGGCACACGCAGCCAAACCAAACATACAGCAGGCCATACCGAAGCCGGAAAACAGGGCCGGTGGCCGACGACCGAACTTGTCCGATATGAATGCCATTAGCAGAGTGGTAACGACACGCGTAAACCCAACCAGTACCGCGCTGAGGAATGGATCGATAGCGACACCGGCTTCGATGGAGAAGCTGGCCGCGTACACAATGATCACGAAGATGCCGGAGAACTGCTGGAACACGAAGAAAGTGCACATGATGGTAAGCGGCTTGTAGACCTCGGGTTTCTTCAGCTGCACCATCTTGGAGGTCTTTTTCGACTCGGACGAACGGAATCGGGCAATGTTCTCCTCGAGGGCCTTCAGCTCGGCCTTGATCTCCGGGTGGTTGTCCTCCTTGATGCCACGGATCACCTTCAGATATCGTTCGGCTTCCGGTAACCGCTTTTTACCCACCAGCCAGCTGGGCGATTCGGGCAGGGGAATGACGGTGAGCATCGAAACTATGGTGAAGGCCCCACAGATCGTGCAGACGTAGCGCCAATCGTCCTATCAAATGCAACCAAGCATGTGTCAACCGTAACTTATTGGAAATACAAGCGAAAGAAAGATTACCTTGAACATGTAGCCAAGCGAGTAAACGATCAACATCCCGATACCGGTGAAACCTGCAGTTAGCAGCGTCAGACGGCCTCTCAGATTTGGATGCCCCACTTCGGCAGCATAAACCGAGGCAGGGGTGCTGGACAATCCGATGGCGAGACCTAAGAAATCGAATCTATCTCATTTCTTTGAATATATTAGCCGAAAATGGCAACTTACCGATAATAACACGTGCAACCATCAACTCTATAAAAAGAATGTCAGGATCCGTGCGACTTGCAAATGACATGATAGCCCAGGAGATGATCGAAAGGATGTTGATGCTGTAGAGCGCTTTCTTCCTACCGATCTTATCCAAAAGGTAACCGGAAAGCAAACCCCCGAAAGGACACATGATCGAGGTGATCGCAGCTGTAAGGATTGAAAAGTATAATTTGGACTTCTCCAATCGGGTGTGGAGTCGCTGTAACTTACCAAACCACGTTGCTTCGGACTCGGACAGCACCACGGATGTAGTGGAGTTCGTCAACTCAATCATTGCGATCGACGGAAAGCCAATGCCCATACCGGATGAAATGATCGTGATGTTAGCCACAACGGCTAACAAAATCTGCGTGATCGCCGCCCGTTTCGTTAGCTTTACGACGGTGGAACCAGAAGATGTCTCCACGGTTTTAGAGGCGGGAACATTTTGATCCTGTGGCGCATCGGTTGGTTCTTGTGTTTTCTCCATGGTAATGCTGTAAGATGATAGGAAAAAATTAGCTTATACACTTCACATTACTATTTTATTTTAATGTAAATCGACGTTCCCCTTATAAAAGTATTTAAAAACAATCATGTCATTTTCGTTCTCAAACCTCATTAGTAGATGAATATATATATTTGCAGAACTTGTTAACGTGTCTCGATTGTGGCCGTTTTTAGTGTGTCTGGAATTGGAAGTTCATGGATTGCCGGTCAATCGACACCAGCTGGAGATCGACACTGGAAAGAATGGTCAACAAATAGTGCGTCACGGTGGCGTTTATAATTAGCCTCCCCCGCGTGCCAAGAAGATAAACGCTCACTCACTTTGACTTTGTCGGTCAAAATGTTATTATACTTGTGTAATCTTTCCTTGCCTGGAATAATGCATATCCAAATATTGTCGCTGACGCGCTGGCACTTTCCGTCACTCCAAGAAAGCGCCTCGGTCCGGTGCGCATCTTTGTTCCCAGGCAGCGCGGATTTAATTTGTGGCGGATAAACAAAACCAAACCCCCGGGAGAAGGTGTGACGTCCGGCGGCGACCGTTGCTATCAGGAACCCGTGGTGGTACACTGATCTTACGATTTTCTTGTTTGACTTTTGGTTTACCCTTTTTGCAAGGTGTCCGCTTTCTAGTCGGTGGCTATTTTCTAGTTCAAACCTTTCTCCCTGATCATGGCACACATTTTCCCTCGGCAAGGGTAGGCAAATATTGATGCACCGTGTGGGGGATTTAAGCCGCCAAGGGACTGGCATGGCCCCGGCCAAAGTCACCCTGTGCAGGTTAGCTTCAAACAGTGGTCATACGCAACACGGAATACAACATGAAAACCAAGAACAAATGTGCATCACGAATAGCGTACGAAGATGGAGTCTGGTTCGACAAACGAAGAACTGACTTTGATTGAACAGATGCGGTCTTCAATGTCTTGTTGCCTTCTTGCGGGCCTTAGCCAAGCTACGCAGTGGAGAGGAGGCGTCACTGATTGAACCGTTACATCGTTTTTTCTTGTACAAGGAATGCGTAGTTACTCGAACGACTTGATTAATTGAGATATGTGAAAATGTGACGTAATTGAAACGTACACGATGAGGCTGCCCGAATGGCTGAACCTCGTGTGAAAGCAAGAGATTTAAAAAAAGGTCTCAATTTTTGCACTTTTTCTACAGCGGATCCTTCGTTACTAGATTTTTTCTTTTTTTTTTTAAATTACCGTTATTGCCATTTGCTAACACGGAACCTTTAGCAGGTACAGCCTATAAGTTGACCGTATATAGTTTTGGTGCCATAAATAGCATGGACGTTCACCTGGAAGTCGCCGATCAATATGTTATCATAAGTTCAATGTTATCCTCTTTCGATGGCATTTTTTTTCAATCGCCTATTGTCTCTAATTTAAATATCACATTAAAAATACTGCCCCGATCCTGCTTCGACTGGATGGTTCACAAGGTTGGCTTACCTGTGCTACACCGAAAGTAGTGCAGTATTCCGACTGGTTTCGGTGAAACCTGGCAACGATCAACGTCAAACGCACTTGCACCGCCCAACAAGAGCCCAGCACGGCCACAACAGCGGTTGGTGTGGTAAAAACTTGAACCGGTTGGCAACACGCTTGGCCTGAACACCTGAACCGCCAGCAGTTTGCACGGACTCCCGCGTCTTGGATAGGACTTTTCGCGACGATCTTCTCGAGACAACTGACGATCCGCTGTGCCTTCGATCATATACCGAGCCCGCGCCGGCGTGCGAAACAAATTCCGTCCGGCGCCACCAGCAGCCTTGCTCCCGGAGAGAGCCTCACCCTTCTTGTGATATAGCTTCTTTAGATGGGGGTTGTCGGGGGAGGCTTCGACCTACCCCTATCGTAGCTTGAATCGACCGAGCACGCTCTCAGAGTCAAGGATGGAATTAACGGTGAATGACAAATAGGGAGAGTGAGAAACTATATAGAGCCCTTTTTTATTTGCAAGGCAAGGACCAGAGGGATTAAAAGAAAAGAATACGTTGGCCATTTTTAATCGCGTTTGTCGCCAATTCGAATGGAATGTTACACGGTTCTTGGTACTTTGATAAGCAATGAGCAATGATAGACAAACTTGCAAATGTTTTTGCTTCTAAGCTAGGCTAGGACAATTGTGATTCATTCGAGATCTTTTGGGTATCACTTTGTATTGTCAAGGCGTATGAGATTGACAAACATGCAATTAAACAGCGATAATAGCGACCTAGATATTTGATATGATGGTTCACATCTCTGTGCCAAATATCAATCTGTTATTTCTGCCACTAGAACATGCGGGTAGCAATAAGTTCTGTGTTCTATTTTAAACGCTTAAACACCGTTTACGGTCTCCATTATTGAATGTGGTTAACATACCGCCTCCAGTGGATCATCTCCTTTTGCCGTCTGTTGATTTTGCCGATTGTTATCCTATATTTTTTGGGAAATTCGAAACTAACGCAATGTACAGTTTAATTGGAAGCTGCATGTTGAAACTTTCAGAAATGTTGTTCAAACGAACTAACCTTCCAAATGTGCTATCGCATAATTGAACGTCTAAGTAATAAATTTTCCCAAAAACCAAGAACCACGGAAAAACGTTTGTAGTACAAAGATAGTTATTTTATAAACACTATTCATTTGTCCAAATCGGTCTAGGTGTTACAAAGTTATTTTAACAAATAAGTTGTTTCAACCGTTAATTCAAATTGTAACCAAGGTTCTTAAGGCTTGCGCTGTCAGGAAACTGAAGTAAACAAATCTCTTCACGTTTCTGATTAGTGATGGGAAAACTGAATCCCTACAGCGATTCGAATCTTTCGATTCAAATCCATTCTGAGATCCGGATCTTTGAATCCGAATCCCAGTCCGTAATATCATGCGTGCCTACCAAATTTACCGATTTTTCATATTATTTGTGACTTTAACAATGGTTGAATTGATCCAAAGGCTAAATCGAGCTTTTGAATGGTCCCCAGGACCATCTGGATCGCTATCGCTATACGCTCCCAGGGGGAGCTGTTTCATTTCAGTTCCGAGGAACCTACCCACCACTATGCGCCAATTTGAAAGAGAAAAGAGAACTGAAAATTCTCTCGCAAAATCGCAAAATCTCTCTTTCGAAGAGAGGGGACCTTTCGAACTGGGTTTTCCAGGGATTATATGAAAATGACATTTGGAGATTTTCGAAGAGTTTCGGTCGACCGGGCCATGTTTACAATGTGTCGCAGTATTAATTTCTCCAAAACTGGAAACGATGGATATGTCTTTACTTCGACAAAGTTGTTGGTCTGCAAAAGACCTTTCGTTTGAGGGGTCTGTCGTAAAAATCGGTCCACAGAATCAAAAGTTATTGGCAAATAGGCTGTTTCGGCCATTTTCCCATACAAAATCATTTTGCAAAAACTAAGTGGCCTGGAAAATCTTACTATCGTTAAAGTTGTGTGTCTTGAGCAGACCTTTCATTTGAGGGGTCAATCGTGAAAATCGGTTCAAAGAATCAAAAGTTATTAACAAAATGGCAATTTTTGCCTAAATGGCTATTCGAAGTATTGAGTACCTTGTTCCACCGGAACCGATAGATTTCCGAAGCTTTTCGAAAAATCAATTTTCTCAAAAACTAGATAATATAGAATGATCTATTGTTACACAAAGTTGTGTGTCTTGAGCAGACCTTTCATTTAAGGGGTCAATCGTGAAAATCGGTTAAGAGAATCAATAGTTATTAACAAATTGGCAAATTTTGGCTTTTTAGTTATCGAAGTTTATTCACCTTGTTCCCGGTAGAGTGCTATCTCTTTTCCACACAATTAGTTTTCTAAACTAGGCGGGAAACTGAAGTAAACAAATCTTTTCACGTTTCTGATATTGTTGTTCAGTTGAATTGAAAAGTTTTACGTGTGAGCTCGTAGGTAATATTATTTATTAAAGTAATTGTGAATTAAAGAAAAATCCGGCAAAATGGCTGAAGCAATTGAAGAGCTCGAAGTAGACGAACTGGAACAACTTTTGTTGGATGCCTACGAGGATAATACAGATGAGGAAAATAGCAGTGCCGTTCCGAGAAGCGGCGGCCCAGTGGACACCCCGAAACCGAAACTGACCACAGAGGGTTCCAGCTTTCTGCTGGGTGATACAGAAAACACGGCTAGTGGTTCATCAAACCGTGCCGCGCCGGAAACTGATGATTCGGTGGCCGCTATGATCCGGGATGCGGACGTTGATTCATCGGACGACGAAGAGACGAGAAACTTCTTCGAGCGCAAATATAACCAATACGGGCGTCAGATAAACGATCTTCTCAAGTCGAAAGAAGAGGAAAAATCCGATCAAGCCCTATCGAAGTGGGTTGATAACAAGCTGAGGCAAATTAATCGTGCCACTGCCCAGCCACCCGCTCCAGTGCGATCCCCGGAGGAGGAGGGAAAGAAGACGTTAGCAGTGGCCAAACCGTCCGTGCCCGTTAGTCCCGGAGGAGCTGCCAGGAAAGATTTACCGGCTAATAAAATCCCGGCAGTTTTCGAAGCGACCGTACACACTGATCCAATCTTTGGTATGCGTATCGTGCACCCGCTGGTGTCGAGCCAGATGCTTCAGGAGCATATGAAGGAAAAGAAAGCGGTCCCATTTGTGCGATTACGGAACTTTGTCGAAACAGCCGATCTCGAGCAGGATTGGGTGATCGGAGGAGTTCTTGTAAGCAAAAGTCCAACGAAAACCACATCGAAGGGAAAGCAGTTTGCCATCTGGAAGTTGAGTGATCTGCACGGCGACATCAAGATGGTGACCCTGTTTTTGTTCGGGTCGGCCTACAAAGACCTTTGGAAAACTGCCGACGGAACGGTGGTGGCCGTGCTGAATCCAAACGTCCTGAACGGGAACAATGAGAAAAACTCGGAGGCCACTTTATCGATCGACCGGGCAACGAAAGTTATGATATTGGGACAGTCACGCGATCTTGGCAAATGTCGCAGTCGCAAGAAGAATGGAGATCGCTGTACGGCCATCGTTAACCTGGGCAAGTGTGAGTATTGCGTGTACCACATTAAGCAGGAGTACGGTAAAGCTTGCAACCGTGGCGGGATCCTTACGTCCACCGGAGGACAAGGGTTGAATGGGCTGCGCAACAAGGTGCTCGGCAAGAACGAGGTTTTCTACGCGGGGCAAAGTTTTAGCGCGATCAAGGCTGTAAAGCATCCGAAGCAGATGGAAAAGGATCGTAATCGGATGCTAACGTTGTCCGATTACTATCGATCTCCGTTTGAAGGAAGTGGTGGAGGAAGCGAAACTGGTACAGTGGCCTCAAGTCCATCTTCTGTTCCTTCCTACCGAAGAACTGGATCCGGACCAACGGGATCTAGCGTGACACCGAAAGGATCCGCAGCAAGAGTAGAAGTGAATGTTGATCAGCGAAAGAAGGATATGGAAAGATTGCAAAGTCTCGGTGTATCGTTGGAATCATTTAAAGCTGGTCAACAGTCCGTCTCTTCGCCACGCACACAAACTACACAACAAGCCGCTAGTTTGGGGGCAGTGAGTCAGACTCCAGCATCCAGCACCAGTACACCGGCAAATCCTCTCGCAAATCGAAAGTTTAGCCTCGAATCCGTGCCCCGGTTGAGTCGGACTTCGTTCGACATTGAATTCACCAAGCAGATGCCTACGTTGAAAGCGTTACAGTCGCGTGCCCGTGCTACCGCGATTTTGAAAGAAAAACCGGCTGAAAAGTCCAACCCAAATTTCATCAAGTACCGCGGCACGGAACAGGGTAAGAAGCGAGTATTGGAGGAGGTTGCTAAAAACGCCCCATTATCGGAGGAAAATGCCGCCAAGCGGCAGAAAGTAGATAAGGCGGTGGAGGACGAAGCGGAACGTGCCCGGAAGGAGCACATGAAACGCATCATCGAAGCGACCTCGTCCCACCAGGATCTCGTGGTGGCGAGGGAGAACGAACAGCAGGAGGAATACTTCAAGACGCTCGAGCGCAAGGAAGCGATGGAAGAGAAGATGCTCAATACGTTCAAGGTGGCGTGCAAGGCGGTCAGCTGCCGGCAGTGCAAGTACATTGCGTTTTCCGCCGCGGATCGTTGCAAGTCCGAGGGCCATCAGCTGCGGGTGCACGATGCCGAAAAGCGCTTCTTCCGGTGCGCCGACTGTGGTGGACGAACGGTCAGCTTGTTCCGGATACCGAAGGTAAGCTGTAAGGCGTGCCAGGGTTCACGATGGGAGCGGTGCGCCATGATGCGCGAGAAACGAGGTGTTCAGATTGGCGATGTCCTGTCCATTCGGGGCGATGAGGAGAAGTACTTGGGTAGTTTGGCCGGGGCTAGTGCAAGTTTGAACTTGCTTATGCCGGAGGAAAATTGATCTGCAAGCTCACATTGTTCACATTTAGCACAAATTTATCATAAATTCTGATAATGAGGTTACGTTTGAGAAAAAATATAAATGTTTCATAATAAATAACAGTCCCCGCGCGTTCGGATTACATTACGAATACGATTCTTTATTGTTTGACCTGTTTTTGCCAAAGTTCTGTAATATAAATGTATACAAAATGTGAGAGTTCGCTACAGTTATCTGCTTTCGTTCGAATATCATCACTAGGCTCTAAACTCTGGTGAAGATGAGGTATTATAGTTTACTGATATCTGAATGTATACGATTGATGACTTCATGTTTTCTTTTGCGTACGTTTCGTTTCGAATAAATATCAGATCTTACTCTGCTAATGGAGTCAGGTGATCATTTGATCGTCGATCGGACAAATAAAGAATGATTAAGATGGGATGATAATCGATGGAGAAACATGATAAGCCACTCTTCAGCGAGTGACTGTCTAGATAGGGCCGGTAGTCCCTTAATTTTGTTCTAACGATAGCCCTACAACTAAAGTACGAGCAATGGCCAAACATTGTGCACATCGACCATTGGCCCGAAGTGTATAAAGAAGAGAAAAAGCTTGTGGGTTAAATTCTTTTTTGGTTTCAAAACACCCAACGATCTCCAATACTGGTCACGGAGTGGTGGGGTCATGTTGTTCGGTTGATCGATTCTAGAGTTCGATTTTATAATTAATGGAGCATGGGTTTTCAGTCTGTCTGGGTGATTTGATATTGTTCATTTACGGTTGAGTATTTTAAGGTTTTACGGGTGACGAAAAACAACCAAAAAAGTTTCATCTAAGAGTATGGTTGTTCTTTTGAAACATGCTTGCTAGAAGCGAATGTAAAACAGTTTTGTTGGGAACCATTTGGATTGTGTTCGCTTTAGCGCAGCAAGAGCTATGAAACCTATCCCTAATCCTACTTGCAACACGGGGCATCACCTAAAGATCAAGAATATGCCAAATCGGCAACAAACGGGGAGGGGGCGACTAGAGAGCTTTTTAAATGGGACGCTGGAAGCTAAGGCAAGATACTTTACCAAACCGTGGAGTTGGGGGAGGACTGGATGAGTTACCAATTGTTGAGGAAATCAAATCCTTTGCTGTTACCGAGTAAACTGTTCATCTCATCGTAGTTTTTGTCGTCCTCCTCGACCGAAGACGATTGCGCACGGTGAAGGCACTCGTTTTTCGAGCTCTTGGTGAACAGGTTCACCTTATCGTTGTCCGTGTCGAATTCGTCCTGTTCGAGCGCTCCGTCGATCTCATCACTGCCACTGATCGAAGTAGCCGATGCGTTGGTAGCCGTCACCATTTCGATCGGCGTCTGGTTGAAGATGTTGTTGAACTTACTTAGGAATCCTGTCCCGGTACCGCCGATGCCTTTCGCACCGAGCGGCTCATCTGGTAGAATGTTTTTCTCGCTGTCGTACGTCGGCTCCTTGCAAAGCCCCTTCAGTGCCCCGTTTCCATTCTTAACGACAGTGTCATCGGATTTGGGTGACTTTAGAAGCAATTTCTTCGCAAGCAATCCTGCTGTCTTCGCAACGCCTGTAACGGCATCACCTTCGTCCTTTTCCGCAGGAAAGATGGTAAGATTTATCTGACTTTTGGTCTTGTGTGCGAACGGTGCCGAATGTTCGTCCCGAAACAGGCCTACACTATCGTCCGTAACCACCTTCCGCCCGGTGCGCACATACTGGAACGTTTGTAGCCGCTTGCCATCGTAGAGGTTTGCGTTACGGTCCTCCTCGCCCGGTACTCCTCCATTCTCGTCGTCATCCGCGCCCAGAATTCGCTGCAGCGAATCGGTCGATGTGGAGAAATTGTCAAAATATTTCAGCGCCAACTCCGGTTTGATGATCGTCTCGTTCACGATTTCCATCTGCTCCTCGCGGCTCAGATCGTCCCATATGTGCTCGTACGCACTGCGTATCTCGTCGATGTCCAGCGCGATCTTCTTGGAGATTTCGTTCAGATTGGCAAAGTAATCCGACACGTAGGTGCGATCCAGTTTGGAGTCCATTGTTAGCGCAACTGACCACGCGTGGCTCGTCTGCAAAATTTAACGAATCGATGGGCTCGGATCGCCGTCTTCGGCCAATAGCCCCTTACGAGCGTACGACGACGACAACGAGCCTTGGGGCTAGCAATCAGAGCGTGTCCGCAAAACCCGATGGGTACCACACACCAGTGGTATGTAACCGCGCACTGCACTGTTTTAACGCCTCGGGTAGTTAAATTCTTGGCCTCCCGCTAGTCACTAGGGCGTTTCCCACTCCTGCGATTTAATAATTAAACAACCCAACCCCAGTACAACACCCCAATTGAGAACGTCTTCGCAGAAGTGTATTTTGTTGTGACACTGTAATCGACGATGAAATTGTTGAGGAACATCGGAGGAAAAAAGGTAAATATTTGGTACGTATCCCTTCGGAAAACGCTCCTTTGATCAAACGCAGCACAAGTGAGTTTATAATTATAGTTTCACAAATTCAAAAGTGAATTTTATTGTAGTTTATTTCAAACTATCCGTTGGGAATAAGCACTGAAAATTATTAAAATGTGTTTTATTTATATTCAACAACACATAGGGTTGTTTATCCAATACATCGATTTTAATGAAGGATCCAGGTTATTCGTTCTTGCATTAGTGACGAACATGTTGACAAGCAAATGATTTATTGGATGAGCTAAAGTGTTTCGTAAAATTTTTCTAAAATCGCAATTTTTACGTTTGAAACTTTATAAACGTAGGTTTGTTTGATAAACAACATAAGTGAATAACTCATAGCTGAGTAGGATAATGCAATTATGTCGCTAACGTTCTAATTTTAATTGTTAACTTTCATGGTAAGAAGTGGTTTAAATTTTCTTTCCATGAAAGTTCACATTAGAGGAGAAGGGCTTTGAGTAAAATTATGATTTTATTGGATAAGACTAAATTTGTTTTGCTATCGATATTGCTGCCGCATGGTTTGTAGTTGTGTGATCATTTTGCTAAACCAAACGTTGACCGTCGACTTTTGGGTGTCCGCAAAAGCTTGCTGATCAACACACGCACGCACGAACGCTTTGCTCTTGAACATAAACTTTTAGTTCTTAAACAGACACGGAGCGAGATGCGATGGATGTAGATTTTAAGCAAACCTGTCAGCAAGAACTCAATTCACTAGGTCACATAGGCGCGGGGCGTGTTTTTAACGGTCTGGATTTCTTTATTGGTTGTAGTTAATGCTCTCCAGATTTTAATTATTAATTGGGTCTGCTTTTGATTTCTACAGCGGTGGCAGGGAAAGTTCTTCCTTCATTTAGACCGGGGCCTTTTCTACCAATTTGAACCAGTGTCCGCACTCGCAGCGTTTCGGTTGACCCTAGAAAGGAACGAGGAAGTAGTAAATGGTAATAGTCGCACTTTTCCGCAAAAGTATTCAGTGAGCAGGGTAGGCACTGCAACCCTACCTGATGCAGCCACATCCATTGGACATAAGTTTGATCTTCTTCGCCTAAAAATGGGAAAAAAGAAATATGTAACAGATATGTAAGTAGTGCACATCCATTCTTGGGTCCTAAGGATTTCCAGGATATCCACGAACGCTGGAAAAATACTTACAGACACAACCGACTAGACGAGCATCGAATGCCGACGGGATCAGGTTGGGGGTATCCTTGGTTCCCGGTCCACGCTTGAACACACGCATATCGAACGGATCCGGGTTACCGGCTTGCTTGGCCAGCAGCTCACGCTTCTCAATACCGGTGGCGTGTTCGATCGGGTCGTTCATCACTGCAAGAAAACAAACAGTTATCAGCAACCATGATCCGAGTGATGCACCAGCGGAATGAAAACATCCCGCAGTACTGGGTGGAACCAGTCACGATGGTAGCTACGGAACTTTGACTGGTGGTTTAGAGCCATTTTCCATATCTTTGCTACATCCAACTATGGCGTAACTATCAGAAGCATTAAGAGGTGTCCTTTTAGCGGTCGATGCATTGCATTTCAGCGTCAAGGATGCAGATTTTTGCCGTACAAAATTACGTAAGTGCCAGACACTTGGACAGTTCCGAGCCGCGCATCTCTCGCTCGATGGCGA
This sequence comes from Anopheles coustani, assembly GCF_943734705.1. NCBI lineage: Eukaryota > Metazoa > Arthropoda > Insecta > Diptera > Culicidae > Anopheles > Anopheles coustani. The sequence goes on from NC_071289.1 coordinate 4,924,653, forward strand.
AGAAAATTTTGCTAACTCTGTCTCTTTCGCTCCCACGCAGAAGGGTGTTGTGCAATACAAGGAGCACCGCCGGAACTTACTTTTACAAAATCGAACTGGGGTGTAGGTCACGTTTCGCTTGGCCGCGGCCAGGACCATTCTTCCGCACAGAGACGCCATTGGTGTGGTTGCTTTGTACGCGGCGTAAATGTAGAGTGATTTTTCGCTGGATCGGATCGCACTTCGCGAAACACACGGATTTCTGAACTCGTCGGTCGATGGAAATTTGACGTAAAGAGAGCGAAAGAGACAACACGCGAAACAAATGTCAAGATGAATGTCAGTATCAAAGCATGCGTTTAGATAGCTGAGTTCACTCCTTACTCGAATTGCCAATTCTAGGTACATTTATTAAATCTTCCAATTATAAATTTTGTTTGCTTACTTCACAAAATCAAGTTTTTTTTACTCAAACGTATGCAATAAATTTTAAAATTTCTTTTATCTCTTTTCGTTATCTTGCAGTAATATATTTAATTTTTTTATAATTTCCGCGCACGTGTGGTGCTTCATGTGACTAATCTTTATCTAGCTTTTTATAATTTGCAATCTTCACACTGATAGTGTTCAGTATTTCCTTCGGCGACATTTTCTGATCATCCTGGCACACCTTCAGTATACGTCCGCATTCCTGGATGAAGTATCCTAGCTCCTTCTCGTCGACCGGCTGTTGACCTTCGACTGCCGCCGACAAACACTTGTTGGTCAGCTGTGTGATCTGTACCTTTTCCGAACTGAACGCTTCATCTAAATCGAAAAGCTCCAAGGGTGGTGCTGGGAGGTCACTGAATATTGGTTGGAATACCTGCATTGGGAAAGATTCATCATCGGTAAGTAAGTAAAACCAGTGAAGGGCACTTTCGTCACACTTACCGCAAGCTGCAGCGGTGGTAATGGGATCTCGAACTGTGGTTTGATGATCTTCAGCGGTTCATATTGCACATCCAGTTTTCGTACGTACTGATAAGATCACGCAATAGATCGTTGTTGATCGAGTAGAGCGACAGATCGAATAGCTTCTTGAAGTCGGCGGGAATGTCGTAATCGAGCGAATCCATTAGACATATCTTCGGTTGCTCTGCCAGATAGATCGTATCGGGTATGACGGCGTAGTCATTTATCTAGCGGGAAGATACAAACGATCGTCAGAACGATGCTCGATTCTCTTGTGCAGAAAAACACTCAGCCCCTACCTCCAAGTCGTTGAAGTCAGACGCTTTGAATTTGAACTCATCCTGCAGGATCATAGCAAAGAGGCTATCCCAGAGCGCCGTGTTTACTTCGTTCGAGATGTACTTGTCCTGAAACATGTGTCCCGAGCCGATGGCGACGAGTTTCCCATTGTTCTGGTTCTGAAAGTACCCGGCTAGCGGCCGGTTGAACGGATAAACTACCGGGCCCGTCGTTAGGAGGACATTTGCCGGGCTGATGACGTTCATCGTCGCTCCGTAGGGGTACACAAACTGCGAATCCAAAGGAAAACCCATCGGAATGTGATGAAATGGGATTATTATAACCGAGTTGGAGTGTCATTTTCTCACCTCGACTTTGTACTTATCGTCCATAAAATCGAACGACGTAAGGATACTCTTGCTGGAATCCAGCAACAGATTGTTAATCGATTCGCAGCTCACACCGCCACTAATGAGAGCTTCTTTGGGGTGAAAATATTTGTAATACTGTGGGCGTACCACAACATCTAAAAGAAGAAGCGTCATCATAAAATTTGTGCTATCGACTTGGAAGCACTAATGTGTGGGAAACGATTATTACATACCATTGTTGATAGTCATTCCGTAGTCTTCCAGGAGAAAGTTTACGTTCGTGTTGAACTGCACCTCACCGCCCTCACCAAGCAGAAGCAGCAGTCGTCCGCCATCATTAATGTAATCCTAATTAAGCAAGGGTTATATGGATTACTGGTTATTAAAAGTTAGCTCACCCATTGTGCGGACCAAAAGGTAGGCTTGTGTTTACACAGGATCAAATTATGTATCATTAAAGATTTGTTCGGTTACCTTCAAGTATTGGAACTCGGTTTCGGTAAACTTCTCCTGGGGTCCTGCCAACACAAACACCGTTGCCGTTTTGAGAAGTTCCGGTGTGATTTCATTCTTATTACTGTCGAAAAAAGAAGTACGGAGTGGCATAAGGATTCACTTCTTGTTACAAGAAGGACAACACTACCTCTCAACCCGATGGTTCACTTTCAGCTTTCGGTGTAGTGTTTTATAATTGTCCGCCAGCTTGAACAGCTCGTTCTTGGTCACATTAAAGAGAATCGTCGCTGAAGTCATCGTGTCGTGTGGGATTTTCGCACTGATATGGACACTTCAGGCGATTCGGTCCTTTCTATCGCAAAACTAATCCAAAACTGCCTGTAAACAACGTCGTTTGTCACGTGTCTTCGCGGTAGGCATCGAGTGTTTTGTTTGGAAACTTTTGGTTGCTATGGAAATTTTCCCGGCGGCTGTTACCGGTCGTTACGGAGCGTTACGTTACCATGCGGACTGTCGCACACGTGTGCTGCATAGTTGGGTGTAGTTTTCCACAGTCCGTGCGTTGATTTTCCCGGAATGTCATCACGGATAACATTAGTTAAACTATTCGTAAGGGGATTGGGAGATACAATTACTTTAGCTTAACATTTTCATATTGCATTTGCTACTCCATGCGGACACCGCATCCGCCATCATCCTTTGGGAGCTATTATCGATTAATGGGCGATCAACAGGAACAGCTGAGAGGAAGTTAAAAAACTAACATTGAAGTAAAAAAAAACAGTCCACGCTGGCTGCTATTTTTAAAATGACATTACTACGCCTCCCCCGTGTCAGTAAAATCTTTACAACTGTGTAGTATTCCCGTACGTACTCTGATCGCGCGAAGCAAAACCACGCGATCGATCGCGATGCGTACGCGCAAAAACGGCTGGGATGAATAAGTAAGTATTAAATGAAAGTGTTAAGCAATTTACGACTCTGTCAGCTTGGTTACGATTCATTTATCTTCCCCACTCGGGGCCTGGATCGCTTACACATTTCGCCAGGCACAAGTCCAGGCTGCCGTGGATGCCTCGACTTCTTCTGCTGCTGCTTCTGCTGCAGAATCGACTGGCCAAAGATGGAGAATGCCAAACTGGCCGTCTTCCGTACCGCTCCGGGGCGAAAGGCGAAATACAGATGCGCCGAATGCAAGTGTCCATTGGCCGATGGTGTCCGGATGGTGTGGTGCAGGAATAAAATAAGAGTATAAGAAAAGGGACAGCCCCCGATCCGACCACACCGTGGAGACCTTCGTCCGTTTTGTTTCTCGCGCCGAGTTCTGGCGTTCTGCGCGAAGGTGGTCCCGAGAGGACGATGGGTTTTCTCTGCTGGCATCTCTACGGGTACGATAAAATCATGTTTAACATCTTGTATTACCGACCCGCAACGGAGCCCGCAGCATTTCGTTGTCTTTTCTCTTGCGTCTTGTGTCTGTCTGGTTTTTTTTTCCTCTCTCTCTCTTGTGTTGTCGTTGTGCTGATCAAGCTCGAGGCAAGGTTGTTGCTGCTGATGCTGCATCGTTGGTTTCGTTTTGTGCTGCACTTCTCCGATTCGGATGCGTGTGCATACACACCATGTGAAATTTCGGACAGGCCACTACACACAATGCTGTCTTCTCCGATCCAGAAACGATTGGTTCGTCGGGGTGGTAAAGGACCCTCTCTCCCGATCCGTTTGCTGATCGACCGGATAATCTTGATTCCGAAATGATTCCGATAGTGCTAATTGGGGGGAAAACGCTGTCCCGCATGGCCCGCTTCTTCGTCCCCACCATCACCCGTTTCGATCTGAAATTCGGTTCATTGGAGCGATTGTGAAAGAAATTCGAAACCTCCAGCAAACCGGGCTATGAAGAAGCGACATCACCAGGGGGAGTGTGGCAGAGGAGAGGAAAGCAATGAGAACAAAACGGTAAAAGATTTGAAAAAGAGGGGAAAAAAACCACCATCGAAAAAGGGGTGGCAAGAAGCAACCCCGATCGATTTAGGGAATTCGCAAACCGAGAGGCACATTTCGCAGGCGGAGATGGTGTGAATTTTATTATTCGCAGTTGCTTATCGCGGCTGGCTTATCTTCGATTTATGGCACCCGGTATCGATGGGTGACAGTGTAAACTAAAGCGTTCCCTCGACCACCTTCGTCACGGGGTTGGCCCAAGATGCACTCCGGTTGGCCAAGTGGAAGGTAGTATCGCGATGCAGCCTGAAGTGAAGTTGAACTCGATCTTGCGATTTGTTGTCGTTGCATGCTCGAACCGTGTGCTTTAAATGCCTTTGTCGAAACTAAACCCTTGTGATAAGAGGTGCTACTTCCTGGTGGGGATTACACTAATCAGTAAACATGTTTTGTTGTTAAACAAAATTTTGTTCAACATACATGAGATTGAGATGCAGCCAGATGATGCAATTTTAAAATAAGAGAAGAAAAAGTTTAAAGATTTTCTAAGTTTGATTGAACCTGAGACTCTATGGGAAAAATCATTAAAAAAACCTCCTTAATAAAAAAATGAAAATAATCAATATCATGTGCCCCCCATCACAAGGGTTAATTTCCAAGCGATGGAATTCTCTCTCTCTGGTGTGAACTTATTTATGCTCGGCTGGCGCGTAACCATCGGCCACCATCAGCACACCCCAGATCGCGTCCCGTGATAAACCGTCCGTGTGCCGGCGCAACGTGCCAACAACATATGCAGCCCCGTGAACAAAAGTGCACTTTCTTTCGACAGCAAATGCAACATGGTTTCAAGACCGCCCAAGTGCCAACCCAAGAGTGCCCGCACTGGAGGACAGACAGTCTGCGGAAAGTGTAAGCGTTGTTGCACGATGGTGCAATTGTTTCTACAGCGAATTCGACAGTTTACAACGGCCACGTACACGATTCGATTTGTAGCTGTTGGAATGTCTTGGTTGTTGAAGTTTGGTACGGTTTCCCTTTTACGCGTACGTCTTGCTCTTCTTGGCCTGCATTTGGTGAAAGGATCTGTACGCGGTCAGTGCATGTTTTTCGGTTTCCCTTTCCCGGCCAGGGCTCTTCGTTGCACGTCCATGTCCATGGACAATATTGGAACAAATTGAAGTGGAACAACAAAAAGAGATATCCTTTACAGAAGAGGATCCACCTCGCCTCCCTCCTCAGTTGCTGATTCTTGGTTCGTACCCCGCGAGACTACATAAATTTACAACTCCTCAGTGGCACATGAAAGAGGGTGAAAGAACGGAAAAGAAAACAAACCAAAAGTCCCATAAAGATGCTAAACTAACTGTTCGAGGCTGGATCTCCGCGGATTCGTCTAGGAAGGTGTCTGCTGGTTGATTTCCCGTACGCAACGACGACGATTTAAACTTCTATTTGTCACACACGCGTTCGACGCTTCGATTCGTATTCGAGGAAAGAAGTGGATAGAAAATCGAAAACAAAACAAAAAAAAACACAGTTTGAGCCGGATAGCGCCGGGGAGCCGAGGGAACGCGCGCACGGTTCTCCTTGGGGAGCCGTTTTTTCGTGGCTTCGGTAATTTATTCTCGACAATTATGCTGCTCATGTTGTGACATAAATTTTCGTTAGTGTTGTTCCTCCCGGTTCCTTTCCCGTTTCCATCCGATGGTCGATCCTCTATACTCTCTGTTCTTCCAAACACTGCGAGTCACCATGGGAAAGAGTGGTGATGTGAAATATGGCCATTTGATCTGATTTGATTTTTATCGTCCCAGGTGATGGTGGTGGTGGCGGTGTGGAGGGGTCGGTGGTTGGTCTCGTAAGCTCGATACTTTCCTTCGCTTTTCCTTTCACTCTTGACTTTTCGGGCGTCAAGGGACGGGCAATGTTGGGTGTTTGTTCCTGCAACTGATGCGTTCTTATCTCCGGGATGTCATCGGACATTTTTTTCCTCATTGCAGTTTCGAGGATCTCCAGGCCGGTGTTTAATGATGGAAGGGGTATTAATTCGTTTTGTAACACGCTCGTAAACGGGTAAAACATATTGCAATGTGCCGTTCCGCGGGATGATAGAGATCTTATCTTGAAGATGATCCTCCAAAAGTTGAGCGTTTTGCGTTCGAGAATAGAAATAAGGCTGTTTTGGATCTCTAGCTTATGAGACCCTTAATTTTCTGTTTGTATGTTATCTTTTAGTGTTTAATTTGACGTAATTATTAAATTAATTTCCATATTCAATCGTAGTCAGTTTCTCAAAGATACACTACTTGAAGAATCCACAAACATAAGGAAGGTAACTTTCTTAGAACCTTAGCAGAGGAATGTAAATACGTAAAACAACAGTTGCAAATCTGTGTGAATCCATCTTAGACCCACGATCCTAAAGTCTGAGAACAGGGACTATTCCCCAGCTTGAGAAAACATTCTCGCGGTGAATAAGAAGCAATTGTTTTGGAATTGTTATTGGACCCTCACAACAAACTTATCATGCTCATCGAGAGAGTGGCATCGTGTCGAGAACACTACAGTCAATTCAGCAAATGTGGTTTCGTTTATAACGGTGCGACTCCACACAATTCAACTAAATGCTCGATGTTGGCATTTGTAATCTGACGATGGAGGTTTATACAGAAGCATTTATTTTTAGTCACCTTACTTCTCCCTCCACATCAAAGTGTTGCGATCACCTCTAATATCTGTTCCAATATCAGCGACACATCATAAAGGGCATCAACTCGAATCGGTGCATTCGTCTTTCATCGAAAATGTTGTACGTTGGTGTCGTCAATGTGTGATATGGAAAGGTGTCGGGTAGGAATCGATTCGTTGCACCGGACACAAAATCAAACCACCTTTGCCATCGCTCACTAGCGCGTCCTTGATGGCCTTGTGGTGTAGCGGTGGTGCATCTCCCGCCACGTTGGATCGTCCTCAGGAAACCGCTGACGGATGTGGTCGGTTCGCATGTGCGTCCGTCGCCAACGTTGATGCATCGCAGGAAGCCGGATAGACGATCCGGAATGATGGGAGGCCTTTGCCGTTGCCGGTACGCGATTTGCGGTTTTTGGAGCCAAACGTCGTCGTCGGTGCCGTCGGTGTAGGAGGACGGTGTTGACGATTTCCAAACCGACCGCGAACCAGCGTCGAATGGGTTGTGTTCAGGTTGTACGGATTCCATGGAACATCATGACGTTGGGGTGCGGTGTGTGTGTGTGTGTGTGTCGGGTGGAGTGAACTTTCATCTAACACTCATCAAGACCCTCGTTGTTCGCTGCTGACGTCCGGTTCGTCACGTCTCAGTGCCGCGGCCTAGATGTGCGTAGGAAAAAGCGATGGCGAGTCGGTTGGTAGTTGGGGAAGGAGTTGCTTCTCAAGTTCCTCGAATGGCAACCGTTAAAGCGGGGATGTTCGATGCTTCCACTTTGCGCCGCCAAAAGGAGCATCGAGCCAGAACGATAGGGTGAATAGTGTCATAGCAAATGTATCTGTACATGGAGTTTTTTGTTGTCGTTTTGAAAAGGTCTCATTGGACAGGTAAAACGTCACAGAGTCATACAAAGCACCGATCTTTTCAAAGAACACAAACTATTAAATTCGTTATACAAAGAAAAACTTAATTCCGGATGACTTTCCTTTTGGTCGTTTTGTTTTAAAGCTTTCAGCATGCATATAGTATTAATTTTAAAATCTAGTTCATTCGTTCTTTTTACTATTGAAATTCTATTATGTTTGTTTGGTTCAATTATATTTTTCATCAACATCTGTCTGCAACCCTTGTTTTGTGATATAACTTTAAGCTTATTTTATAAGAAGTGGATAGAGGTAAAATAATGAATTTCTCTTCTATTAAAACACATGACCAACTGTTTTTAACACTTAGAAAACAAGATATTTAAGAAAGCTTTAAAATACTAACAATGTGCAAACTCAACATTGAAGCTCATGTGCATCTAATACATGCGGTATGGATGCATTTTCTATTTTGTTCCTTTTTTATTTCCCTTTCGCCACTAAACACCACCGCCCGTTGTGGGTTTTTTTGAATGGCCGTATCACCTCCCATACCCCTACATTGACTTCCCCCCAGCAGTCTCGGCCCGAAATGTGCATCGATTAATGGCGGTCATTTGCAGCGCACCGGTTTTGCCCACCGTTTGCCTCTCTTCCTATTGCGGCATTTCTGAGGCTTCCCATTAAGAAATGGGGGGCCAAGAGGCCAAAACAATACCAGACGATGATGATGTATAGATCGTCGCTCCATTCTTCGAGCCAGGGGGACTCCAAGCCGGAGGGATCGCGCCTCGCGCTTCGATGCACTTTGGGGCCTTTCTTGGGGGGAAAAAATTGTAATCCGGCACGTTGGAAACGAGACACCCCGGAGCGTATCGTCGTCGGTCTCCGGGAAAGGCTCGCCGGGGAGAGCGGGCTGTTCCGAGCCGCTGCACGAGAGGAATTGTGGACTTTCCTACGCCGGACCTAGGAAAACTCCATTGGTGAGGTCCGAAAAACGTGCCACGGTTGCGTGCGTAAATCTAAGCAAGATGACGTCGCTTATGTTGCGTTTTGCCATCTCCAGGACCTTGAGTACACTCCCCGCTTGTCTCCCCTCGGCGAAGACCGGCAATGTCTACCTAAACGCTTCAGTAACCCTCTCCAACACATGCGGCCCTCTCCTGGCACACATACAGACGGTGAATGTGTGCGTGCTTGATGCCGGGATAACTCCAAATTGCGCACGATCTCTTACTCCCTCTCTTTCGCTCGAAGAAGGAGGAGCCAAACACCAAACACAGAGAAGAGGTTGGGCTTCTCCAACGGCGTGGTGTGCAGGATGTTTCAGAAGAACTCGACGAAGATTGAAAAAAAAGTAGCCCAATCTTTCAACTTCACAATCCGGAGCCAATCGCAGTAGTCTTGTTGATTCCGTTTCTCCTTTGTGTTGCTTGATTGAATGTATGTGTGCTTCAGGACGATTTATCATCTAGTTGTGTGGTGGTGTTGTTCCTGTAAACTCGTCGAAAAGAAAAGGAAAGAGATGAAAAGCGTTCACTTTTGGGCTCATGTGTTGGTGAACGAATTTTCATGGGTAATTTGATGGTAGTGGTTGGCCCTTTCTGTTGCACACCGTCGATTCGCAAGGATCGATGGAAGGATATTCTCGTTGAAAAACCATCCAAAGGATTACATTCCTTGCTTCGTGGTTAATTCAGCCTTCACTTTTCTTACCGACCAAATTCGTGTTGCTTGGAAAAACAGTTTTTCCTCCCAAATCGGATCCGCGTGCTGCAGGGTTGATGAGTTTGTTCCATGCCCAAGTAATGGAATGAGGTGTCGGATGGTAATTCCCATCGACGTACCTCGCGTGCAATGAAGTCATGTGAAGTTGGTCGCGAAAAATTTCATTAAAACGAGTGTTATCGATATTCACTTTCGCACCTCTTTGTGCCGGTAAGTAGTGTCACGTAATTCATTTTTTAAATTAAATGCACACAAACGCTCGCATGTGCTTTGTGTGTTTAAAAAGGGCCTGCCACGTTTTTGTGCGTCCTGCTACCATTGATGGTGTTTTTTTTTCACCAGAATTGTAACTCGATACTCGATGCCACACGATAAACCCCCCCACATTACGTATTCATATGGTAACGGGTAATACACACTGACAGAGGCACGCAGGAACGTCACACAGAAACACAGGAGTAGTCAGTCCTTCGTGTACGGAAGCCGATACGATATTGATAGTACCAACTGCATAATTAGAGGCTTAATTTGTTGTAATGGTTCTTTAATGGTGCGAAATTAACGTCACCTTTTTGACACAGAAAGAGTTCGTTAGGTTTTTCATTGCCATAAATAAAAAAAAACTAGGAAGATAAGAAAAGGAGTGAAACGAGGAATATTTTAATTAAATCCAACAATAACAGTTTTAACTTGCTGAAAATTATGATGAAACATAGTTCAAACATTAACGATTCACATCAAAATGATCAAAAACTCATCGACGCACTTTAGTATTTTCTCGACATTGTCAAAGTGTTCAATGCACTCTGTCAATATGCTTGCATGACTTAATGAAATTTTTCGATTGCACGGCGGCTGGGCGTCACGGGGGCTGGGAGACATAGGGGCAATTACCGACAGGAAAAGTAGTAATGACCAATTTCAGCGCTATCGTTTTACCCATTCGAGCGAAACGCAACCGGATTACCCGCCCGGTTTTGTGAGGGAAAAACATGAAACCTCCAATTGTCGAGCACCCGATGGTTGGTTAATTAATGCCAGGCGCAGTCCAAGCGGGATCCAGCAGTCCAATGGAACCCGGGGACCGGGCATCCGGGGACTCGAAATATATGTGTGGTCGCGATTGGTCAGAACCGAGCTACGAGAAGCTCTTAGGCACCAGTATGTGTTTGTGTCTGGGAATGGGGGAAAAGTTGTGCAGTTTAATTACAATTTTAAATTGCACCGGGGTAGATCTTCACTCCGCAACGCCAACACCATTTTCCCCGGACCTGCGTGAAGTGTGTTTTGGACGAGATGATCAGAGGCGGGTTGCCAGGGGATGACCGGGGCCGGACGGCTAATTGCCATGCGCTTGGCATTCGTCGTAATTGTGCGAAGAATTTGCTTAAATTAGCGCCATTAATCATGCCGCCCTTGCGTCGCGTCGTCATTTTGTCTCGACTTTGTTTTAGTTTTGGGTTCTTCACATGGTTTTTTTTTGAGTGTCCTTTGGGTCCTATTGGAAAGCTCATTTCCGATCACGTTTTCCCAAAGATGTTTCCCTTAAGTTGCAAAAATAAAACGGAATCTCAAAGATCTGGCACCAAATAGAAAAAAACCCGAGATGAACGGGGAATGCACTTTTTCTTTTGTCCCTTCGGAGGAAAACCCCTTCTGGATGGTAATGCGACACCCTTGGCCCTTTCCTCGGACACTTCTGAGGGCGCTCAAAGGGCGGCCGACGATGGTTTCCATTGTAAACTCCAACGAACGCCCAAGGAAAGAAAGAAAAACTCCACACGACCAGCACAAGACACAGCGCCATTAGCGGCCCGGGAGGGCATTTCCCAAGCTTTCTTATCGCATTGCAACCATCACGGCACGGCACGACCCTTCCTCCCCCCTCCCCGCTGTCCTCGGGGGCCTTCAGCTGACGAGGTGACGGAAACTGTCGGAGCGTTTATGCGAAAAACCGCCGCCAGCTGAGGAGTGTAATTAATTATCACATTTATCGGATTTGCTTATCTCGCGTACTGTAAACATGAGCGCGACTTGCGCCGGGCTCTGATGCCGGGTTTAGATGTGTCCGAGGAAAATGGTTAGCTCCCTTCGGTGCAGCCATTCGGCTCGTTTGTGCAGGCCCGGATTTGTTTGAAGTGCGCCCGAGCCCTCCCAAGAGTCATAAGGGGACGTCCGGCGTGTAATTGTGGTAATCATTCTCACATAATTCTTTTACTTTGTCACGTCACGTCGAGACGTTGGCTGTGGTTTGTATGTTCCGAAGACTTGGAAGGAATAAAAACTGGGTGTTGTCTTCAACTTTATATCTGTTGGCATATAAAATAATATTTTAATTATTCAAAAATATTATTCAGCAACAAATGGCTATCATTACACTAAAGCCTTTCAAGCTATTTATTCACTTCTCGTACTTTCTAACCCCGATTCCCTTGGTGGAAACCCGTTGAATTATTTAGGACAAAAAAAGTGGGCAATTAAGAGACTGCGATTGATACGCACCCGATTCAAGATTGATCACGTTGTCGATCGTTTGTACCGGTTAACTTTACAACGAAATGTCAGCAGTTTGGTTCGGAGCGGAACAACTTTATTCCTTGCGCCGGCCGAAAGAGTTGCGAAAATTCTACGAACACCCCCACTCCAACCGGTCCCACCAGGGTCACACTTTTCCCGGGGGTCCATTTCAACGTGTGCGGAAGAGGCGACTCCTCCGTCCGGAGGTGGAATTCCAGCAAACTGTCCGCTTGGCCAACCGGAAAGGTTGTGGAGGTGCCCGGGGTGGCGGGTTGCGTTGGTGGCGTGCGAAGTGAAAGCTGATCCTGGCCGGTTTCGATTTCCTCGGATTCGGCCGCGCAAACCGCGAGACCTGGTGTGTGCGTGTGTGTGTGCCTGTCGTGACAGAGACATGAGCGCACGTCGACGCATGATACCACCTCGGAGTGTTTGTTGTCGAACGATCTTGATCTGAGCCGCAGCTTAACGTGAACAAAAGTGAGGAAAATAAAATAAAACGTACACACGCGGGAAGATAAAGAAAGAGAGGGAAAAGAAAGAAGAAGAAGTGAGGAAATCAGTTTACTCGCGTGGCCACACGTTTTCAGCCCGGCCAAACCCGAAACCGAACTAAACGGAACGGAACGTCATGAACCGAGGCCGAGATCATCTCCTTATCGTGTTACTAATTAAACTATTAAATTTAAATCAGTTTACATTGGAAGTTTCAGCTTTCTTCGCGGCAACCCAGGACGTGGCTTTTCCCGCCGCCCAAACTGGAGCATATGACAATGCTTTGGGTGCGTGCGTGGGGTGGGAAAGGGACAATGACAAAGAGCGGGTGAATTTGAGGAATGTGACTCAGAGGCTCGTTAAGGGTTTTTATTCGCCTCATGCTCGCCAACGAAAGGCCCACAACTGGTACCGAATTCCTCGAAACTCGTGCCAACTTGTGACAAGTGATTCAGTCCTGTTATGTTGACATGCTTTCTGACGTCTTGTTACTGTTTGGTCTTTTCTTACTTTTCATCACATTCCTTCCCTTTTGCCCTCCCCGTGCCTTCGTCTTGGGTTTGAGCATTGTTTTATTGTGTGTTTTTTTCGACACTTGTGTAACGTGCGTAACGTGCGTAACGTAACTGCATATCGATACACCACTTACCCCCGTTAAACCATAGTATTTTGCTGAAGCAAATAACAACGACAGAACATGGTGACACACGTTTGACGCCGTTCCGATCTCTACCTGTCACGGGAGACGTGAATGATCATAGTTTAATGTGTTGAAACTTATATCGTGTAACGTGATATAGAGGGAGAACCGTTCACACTTGCAGCCATTTGTGAATGGTGTACAAAATCGTTGTATTGGAAGGCATTTAGACATGATGTTGTTAAACGTATGTTTTGTACGTATTTAATTCGATAAAGTTTGTTCTCGGCAGTTTGGTTTCTTGAACTACGATTAAATAAATGTAGGGATACGTTATATGACACCGTAATTGCAAATGTTTGGACACGTATGTAACAGTTACAAGAGATCTCTTCTTTGCCGACTTTTTACTTCAATTACTTGTATGTCTTGACATGAACTAAACAACAACGTCAAAAAACACAACCTATCGCCTGAGAAACCATAAGCAATGAAAGACCACACACATACACCCCACATGGAGGTTGAATGGGGTCGGTATGAGGGAAGAAAGTGCGGGTGCATTTCATTGAGAAGTCGTAGAAATAAAATTTTCTCATAGATGAATGACGGACGTTTGCCCGAACCGGCGTCGATGCGGTTACACTGCATATGCCGTTACCCAGTGAATGAAAAGAAGCCCGATCTGGACCAGAGCCCCGGGACGAAGGGGGTGTGCGGGGTGGTGGCATGCATTTCACGGATCGGGGCCACTGTCGAAGGAAACAGGGCTTCTGGTTGATGGGTTCCGATCGGGGCGGACCTCTTAGAGATGTCTATATAAATTTATAATTTTCTCGTGTGCCCATCCCCTCACCCTTCCCGGTCACTCCTTCGCACTCCTTGTCTGACGGTGTCCACGGGGGCACGGCGGAAGCCACAATCCAGTCCCGAGCCCTTTTGGATCCCATTCATGTCGAAAGTTCTTGAGAGACTGTTCGGGCGAAGGAAGTGACCGGCATGGACGACCAACCCTGTAACTGTCTTTTCCTTCCTCTTCTCGTGTCTGTGTGTTTGTACACACCGTACTTCCTACCCCTCGGCGGCGGCCACAGTTTGTTGATAGAGGCCCGGCTTTTATGTGCATGTTCGCTGGCGTAAACAAACGAATCCTTACAACTGCGATCCTTGCACCGGTTCACCTCGGTTCGATTCAAAGTGATGTTCTAAAAAACCCTTCGTGGCTTTCTTGTCTTGAAACCCCTCTCCCTCCTGAAACCAAGTCGCATGGATGCACTCGAGCGATCCACCGAGCGGCGCAACGGCGAATCAAATGAAGCAGCATAAAAGCTAAACGTCACGGTGGCACACCGGCTTCGGATCGGGCCCGGTTTCGTGGAAGTGAACCGATTCCAATGAACCATATCGAACCTCGGCCATTTATGTTAGGGATCCTGGGCTGCCAAATGCCGCATAAGGCTAACATTTTGTACCGTGTGTTTCGATATGGGTGAGCTGGACAAAATGAGGGCCATCCGGTGTCTACTTGGATGGTCTTCCTTTCGCCAGCCGAACGCTTGATCGAAGGCTTAGGCAGCGGCGCGAAGCTAAGATCGCCCAAAATGAGCAATACTTTTCTCAGTCAGCGCGAAGAATCGAAGCGTCCAATCGTAGCAGGAGAGGTCCAAGTTTGGTGGCTTAATGTAGGCTGACAAAAATCAATGAAATTTCGCCTCAATCGGTTCTCCAAAAAAAAACGGATAACAGAGTAACTTGATCGCGAGTTGCGTGCTTTAAGTCCGGCGCGTTGATCACTGAAGCATAAACCAATAAGAACCTTCACGGAACCGAGGGATGATCGACTAATATCGGCTATTGAACTGGCTACCGGAGATCTTTTCCTGTCGGCCGGGCGTGGATTTTATGTAATACCGAGAAAATTTAATTTTTTCTCGGAAATCTTTTAAGCTTTTGTTTCTGGGAATGGTGGTCGTCGGTTCTGTTTAATATTTTCATTTCCGGCGTCGCCAAACTCGACTCCGGCTTAAAAGACATGTCACAAGTATAACATTTTAGATGACTCGAAAGGGAGAAATAAGGAAGAGATTTTAACACTGCCAGAATGGAGTCCTTTATCCTTTTTGAGCACTTTTGACTTTAATTGACTCTTTCGGCTGGAGTGCTTCCCACGTGAGGCTGGCCCTAAACAAATATTGGCCCTCGTAAGTGGTGCTTCGTTTCCGCTCTGCTCAGTAGTTCCGCCTTTTTCCACGCTTCTCCATCGACTGTGGGCCGCTTGAAGATGGTTATAGGACAGTTTTTCCCCCTACAGAAGCCAGATGGCTATTTCACTCGTTATTGTAATATCCGCACGAATATCGCCGCCAGTCTTTCCAAGTTTAGGGAAGAGTTTTCTAAAGCTTTCTTGTTCTTCCTTCGCTCTTTTCGTTTACATCCTCGAAACTCGTCGATTCCAGGAAGTGAATGGGAGTACGAACCGTCCATCGGAGATGGTTCCATGCGATAGAGCAAACTCCGTTCGAGGTGCTGCACTTTTGAACGGTTGCTTTCCCTCGAGGTCCTTCCGCGGGTTGACGGTGGGAAAATGGCAGCTACAAATGGTTGCAACAAGCGGTGCAGCTCTACGGTGCGCTCGAGGCTGCATGTTTCCGTGTTGCTAATCCGCTCCTAATCTGTCCCATTGAATCTGAAGGTGAGCTCGGCGTTGGCAATTCTTCTGCTGATGGGAGATTTCTTATTTTTCCTCTGTAGAAGTCTGGGAAGTACATAGTTCTCGAGAACGGATAGATAATGGTAAACTTCGGGACCAACATTCCAGGTGACAAGAGTTTCCGGCAGGCGACAGGTAGAAAGAAGGTCCTTTTCTGGAAAGCATTCCTTCGTGCGTTAGAAGCTTCGAAAGAAAAGGATCAATGAAGCTGGAAAAAATGGAGAGTGTCAGAATACAGTTGCATTGCTTTTTGTTGGAAAACTAGAGCATATTGAGAATGGAACTCATCAGATAGAAACGCGGTTTGTTCCATGAATTTCGTATTCTAAGAAGTTCTTGTATAGTGGGTTCATACAGATAATTTAAGACAACACTAAAAATCGTTAAAAAGAGCTAGACTGGAAATTAAAGGTCATAAGTTAGAAGAGTAGTGTGTTGGTAAACTAGTACTCACATTAAACGACTTCCCATAAGTCGTAAGACCTATTCTAACATGATCTGAATACTTTGTAGGTAGAGAAAACAGACAACAAGGAGATTTTATTCTAGGAATTTTATTTCCAGCATCAAATGTGTATGCTTTGTGTCACTGATGGGTAAACTCAATCTCCGCGCGGGGCAACCCCTTCTGCAGCTCAACGGGAAAATCACAGGGAACTGTTGTTCCCTCGGAAACATATGCTGCCTCCGAGTGGCCAACTCGTCTCGATGGAAGCAAAACAATCGACTGGCAAGTGAACAAACAGAGTGCACAATAATGGGCCGAATCGATTGACGGGTTCGCTGGAGAGGGTGGATGGTTCCGTTTTGCAGCGGGATGTTGTTCCATGTTGTGGCGTCCCTTCGCTCGAGCTGTCGTCTCGGGCAACGTTCGAATCGATCGATATCCGGTATCCAAGCAACCCTCGATTCATCGTCCGACAGGGAGCCGATACTGCCAATTGGAACTGGAGTAAAACGAAGGGCTGCCGGTGGCTTTCACACACTATCAAAACATGCTCGTCCTTAACGGTGCATAAAAGCACCATTACCACTATACCTTTCAAACGAAGGATGGCTTTGGGTTGGTTAAAACAAAACACATTTGGGGTGAAATATTTCCACTCCTCGAAGGTCTGGTAGACGTCAAGATAAGCCGGCTGTCTCCTGAGGGCGAAACGAACCTGGCTCCCACAAAGATGGCCGATTCGATCGATTTTTAGCCGCCCCTGCCCCCCAAACGACGCGCCAAAGTGAACGCGCTAGTGTTAGTGGGGCGCTACCATGGCGACGACCTCGTCGTCTACTGCGACTCGTGCAACGACTCGAGGGTGAAAATCATTACGGGACGCGAACTTTAATTGAACGCCCTTTTTGTGCTCGCTGCATCTCGACATTGTTTTTCCTTCAATGGTATCAAATTTTCTCCATAAGAAGCTAGGGAAATCGTTCCCCTTTTCACGCGAACCATAACACCAAGGACTCCCGGCCCTGAACACTCCGGGCCGGATGACACAGCTGCCCGAAAAGGTGGAATGATGGAAGGTGTTTGCATTTGTTTCGATGCAGCGCACTCAAAGTGATTCTACAACAAAGTAGGAGTCACGGTATTGTTTGTACGCGCTTTTATGAACGTCTATGTGCACTAATGGTCGGGGGTCGTTACGTTTGATATTGGATTCTGTTCGCCCGACATTACGGCTAAACAATCAGCTCGTTTTATCTCGGGTTATACACGCCATTAGCGGCACCTCAAGCAATTCCAGAGAGTCCTCAACGTTTTAACCGCACGCAAATTAATTCTGAGGAAATTATTGATATGTTTGATGATTGACGCAAGGATTTTTACTTCTATCCCTTTAGATACTTGATTATTATTTGGTGAACGAATCACTCCGAAGGTTATTTCTTATAAAACTACATCAAAATGTCGAATATATAATAAAATTTCCATATGAGTGACTAAGATGTATTTAATGTAATTTCTTCTGACCTATTCTGATACCTTAGCTATCTTCTGGACTTCCGTTTCGAGCGATAAACCCAACCAAGGCACCGTTTTTCGCTAGGACATAAAACATAAAATATCATCTTCAAAATCTATGCACCTATCCCGAGTCTGCGTGACCTGCGTTGGGGTCTCGCCTTCGGAGGGTGATAAAACCGAGAAAAACCGTTCGATCTTTACGATCGAGAAACGAAACGTACGAGCGTCGTGAGCTCTTCTGGTGGTCCAGTCCCTCCGTGGAATATAAAATCATCACTTTTTGGGATCGCCTCGTTTTTCGAATTCTCACCCGCGACGTTCTTTACGGGTGCCATAATATCGGGGCACACCACCACCCTCTCGCCCCACCGTTGGCCGTCGACGTCTCATATCGAGATCGAGAAATTAACCATCGACACCTTCGATCCTCGATCGTGGCCGATCGGGTACGTTTTGGAAGTAAGTTTTCCCATTCTGGTGCCTTTATTTGATTGTTTGTTTTAGGGAGGGTTTTTGTTGCTGGTTTCTTCGTTCGCGTCGATTTTGATTGGCCTCGATCGCATAAAACAAGCATGTTTAGGTTCCCGCCGGGTGCCCGGAATCTCGTGCCCGGGGGCAAGAGATACCCCAAACGACACGAAAAGCGGGTTAAAGCATAACAGCACGAAAAAGGAAAAACAAACCGGTCAGTTTTTGAACGAGGTGACGATCAACGACCACCTTTCGCGCGCGCTCGTCCGGGGCGACACCGTCGAACCGGGAGGCATCCAGCCCACCCTCTTCATCGTGGCCACCCCGCCCAATCCACCCTGCTCCTCACCACGGAGCGATAAGGCGACGAGACATAAACAAAACGAAATGAAATTGGTTAAATATTTAAATTTATTATTAAATTTATTTTATGGGATGTCTCATTATTGAATTAGATTGATGAGTCATGTGTGTGCGCTTTGGGGCGTGTGAGTCGTACTGCACACACACACACACACGCACACACATGCACCCGTTCTTTGACGCGTATGGATCGCGTTTCGTTAGTGGCCGGTTTGGCGTGAAAATGTCACACGATTGGAAACGGTGAGAAACTTTCGCACCCCCAACTCCAGCGGCTCCTGGGACCTTCCCCTGGGGATGGGGAAGGGGGAGGGTGGTAGTGGATCGATTGAGAACGCGCTGCTGGAGTTCGCGAAGTATTTCCTATGATTTGTTTAACGACCGAACCCTCGCCCCCGAGGGGAATGGCTCTCGATCGCAGCGATGGACACTCTCGTCGTTTGGTTTTGCGAGCTATTCTAATTTAAGAAATGGGAGTTTGAAATCGTTCGATCGGTTGGCAAACAAAACAGCAAAAAAAGATGGCAGACGACCGTCAAGCCATCAAACGGGGGAGAAGATTGATTCGACGCCAGCGCCGTCGACTGGCGTTCCGAGAATCCGAGTCCACTGTACAAGGCCTTCAATTGACGAAAGAACGCGACAGGCGGACGCCAACGAGATCGCGACGGACGGAAGAACAACAACAACAACTACAACACGCAACCCTTCTAAAACCATCAAATTCTGGACGTACTTGTCAAACCCCGGCTTGAACGATTTTCGCCACATATGTTCACCTTGCAGCGCACGGATCGTTTGAAGTGATTCCTGGAAGATACCGCGTCGTGGTTCAGCTCCGTCAGGACCATACCGGTATCCATCCGTCCCATGTCACATGGTGTAGCCGCCAGAAAGGCCACTCTCAAAAAGAATAACGCCGGTAACGGTTCAATCCGTTCCGATCCACCGAAAACTTGTGCCCTGGGGGGCTTAACTGACATAGCCAGGATCAGGACCTCGCGTTGGATGTGAGAGGAACGTGCTCCAAAAGAAGGATACCTCGTTCGTCGTTTATCCGAGCGGCGCTTGCCGTTCTTAATCGGAGCGAAGGAGTTTTATTGGTGTGTTGCTTTATATCTTACACATGGTTCCGAAGGCAGGCCAATTAATTTACGCATGATTGGTCCGCTGTCAGTTCCAATTAGTCGTGGGTAAACATTTGCACCTTCCTCAGCGACCGTTCGAAGCCGACGGGGCAATGGGAAGTGCGCATCCTGATGATTCTGGGGCAGGTCCTTTATAGAAAACCAGGACAGAAACCTTCTGGTTGCACAGTAAGATCAATTGATGGACATGATGGGACATTTTGGATGAACCTTTGGAGAGAGGTATATTCAAGATTTAAGGTAACCAATTCTTGATTCTATTTTTTACGATACTACATCATCTGGTTATAGCAATCGATGTTTTTAATCTAGCACCTGTTTACCCACTGTCCACAAGTTCCTCAACAAACCCGTGCCCATAAACCGTCGTTCATCCCTGGCGTCAAGCGGTCAACAAAACGACACAACGATGCCGACGATGGAGACGATTGGAACCTGTTTTCAAGAACTGCACAGAGTCGCCTAAATCCTCAATCTGCAACATTTCGGTGCGTACGGTGTCTTGGATGGCGAAGACGCTGCCTACTTACAACCTGTTGTGTGTAGTTTGAGATTTATTTTTCGAATTTATTTATTTGGCGTTTGCTTTACCACATGCTCGCCTTCCAAAGGTAGCTCGGTCTTGACGATCGCAATGCAAAAGAAAAGCACCAACGGAGTCAACAAAGTGTGCCGTAGTGGTATCCTCCGTTTCTCTGGTAACGGCTTGCTGCTCGAATGTTACGAATTTCGATTTCCTTATCTGGACTTGCTCATCTGGCAGAGGAGAACCAGAAGAGAACCGGGCTCGGAGGTGGCTCTGCCTCCAGGAACCCATCGATGGTTGTTCAGTTCATCCCCCTGTTCCACCACGAACAAGTCTCCAACCACCTTCACCGCCGGGGGAGATCCGTTTAATTTATAGATCAGATGAATGCACACAGATAGGGTCGCCGGGAACTGATAATTTACATAGATACTAACCACGGATTGGCTGAACCTGTGGAAGAATTTTCGATCCGCTTCCAAACCATTCGTTTTTTGGGGAAACGAAATCGTACATCCAGGTGGAGTCGCGCGAGCCTCGTTCCAAACCGGTGACTTCGGGGAGGCGAAACAAAACGGCTACTCTGACTGATGGAAGCGATTAGGGACATCGTGACAAATTTTTATGGTGCATACCTTTCGCCTTCTGCTGCGAGCAGAAATTCACCGCTTCCACCCCATTAGACGCATTAGGAGAAGCCAAGAGAGAAGAAAAAAAAAACATGGTCATCGTGCAAATCTTCGACATCCTTCATTTGATTGCAGGGGCGGCGGTCCAATCACGATCCGAGGGTGATCAAATTGTTTATGAGATATTCGATCGAATCACACCGATAATGGACGGCCTCGCCGCGTGTGTGTGACTCTGTGAACGTCTGATATCCGCTTTTGTATGACCCTTTCCTTCCTTCCAGCATCACTCTGGGTAGTTCTTCATTTCCCTGCGCGCTATTCGGTATTCGGTTTTCCGCAATTGAATTATTACGTAAGGGAGCCATAATTTGCTGCCCTTCCAGTTCCCGGGGGAATTAATTAGTGGAATGAAGTATATTCGGTAGGAAGTCGGGAGATTCACGATGCGATAAGCGCTGTATGAGTACCGATAATCACGAAACGGCTCAGCGCACGAGGGTTGACACTGAGTTTATCCATAAATAAAGCAATGTGTCAGGCAATTAATTTGGAGAAAACTATAATATTGCTTTGTGAAGGAAATATTTGAAAGCTTCAACGTTTGTTAAATTAGTTGAATGCAAATTATGGAGAATTTGGCGGATTTATAAATTTGTAAAATGTCCCAAATAATTGGTCATTAAAATTGCAATGAATGAGAACCCTGCGAAGAATTTATTTTTGTTCTTACTAGTCATAATTGAGTGAAAAATTCTCGGGTTCATCCTTTCGTCCAGATGTGCGTACATGTAAAAGTGATACTTTTAAGCATTAGAAATACATTGTGCCGAGGCATGGTAAGCCACGTGCAAGCGAAAGGATTCTCTTCAGTTTAAAAAAGACAACCATGTGGGTGCGTTGAAACACTAGAAGTTAAGCCTGTCCCGGTGGACCCAACACGGTGCGTCTACCGATCCGGTGGAATCTTCCGATCAGCCAGCCTAAGTACCAACTTACCATTCGGGACTCGAGGCGGTGAGCCGCGGGGAAGAGTAAATAAAACCAACAGCATATGTGTGCCGGTACGAGGTACTTTCAAGGTTGCTTCGACACCGAAAACCCGCGAAGGTCCAAGTGCACTTTTTGAAGGGCGCGTTGCTGCTGCTACTGAAGCCTTTCAAAACCGAACCGTGGGGAATTATGTCGGCAGTCCCTCGGTTGGGTACGTCTGTTCTGTTTTTTCGGCACGAGACGAATTAAGAACGCACACCGGCCCATCCATTGCTGGAAGGGTTTCGAGGTTCCATGAGCATCCACAGTTCGCCGCACGAAGCCGCAGGCGGAACAACATTTAGCCAACCGAGCAGCACAGCAAGTGCGTGGCGTGGGTTGGTTTTGATTTTGGGAGTTTCGTTTTTGTGGCCTCCGAAACTTACTTAGAGACCAAAGCCCGAACCCTGAATGGCGTACAATCCGCATACAAATTTTAATATGTTTCGGATTATGTTGGCGTGCGGCAGAAACTGCACGTCGTCGGGCTGGCATTGGGCGGGTGGGTAAAGCTAAAACAATGAGCTTATTGTATATTATGCGAGTGCTTAGACCTTCCGAAAGTATTAGAGGTCCTGCTGATGGACACTGGCATATGGAGGAGACGGTGATGTGTTGCAGTAACAAAACATGTGGTAGACAAATCGGTTGCCTGTTTCCTTCGATGTTGTTGGTCTGCTTTTGTTTTCGAGTCAAAAGGCTTGCAAAATCCCGAGGGATTGCCTTTTCGCGCCACCGAAGCGTGAACAATGTTTTGGGGTTTCATGCTGCCGTGTTTGCTTGGATTAGAAGTGGTTAAAAATTATATGGCCCAAAACGGTTCATAGGAGTCAAAGAAAAGTGGGAAGCACTATGAGGCTCTTTCTTTGGTTGGGAAACAATCAATGTTGCGCATAATCCTCTTCTGGCCAGTAGCCGAACAGGTGAGCTCTGATTTTCCTTAGTTCACTTTGATTCGTTTGTTACACTTCTGTGTGACGAATTGAAAAGCGGAAACATTTGTGGGAATTTGTATTTTTATAAGTATTTATACAGTTTTTCTAGAGGATTAATTGCTTAAAATATTTTCAGTAATTCAATTCGAAAGATGGTGTGTATGTTTGAAATATTTTTGGAAGTTTTGAGGTTTCAAATTCAATTTAAGATGTTGTCAATTTCAATTATTTCAAAGAGTTCACTAAGACACAAGTTCTAACTTTAAACACAATTGACCAGAGTATAATTATGGTAGGTTAGTCCAACTTTCCATCCTAACCTCACTTGGCGTTGAGAAAAGGAAAGTCTAGAAAAAAAGAGGAATTCCAAACCAAGCCACGAAGCAGCAAAAATGAAGTCTCTCGTCACAATGTTCACGTCAATCAAGCGGATCGGCATCAAATCCTTCAACCAGACCGGGTTGAAGTCGGTCCCGGTTGCATCGCCGGTGATCTAGGGATCTCCTTCAGGATCAGGTCTGTTCTGCTATCATCTTAAGGGTTTGACCGCAGAAACCGGGCAACCACATCACCAACTATGCCGCGTTCGTGTTCAACGACCGACCCTCGGGTTGTTTTCTTCACTTTTTGGGGTGCAACTCCGAGTTAGAGCCAGGGTTCTCGTGGTTGATCTCGCCTGACTCTCCCTTCGAGGGGTTCGGGTCCGAAATTCGGAAGCCAGATACTGTCATGCATCGTTGAAATCGATTACTTTTCGGGGTTTCGGAGATTCTAGGAAAATTTAATTACCGACCCCGTTAGCCTGCCGTACCTCTCGTCCTCCGTTACCTTTGAATCTCAGCCTCAGAACTTGTCGACTCTCTTTTCCTTTCCCCGGTCACCTCACGTAGCAAGATTTCGTCCCTGATCTGCACCTTCTGCGTTAATCCGACCAGGACTTAATCTTAGCCGGTGGGCTGGTCCGGCGAATCGTAAAGTAGGAGCATCAGGTTGGTCTCGAAAACTAGTTTCGACTTATCGATCAACCACTCAGCCTCGCTGATGCGTTATGTAAACATAGGACCACACCACCGCACCTTTCTTATCATGACAGCTCGAGGAGAAATTTTTCGGAAGAAAGAATCGTGGGAATCATTACGTCATCTTTGGGATCATCTTTAGGTTTGCGTCAGGTGCTTGACATTGTTGACTTTTGAAGAGGAAGATGCGTTAATCCTTCAGAAGCGACTGATGAAAGTATATTTTAACACCAACCAATTATCAATTTCTATTCAATTGTGTGTGTGTGTGTTTTTTTTAAATAAAACCCCTTGAGTTTTCAAATATGATTTTAGCATGTTTTCAAAGATATTAAATTAGTAACCATTGCTTATGAAGTATTTCTCACGGTAAAGAGGTGTTAAAAGTAATTTCCGCCCCGAGGAATACTGAAAACACCCTCGGGGGAAAAGCTGCACAAGGCAGCCTCCAACTATAATTGAGTAAAAAAGTAGGAAAAACACCAAGGAGTAACAATAAAACACTTGTTGGAAGGAAATCGGACTCCCGAGTCGAATGGGGGATCGTCGGCTCGAGCGCGTTCCCGAATGCAACCCGACACCGTATCGGATGTATGAAATATTCATTCAATTTTCGATGCTAATTTGGCCCGTTGGGAGCGTTATCATTCGGCACGATCGGAGTCGTTATCGCCGGAGAAGGAAAACGGAGTGCTTGCACTCGTCGAGTTCCCTGTTTTTTTTTTGTCGAGAAGCTCGTCGAAGTTTAAGGACCCTTTTGTTTCCCCCAACCATCATCCCTCGCCGAGGGGAAGGGTGTATTTCTACACCCACATCCTTACCAAGGGGCACCAAGGGTGATTTATAAGATCAGGAAGCCGCATATCAAAATCCACAAATGATATGATTAAATTATTTGGCCACTTTACTGCGCGCAAGGGGTATTTTTTCCTCCTTTTCGTTATTTCGCCGTGGCCGAAGGTTTGTTTTTCTGTAACAACGAGGTCTGGGGAAAACAAATCTACACGTTCCGGTTGTCCTGGTAAGCTCACGTGCAATCCGCAGAACCACACATGTGGGGAGAAAAATATGTGTAATTAATTTTCTCACCCTTTCGGTTCTGTGAAGCGCTATGTTTTAGCGATGTTTCGAGAGCGCCCTTTTGGAAGCCTTCGAGAAGGATTTCTGACGTGGAAATATTCCTCGATTCGAGTGGTCAAAATCTTTTAATAAAAATACGTGCTGAGTGGAATGAAGTAACTTAAAAATCACTTATGCAAACAACAAATGAGATTCTCCTGTTCTAAAATATGTTTCGAAAACTATCCCATTATTTTTTTTTAATACAAAAAAGGGAATCCTTTATATGTTAGTGAAAAAGGAAAACACAATACCAAACGTCAATTGAACATCCAGTTCATTGTCCAAGCCGTAATCTAAGGCACCGAACATGACTCCCGCTTGGCAAGCGTAATTCCCTACTTCTGTACGCAATTATCCCGGTCCCATGGTTCGGCATTAGGGTGTGGTGAGTTTCCCTGTCACTTCGAGGACGCGTTTTCGCGGACGAGGAAAACGAAACGGTTTTGATCTGCTTTCGGCACCGCACTAAGCGAGCAAGCAGAGCAGCTACCAAACGTGTGGTATGGACTGAATTATATACAATAACAACGGGCTTAGCGGGATTTTTCCCTTCCCCAGTGTTAAGGGGAGTGCGCGTGGCAGCACGATTTTCCTTTTTTCCCTACGCAGTTTTTCATAATCTACTGCTTCATGCTGGTGGAAACTACGGGAAACGCCTCGGGAAGGTGGCATTCGTGGTGTGGTGAGAATATATACACACACAAAGGCCTCGGGGTACGGTTTTCCTCGCTCGCTTTTCCCACCCGCACCGGAAGCGTCGTAGCGATGCCAACATAATTTAAGGGGTGTTGCTATAACAACTTAACTTGTGCCTGTCTGATGCTGTTAATTTGATTTCGAGCGAACGTACTCTTGAGTCCCGGCAGCGTATTATCCTTCTCAAGTCTTCTCGAGAACACCTCGACGTGGAAACACGACGAGGAAGGTTGAAGGGAAGAAAGCATATGTTTTTTTTACCTCCTTTGTACGTTGTTGGTTTTTTCATGTCCTACCGTGACTTGTGCCTTAGTGGTGTTACTTGTGATTTGCTCATTTTGTGTCATTATAGGATATTGTAACTAGATTGGAAAACCTTTATCTTATAGATTATTTCTACTTAGTTCATTATACGTACAAACTTTAAACATATAGCAAACCATTCTACTATAACTCGTACCATTGGAATGTCATTCCATGTCGGAAAAGGTTCATTTTCCCAGCCATCCCTTACGTAAAATCCCTTCAGTGAGGGTGTCCTTACGCACACCCTCTTCACGTTTCATCCGACACGGCTCGTGGCCATCATTATCAAATGAACGATGACAGATATATTCTATTAATTTGAAACCAACCGTCGTTCGCCGTCGGTGATGCAGGCGGTTCGGCAACGGTTCCGTCGAGTTTTGGGCTTAAAACTGCTAAACAATTTTCACTTTTCCCAGTGGAAACGGGGTTCACTGGATTGGAAATTGGCATACATTTTCTGGACAATGAGGAAAGGGTATGGGCAAAGGGCGCCGCCACGTGACCGGGATGTGGGAATTAATTATGGTGTTGTGTTGTTGTAGTATTTTTATTTCTACTCAACTATGATGGACGTTTTGCATAATTTTACTTGTTTGTTTATTCATGGAATATTTCACAGGTAAGTTTGTATGTGAATAAATTTGTTTTTGAGTAGATTTTACTTCGTACAATTATTACCAAAAACGTGGAAATGATTACCTAATATTGTTTGATATTCATCGTAATTACTTCGCTTGTTATTTCTTAGCATAAGCAACTTTGCTTTTCCCACGAAAATTTCAAAAATTCTCATGATATCAAACCAATATTTCCAATACTGTCTAACAGTAACCAATTGAACTGTTTATGAGCAATACTGATTGAATAATGAAAAGGCCGATTTTACAAAAAAAAAAAAAAAACACTTTGTCAGTACCTGTTCAAAAAGGGTTAAGTCAGAATATTGTTGATTTTTTTTTTTGCCAAACCGATAATAAACCAAAAGGAAAACTAGTTGATCTGTGAGGAAAAGACAAACCGATTAATAAATTCTTACGTCTCGATCGTTAGGATCTCCATTCAACATACGGAGAGGTAATATTTTCTCAACCTTTGAACTTCCATGAACTTTTCCAATTAAAAGGTGAACCAACCACACATGAATGATCCTTCAAGATTCCATTGATTACACAAAAAATGGGTCAAAACATTAATCACACTCAGGAATTGCAAGATGCACATTTTCCAAAATTTTGAAATTTCGCACCCTCTTTTTCACCTCATCAATATCAAGGTTCGACTGGGCGGAAAAGGGGTGCACTCGGTTTTGAAAAAGGGAATGCAATCACCTTAAGTTTTTTTTTCGAAAATCTTGAGAAATTTTTCGTTTTCTTAGCCGTTCCGGTAGCACAATTGCGAATTTATGATTTCTGGTAACCCCTTTCCCCATTCCCATACGTCCCTCGGCCTTTCGCCATTTGTTTCGATTGACCTCACAATTAGGGAAACCTTTGCACCCGGGAGTTCAAAGCCATTAATGGGATTGGTTATTCGATACGTTATATTTTTTATTGATTAACGTTGCTTTTACCTCAAGGAAGGGAGTTGTTTTGGAAATGTAGGTATAGTACTTTTTGGCTTTTTTGATTTTGAAAAAAGGGTTCATGGTAGCTTCGGAGTAACGGGATTTTCTCATTAAAAATGCCCAGCGTAACTTACCATACACCGGGTTCAACCGTCCGTAAATAGTTCCAATTATTCCCATACGATTTTCTGCGCCGGTTTTCTGCAAAAAAAGGGTTGGAAGCACACGAAACAAACGTCCGAAAAGGAAAAAAAACAACTACACATCCAATGGACATGATTGCTCGTATTGATTAGACATCGATCCCGTTCCCGGGATGCCGGGCTGTGGAAGGCTTCGTTTATCCGCTCCGTGTGCCATTTTGTGACCGCTTGCCATATGCTGCCATAGGAGCCTGTGGTCGGATCATCGACCACACCATGTTTGTCCTAAGCCGTTCCAAACCCGAGCTGGGCTTTCGGTGTGGATAATTCGAACGAGAGCAACTATCTACGGCATGGCTAAGGCCTTCAAGTGGTTTTTTACCCCTGCGGTTTTCGGGTGCCAGACCTTCGAGGGCAACGCAAGCGGAAGGTGCAAGGAAGGGGAAGGACATCAGCGTAGAAAAATTGAATTCGAAATAAAATATCCATTTCCACACCGTGCCTTCCATACCACAACCGCTGAAGGCCTTCAATCTCCCGGTTCCTCTCGGAGTTGTAGGTCTTTCTCAGGAAAACAATTATTATTTATGTGACCAGAACGGAGATCGATACCCACCCCGGAACCGCCATCCCCCCCGCCGGCGTGGCATTCAATTGTGCGCTTTTTTCCCTTATTGTGCGTTTTGGTTGATTGATTTTTCCTACGAAAGGAAATCTGATTGGTGGCTTTCGGTGTGCGACCTATCGTTTTCATTTCGGTTGTTTTTTTGGGGCCTTTTCGACGACGTGTGGCCAGTGACCATTTCGTTGCCATTTTGAGGACTGCTGCGTCGAGCTGCGGAAATCTATCGTGTGAGATGGAAGGAAAGGAAAAAAATATAAATCAACTGGAAACCGGATCCAATTACCGACATACCAATGTCAGCCGAATCGATGTGATAATAAATGTGGCTGCACTGGTATTGTTGTAGGTTCTGTGAATGTGGTGAACATTGTTTGGCACCAGTTGTTATTTTTGGCCAGTTATTATTTTTCTAATAAATAGTACCATGGTCACATTCAATATACATGCAATCGGATGCTTCAAACACTATTAAAGTTGTTAGATTAAAGTCAGACTTGTTTTTGGGGTTCATTCACAAACGGTCAAACATCAAACAGCACATTCCTAATCACCCGTTTTGAATGGCGACTGGCGGGTTTCTAAACATGACGCACGCCTCACACAACGTTTCATTCAAGCAGATCATGTTTAGAACCCGTACCCGGGGGTCGGGAGTTCTAAGAAAATCCAAGAAAATGAAATTGAAAATTGACCCCCAACGGGCAGGCATTTCATTCAACCCGAGCCGAACTATGATCGCATGGAAAATCAGTTTCCCCCTACCGGCCACCGACGAACAACCCGTTCGAGCGATCAGATCATTCCCATTCCGATGGCGAACCGACCGAAAAGCCCAACATTTGCGTCCCACTGTGCGATGCGTGCGTTTCCGTCGTGGGTGCGTTCGTGCTGACTACTGGCAGTCCGAGAACGGCTACTGTTTGCAGCATTCCTTTCGCCAGGCACCAGAAGCAGCACACGCCAACGATCATGCCCCGCTTTCTGACAGGAGCGGCTCTTGGAATCCCGCGCACACCGCGGGGTAGAAAATGCCGAATGCCCTCCAGAAGCAGGGCCGCGGGGGGAGGGAACCGAGGAAAGACCGCACGTCATAATTATGAGGAAACGCTTCATGTATCTTACTCTCGTCTGTCACTTTTGACAGTTGATAATTTTCGAACGAATCATTCCCGTCCCGTGCCGTTTGTCTGCCTGTCCGCTGCCGGTTTCGAGTCGTCGAACTGTGGTGGTATTTTACGAATCCGGAGCTGATGCCTCTTGCACTTCACTTGCTACTTGTCTTGAGTGAGTCACGGGAAGGGTTACGATCTTAATACAAGTTTTTAAGAAAGAATCAAGAAATCAAAGAATCTCTTTTTCATAGTCTGGGCTTGAATATAACGGGCGATTTTTATTTAAAATGTTTTAGTGAAAAAATTTTCCAATACAAAAATGTCAACTTGAACAAGTAGCATTTAATAAAACACAATCTGTAAAACAGTACTACAACCAAACCTTCTGTTTAGAAACCAAAGCGCAGATCAATCTGCTAACCTCCAGACCCCGAAAAGAATGTGCTTCTGGTTTTGTTTTGTGTTTTGTTTTCTTTCCCCCCCCCCCTTCCCGTTTTTGTGTTTTTTTGAAAGGTTTTCCTAGGCTCTTTGCATGTTCGTTCCTTTTTGATGTGCCGACGTCACGATCGCGGCGCTGCTTTTCGGCATTTCGGAGATTCTGCTCTTCGAACTGTGCTGATCCTTCCCCGGGGATCGGTTAAAACCTGCCACGGGCTGTCCTCCGTGGCTGCTGGGGATCGTTATGATGATTTTTGTTTGCGTTTTCTGCGGTACGCATGGTTCCATCCCTCGTTGCCGATTACTTTTCCCTTTTGGCCAGCCTTACCTTCTCTCTGCCTCTCGCTCGTTCTCGCTGTGTATTCCCTTTCGACGCGATGTGTAACATCTTATTTGAGCAAGGTAAATGTTTCGAAAAGTGACACATTAATGTCTGCCGCCCGTCGTCCGGTGATTGATGCAAGCGAAAGGGATTTTTCTGTCGGCGGACGTAAGTCTCTTCCGATTGATCGCGTTTTTTGGCGGCCGACGATCGGGACGTTTAGGTTCGTCCTGGCGCTCGAGCGAGTGGAAATCATTATTGTTATTATTGTTTTAGTTGCCACCAGCTGGCGACGCCGGTTAAGGAGTGAAGCAATGATTTAATTCGTTATTTAAAGACCTAGAGCTCCCTGTTACATGGTTTCACATTACGTCATGAGAGGGTTACCGGAAGATTTCAGTATTTTTTTACTACAGATAAAATCGTAAACTTTCTATAGTTTAACAGTGGTTCAATTTTTTAATATTTATTTTATCATAAAGTGCTTATGACGCACTATTCAATCCTCTTGGTATGTTGTTGATGCTGCAAAAGACTTTTATCTACTTCTTCCGAAAGACAGAAAAGGATGGCAAAGTGTTCCCTCCATTTATGCAAAAGGTATGTCGATGCGAGAGCAAAAAGTAGGCGGGGCTCTCCCGGTAAACAAACGGAGCACGCTATAGAAAGAGATAGTGCGCGTGAGAGACAGAGAACGCGAGCACCAAGTATTATTTACTTCTCGGGGTGAGTTTTTCCGGCAGCCTTTTGCAGAAGTTCCCGGATTGACGGCGTTTCTATGGTAAATATAAATTGTCATCTTTGCCAGAAACGGCCAACAGGAAGCAAACTTTCGACGCAGGCAAGGAGTAGAAGCAGTGGAGCGTATTTAAATTCGTCCTTTTGTGAACGCAAACTCAACTTGTCCGGTACAAAACGACGCTTCAAGCGCTCTTTCGCAACTAAATAAAAGCGGCTGGATGAGATGAGCATGATTGTTGACATTCCTTTTGTTGAGGAACAGGACGAGAAGCGTCTTTTCGAGGAATATTTAAATCCTATTAGCGAGTCCTTTACGATTAAATTGCATGTCATCGTTTCACTTGCAACGTAGCAACAACAGATCGTTATCATACCTTTTGAAAAATTTTAATCAAAAGTTAAAACAACCCATGTTGGCTGCACGTGAAAACTACTCAGCTTAGTTAAAAATGTTACAAACCAATGCGTAACCCTGGTGGCTTATTGCAAAGCAAACAAAATCATTATGAATTGTTTGGATGCATCAGGTTTTCTTGGTAGAGCAACAATCAAACAATGCACTGCACAGGTTTTGTTTTGCGAAACATTTCTCTTTTAGCGGAACGAAAACATCAACCACCATCACGATGCTAAGGTTTGTTTGTTTGTTTGACAAAGCTCTTTTCCAGTTCACTTCAGTACGCAAGCATTAAGAGGTTTTGTGTGAGGGAATAAAGAGAAGAAAATAATAATGATGGTCTCTTCTCAGCTCAACCGAAGTGATCAGCTCAACATAAGCATCTGGGGCGAGTAAGTTGTTCTTCTTCTAGAGAATTATGCCAACCATGTTTATAATGCACCTATCTGCATTCGGCATTCCATTCTCGCTGCGTTCTTCATTGACCATTTGGCCAAAGCAAATGCACCGGGAAAGCAAAGCGTACGTGATCGGTGCGAATGTTTACATCCCAGCGATAATTGGAAAGAAAAGCGCGAACCAAACAAACATTCCCTTCGGAAGCGCAAGTGAAAGAAAGTGCAACAGTTGGGTCGCGATCGTGGTTTGCGTTGGCAACAATCGACGGCTACTTTGTCACACGTTTTGTTTTTTCCTGCGCATACGAAATCTGTTACGCGATGCACTTCGCTCCATCTGCATCTCCGATCGTCCGAGTTCAATTAAGTTGTAAAGCACGCGCTACCAGAGACCGTTCGATGCCATTCATGCCCAAGAAACGTTGCACTCATTCAGAAACCGTAAGTGCAGATCGATCGACCAGCGACCGAAGAACCACCAAAGCGGGTGCAAGGCGATGGTTTATATTTTTTCCAGCCTTAGACAGGATCGAGACCCCTTGTCAACGTCTTGCCAATCGGCTGGCTCCTTGGTGGAACCGGGGCGGAAAACAAACGCTAATCGATTAATGCATTAGCGGGGACAGTGTAAAGTAAACTTCAACCGCCCGAAGAAAAGGGAAAAATCAACAAACAGCGAACGCGCGCGGGCAGCATATTTCCAACCGGGACCGGGGGTGAATCTGTGCCCGGTAGCGACCACAGCATAAACAAACCGGGATATGCTCATTAGAGCTCGAGTTCGAAACGGGATGATGGGCACATGTGTGAAGCTGTCGAGGGAGTGCAGCAATTTTTGCATTACTCCTAAGTAAACACTGGAGAAGTTGACAGTATTCCCGTTTTGCGGTGATTTACTTTGGAACGCTTAAATACTGTATCGAATGAAGAGTAAACAGTAAGAAAAATGCAAAATGATTAACTCGACATCTCCATCAAGGGGATGTTTGTAAACATATAAAGGTTATCTGGGTAGATTAATCGAAAGGGCGCATCTTCGCGTTAGAGAAGCGTTAGGTTTCTACAAAAAGTATCGGGGCAACTTTTTCCATTTTATTTGAATTTAAAGAGATTTAAACATAAAGATAAAGAAAGTGTCAGATGGCATGAAATCAAGTTTAGCTCGTTGTACTTTAAATCTCATCGTAAACAAAACGTGTCTAAAATTCCTTCACCATGAAACAAGGATTAAATAAAGTGTTATAACATACAATATGTACAAAATGTATAACGAGAAAAAACTGCACGATGTATAACAAAGCTAAAAAGGAATTGATGGTAAGAAAAAAGCCCACTAACACAAGGCAGAACTAAACCCGAGTCAAGCAAACTTAAGAGAATGCTTGTCCCAAATGCGCAACAAACACTTTTGTGCAATATGCCATTCTTAGGACGCAGGACCTCACTTCCTCGGCAGCCAGCAAAAGGCAAAAGGACTTCCAAAAAGGACACCCCGTTTTTCGATGCACATTTTTGGACGAACCTGCACACTGATGGTGCTTTTGAACAAAACGACCAAAGGAGAACGGCATCATTTTGTCTCGAGTGCAAAATCATAGGGCGAAAAGTAAAACAAAAAGCGTACAAGGGAAAAGAAAACGTTTGGAAAAGAGTGGAACGAGTCAGTCGGTCTCCGGTTGTACCCCCCCGAGGGGTGTGGAAAAAGAGCATTCGGCAGCGAAAAGCCCTTCGTAGAGCGGGACGGACTTTCGTCGAGCATAATAATAATAATAACAACAATAACGGCAGCATAAGCCACTTCGCAGCCCGCGCATGCTACGATTTCCCTCACTCGCGTGTTGTGCATGCATCCTTCACACACACACTTGCAGATATCGAAGGAGCGCCTGCACATGCCGTGGTTGGTGAATGTGTGTGAGCGCGTGCAATGGCGTCGACGAGCGTGGAACGAGAAGATAGCGAGAGCTAAGAAAGCTGATCGCCCTGTCAGACCTCAGTTGACATTTAACTCTCCGCCCGAGAGGATCGTCCGTAGGTCGTGTGCGTGATTCGGCGTGTTTTTTTTATGCTACGACCGCCGCCCGTGTGTGAGAGTTGCGTTACATGTCGACGAATTGCGTGTAGCATAAATCTGCACGATTGTAGAACACATTAAAGGGATACATAAGTTTTAGGGCAAGTGCATCAAAGTGATAAATGAAACAGAAACAAAGAAAAACAACTCGGAAGATGATTAAACAAAACCAAAAATCAACTAAAAAGTGATTAAACGTGCAAAAGCTAACGCTTTCAACAAATAGTGCTGCAAAGGTGAATTCAAATTTAGTGTATAAAACAAGACATGCAACTTTTGTTAGGGTTTTATTTCTTCAATCGGTGAACATTGAAAGATCGAAAATTCGATTGAAAGCAACACAATTTGCCCAATCGAGGGAAAATCTTTTCCAAGCGGATGAGTGTACAATTACAACTGCTTAAATCTTTCACAAGGAAGATGAACAGAGATTTTTGTGCTTTTGCCTGTGTGCTTGTTTCGATTGTACGCGAGTGGTGAACGAACCAATGCATGTGTGTGTGTGTGTCAGTGTTGTTGGCAAAAGGACGATTTCAATGCGATCGGGATAAAGCTTTTTTTTCCTGTTAAATAGTCTTTCGCCAGACTCTTTATCCTTGCGCCAGCGCGAGAGGACAACAATAATGATGGGCGGGCTTTGAGGAGACACATGAAACCGATGGAAAGCGATGGCGACAAAGGGAAAAGGACACGGGAACAATCCGCTGTGACAAGCCGCTTCCCGTGCGGAGGATTGCCGTCTGCCCTTTTTCCAGGGAAAAGATAATCCAAATGTTAGGAAAGCATGAGGAATGCGTTCGGAACACAATTTCTTCTCCGGCTTCAAATGGATTGTGCTTGCAGTTGGATGTATGGCTAGTGTGTGTGTATGGCTTTTAAGTGTACAAGTTATGTGAAAAGTCTTAAGAAATGCCAAATAAGAAGATTTGTTCTTCAAACTGTACTTAAAGTACATTAATTTAATATATCTGTTAGTCTAACGAAAAACACAAACAAACATAAAACATTACTATTCAAGACACGTTAATACCACATTGCTTACGTAATACTAACTCAAACAACATGGCAAAACATGACAAATCCCACCGTTTCACCTGTAAGTAGAAAGGGGCACAAAGCTCCCGGAAATCGGTGCAAATTGTCTGACCACGGCTTCGACAGCTCCCCAACGATTGGTGACAAATCGCGCCCTTTACTTCGCTCCAGTCAAATGGGAAGCCTTTGCTTTCGCTTGCGAAACCTTTCCGACAGGCCGACAAAAGGGTAACCGCTTCAGAAGGGCTTCACCGTCGTAAGCTAGCTGAACCTTATCACCGAGCCTACGCAAGCCTGCCCCCCCGTTTGGTGGAGTAATCGTGACAAGGTGGCAAAGCAACCGTGCGTTGCACTGGATTAGCGATAAATGCACTTTAAATAAATGCATTTAATCGCACGTACGCGATGCTGCGCTTGAAGCTATAAACACAAGCGATAAACGGAGAGAAATAAAAAAGAGAATAACTAAATGTAACATTTTAGAAAACCACTTTCGCCAGGTAAATGTAACCCATTCCGAGAAAATACTACACGCGACGTGTCAAAACGCCCCAACAACGGCGATTGTTTAAAACACCCACAACTGACCCGGTTTTAGTTGGGGCCGGACCTGATGTTGTTGGTCATCGGGTCGTGTTTGCATATACACGCTGGACATGGACATTTCGGACACGCACAATGAAAAGCATGTATATACTAATAATGGTTGACACGATTCGAAACGTTTTCGTTTCGAAAAGTAGCATAAGTTGAGGTTTTTGTTTGGGCTCGAACGAATCGAGCACTTTGCAAACATGTTTGTGGCTGTTCGATCAGCTTTGTCTAGGAAAGGATCATGTAGAAAGTGGATTAATACAGCAAAAAAAAAACATGAATAAAAGGTTCCCTTATGCCATATAATAAACATTTGCTCTCTATCAGCAACAGATAAATTGGTCTGGTATTTGTCTCTGCATCTGCAAGTTGTAATCAAATACGCCCCTCCGGACCAGACGACCTATTTCTGAGACCACGAGGGAAACATTGGATTAGAGTACGTGCAAGATAATTACAATGACCAGTTGGCAGTTTTGGTGGAAAGTGAATGATGAAAAATTTATTATTTTGTGATAAGAAACATTTTTGTAATAATGTTTGACATATCTTGTTTCCTAATGTTCTTCAGGTCAGAATCAGAAGACTTTTTGAAAAGATATATCAAGAAACTTTGTGCTAATTAACTGTCTAACATGGGACAGACGGTAGCTCTAAGTATGGCGCCAGGAATGTGAACTTAAAGATAAACCAAAACCAGCAATTCGGTTCCTCCGGAGCCGACGGATTTTTCTCTCCGTTTCGAAACGAAGGGCTTATCCAGTTTTTCGGGTTGAACTCCCGGAAGCGGTTCAGCAGATCCGCTGCTGTTTACCAATATTGAACCGAACTGCTGCCGCTCGACCGCAGTTAATCCTCTCTGTTGGGAAAAAAAGGGAAGCCGCCGGTGGCCGAGGACAAGTAAATCAGATTTTATGAATCACTGCCTTTGATCCCTATTTTCTTCCCGTTCCACTCTCTCTCTCTCGAGAGCAGCTCGCCTGGCTTGGCTTGGGTACCTGGAACTAATCCTTTAGGAAATCCGTTTGGAATGAAAAATACCAAACAACGGAAAACATGCCAACGGGGAAAATCGGGAAGCGAATTTGCCGAACTGCCCGACTTCATCAGACGCGTCCGGAGATAAAGTGGTTCATCCACAGCCTACGGACATTCCTGGCGTGCTTTTGCCGATCCCGACGGCCCGAGACCCTCCACCGGTTTGCTACTGCATTTCCCGCCCACCAGCGTCGCCACCAGACCAGACCGTCGACCAACCCGAACCCGAAACCGTCGCTAGTGAAATTTCACGGTTCACATTTCAAAGCGCTCGCGCTGTAATCGGAGTGCACGCGCGCACGGACCGCCGACGTTTTCCCTCGGTGGTGGCAGGAAGTGACGCGAAAAACAATATTGGAAAAAAGCAAACACACACGCACGCACACCGAGACGAAAGGAGTTTTCCACGTGCACATTTGTCGTCACTCGACGAGACGACGATCAAAGTTTTCTCTGGGGGTGGGGAAAGTCAAGGAGCGACACGCAATTTCCACACTTTTCCCACCTTTGTCAGCTAGCGGCGCCCTAATGATGGGCAGGAATGTCAAACATTTTCATTATCGCCGCCTAATTGTTCGATCGATTCGTCGTAGGGTTCGGTTCTGGTTGTCGGTAGTCTTTGATCTGCGACCGGTTGACGTTCTCTAGCAAATTAGAATCCATGCTTGAGAGATTTTCTAAAGTCCCGTTGAGGCTTAGCTATAAAGAAATTCCAACGCATTCTACTTTAGTCTGATGTTTTACTGTTGATATTAACGATTTAAGAGATTTAAATGTAAAGATGACAAATGATCTGAGGAGTGTGTGAAACACTACAAACATGTTGTGTGTGTGTGTGCTTGCAGGCTGGATTGATGCACCCAGGATAAAAGGGACACACTTTTCCTGCCCATTGGTCAATTGTCCATAATGTGCACTCGACACCGGTAATGACTCAGGCACGAAATGTAAAAATCTTCTGTCGCCGTGCATTATCGTACCGGAAGGATCTTTTTCTCCGATTTCGCCCGCGAGAGCAAAAGGGAGACCGATGCGAAGATCAACCTATCAAAAACTGTC
This sequence comes from Anopheles coustani, assembly GCF_943734705.1. NCBI lineage: Eukaryota > Metazoa > Arthropoda > Insecta > Diptera > Culicidae > Anopheles > Anopheles coustani. Next base: position 4,962,028 of record NC_071289.1, read on the forward strand.
AGCGGGCAAATTTATTATTTCAACAACCACCCCCAACGGAGTGTCATCCTTCCCCGATGACGAATGATACCTCGCGATCGCGATCGATCGAACCGACGTTTCCCACCGAACGGGGGAAAAGCGTAAAATGGGGAGGAGAAGAAACAACGTCCGAAAAGGAGTCTGAGGAGGGAATTCATCTGTTCAGTGCCAGTCAGTTATTTTTGTTTTTTTGTTTTCGCCAGCCCAAGAAAAGAAAACACAGAAACATTGTCACGCTGATGTATGGTGCATATTAATTTGCTCCACACCTCAGAACGATCCGTGGTACTCCGGTCAAGAAGAAGGGAAGATTCTTCCACCGACGATGAAGGAGGGTGGAGGGTGTTTGCTTCCCGGAATTGGGTCCCATTTTTCATTTGTTTGATTTTCGTCTCGATGTTAATCAACTGGAAATCAATTATTTGATGATAATTTTCATCAACAGGTTTCAATTTGTCCACCGGGTCGGCCTCCGATACGGGTCGAGAGGTTGGTGAAGGTGGGAGGGGGTGGATACGGTGGACATGGAGACTCCCAGACGGTCCAGCATCGTGCCGCCAGTCAAACACTGCGACTTGCAGACACGAGGAATGAAGGCTCAACTGTGGCTTGTCTCCAGACGAGTCGTCGACGGCCGCCGGTGGTAGGACCGGTCTTGCGGACATAACCCTACGAATATAGGATAAGAAAAACAACGGCACCAACGAGCGGCCTTCGGAGTTCGGAGAAACTGCCCGGAACGGAACGCGGCGGGCTCGATCGGGTTTTTAGAGGTTAGAAAGCGATCGGTGGTGAAGGCAAACAACGAGCCGGGGCTCCTCGTGGTTGAGGGCAATATCAGGAACCCTCTACCTGGTAGGTAAGCTTGTCAAAGTCCACCACTTAGACCGACGCTTGGAGCTGGCGGCTGGCGGACGAAATCGATAATGTCAGTGACAATGACGACGACAGATTGATTTGAATGTTTTCCTGGGCTGGAGATGTTTTTCGTTTATTTTTATCGATCAGACTTTTTCTGTCCGCCGGTCGAGCAACTAGTCGAGGATCGATAAAACGATCTGCCGATCTACATTTGGGCCACGTAAAATGGAAATGTTTGACAAAGTTTTTTGATGGACGGACTAACAACGAAAGGCTCTCATCAAAGGAATTTATCAAAGTTTGTGTTTTGACGTTGTAAAAGAAAGCACGCGACTATTGGTATGATTTATATCGATTCCGTAACACTTCTTCTAGTTCCACTTTAAGCATATATTATATTGAAACAGATAACCCCAGATGATCGAGACAATCTCCTATAAAAAAGGGTAACGGAAAGAATGTAATGAATACGTTTGCAAGCAATGTGGTCTGATAATCGGTCGAAAGGAAAGCGTAATTACCCATCGCCAACCGCAAGAGTTGACAAACGTCATAAAAAGAACTAATTGCCTTCCGTTCCATCCGGGAATCACCGATCGCTAGTCCCGTTCTCAATGTTACAAAGGATTCTTCTACCAGCTTCCAAAACGGTGGTCGCTGGTTTAAATGTACACCGGAATTACAGTTCAGACTAACGCGACTCACTTCCGATTTCAAGAAGGAGTTAGGAAGCGAACTTCCGTGGACCACCATAACTATCTCGGCCGTTTCGGAGACGATGACGATTCCCAGATTTGGTTTGTTGGATGCTCCAACTCCAACTCCGCACCTTCATTACTTCTCCCGTGTGCCAAAACGGCGTGTGGCGAAATATGGAAGATGACGTTTCCGTTCGCGAGATTCCGCGTCTCGAAAACGGTGGGAACTGTTCGGCGCGATCATAAATTTCGAATGATACATCGGCCCCGGTACCGGCGGTCCTCGAGGGAGACCAATTGACACGCAGTTAGTGTCTGTCACACTGGGTAGGGGTTAAAAATGCAAAACAGTACTGTCGCTTATACGGGTCGCTTCTCCAGCGCAGTGTCTCAGAGTGTCGCCAGACAGAGGTGGGTTCGGGACCGGGGACGATATGCCAGACACTCCGGGCGAGGGAATAGGCACATGATCAGTTGGTTAGATGGTGGCCGGAGGATGGGCGGTGTGTTGAGCATAAAATCTCAAACCAGCGGGAGGTCCCGGAAAGGGAGTCGTACGAATAAAAACAAAAAACCAAAACCCAAAAGTAGCATCTAAGAAACGAGAAACACTAAACAAACCTCGCATTAAAGCAAACGAAACTTCGGCTTCTTTTTAGGAAGAGATGCTGACAAGGTGGAAGACAGAGTGAAGAAGACAAGAAAGAGGGAGAGACAAGCATCGGGATAAACGAGCATCGGAAGATCAGCAGGTTACGCGGCACATGATCTACATTTCGCGGAATCGCCTTGCACCTGAGCCGGGCCTGGACCTTCAACCTGGACGAGCGGTAGTCCCGAGGTCCCGCGTAATTGACAACTCCTCATGGACTGCGCCGTGGTTGCCGGTGCCGTAGTTATGGTTCGTGTGCGTCCGTGTGTTAATGTGTTGCGGTTTTGAAGCGCAGAGTGGATGTTTGGCCAAAGGCCCGTTTGAAGTGCATCCAATGAGCCGTTGCGACGCAGAGAAGAGTTTCAAAGTGAACCGGCAAACCTTTGCGTTTAAGCGCTGACCTAACCTCAAACAACAACAACAACAACGGAGCGGTCCGTGTGCGCGCGCGCGGGGGCAAGAACGGGGGCACACGTCAAATTGTCCATCGGAGTTGGAGCTGGTGCGTGACGTGTTGTTGGTGCGGTTCGAGTCGATCGAGTCGCTCGCCTCAGTCCGCCTCACGAGACGTCATCCAGAAGTTCCGAAGGAGATCCCCCGTCCAGTCTCAGTGCTTGAGTCAGTGTGCATGTAAGTGTTGTTCTTGGAGTGAAATTTTCCCGTCCCGTTTTTTTTTCCGGACCGTGCATCCGCAACTGCCGCCCCGGGGCCCGTGTTTTGTGTGCGTGTGTGTGTGTGTGTGTATCGATTCTTAATGTGAAAATCGTATGCAATGGTGACACTAATGCCTTGTAGTTATATATCTGCCCCCCGGATCTCCATCATTGATAAAATGATAGAGATAGAACCAAAGGTACAAAACTAAACAATCCAAAATCTCGTCCATTTATAAAACGGTGGTAGTGGTTGATAGAGGTAGTGTCCCTCGCTTCACGACTAGCCTTAAACCCCACTAACCTAACGACTTAGAACTAACGTTCTATTCATCCATGGGCTTTTTCTTTTTCCTCTAACCATCCCACTATCGGCTCCAATCTACGGAAAAGCAAGCAAGTATGTGTCTTGTTGTGATCTTGTCCTTATCTTCGGTACGGGTCTTCTCCATCTCTTCTCCGTGTCTCACCTGTTTTCTAACCAGTTTTTATCTATCGATTTGCTGCCGGGTTTTCCTCCTCCCTCCACGTTTCATCTCTTCTCTTCCTCTATCCTCTTTCACCCTTGAGTTGTGTGTGAGATTTTTACGTCGATTTGATTTTACAACTCCCAACTCCCTTCTCGGGTGCTTCGCTGCCACCAACGGGTAGCCCCCAGAAGGAACCACAGGGAAAAAGGAAGGTTCTCGACACGAGTTCGGCAGGCCATAAATTTGTTTAGTTTTATGGCTGTTTAGAGATACAAATTATTTAACAATTTGTTCCCCCGTGGGTATCCTCCACATCCGATGCATCATATTAGAAAGAAAGGGGACTCGAGGGATGTGACGCTCTATGTTCGCCTATGTTTCATCCGATGAAGTTCCAATAAATTGTGTGGTGATTTGGGACTAAATTGTTCATATTGATTTGCTTTTAAACACCCCTCACTGATTTGATTTTCTAACCACATTGAGAGCGTTATAGCTATATCGCTGTAACTGGCTTCAGTTTGATTTATGGATGTTCTAACTATATATTGCTAAAGTTTGAAAAAAAACATGTTTAAGGGCTTAAAAACATTTTAAAATGCACCGTTAAAAATCTTCGCGATTTTCGCCACGGTAAATTTGCATTTCTGCACCTTCGCTGGTCGAAGTCCTTTCGTCTCCTAATAAGCATACGTACACATCGCACCTACATACACACATAGTGCACACGCACACCCCATTGGTTTATGGTTATTTTTCAAATTTTATTTGTCCGATCATTTCTCATTCCTGCGAGGTTCGTTCGCTCGTTTTTCCCAAGCCTCCCAGAGGCTGCCATAATTCTTCCTTTCTTACGTTCTTACGTACACTATCGCCCGGTCTGATCTCTCCAAGCCATCGGTCCAACCCCGGGGAGCTCCACGTGTCTCACTGCCTGTGCGTGTGTGTGCCTGCTAAAATATGCCGTGTTAATGTTGTGTCTTTTTGTTTATTAATTTAATTTACCTTGATCATTCAACCCGGTGGGATTCCACGGTGAATTCCTCGTTGCCTTCTCACATGGGGTGTGTGTGTGTGTAAGGTCCTGTGCTTGGATGCCCAAAGTGACAAATAACGGAGGCCGGGTCTTTTGTGCACGATGCTTCGAGGCCTTTAAGGTTGCATTTTTATCTCCGATTTTGCACGAAATTGTGCATCATCAAACAAATTAGTCTTCACTGGGACGGTCGAACAGTTGTGTTGAATGATGTTCAACATTTACCAGAATAGGAAAAGAAGGAGGCCATACGACATAAAACATGTTTAACATGTTAAATATTTTCTAAACATACACTTAAAATTTAAGACATACACTCAAAAAATTCTTTACGGTCTAAAAAAGCTAAACTTACCTCTAAAATGTGAACATTAATCACCACAAAGTTTTACATCTACCAGTTTGTGTGGATTCTCCAAGCAGCGCTATCGGCAATCAGCCATAAAATACGTCTCGTGAAAATCTCCCTAGACGTCGGGGGGACTTTACTTCTGACAAATAAAATCCCCAACCCAACCCTTGGCGATAAAAACGCAAATCCTATTTCCAAACAAACCCCAACCTGGGTGGAATGCTACAGTTCGGTGATAATGATAGATGATTAGCGCACTAGCACACGCCAGAAAAAGCGTAGCTTCAGCGTTTTAAATTAGTCGGAAAAGAACACCCTGGCGAGGAAACCAACTTGGTCGGCCTGTTGCCAAAGTCCTAAAGATCACTATCGGGGACACTGGTGGGGAATGGAAAAGTGCCGCGTGAAAAATGTGTCCCCGACGCCAGGGAGGAGGAGGTGGGTCAGGGACACGGAGGCGACGTTTGGTGACACATGACGAATTAAATCAAAACAAACACGCGCGCTCCTGCGGGGCGAAAGGGGAAGATAAATTAAAAAATAATATAAAATTAATTATGTTTTAAATTATGTTGCGAGAAGGACCGTCCCCCCATCCCGCCCTGCGCCTGGTTAACGACCCCGCACTCACCCGGCGTACGTGATTTGATCGCCGAATGGAACCCGGGGCGACGTCGTCGTCGGAGCCCGAGAAAAAAGGGGGAAACCCTCGCCGGGCGCGACGGAGAGAGCGAAAAGCAACGAATAATAATATTACCGGCATCCTCGGTTCGCCTTCGGCCACAAGGGGAGAGAAATTCCTGGAAAATCTTTCAACTAATATTTTAAGCAGCGTTTGGTCACTTTTCAAGTAGATTTATTAGAAGTCTGTGACCATTCCACGGAAAAGGTCTACCGGGCGAACGGCCGGGGTGTCAACTTCTTACCGTACCGTCGTGTCCACATTTGCCACACAAGGCGCAGGGTCCCGAAACTTGGCCTGAGTCCTCCTCGGGTTGGCCTGGTTTATAAGCTGCAGCCCGTCGCTTCGGCAGACTTGAAGGCTCGGTCACTTTTTGGTCAGCGAAAAAGGAAAAGCACATGGGAGTAACAGATTCGGTTTGAAAACAAGACGGAAAAGTAAAGAAAAGTGAACCGATGTAATGATTTCCGTCACTTGACACTTTGCAGCCGCGTAAGAGCTGCAGGAAAAACGGACCATCCGTTCGTACAAATGTGCTTCTTTTTTCGTTTTCGGTGTGCCCTTGGTTTGCACGAGTGTGTAAGTTCAAGTGGCTTTACCCTACCCAACCCTGCCTAGCTAACTTCTCCATCCGGATCCGGACACATGTTTTAGGCGTGATAAATGTGTGTCCCAGCGTCCAAGCAACAACAGCGTCTCGGGACGGTTGGTTCATTTTTCCCATTTGCACATTTTATGCTCACCGACACCTTCAAGAGCGTCAAAAAAAAAAAAACAACAGCATAAAGCTGGGGAGCACAAGAACTGTTCCTCCAAAGTGTACCACTGGCGTAATGCACCTCGTAATGGGGTTCGCTTCGGTTGCCGTGTAAGGTTGACTGCTCCTTCAGAACGAGATCGTGTGCTTCGACACGATCTTCGGCATCGGGATGTGGTCCGAAAGTACATCGAACAGCGAATGATTATGTTTGCCATATTTCACCAACCGTTTAAGCCCGCCCGTGTATTGTGCTAACAGTTTGCAACACTTTTCTGTCTTCGAATTGTGCTTTTTATTTCGTTCAGCTTTCGCCAGAAGGAACCATAACAAGATGGGGAATGGTTTTCGGAACGGATTCCGGGTAACGTGTTCTCCAAAACGATCGCCAAAAAATGCCATAAACGCTCATAAGCGAGCGAGAGGAGAGGTAGAGAGCCAGGTCCGCCAGAAATCGATACGAGCTTCTTCAGATTCCCCAACATCAACTGTACGCCGGGCGCTAAACACGGCACTCGGAAGGCAAATTACGATCGAGATTGATCCTCTTCTGGTTGTGTGCATCGGGTGCGCGAGATAAATCGCACGTTTCTCAACGCGAGTAGCAACCAGCACCAGATGATTCCACTGTCCCGCAACATCGATCGATCGAAGCAACCATTGGAAACATATAAAAAAAAACGACAACGAGCCTCGTAAAATAAACATAACCCAGCGCGAGAGCGCATCCGGAACCGTTTTGGAGACGGACTCCGCTGGAATGTTGTCAATAAAAATTAACCAGCAAACAACAACATAATTCTTTCGCCCATTAATTAGCTTTTTATAGTTATTATTTATGAGCATTATTTATGGGCCTTTTTTCTACCCCTATTTGTGGTCGGTTTTTTTTTGGGGGAAAGGTGTTCAGTTGGTGGAAGTTCTTACCTGGTTCGAGTCTGCTCGGAAATCAGCTGAAGATCGACTTCTCTTAAACCTTAAGGTCATATCTGTTCGTACCAACAAATCCATCGTCCATCGTTTAGTCACTTCGAGGAGTTCTACAAGTCAGTTTGAAGGGCATTACTTTTGACACACGACAACATTCAGTAACGGTATAATTTTATCGTTTTCCCTCACAGTTGGCGATGTGATCTTAGTCGACATCGACTCGACTCCGTTAAGCAATCTAGAGACTCATGACAAGTTGAAGCTTGAACAGGCAGTTGTGGAAGGGAGTCGACAGTAATCGTGGCGATATAAAATTCGTGTCGGCCGTCGACCAGAACACGATAACGGGGTTGATAAGTGTGTGCGCGTTTTAATGACATCCAGAAGTCACCCGGGATAACCGCGATAATTTACAAGGGTGATGCATTTCCACAGTTCTGTTGGACGAGGTAGACGCTCCGATAAGGTCCTTGGAAGGAGATGAAAGAAGGAGATTACAGGCCCATTATTTATGTGAGTGTGTGTTTGAATTTTACAATCTCTTCTTAACACATTTTTACATACAGTTTTTGTGTAGATGCAACTTGTTCCAAACGAATAATTAGAACAGGCTGGGACTACTCGCGTTTTAGACGCTTTGCCTTGGTTCGTGCCTTACAGAGACGCACAAACCAACAAAAAAAATCGGAATCATCGAAATCTTCGACCTCGTGTCAACACATGCGCCGTTTCTGCGCCGTTCCACGTCGATCGGTTTTTTATGCGTTCCCCCACCCGCCCGTGGCCCGCGGAACCTTGTTGACACCCATCAGTTGTCGCCTTTTTTATTTTTACGACTTTTTGTTCGATTTTGAGTGAGGTCTGTGTGATGTTGGATGTGTTTCTTCTTTTCTCATTTATTTTCCCTCCGATCGTTTTCTCATGATCATGCCCCGCGTTCGGCTCGGAATGGAAAAATAAGGAGGAAAAAAAGGGAACCACACGCGGGAAGCCCTTAAATCTGTCAAGTGGATCTTTCGACCGGCGGTGCATAAAATACGATGCAGGCGAAGGTTCGAATACCCGGGAAGCCGTACGACATGGTGCTGTTGCTGTTGTTGCTGCTGCTGCCGATGCTACTTCTGTCCCACGGAACAAGGAAGCGAACGCTCCGCTAGGTTTTTCCTCCCAGGAACTTGCTGGCCATATCGTCGTCGTCGCCCTCGGAATCCCCTCGAGAGGAAAGGCGGAGGGACCGGGCGATCCGATGGCATCTTCTGCTCTTATCGTGCCATTGGAGGAAGCGTTTAAATAATTTGTTCCCGTTTAGCGTTTTACGAGCCGCTAGGGCCCACCGCTAGATCGTCGCTCCTTCACGGAAAACGATCCTCCCCTGGGGGTGGTGGGAAAATCGGTGGGAAATGCGAGAACGGGTGGCGAGCTTTTTCGTACACGGCGACCCAGTTCCGACGAAGGAAAACTCGTTGCAGATAAATTACGAGCTCACCGACACCGGGGTTTCGGGAAAACACAGGAAGACACAGAGGGCCTGATAAATCACGATCGCTAAGTAGAAGGACCATGCCGCGTTGTAAATATTGAGACAAACGCCACACACCAATCATCATCATTATCAGGTTCCTTATCTTCCTTCTTGTTTAAATTGAACGATCTTTAACGAGATCATTTCTCTCACGGTGCTTTTGGGGAAACTGTTTTAACACTTACCAAAAATATTCTTTCGCTTCCGTTAGCATTTCTGACTCACTCCTGATAACATTACATTTATTTTCTCCTCCCTCACGTCATTTTCTTTCTTTTTCCCCTCCCGCCGCAGGGAAAACGATCACGCACTGAAGGACCCGAAACGACGGAACGTTCCCGGTAAGTAACAACCGTTTCTTTACGAACCACGAACCCATTTCGCGAAAGAGATTGTTTTTTAATTTAAACGCGAGAAGGAAATGATCTGCAGATCGGTTTAATGGCGTGCGTGATTATTTACGGTAAGAAAACGGTCGGGAAACTACACGCACGTTACGATATCTCTCCCAACATCCCAACAGGAAGGGGAGGTAGTAAAGCTGCAGTCCACCATCGCGCTCGATCGTAAACTCCCTGGCATCCCGGGTTTGTGGTCGTAAGAAATGTGCGAAGTGACGTTTAACTGGCGAGTCGTACGATCGGAGGGGAGGTTTAAGGAAGGATTTATGGCCCAGCTGGGGTTGGGCGCTTTATTTGGCACACCGGTTCGTTTCGCTCGTTTCATCGGTGCAGATTTGCCGGTTGGTTAGCTGACGGGCGAGTCAATAAAACGCCGACAAGTGCGTTAGAATGCAGTAAAGTGCGTTTGTGCCTTTGTGGGAGGAAACCGTGTCGATCGTCAAAACAAGACATAAAAATTGCTGCCACGGTATTACAGAAAATATCGGTGACGATCTTTGAGGGGAGGAAAACACAGAAGGAGGGAGGAAATATGCCAGGGAATAAATTTTTAAAGTCTGTTTTATGAACTAGCAACAAGTTGACAGAAGGATTGAAATGAAAACCCGAAGAAGGAATCTTGTCTAATAAAATTAAATTACGTTTAATGATATTTCTACCCTCAAGTCTATTGCGATTTGTAGGAAAGAATATGATAGGAGACAAGAAGAAACCCGTGTGCGTGCGTTGCTCATTGGCAAACCAGGTTCAGTCGGGGATGCGATCATCGCGATCGAAACACTCCGGTGATCAATTGGTCGCCAAGAAGCTCTCCACCTAACGAGCAATGATCAATAGCATTAAATCATAGTTCAGCGATAAAACCAGAAACGTGTTGAGCCACGGTTCGACAAGGCGCAAACGAAAATGAGCCCAAACGAAATTTACGATGCTCCCAAACTCATCCCGAACATTTCTCCTCATCGCGGGAAAAGGCAGCGTGAACGAGTCGAGCCCGAGAGTCGACCACGGAGGAGTTTGCGCGCGTTCCCGTTGGGGAACCAACCGTGGGGAACATGAATAAAACATAATCCCAATCGAAGGCCCAATCGAAATGGCCATTCCGGATAACGGAGGGCAAACGGGAGAAAAGAGGAAGAAAAAGATGAAACAGTGGACAAAAAAGACGAAACACCAAATCTAAAATAAAACAAACAACCAAGCTGTGACAATGGCCATCGTTGACAAGACTTTTGTCTACGGCGGAATGCGCGCAGATCGCCGGGGGGGGAACCGGGCGTCATCTGTATGCAGATGAAATGGCTTCAGCTCCCCCCCCGGGCCTTCGCACCCTCCCCCTACCTTGTTCCACGCGCGCGCGCGTTTTCCGATAAAGTATCTCGCTTAAACGGCTTAAATATTTAGATATATATAAACCGGCCACAAACACAAAACTATACGCTACTGCCCTGGACCGTATCGGATGTGGGATCTCCAATCTGGAAAAGCGATTCGGTGCGATCGATTAGCGATTAACGGCTCTCTGGCGGTGGTGTCGAGTTGATTCCGAACACCCGATCCCCGTCCGTTTCGGTGGGTGAGGGTTGTGGAGAGGTGTCGAAACGGATGCCCAGGGTGGAGATTAGTCACCGGGAAGGAATTTTCACACCAAGCTCCCCGAAGAAGCCCCGAACTCCACTGTTTACTTTGCGTGAGTCACAAGAAAAACGACGAAGGATAAATCGCAAATAAAAAATGGAAAGAGTTTGTTCTCTTGTGAAACAAAATAATAGTATTTAAATTGAATTTAAAACAACAGTTAAAATGGGTAACAAACACCTGATGGATGCCCTGCTTAACTCTTCACGAATCTAATAATGCTCCATCATAATTATGAAGTAGCAAGAAGTAAGCGACTAATGTTCGCATTAGAACACGAGACGAGAAAAAGAACCTTGCGCCGTGACAGCGTTTTCTCTAAACCCTCCGCCCTCGGAAACGGTCGCTGTCAGATCGTCAAAAGATAAAAGCAAAGCCGTGCCGCCGTCGGCGTTCGTCAGTCCGCAACCCATCTAAACCCATTTTCACCAGACGAAGACGAGACGAGAAAGGAAGCCGGCCGTTTTTGATGGACTGCTAGTTTTCGTCTAATTAGATTATTATAAATACCCGTACGCCGGACCGCAACCCGGACGCAGACTTATCCCCGGGAGCTAAGTGATCACTTTGGCGACCGGAACGGCATATGGTGGCCTTGGTCCTAGCTCATAGCGTCAACTACTATCGAGGGGCCAGATTTTATGCTCCTTTTTGGGTGACGAGCATACACACGGAAGAAGCAAGCCTCCGGTTGATGAAGATCGCAGTCAACATGTCTGGATTACCGTCCGGACGATCGTTTACGATCTCGTTAGTAATCGGTGGTAATTTGCGAAATTGTTGATTGTGTCACTGTGGCGTTCTGGGCTCGGGGGAGGGGATTAACTTCGAATGTTTGCCGGGGAGAGATTTACTGACGGCCGAAAAAGACCACTCCGAGTCGCTCGTGGAAACATCTAAATCATGCCCGATTTATCGTCCAGCCCTTGGTCGAAGCGTGGTCCGTTCCGTTGACCACATGTTTTTTTTTCTCTCGGACCGTCTTCGTGCTCCTTTTGCTTTGCCAATAAATTGACGACAATTTGTAAGGAACGATATTGATGTCAGGTTGAATTAGGATGACAAAGAAGTGAAACAATCCACCTCTCACCTGGACGTTCTTTTCGTTTGGTGTGTGTGATCCACCGGACGATCGATAGGGTTCCATGCGAAATAAAGTAATGCTGTGGAACGGGAAACCTTGAGGACCACCGATGGTTTGTGGACACGCGAGCCTAATGGAAACGGACGTTCGGAAACCCCGGGCGCGAATTCAAAACAAAGGAACTCTCGAAGGTGCGATGAAAAGAAGAGATAATGTTGGGGAGGTGGAGGGGAGGTGGTAGGAGGGGGATAAAAAATAAGATATACCCAGGAAAAGACACACTGATGATGAAGATAAAGATTATGATTTAAGACATTCAGCAGCGGTGGAAAGAGATATTCGAAGAGAGTCGCGTCTTCGACGACTTCCTCGAGGTGAAGCCTCCGGCGCCTGGGAGAGGGGGGTGGGGAGGATAATGGACCTTAGGCAAACATAGCAGCGTGTGCACCCTGGTGGGTGGTCCGGTCGGTCGGTCGGTCGAACACCGAAAGTGCCACGGAAATGGGGAAAATTAAATTCACACCAAGTGGCACGCACAGCTCGATCGCTCGATTCCTTCGGGCTCGTGACTTATGGACACCCAATCCTGGCTGGGCCCCTTACCCTGGTGGCTTGGTGACTTTTTTCCTGCTTCTTGTTTGCCTTTTGTTCCCTCTCTCCCCCCCCTGATAGCCCATTCCGTTGGATGGATCGATCTGTGGAATATCGAATTTTATTATGATCCGAACTGTTGTGGAAGGAAGATTATCTCTATGAACTTATTACTACTTGTCGAGTAAAAAGCGATAGTCTTCGAAAGTGCAATAAAACATATCCGCCTTTCTGTTCTTATTTTTGGTGTGAATAATATGTTGTTTTCTAAGAGTTTTGAACGACTTAAGATAAAAGTTCTTTTTGCTTACGATTCTGTTACAAACATAAAACTACGTTATTATAAATTCATTCACATTTTTTCTTATATTTCAAACGAATTTTCTCTTCATGCTTTGTTATGTTCGTTGAAGAGAAACAAACATATTTCTTTTTAAATCATTTTCTAAAAATAAATTCGCTATACATGGTCTTCCCGCTGGATCCCACGTGATTAATGATGTCAGTGAAAAACGTTGACGTTGCAAATTTTGGCACAATTCACATATCCCGAGCCAGAGGATGCGCCAACAAAAATGCTCCCCAATTAGGTAAGCTTCAATAGCAACAAAAGTCATTTAGCTTTCCGCGAGCTCGACAATTGGAACAACGCCTCGTTTCGTTCCAGTTTCGCAACATACTTCACATTTCCCCGCCCCGAGACCGACATCCGGACGACGGAGTGCGGATTTGGTTCGTTTCGTGTTTAGCTTGCGGAAAGGCGACAATTTGTGGCGCATTAGTGCAGGGAGTCTGTGCCGTTAGGGAGTCGCCCTAAACACCGCCCGCCTGGAATTAGCTGCGTCTAAATTCATGGCGGACGTAGACGAAACCATTAATCAACTGGTGGAAAGATAAAGAAACGCTTCGCCTAAGTGATCCCGTCCGGCATTTCAATATAAGGTCATGTTAAATAGAGTAGTTATTAAAACACCACCACCAGCTTGAGCCAAGCGATGGTACGGCAATTTGAGGGAACATTTGTGATCCTCCCCGTTTTCCCGAAGAGTCCACGGGGGTAAAAAAAGAGCAATCTGTAAACAGCACCGTATTGCTCAGCTGGTCCTCCGACCGTCGGCGTTCCAGGAACGTATGGTAGCCGGGACAACGCGGATGTGTGATCTGTTTTTTTATGGCGCTTTACCGAACCAGATTCAACGCAACGCAATGGAATGGAGCCGCCGGGTTTTTCCTTCCCTTCGTAAAATGCATTGCATGGCCCGACGGAAAAGGATCGAGTTTCAATCTGCGCCGGTTGGTACGCGCCCTTGCAACTTCGTTCGGTTCTGTAGAATACTGCGAGCGAGCTCCCGCTGGTTTTCCCTTCGTTAGCTCACAACCCGCGATGATGAAGGAAAACTATTCAACGGAAAATCAAAAAGAACAGTTAACCGGGGCTGCTTTTGTGAGTGCGTATCGTTCGGTTAAATGGACAAAAGGATGGTGGGTACATTGAAGGAACGTTTACTTACAGGAATAAGGCACCTGTAGCTAGGGTTAAAACTAAAAGAAGTAATCGTGGTACAAAAAAATATCATAAACTAATTGCTTTTCAATATGAGTCTTAGAATATTTAAATGGAATCCAATGAAGCAGCAGTTTAAGAATATTCAAATGAATAATGAGTATTAAAATGAAGTAGACACATTTAACAAAACAAGTTTAAAGGCTTCCAGCTGCACAAAAGCCATCAAAAGGCAATAAAAAGGAAACATCTCTTAAATTCTCCGCATCTGGTGTGCATTTACGAACAGGATGATGCAAAACACAGAGTGTCACAGAGTCCCAGTGGATTGACCATACTTGTTTTTTCATCTTCGCTGCTCCGATGCTGAGATGGACAAATTTTCTGGTCACTCTCCGAGGGTGTGGATAATTGCTGGTACGCTCAAATAAATCACCAACGCTCGAGAAAAAAACCCGGCACGGATCGAGAAGCGTGATCCTTACGCACCATTTCATTTGAATTTCTCGCCTTGAATTTTTGTCCTGTTCCTCGCTGGTAGGCGCGAGTTTCAGATTTCCCGGACCTCGAGGAAGACCCGCTTTTGGAAGGGAAATTTGGCCCGCAGAATACCAAAAACGCATCCCCGAGATGTAAGGAGTCTTTTTTTTTCTACTAGGCTACCACCACTTAACACTTGGCGTAATCCTTCCCACACACATACCGAGCACTGGGTTCGAAAGAAGGACCTAACCCTCTTTAGGACGCGGGCTTTCCGGCCGAGTTAGTTTACTCGCTACGAAGCGGACCCGGGCGTGAAGTGGCCGACTTTTCAGGCCTCTCGTGCTCTTGCCTCAGCCAACTCACAGTTTACCAACATGTGTTGCACAAATGCGCCGATGTTAAAAGGAAAAACGGGATGTGTGCGGCGGCGTGAATGGAACAAGTGGTCTCGCTCGAGGGCGCCCTTGAATCGGGCCCGAGGACCGAGATCGCAGACGTTGTGCAGTTTGTTTGTGGGTCGCATCTGCATCATCTTTTTTTTCCATCGGACAGAAGATGCAGTAGAAGCCAAAGAAGCAACCAGTAACGTTCCATTCTATTTGTACTTCCTTTCAATTTTGCCCGTACCAAACAGAATGCGCAAAAAAACACACAAACCCACCGTGGGCCTACGACAGCCCCGAAAGTCGCTAGGGTTCTGTGTGGCAGCCTTTTTTTGTTCCTGTCCAGCTGGCTTTACTTAGGCAGAAGCGCAAATAACTCATCTGCATCCAGCGGGTAGCGGGTTTCGGATGCCGACGGACCGTTCCGTTGGTAGAAATCTCATTTCTAGCGAAGCACAAGGTCGTTTTGGCGAAAAGGGCAATGGGAAGGAATGTTGGGAAAAAATGCCACGCACGTGATGTTCAAGATTCGCCCAAGAAACGTCCGCGCACAGTGAAACATTTTCTAAATCGGCGCGCGAAGAAACATTTGTTAAATGTCACGGAACGGAATTTATCGCCTCGCAATTGGTTCTACATAGGATTCGGTTTTTATGAAAACTGGGAACAAGATGACGCCTTTGAGCTACACTCAATATCAAACGAATTGGCCCGATATGTAAACAAACAAGACGAGATTTCGAGTAGGATATTACACTTTTCCGTTCGTTAAATGTTTTCCATGGACCCAATCCACCTGCCTCCCAAAATGGGGTCCAATAAAACTCTTGCTATGTTTATGTTTGTTTCAAATTTCATCGACACTTTGCTGGAGCCGCGGGGAAATAGCTCATCATCGTGCGGTCCTCAGGCCACGTTCTGCTCGTCAAACGTCGCGATGAATCGCTTTCTTACCCACTTTATGCGTAAACATTACAACTCGATCGTTAAAAGCGAAAAAAGCCGGCTCCAGATTGTCCGTTTGTACGAGAGTGATGAAGAAAACTCATCGGCACCACATAAAATAAAACCAGGAGCAAGGAAAATGGTAGAAAGAACCGTTCGGACAAAACACTCCAAGATCGTTGTGTTTTTTAAGAAGCCAAACGTCACCAGTTGTTCACCATACTGTGCGCAAGTCATTTGCTTCACCAAACTCTAAATCCAATCGTGTTTGTCTCTAGTCGGGGAATTTGATTCCAAAAGCCGTAACTTGTTTATTTTACTGTTGCCACATTCCGGAACAGAATGCCGCAATTGACGCTAAAGACCCGAGTGCGTGCACCAGCTCAGAGGGGCGACATTACGATGTAATTATTATGTAATTCTAGCATTATTACGATGGCGTAAGAAGTGCGCTGTAGAGAGGGAGAGAAAAAATAGAACGCACTCAATTCCGGCCGCCCTATAAATAGGCTTTAATTCATTCATTCGCCCGGAACACTGTTGGGGTAGAGATGCGCTCGGGCCATCAATTTACACCCCCACCCCCGGGCGAGGATGCATCGGTGCATCGATGTCACTTCCTGGCGTTTCCGCATCGCGTCACATCTTCCGCTGCTTGACTTCTTTTTATTTTGGTTATTTTATACGCACCGAGGCACGCTCTTGCGGGAAGTGATATTAAATTCGATACCTTCCCGCATCGGATCGTTCCTCTCGTTGCTCCGTGGTGGGGCTTCCGGTGAGCCGGTATCGTAACCAATCCATCCAACTACCTTCCGAATGGACAACGGAACGAAAATAGCTCCCAGTGCTTGCCTGTGCGTCTGCATTTCTTGCATTTTCTTCCCCTGTTATCTCGTTTGTTTGCTACCATTGATGGTGCATCATGTTATTCGATCTTTATGCGTTGGCTTTATGCGTGGAATGCAACAGGAACAAGCCAACTGTTGTGAAATGGAACCGAATCGAAAAGGTAAATATAACCATCAAAGTGGAAGTAAAACCGAATCGCACAATTTGATGGTCTCTGATCTGATGATGAGTTTGTTTATGTACAGTTCAATGGTTAAATTTTAAACAACACTTCCATGTGTTTTAAAATATGAGAAAATTACATATCAAATGATAAGATACTAAAGGATACAATAATGTTGGATTCAAAACTTCGGATGGTATAAGCATATAGTCAGATTTTACAACAAGTATTTATAGTTTAATAGCACATAAACTTCCATTCTTGGATCTGTTAATGATTAAAGCAATGTAATGGTTACTTATTTTGCCTTCTGTGCTTTTAACAATCTGTCTAGTCCTTCATCAAATTTTTGACAAAATTGCTCCTAAATATCATAATCATTTACTTTTCTTGTTATTGAAATTGAAATTCAAATTGTTTTTTCTTCTTCTAGATGGTTTAGTAGTTTGTTGGTATTTTAATCGATAGGATAAAGCATCATTCTCCATTTTCCACTTCAAATATTTCAGTGCAGAAGTTATGTGTATGTGTGTTCGTGCCTTTGATAGGAAAATCGAAGAAAATTCTCTATCTCTGATTCGTCCGCATCGTTGGCGGTTGCTTTTCGTCAATCGAATCATGCGTACAACCAACCTCGAGAAAGCGACAAACCAATAAAACCGTGAAAATGTTCTACCGGGCAGGCGTGGAAGTGTGAAAATAGGCACCAATCGCGTGTCGTTCCACATTGGGGGGGGGGGGATACGTGCGTATGTTTACACTCAAACGCACACCATCGGACGAAATTATCCTGACGATGATGTTGATGATGATGATGACGATGGTGGTGGGGAAAGTTCGCTTGTGCTTGAGTGAATATACTCCGAAGGGTGGAAAATTCATGGAAAAAGTATGTTGACCCAAAAATGCATCACCAACCCTCCCTGTTGTTGCCGACTCCAAAGGCTGCAGAGGGTTGGCTTGGGGGAGGAGACAAAAAAGAAAAAGGAAACATTTGTGTACGGATGGGGAGATCTCGGAACTGAGGCTTTGGTTTTCCACCGACGTCATCACGAATGCGACGAATCGATGACACGAACCAATCCGCTGCCATGGCGACGCCGACGATGACGATGTTTCTGCCGATGGGAAAGCGTAAAATATCACATTACATCCCTTACGTCGACCTGGGTGGGGGGGTGGATGGGAGCGTGGCTGGCGAAAACTAGAGGATAGTAGGCCGAGAACATAATGATCTCGTCTTCGTTGCTTTAATTTATGTTGTATCCACACTCCCGACGTCGCGTCGCCCTTGCCTGAAGGAAGTATACTTCAGGAAGTTGGGGAAGTAATGCGGAAGAAACGAACGAGCTCCATTTTGTTCGTACACAAATCGGGGAATTTCGAACAATAAATAAAAAGCACCCGGTAAATCTTTTTTCCATTCCCGATGACGGCCGAGACGGGGGATGTTTTGTACCGATTTCTTACCATCTTCAGCGTCACATTTCCCAAACGACTTATTCCCTCCCCGAAAAAGGCAGACGTCCAGAACTCCCCGTCATGAAACATAACCCTCCCAGTCCGGATGTTGGACGCCGGGCACGAATCTGTCCACGTTCTGTTCTCGGCGCTGCTGCCAAATAGGGTGGGCAATTAAATTATCTGGTTAACAAACATAAATGCTTAGCGTCACCGCGGTGTCGCCTTCGTCGTCTCCCCGAAGAGCGAAGGGAGCCCTCGAGAGGCGCTGCCAAAAGATGTGACCGTTTTGTCCGTCCGTCCGTCCGCGGACTCCCAAGAACGTGACTTTCGGGCGCGAGGCAACTGGAGGCAGCAAATCGGGACACAGCGTATCGGGATCGTAAATCAAACCGACACCGTCGCGGACACCTCGGCCCTGTCGTGTGCGTGTGTGTGTGTGTGTTTTATTTTATTGCTGCTTTCCCGCTTTCTTTAGTGGCCACTCTAAAACTCCGCTGGTGGCATCTCGGAAGCGAGCCCCAAACCAGCGAGGGCCCTCGCTCGCTCAATAAAGATGTTTGGTCAATTGGATTAGGAAGGATTATTATGATTATGTGCTGCCACCCTGTGGCCCGTGGCGAGTGGGAAATAAAAGGCACGAAATATGTTACGGCTCGGCTGAGCCAGCAGGAAATAAAACGTTTTCCCGTTTTCGGTTGTGCGTATTATTTTGTTTCCCCTGCTTTGTCGTACTCGAGTTTGTTTCCTTAATAGCCAACACGTGCTACAGTTTAAGCTGTTGTCAGCGAAGTTTCATCAGCGTTTTCCTCCAGCGCCGTATTCGGCAATTGAATCGAGTTTATTTGATGGAGGTTAAATTAAGAGGTCCTCCATTCTGCCCGTTAAACATTGATTTGTTGGTTCTGATCGGAGGTGACAGGATTTACATTAAAATGTTCCAATCGTAAAGATAGCCACGAGTTCTAGGTGGCCGCCGAAAGAAAAGCAAGACAAATTTAATTCATGGAAATCACTTTTTCGAGTCATCGAGAATCGAACCATAAAAAGGAACTAAGATGGATTGTAGTAATTTTATTTAGGAGAACTTTCTTTAAAACTATACCACGATGGACTCTTAAAGATTTCAGAAGACCCTCTAGTGTTACGCTTGGATGTGCTTTGTTTATCAACTTCATGCTTTTTCACATGAATAATTTAACCTAGTTTTGGGTAGGGAAATTCATTCCAGATATATTGACGAAAAACAGACCAACCACAACTAAAACAGTACTAGGTTAGATGTAAACATGATAGTAGCGTTTCGATTACGTCCCCACGCCGAACATTTAGAACACGAACGGTTGAGTTGACGACCACCACGGCTCGCATAGGACCGCATGATGATAACACCCACCATGTTGATGCCCGTGACCGTCCGCGGGACAGCGTGGGGTGAGAAAATTACCGAACGGAAACACTCCATTTCCCGCGGTGCCGTCCGACGACCGCTGGGCTGGCAATTCAAATTAGCTGTTAGCGCTCCAGCGTTCGGCGAGCGAGTTCGGACGAAGATGAATGTGTGTGCCGGATCCCCCACCGTAAGCGGGTTTGCGACGGACAGGAACCTGACAGTTGGCGGACGACGTATTACGACCACCCGTGTGATGATCCATTAGGGATGATCTTGAACTCAACGTCGATCTATTAGTTCAGCTACGACTAGCGTGTCTCCAATATACTATATTCTCCGAATAAGTTTGTTTAAAACAACACTAAACATCTTTTTGACATCGAGCGAACAAAACAACTCAGATGAACAAAATCCCTTTTCATTCTGTCAACAAAGTAAGCCATAATAGCACGGTCGACTTTGTTTTTCATTCCTCGCGCATTATCGTGACTTCTTGTTGTTGCCATTAAAACTACAATTTGGACAGTTTTTCCCCCTGGGGCAGTTTTTCTACGTCGCCCCAAACTGCCGTTGAAGCTTAAAAATTTTCTCACACTTTTGCTTTCTGCTGCGGTTTACAAAAATATCCTTCGTTGTGATTTTCTTCTCTGCGCACACTTTTGCAGCCTTTCTCGCTGCGTTTGGATTCATTGTCGAAAAACGGGAAAATGTTAACCGATTTTCGGTGCTGCACCCCGTGTCTCGGGGAGCACTTTTCGTCCGGACGGGAACCCATCAGCTTCGGTGGAGTGTTTACTAATGGCAATTTGTACAATTTGTTGACGAATGGCAATTGCACCGTTCCGGGCGCTGCTGATGAAGCTCTGTCCGTGTCTGTTTTTAAGGCTTCCTTCCCGGTTTGGTAGAAAAACATGGTAAGTCAAGTAGTCCGAGGGGGCGCAAAGTAGGCTGTTGTTTTTTTAAGATCGTTCAAGAACCGTTTCCTGGAATCGGGAATGCTAACCGCAAACTGCTGATAGAGGAGAGTTTTATTTTTTAAACGATATATTTTTCTTCACGCTCACAAACGTCACCATTCAGCAAATTCCCCGTTTGCCATTGAAAAAGGAACCGATTTGTGCTTCCTTTCGTCGCGCGGCAAGTGGCTGGGAACATAGATCCAGACACACTGGTTGTGTGTTTAATTTTTCCAGTTGACTCTTTTTGTGCCACCCTTAGCGCTCGATGTGCTCGAGTGGGCAGAAATTCGAGTGTCGACACTGTCCGGCTGCAGACGGAACGCACATCTCCATCCTGAGTATCGTCTCCACGGGCTTAACTTTTTTTTTTTTCAACTACAGAACAAACCTGTCGATGTTAGAACCTTCCCCCGCCATTGCTGGAAGGGGACTGGGGGTTGAGGGGTACATACGCCACGGTTTCGAGTTTCCGTGCCTTCCATCCGGGAAAGGAGGTAGGAATCGGCTTGCAAATATGTCGTTCCGTAACGGTACCCGCGGACACCTACAACTGGCCAAGGGCACGGTCAAGGGGATACGTTTCCAGTCCCCCTGGGCTGCCACGCGTCGACCCATCCTTGCCCCGTTCTCTTGCCCTCGATTGCACCAGGCACATTTATTGCACACATTGTTCCCTCTCGATCGCAATGGAATGTGTCAATCCTTGGCCTTGATTTTTCATCGTCCGGCCGTTTTTAACTGTGTGCCGCACGCTAATTTTATTTTTCTCCAACGACGGAAAAAAAATTTCCCAACAGCAGCGTATCGTTTAATGGAAAGTCTTCTTTCTAAAACGAAATAGTCATTTACCATCATTTTTTTATATTTAAATTTTTGAAACATTTTAAAACACATCCACGATATTTTGCGATGTCTCACTACTAGAACTCACTCACATGGTTCGAAGTTCTTGGTGATTAATTTATTAGGCCACCTTCCCTCGTCGCGATCGGTGGGTAACGTGTCGGGTTGGCATCATTAGAGGGAAAGTGTGAAATTACAATAAAATTAATGTCACCCACTGACGAAGGGCGAACCACACGTTGCAGCTGCGACGGTTTTTCGGGAAGGGTTGACCAGGGGGGGGGGGGGGGGGGGGGGGAATGGAAAACCGATCTATGCTACTGCTGCGTACATGGCGGTTTTATTTATTCCTGCTTCATTCGTCCATGTTCGAGCCGTGCGTTGTTGGAGTTGGAGCTTGTCCTACGTCGCATATACCGGAGCAACAGCCGAAAACCGCAAGCAATGAGTAAGAAGCTACGTTGGGTTTTGAAAAACGACCATCGTGGTTGCGGGTGCGTCATAATAGTAGGCTTTGTTTTCGGTATGACACGTCGACCCACATAAATCAAAGCCTGCTAGACGCTCCGGTTGGAAGGTGGTTGCAGAGGCGAAAAAGGGGGAAAATTGGAACCCGCGTTTTATAGCGTGCTCATCGTGAAGGAAAAAACAACGGTGGAATTTGGAAGAAAAATTGTCCACATCCTGATCCAAACCTTGCGTCCGAACGTTCTAACTACTGTTCCCTAACCCGGTGGAAGACACGCACGCTCATGCGAAGTCGTTGCAGAGCTAATTTGAAGCAACCTAAACACACTTTGTGTAAAAAAATAAACACGTCCTTTCTTTACTCCACACCGGAGTATTTGGTGTAAAAACAATTGTGATTTATGTGCTATCCCTTCTCGCTTACCCTTGTCAGAGTGTAGGCTCTTCGGCTTACCGTAAGGATTTGTTCCCGCATAAACGAAATTTGAAGCCTTCCCGAAGGAGCCCACTGCGTACACGTATTAATTGAGCTTTTCATATTTTTCATTTCCTACGCAGTATCTACAGTAACCTCTCGGAGCCACTGGTAGCTGCCGGAACGGTACCGACACTGGAAGGCATCGGAGGAGGACCAGCGCTGGCTTTGAGCTCCCCGTTCCACTACCCCGTTGGGTCGACGGCTACGAATCACGGGAACGCCAACGGTGGTGGTAGTGGTGGTCTGGTGGCAAGTTCACATTCCCTTTATCACCACTCACCGGTTGGAGGACTCAGTGGAAGCGGGAGTGCGACGGGCAGTGGTTCGTATCGGGGAAGTTCTGGCGGTTCGGTGGCGTTACACAACGGCCTCAACTTGACGTACGGTCCACCGGGCGCAAGTGCTAGTGCAGGTGGTAACGGGGGACTACTTGCAAGTCCTGGATCTCTCGGGAGTCGATTGAACAGCAGTGGCGGAAGTAGTGGAAGTAGCGCGAGCCATTCAACTATCACCTCCGGTTTGGGAACTGGATCCGGTTCGTCTTCGGGTGGGGGATCGCTAGTGGATGGGTTGTCCTCCCTCGGCACCGGTGGCCCCACTGCTGGCTTAGGCCAGGTGACGTCCGGAGCCACGACGGCCACGCTGGGCACCAGCGAGCTGGGAATGTCGCACTGGCTGAGCGACGGTACGGTCAAATCGGAACTGCGCAGCCCCGGACTTGACGGAAGCCTTGCAGCGACACAAACCACCAACCTGCCCCTCGGTGCCACCGCTGCACACGCCCACCTGGACGGGTCTGGGCTATTCTGCGCCAACCCAGGCGCCACCGCAGCCGCAGCCGTCGCCACGCTGGACGCGCTACAAAGTTCCACGGTCGCCGCTTCGGCGAACGTGTATGACCACAAGTCCGACTACTACAATTACTACAACAGTATGCAGCAGTACACACCGGCGTTCTACTCGTCGGCGTACGGCGCCACGGCCTATGGGACGCGGACCACGACGAAGATACCCTCGCCAAACACGTACCTTACGTCACCGTACGCTGCCGCCGCCGCAGCCGGCAACAACAACTCCGCCCAGCTCTACTCCTCCTACGGCTACTCATCGTCATCCTTCGGCCAGTTTGGTGCGGGCCAACAGGACAGCTACAGCTACTACAACGATCAGTACGGTCCGTACTATGCCAACACGGCCAGCTACTCACCGTACGTTAGCTCACCCGGATCGAGCGGCAGTCAGGCGGGTGGATTCCATGTGGCGGCCGGTCTTTCCGCGGAGAGTCCCTCGGAGGCGCACGCAACTACACCAAACATGCTGGCACACTCGCACTCCCCTCAGTCTCCCATCTCCATCTCACCGACGGCGATCGGTGCCGGAGGTCCCGGTGGTGTGGGGAACGTGGGTGCAAGCAAGACGACAACCCCGACAGGGAAGGCAGGACGGGCGCGGGGTCGACGGCATGCACATCCAAGTCCGACACGTAGTTCCACCAGCGAACCTGGCATCAGCGAGAAGGCTCCGGAACGAATTTTCGTGTGGGACCTCGATGAGACGATCATCATCTTCCACTCGCTACTGACGGGGTCCTACGCTGGGCGGTACAATAAGGTCGGTATCGGAGACATCTTGCCAGATCAAATACGATGGACCAACTAAAATCTCTTTAACATCTGTTCACAGAACCGCGACCATCAGGTCCAACTGGGCTACCGGATGGAGGAGCTCATATTCAACATGGCCGATGCGTACTTTTTCTTCAACGACCTGGAGGAGTGCGACCAGATACATATCGACGACGTAGCCTCGGATGACAACGGGCAGGATCTCAGCAATTACAACTTTGCCGCCGACGGATTCCACAATGCCACACCGCAAGGTAAACATCGTTAGACAGCGTCGAATATTTGAATGCATCAGAGGGATGGGTACATCCGGTACGCACCCCCGCCGTAGCCACTCCTCGACATCCTAAGTCAATATTTGAGACTGCCAAAAGGGAGAAGGGTGGCAGGAAATCGGCAAAACGGGAACCACTCAGTGTAGTTCATCATCATTTTTGTCACCGAAATCGATGTGAAAGGGAAGGGAAGTTTCTCTAATCGTGTTTTCTTGTTCTGTGGGACCATTTTTTTTTCTCTCTCAGCAGGAGCTCCACCTAATGTTTGTCTAGCTAATGGTGTGCGTGGCGGCGTCGACTGGATGCGGAAGCTAGCGTTTCGCTATAGGAAAATTAAGGACACGTACAATACCTATCGCAATAAGTGAGTATTTCGCGTTTCCGGTGGATCACTAAGCATAATCAGTGTGTCAAGCAGCTGACATAAACCATTCCCTTTTTTTGCTTTCCCTCCCAGTGTTGGAGGTTTATTAGGTTCCCAAAAACGAGACCACTGGTTGCAGGTACGCTCGGACATTGAGCTTGAAACGGACAGCTGGCACAGTTTGACGCTAAAGTGCTTGAACATGATCGCCCAGCGGGAAAACTGCGTAAACGTGCTAGTGACCACCACCCAGCTGGTACCAGCCCTGGCCAAGATACTACTCTACGGTTTGGGTCAAGTGTTTCCGGTCGAGAATGTCTACAGTGCGAACAAGATAGGTGAGTATTCGAAATACCGACGACGAGGTTAGTGAACGCATGTACTAACGTCTCACCGTTATTCTCCCCCCCCCCCCCCAGGCAAAGAACAATGCTTCGAGCGGATCGTCACGAGATTCGGCCGCAAGAGCACGTACGTCGTCGTCGGCGATGGTCAGGACGAGGAGAATGCAGCCAAAAACCTTAACTTTCCCTTTTGGCGGATATCGAGTCATAGCGACATCCGGTCGCTACACACCGCCCTCGAGATGGGCTTCTTATGAAAACTTTACCACCCATCCCGCGTGGTTCCGGAGCTCATAATGGCGGCAATCCGCGTACGCGTACTTCCAGCACACCAGTTGGCGCAAAGCATAAAGCAAAAAAACCAAAAAAGACACAACCGACAGCTCAGTTCCTCGAGACGTTCCCGTCCCTCCTGTGGTGGCTGATAATGGGGTTGAGGGGTTTCCGGGGAACGGGAAAGACATCGTGAAGCCAGTATTTATAATTTGTACACAGCACACCAATTGTTGTAGGTGTACAATAATTTTCACCCAGTATCCCATCAACTCCGTCACGAAATCTTTAAAACGAGAACAAAAAACTGAACAAATATCAATATGCTCAAAACTTTGAAAATAGATTCACACACACCCACAAGTAAATGTAAAGTACATGGCGGGTAACTTTTGCCAGCATTTATCGCAGTTTTAGAGAAGTTGCGGAAATGGATGATAACGTGAAGCGCGTTGTCGGTAAAGCTTCACTTTGTTGTAGATAATGGATCGTTCCATGATGACACTAAGCCAATATCCCAGTGCAAATATTATTTTCTCTATGAAACGACTAATCTTTAAAATGTGTACAATTTAAATGGAATAAGACATACTCGAGCAGAATTGAAATGGGTGAAACAGTCCAAATGTGAGTGGATAGATTTTATGCATGTTAGATAGAATCGCGAAGTTGTTAGTAAAAGTAGAGTATCAAACAGGAAGGCTAACGGTATCTAAACGAATGCATAGATATTCATGTACTGATACAATATATCATTCTCAAATCGTCTGGCTACTAACTTCCTACGACACGCAACAACATATAAAACTTTGATCACTCATCTGTGTACATACCTCGTCTGAACGTGTTCTTCTTTCTCCATTTTCCCCCGGCTACATGAGAAAAAAGCAGCTGTTGTTTCGCCTGCAACGAATAGCGATGGAAGATAGCCATCGTTCATAATTAGCCGTAGATTGTTGTAGCTGTGAAATATAGAGCAAATTCATTACTGAGGCGAACTGAGGCGAAACCGTGCGAATGTTGGGCCGTCGGATAAGGGCGTGGAGGGAAGGTTCAAATGCTGCATGCGAATATATCTATGGGAAGTGTAAATATTCACAAACGTTTACTCAAATCAAAATAATAATACACTAGAATAAAATTTAAACGCAGGCACCATCATCAGCATTGAATTGTAAGTGTTGTACATTCGTTGCCGTTTCCAACGGACGTGTAAAGCACATGAAAGCTTGAAGGATGTATAGTATAAAAGAAAATAAAGAGCAAAACATGTATTACAAAATTTCCAACATTTTATTTTTTAAGTAGTTTATATATTTGGATTCTTCCAAATCTGTTTATCTGTATGCACATTTTGGATATTCTCCTATAATACTTTGGTTGTCAACGTAAAAATTCGAGGAGACGATTAAAGGAATGAAAGTTCTCCCACCAATTAATTTGAAAACCAATTAATTTGAAATATTCATCCGAGAAGCATGTGACATGCTTGAAGTGAAGGATGTGCCTTAACATATTGGGGGTTTTCGTTTAATCGTTCCACGGTCTCACAGGACTTAGCATATCCCGTTGATGTCTTCTGAAGTGCTTCCTACACCCGGGGCCGGATACACTCACCTCGTGTTGGTAGTAGTCTGTTTTGGGCACCTGCTAAGCTTGAATTAGATCTTGGGTAATTTTTTATGTCTCATGCGATTCTAGGAGGAGTTGTGACCTCCACTGAGGACAATGATCCGCACCCATCCACCCTTGGATATCCTAATGGTTCTTTTCACGCGTTTACTATTCTGCTATTTATTTTTTAATATTTTTGTAATGATTCTTGAAGAATGACAAAAACGAACCACCCATAATAAAACTTAAAGTAACATTCGTATGGAAACTGATTTTAAAATCATATTTTAGTTATCAAGAATGCTAACCTTTTTTTTATTTTTCCACACACAAAAAACCTTAATGTATATTAAACAAGAATCAAGTTGAAAACCGCATCTACTATGATTTGACTTCCTCAGCTCATAGTGCTATTGCTGAATTAGATTGAATGAGTAAATTGTACTACTCATTATACATAAAGGATTAATAATTTCATGCGGCATGCGTAGCCGAAATATTTGGCTACCTCTTGTTAATGCATGATGCTCTTTTTCGAACCCAGGATCATTTTGCGAGTAGGATCGTTTTTAGCGCTGGCCAATTTTTCCGGTTTCATTTGAAGCCAATCGCATCTACGCATGTGACTAGCGTTGATGCGTTTTTCAGCAAGAATGAAGATGTCTTTAAAAAGCTTCTTCACTTCGTTGCTTACCGTTACATTTTCTGGAAAACTATAGCCCTTTGATATGATCTGCAATATATAAGTAAAATAAAAAGTTACATATATGCTTTGTAACCGTGTTGACTGTCCATACGTACCTTCAATTGATCGTTCATATTTCTGCAGGTGGCGTAAGGATGCCTGCCAAACAACATCAGGTACAGTACTACTCCCGATGCCCATATGTCGCACGGTTGCGGAGCGTATGGTCTGCACATGATGAGTTCCGGGCTGGCGAATGCGTAACTCCCACAGAAGGTTTCCGATAGCCGCAGCTCATCCTCATCAGCCACCTTCGACAGGCAGCAAGCAAAACCAAAATCTATCAGCTTTATGGTATCACTTGCGTCCAAAACGATGTTTTCGGGTTTTATATCGCGATGAGCGATACCACATTTGTGTAAATACTCAACAGCACCAGCGAGCTGAGCGAAGTAGGCTTGTGCATTCCTTTCCGGAAGGCACTTCTCTTTCTTTATCAATTTCAACAGTGAACCATTTACGGCATAGTCCATTACAATATAAATCCTAGCGGCGAGGGAAGGTGGATAAAATTGGGCAATACATTCAAATTTTGAGATCAATCTCATCACTTACCGGCTAGTTGTCTCGATGAAGTCATAGAACTTTATTATGTTGGGATGCCGGACCTTTGTTATAATTTCCTCCTCACGGCGAATGAATTTGGTGAATACAGCTTTCGGCTTACTTCGTTTTAATATCATTTTAACTGCCACCGTTTTCTTGCGATTGGAGTCATATCCCCTCTGTAGGTTTTGGAAATTGATAATTAATGGAACATATCATATTGGTAGAATAGCAAAAAGTGTATATCGAGCAGTTGTGTGAAAATTAGCGAACCTTGACATCAGAAAAGGCTCCATAACCGATGACTTTATCCAACGTAAATCCTTTCGAGGCAAACACAGGATGTAGAGCTGAGAACGTATTCCATTGTTCCTGCGTCTGTAGATTCCCTTCAACACACGCCATTTTTCTCGCTTTTATCGTTCTTTAACTATTTCCAATTGTTCACAAGTGCACGACCGACACGACCAGTTCGACTACAGTGCTCGTTGCTAAATGATTTCTGTAAAAAAAATCCAACAATGGGTAAAAGTTATCAAAGCCTACTACGTACATCAGAGGTTTTTTTTTGTTCTGCTGTTCTACTTAATCTTGGGTGTGTAGGGTGTTGTTTTCCGTAAAGACTAAAGTTATAACAGTTGTGCGTTGATAAACGTTCTGTTTTTCATCTGATGGCGTATTTAGAAACTTGGATAGCTGCCCAGGTAACCGCGAGCTGTCATCTTTGGAACATTCAATGTTTATACCATGTGCGAGAGCGAGTGCGCACGACTCACGGAAGCAATTACATAGTGCCTCTCCCTTTCTACCGCATCACACAACCATTTTGTAAACAAAATCAGAAGCAAGTTGCAAGCGTCCTGCACTCCGGAAATTTTGATTTTATTAAAAGTGGTGTCCATAACTAGTGAAAATGGCCGACAATAACAACTTTCTAGGGCAGCTCAAGCGTTCTGGTAATTTGTACAAGGCAAATGCCAAAAGAATTGCTCAGGAAAGCCAACATTCTTGTGGAACGGACCGTAAGTGTTTGTGCTTGTGTTGCTCCAAATGTGAATGGGAAATTTAAATGTACGATTATTTGTTTTAGCAGCTCCTAGTACCAGTGCGGGTCAGCTAGAGATTGATGACAATTCTTTGATCGTCTTCGATCCGGTTGATTCAGAAGAAGAAACGCGTTCCGGAGACGATCAGGGCCCAGATGAAGCCTCAAGTATCGATGATGTACCTGATAACGTGAGTAGTGGAGATAGCCATGGTGAAAGTTCCTCGAAGTATGGCGACATGACGATGGAGGAATGTATAAGGTTTTTGGCAGTTGTTAAAAATCTATCACATTCGATTGTGAACATGATACTTGATATTTTACGAGAGAAGACTACACATCAGCTACCGAAGGATGCTCGTACTCTTTTGAAAACTAATAGGACCGTCGCGAACATTGTTGCAGTGGACGGTGGTCGATATTGGTACAAAGGCGTCCTATGTTGTTTGTCCAACCGATTCAGGTAACAAGATTGAAATACTAGCCGAATGCTCATGCACGTATCGTGATGTTGAATTATTATTTATTTCCAGCAATGTGACTTTACCTACCACGATATCTTTAAACATATCTATCGACGGGTTGCCACTACATAGAAGCGGGCCGGAAACGTTTTGGCCGATTCTTATAAACATACATGAGCTTCCACAAGAGGCTCCGATGACGGTGGCAATCTTCAGCGGCTCGACGAAGCCTCCAAGGGTTGAAGAGTTTCTCCGACCGTTAGTGCAGGAGCTTAACGAGCTTTTGGATAACGGAGCCATCATCAACGAAGTGCAGCATGAGATAAAAGTTCGTGCAATTATAGCTGATGCACCGGCACGAGCATTTATTAAAGGTGAGACCCTCTTTCTCTCTATATGTTACTTTACTTATCTTTCTTACGTCCGTTCTCAGGTGTGACGAACTTCAATGGAAAACATGGATGTTTGAAATGTACTACCGAAGGCGAATATAATCCAAATTCTCGCACGGTAATTTTCGTTGGAGTTGATAAGCCAATTCGGACCGATGTTTGCTTCCGGCAGAGAGCATACGGCCAACACCACAAAGAAGACTCTCCGTTATTAGACCTAAAATATTTTAATATGATTGAAGATGTAATTGTAGCGGATCGTCTGCACCTGATCGATTTAGGTATCATGAGGAAACTCTTGAAAGGTTGGGTGTTCGGAAAGTTAGGTTCGCCCAAATGGTCTGATGAGAAAATGCGCAGTGTTTCGCAGGCGCTGAAACTAATTCGTCTTCCATCAGAAATACATCGCAAATTTAGAAAGGTTGAGCATATCAAATATTGGAAAGGATCGGAATTTGCTTCCTTTCTTCATTACGGTGGTATTGTGGTTTTGCGGAACAACATTAGCCCAGCTGAATATAACCATTTTTTGTTACTCTTCTGTGCTGTGACGTTGTTGTCCTCCAGAGTGTACCGATCAAGTTGGCAGTTTGCTGGAGATTTATTGGCTAAGTTTGTTTTGCAGTTTGAACACGTCTATGGAAGACAATATATGACCAGTAACGTGCACAATCTGCAACATGTTTATGATGAAGTTAAGAATTTTGGTGAATTAGGCACATTCTCCTCCTACCCATTTGAAAACGAGCTACAACATTTAAAAAACCTATTAAGAAGTGGTTGGAGAAACTTAGAGCAGGTTATAAATAGATTATCAGAGCTAGACCATTTCCAAGCTCTCCTTCGGCGCAACAGAACAACTCCAACGAAAACCTTTTTAAAGACGCATAGAGATGGAGTTACAGTTTATTTTAGGTCTCATAAACTAAAACCAACAAAACGAGATGCATGGTTTCTAACTAAAAACAATGAAGTTGTTCAATATTGTACGGCAACACAGATATCATCAACGATCTTAATTGAAGGCAAACGGGTAATGGATCCTACCGATGTATTTGATGATCCCTGTGAATCTACTGGCCTAAATATTTGCCTCGGATTGGTGGCCTCACTGCGGGGAACCAATATACAAGTAGATGCCAGATACATTAAATGCAAGCTTGCGGCCATCCAAGTAGATGAAGAGGGTCAACATCTATTTGTTCCTTTACCTCATACGTTGATGGAATAAGTTTAAAGTTCAAACACAAACAAATATCGAAAGAATAATATAAACGTGAAACATGTAAGGTATTCTAACATGCATAATAAAAACAAAATACTGTTTTTCGCTTTCTTAATGAAAATTTGTTTTAATTCGAATTTGCAAAATAATTCTATTTTGATTATAAAAGGAACATGAATTATTTATATACATAAAAAAGTAGAGAATCATATATACATGCAAAAGAAATCACAACAAGTTCACATTAATTCACAGGAAATTCTTAAAACAAAATGGAGATAAAAAAAAATACTATTAAAACTACTAATAAAAAACTATGGCTTAAACCTAATGATCCTGCAGCAGGTTTTTCGGGTGCCCTTTAATTCTAAACGCGTTTTAGCATTTTTTAGCTTCCTCTGCATAAATCGCTTCACTTCATCATCGGGAATGTCTCCAGCTAACCGGGCAGATTGGACCATCAATTCCAATATATTAACATGAGCAGATATGGAGATTTTAGGCCCGTTTTGTCCTCTGCCGGTCCAACTACATTTTGTAAATAACTCCCGATCAAATAGCAGGTCGATCGCCTCGTGCAAACGATTTTCGGCTTCGCTTGCCCTAATCGTCGAACAAAGCCAATTCGTCATGTCGCTTCTAAATTGGGCATCTGCTATCAGCTTGCTTTCGAGCTCTTGGAGTTGTTCTGGAGACTCCATAGGTTTGTATTCAAAAGTGCTGGGAACGATACTAGCACCCCCCAAATTTCCCTGTGAGAGGGCCAGTTCATGCATCGTTCGTTGGAGGGCTATTGTCCTACCCTGCTGATGCACAGTTTTTTTCAAAGAAGTTTGGTTCGCTTCTAAATCCTTTACTTTGCGTTTCAATTCGTTATGAGCAGCCAACAAATTATTAATTCTATCATTTTGGTCTATGTTTCCTAGGGGCGTCTGCTGTACCGAAATTTGTGTATTTGATGTGGAAGCTTCTGTTGGGATGCACGTCGGTGCATCACTTGGTTGAACATTATTTTGATTTTGTATTTGGTTGGAACGGCTACTTTTCCAGCCAACTGGTGCTTCTGGTTGTTTTTTGGTATAACTGTGGTCAGCCATTATCTGTTGAATGGATTCGTTAATATATATTGAGCATTTAAACTACCAGTCGTCGAAGCGGTGCGTGGCTCAAGTGGTTTGATGAACCGACAACAACATACCTCGTCTTGTACGGCGCAGTTCGAGCCTTAGAAGCAGCAATCACCAACACACACGTAAGTAAAACAACAATACTTCTCATAAAAAGATTTCAAAAAATGATGTTGTACTCCACTCTAACAGGTTGGCTCCCAATAGCTGCAGCTGCATGCAACTAATAAATGACAAGCAAGACCGGTGGAAATACAGCGGTTGATCCCGAAGAGTACGAGATACGATTCAGTCCAGTGAAAATATATATATATTTTTTAAAATTGCCGTTTTTTTTATTTCATATCGCTATACTTTTTCACCGGGTACAATCGTCGGCAAAAATGGCCGCCTCCATGAGTTGTCAAAACTCAAACGGCTGGGTTACAGTTCCTAATGTAGCGGTTTATTGGAAGGTGCAAAAACGTTCTAAAGATCAGACAGAATGTTCTAAAGATGCTTATCAATTGTTAGTTGGGTGCATTTAATAGTTTTTAACGAAAAATATTTTGTTTTTTGAGTTTAATAATTTTGTGATGACCTAGTTTTCCACTAGAGGACAGCACTTTCCACACGATGCTCCGGAATTAACCGTCGAGCAAAGAGTATAAACGTAAAACGTCATCAAACGAAAAAAAATCTTCGACAAATTGTCACGAAAAACAGCAAACTTTTCATTCTCGGTCGGTTTGTGAAATCGCTAGAGGTGAGTTGTGTTTGCCCGTACGTAAAACTTCTAAAGTCCCCAAGAAATATAAAAGTGTCGCGAAAAGTGTCTGAAGTAAATTTACACCGAGTGGAAATGGGTTTATTGCAACGCGAGAATCCTTTCCGCCCCTCGAAGAAATATGACCGCGTTTGTAGGGTTATGATTTCGTAATCATTGAATTTTGCATCAAAATTGCGAGTGGTTAGAGAAATATGGGGTTCGAAATGGTTTTTTCGTTTCGGCAGAGTTTCCGCATCAGTACAGCAATCCTTTGTCTGTTGCAGTGTGTTGAAATCGGTGTAATTTGCGCATTACATAACCATTTTCTTCACTTCAGTTCTCCACCCCTATCAAAGCAGTCATATGGTTCTACTAGACAGTTTGACAGTTCACTCCGTCTAGGATTCTTGCGTAAAGGGAGGCAGCAAAACCCACATTTGATTTGTTTTCTTCACTTCACATCCCCCAGGAACGATGGCCAACGTGAACCTTGCTTCGGTTGTGCTCCGAAATGCCCTGCGCACGAAGGTGGGAGTGCGTCAGTCCCACGACATGATCTCGCAGAAGATCGGCAAGCGGGAGGTTGTCGGACACGGCTGGAACGGCCTGCCGGTCTACGCCGACCGCGTTGACTTCCCAATGCCGGCGATCCGCTTCAAGGAGGACACCCGCGACATTCTGGTAAGTTGAATCATAAACCCCGCCGCTCCCCCTAAAGCAAATCGCTAATCGATTTTCTCCGCACGTCAATATAGGCTCTGCGCGAGAAGGAGAAGGGTTGCTGGAAGAAGCTGTCCGTCCAGGAGAAGAAAGCCCTTTACCGTGCGTCGTTCTGCCAGACGTTCTCGGAGATGAAGTACCCCACCGGCGAGTGGAAGGCCGCCCTCGGTGCCATCCTGATCGTGTCGTCGATGAGCCTCTGTGGCATGCTGCTGCTGAAGGCATTCGTCTACGATCCGATTCCGGAGACGTTCGATGAGGAACACCAGAAGGCCCAGCTGAAGCGTATGCTGGACCTGAACATTAACCCCATCCATGGCGTTTCGTCCAAGTGGGACTACGATAACAACAAGTGGAAGTAAGCGGTGCGGCTTTTGGTGTCGAATTGTAAAGCTTAAAAGTAATTAAAATCCGTGATCGGCCCATCGGTTCCGGTCAGCTGTTGTGCGCGCGCTTGTTGGGCTAATAAATATCAGTGAACCCTCTAGGAAGTCCAACGTGTATTTTTTCAAAACAGTTGCGTTGTTTCGGACGCGAAACAAAGCGATTTAAATTTAGATTATCAATGGATGATATTCGAATCGCTTATGCAATGCATAAGGCAAAGGAAAGAAGTGATTTTGAACAAATGAAAGAGGCACGCCTTATTTTCCTGCATCGAAATCCCCGCAGTTTGGAGACATTTTAGTATATTTGCATGAAGCGAGGATGAATTAACTTTATAAATAGCCGGATGTTTATGTTAGTGTGAAAAGATAGAAAAACGAAAACAGTATAAATAATTCTGTATCGATGCAAGGTTAGAATCTAATATTAGTAGCGACTTTCATTCATTTGCTGCTTGACGCTGCCGACGCACCAGACGGTCGTCCCCAGGCATTAAGATTCGGTACGACGATGCGCCGCTGACCGTTCTCCCGCTGTAAAACCTCCATCAAGCTCATACTGGGAAGCCAGCACTGTAAAAAACAAATGGAACGTACACTTTAAAAACAACCTTTTTCGTTATAAAGCAAACAGGCCAGTAAAATGCATACCGTAAACCGATCCGCAGTAGCCACGATATTCCGATTCGGTTCAGCATCGTATGCAACCGCTTCGACGCCAAACATGTGGCACATTTCCTGCACGACCGAGCGCTTCTCTCGGTTCATCACCGGGAACGAGTACGAGCGAGACTTTTGCTTGCTTTCCTTCGCCAGCTTGACCAACTCGGTCAGCTTGTCGTGTACCATCTGCACCAGGGCCAGGTCTTTCTTGGCGTAGCTGCGCAAGAACTCCGAGTAGTTTGGCTGCAGTTTTGAGGTTAGATCGGGGTTGCGAATTTGCAGTGCCAATGCGAGCCTTCGGTTACGGTCCAGGAGCTTGCACTCATCATTACATTCAAGGCTAGAGAAAGGAGAGATAAAGGGAAAGCATGAAGCATCATCAACCCATGGCCCAGCGGCCGTCTTTTTCTTACGTTCTATTGTTTTTCGGTCTGATTGGGCCCAAAATGTCGCTCAGCTCAACCGATCCTCCGCGTTGCATTTCCTGCACGGACGACGCCAGCTGTGTCGATGCAATGCGCCGATATTCTTTGGAAAAATCGTGACACGAGCGCTGCTGCTTCCGGTTACCGCACTCGCATGTCACATCGACCATCACACGGCAGGGCGTATCCGGACATTCACCTTCGTGGCAGGTTGCATTACAGAGGTGCCCACACGATTCCCTCGTTGCGGTGCAGCTTTGCTTGCACACCACTCCGTCCTGTTGGCAGCTGTCCTCGTGGCATGCCCGGATACACTTGTGTCGCCCACAGGACAACGGTCGCGCACAAGGCATACCACAGCTGAACGATTGCTGATAGCACGGAATAGTCGCACGCTGTTCGTGCTGGCCGAAGCAATACTTTGCCGTTAGCACAACACACGGTGGACACTCCGCTTCCGAGTGGCAGTTGTGAAGCGCGGGATGATCGCAAACGTGCCGCCTAGCGCAGGGTCGATCGCAGGCCGGCTTTTTGGTCCCGCAAGGCACCGGTGGGTAGATTATGTTGGCGCCACAATCACACGTCAGCTCGTCGAACGAAACCCGGTGACACGGCTGGCAGTTGCCCTTGTGGCAAGGTTTATCACACCGATGGCGCCCACAGGACAGCGGCAGGGAGCACGTTTTCGGGCAGATGTGATCAAAATCGATGCAGCACAGTTGGTTGCATTTATGCTTCGCGCAGCTCCTCCTGCGGACGCAACGTTTTTTGCAACGCGCATCGTCCGCCCGTGTCGTAAGGTCCTTGCACTTCATCGGTTGGTCCATGTTGCCACAGCGACACTTGACGGTGGTGGACTTTTTGCACGGTGGACACTCACCCCGATGGCAGCGTGCGTCACAGCAATGATGTGCCCCCGGCGGACCGCACGCCAACTTCTTCCCACAGTTCCCCGTGCAAGTTGGGATGGGATCAAGGCAGGACGTTCTACTACCCGCCTCGATGGGCTGTCGACCGCACGGACAACTAAGCACCACCTCGGGGCGGTCCATGCAGGGAGTACAATCGCCCTCATGACACAGCAGTTCGCAACGATGGTTCCCGCAGCTCAACGGACGATCACAAACCGCACCGCATCCGTAGACCGTTTTCTCCAGGTTTCCTTTCGTGCACGCCACCATTCGGTCGCACTTGCCACAGTGGCAATTGTGCTGGACCTGCTCTTCACACGGATCGCAGTCTCCACCGTGGCACCGTTTCGCGCACCGATGTCGATCACAGTTCAGCGCCTTATCACAAGTCGCGTCACACAGCAAATCCTCCTTCCTGCTGCACAGGAGCGCTTTCTCCAGCCTACCACATCCGCAACGACGCTGCACCGACGCCTGACACGGCGGACAAGGCCCAGGATGGCATAGCAACGTGCAGGGGTGCTCGCAAAAGTCTCGCCTACCGCAAACCTCGCCACAGGAGTGCGCCAGATCTTCCCTATTGTAGGTGGGATTTTTCTCCTTCCCACAGAAGCAGAGGTACTCGCGGGGAACTGTCTTCAGCACGTTCTGACACGCCGGACAGCGCCAGCTTCCATCGTCCGACTGCGAACTGGTCGCCCAACGTGTGACGCACGTAAGATGCAGTATGTGGTAGCAGTTCCCGCAGGACCACGTCGATTGCATCGGCTTAACGATCTCGCAGCACACCAAACACTCCAGCCGGTAGCATTCAATTTCGCGCATCAATTTTTCCCGCTGTGAACACTTCGAAAGCGGTTTAACCAGGTTCTCATCGACCGCGGGGGCAGCGGGAACGTTTTGCGCTAGACGATCTTGATCATGATGGTGGTGCAGTGTCCTTTGATTTCCCCTTTGATGTCTTCCGCTGGCGTAACGCGACGATGATGCGCTTTCTCCATTCATTGTCGACGAACGATCGTCGTCATCGTCGTGGTCGTGCATCCGTTGCAGTCGTCCACTTCCCGGTATCGGTTGATTTGCCTTCCACTTCCCACGCCCAACGGGACGATCGTCCCGGGTGTGCCAACCATTGCGCGGTTTCAGACTTTCGTTGCGTCTCGGGCGACTACTGCCAACACCGAAACCGGCCCGACCGGAACCATGCAAATGGTTGGATGGGCCCGCGCGACCATTTTCTTCTCGATCCTCTCGATCGATGGCCGAGGAGGTAGGCCGTTCGCAAACATTGTTGAACACCGGCGGAGCGGTTGCCAGGACGTACGATTCCAACGGAGCTGCCTGCGGCGTGGCAAAGGAGGATTGATACTTACGGGGCACAAATTCGGCCGCCGTCGGTGTAAGGTTGGAAGCGATCACATAAGGCGAAAACGGTGGTGGCGCCGCGCCCGAGGCAGGCTGCTGGCCGTTGCTGGTCGGTGGGAAATACTGTAGCTCTAAGCGAGCGTTGAACTGGGACACAAATTCATTGAAAGCGGCGCTTCCTCCAGTTGAAGCACCGTTTT
Organism: Anopheles coustani; assembly: GCF_943734705.1. Taxonomy (NCBI): domain Eukaryota; kingdom Metazoa; phylum Arthropoda; class Insecta; order Diptera; family Culicidae; genus Anopheles; species Anopheles coustani. The sequence continues at coordinate 4,999,765 of NC_071289.1, forward strand.
CACTACCCGATGCCATCTCGGCCTGTTCCCCGTCGCCCGGGGGAGGCCCGGTAGCGGCAGGAGTAAACTCCAAACCTTTATCCCCTGTCGACGCTCCTAGAGATTGAGGTTTTGTTGTTGTGCGCGGTGGTCTGGAATGCGAAAAATGTGGACAATTGCAAGCGGTGATGAAATGCTGAGGGAAAGATGACTTGACGACAATTTCAGGTTAAGCACAGGAAGGGGGCGGTATCTTTCGGGCGATATTAGCCGATGCCCGACCGTTTTACGTTCACAAACGGAGGGAAAGTGCGGAGCGGGGCATTGAGCATACCTTGCAGATGTAATAAAACTAGATTATTGGGTGTTTAAAGATTTATCCAAGAAAATACACAATAGATCACAGAATAACTGCACTCGAGTGGAATCCTCGAAGAAGACTCGAACGATTGTCAAATATGGTTTGACAGCACGAATTCGTGACGAGTTGGACACAAGGATACGTGAACCAGGAGGTTGAAACAACAGGCAGGTAGTACGTGAAATATTCAATCATTGCTAAACATTTTACAATGAAACTCTTTACTTTCTTAAAATTGAACTCTCCTACACAAAAAACGGGAAATACAAGAACAAGTTACCACTGATTTGTAAATTTAAAGGGAAACTTCAGGCTTCTGTCAAAAAGGAGAAAATTATAAACAAGCGCACCTGCCGTCAATTAAAGGGTAAATAGGAACAGCTGTGCGTTTTCCTTCCAGAATTGCATTAGAAATCGTCTCGAGCAACAGACCGTGGCATAGAACTACGCAGTGGACGTAAACAAAGAAAGTAGGTTATTTAACACCAAGCTGAAATCGAACCGTTCTACTTGATTCAACGGTATCGAGTCTAGTTTATCATTGATTCGGAATAATTTTCGTTCGTTTTCCGCAGTTGAACGTGTTGTACGATTCATGGTTAGTTTAGTATGTTGCAAAGCATGACCTGGGAACATCTAGAACGTGGCAGTTCACCAGTGGATTGGTGCGAGGGAAACTATCTAGTTTCGCCAGACATTGCCGAGTTTGTGAATACGGTAAGATGGTGCAAAATGTGGCCTTCCGCTGATTCCGCGTGTGCCGTCAATTATTCGTGCAATTGGCAAAACAAAAATGGTATGCGCAATGGTTTTCATTACATAATGCTTAATTACCTTCTACTGCTTCGTTCAAGTAGCCGCCTTTTCTCTTACACGCGACCCTTTCTCGAATTTCTGTACCATTACCATTTATCACTTTGCATAAATTAATCCACTGGTATGTGTACACATAATGTCATTCTGTTTGATAATTTGTGCTTCCTGTTTGCTCGTACTATATTTGCAGATTAGCAACGTATTGTTTCTTCTTGGCCCACCGTTCCTTATCTACCTGTTTAAAGACTACGGGAAGTTCATACAACCGGCCATCCATCTGATCTGGGTCCTGTTGATTGTGGTCGGCCTTTCGTCGGCATACTTCCACGCGACACTCAGTTTACTTGGCCAGCTACTCGATGAGTTGACCATTTTGTGGGTGTTTATGGCCACCCTAAGCCTGTTCTGTCCGAGGCGACATTTTCCGAGAATCTTCAAAGGATCTAGGTACGGGAGCGAGACTAAACCGAACACGTGTTTTTGAGACACGTGGTAGAAGTAATTGTTACTTGACATTTGGTTTCGTTTGCAGGAAACGGTTCTGCTTATCGATGTCGATATTTTCCATCGCTGCCACAGCTCTCTCGTTTTGCCATCCTGCCATAAATGCGTTTGCACTCATGTTTTTGGCCATACCAGCAACGTACCTTTTGTATAAGGAATTGAAAATGTAAGTAGCGCCTTTATGGTTAAAAGCATTCATCATAAAAAAGTTCTCTGAAACTATTTTCAGTGTCAAGGATGAGCGCGTGTACCGTTTGGGTGTTCGTAACACAACGATCCTGATAGCTGCCATCGTATGCTGGATCAACGATCGTATGTTCTGCGATACCTGGTCGTCGATGAACTTCCCGTATCTGCACGGATTTTGGCATATTCTCATTTTCATCTCCGCTTATCCGGCATGCGTTCTGTTTGCTTTCTTTTTCGTCAACGACGAACGCCCCGAAAGCCGACCGACGCTGAAGTACTGGCCACGGAACGATTTTGAGCTGGGAATTCCGTACGTGTCCATTAACTATGCTAAAAAGTTTGATGACGATGAAATTTAAATCGTCGTCAACATATTTGCAAGCCAAATCATTACTTTCTTGTGAGGAACAGGGGAATTACATATTTGTCCACACTGCAAACGAAAGGTATTTGAATCTCGTATATTTACCAAAAAACCACAGAACGCTTACAGGGAGGGGATGCACTATATATAGATTGCACGCTGATTTTAATCAAATAGTGAGAGAAATATCGTTTGATAATCGACCCAGTAGAGCCAATCAAACATGTCAGCATAAGAAAGATTTTTCTCAAGTTAATGTAAATATAGAAGGCTTACCAGGGTTATTTGCAAAACAGTGAGTGATACTAGTAATATGGTTTTATTTGCAAGCAATAGCGAAGTGATAGAATTTCGCTCATCAGAACCTACTTTCAGGTGCATAGATTTGTCGATTACTATTTAACAGTTTTAATAAAATATTCAAAACAGCAATATTCTCTGCTTTGTGATAATGCTTTGAAATATCCCATTTTTATTGAGTCCATTTATCATAGTCTTTCATCTTCATTTGATCGTCATGGAGGGGGTCAGATCCGAGGCTTCCTAATTCATAATACATTTCATATGCAATACTGCAGTAAAAAAAATCCGAAAGAGGCAACAAGTTCACTTTTTCTACCATAAATTTCTAGAGGCTGGCGATGAACAGCTGCGTATTTAGCTGTCCGAATCAGATGAGAGATTGGAGGAGGTTTCCGACGACGCCGTAGGGCGCACATTCTTCGGTGCCTCTTGATGATGGTGATGTCCTGCTTCGTGTTTCTCGCCGCGATAGACAACAGAATTTTTATCTGTTTCATAGATTTTGATTTCGTACAGCAGTTCTGGAAGTTTCATGATCAACTTCAAGCTGTCCCATATAAAAATGGCAACGTTCTCGGTGGTGCTGGGGAGATTCTTAAAGTACGGCACATCCTTGTCCAGGTTCAGGTGGTCCAACTTTTTCATGATGGCATGGTCCATGTACTCCTTCAAATCGGTTATGTTTATCACCATGCCGGTCTTCGGGTCCACCGGACCGCGGACTGTTACCTCCACTACAAAGAGAGATCAAATTTGCCTGTTTCCGTTTGTCGGAAGAATTTCAGCTGCGAGCACCTCACTTACCGGTATAATTGTGGCCATGTCCGTTCGGATTGTTGCACTTGCCGTACACCTGCCGGTTATCTTCGTCGTTCAGGAAAGGACTGTGTATGAGGGTAGTTGGTGAAAAAATGTGTGCTTGTTCGGAGGGAAAGTTAAAGTACAACGAACCGACCTATGTAACCGGTGACACGCGCTAAAACATTCCTTTCTGGTCAGATAGGCTAGCGGACGGGGTGGCATGTTTTCACTGGGAATGTAGCTTTCTACAAGGCAGGTAACGTTAGCTGTTCACGCAAAACTACACCAATTCTATCCAAAATTGCCGATTCAACCTGTTGATCGTCGTTTGGTGAGTCTATTGTAGAATAATAACAACTTTCTAGTTTGTAAATGTGGTATTTTGATTAACAAAAGTTAACACTTGTAGTGTTGGCAGAATCGGGATTCGGGTGATTCGAAGATTGGATCCCATTTGAAGGATTCGGATCAGATTTGGTTTGTTTGGGATTTTAATCATCTTGATCCGAATTGATTTGGTGAACCAAATTAGTTACGTTGCGAGTCGATATAGAACTACAACTTTCAACTTTCATAAATTGCATGCCAAATGAACCGAACTTTTGATCAGAACGAGTGTATGTGTTGTTTGAATTAACTGAGAATAAGATTGGCCATATACTGTTTTTCTATCGTAAACCATTCAAATGATTTAACAAATGACATCAAAAATCGTCAAATTCGATGTGCACGCATGATATGACGGATCGGGATTCGGATTTAGCGATCCGGATCAGAGGAGTTGGAATAGTAAGAATCAAGTCCTTACAGGGATTTAATTTTCACATCACTAAGAACTACATTAAGCTACTGGAAGACGATAGCAATATTTCACTGCAAGCCCGCTTGGCGATTTCGAGCAAATCGTGCTAAAAACGTCCTACGTGAAACACAAATCGAGCAGTTTTGTATGGTGAGTAGAACGAAGTAGGATGACTGCTCGAAAATGTTCTACATATATATCTATTGCCTTATATATCTATTGCTTCATGAACAATAAAAAGGATAATATACCGAATATTCGATGCAGTGCATGATCGCGCGCCAGAGGCGACTACTCCATACAAAAAAAATTTCCAATTTCCTTTTACCATAAACAATTTACATTTACTTGTTGAATGTGGTTTTGACATGATATATGGACAAACCAAGCAATTGCTTGTGATAATAAAAATATTAAAACAGTATTACAGGACTCTTCCAATCTTGGTCGGAGAGGAAAGCTTAACCAAGGACGACATATGCCCTTGCGGTTAGTTCCAGAGAACCAATTATTACTGTAGGACGTTCGCGAGAATGCCTATCGGCAGGTTTTTGCTAGGAAACCACTGCCTATCGGCATGTTCTACATTCAAAGATGGGTCACTTTCGGTTCCGGTTACAGGACCGCCCGAATCCCGGCTCCATGCACCGACCCTTTCGATTAGTGGCAAACTGTTGCGGCCCAAGGATCTTTGCAACAATCAGGACACTACCACTTGGGTCCGACCGTTGCGAGAGGCAACGATTAGATGAAAATTGTTTGCAGATGATTTCCGGTCCCCTTGCGAACATTCCCTGACCGCGAGAAGGCGACGACGGCCGACCGGAGGGGTTTGGCGAGGGTTTGCTCCTTGAATCAGGTTTCCTGCTGGCAGAGCAATTTTCTCGATAAACGCTCTTACGGTAATTTTATGACATCCGGTTGGGTGTTTTTTCGCCGCCCTTCCGTGAATCCCTGGCCTCTCCCGCGTGACCGCACATGCACCAAATGGGTTGTAATTCAATGTGGTTAACCGTTCAGCACTTACTGGGAGGCCTACGGTCGTCGGACGGTGTGCCCGACATCGTTATCATCGTTTGCCGCCCGGTTATAATCACGTTAGCCGGGGAAAGGTTTTACGGGAACTATGTTTCCCAGGACGATGGTGGCGACGTCCTTGGTCGCTTCGTAGTCATTTATCGGGTGCAAGTCGAGTTCTCTTCTCACCCACCGTATCTTTCAAATGCCTTCTAATTGTGTACGGCAGCGAAAGAAGCCGCTTACAATGTTGGTTTTTTAGGTTTGTCTTTGCCAGGTTTAATATGCTCTTAATAACCACCATCGGAATGAATGGGTTTCCGGTATAAGCGAAAAGATATAATTGATGTTTGAATCAGTTGCCGATAAACGAACCTAAACTATGATCCAATTTCACTCTCGTGAATCAAATAACGCACACTTGTGGGTGTTAGTACTTCAGTTTGTGGGGTTCCTCCATTTAAGATTTTATCGGCAAATTTAAGTAGCTTATTTCACCAGTGTACCACTGAAAGCCCTGATTAAGATAGTGTTCATGATAAGCGGAACATATTTTTCAAGTGCCACAGTTTGCGTAAGACTCTTAGGGGACTTTTTCCCCCGCAGATTGAAGTGCTTTTAAAAGATCCCAATTATGATTCACCATGGAGCTGATGGAGGGTTCGGAATCTATCTCCTTTTTTAGACCCGAGGTGAAAGGATTCCATGAAGCTTCTTTTTGGGGACACTTCTAAAGAAAATGTGTCAAAACCTCATTCATGATCAACAAGTTTTTTTTTCTGCAAGGAGCTGTTTTTCTAGCTCCCATCGATTAGAAAGATGCAAAAACAGACGGTCGGCACCCGAAAATGAAAAGCTGAAAGTTCCATGCAGGTGTGAGACTGCCCAGGTTGGTAAACATATTTGCACGCGAGGGAAAGTAAAATTCAAAAACCGAAAAGGGATACTTAGAATCGGGTGAAAATAAACCAGACTTTTCGTAGGGGAGCACCGGAGTTTCGACTAAAAAACGAAAGAAGAAAGTAGCTGAAAAGCAAATGAGTCCTCTGGCTCATCTTTGGCACCTTTTGGTGGTAGGATGCATGCATGCTGGTAGAGCTTTCGTTCAACCTGTTCGACGAAGGCTGCCTTTTGAAGCACGAAATTCCAGCTGGTCAACTGGGCAGACCGGGGGCGACTTTCCGAAGTGCAAGAGTCCTCTGCGCAAGGTATCATCACGAGGTATCAACACCAGGTATGTTGCTCTAACCGAGGCATACCTTTGGGTTTCGGGCAAAACCGTTTGCTCTGGGACGTGCAATGGAACGAGAAAAGCACCGTAGGATGTCGGTAAACCAGACTTTCAAGAGAAGACTCAAACGGCATGGCAAATAGGAAGGGGCATTTTATTTATGCATACACACCCCGGCCACAGCAAAGCGATGCGCCACCTGGCCTTTCTGAGGGCACAAAGTAAGCTATGAGAGTTGACTATGCGTGCCGGATGCCCTTTCAATTTCGGTTGGTACAAAAATGGTACTTTATTTAACAAATTTATGCAATTCATCTTTACAACACCAAAGTAGTTTTCGTCAAGGAAAACCCAAAACCAAAAATTTAATTTCCATTTGATTTCCACGCTGTAAAACATTCTTGCGCAACGTGCATTCAATGTGTCTTATTTTGTCCTCGTTTATCCAACCTTAATCTGGACGCTCGGAACGGAAGTCAGGAAGGCGAAATTAAATGCTGGTACGATTAAAAGCGAGCTGGGATTACCTTAGTGTACGATTTAAATCTGCAATTGTATCCGGAACGGTAAGCTCGCTCGTTAATATCATTATCATTAAGAAGCTTTACAGTGACCTAGCACTTCCGACAATGCTTGGAATGATTTAAATTCACTCCTATCCCAACGTAGTTCTTGGGAAAGGGAAGAGCGACACCCGTGTTGTTCCTTTTTCTTACTTGCGTTTCCCGTCCGGAAAATCTGCTGTAATCGCGAATCGCCGACCTGGACGAATGAAGCCGTTCGGCAATCATCAGCAGTTTCTGGTGGAACTGGAGTGAATCTCACATCCTGCGAGACATGTGAGGCATCGTTTGTTGCTTGTCGTTTCAGAAGATCCACTTGTGTTCCCATCACGGGCAAGGGAAGGCAAACCGGATCGTTAGTTCAGCACACCCTCACACACAACACACTTGAACAATAATAGAAACGTGCGAGACACGTCCTCCACGCGGGCCCGGCTCGGGAAGGGCGAGTAATGTCTCCGAAGGAAAAGCCAGATAAGCGCTTCCGGTGGGCGTGTTGCTGAAGTGGGGGGAGGGTGTGTTGCGGTGGGCGCATTTGTGTCCCGCTAAACGGTTTACCCGTCGGAACACAATGGCACGGCACGGATGTCGTTTTCTCGCGACACCGGAAGCGCGGTCCTATCGCGCCATCTCTCGGCGCGTTGATGAAAGCAAGTGCATTGTAATTGAAATTTAAAACCCTCGCTTTCCAGCCGTTACCGTGTTCTAATGTTCTCGGGCGCGTGCAGGGAACGGGGACGGGATTCATCTTTCAAGCGTTGAGATTTTTCATCTCCTTCGATTCTTTTCCTTTTCCCTTTTCACTTTTTCGAGTGGCATTGTAACCTTTGACGCGCTGTGGGTGTACTTACACTCAAGTGGCATTTACACGCGCACGACGACGACGCCCATGTCGGGGCCTCTGATGGGATGGTGATGTGCCTTCTGATGCGACTGATATTCTGCATTTTTGAGAGGTTTTTTTTAATCGTCGGAGGAACCCGGGGTCAATCAGTCCTCTGCTATGTTTTTATTAACCAGAGAATGATCTGAGTTGCGTATGGGAGAAGTTCTTGATAGTGATCAGTCTATCAACCATCAAGGATAATTGAAACCCTCTCGCTAAGGGCGAAGAAGTCGTCTAGGTCGAGAAGAGAATCAAGAGAGTCTCTTGTCGAGTCTCAATAGCCCCTTTATCATTGTTCTGAATGTGATATAAACGGAGTCTGTTCATAATAATCTTCATCAGTATATGACGCGTGCTTGATTGAGGTTTGACTAAACTTAAGAAACCTTGTTTTACTAATAGAATGTGATAATGTGACTCCAAAATAAATAAATACAAATTGGATAAGCCATTTCATTTTTCATACTTGCTTCGGTTGATCCTTTTATTATTATTTTTGCAACTTACAGTTTCACCTTTTAAATGCCTCCTTTCCAACTTCTTTAATTTATACATTCATACACGTAAAGCTATACCTTCTTTGATTGAAAAGCCTACTTTTCTTCACGATCCGACACACAGATATAAGACATGGTTTCAAGCTGATTACACAGCGTTTGATCATCAAACGGCTTCAATGTCTGATGATGAAATTTTTCTTAAAAATAATTTATTATTCATTTAACCCCTGGAGTATAGTACTTAAAGGTAACGATGGCAAGAATAAATAATGCTGTAGCGTTGGTATCACAATCGTGTGGTTTTCGATCGGCTGCTTTTCCCCCCCGTTCCTCATCCCTCCTCAGAGACCATCCGTCAGCAGATCCTCCACTGGCGGGGTGTAGCTGTTGCACTTGGGGAAGCCGGCCGGCGGTTTCACCATCTGGTCCGTTTCGCCGACCTGCAGCACCAGCGCCATACCGACCGCCGTGTGCCACTCGTAGTGACAGTGCATCAACCAGAAGCCGGGATTGTCCGCACGGAAGCGAACCCGTGCGTAACCCCGGCTCGGAATGGACACGGTGTCCTTGCGGGGCGGAAGTCCGGCCGCGTTACGCTGCCGAAGTCGCTGGCGGGCGATCTGTTGGGCGATTTCGACCGTGATCGGAACCCGCCGGTCCTGGCCGAGCTCCATCACGAACATCTGGTAGCCGTGCAGGTGGAACGGGTGGTTTAGGTCACCGACGGAGGGCGTTAGGTCGAGGATGTACAGCTCCACGAGGGCGCCCTGCTTGATCTTGATCCGGTGGATGCAGGTGCAGAGTTGGCGGTCGGCGCATCGGGCAGGTCGGTTTTCGCTTGTGCAGAACATGCTTTCGTCGATCTGCTCCGGTTGTGTGAGGAGCGGGAAGGGTGGATAAGCAAGGCTGATGTTGTTGATGGCACCCTGTAGCATAATGTCAGCGTGGATATCTGAAGAGTTAAAGAGAAATCATCTTAAATAGAACTATAAGTCTTATCACAAAAAGATTCCTCAAGAATACATACTCATAAAATGTTCATATGGACGCCGCTCGAACATATCGTTAAAAGAGACAGGATAGTTATAGAAGCCAAGTGTAAACTGATGATCCGGAAGTCCGTTCACGACCGCTTCGTCCGTGTCGTAGGCCTGTAGGTCGGTGATACAGTAGTCTTCAAACTCCGGTTGCCCACAAGTGGCGTTCGGATGGTTTATCGTTGCAGCGTTAGGGAACGGCTTCTCATAAGGCGGCGGAGGCTCTGTCGGGAAGGCTGCATCAGGCAATGGTGTATCGGTGTAGCTGAGGACGGCGTACTGCTCGAGTTGAAGCTGTTCACATGGTCCAAGGGCTCGTAGGCGTACCCAGTAGGTATCTGAAAAAAAAAAACGCATAGAATAAGAGTTGGTTATGCCTCAATCGCGACGAAAGTAAAGTGTTTCTTACCTCTAGCACCTTGTGCATCGACAATGAAGTCATACCGCTCACCGGAAGTGGTGACCAGTGTGTCCACCTTGCGCGGCTGTAGATGGAACGAGTCGCTGGCGATGATCTCCATCGTGTGATCTTCGATCTGTAGCTGAAGTGGGCAAACGTGACTAGCCGCGTTGATGAATCGGAACCGGAAGCGTGCCCCCCGACGTACGTAGAACACCTCCAGCGGTGTCTGCGTGGAACCTCGGAACGTCCCTCGTCCGTTGATGAGTAGGTTCACCGGCATGATTCCGCCGGCCGATGGAAGCCCGGGCATAAACATTTCCCCGTCGATGTGCATCCAGTCGGACCCCAGAATCACGTGGGCCGGTGTGTCGTAGTGGTAGAGGTCACCATTTGGGTCATCCTTGCGGGGCTCACGTATCACAAGCGCACCGTAGTGGCCGTTCACCTTGTGGTGTCCCGAGTGCGAGTGATAGAACTGAGTTCCGGGTTCGGTGGCGTGATAAGCGTACCGGAAGGTGTTCCCGAATCCGATCGGACATTGCGTGATGAACGGAACGCCATCCATGTGGGGCGTCGCACGCTGATGTAATCCGTGCCAGTGGATGGTAGCGGATGTGCCAGCCATGGCGTTTGTGATATCGATCACGAGTAGATCCCCTCGGCACACGCTGATGGCTGGCCCGGGGATTTTCCGGTTGATACTCATAACACCTCGCTCGACACCATCAGCTGTGATGCAGGCCGGATGATAGCAGTCCTCCCGTTTACCTTTAGCGCAGTCCCGACAAGCACTGGAGGAATAAAAAGAATGACAAGTGAGCTTTACTTCCAGTTCTCCAATGGAACATTCATTCATAAACACCCGTGTTTGGTCGTGTCATAAGAAAGACACTTCTGAATTCATTGAAACCGGTTAAGTGTCACCGTGTTGAAGTATCACTTGAAGTGGATCACTGCCGAATGACCTGCCGGGGTCTCGAGAATACTTCACGCGACTATTTCAAGTGGGTCAAGTCGTACATTCCGAATGGATTCCCGCTTATCCGTACCATATCATTCTAATCCCGAATGATTATGGCTAACTAGTAACTGTAATATTTCCTGCTAGACATGTTGTCTGGATAGAGCATGTAATCGAATTAAGACCTTAATGCCGCTTAGCCTACATCACGAATAAAGGTATAATACTTTCTCTCGATAACGTTGAACAAGGCGTTCCTTCCTCAAGTGCTGCACAACTAATCCAGCTGGATGTTGCATTTTTAGATGTAGTCATATTTTTATGACCTCTTCAAGTTCGAAGTATTTTTATGAGACACTCTAGTTCATCAACAAATCACCCTTGGCCCTGGACTAACTTAGTAGCACCCAGTAGCAGAGGATTTTCCCATCGAGGTAATGTTGCACTTTTAAACTAAAAAACCAGCTATATCTTCCCCACATCGAACATTGAGCGGGTCGTAAACCTATGACGCCAGTTCTGAGATAGTTTACGATACGCTGGAGTTCTCTCGGATTCCTATCACTATGCACACGATCTCAGCTGTTCGTATCGCCTAGTTCTGTGGGGCTTTGCTGCGTGTTTGCATCTATTCTCCGACGAAAACAAGGTGACGATATACATCTCGCACGTAGAAGAAGTGTCTCGGTGGACTCCGGAACTTCAGGAAGATACACTTTTGTTGACTTAGACGCAACAACAACTCGGCTTATTACTTACGGTCCCATCACGTGGTAGTGTTCCATCGTCCAGGCAAAGTGGCAAATCCGTGGCTGCGTGTCGTCACACTGACGCAAACACTGTTCACCCGGAAATGATCGCACGTCCAGTGTTCCGTTTGAACGCTCCAATGCCGTTTGTAGCCATGTTTGCGCTTCTATTTCGAGGCAGCATAGGGCTACGATTACTGTCAAAAGTGAGGATCGCATCACGTTTTTCATCCGCTTTCGGGGTTACACTGAATCACAAGAATCGTCTGGTCTAATTCACACCCACTAGAAGTTCCGACCTTGGCCCTAATGATCGGGCAAAAGTAAATGCGGTCCCGTTCTCGATGCGAACGTAGGTGCAACTGACAGTACTGTGACCATTCGCGCCCGCTGGCGCAAATATTTATAGCGGAATGCCGTCCGACTCGAGAGGCAATAGAAATCCGCGGGCTTTATGGCTTGGGAATTAGGAGCTTTGGAGATAGCCTTTCGTATGTCTTGTACATGTGTGTCTGTGTGTGTGAGTCTATGCGGCCGAACACCTTCTACCTCACTGTCAAGATCAACCGGGCGTCTCCATAATGGTCGTAAAAAAATAGCAAAAAAGATAATTCAATAATTTGCCCTCTTTTCAACTGAAGCGGGACAAAAACCGAAATCGTCTACTGGATTTTCTTGGAACTGTTTTCCATCAGAAAAACATGCCAGACGTACCACGATTCCGCGATATTTGCTTACATCTTAAACTGTTCATCTTTATCTTCAGAAAACAAAGCGTGGTTCAACATCGCGGGGGAGAACCGTTTGTAGACATCCATTCCAACTGGCTGTTGTAGTTGAACAAAAACAGAACAAATTGTCCAGACCAACGTGAACAATCAACACTGCGGTTTACCCAAACAGCCGTCGGAGATATATCCAGATTGTAGCGTCACGATCGGTTTGACTAAAGATTTCGCTAGCTGGGCATTTTGATCCTACGTTATCCCTCGTTAGCAACCGACCCAAAAGGGAGGCGACCGGCCAACGTCACACAATCACCTCAGCAAAAGCGGGCAAAGATTCGTGGAACTTATTATAATCCAAGTTGTAGTATACTACAAGGCGCCGCGCCGGAGGGAATCGCGGGTGAATTGTTGTAGGGGGTCGGAACGTAGAGCAGGTAAGTGGACGGAAAAACGACATAAAGATTATTGTTCACTTCCAGGTACAGCCGGTCACCCGTGGAGCGCACCGATGAGCCGACGGCCATCAACAGGCCTCTATAGTCGGCGGAACGAGCTGCAGATGCAATGAGATGCGAAGAAATTAACGAGCTTAAAGGATTGGCGGGTCCGGTTGCTTCTCGAGCCGGAAACCGTAACGAACCAGGTCAATAAGGTTCGTCACGAGCAGGAGGAAGTGTTTTTTTTTCCACCAGCGACCATGTGCTATGATGGTGATTGGAGAGTGGAATATTTAGCTTTCCGTAAAAGATTGCTTTGGGTCAGAATTTATTGGGTCTATACTCAAATAGAGCGGAATTTTGTTCAATAGAAACCTAGCTTGACACAGTTTTTCAACGAAAAGAAAAATAAAACTCTTACAAAGAGGTTGAATAGGCAACTTTACTTGTCTCACTTAGGTTACTTTTATTGTAACCAACTTTTAGAATCAAGAGACAAGGAAAAAATGTACGCAAAAACTGCCCCGAGCGACGAAGGGAGGTTTCGTGAAACGAGCAGAATGTTCCGCTATTTTTGCTGCTGCCCCATTAATGATCTTTTCTTCTCTTCTCGGGTTTTTGTTTTCATAACTAATACAAGAAAGAAAAGCAGGACATCGTGGCAAAGTAGGTTAATGGACGCAAACATAGGAAAGTTTGATAACATAATGCAAACAATTCGCGTGCTTGTTCCTTCACCCTGCATTATGTTGTGGATCTTTTGAAAATTTTCCATTATTTCCGGGGCACGTTTCTTTACCCAACAGTTTTCTTAAACAATGCTCTTTTTATTTGAAAATATTCTTTTAGTTTATTTTAATTAAATTAATGGTTATAGAATCAGCTGTAATACAATAAACGATGGGAAATGTACCTTAAAGGTAAGGGTTTTTAATGGTAAAACATGCAACACCAAATTTATGCTAGCCTAACATGAACACACTCTCCTCCCATCAAGGACATGACTCAATGTTCGTTCGTGACTCGCCGCAAACAAAACCTTTTTTAAACTGTTGCCTAATGTACATAGACATCCGGTTTGATGAACTGCTCCTGGGTGTCGTGGTTAACGGGGGGGGCGGGGGTGGAATTTTTATCACAGCGCAGGACGGGGGGAAAACACGTCCGGTTTGTAGCTGCCACAGCGTGGAAAATCATCCGGCGCTCGCTTCATCTGCTCGACCTCGCCGACCTGCAGCACGAAGCTCATCCCGATGCCGAGATGCCACTCGAAGTGACAGTGCACCAACCAGAATCCTACACGAGGGGGAATAAAAAAAACAACACGGAAGAGTGATAAGCGTGAATGTAGCGATTTAGGAAAAACCATACGTTATGGTCGGGAAAGGGAGGAGCGAGAAGTACCTGGATTGTCCGCCCGGAAGCGTATTTTAGTGTAACCGCGGGACGGCACCGAAATGGTGTCCTTGTACGGCGGGTTGTGACTGGGTGGCATCGTCCGGACGTGGCGCGTGACACGCCGGGCCACGAAGTCAATCTTCTCATCCGCCGTCCGCAGCACCGGCAGCTGACCCATGCCCGTCACGATGAATCGATGGCCGTGCAGGTGAAACGGGTGGTACAAATCGCGGATAACTGCAACGGAAAACGGTGGAGGGGAGGGAGTGTTATAAGCACTGGCACGCACGCACACCGTTGCCTCGTATCGTATCGTATCGTATATACCTTCCGCATCGTCGATCAGCGACATCTCGACCACGTCGTTCAGGGCAACTTTGAGCCGGTGGAGGCAGAAGCAGGCCCGGTGCGGCTTGCAGCTGGCCGGCTTGTGCGTTTCGTTGCAGAACGGCGTGTCGCCGGTAATCAGTTCCGGTTGCGTGAGCAGCGGAAAGTCCGGAAAGACCATGCTGATGTTGTTCGTGACACCGATGTTGTTGAGCGTGAGTACGACCGCTAAAAAGTGAAGTAAAAAGCGAAAACCGACAGAAACAAAACCCATGGTTATAGGGACGGGTAAAGGTAGGCCGGGGGAGGGGGAATGTCCCCAGAAGCCTGTGCCACCACTTACTCATGTAGCGGACGTAACCCTGGTCGGAGAAGAGGATGTTCGGGTCGGCGGTGAACGTGTTGAACAGGATGCGGAACTGCTTGTCCGGGGCCGCATCGATCAGGCTGTCGTCCCGGTGCGACTCGTACGCCTCCAGGTCGGCCACGCAGAGGTCGTCGTCGTCCGGCACGTAGCAGGTCGCGTTCGGGTTGTTCAGAACCTTGCGCCGACGATGGAACCGGATGAAGCCAACGAAAGGAACGTTAATAACTGCCCCCTCCTTCCGCACGGTGGATCGAAAGCGATTAAACCGTGGCTAATGCCACTCTGGAGTGTACTTTTACTTCACGCCTAGAGTGCGACATGCGAGTGACTCTCATCCCGTCGAATAGCAAATTCTCATAATCGCGGACACGGTTTTGTTTGCCCGTTCTTCTACTTTCTTTCAGCGGCTTCATGGTTGTTCAATTCCGAACCACTTCAGCCCGGTCCAGAGCGCCTCTTGAAGCCGAAGGTGAAGCCTAAGACCCTGCCCTTAGCTTGTGCTTAGAAAAGGGGACTTCCCTGCGTCATGGCTTCCGTCATTTATATCGACAAATACGAACCTTCCCGGAAATTACTTTAATCCCGCTTCTGGCAGGCAGCCAGTGAGGCCACGATTCGGACAAGGTTCTTAAAAGGCAAGTAAGGGCTACCTTCGAACACTTGTGCGATGATCAAGTGAATGGGATTGTTTTGTTTGAATTTTGCTCTTTGCTCACTCATTTGCTATAAGGCTTTAAGTTAAGCTCTTTTCTTTTGACAATGTTTATACGAGCACATGTTGAACCAGCTGATGGGAACATGATGAATTTAATTTAAAAATTCTTTCCCTACATTCATACATTGATGATAATGCGTACGGCTCCCGGAGTTGTCAGGCAAATGAAGCACATTATTCAAGAGGAACCAAAAAACAACCATGTTGCATGTGTTTAATTTAGCCGAGCCAGCTTCAAACAACTGAGCTCCAACGCTTGGACGCGAGAAACATGAGACCTGTTCGAAAAGGACGCTCCGGGAATTCGGGGTGATAAGTAGGCGATGATGATTAAAAGCGCCGACGAACGAGCCGGCGGGGTGAAGACAAATGCACCGAATGGTGGTGCCGGTAATGAGCATAGTATGGTTTTTGTGGTCCTTTTTCGGAGCACCAGGGTTCGGTCACGCTAGCTGATAAGGGAAAGGTACGGACGCGGACCGTGTTCCTGTCTTAGATCAGTTTCATTAGTTGCGGACCGTGTTCAGTACCGAGTTCAGCAAAAAAGGGTAGGAAAATTGAATAGAAATTCGTCGTAGAAAGGCATCTTCCCCGGGCGTGGGATGCAACGCACACCTCAATGAAGTGACAGGTGCGGGTGTAGGCGTTGCCTTCCGATGAATGAGTGGCTTACCGTTCCCGAGGGAAAACGTTCGCCCCAGGTGGGCGGCCTCGGTTTCGGGTAGGCTAGTTCCTCATCCGTTACGGTGTGCTCGTCTGCGTAGGACAGGATGGCGAATTCTTCCCTTCGCTCGATATTGCAGAACCCGATGGCGCGGACGCGCACCCAGTAGTTGCCTGTAAGAGGAAAGAGAGAGGACCAAATCGGGCAAGTCAAACATACGGTACTGGTATTTCCTGCAAACCTACGTGGGTTGCCTTTCTTTCACTTACCAGGTTTCTGATCGGCGGAAAGGACGAAGTCGTACCGCTCCCCGGACGTTGAAATGAGTGTGTCTATCATCTTTGGCTTTACCGCGCCACCGTCCGTGGAGATGAGTAGCATTCGATGATTTTCAATCTGGATTCAATGACACCAAATGAATAACACCCGTCGTTATTGGAATTCACTAAGACAATTTTAATTCTCCAGATATTACTAGACACACTTACCTGAAGTTGGAACGGACAGAACTGACTTCCACTACTGATTAGTCGGAACCGATACCTTAAACCCTTCTTCACGCGATACACAGTCAGAGGTGCTTGAATTTGTAACTCTTTCTCTACATCCTGAAAAGAGTTATGAAAAAAACGTTTACTTTGACATAAACAGCTTCTAATCGTCTCATCCTTACGTCATAATGGCGCCCCCGACCGTTGATAAGGATTGAATCCATCTGTACGGTACTACTCTGAAGTCCCGGCACAAACTTTTCGACCAAATCGAGCGTCCAGTCCGAAATAACTATATGATGCTCGCTCAGGTCATGATCGTACAGATCCCGGTTGATGTCGGTCGGCGACCGTACTACGAACAGTCCGTAGTGTCCATTCGCCTTCTGGTGGCCGGAGTGTGAGTGATAAAACTGAGTGCCAGCTTCCGACGCGTTGAATGCGTACCGGAAGGTGGCACTGGAAGGCACGGGGCACTGTGTGATCATCGGAACACCGTCCATCCAGGGTGTGTCCGACTGGTGGATGCCGTGCCAGTGGATCGTCGACTCCAAGCCCTCCATGTGATTCATCAGGTCGACCACGATCATGTCGTGCTTGCAGACGTAGATCGTTGGTCCCGGAATCTGGCGGTTCAGCGTGAGCACGCCTCGCTCCATCCCATCCGCCGTGACGCACTGCGGATGGAAGCAGTGACTCCGATTGCCCCACCGGCAGTCACCACAGGCACTACGGAGAACATGACCCACGGTCAGAGGACTTACTTCTGGAACGTAAGCTGTCAGATACTTACGATCCCATGGCGGCGTAGTGTTCCGCGATCCACTTGAAGTAGCATATCCGTGGGACTTCGTTCTCAGTGCAGACGCGATCACACTCGGTACCATCGTAAACCTTAGCCTGGAAGATAGGTTCCACACGCTGATCACTCCACGCTACCATCCGCACCAGAACGGGACCCTCGTAAACACGCCCCACACAATGTAATCCTTTAAAACAAACAGCAATCAACGGTAATCCTTGGATCCTATATTGAACCGGACTTGGAACACTCACTCGCATTAGGGTAGGTATAGTGGCGCACCAGAAACACACAGCACACAGCAAGCACCAAACACCAGATGGGGAAGTACTGACACCGTCCGGCCATCCTGACCCGCGGACCGATCACTAAGCAATGGCGCTCTGGATCGGTGCGTCGATTTTCGGCAGGGCAACGTTTTGCAGCTTAGCGCAACATTTTATAATTCTTATCAAACATTGTTCACACCCAGCCCCGGCCAGTGAACGGGAGCTAATCTTAGATCGTTCCCTTTTTTTTGGTCTAGCTGTTACTGAATGCTCACATCACATTCAAAGTCTCACCGAATCTGATGGAAAAGGAAACTGACCTGCGTCTCACGGTCGGCAATGCTTCGTTTGTTAGCCAACAATCGGTTTAGTCTGTTGATTCAATAAAAAGGTCCTAAAAAAATGAACCCGTGTCTGGTTCGACGATAAGAGTGTTCATGCATGTTCACTTTAATTGGTCCGAGTTTGTGGTTAGATTATGCTCGAAGCTGCCGGAATGTCTTAATTACGTCAAATGTGAGTGATAATTGTGCGACGAAGGGGACAGGGACGGTACTTTGTGGTATCGAAGGAAAGAGTGATGTTACAAAAAAGTCAACCGGTAACAGTCTGTGTAATTGATTCGATGCAATATCCTCTTGAGACATAGGAATGCTTTAGAGCACAGAGATTGGGTGCATGGTGGTCCTAATTGTTACATGATGCTCCAGATATAGGGAAACCCGGCACGTTGTGGACTTCAAAGAAACCGAAGAATTTAATTGAGTTCGATGCATCTGAATTTGTTTCCAAGAAACCTTTGATAGTAGAAGGGCTCAGTTGGATCGAACACCGACAACAATTTATTTGAAGGATTCATACTATACAAGTGCAAGACATAAGGATGCAATTAAAACGTAGTTCTGACTACATTGAAGTTGCTTAAGTTTTCAACTTTTTATTGAATTTCCGTTCAACTTTTTAATGAGAAAAGGTGTTTTCTAATTTCGCAACAAAATGGCGCCTTAATCCCTACATTAGGTAATTGTAAATCACTTCAGCATCATCCCCGGTATGCTTAACTTTCAATTTGCGCCCCTTATAACAGTGCCACAAACCTTCCTCTAATCTTTGCCCTCTGACGCACTCAAAAGGAACAAAAACCAATACCAATACCCTCGGAAAAAACACCCTTCCACGTGTGCCGCATATTCAAGGAGGGCGACGACGCATCAACGGCACATATGTTGCTGTAGGTTCTGTCTAACGGCGCGCCATATCAGTGGCGAGCGGAACTCGACAAACATTCCTGATTCTTTTAATTAATTTCATCACCACCAGTGCCGTCATGTATGTGTGTGAGTTTCTGGGGGTATACTTAGAAAGTTTTCGATTGTGACACAACAACACCAGAACTTCTTCCAAACGGTTATCTCGCTTTGGTTCACCGACGGAACGAACTCGTCCTGCCTTCTCCCCGGTTTCGTTGCCTGTCGTTGTCCTCCGGGGGCCAGGACTTTGGAGATAAGTTTTTGCCCTACCTCCTGAGCAACACGAAAAGTTTACTGGCACAACATTGCGCTGGCTATTTTACTTTGACTGCTCCGTACTGTAGGAACACATACACACGTGGAAGCAAAGCGTTGCTTATAGAAGGGAATATAATTAGTATTAGAACGACCAAAGGAATGTTGTGCGTTGTGCTAAGAGAAACAACTTCTCGTGCTTATGCTGGGAAAATATTTAGGTAAGCATTGAACGTTCCGGTGCCGTACGCCGGTGGCCACCCTTCCGCAGGTTCCGACTGTGTTATGATTTGTTTGACTCCCCTTTTTGGTGGACTCTTTTGCATCCGCTTTTCGGCTGGTCGTGTGCGTGCTCATTCCTTATTCCTTAAGTGTAGGAACTTGTCATGAATTTGAATTTCACACAATTTGGAACCGAATCGCCCCCGGGGAACAATCTGTGACAGCGCCGTGGCCGTGCGTGTATTAGTGCTTGCAAGGAGTTTCCTAGTCCCGAGCAACAACGATGACGATGTTAGTAGCCGGCGGATTCTGTTTTCGCGCCGCACCCGGGGATAATCATCAAACGGGAGGCATGTTTACCGAATGCATTACCATTTATGCTAAATTGAAGCCGCACGGTAAATAAGCGCGCTCGCAAGCAAACAGCAATCCGCAAGCCGCCATCGGGTAAGGCGCCATCCATAGGGTAAGCTGTTGGCATACACAATTAACACATGTTTTCCTTCGTGTTCAAATTCTTTTTTCTCCCTTCCGGAAAAGGACGAGAGCGTGCCCTTGGCTGGCCGGTCGCCGACGCGAACCCTCCGCTCGCGATTGCTTATTCCTCCCGACCCGGCTTCCGCGGGCAGGAAGTTGTATATTTGATTAAGTAGGTTGATCGGAGGGAGTGCCAGATTTGGCTTTCGTGCGGGTCGCGATTGCATCAACCCCCTTTTTTTATCCCCCTGGCGGATTCTGAAAACACCCGCCCGGTCCATCGTGGCAGGAGATCGCCCGCACGCCCTCGTATGATTTTATAAGATTACGCCGATGGTTTCTGCGGTTTCTGCAAAGTCTTCTGCGGTCGCTCGCTGCCGGCACATCACCCTCGGAACACCCGAGCGAGCGTCATCCAGTCCCGGGTGTCCCTGGCGTAAATTTGTTCCACCATCTGGAGACTCGGGGAAGCGAACGCCAAACCACAAGGGACCACCCCAAGGGGGCACAAGAAGGAAAAAAACACACATCCAACTTCAGTGCAAATTAGTTCCAGGCTTGATTCGATTAAAAATTGTGGCTGACACTCCTGGTGGAGGGGAGGAAAACGGGAAAGGTCCTTCGGTGGTTCGTACCGAAGGCAAATACTGGCAGATGGGAAATGAGCACTCGTTGTGTTGTGTGCTTGTTAGCTCGGGATGACGGATTGATATCTTCTTGTGCGGATGTTTTTCCTCCACGTTTATATCAACTTTCTCTTTGCCGATGTTTTTCAAACATGTGCGGGAAAGTACATGATGCATAGTTATGCCGATTGAAAGTTTTCATAATTGAGGGGAGAGTAACGATAATGGCGATTATGATGAGGAAATATTACTCGCACAAAAATTTGTTACGACTCGGGAGAACATTTTCGAAAACATTCCAACAAATTAGTCACGGGATCAAACCAAGCAATGTGATAAGCAAAACTTTGTATAATTTTTTACCATTATCATGTCTTGATGAGGCAATTTTTTGCAAGACAACAAGCCGCTCAAGCACATTCACAAATCTCGAACCCATCAAAGTGCGTCTACGGAGGGGCGCACGTGTTTTAAATCAAACCTCAAACATCGCTGTACGTAAACGCGTCACACGGGACACTTAAGGAGCCGGTGTTCATAAATTATAGAACACTCCCCATCTGTGCTCTCCGGGTTCGTACTCGCGGTTCCGTTCCGGTTGGAAAGTCACGCAGAATGCAAATGTTTGCTTTCCGGATAACTTTTCATACCGACGATGATCCCTCTCGATGCCGGTGACCTCGTGTGTCATCTCGCTCAACGTTGATTAGGGTTCCCCAGAGGGCCGCTGGCGTGCGCTGACTTTTCCCTGTCACCCGGTAGGCATATGTCGTCCTTAAATTGCTCCGCAAACACGTACGCACCGGCCGAGTGCGTGTGTGTATTTATGTGAAAGCAAAAGGAGTGCAATGCGTGTTGTTTTTTTGGGGTCTGAAAGGCTTGATCCCACCGGCTCTACCGGATATCCCTGGTTGGGTTGGAAAGCATATTCAAAGAGCCAATTAAAGAAATTACATAAGCTAGCTCGGGTCTGGGTTTTAAATCCATTTGAGGGGTTTGCGATTGAGAAGGCACTCCCAGTCAGTTCAGGGAAGGTTTATTTGATTATGAAACGAACAGAGGAATTTGTGCAGTGAAAGCGAAAATAAACGCACGGATGAGAAAAAAAGACATCTGGCCCGTTTCAATGGAAGGATCTTCTATTTATCCTTGGCCATTTGCAATGTCTCCGCTGCTAAAATAATTTTCCGCTAGCTAGAAAATGTGTCTTGTCTAAACTGATGTATTTCATGCAAAATGCGTTTAACATTTCGATTGAATTTGTTTCATTATTCTGATGAAAGCGCGGTTCCACAAGAGTCAAGTGAATAAGTAAATTCCTCTTACCATGTTTGGATGACGCTCGAAGTATATTTTTCCTAACAAACTGTAGAATTCGTTGGTAAGGTTCCGCTGTAACCCATGGGTTTGGTTGCCGTGGGAAACAAAAATAATGCTCTTATTCTAGCCCTTCCTCCGACAAGTCGTAGTGTCCCGTGGGCAGCTGAAAAAGCTGCCATGGTTTTCACAGCCGTGGGCCAAACCGGTCAAATAGATATGCCAATCAGTTTCGGTTGATTTATGGCATGTGAGTGCGATAGGATCGTTAGCCGGGTGTTCTATCGCAGGATACGACAGTTTTGGTACCTTATTGAATAACCTTTGGAAGCGTACCAAAGCAAACCAGATTATTGTATTTTTTTTATAGCGGAAAATTGGTTATATTAAACGAAAAATAAATAAATAAAGGATACAGGATACTTCAAAATGCAAAACGTTACAAGCTTATGTGTTTTCTAGAATTTAAAAGTAACGCAACCGCTGTAACGTGTATAGCAGTTTGCCTACCTTTAGGATTCGAACGTGTAACCCTTGACAGCGCAATGCTGTTTTTCAACAACAAACCGGTTTCAACAACAACAAACAGATTATCATTCAAAATTCATAAACTGGTGTTAAAGATCAAATAATTTAAGATCAATACTTACGTATTCATAGGCAAAAAGATTTTCCGATGAATATTCTCTCATAAGGTAAACACCAATCGGTGTCTTTGGAAGAATTAACTATTTATTTCCTACCGCCTAGCCTTAACACAGATTCACGCCGGCCACAAATCCATAATTTAGTACCGAGCTGGGATAAATTTAATGCTGCACATTGCCATAAAACTACGCATACTTTTGACTTCACGTTCAATTTGTCGGAAAATCCGGAAGCCGGCTCAGAGCGTGGCGCCGTCGAGCGGCGGTTGGTAGCTGCCGCAGCGTGGAAAGTCGGCCGGTGGTTTGAGCATCCCCTCGATCTCGCCAACCTGCAGCACCAGCCCCATCCCGTTGGCAAGATGCCACTCGAAGTGGCAGTGTATCAGCCAGAATCCTGCAATCGAAAGGAGAATGGGTTAGGTTGGCGTCGGGAGGTTTGGTGTCTAAGAAAGAGAGACCCACCCGGATTGTCCGCCCGGAAGCGTATCCGCACGAAGCCACGGTTCGGGATGGATTGGGTGTCCTTGTAGGGCGGCGAGAGGGCGTTCGGTCGCCGGACGGTGCGTAGGTTCCGCAGGTACGGGATCTGGCCCGTGGTGATGTTGCCCGGAAACCGGCCAGTATCGGTCACGATGAATCGATGGCCGTGCAGATGGAACGGATGGTAGAACTCTTGCCTTACTGTGAATCGAGTGAGAGAGAGAGAGAGAGCAAGCGAGACCGATTGGAGGTTGGGAAATCGATTGGGGGTTTGGTGGGGGGAGTTGAAAAACCTACCTTTGGCGGTATCGTACAGCACTATGTCGATAACGTCGTTATGCTGCACTTTCATGCGATGGGTGCAGAAACATAGGTGGTCGTCGTCGCAATAGGCCGGCTTGTGGCTGACGTTGCAGAACATCGTGTCCTCGTCCAGTATTAGCTCGGGCTGCACCAGCAGGGGGAAGCTGGGTGGCTCGAAGCTGATCATGTTCGTTGCACCGATCGTGTTGAAATCGTCCTTCACGGCTGAGTGAAAGAGAGAGAGGGTGAGTGGCGGGGTTTGTTTAATCACCGAGGTTGTTTATGAATTTATCGTCTTCATTAGAAACCCTTCTTATGGTTCGGCAAAGGAGGCCGTTTCAATGACACATTAATAGAGTCTTTGCGGCAAAGAGAATTTGTGGGAGAATGCATAAGACTCATTTGCCAGGGAATCGACGGCATCACAGACATTATTAAATTAGTTCCATTGCATCCTCAAACCGACCGTGTGCTTATCGAGTTGAAAAACGACAACGAAGAGCACTTCGGATCCTGCCTCGGTATGGCGAGCAAACGATGAATTGAAGGTGATTTCCAAACATGCATCAAGCTATTGGCGTGGCAAATGATTAAAGATGCTCCATTTTCCGATCGTCTCCGGAAAACTCCTTGGGCGGAGTTTCACTTGCACATTCACTCACTTGCAAAATGCGCGGACCCGCGTTCGGCGAAAAGCACACTATTGTTCGCCCGGATCACGTGAAAGCCCAGGTAGAAGGTCCGATCCGCGGGTGCATCGATAAGCTCGTCGTCCCGGTACTGCTCGTACGACTCCAGATCGGCGGCGCAGATGAATTCATCGCCCGGGGTGTAACATGGTGCCGTCTGGTGGTTCAACACGATCCCGAGCGGGTACGGCTCGTCGTACGCCGGGACCGGTTGCTTCGGAAAGGCTAGCGTCTGCTCCACCGTCAGCCCCGGGTCCATGCCTTCGTCGCCCGTGATGTACGACAGGATGGCAAAGTCTTCCACCCGCATCGAATTGCAGAAACCGATGCCACGCACGCGAACCCAGTAATTACCTGAAGTGAGAGAGGGTAAAGGGAAGAAGGATTTCCGTTCAGTTCTCGATGCTCCAGAAGTGGTTTGTGGCTGGGCTGGCGTACCGGGTGTTTGATTGGCCGTCAGGACGAAATCGTACCGCTCGCCCGATATGGCGACTAGCGTGTCCACCGTGTGCTTCGGCTGCACCGCGCCTCCGTCAGTCGAGATGATTAACATGCTGTGGTTCTGGATCTAACATCAAATGGGATAATTGAATGTTTGCATCTGTACTTTCGTTACAACAACATGGAAGTGGTAAAATCGATGAGCTTTTGCATAAGTCTAACATATAAACGGTACTATTTTATTCAAGAAAACACAACACAAGGATAAGACAGGTCTTGAGATAAGAAATGGCGAATAAAAGTTAAAATAATACTAAAGAAACTGCACAGGTGCAATTGAATGCAGGAGACGAAACAAAACTAAGAACATTTGTAAAAATTGTTTGAACATAAAAAGGCACTAAGAATAGTTCACGACATAAGTAAAGTTAAAATAAAACTAAAGAAACTGCACAGTTGCAATTGAATGCAGGAGAGGAATTAAAAAATAAGTGCATTTGTAAAAACTCTGTAAACATAAGGAATGCCCTAAGTACAGTTCATGACATAATAAATAAGGTCATGGTTCATACTCAAATTTTCCTCAATTCCCACCTAAATTAAATTGAACTGAAATATAAAATTCAAATGAATTTATGTACATAACTTAATATGCAGGTAACCCCATACCTTCAATTTGCATATTCGATTAATGGCCTTAATCGGCTCCCCTAAAGTGGAGCAAAAGGGAATCCGTGCTCGAATAAAAAAAAAAGGTGTTCGGAAAAAATAGAAATTGCTAGCAATTTGGTTTCATGAAGAAATATTGCTCATTTTCAAATTACTCAAGCAATTATACAGGAATCGTGGAATGAAAAGGGGATAGCAAAAATTGTTGAAAAAAACGGCACTCGACCATAATGCGCTGGAAGCGAACGATGCTCCACATATCCTAACGCAATTACAAATTTTACCAACTACTTCTCGAGCGTACCTGCGTCTGAAATGGACAGTACTGGCTGCCGCTGCTGATCAACCGGAAGCGGTACCGCTTCCCGTACTCCACCCGGTACACCGTCAACGGTGCCTCCATTCTTGTGCCGGTCGTTTCCTGCATCAAAACCCAGAGAGATGGTGTGGATAATTTTCGATAAATTTTCATTTACAGCACGTGTCCGTGGAAACGTGGGACGGGAATGGGAAGGAAATTCATTATTCATACATTAAAGTACCGCCCGCGACCGTTGATCAGGACGGAGTCGACGCGCATCGACTGGTTCTGGAGGCCCGGGACCCACTTTTCCACCATGTCCAGCGTCCAGTCGGAGATGATGATCCGATGCTCGCTCAGGTCGTAGTCGTACTGGGCCCGGTTTAGGTCGTCCGCCGAGCGCACGACGGCCATCCCGTAGTGGCCATTCGCTTTCTGGAAGCCTGTGGACGGGGAAGGGAGGCGAAATTAAAAACTATTCCGTCCGCCTGCTAGATCGGCGAATGTGTGCTAGTGCACTGTGGGCCGTTAGTTGGACAAATTTGTAGCTGGAATATTTTCCTGATTGATTATTTAGAAACAGCGTTAGTTTTATTTCATTGAACAAAAACAAATAATGTAAAACCAACCTGAGTGTGAGTGATAAAATTGCGTGCCCGCCTCGACGGCCTCGAACCGGTAGCGGAAGGTGGTCGATTGGGCAATCGGACACTGGGTCACCATCGGCACACCGTCCATCCACGGACTCGCTTCCTGGTGAAACCCGTGCCAGTGAATCGTGGAGCCCGCCCCTTCCAACCCGTTCTCCACGTCCACCACGATGGTGTCGTGCTTGCAGACGTGTATCGCCGGGCCCGGAATGCGCCGGTTGATGGTGAAAACTCCCCGCTCCAGGCCGTTCCCGGTGACGCACTGCCGGTGGAAGCAGTGCGTACGGTTGCCCTTCTGGCAAAGCCAGCACGAGCTGCAAAGCAAAGTGGACAGTGGCGTAATTGAGGACGAAAGTTTTTGGACCGGACCGTGGGGAGGCCTTTTCCGTGCGCTAGTACTTACGATCCCATGGTGGCAAAGTTTTCCAGCCTCCAGTGAAAGTGACAGGCGAGGGGTGGGCCATCCGGGACGCACTCCCGGTCGCACTTTTCGCCCCGCACGATTTGTTCCGGAGTTGTTGGGAGTGCACTTTTCAGTGCTGATGGAGGAAGTTTAAGGAGAGCGGGCCATAGGCTTGCTGCAATGGGAAATATATGCACGCTTTTGTATTGTTGATGTTCTATTGTTCCTCAGTTTTATGCCACAAATTCACTCAGTATCTTTTAGAAAGGAAATTTATTTTCACGAAAAACGAGTAGAAGGCGTTTGTCAGATTAGATTATAATTGTTCTTACGTTTTCGAAAAACCACATTCCAATTCAATCATTTGGCACAAAACACTACTTTAAGAGCAATTTTCATGCAGTATTGTAAAAAAAATTTGTTATTTGGCGACGTCATTAGAAATGTTTTCCCATTCAGTTTTGAGGTCTCTCTTTCTATCTCTCATTCTTCTCAAAACGCAAAATTCTAAGCAATCCTTTGATTTACGCTAATGCGTTCCAAATGCTCGCTACATTGTTTTACACAATATTTTGATAACCACGAGCCATTGTCTTTCACGACTAACCTCCCGACTGGGCGAGTCTGGCTTGTTTTTCTCCTAGTAACCATTATCACGAAAGAAGTCGTTTATCAGGAAAAAAGAAGAAAGAAAGCTTGAACTTCAAACCAATTTTCAGCAAAAACATATGACATCGAATTCTGTGCCGAAATGTTCATACAGTTTTATGATAGGGGTTTTGATTGATCAGCACCGTTTCGTTGCTGATAATGCAACTAATCTTTAATATGATGCTAAACAAAATAAGGCTTAGGGCAGTCTTTATTGAAGGTTAATAAATACATCCGGCGATTCGCTGATGTTGCAGCGCAAGCCAAAAATGTGTTATGTACATTTAATTTTTGATAATGCTACGTTTGAACCCTATACTCTACTAGATTTTGAGTTGAGGTTGGGTTATTTCACCCTATGTTGTAATTTGTTCTTCAACTGTGGCCGTCACTGATGAAATTCGCCAAGCTGGCAACAGTCAGTTCTTCGTCATGGACAACTTACGGTATGTTGAAGTGC
This sequence comes from Anopheles coustani, assembly GCF_943734705.1. Taxonomy (NCBI): domain Eukaryota; kingdom Metazoa; phylum Arthropoda; class Insecta; order Diptera; family Culicidae; genus Anopheles; species Anopheles coustani. Next base: position 5,027,270 of record NC_071289.1, read on the forward strand.
TGATAATTTAAAAAAAGTATATATTCGATTTGATATAAAAAAGTGGTGGTGCAAATACTATGTGTAAAACAAAGGGGAGATAACGGTTTAATTTGATTAGCTAAAAAATCACAAGAAATGTTCCGTCTCGAAATGTTCACAAAAAAAAATTATTATACATTGGAAACCCTGATGTCAAAATTGTTAAGCTATGAACACATTTAAATGAAATTTGGTTCAATATTTTTAACCAGAAACTCGAAGAATTGGATGCGATATATGAGACTTGTTGAGATGTTAAATGCTTTACAATCTCTCAGCAAAAAAAAAACACACTTTAATTGGAACTGAAGAAGAAAAATGTGATACACTTTGTGAAAAAAATTGAAGCATTCACGTTCCTTTAAGTTATACTTAGATACAAAAGGACACGAATTGATCGAAGTTAATTAAGGAACTCTTTCGGACTGTTACACACTGATATTCAATCACCAAGTATTCTCAGTTTCGCACACTAAAGTAACACATAGGTAACTCATTTAGAAAAACAATTCACAACAGAAAGATTTCCACCCACCCGGTTTCGTGGCCAACGGTAAGCCGATAAAAGATTCACATTCGAAAACGAACTGCACAAACGCTAAAACACATGGCCACCAACTTCTGCCGGGAGCTCCGAGAAACATCTTTTCGTCGTTTTGTGACCGGTCAACGTACGCGTGGCTACTCGCGTGCCTTCGAGAAAGCAACTAACCAACGATTAGCGGTCGATCATTGCGTCTGCCGAGTTCAAAACCTCCGGATTATCGGAGGGCCTAATTTTTTGTCATCTATTTCGAATTAATCAGTCGTAAAGTATGCTTCACCGAAGCGGTTGTTGTTTATTTCCTTTCCGCTCCATTCGGTAGTGCAATCGCGTAGCGGTCCTTATCGGAAGACCTACTCACTCGGGCTTAGATTATGCCGCAGAGGACGCGTGCCGGTCCGGAAAAGGCTGAACCCCCGACGCTGCATTGGTGCTATGTTTTCTTCCTTTTGCATCTATGCGTCTCATCGGAGGTATAAGTGAAAAAAAGTACGTCTACATTACGATTACACGCTGTCTGGTAAAGGTTTGATTCTCGCGTCGTTTCGTTATTTCAACAAATGCTGAAATGAAATATTGCGTAACCTGATAATCATAAAACTTTACGTACAAAAATTTAATAACAATTTAAAAGGGTTTTTGATATGCGCAGCAAATTATTAATATTTTCCAAAAAGATTGCCAATGCCTGAATCTTTGTGTTTTTGTTGTAAAGTATTGAGAATACTGGTTCTAAAAGGAAGATATACATGTATAATACAAATACAAAGGGAGTGCGTATGTTTTCCAGCGCTTCTTCTTTTATGCTCAATTCGGAGCTGATAAGGCTGTAGGAATACGCTTTGTTATAATACGTTAGAAAAACTGGAAAAATATGTAAAAAATCTTACCAACTTCCTGAACCCACCCCACTCAAACGCAGTTGTTGATCGACAAAAGATTCATATTTGAACTCGGGATTCTCAGGGGGCCATTGTACGTTCGGGTGCGTGTGTAGGTTCCATTGTGTGCCCACTACCATCAATGCTAAAAGATCCCACGAGGCCACATGTTCGTTGGGCTTTCAAGGAAGCTTTTTGTCATCAATTTTTTCCAACCCAGTTTGAAAAAAAAAAACACCAGACACATCGAGGAGCTTCAGGTTTCATTTCATTTATTTAGTACTGAATACTTCCTGTATATGAATAATACTTTTCTTTTGTCCCGTTCCCTTATCCCCCACGACGTCGTCGAACAAGCATTTTTTTCCCGCCCGCCCAGTATAACGTGCGTTCTGTACTTCTTTTTCCTTCATTCTTAAATTAGTCCTTCCTTTATATTCACTTTGCATTATAACAAACATTTTTAGCTAACTACGTGGCTTACATGTTCCTGTTGCTGCGTTGCGTTTGCGCTTTCGCCGTTTTTTTGTTTTTTGGTTTTTGCTGGAGAGAAACATTGTAACATGGCGAAATTGGAGTTATTGAAACGAGTCGAGTTCTATTTTACATGGAACGGGAAGTGGGGATTTTCTTTTATCTCTTTTCCAAACATTGATGCGACGGAAGGAAGTTGAACAATGGTCAAACTTAAACGCAAAACAATCGATCTCCGATCACTTTCTTCCTTTTTCCCGGTCGCTCTCGACGTACGAGGTGGAGTTAAAATACTGTTAGAGTTTCTTTTCGTTTGAACATTCCCACGCTGCGTCCATCCTTGACCATTTTAATCTTCAATAAAAATACCATCTTTCGTTTCCAACGTTGGAAACCGCTTTCCCTGTGGTTTACGCCCATTTTGTTTTAACTATTTTGTTTCACCGATTCTGCAACGCCCAGAACAGTAGCACCGTGAGCAGCACAAGGAAATGTTGGTCCCGGTACGATGGTGATCCGTTTCGGGCCGCCTGTTTTCCTCCGTCGTCCAACTGGCTGCGGTTGGCGTGCTGCATGGCGGCCGGTTTTTCACCTGTTGAAGAGAAGGCGCAACACGATCGTGTTAGTCCTAGCGAACGGTCTTGTTGTTCTCGACGTAAATTGTTCCGAACGTATCGAACCCGATTTTGGCAAATGACTGACAGATGGTTCTAATTTTCCACGAACTCGCAACAAGAGCTTCAACAGTTTATTAGTTTACTGGAACTACCCTCTCGTAGGTAAATGGTTGTACGCTTCAGAACGTAATCCCTACGATTTCTGGAAACAATACTCACCTTGCAGGACGTGCACGGTGATGCTGGCCGGACGTGCGTTCGACGGGGCGCACGTGTAATTACCGGCGTGCCTCAGGTGGACCTCCTTGATGGTGAGGATGCTCGGGGCCGGCGTCAGGATATGCGAGTAGAGCAGCGGGCTGCTGGAGAAGTTGTGCCTGAACAGCCCGTGGAGCCGGTGCAGATGGGCCTGGTTGTGATGCGTGTCCGGGAACGCTGTACCGACGCGCTCCGACGACAGATCGGAAGGATGGCTTTGGTCCAGATGTTGCAACGAGGAGGAAGGTGAAGCAGATAAGGCGGCGGCTGCCAGGGACGCGAGTAACAGCGAGGAAGCGGACGAGGACGAGGAGGAGGCAGAGGAGGGCATCCGGAGGAATGTGTCCTGCTCGAGGTGCAGAGGGCGCCGTCGGGAGAGGTCACCGTCGTCGCCAACGTCTTCGTCACCGAAGGGATCGCCGAACGCGTGGTCCTCCGACGAGAGTTGCTGCAGCTCGTGATCGTCGAGAGACGGGTGTGACAGGAGGTGATGCAGGTGCTGGAGGCCAGCGGTGGCCGGAGGCTGGAATGGTGTGACGGAAAAGCCATTCAGCTGGTCAAAGTTGACCATGTTTTGTTCGTGGTACCTACGGAGGGGAAAAAGGAACAAAAAATAGATGGTCTTAGTAAGCTGGTTTCTCGATTTCCTAATAAATATATTTAAAAGGCATAAATTAAAATGCTGGTTATTGACCAATCACGCAACAGTCACAAAGTGGATTTTCCATTAGTAGGAGTTTCGAGGAAATTTTAATACACGAACAAACAGTCCTTCACAATTTCCATACGCTTTTAGCCACCAACATTTACCATGAATTTTAATTTATTTATGTCACAAAAATTCTATTGAATTTCGGAAAAATGTTTCTGCAATTCATTTGCATGCGCTTTCGATCGGAAAATCCGTGAATACTTCGGCAAGCAATTGACAACATTGTCGTTGGCGTTGTTGTCGAGAGAGCGAGAAATATATTTTACTTGTTTGAGGCCATCCGTATATCCAACCGTGGTTACTTTTGATCGAAATGGAGTTTTTAATTGAATTCGCGAACTGTGAAAAATGTCGAACCAACCATGAACATGGACGGGTGGAATTGGATGGCAAAAAAAAGATTGTAAAAAAAGGTTTTGTTACAGTTTTAAAACAAGTTGATGTTTGTGTTTTCCTGATGTATTGTTAAAGGTTTTGAGTTTTCGCCAATAATTGAGTTTTCAAACGAACCATTGAATGGAGGGAAAATTCTTCGACCTTGGAAGTCGTGGATTTGTTACGATTCTGTACTCATCGTGTTGTCGGAAAATGGGTCCGTTCTCCACGGGAAACACAATTGTTTAGCAGCCGCGCTGGATTCCACGCGAGAGTAGATTCCACACGTGTGGAAACATCCATTACAGCGTCGCACCCGGGGAAGGGATGCCACAATTCACCGCCGGAAAAGCGCACTGAATAATTTAACCACACTAACGGCGGGCGCTTGTAATCGTTTCTGGGACATCCGGATGCGCCAGGGGGGGGATGGGTGTGCGTTCCAGGACCTCCAGGACGAGGATGGGACGCTCGAACTGGTGTCGATTCGGCGAAGCTCGCCCAAGCGCTTGAGCGTAATTATCCAGATCGATGCTCCTGGCATAGATCATCCGGTTTCCAGGTTCCCCCCGCCGAGGGGAAGGTGGGGGGAAGGGGACTACGGGGAGCAACATTTTGCGCCCGAACGAATGTGGTTCGGTGATTAGTGGTTTTTCGCAAATGTAGCGCTGCAGCGAGTCGGTTTCGGTGAGTGGGTGCACTCTCTCTCTATCGGCGACCCTAATCGGTTTAAAGGTGCAGCGTTTTGTGGTAAGTTAATTATGAACCCTGCGTGAGCGTGCCCCGCTCTAAACACCAGCTCCCCGACATCTACGTTGGGATGGAATCAATTTACTGTAAAGTGCACTTTTTCGGCGAAAACCACTGAGTATGTTGCACCATATCGCAATCGACAGCGGTTCCCGTTTTACTGCAGCACATTGTCATGCCTTCATTACGGGTGCGTCAGAAAACATATTTTCACCTACCGGACAATTGTTCATGGGTACAAATTCTTCGGCTTTACGAAACACAACCCCATTTACTTACAGGCACTTGCTTATTTATTCATTTCCCCACGCAACGTCGATCGAGCCGTTTGTTGGCGGCTGCGGGGGATTCCGGGGGGGATTCCGGGACCATCCGGACTGGTTAGCATAAAATGGGCTTAAACCTGACCATTTGTCACCGGGCCACTATTGAGTGCCCATGATCGTGCCGGTAATCGCGTTCCATAAAGCGGTCCGAAAAAAAAAAAATCCCCAAAATGGTGAAATAAATTTAAATCAAATGGGTCGGGTGCCTTACGGGTCGCGTACGGAAAATACCTGTACGGAGATGAACGTTTGTTTACAGATTTGTACGCGGGAATGGGAGACGGGATGATAATAATTTTGGAGCAACCGGGATTACGGTTGGCATTTTGGCAACATACCTTTTTTTTCTCCCAACGACATTGGATTGCACTTTCCTTCGTTTTCGTAGGCGCGTTTAATGCATTTATGAGCAAATAATAACTCGCGCACGAGATGATGGCCAGTGAATATTACGTTTGGAGAATGCAAAAGGATTAACGCAAAACAGGTAGGAGAGATGTAATTTTAACGATCGATGCTTACGGTTCACGGTAGCACGAGAGCTGGCGAGATGTGGGATAATGTAAAAACGAGATAAAAAGCAAACACCGGTCGATGGTGAAATGGATTTTTTAAAAACCCATCGTTTGTCACGAGGATGAAAACAAAAAGGAAATTCAGGAAAAAAAACCTTCGCCTTTCGGATGGATTATTTTGAATGCCATTTCGTTCGATTATCGTTCAAACGTTTTCCGGGTCCCACGTGGCGCATATGGTATTTGGAAAAATGGTATCGTGAATTGATCGTTTCCACCAATCCCGCACTTAATTTATAAGGAAGGATGAACAAATATTATTCATAGTTTGCATATGCGTGAATCAATTGGCAATCTTCAACCGTTCCCCCGTACTCACCAGAACACGAACGTGGGGTTTTCCGTGGCACTGTTCAGCTGGCACTCCAGCCGCAACGTGGAACCTTCGTCGATGTGCAGATCGGGCGCTCCGACGATTTCGGCGACCGCTTCTGCGAAAGGAAACGCATCAAAGTAGGTGAAGAAAGTAGGCGTCGTGTTAGAAAGTGGGAGGAAACAAACGAGCAGACAAAGAAGTGGATATCGTAGTGGGTATTAGATTTAAGACACTTCTCCAGCGGGAGGAAAAGACTTCCACAAACTCGAGCAGGTATAGTGGTGGTAGGGAAAAACCTATTGCGTGCTGGTTTCCCTTGAGACGGTTCGAGAATATATTCTCGTTCCGTGCGGGAAGCGCGGAAATCATCCTGCGAGACAGCTCGCCAACAAACGTCGAAAGCAAAACACGGTGCGCGCCTTCCATGTTCGATTATATTTTTCCCGTGCCATGTTCGATTATATGTGCCGTGTGTCGCTTCAATCCGGGGTACCTTTGATATGTTTCTGCCCCCTGTTCGACTTTCGGGATTGCAAGTGTTTGAAGCGTTAAAAGGAATCTAGCGTCGGAAGCTTCTCAGTGGGAAGTCGAACCGGTAAGTAATACGTTTCCGTGGTTCAATGTCGACTTTGATCGAATTCTATTTCCCTATGATGTGCTTTGCTGCAAACAACTAATGCGACTGGTTCCACGTTTCAATCCCAGCTCCTTTGCGAGTAAAGTGATATGTTCTGATGGAGTTGGTATGGTTGTTTATCGCAAGAAGGTTAAAATAGGGATTTGGTTTTAAATCATGTAAAATGCTGCAGTCATTTTTCATTTCTTTTCTTCAATTCTTTAAAATGCAATAGACACTCTATTTGCCATATTTAAATTGAAATCCAAATCAAACCATTGTACTTAGTGTGAATCTGGTAATGGAGATACATAAAGCTTGTAAAATTTAATTTAACCTCTTGTTCTATTCCCGGACCGAGCCGGGGTTGTTTTGGATGGAAGTGCAGCCAACGAACAAATACTAAATACACTGTTCAAACACGTACGAAGCCCATACAAGGTGCTGCCAGTACGGGAAAGGTAAAATTTGGTTGCAGATTGTAAATAATTTAATTAAAATATCCTCTTTGACGACCCCGTTAGGCAAACATGGAAATTGGGTTTCCAAGAAGCTTTCCGTGCCATCGGAGGGTGGCAGTCCGGCCGGGGTTGCGGTAGCGAGAAGCGACCGTCGACATCGTCCGGCGACTGTTTCAGGTTGCGATGGGATCGATGGGATTTCATCAAGCTTTAATGAAAACTCAATTTTCCCCGGCACCTTCGAGCGATCGTGCCGTGGAACCACACGGGAGCTTTCCGTATAATCGGCTGCACGATACACTGCTTTCGCTTCCACCTCTTACACGGGGTGCCATCACGGTTGCGGCGGTCATGATTGGAAACGGGACTCGTCAAAACACACGCCAAGAGGGAAGAGGGACCGGGCTGTTCCGAGCTCGACTGGCTTACGATTGGAAGCTTTCGGATCGCTAGTAGATCGGGAGTGGCGGAGATTTAGAATCTTCGAGCATGGAAAGCAATTGCCGTAAAACAAGATCTTAAAATGTCGGCAGTTTTGCGCCGGGGGGAGGTATGTTCGACCGGGAAGGTAGGTGGGCGAAATTTGTAGAATCTAATATATTTTAACAAGATCAGCTCCGATTCGATGAGCAAGAACGGTTGAAGCTTTGACGTTCAACAAGCATAAGCGAATCCAACGAAGCAAAACCCTATCAGAATGCATTCGGCGTAGTACACCAGAAGAGGAAAATCGTTAGCCAAATTGCTGTTTTAAACTGAGTATTTATATTCTTGTCCGACTGAAAACGAACCCAATCACGGAAAATTGTGTTGACATGCAAAAAAAAAAAAATAAAATAAACGAAAGGGAAAAGTAAACTCTCGCCCCTACGACATGACATTTTTGCATGCCTATTATCGTCGCAATTTCAAATTTCCATCCCACAGAACAAAATGCTGACGAGCAGCCCAATTTTTCCGACCCATCCTCGGCGACCCTTTTGCACGTGTAAACATATACCCTGACACCTGACATTAAACCCCTCCACTGCTCTTGGCATAGTCCAATTCCGCCCGGTCGGGTACATCCTTTACCTTTGCCTTGTTTTATTTTTCGTTTTTTCTCCGGGTCGAAAGGTATTTTCCGGCTTTCCACTATGCCAGTTTAGTTTACAATATGATTCGACAATCTTCGGCAAGCCCGTCCCGGGCCGGTTGGAATCCTTCCTGAACCGGCTTACCGGTTTTGCCTTCCGGCGGCACGAGAGGTAGTAGCAGTACCAACGATCAGCAAGGTGAAAGACACAACGGGAAAGAAAAATTTAAAATAACATCACATGCGACGACGATACACGTGAAGTGGAAAAAAGAATGCCAAATATCTTGAGACATGAAAATCCATTCCAATCGGGCCCCGGGAACGGCAACGGTGGCAATCCGCCCGGGCCATGGTATAGATTATTTTCTTCCTCTTGCCCTTTTTCCACCTGCCGAGCCCGTGTGCCGAGTGTTTTTCTTTTCCGGCAGGAAAAAACGTGCAGCTCGGTATCGTGTTACCGGTTCGAGGAGCGAGGGCGGTCTTATGGGGCCATCATCTCGCATTTGATCGCTTTTCGCTGTATAGATTTGTGTCGTCGAAGGAATTTTTCATGAGATCTTCCTGTCGTTGCCGGTTCTGTTTCGTTCCCTCTTAATTTCCCTCTTCGCCCGTTTGTATTTTTTTCTCTTTCGCCAGGCTTTTCCCTCCCCCGATATTGCTTTCGAATTCCATTTTAAGTTGGCTTTGTTTTCATGGCCATAGCCGGTTGCCATAGCGGGCTGTCTGCCGTAAAATGTCCGTGAGGAAAGGTGCTGGAAGAAAAGTGCTTTCATTGGAAAATCATTTCTGCTCGATGGGGTTATCCTCCCCGGGAATGTGGAGCCACTCGTCGATATCCTTCCGTCGAGAACGGAAGCACGGCAGCACGGAACATATGCACACCACTTACCCACTACCGTAAGCTCGACAAACACCGACTGCACGGGATGAACGGACAGCTGGCACTCGTACAGGCCCTCGTCCTCGGTGCGCACCGACTTGATGCGGAGGGCCCAGTGGCCCAGGTGGCGCAGGTGCTCGACCAGAAACCGCTCGTCGCTGATGTACGTCTCCAGGTCGACCGTAAGCAGCATAAAGTCCTGCCGTCGTACCCACGATACCTGAGGGAGAGAGAGAGAGAGGGGGGAAACAAATCGAAGAGTTATTAGAAGGCAAACAAATTCTAGGAATGCAAATGAACCTATGCTCCCCTGGGAGGCTTGATTGTTTATTTTCCCAAAGGAAAAGCATCGCTTGGTTTTATGATAGCAGCTGGAAAAGATACATCTCTTTGAAAGCGAAACAACAATTAAATACTTCTACAGGAGTATGAGGTAAATACAAATTAAGAGTTGTTTTTTTTTCTTCAACAGTCACGTTTCAAGGCACGAGATGTTGAAAAAATATAGCAAAAACTTGTCATTAAAAACTCGTTGATTTTAAAATTGGTTTCAATCACAAATGGCTCAATCAACAAATCACAAATGGATGTTCAACAATTAACAAAACGATACTTTTGAAACGAAACATCAAAGAAAACATTATGTCAAAGGGGGCAAATGTCTTTCTGGACGAATAAAGAAAAAAGAACTATCAAAATTAATTGCTCCAAAACCAAACCATTCGTGCGTTCAACCAACAACAAAAAGTTAGTATTTGGCAAGTTGGTGAATTATTTTTTTATAGAAATGGCTAAGATCTTTTTTTAGAATTTTTAATATGTAATTTGAAGTGGAAAGCAAATAAAAGAAATTCCGATATCATAACTATACTGGTTATTAATTTACTTTTATAGGGAAAAATATTTCCATGAAATAATAAAAAACCTACACATACTGCTGGATTTTTCTGGTGATATTCTCTTATTTTACACCCCAAATAGCAAAAATATTGTGTTGTATTGCCAATTCTAGTTTTGAATAGCTTATGGTCCTGTAAGGGTAAACTGTTCTGAAAATAATATCTATCTTCATTTGTTTAGGATGATTAAAAGGAGGCCGAAAATAACTTCTATTGAATGTATCATTCTCAGAATTCGAGCTAAATTTTGCAGATTGAAAAAATATTGAAATTGAACACTAATGCAATGTGGATCATCAATGCTATGTGGGCTATTTTTGTCAACGATTGAGGACAGATTCGTTTAATATTTTCCACTTTAGAAGCGTTTCTTGCCATTGTCGGAGCGTTTCCCACACCCGTGTCAATATTGTGCGAGTGGAGAAAAGGAAAAAAGAAAGGATGCGAAAATTGATTTGAAACGTTTCGGCCCACGCATATCCGCATCCGTGCAAAGGACATTGTCATCCCCTGGAGGGGGGCGGGGAGGAGGGGGACTTACCAGGGCGGAAGATTGGCTGACGACGGTGCAGGGCAGGAGGGCCGTTCCGCCTCGCTGTGCGGTGACTTTTGTGTTGTTTTTGGTGGCGAAAAACATCGCCGCCGGAAACGGGGCCACCGAGGCCAGCCCGGCGCTCGATCCGGTCGGCGGCCGATGCTGTTGCTGATTGTGCTCGTGAAGATGATGTTGCTGTTGTTGCCGCTGCTGCTGCTGCTGCTGATGGTGCTGATGATGATGATGGTGGTGGTGATGCTGGTGGTGATGGCTGTGGTGGTGGTGATGATGCGGATGATGGCCGTCGTCGTCGTGCGGGGGCAGCCCGGTGCTATCCTGCGCCATTTGCTGAGCGGTATCTGTGTGTGAGATATGGGAGGGGGCGCAGAAGAAGCAGAAGAAACATTGAACCGGGCGCTACAAAAAGCCGTTTCAGATAAACAACCTGAATTTTGTCATTTTTGAAGGATTTCCTATCGACGTTGGGAGGGTGTGGAACGTTTTGCTGTTGTTGTTGTTTTGCTGGGTATTTGTGAGCCGAAAGGAGGAGGAAAGAACTCACCAAGGGAACGACTATGTGGGGCGAAGTGGGCGTAAAATTAATGTACTACATTTCCGTGTTCGCGCATTGCCACCGCAAAGGCCCAGCCCCCCGGTTCGGAGTGTGACGGTTCCCGGAAAAATAACCCACCACGACCTCCACTTCTACCGCTCCTCCTCGCCCTCACCCCTCCACCCGTCCTTCCCCACCATCACGCACTTGTTCGAGCGAGACGTACATTTCATCCCGCTTTCCGGTTCCGATGATTGATTGTAGTCGGAGCCGGTATTAATTTATTTCGTGTATTTATCGTCCTGTTTATTTTTTTTTGCTCGCCCTCCTTCCACGCTCCCATTTGATCCGCCTTTGTTGGTGTTTACTTACCTCGTGGGCAGAGAGGGAGAGGACGGTGGAAATGCGTATTGTTATCAGTAAGCCTTCCACAGCCCGCGCCACAACGTCCCCAAGGAATGCGGAATGGATGTCGTCCACGAATGTCGTATGATGGTCACCGACTTTATGATATTTCACACACCACCTCGGCTTTTCGTTTTCCGACGAGCCGGGAAAAAGGAACACGTTGAAAAAAAAAAAATGGCAACCCATCGCCGTTTTGGCTGGGTGAATTCTTTTTCCACTCGCTTCGCTTCCCGTTTTCCGGGCAAGCATCACATTTCGGTCACAATCGTCCTGGTCCGCCTTTCCGTCAATCGCTTTCGGCGCGGCTGAGTGGTCAAAAGCCCGCCCGAGCTGGAATCCGCCGGTGGGAGTGTGCCAATAAATGAGCCAAGAAATGGACGAATCTTGTTCAGTTCTTTTGCGGTTCACTTCGTAGGTCATTCGTCGTCGTGCGAAATGGAAAAAGTGTCTGAGATTTCATTGAGGAAAGTCTTTTTTCGTTGCCACTCTTTCGCTGATGGAAGCCGTTGTTGTTGTTGTTATGGTGCCTTTGTTTGTTTGTATTTTTCCTCCTTTTTTCCCTCTAAAAACCTTACGGTACTGCGACTTTCAAATGTGCGTCCATTTTTTTCTGGATTGTTGCGCTTCAACTGTCGTTCGTGAAATTGTCACTAAAGGCGAATTTTCCTTTTTTTTTCTTGTGCGTGCAAGAACTGATTCCTAAAGAAGACAAAGCAGCAGCTCAACATGGTTGTTAAAACGTATTTTTATTCAACAGGCCCTAATGGATCGTTCTATGTTCTGCTAAGTGCTGCCACTGAAGGCTAATGCTTCAGATCGAGAGCATTCCCTTTGCAAAGATCTTAAGCGAACCTTTGTTACCCGACCTCATTTACTTTAAACTTATATTCCACAGAAGTTTCCCGGTTGCGGGTAAAAGTTCGTGGCGGAGAGTGAAGGAAAAATATATATTGATTTATCCGCCTTCCCAACGGACTCGTTTCACCCTCCCCAGCTCGATGATGATGCCGATGGAAACTAAATTAGTCGCCACCATCGGGAGGATTAATTAGAACGATAATAATCGATCCCTTGATAGTGAAATGATGACTATCGGCGGGAACCCGGGGAGCGATTCGGGGAAAGCCATTGCGTTGGATGCCGAGAACCGTTATTCGGTGCGGAATCGTTATTACGGAGCATAAAGGAATATGATTGATGGTAATGGCTCCACAATGATAGTCAATTTTCTCCCTCGCTTATCACATTCAGGGCGCAGTTTAATCGAACACTGTGGGGTTGTTTGTTTAAAAAACCGTGTTATTACTGATGGCGATAATAACTGAATCAAATTGCAAATTTAAATTTCATAAAATCGTAAGGATTTCCGTTTTCCAAGCGCCCAATCACCCAAATGTCATGTCTAACTAACCCTCGGTTTATATTTCACTTCGAACGAAAACACAAACGCGCTACATAAACAATTTTCGTCTGCCTCAAAGCTTTTCAATAAATTTCCCCGTGAATGCTCTGGAGCCAGGAAAAACATCAGGCCCATATCATTTGTCGGGCGTGCTGTGCCAACTGAGAAGCATGAACATGAATACACTCGAGTGTGCGTTTTCTCCCGCGGATCAAGTTAATACAGTTCCATCTAATGCTCGAGAAACATGTTTGATACATTTTTATGATCTTCTCCCGGTGGAGTTTCGTGGGTGGAGTGGGTGGTTTACTTTTTGTTTTCGTGTTTCAACGCATTACCATTCCCATGCCGGCTTCGCTGGAACCTACGGCGGAAAGTAACGCTCACACGGAGCTCCATATGAACGCGGCTTTTGAAGCCGCTTCGTGCAGATTTCCTTTTTGGAATCACGTTTCTGGTGAACGAAAAATTTCCTTCACCAAAATGGGGAAGGGCATGTGCCGCCTCCTACTTACCGTGGGTGTGCGGAGCTCCCATCACGATGGTAAAGATGAATATCACAGCTAGAAGGTGCCTTTGATTACAGCAGCAGAGACAGTGACTCAGATCGGCGCCGGTGTTCACCCAAGCCATGGCACGTGGAGTCGCGAATTTCGCGCGATTTGTTGCGTAAGCTTTCGGTTGTCGGTTGTGCCAAGACTTGTGCGAGGAGCCAAGCTTAAATCAAAGATGTATGCTCGCCCGGGTGGGAACGCCTTCGAAAGGTGAAAGGAATTTGTCTTTGGATGAACTTAAAGCAACGTTACGGAGTTGAAGAAGCGAGAAGTTTTTCTGTAACGAACTACGCAGCTTTATGGAAGCTTTTTTTTCAGGTCGACGCAGAGGTTCACTTTAACTTGTTTCTATTTTATTAAAACTGCCCGGTATGTTACTTGTTGCCGCTAGTATTCATTTGGTGCTTCTTCATTCGCTTTCATTATGTTACATTGGAAAGCCAGTCGTGAAAGCAGTTACCTTCACCTTCGGAATGTCTCTAATTATGAACTGTATCCGTAATAACACTTCACGAGGATTCTTTTATGATAGACCCAGTGTTCGAGTGTTCCGCTTTCTTTTATTTCGCAACTGTAACACTTGAGTCTACTCGTTAGTTTATTCATTTCAAACATAAAACACTTCGAAGGTGTTGTGGAGCATATTTTGTCCATTTGAAATGGCGAATGAATGCAAACGCCTCACACACACGACTGGAAAGGTTATGTCCTATTTCAATTAACTCTTAACACTCTCGATTCCGAGGCGGAAATGTTTCGCCTCAAAACCCACGATGCTGCCGTCGCTTTTGTTGCTGTTGAATGGGAAACGCCATGCCAGGATTGGGCCACCGCACACGGGCTCGCTAATGATCTCTGTCGTGTTCGGAATGAAGTGTTCCATTGCTGTAGTGATTTTTCCACGAGCCACGAGCTGTGAAGATTTGCGGAAGTCACCCGATGAACGGTCTGAAACGAGAAAAAATGCGAGGAACGGATATCAGTTCAGAACGTAAGCAAAGACACAGTTTTCAAGTGTGATGGTGGTGAAAGGCGTCGCAAGGGAACGGGTTAATGTCATGGTTTATGATGGCGAAAGTGACATTTGAATTGCTCGGCTCGTGTAACGTGACACGGTCGCCTTTTGAAAGCGATTGTACTTCAGGTTATGATGGAGACGCATGGTGTTTGGTAACGGAAAAGTTGGAAAAACTTCCACCATGCCATGGTTGCGAAGGAGTAAAGTTGAAATTGTAAAGGTTGAATGATATAAAGTGTTATTATCAAGGATGGAAAATCATTGCAAGTCAGCTAAACCAAAGGAACAAAATTATGATTTCAATGTCGTATAATAATTGAAGTTTTCCTTCATACGCTTGTAAGCTTTAGGAAAAATAACATTCAACTCCACACGAAATGTGTGTATCGAAAGCAAAAAACTAACCAAATTCGGTTGAAACACAGCCTTGACCGTTTATTGAATTTCCGTAAAAAATTTCCCAAGAAAACTTGGAACTCCTTTCGGTGCCCTGGCGATCGTTTCTCATTCGCCCAAAGCCCTTTGGTTTATATTTTTGGTCCCTTTTTTGGCAAAGGTAGATAAGAAATCGGGCACAAACACACACACGCTCAGGGCGGACAAATCGGGAAAGATTGTGAGCAAATAAGACTGGCTCGCAAAACATAAACCTCGCAGTACGGGAATAACGAGTACGAGTAGCACCACTCGGCAGGCCAAATAAAACACAACTTCCTCCGGCCAGCGGAAACGATATTTTGGCATTAGCCTGACCGGGGAGTCGCTCGAGTGTGGAGGTAAAAGTTGAAAAATAAAAGAAGTAAAAAGAAAGACAGATTAGGCAAAGTGGAAGAAAGTGGAGGAACAAAACAAAACAAAAATCGAAGGAACAAACATACACCCTCTCTCATGCCTTGTGCGGCCTTGAGCTGGCAGGCCGGAAAAAAACACTGAACCCCCGGAGAACCGGTTTTGGCGGATTGTGACCGGGTTTCCCGGATCCAACATTTCGGCACACTGGCAACCGTTCAATGTTTAATGGCGACCACAGGACTACGCCGAACATCGGCCATTGTGGTCATATTGGAAACATTTTTGGCGCACGGCGCGCCCAATCAAACCCCCCTTCGAGTGTGGGCTCTTTTTCTTTTCCACCTTTCCACTTTGGGGTTTTGTTTCCCACGTGTCGACCACACGTTTTCCCCTTCCCTTCTCCACAGTGTTTTTTTCCAATGTAGCCCCGAGGCAACATTGTTTGTGATCCGCAAACGGAAGGGAAGGCCTTCTGCTTCGGCTTTGAACCTTTGACCACCACCACCACCACGGTGACAGCACGGTTCACGGACAGTGAGCGCCATTTCACAGTCTTTCGGTTTGATTCACTTTAGAAACAGTTTTTTCTTCTTTCTCTCCACCCTCCACCCTCTTGCAGCATAAATGTTGGGGACCGGTTTCGGGGGTTTTTCTCTTGTTATTTTCGGCTTTGCTTGATGTTAGCGTATTTTTTCGAATGTGAACATAAGATCCTTCCCCTAGGGTAGGGGCCGGCGGTGGTTGGGAAGGGTATGCGGAAATACGGGATGCGGTCGGTTCGTTATGCTTTTCCGGCTTCCATTCGTCGTTCGGGAAACCTTCCAAGGTCTCAAGGTGGACTCGCCTTTACTTATTCATTCGTCCCTCCGGAGACAGCTTTGGCGTGTTTTGCGTGAAAACTGCGGCGAGGTGTAGTATTTTCTTGGCACTTTCGTTTAGCGTTTCCAGCGTGGAATAACAAAAACCAAAAAAACCGAAAAATTATACACCAAAACTTCTCATCAACAGACCTAGAACCCCCTTCCCACTCCCTTGCCAAACGCAACGTTTCGGTTCGTTCGGTGGATATTTTATCGGCCTACTGTGGCATCGGCCTACGTTTCCTTTTTTCCCATCGCACCGTGCTTTCATGGGTTGCTGCTCTGCGATTTCCTTCCTAACCACTGCGCTCCAGGAAAGGGCACATTAAACCCAATTTTTGTGCGAACCATTCGATAAACGGTAAGTTGCGGCCATTTGAAGGGCTCGCGAAATGAAGCTCGTGCTTCAGTCTTCAAAGGAAAAAGATTAGCTGACCATTAGGGCCACTTTGTTTGGTTGTCGAGATTTTTCATACGCGGATGGGAAGGGGGAGGGTCATTACGAATGCGGGAAGCAGGAAGGTTGAATTAAAGGGGAAATGCTTTTTGAAGATTAAATTTTGTTGATTCAATTGGAGTAAAGGTAACTAATATATGGATTTAGTTTATTCTTTTATCGAAAATGAAATGCATGGGCTGTTTTACAGGATTGGGTAAATAAGATACAGAATGAAAATGGTTTACTCATATACGGAAATAATTTCGAATTTTTATTCGCATTGGTTTTACTTGAATTCTTACCATGCTGTTACTATGTTATTTTGATGATATTATCTAATGCTATGTGTTATTTTGCAAGCCTTCCAAATACAACACTGTTTTGGTTTATTTTGCAATGATCTATTTCCCTTGTGATTTATTACACATACAGATGGAAAGATACCGGTTCTAGCTCAGGTAATTGTTTGAGCTTTTTTTTGAAAAGTTTAATGATATTTCATTGCCCTTGAAATGATCGTCATTTGCTACATTTGACCTTTTCGTACGTGCCAATTATTCCAATTCAATAACCCAACCCTTTGCATCGTGCTCACCCCCGAATCGGTCGTGGGGGTATTAATGAGACTTCACCGAAACTATCCGGCAGATGCTTTTTGATTAATGTCGTGCACAAGTGCGCCCCGGGTACATTTCCATCCCCGGGCAACCGGGCCGGTAGAAAGATTTGTCAGCCATCAGCAGGAGCTTCACTTCGGTAAAACTTTTCCTCGTACCCTCCACCAAACCAATCGGCAATTCGTACCCGAAGCACTTAAATTGTGATGGATTGATTTCCGCCTAATTGCGGATCCGGAAGCGCCTGGTGAAACCCGGGGCCCGGGAATGAATTGGGAAACGATGGAAAATTTATCAACGGAAAACGAGCGCGCCGCTCGCCGATCGGATCGTTCGCAAAAGTTTTTCGGTTAGAAAGCTAGTGGAAACTTTGCACCGGGCGTTTTCCATCCTCTTTCCTTGCGTTTTTTTTCTTTGGCGCCCGAATCAAACTATTTTAAACCTACGCTCTCCCCGTGCCGGCTTTTTCCGGGCGCTGACAAATGGGGAAAGTTTCGAGCCGATCAATGTGGGACGACCCCGGGATAGAACCTTCGTTCCGGTTGCCAGTGTGTGCGAGCGTGTGTACCTTCGATTCGAATGCGTAACTTCTTTTTCCCTGAGTGTTTCGGGCCGGCGTTTTGCGAAAGGTTCTCGTTCCGGTGGCTGACAGCCGGGGATACAGACGTGTTTTTTTGCGATTGAGCACTGCCGCAAGAAAAAGCCCAACGATCGGCACTATTTGGTGCGATTGGTATTTCTTCCCAGCTTTTTTGTGACGCTTTGCCCGTGACAGAAAACTTTTCCTCGCCAAACCGTTCCGGAAAGCGAATTCCCGGAAGGATAAACAATGTGTCCCGATTGAAACAACACAAAAGCGTGGAACTGCCGGCAGAGTGCGAAAAAGTAGCGCGATCGGCGAGATTCACCGTTCATTTTTTGGGCCGAAGTCCCGAAGGCCGGAAAAAGTGATTGTTTGCTGCGGCTCGGAGCACAGTTTTCCGGAACGGGAAAGTACACAAAGGCTCGCACTCGGAATTGGGCCCGAATCTGGTCATTTGTGGTGCGATCAAATTGGATTGGAGTGCGAATGGGAAGAATGGATAGTTTAATTAGTTTAAAATTTATTTCGCTCCGTTGTTTATTTCGATTGTTTTAGTTTTAGAAAAGTTGTATACCTCATTGTGCATAGTTCAACATGATCGTTCGATTTTATTGAAACATTCCAGCTGCTTGGAGGCAAAACATGGGAAAAAGCACCATAAAAAGCACAGCCTACGTTCGTGTGTTTTCTTTCATTATCTATTGATGACGATGACACAAACCCTGGTCCCATGTCAAATCGAAAATAAAAACATATCAGACATTTAAGCAAATCATTATGTATGCCAACCGAGGTGGTGTAGGTGTTTCTAGGCATAAAATTTAGAAGTACGAACATCACGAACAAAAAACCATCACACTGTTTTATCATTCATTCATGACGAATAGCTTTCAACATGACGTAAAAACGGAAACCCATGCTGAGTTGTTTTTTTTCCGGCCGGCAATGGCACGATATTGACAGATATAAAATTAATTTCTGTTGCCATGCGGCTAATGTTTGATTTATGGTTTCGCGCGCGCAAAATTACCTTCCATCTACCTCGCGAACGTTACGGATGGACGCAAAAGCTTCACCGTTAAGATGCCCCGAAGGACATCTCGCTAGCGTGAGGAAAGAGAGAGAGAGAGAGAGAGAGAGAGAGAGAGAGAGAGAAGGAGGAAGAGGAGAGATTGCTACGTGGAAAAATTCATGAGGAAAATGAGCTGCTGTCGCTAAACGTCCGCTTCGTTGCACGTTCAATGGGAGGTTCATAATTTTTCCCTTCCCTGCTACTATGAGTGTGTGTGTGTGTGAGAGAGGATTGGTGTGCATATTCGCACAATGCTGACCGGAAACGGGCGACCGGTGGAACAAGAAAACTAAAATAACGTTTCGCGTCGAGCGGAACTGCGAATCAAGAAACACTGCGAATTTTATTGACACAACGTTCTGTTAGACGGAGCGCAGATATATGCTAAGGGGATTTTGGGAGGTTTTTTATACCCCCCCCCTCCCCCTCCCTCCTCTTTTTCTTTTCACCTTCGCAATCTGCTCATTCATTAGCCGCGAGCGCCACGTGCGCAGCGTAAAACCGTTTCATGTGGCAGCGAATTTTCGATGACGTTCAATAATGGGAAACATAACGAACGGTGGTGGTTCGTT
Source organism: Anopheles coustani (assembly GCF_943734705.1). Lineage (NCBI taxonomy): Eukaryota > Metazoa > Arthropoda > Insecta > Diptera > Culicidae > Anopheles > Anopheles coustani. The sequence continues at coordinate 5,046,458 of NC_071289.1, forward strand.
CGCGTGCTGCGAGCGTGGAAAACCCCCTGCTCATGAATAACGCAACGAACAAAAAACATAACGAAACATGTGAAATGGTGTGAATATTCGACACTTTTATTCTACACGTGTTTCCGGTCGTTATTTGAAGGTTTTTGCAATGCAAAATAGATATTTTTATCGGGAAAATTTATACGTTTGAAATTGCAGCTATCTTCGGTGAAATCAAAGTAATTGTGGTGTTCTTCGCACGTCATATCACATGTGATGCTCAAAACAACGTGTCTAAAAGTAGATATAAAAGACACCTTAAACGTACTTCAATACGACACTTTTGTTTTGCACTTCAATAATTGCCTTCCCCTTTGGCAAACAATTGTACGCTACAATAAGCTCAAACTGGCGTTAATAATCCTGGTGAATGATAGTCAACCAAACCCCGGCGGAAGGTTTTGAACGTCATCTGCTCAACCGCAAACCATGTCGATGAGTCAACCGAGCCTACTGATGGCGTTTATCGCTGATGCGTATCGATTTCCACAACCCTCCCCCCCGAAGTGAGTGGGCGAAAATTAAATGGTGTAAAAAATCCCTTTTTTAAAATGACATTATGAATGCACGTCAACCCCAACAATGCATACGTCCATGTCGGTGTGACGGCAACGGGGGAAAAGAAATATACGTGGAACATGCCACGCATGTGGGCCAGTAATTAATCGCTTTGTGGGTGACCGGTGGAAACTGAAATGTTTTTCCTGCACCCTCCTGCCGACCTGGTTTTGTGCTGTGAAACATGACCGAGAAAAATTACAAGCATGAATGTTTGAAACGCACCGGCGGAAATTATATAATGCTGGTTAAGCGTACGTTCTCCATTTCCGGGTGGTGGGCTTTGCTTGTGCGGATCACTTTAATGGTTTCATTTGTGGGTGTTATAATGCGCAGATATCAATCTCATTATTCTTTAGAATGAATGCAATATTTCAATGATCTATTTTTAACATAAATGGTAAGATTTAAACGACATATGATTATGCATTTGATTAATGCGCTGACAAAATCATGGTTTACGGCGTAATATTTTACTTAAATGGATTATCTATGTGTTCTAAAAATAACAAACACATTGACCTAAATAGGTCTTAAAAAACCATCTCTTTGGATTATAAAGGAAAGGTGCGTAGTATTAGCATGCTATGCCTATTTGGTGGGAAAGTGTTCTTTGAGGTTGATGTCCTTTTGGGGTGTGAACTTCTTTTTTCCTTAGAAGTTTCGAAAATAAAAGAAATAAAAGATACGAACCCCTCAGGGGACAAAATTGCACAACCGAAGCAAAATAAATTCGATCCCTTCATAAGAACCCTGCAGTCTCTTCCAAATCACGTACGGTTTTTGTATACCAAGAACCGGTGGGTGTGAAAGTTCTTGTCCTCTTCTCACTCACCGAACAAGTTCTCTAGTTTTCTCACATTTTCTCCCTTTTGCTATACCTATATCTCATCCATTTCAACCCGCCTGCGAAGCAAATTCTGAAACGATGTTATGCAAATTGCTCGGTAGGAAAATTTAGCACCGTTGATAGGGCTCGGTACTTCCGCAAACGAGCTTTTCCACAATACACACACACACACATATATATAGGAGGGTATGAGCTACAAGTAAAAACGAAACACACTGTGCCTCGGGTCATCCCGGAAGCCATTCGTTTTCATCCGTGTGATAACAAGCTGCTAACACATTGGCGTTGGTAGGACAACTTCTGGGGGAAAACGAGTGCTTGGGTGCATATGAGGAGGGAAGGAATTCTATTCGATGGCCCCAGTCTCAATGGAAGCTTTTAACGGGTGTCTTTTCTATTGGCATTGTGTATATATTTACACACATTCGTAGGTGTTTTAGATATTCTCAAGGTGCTTTTACCTTTTTTCGGCATTTTATTGACGTGTTGGAATTTTATGGAATTTTGAAAGGTGTTTGATATTCATTCTCCAAAGAAATGGATACGTGCAAACGGGGGAAGCATATCACACACGTTCACACAAAACATGTGACTCCAATCGCCGGTGGACATTTGGAGTTCCATTCGAACTAAGTGACCTATGGTGGCGGAAAAACACGAAAACCCTAGCGTGCAGCTCAGCGGACCGAAAACTTGAACATTAGCTTCACCGAATCACATCTGGCCCGTAGCAGAAGCACACAAACACGCACACACACACACTCGCAGCACAAAAGTTGAAAGAAGAGGGACAAGTTTTCCTCCGGCTCGGTCGACTTCTGGAGCGCACTCAAGCGGGACGAACGAGCGCATCACTTCAGCACCTTCACGAGCAAACCGGTTGCGCGGGTCACGGTTCGGTTCGGTGTCACCGGACACGAGGACCGTTTTACTGTTCTCATATATGGTGTATCAACGTTGATGAAATCACTACCGTCGGGCGTGGGCGCTCTCATAGCCCGAGGAGGATTTTGAGGGCAAATGAAATAAGCTTTAGAACGAAATTCAAAGGGATTTCCTCACGACTTTTAGGTACAGGTGCAATTTGTAGGGCAAATCACAAGGATTTAACTATTTTAATAACCAAAATTCGACGTGTTTCATCAGTGTTGGATTCGGAAAATATTGTAATTAAAACACCCGTTATCAAATTTAATATGCAGCACGCAGGCAAATTTTACTCCAATTACCTCTCACTTAGATGTTGCGGAAATGTTTCCCCATTAACTATCGTGTTCCTACTTCTAGTTCATCCCTTTTAAATTGAGATATCGTTCCGAGCAACTTCAGTTTCGTGAAGAGGGAACTTGCAGAGAAAATTATGGTGCTACTAATTTACAGCCAAAGTAAAAAATATACGGTCGTTAATTAACGTCAAACATGGTACGAAATTATAAACGAGACAAATCAACAACTACAACAAACGCCGAGACAGCCGCGGGCTGTCCAGCCAGGGGTTTGGCGGGGCCCCCGAGAAAAGGCAATCAAACAGAAATCCACCGAAGGAAATTCATTTATTAGGGCCGGCCGGTTGCTTTAGGTAGATTAATTTCAAAATGTGTTTCATGTTCCAGCGCACTTGACTTCTGCTTGGCCCCACCGAGCGCGCGTCATACTTTTCCACCTCGGACCGAAAACGCGAGGGATTTTCCGTGCCTACCCAACCCCCTACCCCTACTCAGTGGGTGTTTGTGTGAGTGTGTCGAGTGTCGGTTCGCCATGTTTCCACCGTGCGATGATGATGAGCGCAACGCGTTCGACAGCTACGAAGAAAGGAAACGAGATCCGGGCGTTGCGTGGCAAATGGGAACCGACACCGAAAGTGGCCCTCGGAGTGGAAAAACCCCTCACACTCTTCGTGAACGAGGGGGTGGGGAGGGTGGTGGTCAACCCGGGGGCCGAAGGGAAAAAATGACACCAGCAAACTGCCATCATAATTAGACGGGAAACGAGAAACCCGCCGGCAGCTTGGCTTTGAGGAGGTTTTTCCACGGGGCAGGCGGAGAAGGGGGGGACAAATGCAAGCAAAGCAATTGGTCACGTTTCGTTTGGTGCCGGGTGGAGCCCGCCGGGGGCAATTAAAAGAAGCCATCGAGTGGCACACTGGGCACACGAAAAGCGGCGCTCTCGAATGACACGCGAGTGAACGGCACTTCCGGACTTTTCCGGACGCTCTTGACGACAGCAATGGAGATCCGGAAGCCGGCGGGCCGATTTTGGCACCGGACCACCCTCCTTCCCTCGACCGAAAGACCTGGCACAGCACCTGCAGTGCAATCGATCGCTGGGACCGCTCTGGGCCAGACTGAACCGGCGCCCCGAAATGAACCGAATTCGAGGAATTTGAGTTTCATTATCGAACACGAGTCAAAATCCGAAATGTAGCCTCGGGTGGACTAAACCCGGGGAGCAAAAGGTTGACTCGTTTTCTGTCCATCAAACGGGGCTAGGAATACTTTTACGAAAGAGATGCTTATCATTTCTGCTAAATTTGTGCTTCTCCTTTCAGGTTGATGGTTTATCCACGAAGGTTCGCTTTTCAAAGAGCTTTGAATAGACCTCGGGTTTTATCCAATGAAACAGATTTTGTAATTATGGTATTACATTGGATGTTCTTAGTACAAGTAGTAAAAATTTCGAAGGATTCTTGGTATCAAACAATTCATTTAGGATAGTTAATTCTTTCTTGTCTCGTTCAAAAATAGTTTATCTGACGATAATAGTCCGTGGAGTCCTTTGTAAAAATGAATAAATACGCCGTTTAACCTAAGACAGCTTCAGTTTCGTCTATTTCCGTTTGAAAAGAAGCATCCATTTCGACAGCCGTGACGCAAGACGACGAACTGACGAACAAGACACCAGGCGCCTCCATTGACGTTCGACCATTTCTCTTTATTTCAGTCCCATCCGAGCTGGACAAGGTCTGGTTTGGGGAAAATGAGCGTCTACAATGTAGGATATTTCTGTGCCAGTCACATTTCCAGCTAGCGAAGTTTTCGTTGCCTTCCATTTAGTTCCACCCTTTTACTTTACCGCTTGCGGATGAAAATACCCTCTTACAGGTACGACTATTAATTATCTTCGTGCGGTCAACGATACTTGACGAGCAGCGGGCGGAAAAACATTCCGTTTTTCTCCTCAAGTAAGATGTCAAGCAATACTCACCGTCATCGGGAAGAGTTCGAGCGGCAAGCACTAAGCAAAAAGCTATTGCCAGTTTCGGTTCGGAAAAATAATCCCCTCTAAGCCAGCTCTCGGGAAATGACTGTGGGTGTGTTTGTGTGAGAACAGAATCGATAGTGCGAGGCCACTTCTCACGCATGAGGACGAGGAAAGGAGCATGATGGATGTCGTACTGCGTTGCAGTGCCGGTTGAGAGCCAGTTCATTAGGTTTCAAACTCCGAACAGCGGTCAAATAAGCTTATTGCTTTCACCGTTAGCTCTCGAGTGCACACTTGTGGAAAATGAAATCCGGTTCAGGCGTACCAAGGAAAAAGATGATTGCTTTCAATGGATCCTACGCACGGTTCGGTTGAAGTAAGATCCTTCCAAAGAGATTCCTCACATTTGTTCCAGCAGCTCCAACGTTGAAAGTGTGTAATTATGTAAATGGCATAGTTCAGTTCAGTAGGAATTGAACACGAAAAACACTTACATCCCATTGACTCTAACCGTATTTGTAAAGCGGATTAATGTTTGCCAAAGCAAAAGGGGATCTATCTTCACATAGTTGCAACCTCCAACAGGAAGGTGGAGTTACAATCCGGTTGCCATTCTCATTATAACCTCCCGAAACCGCTCCACCGAGAGAGTATACTTTTAATTATAGCACTCATTGTCAGCTGGGCGGGAGATAATTTCACGGATAAGACGACTAAATTGAATGTGGAGCGCGTGCATGCCGAAGTGCAATTGAATTGCATCCTGCACCTTGACAGCCCGTCCGTGTGCCTGCATTCGCCGCTCGGTGATGATAGTGCTGTACTACATCCACATCGTTCGCAGTTCGCTACAGTTAAATGCGTGTGAAGTGAGGAAACGTGTGCGCCGAGCGGAAAAGGCAGTTTGAAGGCCAGGGCATAGGCGTTGCATAAGCCATTAGCATAATTCTGTTTTATGCTTCGCCATAGTGCCATAGTGCACGGTGACATCGTGCCGTATCGAGCTTTTCCCGCTCGGCAAATAAGTGAACAGCGGCCCCGTTCGTTGTGTGCAAGCACACACTGCATTGTGGGCATTGTATGTGCTGGACACAGTGGGCACAGTGGGACAGGGTGTTGGCATATCGTTGACACACAAAAAAGGCGAACCCTTTTTTTTAAATCAATTTTCTCCTTTGCCTTTGCCTCGAAAATCGAAAAATGAAATGCATTGAATAATTTTTCCACCCCTTCCACGAAGAAAACATGCCGTTTTGAATAAATTATCACACTGTTCATTACAGTACGCTAAATACGTCCATCCTCGGTACATTCATTCCTGCATTCATTCCTCGACGCCCGAGCCCGAATTGTTGCGAGCCGGAATTCGGTTACACAGGAGCTGCGTCTGGCATGTGCGACCATGTGCATTACGTCAGTGTCGGTGCATGCCCAATGCAGTAGCAGCAGCACGTGTCTCACTCTCTTCAGCGTTGCTGTTCTTACCTGCACTTGACGGCGCTATCTGCATTCCCATCATCCCATCTGCTTCCCCTGATTCCAACCCCGGTGGAAACCGGTGGAAAGACCAGGCTTTATTGGGTTTTCATTCGAAGGCCCGGGGTTGCACTTTCGCATGCACCATTCTAACCTGCCAGCCCTTGCGGCGGGGCGCTCGCGCTCGCGCTTTATTTAATTTCCATTTGATTTTATTTATTCACTTAGCTCTCCATTTGGTATTCAAATTTTGATTTGCATCGTTGGCCGGTGGCAGGAAGAAGAAATTCGCGCTTCACGTCGAGTGCTGCCGGTTTTGCAAACCCGCGGGGGTTGATTGCTGCAACTTTCGAAAACGCGCGCACACGGGAGGAGGGTTGGTAATTTTTTTGGGTTTTGTTCGAACATTTCCAACACCATTCTTGTGTTCCCGATAAATTTAGGGAATGAAAGGATTTCCGTTCATGGGTTTTTTCTCTCTCGGCAGCTCGCAACCAACCTTTTGTGAAACGATCGTTCGGGATGGCAGGTCGGTGTTGGGGTTTTTGTTTGAGATAACCTCGCGCGGCGGAAATGCTGATGACATGCGGCGATAACACGGAACGCTTTGTCAGATTTGACACGGCTCACGAATAAATCAATGGCTCGAAACAATTGGGAGAAGGAAAAATGTTTACCTTCAGAGAAGCGAACAGTGGAAATGTATCACAAAAGAGTGCTTTTGGATTGAACGAACATTTTACTGAAAGTACAGACCACGGTTGGATTAATTAATCCAATGAATTTTGATAAACAATCCGATCCATCATCAAAATGTGTTTAAAATGAAATAGTTTTACAAATAATAAAAAAATGCAATGAAAATATATATTAAAATTGTGAATATATTGAAAAGCAATGTGAATCTCATTGTTTTTAATTTAGACATCTGAAATGAAATTATCATGAACTATTTCATGCTGAAAGGGAATAAACGATTGTGGAATGCTTTTATTAAGGCTAAATTTTCGCTTGCCATCCCTCATAGTTTTCTCTCAGCAGCATCTTATTGAATGTTTTACCAAGAACCAAAGCCATTTCTGACGTCGGGAAAGAAGTATTTCAGTTCGTTATGTGTTCTTGCAACTCCCTTCCTTTTTTCCTTTCCAGAATAAGGGCATGGTCAGTCAGTCATCTGCTAATCATTGTTCGTGTTGGTGGTGCAGCATACAAAACTTTCGCTCTTCTCGCAAGTCTGCAATCACCTCATCATCTGGCATTAATACTTCTTCAAACGTTGATGCTGATGTGAAGCATATTTAAAGAAAGAGGATGCAAAAACCGACATCAGCAGCAGCAGCAGCTAGCAGCAACCAAGCAAACTCATTCGGAATTTGATGTAATGAAATTTGAAAAGAAAGTTTTGCCCGACAAAGAAAAGCGGGCATCCGGCGGGTTGGGGCCGGCCTTTGAAGCTGCCGATGGTTCCCGGTGCGTTAAAAGTTGTGTGTAAAAGTTGTGTTTTCGCCCTTCGGCTTGGAAGGTTGGTGGCCATTTGCCGCCGAGTGGCAACTTTTCGAAAACTCCTGTGACGGAAGAACCCCTCGCAGGGAAAGTGCAAAGAATAAGCGCACCCTAAAATGCTATTAAAATCTCGTTAATTTTTCATATGACTCCGGTTCGGGCCGGAAGAGTGCAAGATGGACAAAGAAATTTTGGCCGCCGTTAGTTAGGTGGATGGTCAATTTTTTGGCAGCTTGACCGTTGGAAAGGACACTGTTATGGTGCGTTATATAAATCAGCATTTCTTCGTGCTTTCCATGAATATGACAGTACCTTGTTTTTTTGCGCTTCATAACCGACTCATGATGATTATGTTTGCCCACTTTCCGTTATGTTTATTTAGTAGTGTTTCATTTTTAAGTTCCAATTGAAATGCAAAAGAAACGCAACGTTGTTGATTTTTAATCACAAAAATAAATTTACGTATTTCACTCTGATTATTTCAATAAAAAAATATCACAAAATATGTTCACGCACCGAAAGTGGTGTAATAAATTAAGCAAATTCAGCAGAAATTTCCCGGTAAGAATCTTGTTGCCAAACTTTACTGCCATCCCACACTATTACAAGCTGGTGCGTGGTTTGGCGGTCGCAGAAACAATCTTCATCATACGGCACACCTTTTCCCGAAAGGCTAAACAACCCCTCCACGTGCGTCCCAGCTCATCACTCAACGAACAAAGCCGTGTAGGAATTAACGGCGGCACAGCATAAGAGGTGTATTAAGAGGCAAAAAAAGAAAGGAATGCTTCCATGATATGCTACATTCTTCAGCCGATTTCCCCACCACCGCAAAACAGCAACGTCCTTCACTGCAGTTGCCTCGGGATGGATTTTACCAACCTTCCTCGCCACCTCGCCAAAACCACACAAGGCCAGAATGTTTATGTTCCACTTTTGTGGCTTTTATGACACCACGTCCGCACGGCGAACCCCCAAGCAGCGTGAAGCAGCGTCATCGTCCTCATCGTCAGCCATCGTGTCTGTTTCATTTCGCACCGACGATTGATTAGCTAGATAAGAGATGGCGAGGCTGGATGCGGGCGAAATGAGAGCATAAAATCTGGAGCATTGCCACGTCCAATCCCGGCGTAAGAGAAAAGGCTCAGCAGGCCGGAAATTATAGGGCCACGCGTAAGAGGTAGGAAGTGCTACATTATCCGACGCCGTCAACGTTGGGAAATGTTCTATACGTTGAGCTGACAAGAACGCATGCGAACGTAAACATCGGGGGGGTGGGAAAAAAGTGTCTTAACATAAGGAGGTATTTGAAAAAGGATCCACATGGAATCTGACACGATCCGCAGCATGATCTTTGGTGTAGGTTTACAGGCAATTTCTTAATTGCTATAATATAGCGCCGTCTTTCGTTAGCTTACCAAAGTAGGCGCTTATTCCATGACAGAAAAATCGATGAACAAACACTTGTTTCTATGTTTCTTTCTGGAGTACCCATACCCGGTTTTTTTATGTCCATTTTCATTTGCCAGATCCGATCAAACCAATCCGTAATCGCTACACCATGGTAATAAAACCTCATATCGGTTAAACTCGCACAGCGAACCTTGGTCACATCAACAAGCTGTAAATCAACCAGCCAACCAGCCTAAACCGTGTGTTGCTCCGAGTGACCACCACCGACGAGCTTAGGAACGAAACGGTGCGATAATTTGCGTCCATATTTTTAGCCGACAACGCTCGGGGTCCCATGACGATGGGCCATTAAATCACAAAAATCACCCACCAACGGACGCATTAGACGGCCATATTTGATCGTGACTTCGTCCATAAATCGTTCATAGGCCCGCCTTTGCGAGCCGATCGACCCGAGCCAGTTGCTTCTGCGGTTGTCAACCGAAGTCGTACACTTTTCGAAACCACACGTTGCACACCGTTTCGGCCGGGGATTGATGGCAGCCGACTCATGAAACGTTGAATGTCGTTACCAGAGCGTCGGGAAGGAAAACGAGTCGTTGCTGACCTCGGTAGATTCCTTTCCCTCCCGGTTCGAGCCAGGCGTCTTACAGGTGACATATTTTATGCGAACAGGTACGTGCCTTTGCACGCTTGAACCATATCATTAGTGGCCCAAACGGAACACGTCCCAACGGAACCGTACGGTGCTTTACCTCGAAGGCGCCGTTTGGCCACTCGAAAAGCAGCGCAGATCACAAGAGGTTACACATCTCTTACCGAACCAATCTGAAACGAACCGCGGGTAAAAACGCGGACGGCCTTCCCGGAATACTTCCGTCGTCGGGGGCAACAACACACAAGCAGCAACCGGATGCCATCACCATCGGAAAAGCCTTTTCCTGCATTCTACCATCCGGTGGAATGTTTTACCCGGGCATATATGTATATATATTTTCATAAATATTTCACCCTTCAAAGAGGGTTCCGGCGGCTCCTTCACCGGCCTTTGGCGAAGGCCTCCGAGGCCCCTTGGCCTTAAATTGCCGGTATTACATGACCGAGTGTCTCGGAGAGGTTGAGCCATTAATGTTGTAAGTGTATATCATTCCTAAGCACTTTACCACCCGACGCGGCGCGGATGTTTCGATACCGATGTATATTTTTCTTCCCCGTTTTCGGTCCGTGGGTGGTTTTGTCACATTTATGGAATTATTCATACACATATCCAGCCAGCCGCTATGCACCGACAGCTGCGTCAGTGACCGGAGGTGGGAGGTTGATCTAATTAAACATTGATGATGGCGGTAATTAGTTGCCCCGCGATGAAAGGGGGTTGTTTTTGATCGGGACGTGTTTAGAGCTGTAATAACGATTCTCAATCATTGACTCGGCTGTTCGTCGGTGATGACTTTCGGTGGTAAAGTTAATTACATCATCAATAACCGAGGTCGGTTGGCAAATGTGACACGGTTGTTACCAGCTTATATGGCTCGGAGATTTAATGAACATCGTGTGTGTGTGTCGAAAACATAATTTTATTTATTTATTAGCTTTTAGTCAATGCACGATACGTTAATATGGTAATCCATGTGTCAGGGCTTTGCAATTCAAATAAACCATACATTGCTAAATTGTGTCGTGTTCCACGACAAAGCACCTACTTCCATCTTCCTTTCGCGAACAATTGTGCAAACAAAACCCGGAGTTCCACTCAACTCGCTCCCATCCAAACTCGTTAGAATGGCGGCGATAAAACGTTGCTTATTTAGCCTGTCCATTTTCATTGTCCAAACTTCCGCTCGGCCTGCAGCTTTCCCCGGCACATGCTTGCGAAAGGCGAGACAAACTTTGTTTAGCTGTCCGCTCTCGTTAGCTTGGTCCGGGGGGGGCGGGGGGGGGGGGGGGGGGGGGGTGGTTCCCACACCCAACGCCGCACGGAACGGCACCGAACCGATACTTTGCGGTAACCATGGGGCCGAAGGAACGAGCCAGCGATGCACAGCACATGATGGGCAGTGCTGCTCGTTACTGCACCCCAAGGAATCCGAGCGATACGAGAGTGCATGATGTAACGTTTAGGCTCCGGCTAGCCAACACATCGTTGAACGCCAGCTGCGCGCTGGTGGTGAACAGTTTAGGGACAATATGGAGCGAAATATTTCGCTTATCCTTTCACTAACTAGGTTCAGCATTGGTCCAGCCTGAGCCTGCAGCTTTGAAGGATGAAAAATGCAAGCTTGCAAGCAGTGAGAGAGAGGAAAAAAAGGATATGAAATAAACACAACAGAACCATTGTTGTTCGCCGTTTGTTGCACGAGTTTTCCCTAGCGCTTCACTCGTCCCGAAGGCTTTGCTGATGGTTTTGTTTAGTCATTACGTTCGATGTTCGAGTTGAGTACGTTGACACACATGTTTTTTGTTGAACAATAGTTGTAGAGTCACTAGGATACAACAAATCGACACGAAATAGAGTAGCTTTCCATTAAATTATGTAAGGTAACATTGTGCTAATGGCTTTGGTATTGTCGTTTTCACTTAAACTTAATGGAGAAGAAATATTACATGTTACACTTCATTGCAGCATCCATAATATTAATAATCAAAGTTTTTCTTCAAATTGGTAAGATGATTAAAATGAAATGAACCAAACGGGCAGGAAAACAAATATCCAAATTTAATGAGTTTATCCATTCGCCGACCTCAACTCGCACTAACGGAAGATGAAACTGTACAACCACAAAATAAAATTAATTTAAAACTTCTCCTGAAAAACAGTATCAGATTAGGAGATTTTTTTATTATTCTTACATCCACACCACACACAGACACATACGCTCTCTGGGAGCCAAAGTTGGGGCAATATTTCATCCCACTACTCCGACCCTAACTATCCACCGTCCTCTCTCCCCGCCAAAACCTTCCGCCTCACCCCAGTTGCTTTTTATTTCATTTCAATCTCGGCTCGGAAATCGGAAATACTATCAATTTCGGTCGAGAAAACACAATCGGTGGGCTTCGGTCGCAAAACGACAAACTTTTGTCAACAGTCAGCGTGAGTCAGCGAACACCGTGCCAAAATCGAGCCCATAGCCTGAAGCGAGCGACGGCATCGTAAACATTCCAGCCGCCGTGGGTGGCCGGTAAAAGCAAAAATTGGTCACAATGAAGGCAAACAACAATCGGCTATCAAATAAATGTACCAAAAACTACACGCCAAAGTTCGCCTAAGCTTTTCCCACCCCTCCCCCCATTCCGGGCTCGATCGTGCTCACGTGCGGCTTTTTCCGTCGTTCCCGCTGTTCGATCGGTATCGGAGCGTAGTGGCGTAAGGGTTGCAAAGGATGGGAAGCAGAGGGGACGTACCTCAACGGGAGCCTCCAACGGTCGACATGGAGTCATTGGGCTAGAAAACAAATATACTACGAGCGAACGGTTCGGCAGTGGCATAAAAAACCTAAACGTGATTTGATTTCGTTCACAGCTGGAGAAGGAGAGTGTGTTCGAGACCACAAGATGAAAACAGAAAGCGCACATACACACAGAACCGATACATGCACACATAGGCACATACTGTGAGTTTAAATGTGAGGTAAAGGAGAGCGAAGTAGCCCGGAAACGGAACGTCGAATGAAGGATAAAAGTTTTTAAATTTGTCCCAACGTTCTCGCCCGTTGGCTTTTTTTGCCGTCTTCGGAAACCGCATTTAAACCGGGTACACTGCTATTGTTTGACGCATCCGGCCTCGGGTGACCGTGGGACGTGACGTGACTGACTGTGTTTTATTTCACTCGGGCGATTTTTCCCTCCTTCTTTCTTTTTTTCTACCACTTTACCGTGCAGAATTTGTGAGCGCCGTCACTTACCCGTGCCTTAGGATCGTGCTCGTTTCCGTGGCACTGTGGCTTGACGGACAGCTGAGGCGGACCTCCAGCTGGTGACCGACGATGGCACACGGATGGGAAAGCGAGGGGTGGGCAGCGGAACGAGCTTCCTCCAACCGAACAATACGGTCAACGAAATGATCCTTTTATTCTTATTACCGCGACGAGGAAGAAAAGAAAAACAGCACGAGGAAACCAAACCAAACAGAACTTTATACTTTGAAACATTTCTGCAAAGTGGTGCGAGTTAGATGACAGCCCGATGAAAATTGCCCCGTGTTTCCTCCACGGCAAAGTACCCGTCGGAAGCCGGTGCCAAAGATTGGGTGATGTGTTTCCTTTTTTATCGTTCGTTCTCTCGACAAGTACGATACATAATTTATGTTGACAAGCGCTTTACTTTAGTCCATTAAATTCTCTACTCGACCAATGTTATGAGCGAAATCAGTTACAATTGCTGTCACTATTTTTCTATAAATAACCAGGCGTCTCCATCGGCGAATTTTGTGCATAAATAACCAGGCGTCTCCATTAGTAAAATTCGCATACCATTACATGTGAATCACCAGACGTCCCCATCAAGTTCTCCAACATTTTCCAAAAAGTGTCTAAACTAGTTTTTAAACAACATCAGAGTAGAATATGTTTATGATTGATTTTCGTTTGTGCCTCGATCGTGTCTTCCACTCTCGTCCCATGTAAACAGGCAAGAAACACACGTTTACATTACCCAGCGCCTGCTATTTGTCTTCGAGTGTACTTCTTATCCGCTCCACTGCGGATTATATTATTTTATTTACCGATCGATCAATCCGGAAACTCGCCACTCGATGGGTTGTTTCTTCGCAGATGCCGACGGCTGCCTTCCATCAAATGTCGCTCCTTAGTACGAAAAACCCCGGGTTTCTCGTGACAGTGCCTTTGGCTGTGACGACTTCAGCATGTCTTGTTCGTCAAAATCCAAACCCTTTGCGTTTACGGATCTTATAAATTGGTTGATATTTTTGAATCTCACTCAAAGGAAAACAAGTTTCGCTTTCCATTCTGCTGCTTCTCAAACCTTCGTACAAAATGCCACACAGACCTGAGCTCTGCCCGTCCATTGCCCTTTCAGTGGATTGCGAAATGGGAAGGAAACAAACGACACGTGGTCGGAGAACGCGGGGCAACTCTTCTGCCGTTTCGTTTGCGAGCGTCGGAATGTTCAATATTGCACCTGCCCGGTCGAACAGTGCCGAGTTGGAGTCGTATTTCGAGATTAGAGACACATGGCAACGACAAACAACCGGGGTTTGGATCAACGGAAAGATACATTGCCACTCGAACTGACAGCTGGTAGCTCAATCCTTTAAAAAACTCCCTTCAATCATTGCCATTCCTTCAACTTTCGGCATCTTTCGTCGAACGTTCGTCGCACCTTCGTGCCTTTCGTGGAATGCTGCAAGTCGACAACAGTCTTTGATGTTTCACCAGCACAATCTTTCTATTCCGTCCATCCCCCGGGACCCGGGGAAAATCTCGGTAAACCCCTTTCGCAGTGTGGTTCATTCTAAGAACTTGAGCTGGCGAAGTAATTGGTACCGGGCCGAAAGCCGGCATGGCTCTTTCACTGCGGACGGTTGCGTCTATCGGCTTTTCGGTTTGTGAAAAGGGTATTAAAATTCACCTCATCTTGGGGAGTGGGAGGGGACAGTTGAAAAGGAAACCCTTGGCAACTGTTGCGCCAGAAAGAAAACCTCCCGATCGGCGAAAGCAAAGAGCAGCGCTCTGTTGAGATTTCGATGGGAAAACCGCAGCACGGAGTTTGGGGCGGCTGTGGCGATGTAGGTTAATTGGCCGCCAAGGAATTACCTTGGATTCTACCCGGTAGTCTGGGAGGCAGGGTGGGGGGCTGGTGTAATGTGGTTTCCAATGCTGCCGTTTCCAGGTTGAACGGTGCTCGAGAAAGAGAGAAACCTACCGCAAACTGTTGCACAAGTTGTAAATTAATTCCAATAGAAATGCTAGCAAGGTATGCTTGTGGCGTAAGTTTCAGAAACATGAATTGAAAAGAACACCACAAAATAATATTTTCGATACTCTGATTGAAGGAAAAAATGAATCTTCAGGTAGATAAACTCTACTTTTAATTTAAAAAAACACTTGGCTTGTCAGTCTTACTCGTAGCTTTTAAACTCTTTGAAAACATGCTCATATTCTTTCCATTCAAGTACACTGTGGTGAACTTCCGCGATAGAGTGTAATGAAATTGCATTTCACCGCCCATTTACGACGATAATCCCACCATCCGCAACCGTGCACTACGCCGTTAACATTTTATTTAAAGATACCAACGTCCGTCCCGGGGATGAATTTATGATACAGGAATTTACGCGGCCCCAACCAAAGTGGCGGAAGCGGCGTTGGAAAAACTGCCCCACTACTAACTAGCAGCCGAAAGGCCGTGTTCCATCGGGAAAATCGTGAAACGGAGCGAGAAGCAATTTAGCCGGACAGCTTAAGTGGACCCCACTGGACGGCGGTGGGGGGGAGGCAAGGGGTATGGCTCATAAAATGTATCGACGTATTTAAAGGGTGGCCGTTCTTCCCGGTGGTACGTGTTGCTGGCGGTGGTTTATTTTTCGCAACAACACGTTATGGCCGTTTTCCCTTGCCGCTTTGTGACATCGGTCAATCTGTTCTTGCCACCGTGGGACGTTAGTGGGTTTCTTGTAGTGGTGCTACAAGTTTGTTGTTGGTATGAAAAAATAAACACACACACGCGCACGATATCTTTCAACTGGAGTAACGAGTACAGGGTGTGTCCGAGAGCAATCAATGTAAGAGGCAGAGTAATGGCTCTTTGAAATTGGATACGCTCTTGTAAGTACTTATTTTGTTATAAATATTTTTTTCTAGCAGGATCTACATTATTTGAATGTTATTTCAGATAATTTCAACATTTTACACAGCTTCAATAATACAATTTCGTTGTCTTATACTAATTTAAAACCATTATGTAGATATTTAATATAATTTTAGACATTACTTTGCTCGGAAGAACCCTCATAATAACACTTCAAAATATTTAAATAAATTCCAGCATATGTGCTCTTTCTTTTTAATAATCAAGAAACATTTGTAAAGAAAGAAAGTACTAGGAAACCATACAATGATACATTTTAGCGTTACAATGTTTGTGATATATTTACCGTATGAAGAAAATAAAGGTAAAGTCCCTTAATTCTTTAACGCTTTTTAAGCACACGCTTGATCCTAAGCTCCACTAAGCGGGCTCCCTCGAGTGGCAGTAAACTCCTTCGACTAGCGAAGGCGAAATACTTACCCTAATGGTGTCGGTAATGAGGGGTCATGGAATGAAAAACCAATTCCGCCCCTAATATACTTATTAAGGGCTTCGAGGAAAGGCAAAACTAGCCGACCTACGCCTCACTGAAGGTGTTAATTGGATTGTGTTCGGTAAAGAGTTTCACCACCAGCAGCAAGTAGGGCCACGGGGAAAAGTCCGATACAGTGTGGAGCCTTCGCCGAAACGGCGCATTCCACAGGCCACGTGGAAACGATACTAATCCGGAAAATCTTGTGCCAGGTCTAGCAGGGAGTGAGATGGTGAAAGTTCCTAGTCCTCGCTGGGAGTTCCTCAATCCCTTTGCCGAGCAGTCGACCATCCATCGATGGCCGATTAAACTTTGCACTCCGTCCGTTCGAGGCGGTCGATCCTTTACCGAACCGCACCGAACTCCGGTCCGGGTCCGGGAAAAGGGTGGCATTAAGAAGCATGAATGTCGTTTCGGGCTCGAGCATCGGCTTGATTGATAAATGGGCGCAATCTATCAGCAGCTTTGCGCAGATTGCTTCGTTACGGGCAGTCGATCTTGGCGCGATTTCTCGCCCGAAACGATGGCAAAAGAATGCTTCCTCCACACGGAGAAAAACAACTTCCAGCGACAGCGCAAACTTTCCCGGGCGTTTCAATGCCCGATATCGGAAGTACGGGTTATTTTTTTTCCCGATACCTTACGTTTACTGGTGGATGGTTTAATCAATTTCTCCTCTCCAGCAATCCTTTGTCGCAGGAAGGAAGCTTAGTTTAATTTTGTGCCACCCTTCGGTGGAAACCCACGCGGGTGGAAAATCTTTAGCCAAAAGTTGTTGGTTAATTTTGCTACACAACTGGCGTACCGCGGGGAGAACCCAAAAATGGTTTGAAAGAAATTTTAATGCTCATAAAACTGGAAAATTTGTGAAGTTTACGTAAGCCCATTTGAGTGGGAACACTGTTCCTCCCCACCGCTTCCCAAACTTTTGATTTCTCAGAACTCAATTTTCTTTTTAAGTGCCAACTGACACATTTGGATTTTGTTCCAAACCCCCGGGCGGGCGGGTTGTTGATCGAAGCGCGTTGATGAAACGTATACCGATGAATCGATCTGTTGCGAAACATGCTAATCCGATTAACAAACGATTTGACGAGAAGGAAATTTTCCATACTTTTGTCCATTCACACCGAGATCATCTCGTTAGCGTACTCTTGGGTATTCAATTACGAGATTCCTCCCTCGCATTCCCAGCGGGAGATCGAACTCTCCCCCTCCCCCTCGTTCGATTGCGTCCAATTTTAGCAACAGGAAGATTTTTCCTTTCTCCACGACTTAAGCTGCGAACGACGCACTCACCAAACGAACTTTTCCACCCGCCCCGACCCATCCCAGACATCAACCGGCACCGGTGCATTAGGGAAAACGTTTAAAGCACTGCTCGGTGCTCGCAAACAAGACAAAGTTATTTGGCGATACGAATCTCCGGCCGGTTTTGCGGGGGGCTCGGATCGGTGATTTCGGGGGAAAAGCGGCACACCGTATTTCCAGCATGGCGTGCGCACGCGGTTGGTTGATTGCTTTGCGATCTTTTCTCATTTCAATATTGGTAAATGTTCACCCGAGCGCACGCTTCCCACGCGAACGGACTGAATTCCTAATGCGATTCGGCTGTCGAGAATTTCATTCGTAACTTCGCTGTGTATGGATGTGTGTGTTTTAGTATTTTGTGATTATTTTTTCTCAAGCTAAACACTTTCATCTCTGTTTATGTAACACAGCTAACGAGTTGTGACGGTGTACAGCCTCCGCTTTCTCATTCAATTTAAATTAGATAAAGATCAAAATGTGATTTGATTTTTTCAACTGGAAAAAATCATTGTACTATAATAAATATGAATGAAAAGGTACAATTGAGGAGTACCTACTTTAACCAATGTTACAACTGACATCCATCAAACACATGACGATGAAAATACTGGTTCCAAGAAAGAAATTCGATGATATACGAAAATAATATATTCGATCATAGGAATTTGTCATCCGCAAACAAAACTCAAACGGAACCTTCCGAGAGAGGCGTCACTGATGTGTTCAATATATGAAACATTTATTAATTCCTGGAAATAATCAGGTGCCAATGTTATGCTCCACTTGGCGTGCAAGTTATGTAAAACGAAAGGGTAACCTTGGGAACACATTTGAAAATTGGAATTTGACTTATATCATGGCGTATCCTTGTAAATATATTTATTTTTAGATAGGCGATGAAAATCCAACCACTCCGGAAGTATTGCTTTTATAATCTAACAATAAACAGTTTAGGTAAGGATTACGTTAATGGATGTCTTGTGCACAATTGGGATGCATTAAAACTTATAGCCCGTGCTCGGAGTAACCCGCTTAAACGATCGCAGCAAACAATCCACACTCAAATGTGTAAATCCAAAACAAACCCAAATCAAACGTAAATATCATATTACATCCTTCCTTACCCGGAGCATCCTTGGTCGGCAAATAAATTTAAATTTTCATCAATATGTAACGCCCCAAATCTACAGAGGCCTCTTCAGACGACGAAGAAAAAGGTGTGTCCCCTTTTCTCATGGGGTGACCCTGCCAATGGCCCGCTCTGTTTGTGTTGCTCATTTGCGGATCATTCCGGTCTTAATGGGGGGAGGAATAAAATAAACACCACCATCCAAAACATCCGCCTCTTAACGGTGCCCTCGGCTACGATCAGCAAAGGGTCCCGTCCCGGTTTTTCCGGCTCGATCCGACAAATCCTTGGTACCTTCAAAAGGACACCACGCGCCTGGCAAAGTTCGATTCACGACGAACGGCCCTAACCCTAACCCCCCCCCTCCCACCCATCCTCGGGCGCCGTTCAATGGCCACCTTGGCCGTTCTCCGAAGAGAAAAAGAAGACGACCTTTCGAACCCGCCGTGAATCGCATTACTTGCGCCGGTGAAAAAAAAAACCCCGCCGGGACGGTTCCCTTTTCGACAATGCGCGTTGTATATTTCATGAGCCCCAACGTTCCGGGGCACGTTTTCCCTTTTTTGGTGCTCCGTGCCCCGGGGTGTAAGTTTTCCACCGGAGCATCCCGGTCGATTGCGCCGGCCGGTAGCCGATGTTTATTTTGTCGCTGTCGATTTTCAACGATCTGGGGCCCCGCATTTGTTCTACCAAAAACGGTCCGCACTTCAAACATCAATTGCATCCGTTTTTTTTGCTTCACAAAACAAAGGAAAAGAAGGAAAAGGGAAAACCAGGAGAGAAACACATGATCATGAATATTGTGCTTCAATTTCATGTCCTTCGCCGGAAAAGCAAAAGGGAAGGAAAAGCGAGACATATCCAACGTGATGTTGGTGGAACATCGAACGCTGGCGGCGTGTAGAATCGAGGAAAAATGCATAGGCACATCCGTACATACTCACACAAACTCTAATGCCACATGTGCGGTACATATTCGAATTTTTCTGCCAATGTCTGAACGAGTTTTTTTTTACGATCACTTTTATGTGCCATTACCATTTTCACACCAGGGCAGGGAGCGAGAAACGGGGGTGGAAAACAGTTTTCCCAACCGGGCCTGATCAATGTGTGCATACTACAATTGATTTTACATTGTCGAGCCCGGTCCTCAGTGGGAAAGGAATCCGCACTAGTCCCATGATTGCAGTTGGTCGGGAAGTGTTTTTTTGTTGCAACTCTGGCAAATAAAACTAAATAAATGTCAGGAGGAATATTGGAACCAAGCGTAGGGAGCTTTTGGAAAGAAGATTTACGGACTTTGTGCCGATTGAAGCATGGACAGGATAGTGCACATACAAAACACTTTCCTGTACACATTGTTCAGTGTTTCCTTGCGCCTTACAAACTGCAATTCAACGCATAAATCAGAGGTTCATTATGTTGTTTTTGTTCTAATATTTACACAAAAAATAGTAAAATCATTTAAAAATATTTAAAGAGAAAATGTATTGACTTTTGAAAAAATAACAGTTGGTTCAAGAAAAGGTTTTCTTATATTAAAATGGCAGTTGAGTAATCAACCAACCGACAGGGTATAATTCATTCGTAAATTAAGTTATCAGCCAAACGGAAGCATCCCTCTTCTCTGTGCTTTCGACTTGATTGGCATTTTCACTAGTTTTTCTTTTATTACCCGGTCTCGCCGCGCTACCAGTGGCGCTACGTGACAATTACACTGTGCACTTTAACGCCACCGGTCTCTTAACCAAACCAAAGAGACGATAATGGCCACCGTGACGAGGGTCGATTCTGGTGCAAAGATTATGAATATTTGAAGCCCGCACGATACTTATGACCTTTCTGCGATACCGTGACGCCTTTTCGAGCCTTTCCATCGGGCCTTTCCCCGGCGAGGCGAGATCATTACTGAGGACCGGGTTGGAAGGCACAACCGGGGGCCGCCCGAAACCGTCACTTAACGATAATTGGGCACCGCCAGCGCTGCAATCGTCGTCTGATCAATCAGCGAGGGCGACCGGTGTTCCGAGCGTACGGAAAAACTCGTTTCCGCCCTTGCGCCCTGCGGGAAGTGCAAGGATGATTTGCTGCTGAGGTGGTGGCGAGTTGTATTTGGCTGCACCAAAACCCACACACACCCACGCTCCCTCCGGACCCAAATCAGCGAGTCTGTTCTATCGGAAAGAAAAACGAATTCCAACCCCGGAACATTTGAGCAAAATGCTACCGACCAAGAATGTCACTTCAAATTCCGTCCGTCCTTTTAAGCAAAGCGGAGCGAAAAACCCCGACAACCGAGCATGTTGTCGGTAGTGACATTTCCAACGAGGACTTCATTACCCACCGTGAAGCGGAAGTTCACGTGAATTTCGGTCGATTGACGCACGAAATCCATTCCGGGTGTTCTGATGAATAGAAGTAAAAAGTGGGCACAAGTTTCCGGAACTATTTTCATTTTAAATTTCGATACGGTGTGTGGTGGCGTTTTAGGTAGCAATTAGTGGGGGCGAGGGGAATCCTCCTGGAAGGACAGTAATTCGGATATCGTTCCGTGGAAGGCGAATATTTTTAAGGAATGAAATTAATTGCCTTCGATTGATGAGCTCCATCCACTTTCGAAACGTTTTCCGTGGAAGAGGATATTTACCATGGTATTTTTAGATCGTTTTTCATGCTTAAAGGCATTTTACATTCACACTAAATACACTGATGTTCTCGATTTCAAGAAGTTTTGGTAGATAGTTGTATGTTTCTAACAAAACCTGATACGTCTCCAAAGACGATTTATTGCGTTTGATGTTAGAACAGTTACTTTAAGTGGACTTTGCTTGCCTTGGAATGTCAAAGCGAATCAGTGTAAATTCCATTCATGAGCTCTCGCAGGGCATTCCAACACTGTCCACCCGATGAATCCTAAATTCCTCGCACTAATCGAAAAGTTTCGACGCGTGCTCCACCCAACCGATCGACGAGCGGGGTCGCTTTTCATCAGGCATTTTCTTCTTCGGCTGCTTGGAAAATCGTTTACAGCAACGGAATGCAGGCGGTAAGGGGAACGGCACCTCACTTCAATTACTCCGACACATTCCCGTGACGGACACCACGACGGTGCGGGGGAAAAGTGCCTTCGGAACTTTCCCGCCCGAGCGACATGAATTTTCATGAGCCTTGGCCACTTAACGCGCTGACAAACGACTGACTGACGGTCGATTTATGGTTAGATAATGGTCCCATGGGGATGATGGTCCGGGCCGGGGCCCAATCGGTCGATCGTCCTGTTGCTTCCGGCGTCGCCGATACACACCGCCCACCCACACACATGTGTCTTCGAGCGCTGGCGTTTCGATTGACATACGGTTGCGGCCCGCACCCGGGAATGCTAATTATTGCGACACACAACACAACCCAGCGTATCGCTTGGGATAGCATCGGAACTAGAGAGACTTGATCCAGTTTGTCCGCAAACTCGGGAAGTGGTAGCGCATAATTATTGACGCATATACGCGCATTTGCAGGCCAACGGGGGAAAAGACAAACACAAATTGCAAATTTGGCGTTCAATCAACAAAGGCGTTCCCGGTGGAATCGTCAAATGATTGCCCCAGAATGTCATGACAATTTCAACATGGACATCTCGTGTGGAGAAATTTGTGCAATGAATAATTGACAAATATTTGCGCATCCGACCGTTAATTGGATGGTGTGCAAAAATTTGATTATTGAAATATTGGATCAAACCGAAATCGGTAGCTTCGAAATCAAAATCGTCATTTAAAGGTAGTTTGAGACCTTATTCCATCTAAACATATTTCCAGCTTCACGTAAACGTGGGTATTTAGAATAGGTGTTGGTTTTAACGGTCCCGGACAAATTGTGTAAACAACGATTGCTTTTAGAAATTAATGCAAAACACCAACCATCGTGTAACATTTTTCTAAGCGAACAAAGCAAAGGTTGCCTGTTAAATATTCACACCCGAACCACTCGACCACGAGAATAGCTGCCACACACAAAAACACACGGTGCTATCAACTGATAATAATTTGATTTGCTTGCTCAATCAGCCGTGTGCGAACATTGGTATTATTTTTAGTTCACTATCACCAATGAACGCCTGCTGATTTGGCGCTACGCTATCATTTTCTGGCCTGTTGCACCGATTATGAATTCACCGAGCGTATGGTTCGCGTCGAACACAAACAAATTTCACCCGGCGTTCGACGAGTGCGCGGGACACGCTTTCCACGGGGGGATGGAAAATGTTTATCCCAAATTTGCATACTCGCATTACATCGCTAAGCAACAGTTAGTGGAATCAATTTGGCTGTAACGGTCAGCGTGCGCTCTGCCGGAAGGGCCGGATGATTGTACATCAAAGAAAATGGTTTCCCGGGCGCTCTAAAAACACTGACCCCAAGGCGCTTTCCGGTAAATCCGATTCCGCGCCGAACCGCTTGCTCCAACCGGTTGCGATGCTAACGAGAATTTAATTAGAAATGCTAATCCATCGATTTAACCTCCATCGGGAAACCCGGGGAAATGTGTTTGTGTATGTGTATGTGTGTGCTTGCGATCATCCACTTATCTCCGGGCGCTCCATCTGTGACCAATCGATCGAGCCGCTACAAATCGGTGCCCTATCAAAACAGCCCGAGTTTAATTGCGTTATCTTGCAGCAAACTCCAGTCGATAATCCCGACCGGGCGAATCCCCTTTCGACTCATGGATGGCAA
Source organism: Anopheles coustani (assembly GCF_943734705.1). Classification (NCBI taxonomy): domain Eukaryota; kingdom Metazoa; phylum Arthropoda; class Insecta; order Diptera; family Culicidae; genus Anopheles; species Anopheles coustani. The sequence continues at coordinate 5,069,962 of NC_071289.1, forward strand.
GCGAGGGAGGGGGTGCTTGTGATAATTTTCCTCTCGATGTAATGTTTGCCCATTATCACTGTTGTTTGACGCGGCCATTAATTTTCCCATTGGAATGCAGTCAAAGAGCGAACAATGCGTTCAATTTACGACGATCGAGTTTAAGTGTTATGCTTGTTTCAATTGGAATGGGTTGTTGCAAATGCAATCAGTGTAAGAACAACTTTGAACCTCTTCATGGCAGACGAGGTAACATAATAAAAGAGGGTATAATATAGGATTCATAATATTTATACAACATCAACAGTTTAAAAACATGAAACATTTCAACCAACCAAAACACATAAAAATATAACTAAACTTATACAAAACTTATGAGTTACAATAAGTTGGCAAACAAAAATAAAGAAGAAAATAGAAAAGAAACAGATGGAGTAAAAAAAGTTTTTCTCTGATAGAATCCATTAGATGAATTAAAAGTTGTTGTACTTTTAAACGAAACTGCATAGGTCGCAAGCTTCATTGTTTACTGCACAATGGCTAATAGAAGTGCACTTTTGGACAGAACAAACCGTTATCGTCAGATTGTTTGTTGGTGTGTTTTATAAATTCAGGGGCGTGATATTCTTTTTCAAGATTGCCACCCCTATTTTGGTACGAAACACTAACAACTGCATTCAATGCTTTCAGCACAAACAATGCGCTATTCAAACCGGGATTTCCCCCAAAGGAATGTATAGAAATAGGAGTTCTCATCTCACCTGCACCAGAGTTATCCACAAGGTCTACGTGATTCAAACTTCTCCAGTGTCTCCTTTTACGGTGCCTAGTTTATCACTTAATCCAACACTTCGTTAACGTATTTGCCTAAAGTATCGTTATCCATTTCGGCACCATATTTCACAACTGCACGGCACATCCCCGTTTCCGCTCACGTTCGGTTCCGGTTCCGGATGGAGTTGAGCGTCACAGACATACAGACATACACACCGAAACACGAGCACCGAAAAACACTGTCAAGCGGACGGCGTGACAACAGCAGGCGGAAGGACTTGTGATTGCCCAATTTTTTTTTTCTTTTCAAGATTCACATTCAACCAAACACACACACGCACGCAGCTAGACACAGGAACAAGCCGACGACAACTTTCTTCAAAATCCACCACCCAATTCCCTCCAGAGACGGTCACTCACTCCGTGCGTCCCCCGACGCTCTTCGGTGTCATATTTTGTTTCAAAATCACGCACCACGATGCCGTGCCGTGTCGGGATTATTAATAAACTTTTCCCTTAACCCGTTTGCCACCGGGTGTCGGCGTGTCTGCTAGGACGCCGCACGGAACACTTTCACCGGGTACCAACTTCCAAGCAGCGACCTTTTCTTCTGTAGAGATCAAGATCTGTTCCTCTCGGGGAGAAACCCAGCCTGCTTAGATCCGGCTTGGTTCCTACCGAAAATCGTTAATCCCACACGGTACACGATGGAAGAAGGGGTCGTTTTTCTTCCCTCGCGGGGGGAAAGGGGAAGGCGAGCGCAAAAGTATCTTAATTTTCCCTCAATTTGTCACCCAACTGTTGCCAACGGGGGCCGGGCGTTCGTCGTTTCACATTTTTCGAGCGCGGTTTTCCCTTTCTTTTTCCACGAATCTCACTCGCGCGCCCTAGCGAACGTCTTACCGGAAAATGGGTTCCCCGTCAACTAATAAACATCGGAGGCCGGCCTCTTAAAACTTCAACGCGAGTTTGTTCCACCGGCACTGGATGAAGGAAACTGCCTTTTTCAGAAGCCGACTAACTTGTTACGCGTCGCTTTCCTCCCTGCACCCTTTCGCTTAATCCTTTCGTACGTCACATCCGAGAATGATGGATTGCGATGGATCGCAGCAGTTGGTTTCTCGTTGCCGTGGAAAAGCCGGCCCGCTTCACCAGCGCCGTCGTTAAGATATTAGCACATACGAGCAGACGGTGAGGAATTATGTTTCCTTCCGCTTACGAGAAACGGCCACTTATTCTCTTTTGCTTCGTCCAAATGTGTCTTTAGATGTTGGGCTTGGGAACGGAAACCCACTCCTTGGTCGCTCATCGGTGTGTGTGTCTAATGTGACCGATGTGTGCCGTGCTCCATTCTTATGCCGTCGCTTCTTGTTCGTCACGTTCAACGGGAAGCGCAACGATCGAGCGCGCTCATAATTACTTCACTTGAGCGACATAAGACATGTGTGCTTCATGCACCCCACTGCACTTGCTGCATATGCACGTTTGCCGTCCCTCCTCGCCCGCCACTCCCATCGGTCGGTCGTAAACAAACCAGCCTTCCACCAGCAGCAATGCTTCACACGCAACGTGTTGCTTCGGATGTCGCGCGCGCGCGTACGCTTCGCCAACGTCTTCGGAGGGAGTTTGCTTCCTTTGGGCTCGAATGTTTTCCGCTCGAAAGCCAGCCGTCGACTGGCGGGCTGGCATGGCATGGACACCGTCGATGCGGGTTTTCGATCCACCCTTCACGCCCGCATCCTCTGAACCCTCATCACCGAGTTCGGATTTCGTATACGTACACGGAATGAACACAACGTTGAACGCATGCGCCCGGGTTTCCTTTAGGGGAAGTCAGACGGCCCTCGGTGTTGGCAAACACTAACCGGGACCGTTACCCGCCCGTAATGCCCGTTGACGGAAATACTGTTTTCAATCAGAACAGCGGCCCTTACTCAAAGATGAGGGCCGCGGTCGTCTCGGTGAGAAGCGAAGACGTCTCAATATTTTTAAACTATCGTTTATCGAAGCAAAACAGTCTTAATGAAGCGAGATTGCACCCAAAAACGGTCCGAGGGTTTGGGTTTCGGAACCCGTAGCTTTAAACCATTGCAGGCGAATGCCTCGGTGGGGGAAGGATATTTTTCGGGAGGAGAGAAACCAAAACATCGCCTGACCGTTGGAAGTTGTAACGGAAAAAGACGTTGGTCGGTAGACGAAAGTTCGTTACGAATCCTAATAAACTTAGTCAGATTGATACACCCAATATTTATACGAAATATGAATAGAAAACGAACGAAAATTAATAAAAAGTCCTACATCTTTCTACAGACTTGAAAAAGAAATTAAATACACTGTAAATACAAAGGACAGGGATTTCGAAAAACCTGTGCAAATAACTCTGATATGTTAAATTAGAACAACATACTTAAATAAAATAAACGAATCAACCAAATGATGTACGCAATCTATTCCTTTTTATATAAAATAAACTGAATCAAGTGAAAACTATATTTTCTCAAAGTGTATAATTCATGAGTAACCAAATTTGATATTTTAAAGAGCAATTTAGTTAAGCTCGGAAAGAATATATTGTAAATTGCTCTTCTTACAAACAGTTTCACATTTGACTGCACGAATCGTGACCAAATATGTGTATCTTACCTTTCAACATTTAATGAGAACCTAATATTGATCAATTTCCAGACCCACCTTTTTATCACACAAAAAACACCCACATCTCATGAATTCCTCGTACTTACCACATCCCCTTTGTACTTACCCCTTCTCACCGAAGGCACGACGGTCACGACGACCCGGTCCCAAATAAACAGCCCGTTAAGACTGATGTGGTTTACGTTTCCCGCCAGGAAGCGCACTTTTCGGGTCGGGCGTGCGGCGTAAATCAAATCAACCGAATCAATCTCCGCCGGCACGTTCTTGCGCGACAAAACACTGACACCCATCGAGGATTACGAGGGTGGCCAACCAGCCAGCAAGCTGTACTATGCCACGGGAAAAAGGGTAGCAAAATGACAGAACAAACATCCCCCAAATCGAGGGACTTGCAGTGTAAGCCAACCCCGAACCGACACTAAAGCGAGTACTAAACAGACCCTCGACAATTCATCACACGGCAGGGAGCTGAAAAGTAAATATAGAAAAAAGGATTCTAAATCTCCTCGGTGGACATCGGAGGGAGCGGGAGGGGGCCTTTAAAAAGTTTACTGCCAAGCGGTCACTTCCGTGCCGACGTTCCGGATGCAACCGAAACTCCTCGGGTCAGCGTTGGCGTTCGGTTTGCCATTTCGTCCATCGACATTTGCAGCATCAGCCGAACCAGTGCGACTCCTGCCAGCGGGCAATCCTGTTCCATGTGGAGCAACTTTTGGGCTGGAAATAAAGCGAGAGAGAGAGAGCGCTGGACGAGAAAAAAAGGGATAGATTGTGCCAAAATGGCCAGGAAGGTTGGACGGAAATCTTCCACCAGGGTTCGACGGGGGGGGAAAAGGAACGAGCTGGCTTCCGGCACGACTCGCGCAGTCTGCCCAGAAGGACCTCGGTTCATGAATTATTAATTTCCGGCGGGAGCAGCATGAAAACAAACTTAAAAGAAATCATTTTTGTTTTATTCCAATTCCATTCCTTCACGTTGGGCCTTATTCGACCGGTGGCCTACGGAGAGGTTGGCCTTTTTTCCATCGTTCGGCCGCAAACCGCCAACTCAGTTAGTGCCTTCAAAGGAAACGCTGGATACGGAATGACGATTCTGGTCAGCTGTTGTTCGGTTTTCATTGACTTTCGCTTTCAATTCACGAACAGCCACCATGAGAAGTGGTTTCACGCAAACATCCTACCAGCAGCGAATATGATTCACAACAAAGTAAATTGCAACGGAAGATGGAAAATATTTATCAAAACTCCTTACCGTTTTGGTTTCTTCTTTTTTCCTAGTTTTGGAATTTCTGTGGTTTGTTTTTCCTAGTACTAAAATGTACATCATCTAATTCAAGTATAAATGATAACTATCTTGAAATGTTATGAAAAATATACCAATTCAAAATAAAAACACAGGACTCTGTTCCATCGTATCTTTGGTCGAAAAAATAAACAACTACAACTTCAGATTGGATCAAACATCGAATCAATACAGTCTATTAACTCCTCGAATTAAGTGAACCAAAAATCTGCCATTATGCCAAAAACGGAACAAGGTAAATATTTTTGAAAATAATCAACTTCCTTGATTTTTGCTTCGCCCTCGCTGTGATTTCGACGTGTCTCCTGGTCGTTCCGCTACTTTTCCCCGAATAAATCTTCCGCCGCGTAACGTAATCCATTCAAACGGCATTCTGCATAATATCATTAGAATTTAATACCACCATCATCATCGATACCGTTTCAAAGCGACCAACGAAATGTGCCTTTAGCAAAACCCGAGACAACATTCCGCCTGTGAAATGCTAGCTTTTGTTGGATCGAGGCTTGCAAAATAAATGAAAAAAAAAGATGGGAAAACTATGTGAACACCGGGAGCTGGTTTCGGTTTTCGGCTTGAAGGCTGGCAAGACAGGGCACCGGCTCGGTTGGTGGTTAATTTAATTGGCTTTACAAACTTTCACACACAAACGGTGCGTATCGATTGATACTTTTTCGGGTGGCGCAAACAACATAATCTTCAATCGATATTCTACCATGAGGAAACACGGTTTGTTTTTACCGCCAGTGAATGTGGGTGGTTGGCGCTTTTTGTCTGTTGTTCGAAGTTTCTGTTCATAATACAGCTACTTATCTATAGGGCCATGTTTTGGAAAATATGGTGCTTCGGTGTTTTTCGGTTTTTTTGACGAACATTATAACTCCATCAAGAGAGATTCCATTGTGAGAACCGTCTGACTTGCATTTTTCTTTCTTGTTTCTAATTTGCAGATCAGAATTTCAAATTTTTATGACTCCGCAAGACAAACCAGAGTCATCGGAAACGAGTGGAAGCTTGTCCACCAACTCGGATTAGAAACTAATTCACTTTGTCTTCTGGTCGAAAGATTGCCGGAATCGTGTGGGCCGCACCCGTTATCGTTCAACAACGTGATGTAATGCCTACGAATTGCCGGGCTTGTACACCGACTGAAGACACGAACCATGCAAGTTAATGATGCTCTGTTCGCTGTTTCCAGTCCAATGTCATCCACTCCAACGCTCCGTGCATTCTTAATTCAGTTTCCTTAGCAATATCTTAGCAATCCGGCTCTAGGGGAAGATTATGACTTTTTCCAAATTTTAATGAGTGTGAATGTATTTTGTCAAAAACTTCCCGCTCCAGGCTGAACCGATGGGGCTTTAAACTGTGTGGCTCACAAAAGCCTATTAATACCAGCGATGATTTTTTCTCGTTTCCACCAATTATTTTTCTATAAACGTTTGCTTTCCATTTGACGTTTCCGGACACCTAGGGGATGGTGAATATTTTTATCTGTTTCCGCTCGCATGTAAATGGACGATTCTTTGCAATTTCGTCAATGAAGACGACGGCTATAAATAGCTCGGACAAGACCGCCAAATGGACAGAATAATTGTTCCCTTTTAACGAGTTTTTCTTACTGCGCCCCGGGGCATCTTGAAGACCTTCTTTTCTTTTATTCCATTCCATGCTCATTAACCTTCGTACTAGTTTCTGTGAGAAGCAAGTGGGAAAAAGTTATGCAACAAATTTGATCAAGCATCAACAGGCAACTCAATCAAATATGATACATTAAGACCCCGGGCAGTTGTGAATAAAAATTGAGGTAGGAAAATAGGAAAATTTTAGTATGAAACGATTAGAAGAAGCATTGGGTTGGTTACGATCGATCAGGAAATAGATGTAAAATATTATCAAAATACAAAATGAAAAAAGTGGCTTGACCAAACACACTCTTACAAAGGTCACTAGGTACAAACAACATTAACCCGCACGGGGATATGGATGGACCATGGAACGACGTTTTGCCTTCTTTGGCATTTCTTAAGCAAAAAAAAAAACATTACTCCTTCGAAGCGCGAGGGTAAATTAACCGGACCCGCACAAGAGCACGAAAGCCATGAAGAAACCACACCTTTGCTGATCTTGAAAGGTGTCCTAAATCAACAGATTTTTCCTTATTATTTCTGAACCGGAGACGTCCGGTCAGGCGGACATGAAACACCATTCCGGTAGCTCGAAGGATCAAACAGCTTCGCCGGACGGTTCGTGGCGGGCTGGCGATGATTGAAAGGTTTGCCAGAGCGGCCACGCGGCAACCCGGAGGCGTTCCGTGAAAACAGTATCGAATGTCAGAAACGTTTTGATGGACGCACGTGGAGGAGAGCGAGTCGATGCGGGAATCCTGTTTTTCAAACCGGTTTCTTCCGGTACTTTTATGAATTGGGCGCGTGCCAAATGTTGTTGCTTAATCGAATTTTCTTGTTAGCGGAATTCCATGTCTAAATTATGTGCATGACATTTTTGAAAATGTATGTTTTTCATCAAAGGTTTTTAATTTATTCAATAAAAGTACAAAATCAATAAAATATTTCATGATTGGTTTCAAACCTCAAGAGTCCTTCTGTGTACTTTCAAAGTAATTCTATAATATCTTAAGGAGAGTTCCATTTCACGGTCCTTGGATCTAAAGAACCTTCAACAGCAGAGATCCTTGAATTTCCACCTGCATCCCGCATAGCACATCGAAAATGATATCATTTTCCAGTTCTTTCCTACCCAACCTTCTCCGAGGTTGTTCGTGCGTGTTTTGCTCAGCCGCAACCACGTCGAACGCCACTCGGGAGTCGATTAGTTTTGTCAAACGTACCGAACACACTCAAACGGGCCATCCTCTCCCTCGCCCACAGCTGTATATCATTGACAAATGCCCATCTATCCGGAACACGACGGAACAGCGGACGAGGGATGGAAGGTGACGTTGACTCATACCCTCGGGGAGACGGGGAACAACTTTAAAGCCACACCGCAAGTCACCGGCGCACATACTCCGGCCCGCCAGTCCGGAGACAAATGCGGTGACATTTATGGCTATCGCCACTACGACTTCTCCGGCCGTCGTGCTGTAGTGTGCGCCGGTGGGCCGCGACAATTTATGTCAACAGCGATGGGCCTCCATTTTTCACCGAAATCGTACCGAAATATCAATTTAATAGCTAGTACATCTGTCATTGTGGGGAAGTGCGAAAGCGATGGAGAATTGCGTATAAATAGGACCGTGTTCGGTGGGTCGAACCGTCAGCTCCGAGTTCGAGATGTGAGCAAAAAACCAGCACCATTATATACCAATCGACTAGATGATGTAGGTCCAATCTGGATAAAGAGTATACTTTCTTTCCGGTAGGCCTGCAGCACGGGATCAACGGGAAACTTTCTTCCAGTGAAACTGGAACCGGTAGCAAATCAACACCGCAACCTTTCACAAGAACCCCGACAAGTATCGGTGTGGCACCTCTCCCGAACTCCAATGCATGGGAAATCCATGTGAAGGCACATTCAAAAATAAAGAAAACAACCGCTTTAAAGTTTAAAGTGGTCCGAGACTTCATCATGCTTGGCGGGTGGAAAGCCGTAAACATCTGCGCTACTTCTGGCGGTGTTAAACAGTTTAAATTTATTGGTCGGCGGTTCGGTTTATGGCATCCCGGGCAGTTCCCCCTTCGGTCCCCGTGGGGCTTCGTGCGAACTTGCTTGAAGGTGTCTTTTTTCTCTGGTTTTTTTTATTCTTTAATTTCTTACTCAAACCCCTCGGGCAGGAAGCTAGAAATCAAAATAAATTACTCACCAGCAACGGGAAGGCGGCGGTAAAACACGCCGGCAGCAGGAAGGGACCTGTTTATGGGGGAAATGTTCTTGGGAAACGGAAAAATTATAGCTCGAACTGTAAATTCATGAAACGATTGGGTCGGTTTATTTGTTTATAATTTTAGTAATACCAAATGGCGGCAACCAACCCAACGGCCATGTTGGGAAAACATTGCCCCGTTCGTGAAAAAGTACGGAACGGTGTTGTTTATCGACGGTGCGTAAGGGTTTGAGGATTAATTGGTTCGTTAGATGTTTGCTGAGGAAAACTACGAGCGAAAGAGTACAACGAAAACAAACAGTTAATTTTCATCTCCCACTTAAGCTTGCGTTGTACAACATTATTTTTTGAACAATAATAAACTTATCAAACGCTATCAGCAAACAACGTCATGAGTTCTTCAAACGTTGTACTGAAATGAAATGTACTATACACCACTGTTGTATCCTCCTACAAACCTCCTCTGAACTTCATGATGGGAAACTGGCATTTTAACGGAACCCTTTCAGTGTCTACGAATGCTGTGTAAAAGATAATTTTATAACCATCATAAGGCACGGCCGAATGCTTCCATCTTCGCTCGACTTACTGTTCAACCAATAAGACATGATAAAATCGCCAACTCTAAGCTCGAAATGACGATGCAGTCCATTGGCCATCGTAGCTTTTATCGTTATTGATGGTACGATTTACTGATGAGGAGTCACATTTTTAGGATACACGTTATGGTGGATGGTTTTCATTGGAAGGTTTACTCCCATTGGTTACGTTGAAAATATTACATGAGATTATTGTCAAGAGCATCTTTTGACAAACATATTTTTAAATTAAGAAGCCAACATAGAGATAGTAGGAAACAAATCATGTTTTATTTAGCTTTATATTCTAATATCTATTTAAATTGAAATGACTTGCCAACACGCATTCCCTCATTTAATGAAACTGTTTCTTATTGCAGCTCTTCAATGGTTTTGATTTTGCTCCTGACATTCAACACAAGAAACTCATTAAAATGCGGTAAATGTTTCCTCGACCTGAGTGACGATGTGATAATTTGTTAACCAAGCACGAAACTCCCCCGGTATACATTTGCTCTTGAGTTGCTGAAACACCCATGACACATTCTCCTGAAAACCGCCAGACATAGTATTCTTTTCCTCACTTTCATTTCGCTCTACCTTCCCGTTCTACTGATCCTCGCTTCCTCCGGGAGGTGTCTGGGAGGGAAAAATAAATTCATCCACCCGGCGATTGATGTTTTCGTCTAAAGGGGCGTTTACTGGCTCTAGCAAGTAACTGAAGCCGAATTCTCCCAAGACTATCCATGACCCTCGGCAGCCATTAATAAGCTCGCACCAGCGATGTTTACATTTCGACATAGTGTTTTCCACATCTCGGGATTGACCTTTTCCTCAAATGCTCGATGACTCCAGCGATGGGTTCGTTCGAGGGCCCACAATACCCGACCCGTCCATGTGTGTGGGGAGAAGATTTTCCAACGTGTTCCCATCTCTCATTTTGGGAAGTGCTAAGTGCTATACTTAATTAAATACTATTTGAAAGCCATGTTTACTTAAACCGATCCATCGGAATTGGTCTGCATTGTTGGTCCATGCCGTCCTGGAGCACCGGTTCTACTCGTAACGATGATACATCCAACAGTGGAGACAAAAACACTCGTAGCTGGTGCGGGAAAGAACTCTCCTTGGCCGTTACCGGATGCAAATGCTCTTCCCTATTCTACGGCTTCATTCATTGTACGATTTATGGCGTGGTGTTTCACCAAACCGCACGCTACGAGGTGTCCAATATATTCTCATACAATTTTTTCATCGAGGTGTAGCGGAGACGCTACAGCTCATACGTTTGCCTTTTCCGGATTCCAATAGAAAAATTGATTGGTTCAAAAATAGAACAAAATTACCACTTGTTTATAATTTCAAATGGTGTATTAAAATTTACAAAAATATTGGTATGTATTGTATGTACAATACGAAAATATTGGAAACGATGTTGAACATAACTTTAAAATGAAACACCATACCTAAATCAACTGTTTACTAAGCGCTATTTTCCACCATTCACAATCATTTTCGATCACAACAAACGCTATATAGTAAGAAGTTGGCTCATGCAATGAAGAATCTTGTAATGTGTAGGCACTATTGTCCTTTTGAATGATCCTTCGAAGTACTGGCAGTTGATTCAGCTTTCCTAGCATGACGTCCAGCTAATTGTTGTTGCATATCAGTCAACATTGCAACAATGTTTCGTACTTGTTCTTGAAGAATTTCAGTTTGCTTATCCCGTGACTCGGATACAGATGGACCGGTTGCTGATATGGAAAGAGTCGACGTTTTATATGGATTCATTGCAGTCTTGTTGACCAAAACGGGTCTATCAGTCTGCTCCGTATCAGCGAGTTCATTCGTTCCACGACCTAAATTATTCTTATAGTGACGTCTCACAATAGTCTTCGCCTTGTTGACGTACGACTGATCAAGCGACATGTACAGAACCAACTGAAATGAGCGAATACCAATGTAATATTTAAGCCAGTTACTGGGCAACCCAGGAACACCAGGGATGAGTTGAAGATCATTGCTAGCTATTTTAGCACTTCCTTTGGAAGGGGTAGTGTTTTTGTCTGTTGGGGTCGATTCTTCGCCTGGTTCGTTGCTGGTATCGATGTTATTGTACAAACTCCGATCGATATTAGATTCTTGGGGTCCCCTAACCACATCCTCCTGGTTATTGGAAGCTGGAGTTACTTTGCACGTTGTCCCATTGTTGATGCGCTTTGCATTAGAAGCTTTGTTTTCAATGGCTTCCTTAGTGCTCTTCTCTTTCGTTTTGATTTTTATTGACAGTTTGTTCTTCTCGTTTACCATCACGAATATGATGCTCTCATACTTCTCGAAAAACGGACTTGGAAATAACGGTTCACGGAATAACCATTGCAAACATCTGGGCATTATAGAACGAGAGTCAACTATGGCACGCTCATATCGTTCAAGCAGTTTTACTTTCCTGCAGACGCTGATAAACTCCGACTCTTTGCGAATATCAGTAATATCGCTGACCGCAAGACCGTTGATAAGGTTCAGAATAACGATTGGTGCAATATATAAGAAAGCGACGAATAGTAACCACCTTCCACCATCGTAATTAATATTGGCCGCCTCAAACTCGCCTGTCGTCATTACCAGTGTCTTGATGGTGGCATTCAAGAACGATGGAAAATTATTAAAGTTCTCTACGGAAGAGTTGCTTTTAGTCGCGTTACTGATCGAGATATCTGATGGATCGTTGTACATCTGATAAAAAGAGCAGACGAACGCAACAATTACTGGACTGAAAGAGAGAAAACTGAAGAAAAAGCTGCTGGAGACCGTTTTGAACATGTAAAGCGTAATGGACAGGTTGTTCCATGTTGCACCGAGGAGAAATGTTGCCTGTAGGGCCAAACTGACGAACACAAACGATGAAAAACTCGGCACTGCTTCACACACTCCACCACGGTCGCATCCACATTCTAAGACTTTGCCGATAAACAACACATTCATGATGTCGACTAAGTCCTCTAGCGTGACATACGACCATCCCAATAAACACAACTGCATAATTTCCCGAACCGATATTAAAAAAGCTCCGACACCCGCCATGACACTATATTTCCATCCTTCCGATGAACATGGTAATCGCGTATAAGTAATAAACACTCCCATTGTAAATGTTGTGAGCAGCAGGTTCAGCATGTGCCAGTGGAAAAGGCGCTTCCACTTCATTGTGATGAACGCAATGATGACTGGATGCATTAGGAACTCCTTCCGATCCGTGGACTGAGAAATCAAACGCAAAGCCGTCATGTCGTTCACAGTGCGAGAGAAACGATATTTAGAATTGTGTACCTCGTTCATCTCGGCCACGGGTTTAACAAATTTAAAGTGCGATTTTGACATCTTCGAAGCTATACTGGGTTTAACGTATGTTGATTCTTTTTCCGCCAGCGGCCCAAGGAAGCCCACATTGAATCTTAACTCAGTCTTATCCTTGATTGTGATGCAGTTGTCCAAATAATTATTCCAAAACTGTGTTGTTCCGTACTCGATGGGTGTTAGGTTTTGGCGATCCCTGAGTCCCATTAAGCCATGCCCGTGTTTCAGCATGAGCATGGCCAAGTTTTCGTACCCATAATTGAGTGCCAGATGAAGGGCCGTGTTTTTATTCGGGTCCGTGTCTTGCATGCGAATTTTCCCGTGGTTCTCGATCAACGTCGTCGCGCAATCCTGAAAGTACTTGATTTCCTTGATCTCCTTCACCTTGGACATGTTTTGAATCGTGAGAATCAACAGAGGATGTTCCTTTAACAGCCTCCTATCATTTATCTTAGATAAAAAAAGTTTTAGTAAGGCATTATTTCCATTTTCACATACTGTCTTTAGCAATCCTTTCAACTCCGCATGATGAGCTAGTTTCTCTTCTTTGACCGAGCTACTATTGGGAGAAGAAGGCTTCTGCTTCATTTGGAACATTTTAAAACAACGACACCAAGATGTTGGCTCAACTCTCATGGGTGTTGACTCCGCCGTAATTGCGCAAATGTTCCCGAAGAGCGCTTGGAGGTCTTCGAGTTCGATTGCTTCACTTGGCGTGTGTGAAGCAGGGTTATGTCGCTTTTTGCAACATTTAAAACAACACCAACGAGAGAAATTCTCTGGGCCCATAGGTGTTCTCACCGACTGATCCACCCGGTTGTTCTTCGAGTCTAGGGTTTTGTTTACCTCATGTTTCAAGAATATTTCTTTTGATGCCTTCTTCATGATATGTTCCACGTAATTCGTATTATTTTGTTTGACAGCCACGTTCAAAAGTAGCGTAATAACTTTTTTAACATTGTGACTGGTAACTTGAAAATCGTTCCAATAACGATTGAAGTTTTCGAAATCGTTGTAGCACATGAAGATTTCAAGTAGTTCCACCGTGACAATAACGTCCATGTCCTCAGTTTTCTTGTAAAAATTTACGACTCTTTTTTTCGACTTATCATTGCCTTCCAACTTAGCCTTGCGTTCTAGCTTTGGCGTGCCTTCCGACTTGTCATTGACTTTTGATTTATCCTTGCTTTCCGACTTCTGTTGTTTTTCAGTCATTACCACATTTGATTTTGCATACAAATTGATTAAACGGGCCACACCTACGCTTTTCTCGTAATACTTCCATAATAAATCAAAGGGTAGAGCGCCGTCGTTCATGTAGATGTTAAAATCGGCTCCTTTTTTCAGCAATCTCTCTATGATCTTTAAGATAGTTGGTGCGTTCATTGTCAATTTCTTCTTTAGAGCATACACTTCGATTTTCTCGTCATCCAACCAAATCTGTTGCATTTTATCCGCTGTTTCGCGCTCCTTTTCGATATCTTCCAAACGGGTTTTTAACTTCGGCACGCCCTTCTTACACCAATCATACATTATGCATAAAATAGCCAGGGCGGTTTCCTTCCTTCCATTGCGAAGATTAACCTCCGTCTCCGGTTGCTTCAAGAGCCATTTAATTAATTTCTCATTCAACTGCCTTACTGCGCAATGCAGAGGTGCATCCAAGACTCGCGTAGGTCTTGGGTCATTTTTGATTATTGGTCGACGTTGTTTCTTGATCTTATCCTTGTTGGTGTCATCCGTACGTAAGTACTTGGCTTCGATGCGCTGTAGAAAATAGTATATTGTATTACAGTGCCCTATCCATCATAAAATATCCGTACCTCATTGTAGCCTGCTACACGTTTGATAAATAACTCCCAAAACTCGTCATATTTAGCAATGTCGTTGAACATTTTCACGAATGCCTTTTGAACATAGATGTTCTTTAACGTTACATCTTCTCCATTCAATAACGTTTTAAAATCAGTCTTCTTATCCTGATTATTTGATGTCGTGTCATCAAAAATAGTATTAAAACGACTTAGAAAATCCTATCAAACGTTAGAAACAAAAAAATCGATGTGATCAGTGTGTCATCAGCACGTGGTTTTACATTCCATCAAAACTAAAAGCTCCATACCTACCTTTAGTTCTTGTATTTTCTGTTGTTCCTGTCGTTCTTTCGGAGCGATCTCCACGTCGTTAGCTACACCTGGTTCAGCTCCTAGTGAATTGTTTCTCCCTTGTCCTGTCACAGTTTGTGATATTAGTGGATCTGTAGCGCTCTCTATCTCGATAGCGAAAGCTGCGCCACATGTACCTTCTGCCATTTCGCCCCTCAGAACACTTAAGACTTTCTTTTCAATTCACAAAACTATTTCACTGTTTGGTGACCCACTGATGCTGACTTCAAAAATAAGTTATGTGCAAGGTATTAACACTTCCAGTGCAAATCAAACACTGGCCAGAACAACTGAGCAACGAATCACTGAGCTCGTTGCCACTTGCGAGCTGATAATAAAATGCCGGTTGATCATTCTCTGCGAGGGCGCGAAAGAACGTGCTCCAAGTGGCGCCACAAATACATTCTCAGAACAAGAGGAATTCCCAGAATTGAATGCGAATTTTCGGCTTAAGACTCATGGTATGGGGGTTCGTCAAGGGTAAATGTGGAAGGAGAGTGGACGACGATTACGAAAGAATGCGAAAATATAAGATAGAAGATGGAACACGCCATGAATACAATCCAGGCTAAATAACTGCGATCGTTGCCCCAAGTGTTCTAGGAAATCGCTGTATTCAACCGATCCAACACCATGTTGAACGGACATGTATTGGCAATGTTCACCCCACCACCGAGAGATAGCGTTTGTGTGAAAGACACATCATGTCTGCTTATCTCGCCATGGGCCTACCATGCGGTCACCACCTCATAGAGGATGCGTCATATGCCGGGTACCAAACATAAACAATCTTGAAAACGTGCCACCCCCCCCTCACGGTGGGAGACTCTCTGAGGCCATACAGGAATATCTTCGATGGCGTCAACGAATTTCTAGGAACGATTACAGCCTGATGTATCACCCAGTATTAAGCTAAGGAGAAGCATGGCCGATCAAGTGGCATGTTTTAACTCTCTGTTTTATTTTTTATAAATGCACTAGCTTGAATCCCCGACGAAGCTCGGGGAGGGAAAACATTCAAAGTTTTTATTTCTGGTTCATATTCTATGGTCCATTCAGTTTGTTTAAAGACATACTAGCTTGAAGCTCGAGAGTTAAAACACGAATGCGAATAAAGTTTTTAGTTGTGGTTCTATTCTAGTGATAATAAGTAACTGTAATTTCACGTTAAAATCGTCAATCAACAATAGTCTAGATCCTAAGTTCGAATCTAGGTTGGGAAACATTTTTTTTCTTTTCTTCTCACCTGCTGATGTTCGTCAAGTTCGATATCTTCTTCTTTGTTGGCGTAACAACCGTCTTCGATCTTGCCTGCCCCATTAGGAGGTTTCTAGACTTTGCGTACGTGGATAGTCGGTCCCTTCATACAGGGGAGGGGTGGCTTCAATGTTTGGTGCTTCAATGTTATGCCAGATTTTTGATGTTCGATACCTAATTGGGAAAAAAATTTTATGGTAAATGAGCCACGCCGTGTCTCGTCTGGTTCACATTTGTCCCTGAAGCTATGTGAAGCGCGACACACTAATTCTTTTCAAATATTTTTTCGAGTGAATAATTTAACTAAAATCCTATATCCGTTTATAAATGCGACTTATAACTAAACGTTAAAAACTAAAATTTTTAGACAAAACATGCTTCAGAACAATGCTGTGCTACGCAGCCCTAGCATGACTTACCTGTGCTAAATCGCACCTAAAAAACTATAAACAATACAAAACAAAACTTTGAAAACCATAATAAACGTGCCACGGTGGTTCAGCGCTAGACAGCTCCACCAGCGAACCAAAATAGAAATGCTGCCTGAGTATATAAACAAATTTACAAATAAGTACAGGTTGAAATGCCAACAGAGTTCAATACGAGCACTATATAATTTAGCTTGACAACAAGGTGTTGATAGTTAAGGTTAAGGTTAAAATACAATTAAGCACATAAATCTTCTCGAACCATTGAGCTCGTAGCCTCTTGCGAGTTGATAATAAAATGCCGACCAACAGCACAAAAAATGGAAATTCCAAGAATTGATAACTAGTTTTTGCTTTAAAGCTATCGAACGAAGCCCCATATGGAGGTGACGATCTCGAAGGAAAGTGAAACCACCAGTTCAAGAAAACTGTATGAAGATTGATTAACAATACAACAAGAGCGAACAACGAAAGTTTTAAAGGAAGTGTATGGCTTCCAAACCGTGATACGCGATCAAACCAACGCCACTGTTGGTTGGACGTAATTGTGGGAGAAACACAGGGGATGTGGAAGATAAGGGCGTTGTGTCATACAACGGGTGCTAACCATAAACAATCTGGAAGACGTACCCCCTATGCTTATAGACTCGTTGGACCCATTCAAGAATAACTTCGATGACGTCAACCCAGCACTAGGACGGATTAATCGTCAGGGAGTGTTCGTATCGTACCATATTGACCAGTAGAGACGCTTGGCTGACAAATCAAGAAGATCGTTTTTCGTGTGCCGTTTCTTCGCTCTCCAAAATAATATTTTTCACATCTTGCATTTTATTTCATTTGGTAGTTTTGAAAACAAAACTTTTAAGTAGGTATGCTTTACAATTTCATTTTTCTCTTATTTTATGTTCAAATATACAGTGTACACTGTCATCAGGGCATATACACATTGTATGGTGAGAGGACGAAGTAGAAAGACTGCTCGAAAACGTCTGTTTCTCCATACAAAAAAGAAGGACGTTTGTTCGCACGTAGGACGTTTTTGGGACCATATTTCGAGCTACCTTGGGGGTTGTTATACTTTTGTGAGATAAGGGGGGCCCGTGGGCTTTGTTCTTTACGAAGTGACAGTCTGTTTGGTTCAGAAACAGAAATGACGATGCAGTCCATTGGCCATCGGAATTTGTTGTTATTCATGGTACGATTTACTATGAGGAGTCACATTTTTAGGATACACGTTATGGTGGATGGTTTTCATTGTGAGGTTTATTCCTGTTGGTTAAGTTGAAAGTATCACATGAGATTATTATCATTTAAGTGCATCTTTTGTCAACGACAAACTTCTTCTTGGCGTAACGACCTCTTGGTCATGCCTACCCGTTAAGGGCTTACGAGACTTGTTTCCCTGTTGTACGTGGATAGACAGTCCTCTCGTACAGGGGAGGGTCCGGTCTCGGTTGGGATTCGAACCCACGCCGTCGAGGTAGTGAGCTCCGGCGCTCATGGGCCAATTTTCTAACCGGCGCTACCGCTCGGCTGTCGCGGACCCCCCAAACATCAACGACAAACATAATTTTTAAATTAAGCAGAAACATTGAGATAGTAGGAAACACACCATGTTTTATTTTGCTTTATATTCTAAGTTTTATTTAAATTGAAATGACTTGCTCACATTTATGCCTTCATTTGATGAAACTGTTTCTTATTGCAACTCCTCAATGATGTAGGTTTTGCTCTGAAGTAGTATTAACTGAAGCCAAATGCCCCAATCTTTCAAGACCCACGTTTACATTTCGGCGTAGTGTTTTCCACATCAACTCTCTTTTTCGGTAGACCTAGCGCAGTCCGCTCTTTTCAATTCACAAACCTATTTTACTTTCCACTGCTGACTTCAAAACCATGTTATGTCATAGGTATTATAACTTTCAGTGCGAATCGAGGACTGACCAGAACAACTGAGCAACGCATCGCTGAGCTCTTAGCCGCACGCGAGCTGATAATAAAATGCCGGATGATCTTCTCCGCGAGTGTGCGAAACAACATGCTTCAAGTGGCGACAGAAATACAATCGCAGAACAAGATGGATTCCCAGAATTGAAAGCGAGTTTTTGGCTGAAGATCCATAGTACGGGTTCAATGGGTCCGTCAAGAAAGCATGGGGGAGGAGAGTGGACGACGATAACGAAAGAATGCGAAAATGTAAGATAGAAGATGGAACGCGCCATGAATAAAATCAAGACCAAATAGCTGCGATCGTTGCCCCACACAAGTGTTCTAGGAAATCGCGGTATTCAACCGATCCAATACCATGTTGAACGGACATCTATTGGCAATGTTCACCCCACCACCGACAAATAGCGTTTGTGAGAAAGACACATCGTGTCCGGTATTCTCGCCATGGGCTTTCCATGAGATCACCACATCATCGAGGATGCCGGGTACCAAACATAAACAATCTTGAAAACGTACTCCCCCCCCCCCCTCCCCCCTCCACACCCACCCCTATGGCGGGAGACTCGCTGAGGCCACACAGGAATATCTTTGATCGCGTCAACGAATTTCTAGGAACGATTACAGCCTAATTTATCGCTCAGTATTAAGCAGAGGAGCGCCGATCGTATATGGTCGATCAAGTGGTGCGTTTTAACACCCTGCCGCCAGAGGCTTGATGTTCGATACCTAATTGGGAAAAATCTTTTATGGTAAATAAGCCACGCCGTGTCTCGTCTGGTTCACATTTGTCCCTGAAGCTATGTGAAGCGCGACACACTAATTCTTTTCAAATATTTTTTTCGAGTGAATAATTTAACTAAAATCCTATATCCGTTTAGAAATACGAAATCCAAACTAAACGTTAAAAACGAAATTTTTTAGACAAATACAGACAATACAAAACAAAATTTTGAAAACATGCCACCGTGGTTCAGCGCTAGGCAACTCCACCAACGAACCAAATAGCAATGCTGCCTGAGTATATAAACAAATTAACAAATACAGGGTTTCGATTCATATAATGGAATGTTTCAATAGGTAATGTTTGACTCAATGGAACCAACAAAGTTCGCGCCATAAAATACTAGTTTTTCTTAACATTGATAAGTGCCTTGAAGTAATATGCACATCATTCTGTGATTCCTTAGATTTAAACCCCCTCACAATTTCCCCCCAACCCGACGTGCAGTTTTTGTCGCTCGCTTCTATTTTCGTTGAGTGACGTTTATTCGAAGTGCACCTGCTTCAAAAACACGTTATTACTTGTATGAGCATTTTTATTAGTTTATGAAATACTGTTGAAATTATTGCGTCCCATAGCCCCGTTCTAATCATTTTGGTGACTGTCATATGAATTGTAGAATTGAATGAAGATTGGCAGCACTGTTTTCTTTGGCTGTCAATATGACAGGAAATAAAAAGTCCCTCGCGCTCTTGCTGCTGGACTACGAAACGAATAGCACGTGTGTTTTCTTACTAAAAATCCCAACAGTAACCATTGCAGAAAACGAGGAATTGTTGGACCATAGTTAACCACGGCACGTTCGTATCGCTCAAGCAACTTCACTTTCTTACAGATGCTGGTTAGCTCCGACTCTTGGCGAATAGCAACAATATCTCTAACGGTAAGACCGTTGATATGGTTCGATTCGTTGTTCATCCGATAAAACGAAAAGATGAACGCACCGAGTATTGGAGTAAAGGAGAGAAAACTTCTAAAAAAGCTTCTCGAGACCGTTCGGAACATGTAAAGCGTATTGGACAGATTGTTCAACCACAGTGCACCGAGGAGGAAGGATGACTGAAGGGACAAACTAATTACAACAAACGATGAATACTATGTTGACTATGTTATCTAGCGTGAGGTACGACCATCGAAGTAAACAAAGTTGTATGTTTTCTCGGAACAATGTTATTGCTGCCCCGATTATCGCTAACGCCATAACAATACACTTTCCTCCTCCTGGCAAACAGGGCATGAGCGAATAACTAGCAAAAGCCAGCATTGTAAATGTTGTAAGCAACAAGTTTAGAATGTTCCAGTGACAAAGGCGTTGCCATTTCATTATGATAAACGAATTGCCCCCCCCCCCCCCCCCCCCCCCTATTATCATCGTTTAAGTGCATCTTTCATCAGCGACAAACATAACTTTAAATTAGGAAGCCAACATAAAGATAGTAGGAAACAAATCATGTTTTATTTAGCTTTATATTCTTAGATTTATTTAAATTGAAATGCCTTGCCAACACTCCTGCCTTCATTTGATTATACTGTTCTTAGTACAACTCTTCAATGGTTCCACTATTGCTCCTGACATTCGACACAAGAAACCCATTAAAATGCGGTAAATGTTTCCTCGACCTGAGTGACGATGTGATAATTTGTTAACCAAGCACGCAATTCCCCCGGTAAACATTTGCTCTTGAGTTGCTGAAACCCCCATGACACATCGTCCTAAAAACCGCCAGACATAGTATTCTTTTCCTCACTTTCATTTCGCTCTACCTTCCCGTTCTACTGATCCGGCGATTGATGTTTTCGTCTAGAGGCGCGTTTACAGATCCTAGCAAGTAACTGAAGCCGAATGCCCCAATCTCCCAAGACTTTCCATGACCCACGGCAGCCATAAATAAGCTCGCACCAGCGATGTTTACATTTCAGCGTAGTGTTTTTCACATCTCGCGATTGACCTTTTCCTCAAATGCTCGATGACTCCAGCGATGGGGTCGTTCGAGGGCCCAGAACACCCGACGCGTCTGTGTGTGTGTGTGTGTGTGTAGGGGGAGCGGAGGGGGGGGGGGGGGGTTTTCTGAATGTGTTCCCATCTCGCATTTTGGGAAGTGCTAAGTGCTACACTTAATTCAATACTGTTTGAAAGCCATGTTTACTTAAACTGATCCATCGGAATTGGCCTGCATTGTTGATTCGTGTCGTCCTGGAGCACAGGTTCTACTAGTAACGATCATACATCCAACAGTGGAGACAAAAACACTCGTTGCTGGCGCGGGAAAGATCTCTTCTTGGCCGTTACCGGATACAAATGCTCTTCCCAATTCTACGGCTTCATTAAATGTATGATTTATGACGTGATGTTTCACTAAATCGCACGCTACGAGGTGTCCACTATATTCTCATACACTGGATTCATCGAGGTGTAGCGGAGACGGAGCTCATACGTTTGTCTTTTTCGGGTATCAATAGAAAAATTCCATGGTTCCAAAATAGACAACAATTCCGCTTGCTTATAATTTCAAATCATGTATCAAAATTTATGGAAATCATAGATTGAAAAAATGTGTGGTCGTGGATCGAATAAATAGTTTAAATTGTCATAGTTTGAAAAAAAAATTGAAGAAACCAAAATTGAAAAACCAAAAATAAATCAATACTTTACTAAGTGCTAGTTTCCACCATTCACAATGATTTCCAATCACAACAATCACTATAGGATAAGCAGTTGTCTAATGCAATGAAGAAACTTGTGATGTAGATGCACTATTGTACTTTAGAGTGATCTCCCGTCATACCGGCAGTTCATTCAGCTTTGCTAGAATGAATTCCAGATAATTTTTTTTGCATATTATTCAACATTGCAATCAAGCTTCGTACTTGTTCTTGCAGCATTTCAATTTGCTTATCCCGTAAATCGGGTACAGATGGACTGGAAAGAGTCATCGTTTTACATTGATTCATTGCAGTCTTGTAGGCCAATGTTAGTCTTTCAGTCTGCTCTGTATCAGCGAGTTCACTCGTGCCAAGACCTGAATTATTCTTCGATTGACGTCTCACAATAGTCTTCGCCTTATCGACGTACAACTGATTAAGTGACATGTAGAGGACGAACTGAAACGAGCGAATACCAATGTAATGTTTAAGACAGAATTTGGGCAACCGAGGAAGACTAGGAATGACTTCCTTTATGTTTTTCTCTTTCGTTTTGGTTTTTATTGCCAGTTTGTTCTTCTCGTTTACGTTTACGTATATGATGCTCTCATACTTCTCGAAAAACGGACTTGGTAAAAACGGATCACGGAATAACCATTGCAAACATCCCGACATTGTAGAACGAGATTCAACTATGGCACGTTCATATCGTTCAAGCATCCTCACTTTGTTGTAGGCGCAGATAAATTCAGACTCTTTGCGAATATCAGCAATATCGCTAACCGCAAGACCGTTTATAAGGTTCATCATAATCAATGGCGCAATGAATAAGAAAGTGACGAATAGTAACCACCTATCGTCATTGATACCCATGTTGGCCGCCTCAAACTCGCCTGTCGTCATTACCAATGTCTTGATGGTAGCATCCCACACCGATCGAAAATTGTTGAAGTTCTTTTCGGAAGAGCTCCTTTCAATCCCGTTACTGATCGAAATACTTGATGTTTCGTTGTACATCTGATAAAAAGAGCAGACGAACGCAACAATTACTGGACAAAAAGAGAGAAAACTTTTAAGAAAGCTGCTCGAGACCGTTTGGAACATATAAAACGTGATGTATAGGTTGTTCCATGTTGCACCGAGAAGAAATATTGCTTGAATGGACAAACTGACAAATATCCACGACGAAAAAGTTGGCACGTATTTGCACCCTCCATCACGTTCGCATCCACAGAATAAGATAATGCCCAAGAGCTTTAGCTGCATTAAGTCGACTATGTTCTCTAGCGTAATGTACGACCATCCCAATAAGTAAAACTGCATAAATTCGCGAACCAATATTATAAAAGCTCCGATAAATGCCATAACACCATATTTCCATCCTCCCGATGGACATGGCAGTAGAGTATAACCAACAAACGTTCCCATTGTAAATGTTGTGAGCAGCAGGTTCAGCATATGCCAGTGGCTAAGGCGCTTCCACTTCATTGTGATGAACGCAATGATGACTGGATGCATGAGGAACTCCTTACGGTCCTTGGACTGAGAAATCAAACGCAAAGCCGTCATGTCGTTCACAGTGCGAGTGAAACGATACTTAGAATTGTGTGTTTCGCTCATCTGGGCCACGGGTTTAACATGTTTAAAGTGAGTCACCTTCACAGCTTTCCTGCGTTTAACGTAAGTTGATTCCTTTTTCGCCATCGGATCAAGAAAGCATACATTGAACCTCAGCTCACTTTCATCATTATTTGTGCTAATGTAGCTGTCCAGATAAGTATTCCAAAACTCGGTTGTTCCGTACTCGATGGGCGTTTTGTTCAGGCGATTCCTGAACCCTATTAAGCCGTGGATTTTCTTCAACATAAGTAAGGCAGTCTTATCGTATCCAAAACGTAGAGCCAGATGAAGGGCCGTGTTCCCATTCTTATCCCCACAGTACATGTCAACTTTCCTGTGGTTGTTGATCAAGATCTTCATACATTCCAGCAAGGAAGTCGATTCCTTTTTCTGCTTCATCCTGTACGCTAAGTTCAGCGTGTTAATCAACAGAGGATTCTCGTTCACTAACAACCTATCGTCCATTTTCTTTAAAAACATATTTAACAAGGTAATGTTTCCATTAAGACACACCATTTTCAGCAGACCTTTCAACTCAGTACGATGAACCATTTTGTATTCTTCTGCTTTGCTCAAACGACAGTCTTTGGAATTTAGCGCCTGTGGATTAGTTCCGTCTGGAAGGGGAGGATTCTGTTTCTTTTGGAAACATTTCAAACAACACCAACCAGAGGGTTGCTCATCGTTCGTGGGTGTTGCCGCCGTCGTGTCCTGGGAGACCGGCGGATCGGTAGCCGGGAGTTTAGATGTTCCACTACCCGTTTGTGGTTCAGCACCCTCGGTCGCGGAATGGTTGTCTTTACATGAGACTCCAGTGTTCATGAATATTCTCTTCGATGTACCCGCACAGGGGTCCTGGAAGTTTCCAATTTCGTTTTTCTCTAGTTTGAATGTTTCATCGTGCGTTTGTAAACCTTCGGACGAAGAAGGGTTCTGGGTAAACTCACACTTGTCCTGGGAGTCCGAGGCGCGAAGTTCGAATTCTTCACCATGCGTTTGTGAATTAGGATCATGTCGTTTTTGGCAACATTTGAAACAACGCCAACGGGAGGGTTGCTCATCGCTCGTGGGTCCCTCCATCTCAACCCTATGGTTGTCCTGGGAGTCCGAGGCGCGAAGTTCGAATTCTTCACCATGCGTTTGTGAATTAGGATCATGTCGTTTTTGGCAACATTTGAAACAACGCCAACGGGAGGGTTGCTCATCGCTCGTGGGTCCTTCCATCTCAACCCTATGGTTGTCCTGGGAGTCCGAGGCGCGAAGTCCGAATTCTTCACCATGCGTTTGTGAATTAGGATCATGTCGTTTTTGGCAACATTTGAAACAACGCCAACGGGAGGGTTGCTCATCGCTCGTGGGTCCCTCCATCTCAACCCTATGGTTGTCCTGGGAGTCCGAGGCGCGAAGTTCGAATTCTTCACCATGCGTTTGTGAACCAGGGTAATATCGTTTTTGGCAACATTTGAAACAACGCCAACGAGAGAGAACCTTAGCGCTCATGGGTGTTGTCTCCGCGCGGTTGCCATAAGAGTCCGGGATGTTGTCTTGGGGTTCGATTGTTTTATTTTGCTTTGCTTTGTTCTCGTCTAGCTTGAAGATTTCTTTTGATGCCTTCTTAATGATATTTTCTACGTAAGTCGTATAATTCAGCACGACAGCCACATGCAAAAGCAGCGTTATAACTTTTTTAACATTGTCACCGGTAACTTTGAAATCTTTCCAATAATGTTTAAACTTTTCCAAATCGTTAAAGCGGATGAAGATTTCAAGTAGCTCCACCGTGACACGCACGTCCATGTCTTCAGTTTTCTTGTAAAACTTCACGATTCGTTTTTTCGACACATTCTTGCCTTCGGCACTGGCATTTAACGGCTTCGGTGGGTTTTCAGTCATTGCAACATTTGATTTAGTATATGAATTGATTATCTCGGCCACATCTGCTTCTTTATCATACTTCCGCAAGAAATCAAAGGGCAGAGCGCCATCGTTCATGTAAATGTTAAAATCGGCTCCTTTTACCAGCAATCTCTCTATGAGGTCTAAGATAGTTGGTTTCTCCTTCAGTTGCTTCTCTAGAGCAACCAATTCGATTTTTTCGTCATCCAACCAAATCTGCTGCATTTTGTCCGCTTTTTTGCGTTCCTTTTCGATATCTTTCAAACGGGGTTTTAAAGTTGGCGCAATCTCCTTACACCAATCATACATTTGGCATAAAATAGCCAGAGCCGTTTCCTTATATTTATTGCGCAGGTTAACCTCCGTCTCAGGTTGCTCCAAGAGCCATTCAATGAAATCCTTATTTAACTGTCTTACCGCACAATGCAGAGGTGTGTCTAGTTCTCGCATCGTTCTTTGATCGTTGTTGATCTTTGGTCGACGTTGTTTCTTGGTCTTGTCCTTCTTGGTTGCATCCCTAGGTAGGTGTATGAGTTCAATGCACTGAAAAAGTAAAATAATGGTGTATTGTATTACAATGCTCTGTTTAACACAACATATCAGTACCTCATTGTAGGCCTCAAAATGTTCGATGAGCAACTTCAAAAACTCGGTGTATTTTTCGATGTCGTTGAGCATTTTCGCTAAAACGCCCTGAAGTCCAAAACAGTGTAAAAAGCTTCTCCTCTCGGGAATATGCGTAGTGACTTTTTCCAATTTCTTCCATTGTTGGTCATACAATATCTTCAATTTATCTTTTCCATCGTCGGTTAATAAATTCTTGAATTCTTCCAACTTCGCGGGTTTATTATCTGTTGTTATGGAATTGACAAAATCAAGAAAACGCTTTTTCACCTCCTACAAAAATACAAACAATAATGGTTTTTCGTTTATATCATATCACTGAATCATCACTATTTTTATTGCATCAAATGACAGCTGCATACTGACCTTTATTTCTGTTTCAAATCGTTTTTTTTTCGGTTTTTTCGGAATTAGCGATGTTGTAGCGCGCTCCACGTCGCGCATTGCTGATGAAGATGTGCCTAGTGCAACAAGAAGAAGTAAACGTTAACATAAACTGACTAATGTCGCTTTGCTGAGCCACATGTACCTTCTGCCATTTTGCTTCCCAGCAACCGATCAGAACGATTCGAATCTCTTTTCAATTTACAAAACTATTTCACTTTCCACTGCTAACTTTAACACCAAGTTATATGTGAGATGTTAACACTTCCAGTGCGAATCGAAGACTGGCCAGACCAACTGAGCAACGAACCGTTGAGGTCGTAGTCTCTCGTAAGCTGATAATAAAATCAGCGAAACAACATGCTCCAAGTGGCGCCACAAATACAATCGCAGAACAAGATGGATTTCCAGAATTGAAAGCGAGTTTTTGGCTGAAGATCCATAGTACGGGTTCAATGGGTTCGTCAAGAAAGCATGGGGGAGGAGAGTGGACGACGATAACGAAAGAATGCGGAAATGGAAGATAGAAGATAGAACGCGCTATGAATAAAATTAAGACTAAATAGCTGCGATCGTTGACCGACATCAGTGTTCTAGAAAGAAGTATGGTTGGGGGATGGGGTTAAAATCGCAGTATTCAACCGATCCAATACCATGTTGAACGGACATCTATTGGCAATGTTCACCCCACCATCGACAAATAGCGTTTGTGAGAAAGACACATCGTGTCCGGTATTCTCGCCATGGGCTTTCCATGAGATCACCACATCATCGAGGATGCCGGGTACCAAACATAAACAATCTTGAAAACGTGCCCCCCCCCCCTCCCCCCTCCCCACCCACCCCTATGACGGGAGACTCGCTGAGGCCACACAGGAATATCTTTGATCGCGTCAACGAATTTCTAGGAACGATTACAGCCTAATTTATCGCTCAGTATTAAGCAGAGGAGCGCCGATCGTATATGGTCGATCAAGTGGTGCGTTTTAACACCCTGCCGCCAGAGGCTTGATGTTCGATACCTAATTGGGAAAAATCTTTTATGGTAAATAAGCCACGCCGTGTCTCGTCTGGTTCACATTTGTCCCTGAAGCTATGTGAAGCGCGACACACTAATTCTTTTCAAATATTTTTTTCGAGTGAATAATTTAACTAAAATCCTATATCCGTTTATAAATGCGACTTATAACTAAACGTTAAAAACAAAACTTTTTAGACAAAACATGCTTCAGAACAATGCTGTGCTACGCGGCCCGAGCATGACTTACCTGTGCTAAATCGCACCTTAAAAAACTACAAACAATACAAAACAAAACTTTGAAAACCATAATAAACGTGCAACGGTGGTTCAGCGCTAGACAGCTCCACCAGCGAACCAAAATAGAAATGCTGCCTGAGTATATAAACAAATTTACAAATAAGTACAGGTTGAAATGCCAACAGAGTTCAATACGAGCACTATATAATTTAGCTTGACAACAAGGTGTTGATAGTTAAGGTTAAGGTTAAAATACAATTAAGCACATAAATCTTCTCGAACCATTGAGCTCGTAGCCTCTTGCGAGTTGATAATAAAATGCCGACCAACAGCACAAAAAATGGAAATTCCAAGAAGTGATAACTAGTTTTTGCTTTAAAGCTATTGAACGAAGCCCCATATGGAGGTGACGATCTCGAAGGAAAGTGAAACCACCAGTTCAAGAAAACTGTATGAAGATTGATTAACAATACAACAAGAGCGAACAACGAAAGTTTTAAAGGAAGTGTATGGCTTCCAAACCGTGATACGCGATCAAACCAACGCCACTGTTGGTTGGACGTAATTGTGGGAGAAACACAGGGGATGTGGGAGATAAGGGCGATGTGTCATACAACGGGTGCTAACCATAAACAATCTGGAAGACGTACCCCCTATGCTTATAGACTCGTTGGACCCATTCAAGAATAACTTCGATGACGTCAACCCAGCACTAGGACGGATTAATCGTCAGGGAGTGTTCGTATCGTACCATATTGACCAGTGGAGACGCAGGGCTGACAAATCGAGAAGATCGTTTTTCGTGTGCCGTTTCTTGGCTCTTCAAAATTATATTTTTCACATCTTGCTTTTTATTTCATTTGCTATTTTTGAAAACAAATCTTTTAAGTTGGTATGCTTTACAATTAAATTTTTCTCATATTTTATGTTCAAATATACAGTATACACTGTCATCAGGGCATATACACATTGTATGGTGAGAGGACGAAGTAGAAAGACTGCTCGAAAACGCCCTACATCTGTTTCTCCATACAAAAAAGAAAGACGTTTGTTCGCACGTAGGATGCTTTTGGGACCATATTTCGAGCTACCTTGGGGGTTGTTATACTTTTGTGAGATAAGGGGGGCCCGTGGGCTTTGTTCTTTACGAAGTGACAGTCTGTTTGGTTCAGAAACAGAAATGACGATGCAGTCCATTGGCCATCGGAATTTGTTGTTATTCATGGTACGATTTACTATGAGGAGTCACATTTTTAGGATACACGTTGGTTACATTGAAAGTATTAGATGAGATTATTGTCATTTAAGTGCATCTTTTGTCAACGACAAACAGAATTTTTAAATTAAGAAGAAACATAGAGATAGTAGGAAACACACAATGTTTTATTTAGCTTTATATTCTAAGGTTTATTTAAATTTAAATGACTTGCTAACATTCATGCCTTCATTTGATGAAACTGTTTCTTATTGCAACCCCTCAATGGTGTAGGTTTTGCTCTGAATTAGTAGTAACTGAAGCCGAATGCCCCAATCTCTCAAGACCCACGTTAACATTTCGGCATAGTGTTTTCCACATCTAGCAATTGACCTTTTCCTCTTATGTGCGATGACTCCAGCGATGGAGTCGTTCGGGCCCAACGGGCCCAACTTATTTCTCAAAATATTAACAAACTCTCGTTTTCGGCAGACCTAGCGCAGTCCGCTAGCTTCGCCTGCTGCAGGTGCGCCGTCGTTTCACATTCATTTTTTTTCGGCCAAACTCAATGGTTCATACTGTCCATCCTGTGTAGTATAATTATAACTAAATATGTAAAAGTATATTAACCTGCATTCAACCTCCACTGCATTATTAGGTAAACCGTTATGTTCTTTTAAGCGAACCGTTAGCGTTCAAATATTCGAAAAGAATGTATGTGTTTGCATAGCATGAAATCCAGATAATTGTTCCTGTATACCATTCAACATGGCAATTATGTTTCGTACTTGTTCTTGCAGCATTTCAATTTGTTTATCTCGTGAATCGGGTACAGATCTACCGGTTCCTGATCTTGAAAGAGGCATCGTATTATGTTGATTCATTGCAATCTTGTTGACCAAAGTAGGTTTATCAATCTGCTCCATATCAGCGAGCTCATTCGTCACAATACCGCAATTATTCATAGATTGACGTCTTACAATAGTCTTAGCCTTGTCGACGTAAGGTTGATCAAGTGACATGTACGGGACCAACTGAATCGAGCGAATACCATTGTAATGTTTAAGACAGAATTTGGGCAACCGAGGAAGACCAGGAATGACTTCCTTTATGTTTTTCTCTTTCGTTTTGGTTTTTATTGCCAGTTTGTTCTTCTCATTTACGTTCATGTATATGATGCTCTCATACTTCTCGAAAAACGGACTCAGTAATAACGGATCACGGAATAACCATTGCAAACAACCTGGCAACTCAACTATGGCACGCTCATATCGTTCAAGCATCCTCACTTTCTTGTAGACGCTGATAAACTCCGACTCTTTGCGAATATCAGCAATATCACTGACCGCAAGACCGTTGATAAGGTTCAGAATAACGATTGACGCAATGAATAAGAAAGCGATAAATAGTAAAGACTCTACGCCATCCAAAACACTGTTGGCCGCCTCAAACTCACCGGTCGTCATTACCAGTGTCTTGATGGTAGCATCCCACGCCGAGTGAAAATTGTTGAAGTTCTCTTCAGAAGAGTTGCTTCCAGTCTCGTTACTGACCAAGATACCTGATGGCCCGTTATTCATTAGATGAAATGAATAGGTGAACGCACCGATCA
Source organism: Anopheles coustani (assembly GCF_943734705.1). Lineage (NCBI taxonomy): Eukaryota > Metazoa > Arthropoda > Insecta > Diptera > Culicidae > Anopheles > Anopheles coustani. The sequence goes on from NC_071289.1 coordinate 5,100,274, forward strand.
CTAGAGTAAAAGAAAGAAAACTGTAGAAAAAGCTGCTGGAGACTGTTTTGAACATGTAAAGCGTAATGGACAGTTTGTTCCATAATGCACCGAGAAGAAATGTTGCCTGAATGGCCAAACTGACTACCACAAACGACGAATAAATTGGCACGTATTCGCACCATCCATCACGTTCGCATTCACATCCTAAGACTACGCCGATGAACATCACATTCATGATGTCCACTACGTTCTCTAGCGTGACGTACGACCATCCCAATAAAAACATCTGCATAGTTTCCCGAACAAATAACGTATAAGCTCCGACACCCGCCATGACACCATATTTCCTTCCTCCCGATGGACATGGCATTAGCGTATAACCAATAAACGTTCCCATTGTGATTGTCGTGAGCAACAGGTCCAGGATGATCCAGTGGCAAAAGCGCGTCCACTTCATTGTGATAAATGCAATAATGACTGGATGCATTAGGAACTCCTTCCGATCCTTGGACTGAGAAATCAAACGCAGTGCTGTCATGTCATTCACAGTACGAGTGAAACTATACTTGGAAGCAGGTTTCATATCTTTAACACGTTTAATGCATCGAGGGTACCATTTCGATGACGAAGACTTCGAAGTGTCAGGGGATTCGTCTTTTGACCGCGGTTTAAGAAAGCCCACATCGAATCTCAGCTCACTTTCATCATTATTTGTGCTAATGCAGCTGTCAAGATAAGTATTCCAAAACTCTGTTGTTCCGCACTCGATAGGCGTTAGGTTTTGGCGATTCCTGAACCCTATTAAGCCGTGGATTTTCTTCAACATAAGTAAGGCAATCTTCTCGTATCCATAACTGAGCGCCAGATGCAGGGCCGTGTTTCCATTCCTATCCACACGGTACATGTCAACTTTGCTATGGTTGTCGATCAAGATCCTTATACAATCCAGCAAGAAGATCGATTCCTTTTTCGACTTCATCGTGTACGCTCTATTCAGCAAGAGAATCAATAGAGGATGCTCGTTCACTAACAGTCTATCGTTCATTATCTTTAAAAACATATTTAACAAGGCTTTGTTTCCATTAAGACATACTATTTTCAGCAGACCTTTCAACTCAGTACGATGAACCATTTTGTTTTCTTCTTGTTTGTTCCACTCCGTTGCTATATTCTCCTCTAGCTTGAAGATTTCTTCTGATCCCTTTTCAACGATATTTTCTACGTAAACCGTATAATTCAGCTCGACAGCCACATGTAAAAGCTGAGTTATAACTTTTTTAACATTGTCACTGGTAACTTTGAAATCTTTCCAATAATATTTAAACTTTTCCAAATCGTTAAAGTGAATGAAGATTTCAAGTAGTTCCACCGTGACACGCACGCCCATGTCTTCATTTTCCTTGTAAAGCTTCTCGATTTGTTTTTTCATATCATTGTTGCCTTCGGCACTGGCATTTAACTGCTTCGGTGGGTTTTCAGTCATTGCAACATTCGATTTAGCATATGAATTGATTATCTCGGCCACATCTGCTTCTGTTTCATATTTTCGCATGAAATCGAAGGGCAGAGCGCCATCGTTCATGTAGATGTTAAAATCGACTCCTTTTACCAGCAATCTCTTTAAGAGGTTTAAGATAGTTGATGCGTTCATTTCCTCCTCCAATGCCTCCTTTTGAGCAGACACTTCGATTGTTTCGTCATCCAACCTCATCTGTTGCTTTTCATCCGCTTTTTCGCGTTCCTTTTCGATATCTTCCAATCGAGTTTTCAACTTCGACAAACAGTCATACTTTTGGCATGAAATAGCCAAAGGCGTTTCCTTCTGTTTATTGCGCAGGTTAACCTCTGTCATATTTTGCTCCAAGAGCCATTCAATGAAGCCCGCATTTAACTGCCTTACCGCACAATGCAGAGGTACGTCCAGGTCTCGCATCGTGTTTTGGTCCTTGTTGATTTGGTACTTGGTTTCGATGCGCTGAAAAATACAGTATATTGTATTACAGTGCTCTATTCATCACAACATACGAGTACCTCATTGTAGGCTGCAAAACGTTCGATGAATAACTTCAAAAACTCTTCATTTTTTTCGATGACGTTGAGCATTTTAATGAAAACTTTTTGAACATAGATGTTCTTAAAATTTACATCCTTTTCATTCAATAATGTTTTAAAACTTTTCTTCCCCTCCTGCTTATTTGATGTCGTGTCATCAAAAATAGCATTAATACGACTTGGAATATCCTATCAAACGTTAGAAACAAAAAAATCGATGTGATCAGTGTGTCATCAGCACGTGGTTTTACATTCCATCAAAACTAAAAGCTCCATACCTACCTTTAGTTCTTGTATTTTCTGTTGTTCCTGTCGTTCTTTCGGAGCGATCTCCACGTCGTTAGCTACACCTGGTTCAGCTCCTAGTGAATTGTTTCTCCCTTGTCCTTCCACAGTTTTTGATATTAGTGGATCTGTAGCGCTCTCCATCTCGATAGCGGTATATGCGCCACATGTACCTACTGCCATTTTGCTGCTCAGCAAGACGAAAAGAACACTCAAAACTCTCTTTTAAATTCACAGACCTATTTCACTTTCCACTGATGATGACTTCAAAACTAAGTTATGTGCAAGATGTGCACTCCCAGTGCGAATCGAAGACGAGGAACTACTGAGCAGCGAACCGTTGACGGTTAATAATATTACCCGAGGGCGCTAAACTGCACACACCACGTGGTATCATAAATACATTCGCAGAAAAAGCGAATCAATTCCCAGAATTTATGATTACCAGAATAGAAAGGGATTTTTTAGATTCAGAGACCCTTAAGACCTATAGTACGAAGGTTCGTCAAGAGAGCATGGAGGAGGAGACTAGATGAGATAACCAGGAATAAATGAAAATATAGAATATATCTTATCTTCACCGCGCCACGAATAAAATCAAGAATCTAAAATAGTTTTGATGAAAGGCTCCAAATCGCGAACTCAATAAATCCAACTAAGAAGGTTCCGCGAATCGTTCTAGAAATGTTTGTCGGTTGATAAAGTTATCTACCCTAGTTTGCATCACGTACGCTTTTACCGTGAAGCGATGCCCCGATGAACCTTGGAGCGCACCGCCAAATCAGTTAGTTTAGCGTAGGTAATAAATGAAGTTCTGCAGAAAGACGGCCTCTACACTACTACACGACTCCCTCCGAAACCCGGCCCGCTACTAAAGTATCGATCGTTATATGTACAGAGTAAAAAAAAGTTTTCAAGACAGCACATTCAACTCTATCGCAGAACGTTCGAAAAGATAGAACGCGACCTCTTTTCTGCGCCTTTGTTGCTGCAGACTTTCGTGTTAAAGTTGCACTTAGCAAACCCAAAGTACATCATAATAATGCCAAACAAATGCCTTGCGCGTGCAATTTACTGCCTTATACCGGCAAAGAACAGCTTCATACGAACGAACTGGCCCAGAAAACAGTGTAGGGGTGGATGGGGTAATACGCACCCCTTAAGGAAAACTATAAAAATTTTCAAACAACTTGGCTCTTGATTGTTGATTTTACCACTGGATAGGATTCATAAGGTACGGTCACACGAGACGAACCCTGCTCGAATTTGGACGCTCGGCGAACCTTTTCTTGAATGTGTTAGTGAATCGAGCAGAGTTCGCGAACCTTTTTCGAGCAGAAAAGGTTCACCGATTTTGGTGGATAGCACGAACCTTTGCCGCGAACCTTTTTGACGTTCCTTTCGATTTCCCCATTTGTTTACAATGCTTACTTTGATTTATTCTTACCAACTATCAATGAAACTACATCAAAGATTCGTTACGTGTGAACGCTAAAAGGTTCGGCGAACCTTTTTTTGGCATTCGTTTGTAATAGTGTGCGAAAGGTTCGCCATCAAAGGTTCGTCTCGTGTGACCGTACCTATAAAGGTTCAAACTAGTTACCAATTCAGGAATGTTTGCTTTTTTTGCTAAGAAAAACGTATTTTTCAGTTTTGAAAAAGTTCAGTTTTGAAAAATTTTGATCGATCTGTATCTGGTTGAGGCAAAACGCACCTTTGCCGGGGGTAATACGCACCACAACAAAGGGGCAATACCATGTTTTATTTTGCTTCATATTCTAATATCTATTTAAATTGAAATTACTTGCCAACACGCATTCCCTTATTTAATGAAACCGTTACTTAAACTCATTAAAATGCGGAAAATGTTTCCTTGAACTGAGTGACGATGTGATAATTTGTTAACCAGGAACGAAACTCCCCCTGTTTACATTTGCTCTTGAATTGCTGAAACCCCCATGACACTTCATCCCAAAATTCGCCAGACATGGTATTCTTTTCCTCACTTTCATTACCCACTTTCAAACAATTGTCTACACTTTTTTTTACATTTTTTATGGGTTTTCATTTGAAACCGAAGCAAAAATCATAGTTTTCTAAAAAAATTACAATTTTATTGCAAAGTCAATCAACAGACAGGTCGCAGCATACCATGTAACGAGCCGAAAACAGTGGGAAAATTTTTGACAGTTGATTAAAATGTTGTTTACTTCTCACGAATAACGAAGAAAGTGTGGTAAAACTGCAAATTTGATATGTTTCATCAACAGAACAAAGAGTTGAGTCGTTCGAAATATGTTCTGGAGGAAGGCTCCGTATAAGGCAGACCAACACACTTAATTTCGGCAATCACAGCGAGCAAAAGGATCCATATCCCATGATTTCACACAGAAGAGCAGTTTCTATCCGCAAGACCATGGATACTGTGACCTACAATTACCAACTACCTATTTCGCGAAGATTATGGCGGAGATCTCCCACAATTATGCTGGAAATGTTTGCAAACACTTTTTTAACCAACTGTCACAACAATGGCGGAGCAAAAAACAGGTTTGACCCGACCTGTCTGTTAATTGTTTTTGTTTTATTGATTAAATGATGGTCAGTTTGTATACGTGTTATTTGTGATTGTAATCAGCAATAATTGGTTCAATTGCATCCATTAGTGTCAAATAAGTGAATGAAAATTTATAAACACATATAACATAATGTTTTCTAAGCAGGTGCAAAACGTGCAACAAAAAAACTGGGCAAAGCAGTACAAATTCCATTCGATTGTCCGACCCGGGCTCGGGCAAAACTATAAAGAGGTTACTTAAATACTGTTTAAAAGTCATGTTTACTTAAACCGATCCATCGGAAATGTCCCGCGGAATGCGGAATGGTCCTGTGCGTCGTGGAACACCTATTCTACTATCAACGAGCGTACATGTAGTGTTGGGTTGATTTTTCAACTCAGGCGCACTTTTAGCACTGATCTGTTACTGTTCATCTCCACATAGCAAACTCATAGGAAACTCTGGTGAAACTCCTGTCAAAGTTGTATGGAGTTTCGAGTTTCCCGAGTGCGCTAAGTGGACACGCATTTGTTTCGGTCTTCTTCGCTTCTGCTTAATCCGTCAGTTATTGAACGTCAGAACGAGGGGCTTGGCTAGTGCTGTCAAGAGTTTCCTACCAGTTTCCTACGAGTTACCCAGCTGTTGCACGAACTGAGTTCGACAGTTCGTCGGAGGAGAGTTCGCTATGTGGAGATGAACAGTTAAGGAACGGGAAACGAAGCGTAATCGCTAGCGTAATAGTGTGATTCCGCTGCTCATTCTGAAACTTGAAATGTACAGTAACAGGCATTCAAAGCCGAACTCTTGAAAATCGAACAATATTTCCACTTTCAGCTAAGTTCTTCTTCTTTACAGAAAAATTGGAAAATAATGACCAAAACTGTTATCTGAAGTTAGTTGAAAGTATACCCAAAAGATTACAATAATCCCCAATGGTAATGTTACCAAATATTAAAACAATGGATTCTGTTTGATGAGTAAGGTGTCCGACTTTGAGTGCCCGGCACGAAAAAAATATTTTTTTCATTCATGTTCCAATATATCCGCAATTGAAGTTTTTTGTTTTTTGTTTTTGCATATTCGCAAAGAACAAAGGTTAGAAAAGTCCCCTGTGAAGTTTCGTATCGCTAGCTGCTTTGAAGAATCAGACAACTTAACTCAAGTTAAGTCAAAATATTGTTCAACTTTCAAGCGTCCGACTTTGAATGCCTGGTACTGTAGAAGCTACTAATGTCCTCTAGAATGATCTCTCGAAGTACTGGCAGTTGATATAGCTTTCCTAGCATGATTTTCAGCTAATTGTTGCTGTATATCATTCAACATTGCCATCATGCTTCGTACTTGTCCTTGCAGCTTTTCAATTTGCGCATCCCGTGAATCGGGTACCGATGGACCGGTTGCTGATCTGGAACGAGCCATCGTATTATGTTGATTCATTGCAGTCTTGTTGACCAAAGCGAGTCTGTCAGTCTGCTCCGTATCAGCGAGTTCGCTCGTCCCACGTCCCGAATTATTCTTCGACTGACTTCTCGCGATTATCTTCGCCTTGTTGACGTACGACTGATCTAGTGTACTATACAGTGTCCACTGAAACCAGCGAGTTCCAATGTAATATTTAAAACAGAAATTGGGCAACCAAGGATAAACTGGAATGAGTTGGAGATCATTGTTAGCTATTCTAGCACTTCCTTTGGAGGCGCTTTTTATAGCGTCGTTATCGATAGTGTTTTTGTCTGTTAGGTTCGAATCTTCGCCCCGTTCGTTGCCGGTATCGTTGCACGTTCTCCCATTGTAGAAGCGGGTTTCACAAGAAGCTTTGTTTTTAATGGATTTCTTAGTGCTATTCTCTTTTTTTTTGCTTTTTATTGCCAGTTTGTTCTTCTCGTTTACCATCACGTATATGATACTCTCATAATTCTCGAAAAACGAACTTGGAAATAACGGTTCGCAAAATAAACATTGCAAAAATCCCGACATTGTAGAACGCGATTCAACTATGGCACGCTCATATCGTTCAAGCATCCTCACTTTTTTGTAGACGCTGATAAACTCAGACTCTTTGCGAATATCAGTAATATCGCTGACCGCAAGACCATTGATAAGGTTCAGAATAACGATTGTCGCAACGAATACGAACGCAACGAATAGTAACCATCTTCTATCATCGAAAACAATTTTGGCCGCCACAGCATCACCGGTCGTCATTACCAGTGTCTTGATGGTAGCATCCCACGCCGAGTGAAAATTGTTGAAGTTCTCTTCAGAAGAGTTGCTTTTAGTCCCGTTACTGACCGAGATACCTGATGGTTCGTTGTACATCCAATAAAAAGAACAGATGAACGCACCGATCACTGGAGTAAAAAAGAGAAAACTTTTGAAAAAATTGCTCGAGACTGTTTTGAACATATAAAGCGTAATGGACAGGCTGCTCCATAATGCACCGAGGAGAAATGTTGCCTGAAGGGCCAAACTGACTACCACAAACGATGACAAACTCGGTACTGCTTCACATACTCCATCACGTTCGCATCCACAGAATAAGACTATGCCGATGAAGAACACATTTATGATGTCGACTAACTTCTCTAGCCTGAAGTACGACCATCCCAATAAACACAACTGCATTATTTCTCGAACCAATAGTATAAAACCTCCGACACCCGCCATGACACGATACGTCAACCCTCCCGATGGACATGACAGTAGATTAGAAGTAATAAACATTCCCATTGTAAATGTTGTGAGCAGCAGGTTCAGCATGTGCCAATGGCAAAGGCGCTTCCACTTCATTGTAATGAATGCAATGATGACTGGATGCATGAGGAACTCCTTCCGATCCGTGGACTGAGAAATCAAACGCAAAGCCGTCATGTCGTTCACAGTGCGAGTGAAACGATATTTAGAATTGTGTGACTCACTCATCTCGGCTACGGGTTTAACAAATTTCAAGTGCGATTTTGATACATTCGAAGCTTTACTGGGTTTAACGTTAGTTGATTCTTCTTTTGCCAGCGGCCCAAGGAAGCCCACATTGAATCTTAACTCAGTCTTATCCATGATTGTGATGCAGTTGTCTAAATAATTATTCCAAAACTGTGTTGTTCCGTACTCGATGGGCGTTAGATTTAGCTTATTCATTAGTCCTATTAGGCCGTGGCCTTCCTTCAACAAAAGTGAGGCAATCTTGTAGTTTGCATACTGGAGTGCTAGATGAAGGGCCGTGTTTTTATTCGGATCCGTGTCTTGCATGCGAATTTTCCCGTGGTTCTCGATCAACGTCGTAGCGCAATCCTGAAAGTACTTGATTTCCTGGTTCTCCTTCACCTTGGACATTTTTTGTATCGTAAGAATCAACAGAGGATGTTCGTTCAACAGCCTCCTATCATTTATCTTAAATAAAAAAAGTTTTAGTAAGGCATTGTTTCCATTTTCACATACTGTCTTTAGCAATCCTTTCAACTCCGCATGATGAGCTAGTTTCTCTTCTTTTACCGAACTAATATTGGAAGGGGAAGGCTTCTGCTTCTTTTGGAACATTTTGAAACAACGCCACCAAGATGTTGGCTCATCGCTCATGGGTGTTGGCTCCACCGTAATCGCGTAAATATTGCGGAAGCCCACATCGAGGTCTTCGAGTTCGATTGCTTCACTTGGCGTGTGTGAATGTCGCTTTTGGCAACGTTTGAAACAACAGCAACGAGAGAGAACCTCAGCGTCCATAGGTGTTCCCTCCGACAGATCCACCCAGTTGTTCTTCGAGTTTGGGGTTTTGTTTTCCTTAAATTTCAAGAATATTTCTTTTGATCCCTTCTCCATGATATGTTCCACGTAATTCGTATAATTTTGTTTGACAGCCACGTTCAAAAGTAGCATAATCACTTTTTTAACATTGTCACCGGTAACTTGAAAATTGTTCCAATAACGTTTGAAGTTTTCGAAATCGTTGAAGTACACGAAGATTTCAAGTAGTTCTACCGTGACATGAACGTCCGTTTCCTCAGTTTTTTTAAAAAACTTTACGACTCTTTTTTTCGACTTATACTTGCCTTCCAACTTAGCCTTGCGTTCTTGCTTTGGCGTGCCTGCCAACTTGTCTTTGACTTTTGATTTATTTTTGGTTTCCAACTTCTGCTGTTCTTCAGTCATTACCACATTTGACTTTGGATACAAATTGATTAAATGGGCCACTTCTTCGTCTTTTTCGTAATACTTCCACAGAAAATCAAAGGGCAGAGCGTCATCGTTCATGTAGATGTTAAAATCGGCTCCCTTTTTCTGCAATCTCTCTATGAAGTTTAAGATAGTTGGTGCGTTCATTTTCAATTTATTCTTTAGAGCAGATACTTTGTTTTTTTCGTCATCCAACTTTATCTGTTGCTCTTTATCCGCGGTTTCACGCTCCTTTTCGATATCTTTCAAACGGATTTTTAACTTCGGTACGCCCTTCTTACACCAATCAAACATTACGCATAAAATAGCCAGGGCGGTTTCCTTCCTGCCATTGCGCAGATTAACCTCCGTCTCCGGTTGATTCAAGAGCCATTTAAGCATTTTTTTATTCAACTGCCTTACTGCGCAATGTAGAGGTGCATCGAAGACTCGTATAGGTCTTGGGTCGTTTTTGATTATTGGTCGACGTTGTTTCTTGATCTTATCCTTGTTGGTGTCATCCGTACGTAAGAACTTGGCTTCGATGCGCTGGAAAATACAGTATATTGCATTACAATTCTCTATCCATCACCAAACATCCGTACCTCATTGTAGCCTGCTAAACGTTTGATGAATAACTCCCAAAATTCGGAATATTTAGCAATATCTTTGAGCATTTTCGCAAATGCCTTCTGAACATAAATGTTCTTCAAGTTTACATTATTTGCTTTCAATAATGTTTCAAAATATTTCTTTTTCTCCTGCTTAGTTGATGTCGTGTCATCAAAAATAGCATTAAAACGACTTAGAAAATCCTATCAAACGTTAGAAACAAAACAAAAATCGGGGTGATCAGTGTATCATCAGCACGTGGTTTGACATTCCATCAAAACTAAACGCTCTATACCTACCTTTGGCTTTTCCTCGTCTTTAGCTACTGATACACGTGGTGCAGCGTCTGGTGAATTGTTTGCCCCTTGCCCTTCCACAGTTTTTGGCATTAGTGGACCTGTAGAGCTCTCTATCTCGATAGCGATTGCTTCACCTTCTGCCATTTTGCTGCTCAGCAAGACGACCAGAACACTTAAAACTCTCTTTTCAATTCACAAACATATTTCACTTTCCACTGATGCTGGCTTTAAAACTAAGTTATATGTGAGGTATTAACACTTCCAAGTGCGAATCGAGGACTAACCGGAACTACTGAGTAACGAACCATTGAGCTCGTAGCTCCACGCGAGCTGATAATAAAATGCCCGTCGATTAATCTTTGCGAGGCCTCGCGGGCGCAAAACAGCACGCTCCAAGTGGCACCACAAATACATTCTCGGAACAAGAGGAATTCCCAGAATTAAAAGGGAATTTTTGGCTTACGGGGTTGCGTCAACAGAGCATGAGGGGAGATAGATAAAGTTATCTACCCTAGTTTTGCATCGCGTACGCAGTGCCAATCAGTAAGTGGAATTCTTGGAAAAAAACACCTCTCTGGTTTGACGATCCTACTTTTCTACGAAGCATGAAAGAGCAAAAGTTTTCTACGAAGCATGAAAGAGCAAAATTCACTCAAAAAGCGGCGTAATGATCGAAAAAGTGCAAAAAATCATAATTTTGCAGCCAAACGTAAAGTAGGACACTTGGGATCCCTAAGAATTTCTTTAAGTGTTGTGGAAGCTGGCTTAGGCACGTAAAATCATTTTCAGTTTTAGAATACTTGGAATTGATAACAATGATTTTTGCTTATCACATCTTCTATCTATCTTTCTACGAAGCATGTGCATAAACAGAGCATAACATGTGAACCGGCCAGCCTGTTTTGTGACGCTTTCCGTTTACGACACTCGGTCTGCTATTTCGTTCGATGTTAGTCACTGGCACGATAAGCAGTGGTGAAACGAAAGTGGTGAAGAAAGTGTATGAAAATGAAGCACACTGGTGGACTGACACTGGCGGACCGACATTGGCGGACTGACATTGCCGAACTGACACTGGCGGACTGACACTGATCATGGATCATGGATTCGTCAGTCCTTAGGGACTGACGTGGCGTGAACGGAAACTTCACCGTCAGTCCACAGGGACAGACATTAACGTGTTAAAAAGCAATCAACTAGCAGTGCAATGATCGAACAAGTGCAAAAGTTATTATCTTGCCAGTCAAACGTAAGGTTGGACACTTACGTGTATTACGTGTTACGTTCTATGACAGTGTGTTGATGCCTGGCAATGGTTTTTACTTACTTTATTGCGCATCTCTTCTCAAATTTCTTCTTATTTCTGTTTCCTTACCGATTTGTGATATAAAAGGTTTGTGACATAGAACACTGTACAATTTTGCTCAAATCGGCTATTACATTTCAAGCTTGAGACTCACAAAGCTTCTTTTAAACTTTAAGGCTGATTTAGAGTAGTATATTTTGTGTTTTTTGTAGCTTATAGTGAGTATTGTTAACCTGGGAGAAACCTTAATTTTGAAATAATCATACTATATCAACAATATCTGCCATAACATTTTTCATATTATGAACGTTACGATGTACATAGATCGTATTTTAATATAAAATAAGTTTATCACTTCATTCTGAGGGGTGGGTTCATCATTTTACCTGAAAGTGTAGGAATCCATACATTGTATCTGATATTTTTCTAAACGTTCCTTCGCCCTATTATTACTGAACTTAATATGTTGTTTATTGGCGCGATTGCATGTGCACCCGAAATCGTGAGAATTATCTCTCGGTGTCGTATTCAGATGAGTCGTATGCTACCTAAAACCTAACGGCCACGACAGGCGAAAAACTTTTTCGGCACTTATTTTTTCGCGACTTTGAGTACCGAAAAAGTTTTTCGCTATCTATAGATGGACCACAAAAATGGTAGCGAAAACAGGGTGAAAATGTTTTTAAAGCTCAAATGTAAACAAACTGTTCTGCCGTGGTGCGTATGATCACCGACTCTACCAACTATTGAACGTTTATTTCACATATATCATATATCAAAAAATAAAAAAACACCAAAAGATAGTCATCAAATATACAAAAAAATAACAGTTTACGGATTTGAAAAATCTTCAAAAATAGTCCAGTTACAGCGTTTTTAAAACAGCATTCGGGCAAGTTTCCGAAGCAATGTATTCTAGTGTTAACCAAGGCGACCAGAGACGGAGGAACTGGTGTAAACGCGCAGGTCGTAAAGCGTTTCGACACCGTGAATTGTGCGGACGTCAATGTGTTAATTGTACAATTTTGACGTGATGTTTCACCACACAGCACGCTACACGGTGTCCTATATATTCTCATACACTGTTTTCATCGAGGTGTAACGAACAAGCTACAGCTCATACGTCTTTTCCGGATATCAAAAAAAAAGAAAATAAAAAAAAATCCATGATTAAAAAAAACCCCCGCTCCCGCCTTGGTCCTATCATTAAAAATGAACAAAAATACCTCTTGTTTTTATTGAAAAAGACGGTAATGTTAACATACTACATTCTGTAATGGGTGTTTGTGCAGTATGTCGAGAAGACAAAGATGAAAAAAGGTAGGAAAAGTCTGAAGGTGTTTGAACTACAGTAGATATCCGACATAACCGGTACTCGACATACGCGGATTCGGAGATACGCGGTTTTCAAAATTTGACAGTAGATTGGGTTTATTACATCGATGTAAATTCTTGAGATGTACTCGAATAAATATGTAAAATACAAATTTGCATAACTTACGCTTTTTATTTCGTTTATTGCAATTTATGTTGTTTGAATACGCTTGCATTGCATTCATATTAACGGACAATGTAAAATTTTGAATATTCTATGATACATGTACACAAGAGCTCGATCTCTTAACTCCTAGTATAAGCTATGTGTCAAGCAATATTCGAGATACGCAGATTTCTCTGGTCCCCATTATCCGTGTAAGTCGGATACCGACTGTACATAAAAAACATGTCGCTAATTTGAGTCCATCCCAGCTAATTTAGATGAGGGTGCTTTAGCTGGTAGCACGAGCACGCCATAGGTGCGAGATCTCATCTCGAGTCTGGCTGGCACCCTCCGGTATTACGAACGGCTGACCACCGATCTATAATATACCATGACTCAGAAACTCTCATCGGAGAGAGGCCTTGTCTCATTAGGGGAACGCTTTGGCCCAGTTCAATGCCGCAACCCTAAAATATTGAAAGGAAACTGCTATGGAAGTTGTGCATGCCGCATGAGCCGGTTTTGAAAACCGTTTGAAGAATAATGTAGAAGTGCTATTGTCCTTTTGAATGATCCTTCGAAGTACTTTCAGTTGATTTAGCTTTGCTAGCATGATTTCCAGATAATTGATGCTGCATATCATTCAACTTTGCAGCCATGCTTCGTACTTGTTCTTGCAGCATTTCAATTTGCTTATCCCGTGAATCGGGTACCGATGGACCAGTTCCTGATCTTGAAAGAGCAATCATATTATGTTGATTCATTGCAGTCTTCTTGTCCAAAGCGGATCTATCAGTCTGCTTCGCATCACCGAGTTCACTCGTGCCAAGACCTGAATTAGTCTTCGATTGACGTCTCACAATAGTCTTCGCCTTGTCGACGTACGACTGATCAAGTGACATGTAGAGGACGAACTGAATCGAGCGAATACCAATGTAAAATTTAAGGCAGAAACTGGGCAACCAAGGAAAACATGGAATGGCTTCCTTTGTGCTGCTCTCTTTCGTTTTGCTTTTTATTGCCAGTTTGTTCTTCTCGTTTACCATAACGTATACAATACTCTCATACTTCTCGAAAAACGAACTTGGTACTAACGGATCACGGAATAACCATTGCAAACATCTGGGCATTATAGAACGAGACTCAACTATGGCACGCTCATATCGCTCCAGCAGCTTTACTTTCTTGCAGACGCTCATAAACTCCGACTCTTTGTGAATAGCAGCAATATCGCTAACCGCAATACCGTTGATAAGGTTCAGAATAACGATTGACGCAATGAATAAGAAAGCGATAAATAGTAACCACTTTCCGCCATCCAAAACACTGTTGGCCGCCTCAAACTCACCGGTCGTCATTACCAGTGTCTTGATGGTAGCATCCCACGCCGAGTGAAAATTGTTAAAGTTCTCTTCGGAAGAGTTGCTTTTGGTCCCGTTACTGATCGAGATGCCTGATGGTTCGTTACTTATCCGATAAAATGAATAGATGAACCCACAGATCACTAGAGTAAAAGAAAGAAAATTGTAGAAAAAACTTCTCGAGATCATTTTGAACAAATAAAGCGTAATGGACAGTTTGTTCCATAATGCACCGAGAAGAAATGTAGCCTGAAAGGCCAAACTGACTACCACAATCGATGAATAAATTGGCACGTATTCGCACCTGCCATCACGTTCGCATCCACATCGTAAGACTATGCCGATGAGCACCACATTTATGATGTTTACTACGTTCTCTAGCGTGACATACGACCATCGCAATAAAAACATCTTCATAATTTCGCGAACCAATATTATAAAACCTCCGACACCCGCCATTAAACCATATTTAAATCCTCCCGATGGACATGGCATTAGCGTATAAGCCATAAACGTTCCCAATGTGAATGTTGTGAGCAGCAGGTTCAGCATGTGCCAATGGCAAAAACGCTTCCACTTCATTGTGATAAATGCAATGATGACTGGATGCATGAGGAACTCCTTCCGATCCGTGGACTGAGAAATCAAACGCATTGCTGTCATGTCATTCACAGTACGAGTGAAACTATACTTGGAAGCAGGTTTCATATCTTTAACACGTTTAATGCAACGAGGGTACCATTTCAATGACGAAGACTTCGAAGTGTCACTGGATTCGTCTTTTGCCTGCGGTTTAAGAAAGCTCACATTGAACCTCAGCTCACTTTCATCATTATTTGTGGTAATGCAGCTGTCAAGATAAGTATTCCAAAACTTGGTTGTTCCGCAATCGATGGGTGTTAGGTTTTGGCGATTCCTGAACCCCATTAAGCCATGGCCTTGCTTCAACATAAGTGAGGCAATCTTCTCGCATCCATAACTGAGCGCCAGATGCAGGGCCGTGTTTCCATTCCTATCCACACGGTATATGTCAACTTTGCTATGGTTGGTGATCAAGATCTTTATACATTCCAGCAAGAAGATCGATTCCTTTTTCGACTTCATCGTGTACGCTCCGTTCAGTGCGTTAATCAACAGAGGATTCTCATTCACCAACAATCTATCGTTCATCATCTTTAAAAACATATTTAACAAGGCTTTGTTTCCATTAAGACATACTGTTTTCAGCAGACCTTTCAACTCAGTACGATGGACCATTTTGTTTTCTTCTTTGTTCTCCTCTAGCTTGAAAATTTCTTTTGATGCCTTCTTAATGATATTTTCTACGTAAGTCGTATAATTCAGCACGACAGCTGCATGCAAAAGCAGTGTTATAAATTTTTTAACATTGTCACCGGTAACTGGGAAATCTTTACAATAATGTTTGAATTTTTCCAAATCTTGAAAGCAGATGAAGATTTCAAGTAGCTCCACCGTGACACGCACGTCCTTGTAATCAGTTTTCATGTAAAATTTCACAATTCGTTTTTTCGTATCATTCTTGCCTTC
This sequence comes from Anopheles coustani, assembly GCF_943734705.1. NCBI lineage: Eukaryota > Metazoa > Arthropoda > Insecta > Diptera > Culicidae > Anopheles > Anopheles coustani. The sequence goes on from NC_071289.1 coordinate 5,115,906, forward strand.
GGCACTGACATTTGACTGCTTCGGTGGTTTTTCAGTCATTGCAACATTCGATTTAGTATATGAATTGATTATCTTGGCCACATTTGCGTCTGTATCATACTTCCGCAGGAAATCAAAGGGCAGAGCGCCATCGTTCATGTAGATGTTAAAATCGGCTCCTTTTACCAGCAACATCTTTATGAGCTTTAAGATAGTTGATGCGTTCATTTCCTCCTCCAATTCCTCCTTTTGAGCGGATACTTCGATTGTTTCGTCATCCAACCTAATCTGTTGCTTTTTATCCGCTTTTTCGCGTTGCTTTTCGATATCTTCCAAACGGGTTTCTAACTTCGGCACATGCTCCTTACACGAATCATACATTTGGCATAAAATAGCCAGACCCGTTTCCTTATATTTATTACGCAGGTTAATCTCCGTCTCAGGTTGCTCCAAGAGCCATTCAATGAAACCCTCATTCAACTGCCTTACCGCACAATGCAAAGGTGTGTCCAGATCTCGCATCGTTCTTGGGTCGTTGTGGATTATTGATCGACGTTGTTTCTTGGTCTTGTCCTTCTTGGTGTCATCCCTGAGTAAGTATATGAGTTCAATGTACTGAAAAAAAAAATGGTGTCCTGAATAACGATGCACTGGTCATCACAACATACCAGTACCTCATTGTAGGCTGCAAAACGTTCGATGAACAACTTCAAAAAATCAGCATATTCAGCGATGTCGTTGAGCATTTTAGCTAAAATGCCCTGAAAGCCAAAACGGTGTAAAAAACTTCTCTTTTCGGGAATATGAGCAGTAATTTTTTCCAATTCCTTCCGTTCTTGTTTATACAACTCCTCCATTTTTTTTATTTGTTCGCCGTCCAATATATTCTTGAATTCTTCCAACTTTTTTGGTTTATTATCCGGTGTCATGGTATCGAAAAAATTAAAAAAAAGGATATGGACCTCCTATGAAACGATAATAACATTTTCATCACATCACTGAATCAGTACCACGTGGTTTAATCAATGTTTCATACTAACCTTTTTCGTATCAGATCGGTTTATTTGCGTTTTTTGCTTAATTAGCGGAATTGTACCGCGCTCCATGTCGTCCGTTGTTAATGAAGATGTGCCTAGTTCCACAACAAGAGATAACCGTTAATAATAACAGATTGATGGGTAAAAGAGTTAATGAAGCCTCGGTTTTACTTTTTTCGGTCGTATATGTAAATGTATTCAATTTTTGATATATCAATTCGTTAATTTCAACCTACGATTATTTGAACCGTTAATATTCGGCTACACAATCAATCTAGTGGTGCGATATGAGGGCTTTTGTTTCACAAAGGTATAACAAACTACCCTTTCGGTGGACCTAGCGCGGTCCGCTCGCTACGGTAGATGCGAGCGCACCGTTATGTTCTTTTAACCCACCCGTTAAAGTTAAAATGTTCGAAAAAAATGGATGTGTAGCGTTTAGCATAGTTAAAGGCGCAAATTTGAACCAGTAGAAAGATCGGGATCTAGGCCGTGGCCTCATTTACCCTTGAACCGACTAATGTCACTTTGCTGCGCCACATATACCTTTTGCCATTTTGCATTTCAGCAAACCGATCAGACTGATCAAAATGTTTTTTTTTTTTCAAATAACAAAACTATTTCACTTTCAAAGTCTCTATAAGCCAATTAACAAACAATTTCCACTGCAGACTTCAACACCAAGTTATGTTATAGTTATAGGTATTAACACATTCAGCGCGATTCGAGGACTGATCTGGACAACTGAGCAACGAATCGGTTTCTTCAGCTCTTAGTCACTTGTGAGATGAAAATAAAATGGGCGTTGGCCACTCTCCGCGAGAGCGTGAAACAACATTGGCGCCATAAATATATTCGCGGAACAAAAGGGATTTCCAGAATTGAAAGCCCCTTTTTTCTAAAGACCCATAGTACGTGGGTTCGACAAGGGAGCATGTGGGAGGAGACTGGACGATGATTACGAAAGAATAGAAGACGAATCGTGCCATGATCAAAACATAAGCCAAATAGCCCCGATCGCAGGCACTTCCTCATTGACAGAGTCTCATACGCTCTCTCGATTTCACCACGTAATCCCTTCCCAGCTGACAGAAGTCCATATAAAAAAACGGCTTCAACTCGGCTTTAACACTAGAATACATTGCTTTGGAAACTTGCCCGAATGCTTTTTAGGGGTCATTTTGACCCCTGTTTTAAAAACGCTGTAACTGCACTATTTTTGCAATTTTTTAACTGTTTCTTTTAAGTATATTATATAATACATACATATTTACATATTTTTTAATGAACCACTTCATCTTTCTGCTAGCTCGGTGTAAAGCAAAAAAGGTCGATGTGAATCGAAATTTAATCCTTTTCATCTTTTATTTTTTCAAAATGTATCATGTAAATTCTAAAAAAAATGTGCGCTACAATGCTTATATATCAGGTCACCTTAAAAAATAATTTCATAATTTTAAGCCACGAATTGACCTTGAAGATGTAAATTTTAAAATTTTCCATAGGTTTTTTTCCGTCCCGTGCTTTGTTCCATTATTTCGTACCCGACCGTTTCGAAGCGTTATGCGAGATACGGTACCACGGGAATAGGCGTTTTTTTCGAGCCTTGAGTCCAGTTTATGGCGTCATTTGTAATTGCGAAAATATGATTATATTTTTTTAATGTTGCTCAACATATTATCTTTCCAGCGCACACTTTTTTCTGCACTTACGTTCTAATAATTAAAAGCTGAAATAACTCAATTTCGATCGATTTTGCTATACACTGAGCTAGCGGAATGATGAAGAAATGCAACGCAAAACCAAAAATGTTCAAATATAGTCAACAAATATACTAAAATGTAACTGTTTGCGGATTTCAAAAATTTTCAAAAATAGTGAAGTTATAGCGTTTTACAAATAGGGGTCAAAATGACCCATAAAAAGCATTCAAGGGATAGTCAAGTTGATTCTCGGAACAGGTCGAGCAAAAAAATATGAAATTTTTGTTTTAGATGTAGCTTCGAGTTTTAAGAAAAGCCTTTTTTTCGAAAAATATTCAGCCGTTTTCGAGATATCAAAATCAAAAATTGCGTTGGGGTCAAAATGACCCCAACTTGGATTCTAGTGTTAAGTCGGCTTCCTCACAGCCAGCCTCTTAGCTAGGCGAGAACGCACACACGCTCTCTGCGCTTCCTCGCTCACAGTTCAAATGCTGTTTGTTCAACACAAATTTCTTTCTCCCTTTTCTGAGTGTTAGTTTTGGAACGATCGAAATTTATAGCGTCGCGATCAGTTTTGCTCTGGTACACCAAGAGACTTCACGCCTGCAAGTCACTTTTGAGCGAATCTGTCAAAGCAGCTTGTGTAGGATTGCAAATTTGTAAACAAAAAGTAGAATGTAATCTGATGTGTTTCTTCAAAAAAAAAAAAAAAAATATCGTGATTCATACATACATCGTCAACGGGGTAGTTTTGTATTCTTAAAAGTGTATTCAAGTGGTGAAGTGTGAAAGAAGTGATTGTCAGCTGGTACAGACAGCATCTGATGTATGAATTGGACCACAGCGAATACGCGGCGTCATCCTCGAGATTTTAAAAATACGAAAAACACATTCTTTTATTTTACAAGAAAGAAATGGGGTGGAAAAACAAAGAGCAGTGAGCAAGTAACGCATGAGTGAAGAAGTTCAGAGAGCGTGTGACGCCAACTGTGGCGCGTTCTCTTCTGGCTTACAAACTGAATGTGTTTCTGACTGACTGAGCCGAGTCAAAGTCGGTGACCGTAAAATCCAGTCGCGCACACTCGAGCGAGCACGATACCGACGGACATGCCAACAGGTCACAACTTCCTGTGAAAAGCTCAGAAAATATATCAATAGAACACATGGCGTGCCGAAAGGTGTTCCATAAGAGAAACCGTGGGTTTCGGTTTATTACAGGATCTTTAAACTTGTAAAGAAAAACGCGTGCTAATTCTTTTCCAAGTAATCCATGTACTATCATCATTTCATAGGACAAGACACTATAGTGTCTTATAGTGATTATAATCGACTACTGGTTGCTTTAGTGATGTCTAACTGTGGTTCCCTTGCCTAAATGGACCCCCCTAACCTTTCATTTATAATTCAACAATTGTTCCTGTTCCCTTCGTCCCCCATTCGGCCCCATGCAAGTATAGAATTTCGGTGAGGATTTCCTACCTTTTGGCGCAAGCTTAGTTTACCTACGCAACAGCCGAGTTAAAGCTGTTTTTTGTATCGCTTCTTCAACATGAGCATTATAAATATGCACAGCCCGCATCTTGGGAGCAGTGATGACGACAAGGACACCTTCTATACGCACCTCGAGAGGGAGTACGAACGCTGCCCTCAACATGATGTAAAGATCGTCATCGGAGACCTTAATGCTCAGGTCGTGCAAGAGGAGGCTCATAAACCAACGATTGGAAGCTTTAGTGTCTACCAACGACAACGGCCTCCGGCTCCTAAACTTTGTATCGAGGCACATGAACATCCGTAGCACCTTTTTCCAGCACAAACCTCGTGTCAGCTGGAGATCACCACACATACATATTCAGAAATAGGCCACGTTCTAATACACGGAAGGCACTTCTCGGACATTATCTCCGTACGAAGGTACAGAGGCGCAAACGTCGACTCGATCCACTTCCTGGTCATGGTGGAGCTACAGAAGCTACTGTCAACACACTACGCCTCCGGGCTACCGAGCTACACGTCAGCGCTTGGTGAAGCGCTACCGGACAATAACGCGACCTCCACAATGTCCCTCGATGACCACTGGCGTATGGTGGAACGAGTCAACAGCAGCGCAAAACCAGTAAGAACGTGGAACACTACAGACGACTGAGGGCACAGCAAACCCAGGTCTTCGAGAACAAGAAGCGGCGCTTTGAAGAGTTGGATGAACCGCTGGTCAGAGCTTTCAGCGAAGTCAGCTGGCAGCGACGGGTTGGTGGCAGAACTATTCAAGATGGGTTCGGTAGAGTTTGCCGTCAGTAAGCACCAGCTAATTGTGAAAATATGGGAGCAGGAAAGGATACCGGATGACTAGAAGCTGGGTGTCATCCACCCAGTGTACAAGATGGGTGACAGAATGGACTGTGCCAACTTTCGAGCCATCACAGTCCTCAATGCTGGTTACAAAATCCTATCCCAGAAACTCTTCTGCTGTCTCGCACCCCGATACTTTGTTGGGGGCAAATCCACCACCAACCAGATCTTCACTCTACGGCAGATCCTCCAGAAAAGCCTATAGCTCTAGATCCCAACGCATCACCTCTTCATCGACTTCAAGCTGCTACGGCTGCTAGCGGCCACTATGGAGGGGGTGCTGTGTAAGGTGAGGATTGCTGGTGGATCCGTTCCAATCTCACCGGGGTCTGAGGCAAGATGATGGACTCTCCTGCCTTATATTCAACATCGCTCTGGAAGGTGTCGTGTGCAGCGCGGGCCTTGACATCCGTGGTACGATTTTCACCCGCTCATTCCAATGCCTCGACTTCGCGGATAACATCGACATCATCTGGCGGAACACTAGGAAAGTGTACAAGGGGTACACCCTCCGTGAGCAGAGTCTAAGATTCATGCCTCTAGAGAACTACCGGTCATATCAGCGTGCGGTATATGACACACTTCGTGCGTGGAAGAAGCCTTCTGGATCTCAGGATTTTGTGAAGCCTATAGTAGACACGGCTCTGCTGTAAAATGCACCACCGCATTTCGTAGATTACTTTGTTGTCCGAAGTAACGTCAGTGTCGTGTCAGTAGCAAAACACCTTTACTACCTCAAGTGCGATGATGGCATTGCAGAACGATCGAACCTGGTAGAAGTTTAAACTTCAAAGCTTTAAAAGTAACAGCTGTTCCTTTTTCGTCCGATAAAATGAAAAAATGAACGCACCAAATATTGGAGTGAAGAGAATTTACTTCGTTTTATTTCATTGTATTTAAAAAATGTTCGACACATTTGAGTAAATTTTAGACCCTCTTATAGTGAACTGGGCTAGTCATTTAATCTCAAATAATCGAAGGCCCATTAAACATAGTTTACATTACATATATTTGAACCCTAGAATGTACCCAACACACCAAACGCTAAACAATAGAAAGTTGTACCGTAAAAAAAGTGTCTAGTAACGTAGACTTATTGGTCCCCGGATTGATCTTCCGATTTACTAGAAGGTAATACGGTTGGAACTCCATTATTTTTGGAAATTTGTTTTGACTGAGTATCATTTCCTGTGTCTCGTGTATCGGCTGTAGATGGCCTAGTTGTTTCATCCGAAGTGATCGTGAAACGTTTGTTTACAATGGCCATCGCCTTGTCGACGTACGACTGATCAAGTGTAGCGAACAGTGACTTCTCATAGGAGCGAAAACCAAAATAACGATCTTTCATGCATTTGAACAGCCGAACGAAAACACCAGGAATTAAGCCGGGCCTAGGTTTTTCGATTGACATTCCTTTCTTTTTCTGTATTCGTAATTGGTTCAACTCTCTCGTTTTGATATAAATAATGCTCTCATGCTCCTGGAAAAACGAGCCGGGAAACCACGGGTCACGGAAAAACCGTTGCAAACATCCTGGTATTTTATGGCCATAGTTGATCGCGGCACGTTCGTATCGCTCAATCAACTTAACCTTCCTGCAGATGCTAATAAACTCCGACTCTTGACGAATAGCAGCAATATCGCTGACCGCAAGACCGTTGATAAGGTTCAGAATAACGATTGGTGCAACGAATACGAAAGCAACAAATAGCATCCACTTTCCGCCATCGAACTCAATATTGGCCGCCTCAAACTCGCCGGTCGTCATTACCAATGTCTTGATGGTGGCATTCAAGAATGACGGAAAACTGTTGAAGTTATTTTCGGAACTTTTGTTCTGAGAGTCCTCTTTGGAATAGTAAGTAACAGAGTCATCAGATGGCTCGTTGTTCGTCCGATAAAATGAATAAATGAACGCACCGATCACTGGAGTAAAAGAGAGAAAACTTTTGAAAAAACTGATCGAGACCGTTTTGAACATGTAAAGCGTAATGGACAGGCTGTTCCATGATGCACCGAGAAGAAATGTTGCCTGAAGGGATAAGCTGATTACCACAAACGACGAATAAATTGGTCCGTATTCGCACCATCCATCACGTTCGCATCCACATCCCAAGACTTTGACGATGAGCACCACATTTATGATGTCGACTATGTTCTCTACCGTGACATACGACCATCGCAATAAAAACATCTGCATAATTTCCCGAACCGATATTATAAAAACTCCGAGTATCACACACGCAGTGAAAAAACATTTCCATCCTACCGATGAGCATGTCATTAGCGTGTAGGCAATAAACGTTCCCATTGTGAATGTTGTGAGCAGCAGGTTTAAGATGTTCCAGTGGCAAAGGCGCTCCCACTTCATTATGATGAACGCATTAATAACAGGATGCATGAGGAACTCCTTTCTATCCTTTGACTGGGAAATCAAACACAAAGCCGTCATGTCATTCACAGTGCGAGTGAAACGATATTTGGAATTGTGTAACTCTTTCATTGGCTTGAACCATGGCAAGCAACTCAACCAGCACGATTCCTTCGTTTTTGATTCAATTGATTCCTTTTTCGCTGGCGGCTGAAGGAAATTCAAGTTGAATTTTAACTCAGTCCGACCCCCAGCTATGATACAGTTGTTCAGATAATTATCCCAAAACTGCTTTGTTCCGTACTCGATGGGTGTAAAATATTGATTATTCATGCGTCCCATTAAGCCATGAGCGTGTTTAAGCATGAGCAAGGCCAAGTTTTCATACCCATAACTGAGCGCCAGATGAAGCGCCGTGTTTCCGTTCATGTCCACACGGTACATGTCAACTTTACTATGGTTGTTGATCAAGAGCTTTATGCATTCTACCAATAAAAAATCTTTCTTTTTCTGCTTCATCGTGTACGCTCCATTCAGCGTGTTAATCAATAGAGGATTCTCGTTCACCAACAGCCTATCATTCATCTTTTTTAAAAACATATTTAACAAGAGAATATTTCCATTAAGACAGACCATTTTCAACAGACCTCTCAACTCATTACGATGAACCATTCCTTCTGCTTTGGTGGAACGACAGTCTTTGGAATTTTGGCTTTGCGCCTGTGGATTAGTTCCGTCTGGAAGGGAAGGATTCTGTTTCTTTTGGAAACATTTCAAACAACACCAACCAGAGGGTTGCTCATGACTCGTGGGTGTTCCCTCCAGCATAGCCACATGGTTGTCCTGCGAGTCCGGGTTGTTGTCTTGGAATTCAGTTGTTGCTCTTGGCGTCTGTAGATCAGTACGTTCTAGTTTGGATGTGCCACTTTCCATGTGTGGATCGGTAACCTGGAGTTTGGATGTTCCACTTTGCGTTTGTGGTTGAGCATGTTCGGTCGCGGAAGGGTTGTCTTTACTTGAGCCTCCAGTGTTCATGGATATTCTCTTCGAAGTATCCGCCGAGGTGTCCTGGGAGTTTTCGGTTTTATTTTCTTCCAGTTGCGATGTTTCATCTAGCTTGTGAATTGATGCCCCAGCTGCTGAGGGGTTCTGAGTATCCGTCGCTTTGCTCTCCTCTAGCTTGAAGATTTCTTCAGATTCCTTCTTAATGATATGTTCCACGTAAGGCGTATAATTTCGCTCGACAGCCACATGTAAAAGCAGCGTTATAACTTTTTTAACATTTTCACCGGTAACTTTGAAATCTTTCCAATATTTGTTGAACTTTTCCAAATCTTGAAACCAGATAAAGATTTCAAGTAGCTCCACCGTGACACTCACGTTCATGGCTTCCTTTCCTTGATTTTCTTGCTTACCAGCTTCTTGTTTTCCTGGTGGATCTTCTTTCTCGTAAAACTTCACGATTCGTTTTTTCGACACATTCTTGCCTTTATCATTATTATTCGACTGCTTCGATGGTTTTTCAGTCATTGCAATTCTCGATTTAGTATATGAATTGATTATCTTGGCCACATTTGCGTCTGTATCATACTTTCGCAAAAAATCAAAGGGCAGAGCGCCATCGTTCATGTAGATGTTAAAATCGGCATCGTTTTTCAGCAATCTCTTTATGAGCTTTAAGATAGTTGGTCCCTTCATTGTTATTTCCTCCATCTCCAATTCCTTGATTTGAGCAGACACTTCTTCCATTTCGTTATTCAACTTAATCTGTTGCTTTTTATCCGCTTCTTGCAGCTTTTTTTTGATATCTTCCAAACGGGTTTTTAATTTTGGCGTAATCTCCTTACTCCAGTCATACATTTGGCATAAAATAGCCAGAGCCGTTTCCCTACGCTTATTGCGCAGGTTCACCTCCACCTCAGGTTGCTCCAAGAGCCATTCAATGAAACCCTTATTCAACTGCCTTACCGCACAATGCAGAGGTGTGTCCAGTTCTCGTATCGTTCTTGGGTCGTTGTTGATCTTTGGTTGAGTTTGATTCTTGGTCTTGTCCCTTTCTTCCATGGTATTGCCCGTGTTGTTGTCATTCTTTAGTAGATGCTTAGCTTCGATGCACTGAAACAAATATATTTTCCATTACAATGCTCTGTTCATCACAACATACTTATACCTCTTTGTGCGCATTGAAACGTTTGATGAACAATTCCAAAAATTCATGGTATTTAGCGATGTTTTTGAGCATTCTCAGCAATACCTCCTGAAGGCTAAAACGGGTTAAAAAACTTTTCTGGTCAGGAAGATGGGCCATTACGTTTTGCAAATCCTTCTCTTCCTGCTTATAGTATGCCTCCATCTTTTCTATTTTTCTGTCATTCAATATTCCGTTGAATTCTTCCAACTTTGAGGGTTTATTATCCACAGTTAAGGTATCGATAACGTTATTGAAGCGCTTTTGAACCTCCTACAAAACGGTAAACGACAAATAATTATGTTTTTTCATCTTTATCACATCACTCAATCATTATCACGTAGTGTTACATTCCATTAATTGAATGCACCATACCAACCTCTATTTCTTTGTTAGATAGGGTTATCTTCGGTATTTGCTTAATTAGCGGAGTTGTAGCGCGCTCCACGTCGCGCATTGCTGATGAAGATGTGCCTAGTTCCACAACAAGAAGTAAACGTTAGCATAAACTATCTAATTTCGCTTTGCTATGCCACATTTACCTTCTGCCATTTTGCTTCCCAGCAAACCTCTTTTATAATAAGAAAACTATTTCACTTTTCACTGCTGACTTCAACACCAAGTTATGTCATAGGTATTAACACTTTCAGAGCGAATTGCGGACTGACGGGAACAACTGAACAACGAACCACTGAGCTCGTAGCCACTTGCGAGCTGATAAAAAATGGCGATTGATAAATTTTCGCGAGGGCGTTCCACGGTGCACCACAAATTCATTCGCAGAACAAGAGGAATTCCGGGAATTGAAAGGGAATTTTTGGCTTAAGACCCATAGTACGGGGGTTCGTCGATGCCATGCGGTCGCCACTTCGAAGATAAGGGCGATGTGTCATACACCGGGCGCTATCCATAAACAATCTTGAAGACGTTGAACCGGTTCAAGAATAACTTCGATAACGTCAACGCAGTACTAAGACGGATTAATCGTCAGGGAGCGTTCGTTTCGTACGTTTTGGCCAGTGGAGACGCATGGCTGACGTATCAAGAAGATCGTTTTTCGTGTGCAGTTTTTTTGGATGGACTCGGCGAAGTTATGTTTTTCACTAAACGGATGTACATACATACGGATGCCACAAAGCAATGAAATGTTTTAAAATTTCATGTTTCTCACATTTTATGTTCACATATGATATCTAGACTGTCATCAAAGTATATAAACACAGACCGGTTCACTTGGTAACATTAAAATATAATTTATTTAAAATTATCTGCTAAAAACCCGTCACCAAGCAGCTTGTTCCAGTTCAGGTGCATTCAAACATTCCATCATTGTTTTTATTTATCCTTGAAGGATTTCGCTTGTAGATGGGTGTGTTACAGATCCATCAGGTGGACTACCCTTCATACGCCTACTCACGATGGCCATCGCCTTATCGACGTACGACTGACCAAGGGATACGAACAGGGCATACTCATACGAGCGAAACCCGATGTAATACTCTAGCAAAATGCTAGGCAACCCAGGGAAAACAGGTATGGGATGGAGCTCGCGCTTCTTTTTATTAGCTGCCCGTTTGGCGTGTTTAGCGTTTTCATTTGAGCCAACGTTCTCACTCACACTCTGCTGTTTCTGCTTTTTTTGTACTACCAGTTTGTTTAACTCGTTCACCTTGATATAGATGATACTCTCATGCTTCTCAAAAAACGGACCCGAAAACCATGGATCAATAAATAACCATTGCAGAAAACGAGGAATTGTTGGACCATAGTTAACCACGGCACGTTCGTATCCCTCAAGCAACTTCACTTTCTTACAGATGCTGGTTAGCTCCGACTCTTGGCGAATAGCAGTAATATCGCTAACGGCAAGACCGTTGATAAGGTTCAGCATAACGATTGGCGCTATGAATAGGAACGCAAGGAACAGCATCCACTGTCCGCCATCGAAATAAAAGTTGGCCGCCTCGAACTCCCCCGTCGTCATTACCAGTGTCTTGATGGTGGCATTCCAGAACGATCGAAAGTGATTGAAATTTTCTGACTGTTTGCCCTCAGAATGATTGCTGGACAAATTACCTGACGATTCGTTGTTCATCCGATAAAACGAAAAGATGAACGCACCGAGTATTGGAGTAAAGGAGAGAAAACTTCTAAAAAAGCTTCTCGAGACCGTTCGGAACATGTAAAGCGTATTGGACAGATTGTTCAACCACAGTGCACCGAGGAGAAAGGATGACTGAAGGGACAAACTAATTACAACAAACGATGAATGCATTGGAACAGCTTCACAAACTCCGCTACGATGGCATCCACATCCGATGGCAATGCTCATCAGCACCAAGTTTATGACGTCGACTATGTTATCTAGCGTGAGGTACGACCATCGTAGTAAACAAAGTTGTATGATTTCTCGGAATAATGTTACTGTTGCTCCAATTATGGCTAACGCCATTACAATATACTTTCCACCTCCCGGCAAACAGGACATGAGCGAATAACTAGCAAAAGCCAGCATTGTAAATGTTGTGAGCAACAAGTTTAGAATGTTCCAGTGACAAAGGCGTTGCCATTTCATTATGATAAACGAATTGATCGTTGGATGCATGAGAAACTTCTTACGATCTTTGGACATAGAAATCAAACGCAAAGCGGTCATGTCGTTGACGGTGCGCGCAAACCGATATCGAGAATTATTGATCTCGTTTCTTTGTTCAACTTTTTTAACGATACGACGGAACGAGAACTTTGTATAGTATGGTACTTTAGAAACATTATTTGTTTTCGAGTAATTCTTTGCCAGCGGCTCAAGAAAGCCTACATTGAACCTTAGTACAGTCCGATCATCGGTTGTAATGCAGGTGTCCAAATAATCATCCCAAAACTTTGTTGTTCCATACTCAATGGGGGTTAGGTTTTGGCGATTCTTGAGTCCCATTAAACCATGTCCTTGTTTCAACATGAGCGAAGCCACATCTTCGTACCCATAACTGAGCGCCAGATGAAGGGCCGTATTTCCATTCTCGTCCATGCCTTGTATGTCAACTTTCCTATGGTAGTAGATCAACATGTTTACGCATTTCTGCAAGGGCCTAAATTCTTTACTATTCTTCATCTTGTGCATTTTTTGTAGCGTGACAACCAACAGAGGTACCTCGTTCAACAATAGCCTATCGCTAATCTTCTCTAAAAAGTCTTTTAACAATGAACTGTTTCCATTAAGACATACTTTCTTTAGCAATCCCTTCAACTCCAAACGATGTGCCATTGTATTATTTTCATCATGCTTAAATATGTCCTCGGATGCTATTTTCAAGATAATCTTCACGTATTCGTCATAATTTCGCTCGACAGCCACGTGTAGAAGCAACCTTATTACTTGTTTAACCTCCTCAGCGGATTTCACTACGAGTCTCTTACTATAATGTTTAAACTTTTCTAAATCATTAAAGCAGATGAATATTTCGAGTAGTTCAACCGTAACCCGAACGTTGATGTCTTCAGTTTTGTTGTAAAATACCACGGAACGTTTTTTAGATTTGCTTTTGTCGTCTATCGAAGTCATAACCACATTCTGATTGTTAAAAGGTTGATCATTCTCTAGAGGCCTTAAAAAATCTAAGGGCAGCGCGCCATCGTTCAAGTAGATGTTAAAATCGGCTCCTTTCTCCAGCAATAATTTTATGAGCTCTACGATAGTTGTTAATTTGTTTTCGTCTTCCAACTCCGCCCGATTCGATGTTTCTCGATTATTTTCCAACACTTTTTTATGCGAATCATACATTCCGCATAAAATTACCAGGGCTGTTTCCTTATTTTTGTTGCGCAAGTTAATGTCCGTAAATTTCTCCCCATTTTGGTTACACTCGTTCAAAAGCCACACAAGGAAATCTTCTTCCAACTGCCTTACCGCGCAATGAAGAGGTGCGTCTAGTCCTTGCATAGGTGTCTTATGACCTTGCTGCTTGGTGTCAAATCTGGGAAGGTACTTCGCTTCAATGCGCTACAAAATAGAAATGGCATTTTGTATTAAACTAATCCTTTCAGGTCAACTATTCAAGTACCTCGTTGTACGCTTTAAAACGTATGATGAACATCTTCAAAAATTCGGCATATTTAACGACGTCTGTGAGCATGTAGGCCAATACCTTCTGCAAGCCAAAACGGGTTAGAAAACTATTCCTTTCGGGAATGTGAGTTGTAACTTTTTGCAAATCCTTCCATTCCTGAGAATATATTTTCTCCATCTTCTTGCTTTTCTCTCCATACAATAATTTTTTGAACTTCTTCTTTAGCTGATCCTTTAAAGTGGTATTTGAAGTCTCATCATAACGCCTTAGGACATTCTATGGAAAACAAAACAATTATACTTTTTCATCTGGTTTTTTTTACATTGGTACAGCATTTACCGGTGTACAGTGTCAAAGTTGCATCCCACAAAAAAGTATAAAACGCACCACTTGCAGAGTCAAAATCACATTCAATATCTTACACATCTCACTTAGCTGTCGCAGTTTTAATATTCATGCGGTAGACATCGTGAATACAACAGTTCAGATGCGATCGTCCTAAAAACTACCTAGAAGCAGCATTAGTTGACTTCGCGATGGTCATCAGGTTACCTTGGGTTACCTTCCGGCATCGTAACCTCAAGCAGGTAGTGGTAAACCGCCGCTTGTTACTAAGCGCTGCAACTTTGGCCCTTAACACTGGGAAATGCTGTAAGTCCATCACAACCACGTGGTTTTACAAATTGGTAATTCAACACTTCATACTAACCTCTAGTTCTTTCGAAAGTCTATAAATTTTTTCTCCTGTTTCCGATTCACTTGTGTTTTCATGCTCGTCTTCTTCTTGATTGAAGTTCTCTTGTGATTGTGGCAATAAACGAGATGAATCCGAATCTACGGTGATTATCGCTAACGGAGATTTTCCCAGCCCCACAAAAGTTATGGTGAACATTAATAGAACAATGCCACTTTGCTGCGCAACATTTACCTTCGGCCATATTTCTGTCCACCAAGACGATTCTTGTTGCACTTGAAACTTCCTTTCGAAAAACGAAACTGTTCGAATAATTACTCTCAAACTGAGGAACAAACCGCTTTGCTCAAATTCGCTTGCGAGCTGATAGATGAATGCGAGAGGTATTTCTACAAGAACAGCAAATACCTATAGCAAAATCATAAAATTTCCAGCGTTTGAAACAGGTTTTAGATGAAGATCTACCAATATTAGAAAATAGAAGATAGGCATGAGGAAGGGAGACGATTACAAGCACGAACGAATTTTGTGTGGATTAATAGAAGGGTAAAAGAGCGAGAAACGAATAAAGAAACTATATTTAAACAGATCGAACCGGTATCACCAGTGGTTCAAACAAGTTTTGAATGAACGTGAGAAATGAATAATTTGAAGATATACTCATCAATATCTCCGATGAACTGGCTCTTTCGTCCAAATTTCGGTTCTTTATAAGAATTTTTGAGGACGTCCGTCTGGTTTTACAGCGCTAACAAAGTGTTTGTGACAGTTATGAAAATAGTTAAGACGACTAGTTGACGTCAACCTGGGTTCCAATTGGCTAAAGAAATAAAGGATGGTTTTTCGGTGAAGGGCTGGTATATAGCCTACGGTGCTCTTTGAGTACCAACTAATTCAGGGGTCGGCAAAGCCCGGCAAGCGCCGCGGGGCAAATCCGGCCCACCAACTGATTTTATCCGACCCGTAAGAAAATTTTAGTGTTCATACAAAAAACCCATCTTAATCTTTTATCGGATTTGTTCACGATGTCAGGTTTGTTCTTCTTCCCAAAAATTAATATTAATATTGTTGTATGAGTATATGTTAAAAAAAAATCAAAATTCAACGAAAATAAGTATGAAAATGTGTAAAAAAGTTCATCGAGAAAATTTCAAATAGGTTATCTTTAACCACTTACCTCCAAAGTGTTTCCTTTTCTTTTTGCAATATCTCATCATAATCGTGACAAATGTAGAGTGGTAAGGTAAATTTAATTTTGGCATCATGCAACAATAAGACAGTCTACATACTACTGAGCTCAATTAACAACCTAATTAAAGAAAATATACAATCGCTTGCAGTTACATGTTTGATAACCCAGCAGGTATGTGTATTTCAGTGGCTTCCGTTCCTTGTTGGTTTTATAGTCGTGTTGGAACTTAAAACCAAGTGTTCATAACAGCGATCTAGCGACTTAATTTTTGTTTAAAAGTCAAACGATCATCAGTTACTGAGACTTCAATGGTTCATTGTCATCAATTTCCTTGATCAGGGTGGAGCCCAAATCGAGCACGAAATTTTATTTTTCTCATGTTTCCATTAATGAAGATGTCTCACTATCATTTAAATCTTGAACATAGTGCTTGGTTGTAATAAACTCATTTTTATATTATGTATTCAAAATCATTTCGTTAAAGTGTTACAAAATGTTGGCAATGGTATTATTATATCTACTGTAGAACATCAATTGTTCGGGATGTTTTGACTTATTTCATTCTATTTCATTGTTTTCAAAAAATGTTCGAAAATTGTACATACGCAAATATAAAAATCAACTTATCACTAGAAATTTGAAGTCATTTCAAGATAACAACGGTTTGCTGGACTTAACCCACACAGCATTGCCGGTACAGAAAGCAACCGTTATCTCAAAATGACCTTACATATTTGAAACCTAGAATGTACCCAACACACCAAACGCTAAACAATAGAAAGTCGTGCCGTAAAAAAAATGTCTAGTAACGTAGACTTATTGGTCCCCGGATTGATCTTCCGATTTACTAGGAGGTAATACGGCTGGAACTCCATTATTTTTGGAAATTTGTCTTTGCAGAGTATCATTTCCTGCGTCTCGTGTATCGATTGTAGATGGACTAGTTGTTTCGTCCGAAGTGATCGTGAAACGTTTGTTTACAATGGCCATCGCCTTGTCGACGTACGACTGATCAAGTGTAGCGAACAGTGACTTCTCATACGAGCGAAAACCAAAATAACGATCTTTCATGCACTTGAACAGCCGAACGAAAAAACCAGGAATTAAACGGGGCCTGGGTTTTTCGCCTAATATTTCTTTCTTTTTTTGTATTTTCAATTGGTTCAACTCGCTCGTATTGAGGTAAATAAAGCTCTCATGCTCCTGGAAAAACGAGCCGGGAAACCAGGGGTCACGGAAAAACCGTTGCAAACATCCTGGTATTGTATGGCCATAGTTGATCACTGCGCGTTCGTATCGCTCAATCAACTTTACTTTCCTGTAGATGCTAATAAACTCCGACTCTTGACGAATAGCAGCAATATCGCTGACCGCAAGACCGTTAATAAGGTTCAGAATAACGATTGGTGCAACGAATACGAACGCAACGAATAGCATCCACTTTCCGCCATCGAACTCAATATTGGCCGCCTCAAACTCGCCGGTCGTCATTACCAATGTCTTGATGGTAGCATTCAGAAACGATGGAAAATTGTTGAAGTTCTTTTCGGAACTTTTGTTCTGGGTGTCCTCTTTGGAATAGTAAGTGGCAGAGTTATCTGAAGCGTCATTGTTTGTCCGATAAAATGAATAGATGAACGCACCGATCACTGGAGTAAAAGAGAGAAAACTTTTGAAAAAACTAATCGAGACCGTTTTAAACATGTAAAGCGTAATGGACAGGCTGTTCCATGATGCACCGAGAAGAAATATTGCTTGAAGGGACAAGCTGACTACCACAAACGACGACAAAATTGGCACAGATATACACACTGTACTTCGTTCGTATTCGCATCCTAAAACTATGCCTATCAGCAGTAGATTGATCATGTCGACTACGTTCTCTAAGGTGAAGTAAGACCATCGTCGTAAACATCCCTGCGTAATCTCCCGAAGTAATAATATCAATGCTCCGAATATTGTACACCCCCTAGACACATTTTTCCAGCTTCCCGGTGCTAAGAGCGTATAACTTGCAAAAGTGAACATTGTTATCGTCGTGAGCAAAAAATTCAGAATATTCCAGTGGCAAAGACGCTCCCACTTCATTATGATGAACGCACTGATGACAGGATGCATGAGAAACTCCTTGCGATCCTTAGACTGGGAAATCAAACGCAGAGCCGTCATGTCGTTCACAGTGCGAGTGAAACGATATTGGGAATTGTGTAACTCTTTCATTGGCTTGAATAATTTCAAGCAATTCAACCTGTTTCCACAACACGATACCTTAGCTTTCGATTCAATTGATTCCTTTTTCGGTAGCGGCTTGAGGAAATTCACGTTGAATTTTAACTCACTCCGACCCCCAGCTGTGATACAGTTGTCCAGATAATCATCCCAGAATTGCTTTCTTCCGTAGTCGATGGGTGTAAAATATTGATTATTCATGCGTCCCATTAAGCCATGAGCGTGTTTAAGCATGAGCAAGGCCAAGTTTTCATACCCATAACTGAGCGCCAGATGAAGCGCCGTGTTTCCGTTCATGTCCACACAGTACATGTCAACTTTCTTGTGGTTGTCGATCAAGGTCCTTATACATGCCAGCAAGAAAGAAGATTCCTTTTTCGACTTCATCGCGTATGCTCCATTCAGCGTGTTAATCAACAGAGGATTCTCGTTCACCAACAGCCTATCGATCATCTTCTCTAAAAACATAGCTAACAAGGCCTTGTTCCCATTAAGACACACCACTTTTAGCAGACCTCTCAACTCATAACGATGAACCATTTGGTTTCCTTCTGCTTTGGGCAAACGACAGTTTTTTGAATTCTGCCTTTGCGCCTGTGGATTAGTTCCGTTTGGAAGGGAAGGGTTCTGTTTCTTTTGGAAACATTTTAAACAACACCAACCAGAGGGTTGCTCATCGCTCGTGCGTGTTGCCGCCGTCGTGTCCTGGGAGACCGGCGGATCGGTAGCCGGGAGATTAGATGTTCCACTTTCCGTTCGTGGTTCAGCACCCTCGGTCGCGGAAGGGTTGTCTTTACATGAGCCTCCAGCGTTCATGCATATTCTCTTCGAAGTACCCGCACAGGTGTCCTGGGAGTTTCCGATTTCGTTTTTCTCTTGTTTGAATGTTTTACCTTGCATTTGAAAATCGACGCCTTCGGACGAAGAAGGGTTCTGCTTATTTTGGCAACATTTGAAACAACACCAACGAGATCTCTCCGACATAAACTCACACTTGTCCTGGGAGTCCGAGGCGCGAAGTTCGATTTCTTCACCATGCTTTTGTGAACCAGGGTAATATCGCTTTTGGCAACATTTGAAACAACGCCAACGAGAGAGAACCTTAGCGCTCATGGGTGTTGTCTCCGCGCGGTTGCCATAAGAGTCCGGGATGTTGTCTTGGGGTTCGATTGTTTTATTTTGCTTTGCTTTGTTCTCGTCTAGCTTGAAGATTTCTTTTGATGCCTTCTTAATGATATGATCCACGAAAGTCGTATAATTCAGCTCGACAGCCACATGTAAAAGCAGCGTTATAACTTTTTTAACATTGTCACCGGTAACTTTGAAATCTTTCCAATAATGTTTAAACTTTTCCAAATCTTGAAACCAGATGAAGATTTCAAGTAGCTCCACCGTGACACGCACGTCCATGTCTTCAGTTTTCTTGTAAAACTTCACGATTCGTTTTTTCGACACATTCTTCCCTTCGGCACTGGCATTTAACGGCTTCGGTGGGTTTTCAGTCATTGCAACATTTGATTTAGTATATGAATTGATTATCTCGGCCACATCTGCTTCTTTATCATACTTCCGCAGGAAATCAAAGGGCAGAGCGCCATCGTTTATGTAAATGTTAAAATCGGCTCCTTTTACCAGCAATATCTTTATCAGCTCCATTATATGGGTTGGTGCGTTCATCTGATTCGTCACTTCGATTTTTTCGTCATCCAACCAAATCTGTTGCATTTTATCCGCTTTTTCGCGCTCCTTTTCGATATCGTTTACACGGGTTTTTAATTTCGGCACAAGCTCCTTATACCAATCATACATTGCGCATAAAATAGCCAGTGCCGTTTCCCTACGTTTATTACGCAGGTTAACCTCCGTCTCAGGTTGCTCCAAGAGCCATTCAATGAAACCCTTATTCAACTGCCTTACCGCACAATGCAGAGGTGTGTCCAGTTCTCGCATCGTTCTTTGATCGTTGTTGATCTTTGGTCGACGTTGTTTCTTGGTCTTGTCCTTTTGTTCCTCGGTCTTGCCCGTCGCGGTGTAATTCTTTAGTAGGTTCTTACTTTCGATGTGCTGAAACAAATATACTTTGCATTACAATGCACTGTTCATCACAACATATTCATACCTCTTTATGCGCTTTGAAACGTTCGATGAACAATTTCAAAAATTCAGCATATTTAGCGATGTCTTTGAGCATTCTCAACAATGCCTCTTGAAGGCTAAAACGGTTTAAAAAACTTTTCTGACCAGGAAGGTGGGCCAGCACGTTCTGCAAATTCTTCTCTTCCTGCTCATAACATGCCTCCATCTCTTTAATTTTAACGTCAGTCAATATTCCCTTGAATTCTTCCAACTGTTTGGATGTATTATCCACAGTTATGGTATCGATAAAGTCATTAAAGCGCTTTCGAACCCCCTATAAAACGGTAAACGACAAATAATTATGTTTTCATCTTTATCACATCACTCAATCTTGATCACGTGGTTTTACATTCCATTAATTGAATGCAACATACTAACCTCAATATCTTTGTTAGATAGGGGTTTTTCCGTTTTATGTTCCGCTTCATTCACTTCTACTTCTTGTACTTCCGGAGTTCGCGTATTTGACGGAGTTCCACCGCGCTCCACATCTCGCATTGCTGATGAAGATTCGCCTAGTTCCGTAACAAGAAGTAAACGTTAATAATAACAGACAAATGTCGCTTCGTTACTCGACATTTACCTCCTGCCATTTTGCTTCCCAGAAACCTTAAAACTCTGTTTTACAAATCACAAAACTCCTACCCCACTTTCCACTGATGCTAATTGCACTAAGAACTCCAAGTTATGTTATAGATATAAACACTTTCAGTGCGAATCTAAGACTGGCCAGAACAATCGCGGAACAACCCCCTTAATATAATGGCCATCCGCGAATCGAATGTTAGCTGGTAGTTTTCTAAAGGGAGGCAAAACACCACCTCCCACGTGGGACCGTAAATAGATTGGCGAAACAGCGGGGTTTTGGATGAGGATCTACTGACCGAAAGGTCTATAAAAGAAAACTACACAAAAATTGATAGAAGATACAAAACAAAACTGTTGCTGGCGCAAAATGAGACGATCGTGTTTGAAAATCTCATGGCAGATCTAACCATCACCGATGTTGATGAATACCCCACGTAAAACCTCGAAGATAAAGGATATAGATCATATGGCGGGTACCAACCATAAACTATCGAACAAACATGCCCCCCAGACATACCAATCTTGCTGAAGCAGTGTAAATCATCTCAGAAGAGGTCACCACTGTACCAGAAAGGATTAACAAACGATGACTAAGCTATCCGTGTTGAGCAGTGTACAAGCATGTCAGAAGATTCAAGTGCCTCCATTGATCTTAATACGCATTTTTCAGTATGTTTTTACAAAAAATAAATTCAAGTGTATGATTGTCGCAACTTCCTCCCTACCTATAAAAGTGTTATTTCAAAATTGTATTAGATGTTAGAAATACCTTGCATGGTGTAAAACTAGGTCAGTGTATCTCCAAAAACAAGTCTGAATACACAGCTTTACAGTCTAGCTTCGCATCTGATCCAAGATTTATGATAATGTCTACCCATCTCATCGTTACCAGCGCCCTTTCACACATGGTACAATTTTGCGTTGAAGTTAGTTTGTTTTTTTCTGTCCCCACAATCAACGGTCAGTGCGAGATGGTTATTGTCAACTGTAAATCACGAGACGCAAATTGAGCAGAGGCGACGAATGGCAACAAATTGTAATGCTTACAGTCACAATCATGTGGAGAAGTCAGAATACATGCAGACAAAAATTCATCACGTGTGCTTGGTGTACCCATTAAATATTAATCTTTCACGCAATATGTATGTGTTTCGTTGAAGCATTTTTTATGTAAGTTTTCTTCAATTTGTTATTATTATTTTTCTTATCATTATAAAATGTAGTTTTATATTTTTATCTGTAATTTGCTATGATATAAAATGTAATGAAAGATGACTTTACAATCATTCATTCAGTTTTACTGAATGACTAATGAATTCGGAATTTCTAATTCGAAAATTGATGATACCCGCCAGAAGCCACTGTATGTTACATTTGAATGAGGATGTTCTAGTTTTCGTCTCTCCCTTTTACCCGCCCCTCCGTTAACACCACGCTGCTCTTTTATGCTTTTGCACCGGATTAATTAACCAAGCCTTTTTATAATACTTGTAATCGAATTCGGGGGTCCGCGACAGCCGAGTGGTAGCCCCGGTTAGAAAATCGGCCCATGAGCGCCGGGGCTCACCACCTCGACGGCGTGGGTTCGAATCCCAACCGAGACCGGACCCTCCCCTGTACAAGAGGACTGACTATCCACGTAAAACAGGGAAACAAGTCTCGTAAGTCCTTAACGGGCAGGCATGACCAAGAGATCGTTACGCCAAGAAGAAGAAGAAGAAGAAGAATCGTATTCCACTAGGAACATTTGGGTTTGCAAAATAAATTTGGCTATGTATAAGTAACGTTTAACGTTGCAGTTAATTGTTTAACATTCAGATTGAGGATTTAGCACTTTAGCAATTTTTTCATGTTCAATTTGCAGCCAATTGCATCTGAACATCGAAGTAGCATCGATGCGCTTTTCGGCAGATACAAAAATTTGCTTCATAAGGTTCTTTACTTCATCGCTTACCTTGATGTTCGCTGGGAAATAAACCCCCACGGAAATCATCTACCAATGGGAAGAAAAATCAAGTGTCGAATACATTATTGCTATTGGGGATGAAGATCTACACGAACAAACCTTTAACTGATCGGGAGCATTTTTACCGCTGGAGAAAGGTGATCTACCAAACAACATCATATAGAGAACTACTCCCGATGCCCATATGTCACACGGTTGCGGCGCGTACGGTTTACACTGGAGCAATTCCGGACTGGCGTACATGTAGCTCCCGCAGAACGTGTTCGACAGTGGCAGCTCCTCCTCGTCCTCTACCTTTGACAGGCGGCAAGCAAATCCAAAATCTATCAGCTTTATGGTATCACTGGCGTCCAAAACGATGTTTTCGGGTTTTATATCGCGGTGAGCGATACCACATTTGTGTAAATACTCAACAGCACCGGCGAGCTGACCGAAGTAGGCATGTGCTTTCCCCTCCGGTAGCCATTTTTGTTTCTTTAGCAAATTCAACAGTGAACCATTTTCGGCATATTCCATTACGATGTAAATCCTAGTGCGGGGAAGGGTGGTTGAAATAGGGTCTTGTTTTCAATTCTTTTCATCACTTACCGACTAGTTGTCTCAATGAAGTCGTAGAACCGAATGATGTTGGAGTGCCGCACCTCTCGAATGATATCCTTCTCACGCGGAATGAATTTGGTAAGCAGTGTACTGGTCGCTTGACTTCGCTTTGATACAATTTTTACTGCCACTGCTCGTTTCCGAGTCGAGTCATATCCCCTCTGTTAGTTTGACAAATGAACATATAAATGTACGATTGATTGAATAGAAACAAAAAAGTTGATCGACCACGTTTCCTGAAAACAGACAAACCTTCACCACGGAATAAGATCCATAGCCGATGGGTTCATTCAAAGTGAATCCTTTTGATGCGAACACCGGATGTAGAGCCAAAAATTTGTTCTTTTGCTCCTGCAACGCTGCCCGTAGATTCTCTTCGGCAGACTCCATGTTTCCGATCGTATTATTACAAATTTAGATTGTTCCAAACGCACGGCATAAAACTATGATCGCATGACGAGCTGTTGCCAAACGAAGACGTAGTAAGCATAGTAAATCTCTTAACAGCCTACTAGACCTCCGTGTACTTCACACTTTCGCTTGGACTACGTGTGTGCTGCACAGGTTGATATGAAAATGTTTGAAAATAAGATCTGTTCGTTTTTCTTTGTGTATAAATTTATTTGGTTTATTCAGCAGGAGTGTTTTACGATGGATTGCATATATGCTCGTGTTTACTGGAGATTATGTGTGTATATATGTATAATTTATTGTTTACCCCAAGGTAGATAGGCGCACCTCAATGATCTGTTCCGACTTTGAATAGTGTCCAAGCTAAGCCCGCACCGTTTCATTAGGCGTGTACGAATACAAAAAATGATAGGCGGGTGTGGTGTGCCTAAGCAACTTGGTTTAGTTTCATTAGGTTATATATTTTGATTCTTCGAAAATCCATACGCACTTTGTTTCATCGAAAGTCAGTAAGTAAAATTATCGGAACAATTACACTGGTACAGGAACAAAACTCGCGGATACCTGCCACGCAAAGGAATCGATAAGCCTTGTTTAATTGTGTATGTTATATTCTTAATAATACTCCTTTTATCATTGTGCCGACACAATTAGCAATCGAAGAGAGGATCGAAAGGATTAGAAACAATTTTTATGGCAATTCCCTTAGCACTTTTCCGAAAACTTAATGCAATATTTTAAGAAAACATCTTCAACTGTGTTTCCACCATAACTTTAATCTTCAAGAGTGCCCAAAGTAGGACTCCACCGTTGCCCCTCCATCGTGGATCATAGAATAAATATATATTTCTATCTAATATTTACAAACTCGTTCTCTGCTAATGCTTCGTATGCAGGTAACTGACTAGCGACAGCCCTCACCCTTTCACGACGTTTCTGCCATCCGGGTGATCGTAATGGAACCACTCTTGTAGTACTGCGGTATACCGATCGTGTGCGTTGTGTGACGACCGCGGGAAGGCTGCCGGATGATGTTAACAATTTTGCCTTGAAAAAGAGAGATTTCAGCAGTCTGTAACGTCTTTGTTCGTAGCAAAAATTCCTCCCTTCCCCAGCCGATTCAACGGATAGAAGTACTCACCAAGAACATTTAGCGTGTGAAAGTGCTTATGCTTGAAGTGTATAATTTGCCTTAGATTGGTGTTTGCGTTCCATCGTTTCGCAATCTCGCAAGAACTTATCTGTACGATCTCCGGCATATCGCTGAAGGGATCAAACTATAAAAATCGGCAGGTCATTGGTCATTAATAGGGAAAATGCTTTTAGTCTACAAAAGTGTCGCTACGAACCGGAAAATATTGAACGTCCAACGTTTCTTCATCACAGCAGGATTTAATGGCCTCGATCAGTTTCTTATAGTTACAGTCACGCTTCGACATGTGCAGCAGGTACTGCGGGATATTCATCTTGGATGTGTCGACATGGGTTTGCTCATTGAAATACTGTCGTAGTACGTCTAGATTTGGTGCAATTCCAATGCGTGTCTGAAATTGAACTTAGGTTTAATGAAAAACGTTCCACCAATTGGGTATGAAATAATGTTTGCTTACCAGTGCTTCAATTATTGTCTGTTTGCTACAGTTGATCGTGTAGATGGTGACAGTATTTTCAGGATGCTTGTCAACCTATAGAAAAATGGTAACAAAAAGATGGTCAACATCATTATTCAACAGACTTCTTTTAAAATTTATCGTTTACGCACCCCAATGTAATGGTAGTTGCCTGGGTTGGGAACTTCCTGATCCTGCAGCACATCCCGACACTCATATTCTTTTCCCTTCGTCA
This sequence comes from Anopheles coustani, assembly GCF_943734705.1. Classification (NCBI taxonomy): domain Eukaryota; kingdom Metazoa; phylum Arthropoda; class Insecta; order Diptera; family Culicidae; genus Anopheles; species Anopheles coustani. The sequence goes on from NC_071289.1 coordinate 5,141,261, forward strand.
TGATCGAACGATTCCGGCCGTGCTGTTCTTCCTCCTGCCACGATAGTTGTCCGCTGCTAGCTGGAGTCTCTTTGAGCGAGTTGATTTTACCCAAAGCCTCGAGCGCAATTTGTTCTGCACGTATGTCGAGGGCTTCCGCGTCGCTCCGACAGTCCACTAGCTTTGGACCGATTCCTTTCTGATTGCTGTCATTTGTTCGAGGCCGAAAAGAGTCTGCCCGGCGCCTAATTAACTTCTCGTCTCGCGTAAACGTACAATTCCTACACATCCAGCTGTCGGGCTCTTGGACCATCCAAAGATTATTCGTGAACTCCAAATTGCCACATTCGGCACAGTAGAATTCTATCTCCTCATGGTTTACACTTTGTTCCGGGTTTGCGGCTAGTTTGTCCGGCGTCCATGGTTGACCGGAGCAGGCCTGGGGTTCGTAGTATAGTAGGTGATCGAAATAGCGTCGCTTAGCACCACCACCCCCAGCCCTACCGCCTGCTTCAATATCGTCCAAGCATAGACTTAAATCGAGCTTCAAATTTTTAGCATTCGAGGAACCCCTTCCGCCGGAAGCTCGGTCGCGTTCTGGGCTTGTGTAGTGATGTGGAACCGTTTTCGGAATGGCACCCGTTTTGTGAGCCTGTGTCAGCTCGATCGATGCGGGTTCGATCGTTTCGAGTATCTCATCCGGTGTCGCATTCTCTTCGGTGCTTTTTTGCACGTAAACTGCTGCAATCGGACCTGGTGTTGATAGCGAACTCGTAGTAGCTAATGCATCCTCAATGGACAACTTTTGCTTGTCATTGTTCCTAGCTAGAGATGCCTCAGGCGACCCCGAAATGTTCGGTTGAGACGGTTCGGATTCTTTCAAATTAGGCGACAACGTTCGACCGGAAGAGACGACAGCCGTCCTGGGACTGTTGCTTCTGGGAATCGCTTCTTGCAAGTGTTGCGTCTCATTCACCCTACCCGCAATGGGCGCCGCCGCAGCAAGCCCATCATCTTCCAAAACCTGCTCTTGCTGGCTCGAGTCAAAATTTTCCATCTCCGAGCTTGGTTCGGGATCGAAGTCCATCTCCAGAAAGTCAGTCTCGTCGTCGGGTGGTTGATCTAGTTCTTGCGGTAACCAAGCCACCCCACTTGGTTCGCCACCGCGGTACGCATAGATGCAGTCATCCGACGTGGATGCACTGTCGTCATCGGAGTAGGCATTGCTCGGAAGTAGAATAATTTCCTCTATCAGTCCATTCTCGCTGATGTAGGAGAGGTTTCCGATCGAGTTATTGTCCGAAAAATCCCCATCGTCAGGTGCACCGGACCCAGCACCCGCTTCGTCCAGCTTCACCCTGGCCACTGCTTCCAACGAGAACTCGTCCTTCCGATCGCACGAGGCACCAGCACCGGCGGCCAGCGTGTCTAGCGAATGGTCCGCGATGCTACTTCGAGACAAGGACTCCGGAATGGTTGAGTTTGTCCCATTAATCGTGGGAATAAAGCTAGATGTGGTGATGGTGGTAGTGGTGGCGTTGGTAAGGCATTCTACGTTTTGCTGACCAGAAGGCACTCTTTCTTCGGATGCATTCCGGGGTACGGAAACGGATGAGGATGATGATGACGATGACGATGGAAGTATTGCGCAATTGTTGCGAGTAGAACCTGAAATAGGAGATAAGGATTAAATTTTACATCGCGAACGACAGTTATTTAGCTTTGAAGGAGTAGATCCAAACAAATTATTCTCAAAACAGGGATCCCATTCTCACCATTTACAGCAAGAACCTTATCTTTCACGTGCAAATCACTTAACAACCCAACTGCGCCACCGCCATTCTGATCAACCAGAATCGCCGGAGGATCGTCTTTCTTCACCGGCGGCATCAAATTTTCCTGCTCGATCAGATTGTTGTTGTTGAACTGATTCTGGTACTTGGCAGCAGATACCGTTTTTACGATTTGGCAGCCGGTTTCGATGATGTCCGCCGATCGAGCCGGGGGATCGTGCCTGCCGTGGGCGTTGGTGTTGAAGCAGCACTGTTCGTTCTTGTTGCTATCCATCGTCGGCGACAGGACCGGACAGAGCCGCGCCGCAAATCCCGATTAGGGAAAGCAGATGATTTCCTTGGCGAAATCGACAAGGGTTTACGGTGGCGGCAGCTGAGTCATTTAACTTTCGAACAAACGCCACCGCGTATGCTTTTCTCTCTCACTCTACCCCTAGGCAGGTTATTGTATGATGTAATATTGTTTATTTTGGTCATACACTATACTAGCAACAGCGTCATTTGCCATTCAGAAAATTATCAGACGCAGTTGGCGCTGAGCACCAAATTCTTTGCTTCAGCACCACAGAGTTCGGTGTACGTTTCGTTCCCGTTGCTGTAGCACACAATGCGGCAATAGAACGTAAGCTACTTCGACCGCTGCTAATTGTGCCGAACGATGATGAGCGAGCAACAATTTACATTCTCACTATTGCACGAGCACAAGCAAAACCAAAAC